>NC_053208.1:3755000-5005000 GCF_905163445.1 Pararge aegeria
GTACCCGCACGAATTCCGCGCTAGCACACCCGCCCCCAGAACCGTTGGTACGACCCAGACCGTATTCCACTTCGGTGCCAAGCTCAAGACTGTCCGGGTTCCCTTCGAGGTTACTGGAATCGTATAAGTTAAACGCTTAATAATCTGGACCTTCTGCGGTGTATCATATTAAAAGAGGATATTAAATTATGTACGGACATCATGACCAAATCACAATAAAATAGAATTTATACTAATGTGTTTTTACCTACACTTAGGAAATATCATATTTTTTTATACATTTTTAAATTGCATATTAAAATTCCGGAATCGATAGGTTCGAATCTGCTCAGGCAACGATGGCCGCCGCCGATCGCCGGTTCAAATCCTGTCGTTCCCGAAACTTTTATATGAAATTTAAAAATTTATTTAAAATCAAATATATCTACTCCATAATCGCCGAAAATGTACCGTCTAATTGCAACTTTATAGTTTTAAAATGAATATTGAAACTGTTTTTTATTTTCCATTTTCCAATCTTTTCCTAGTTCAAGGTCAGCTAAAGCAAAAAAGGGCCGAATCCTAAATGGTAAATTATTTTCATTTTGTAACATAAATAATACAAACTGAGCAAAATGCGACAAATCTTTTTGGGTATATTCTTAGTCCAGGTTTCTTTTGAAACCCTCGTAGCTTATTACTACGATTGCAAATGTTGCTTTCACATGACTTTAATAAAATTTAAAAAAAAAGTTATATACGCATCGAAATTGTGTTTATTGTTAAATTGTTTACTTGAATAGATAAAGTTTTGTCTTTTTACATGCTTTATATTAGCTTCATACAAACATACAAGATGTTTGTATGTTTGTAACCGACTTTGGACGCTATTTTGACCCACTTTAAACGGTCAGATTTCTTTGTAGGCATTTTAACTTTGTAGGCATATCAAGGATCGATAACAATACACTAATTTGAGAAGATTATTCCAATTTTCAATATAAAAAATTAGATTTTTATTAACTTTGTTGGTATGTTTGTTACCGACTCCTTTGAACTTGGTTTTGACCCTCCTCAAACGGTCTGATTTCGTTCAAACTTTGAAGATACATCGAGGACCGATGACAATATACAAATTTGATAAGATTATTCCATTTTTTAATTTGTAAAATAAGATTTTTGCTAATTTATATAATTTTCAGCTATAGTCAGGTCTCTATACGTTGATGGTTAATGGGTTACCGATTAATTTTGCTCTATTTAAAATAATAGATCAAGAAAAACTAAAAAAAATCGCTTTTATAAATAAACTAAACTAAAAGGTGGAAATTAGTTTAGTTTTTTATACCAAGCGTGTTTTTTAGTTTGTTTGAACTATTTAATTAATTATTATAATTAGAATGTATGTTTATATAATATGTCCTCGTTAGACACTTAACACATTTTATTAAGAAACGATAGATTCGCAGTAAACATTCGCATAGAAAGTTAAGTTTTTATTAATGCCATAGCAAATGAGTTTTGAAAGCAGCCTTGTAACCTTTATTGCTTTGCGTATCATGGATTTAAGGAATTTAGATTAGGTCGCGTTTTATTAATACCGTATGGACAATTTATTAAACCATTTTGATAGACCAGGGCACGTTTGAAACCCTCGTAGCTTTAACTTTAAACTGAGTAATGTAGTTATTTCCACAATAATAAATAAATAAATTTCACTATAACATCGTCATCATTACTTCACTTCTGTTAATACGAGGTTAAACTAGATTTATCGATTAAATTCATGTTGATTTTCGAAGGCGTGCAACAAAACATCAGGATACATTTATTGAGTGTCCATTTTTTTATAAAAACTTAAAGCGTATGTCGTTTTATCCATTAAAAATTAGGCTTATTGCAATATCAAGTGATGGCAAGTTATGATCAGACAAAAGGGTTATGCCTAATCGGTTTCGAAGCACACCGTACCGTAACGCTAAATCGCTTAGCGGCAGGCCTTTGTCGGTAGGGTGGTAACTAGCCGCGTCCCAATACCCTCTGCCCTGTACCACTAAACATTTTTTTTTAAATTTTACAAGCATAAAAACAAAGCGTTTACCGCATCGATAAAATAAAACTGCACAATCGCCGAGCTGTGTATTCGGATTACCGTATAGCAGTATTGAGAACAGCAATTTTCCTATAAAAGTAGAAGACGTTGTGCTTGCATAATATAAAATTCAACATTGCTTGTTGCGAAAGATGAGCATATGAAAATCATATTAAAATGCGACTGAATGATTACGCCCTATTGAAGACTCGCTATCGGCTCAATATCCTATTGAATGGAATAGCCTTATGATGTTTTTGCATGTTTAATGCTGTCGTATATTATTAACAATAAGCGTAATCCTAACTGGAATTATAAATGGAACCTGTTGTTTTGTTCGTTTTGCTTTCACGCCTTAACTATTTAACCAATCACCTTTTAATATTACATACCGATTGTGAAATAGTGTATTTTATATACACAAAAATAACTGCTCCCGGTGTGGATAGGGGGGAAGATTACGATTCCGACGTTATGCCACGTTTATCAACAAGTCTCTTAGAGAGCGTACTTTAGAAATCACTCAATACAGAGAGGTTTTTTTGTCTTATTCTTTTTTCATTTTGAATACCATCAGGCCACAGTTTTGATAGCCGATTAGCGCGGTGGGCCGGGACCCTGCTTTCAGACTCAAAGGCTGCGGGTTCGATTCCCACAACTGGAAAGTGTTAGTGCGATGAACATGCATGTTTTTCAGTGTCTGGGTGTTTATTAGTATTTATGTATATTGTTCATAAAAAATATTCGTCTGTCATTTAAGTACCCATAACACATGCTACGCTTACTTTGGGGCTAGATGGCGAGGCGTGTGTATTGTGGCAAGAAAAATAAAAATTATAATAACACTGTTGAAAAAAGACGATACAATTCATTGATTACAGAACCGCCGCGCGTGCTTCGCGATGTCTCGCTTTTCGGAACAATCGATTGTTGTGGTCGATATTCACTCGCTCGCGTGGTGGCATTTAATTTTTGTTCATATTAGTTAGTGCCTCCGTAGTCTTATAGTGTCAAGTGTTAGTGACATATCTGGACTTACGATAAACTACCAGCTCCCTGTGCGATCGAGGAGCAATCGAGGTTCGAATAGAACAAGGAGGCGAGAAACAAGCGGGCCCGGTCACCGTGGATCCACGCTGCCTTACAGGTAAGTGCTCACGCAAGATCCCTTATATAACACGGATATGTGTGGTTCAGTGGCGTGCACTCCATACGTGCGTAGAAGCACGGCCTACCATAAAATTTTTGTCTCATAAAGGGGAAGAATTTTTCCATTCCATGCCATCTTTATACCAGGGTATTATATGTATACTTTATATTTATACCAGGGTATTATATTTATACTATTATCAGTTAGGATTACGCTTATTATTATTCGACGGCCGACTGGCGCAGTGGGCAGCGACCCTGCTTTCTGAGTCCAAGGCCGTGGGTTCGATTCCCACAACTGGAAAATGTTTGTGTGATGAGCATAAGTGTTTTTCAGTGTCTGGGTGTTTATATGTATTTTCTAAGTATTTATGTATTATATATTCATAACAATATTCTTAGTACCCATAACACAAGCTACGCTTACTTTGGGGCTAGGTGGCGATGTGTGTATTGTCGTAGTATATTTATTATTTATTATTTATTTATACTTTATATTTATACCAGGGTATCAAAAACCCTGTGCACGTCACTTTGTGGTTATCACGAATTACAGAGAAACAGACAAATCTGTGTTAATTATATATTGTCGACTTTCGCAAAGTAACGCCCACTTCTGTACAACATCATTATTGTACCTAACTATATGATATTTGTTGTTTTTTTATATTTAAATTGAATAGAATCCGGCAAAATTTGTGTTGGGCTTGCCCGTTACGTACCAAGTTGCAATATGACACACTGCATAGTATTTTATCACTAGTAAAATTTAATGAAATGACAACAAAAAAAAATAAACTTTTTTATATTACTAATGCTTCTGTTTATTTTTATTATTTGGTGTTTCAGCGGCAATGTAAATATACATTTTAAACTCTCTACCTATTACGGTTCATGAGATATGGACGGACGGACGGACGTACAAAAATGGCTTGGTAATAGGGTCCCGTTCGCCCCCTTCGCATAAAAACCCCAGAAAAATTGAAATCAACATATTAAAACTTCTTAAATGTCCAACTCAATATTATTTGTAATAACAGATAAACATATGTCGCAATGCTTAAATTAATTTAGGGCCATGCATAATGTATGACAAATAGGCAAGAGCGCTTTCGAAATGAAATTAAAAACATAGAAAAGTATAATAGCATATAGCAAATAAGTCATAGCGTAATAATAAAACATAGCGAACATGTAAAACAATATAAGGCCAACAAAAATAATGTAAATGACAAGTATTTATAAAAAAAAAATTGATAGATTAAATTAACATAATGCAAGTAAATACTCGGCTATTGTAATGCCAAAAATTGTGAAACTGCAGTGCAAACAAGGAAAAAAACAAAGAAAATAAATACACATACAACTTTGTAGAGGCTTCAGCACGAAGTACGAACTAAAACATAATTCGCTAAGATAAAGTTTCGATTTAGACAGCGCAGCTTTATTCGCATGCTAAGAATTAAAAGTCCATAGTTTCAACATTCATGACACAGCCACAGAACTAACACGAAGACATAGCAATAAGACTTTAATATGCTAATAGAGCTGTTTAATGGCTTTCATAATGGTTGATATCGCGTAACTCTCCACCAACGTAACTTACGAAGTTTTTGACTTCTATGAAACAACCGAAAATTGCGGTTTTCAAAACAATTCATAAGAAGCTGAACCCGAGTTGATTTTTATTTCGTTGTTCGGGCAACCTACTGAGCTTACAGTCTTCAAATAGATCTATCTACATCTATCAATAGGAAATATTAAAGTAAACTGATTAAACATTTCGAATTGAACATTGTGAACTGTGTGTGAGTGCTTATATTAGGCCTACTTGAAATAAATAAATTTTTAATTTTTAATTTTTAATTTTGAAAGAAACACCCTGTATTGGCGGTAATTTCGATCAGCTCTTATAATTATAAATGTGGCCTAAAGATACTGCTAGAACTGATGTGCGAGTTTAAAAATTAAAAAAAAAAGCGAATGGCTCCTGTATAGCGTTATGTGCACTCTATAGCCATTATACAACTCCTAATAGAGATAAAACATCAATTAGTCGTGCACAGCAATGAAATAACTTTGACGTGACGCACCGTGAACATCTCCTTGATCAATATTACGTGAATATCAATCGCCGCCGCTCCTATAGTAGCTTGAATACTAATAAAACAATATAATTATACCTGAAATGGAAGAAGACTTCCTTATTATGGTCGACGGTCTCTATGAAACCAAACCCATCTTTAAGGGCGGCGATGAATCCCTTCAAGATAGAGCGCAGGTTCGATGCCCCGTTGGCAGTGCCATTGGTAAGGCTGTGTTGGGTTTGAACAGCCATCGCGATCAGCTCCTTTGTAGGTTTCACCTAGAATGCAAAAGTAATTATTTTAAAACTAAAAACGACACACTTTTAAATTAGCTCCCTAATTGGCTTGGCATCTTTGTCTGTGTGGTGGTGAAAAACTACAGAAATTTCAGAAATTATAAATTTCAAACTTGATGGGGATCGAGACTGGGACCTCCCACTTAGAAGTCCACTGCGCTCACCACTGGCCATAAAGGTCGTCAAAAGTGCCACTTTACTTAATACACGGAATAATGTACATTATACTTGACGGCCGACTGGCGCAGTGGGCAGCGACCCTGCTTTCTGAGTGATGAGCATTAAGTGTTTTTCAGTGTCTGGGTGTTTATATGTATTTTCTAAGTATTTATAATTCATAAAAATATTCATCAGTCATCTTAGTACCCATAACACAAGCTACGCTTACTTTGGGGCTAGGTGGCGATGTGTGTATTGTCGTAGTACATTTATTTATACAACATTTAAGAATAGCTTTAATTATTTTAGTGAAATAACTACGATAGTAACATATTAAATCAATATAACTAACCAAAAAATAATTGATTCATAATAATGTATTACTTCAAAGTGCAAACCGCAGAACAAACAAGCCGACTATATTACAGTCGAGACTCGACCTATCAACTCCACTTCGAATTTGTAACGATTCAGCATTTCAAAGAGAAACCGCATAGCAATCAATACAAACGGCATTTCCAAAAAAATACCTGATGATTGTTTTGTTACTTGATGATTGATTAATGGCCATGCTTATTGACACTACCTACAGTGTGTTGGCAAAGTAGATTCCCGCAGGATCAAAGTCGGGATCTGCCACTTATATGACTACATCCCTCACTTCCAATTTATTACTTTATAATAGTAAACATCATAGTAAACGGCCGCCCCTTTTAACCCTAAATGTAATCACAGCTTATTTTAGTGTTGCCTCTGTGCAGTTATTTCTCTAACAGTATTGATCTCGGGAAAAACGTGTCGAAGAAAACTTTTACATTATTATGAATTAATGTAAAAACTCCATCATTTCGGTTAGCCTTTTATAGATTTTACATCCAAAACGATTTTTGTTATTTATTATTGTCTTTGCGCTCGCCTCAAACAAGTTAAGACGTTATGCACTAAAATTAAAACTCCAATATAATTTGTTTTTTTACTTTATAGTATTAAATGTGTGTTGTTTTTGCTGAGAGCAGAATTGTAATGGTCATAAACTATTGATACAGTGACACTCCACATTTTAGTCAACAACTATTGCACTATTGAGACTTTTCTAAGTTGTAGAAGTTAATTACCTGATATATATCGAAAATAACTTTGTCACCGACTCGGGGTAACATTTTGGACTCGCATTTCTTGGCGGTATATGAAATGGACTTCTTCACGTTGTTGATTTGGCAAGTTATTATTCCGTGTTCCTGTAAAAAAAATAAGAATACAATAAAATTAAATGGAACGAAACGAAATGAAATTTGCAGGTTTCATTGTAAAGGTATGATACAATATAATTTCGTAAATTGGCATACAAGTATTCAGCAGCACCTACATTTATATCTTAAACAAACAAAAATAAACACAATAAGCCATTCTAAAGACATTACACATGAATTGTTGTAACAATGTAAGTTCGTGCGAACAACTATTTCTCACAAATATAACGAACAAATAATTAGGCGCCATTCATACGGAATAAATACGGAACCATGGGCTACGAATTGTATGATGTATTATTTTTATTATATACTAGCTGAACCGGCAGAAGTAGTCTTGCCCGGTAAAGCAGCGCCACCTACCGGATCAAATTTTATTTTCAATTCATACAGGAACCTATTGAAATACACACACAAAATTTCATCAAAATCGGTCCATCTGCGTAAGAGGAATTGGTCGACAAACATACAGAATATTGCTGTCATTTTGAATATTTTTCTTATCGCTTAAACCTTCCTTGGACTTCCACGAATATGACAAGACCTTAATTAGCCAAATCGGTCCAGCCGTTCTTAGTTTTAGCGAGACTAACGAACAGCATTTCATTTTAATATATATATAGATGACAAACTGCATAACATTGGGAGAAAGTCTTTCGCCTGTTGTATTCTGTCAAGTCAGCAACACAAGGTTATATAGTTTTCCCGCCTGGTGCTCTTTTAACGTTGTTTTCAATACCCCGGTCAATACGCAGTAATGCAATAAGTCAATGCCTCAAATATATTACTAATAAGTGTAAACAGAGGTTTCACAAAAATTATCTCTTTTCTACAAAAATTGCATACCTATCAATGTATCAAAAGTTCAGAATGGACTCATAACAAGCCATAAACTAAGCTAAGATCTTAATAATTCATTCATTGTAAAGTCAACATCTCCTGAGGATGCTCCGGTTTCGGACCGAAACGTGCGAAGAGGGTACATTGCCGAAGATTGGTTTGGTTTGTGTGTGGAGTACTAGCATTGAAAAATTTATAAATTACACCATACAAATTCTCCTCCTTTTAGCGGAGTATAGCCAATTAAGCTTAATTTTCATAATATATTATGGATTTCCGCAAAGTAACGTCTGCTTCTATCCAATATTCAATCCAAGCCATAAACTAGCCACAGAACACATAAGTTAGTCACAAAAGTTTTTTGTCTTTTCATTGTTTTTACCTAAAGTATTAACATCCTTCTGTGTGGAAGAATTTAGGTTTTGGTCGCAGCTATATACTACTCTAGCGAGAAAGAAGTGCCAAGGGATGCGGCCCCGAGCCCTATTAGCGATGCATGCTTCCATCTCAGGTTGCATCGTTAATAATTTTAAGCTGAGAGCGCAGCGAAGCGCTAACCCGTCAGTGGAAAAAAAACAATATCGTTAGTATGCCATAAAATCAAACGCAATATGTAAAGGACAATCTTGCAAGAGAAACGTATAATGCGATTGAATACATTCACGATAAAAATGTGTGGGTCTGAATCCAGGTCTTGCTCAAGAAATCCTAAAGTATTACAAATCATTCCGAAACTTGCGTTTCATTATGACTTCTTAGTAAATCTTATCATTGATAAATAAACAAGTGCGATTGCGGTTTATTATTAATAAGCATCCTTCTCAAAAGCAAAAGAAAAACAGGCACGCGGGTGTCGTACGAGGCGACTAAGGGAATATAACGGAGAATGGGCAGTAGATGCCCGTGCGCTTTTATTACCATCTACTGCAATCTCCTACCCGAAGTGACTACGGGCAAATCATCCCGTTGGCAGAGGCCTTTAGTTCAACAATGAACTGTTATGGACCATTGATGAAGAAGCATATACTAAAAAAATGTAGAGAATCGTCACACACATAAGCATATCGCACACATTTTTCTGTAATTTTTGCACAAACATCTATTGTTAATGCTCGGCCTATTTAATATGCTCTCTCTCTCTCTCTCTTTATTTCATATCTTCTCTCGATAATAGAGTCTAGATGCTGCTCTAACTCGACATCTCGAACAATCGTCGACCAAAGACGCTGCTCTAATGCGGTCTCACGATCAAACCTCTATAAATAAGGACTTCTTGTCATTCTTAAATTCGTATTACGGTTAAACTGTGCGCCTAAAGAAGATACAATAACCTATTATAGAATATGCAAATGAAGCCCTTTCAACCAACTTGACCTACTGAAATTTGTCGAGAGGGTCGCAGTGTCTAGAGGTGCCATTGGAATTCCTACACTATCAGAGTAACACGGGAATATCGAAATTAAGTCAAAAGCTTGCTAGCAATTGAATGAAAAAGGATTAATAATTATTTACCGAAGCAACATGTCGCCAACGTTGAAAGTAAAACGCGAGCGATTTAAATAAAAACTCTCAAGGGTTGATTGTTTATTATCCGCGGATTGAATCTCGATTATTAAAACTATCCACCGGATTAACCTTTGATGTTACAAAAGCTTTTGCAGCCACATATTTAAGATTCAATGTTGAATGGACGATGGTTTTGTACATTTTTTCATGGAAAAACGACAAAGCCAGCTTATAACCGGATTGAATGCAGCGTGGCTAATTTAATTAGCTACGGACTGTTCTGTTTTTGATTCCCATTGTCATACTTATTCGCGAAAAACATTTTCTGTAACACTAATGTGACGCTATGCAATGAAAAAGTATGTATCAAAAACGCAAATGTATACTTAATTGTTAAAATAATAATCGATAGATTATTATTTTTATCGAGCTTGGAATAGATAATTGCTTGGTAATGCCGTATGGTGAGATTATAACATAAAACAAAACAAACTATTTTTATGAAATCATTCCTATCTATGAATTTTACAGACTAACACAACTGGTAATAATCATGGGTAATGATTTACAATAAAAAGTAAAATCGTGAGATAAGTAAGTTCTTTCAACAAATTGCGTGCTAAATAATTGCAATGTTTGATTTATTTTATTTCAAAACTGATTTTCGATAGCCTGTGGCTGTACGTTACGCGCGGCACCCATCGAAGTACAAAATGCAATTTATTATATTTTACCTATGAGAAACCTATGCAAAACTTTACGGGTTTGCGCTGCCAAAATTAACATTCTTTAAGATAGCCTTGGTTTACATTAAATCCACTTGTGAAACGTCTGTCTGATTGTAGTGACCACAGACAGGAATCGAATGATATTTAACGTCAAATCAAATCGTAGTGTTTCTATGTTGTAGAACGTTAATTGGATTTCTGAGCATCTTCTTACAAAACATAGCAACAATCTCTGATAACCTGGGACTTAAAAATCATATAATGACTTATGTTTTATATTCTTCAGCAAAGCAATCAAAAAGGTCTGCTAAGGACGCTATTGATTATCTCTAACAATCTCGACTTTTCTGATTAAAAAGTTTTAAGCGACGCAATGGTTCGACGACGTTATTACGACTTTAGTATCGAAATAGGTTCCCAGAGTAAGACTGCAGGTACCAACTGCGTAGGTAAATAGTAACGTTGGGGGACAAAGAGGGGACTGGGGGCGTCTATGCGAACAATTTTTCCTTTTTCCCGCACATATTTGAAGCTCTACATTTACACTGACAGAAAAATGATACAAGATTAATCCAGAAATTCGACGACTACGACCAAATTACTTGTCGATTAATAATTTCTTTTTTTTAAATAGCCTTTTCGATCATCTCTATGTTAGTGTCATTAATGTTAATAGATCCTGTGTGGACTTGATGTTTTCTTTCATTTTTAAGTTATGCTTTCGTTATATTTATATTATGCCCAATGGGAACCAATGACGATGTGTTACTCGCATATTAGATGATGCGTTTTCACCAAGAAGGTACTCAAGTTATACGCCGCAGGAAATGCTGATGCCGGAAGAGCATTTCACACCTAAACGGTATAATAGAAGTAGACATAAAGGGTTTCATACGAATTGAATACATGTCAACAGCGTAAGGATGGCGCCGCTCACGACGTCTGTGTACTTCCTGAGCAAAATAACGAAAGGATTTTTTTTATTCCACTTCAAAATAGCCGTTGAATGCAATCTCTCTATCTTTATCTAATAGGCAGGGCTATATATGGCAGTTAGTTATATTAAACCCATAGAGTAAAACTAGGTTAAAAATACGCCCCACTATTTTTAAGTGTAGTAAAACGACAAATATAGAAAATATAACTAAAATTTCTTTCGTTTGGTTATTTGGCAATCTTAAAACAGAACGGCAGGTATAATATTTTTTTTTTCAAAGTCAAGAATAGGCGTTTTGTAAGGCGACTTTTAGCTAATACGCGTCACACTTTTTACAAAACGACCCAGAGTTTTTAACAAGTAATAACACTTTAAATAATTTAACATTTTTAAATCAGTCTCTCTTTCGTAATTCAGTTTGCAAAAAAACTAATTTTGTCTAACATTTTTCAAACGAACACGTATAAATGTGTGCTTGTCTGCCATGGTGTTCGGCGATAGTGTCCTGCACGCTTCGTCTGGTAGTAACTGTTAGTGCTAGACGAGTGGGGCGTTTCGTCAATTACCTAGTTTTACCCTACTCCTAATCGGTTTCTACGCGACATCGTTCGTATTATATGGAACGCTAGATCGCTTAGCGGCACGTCTTTATCGGTAGGGTGGTAAATTGCCACGGCAGAAGCCACCCATCAGACCATCATCACACCACATCAAAAATTATAAATTCCCATATTGCCCGAGAAACCTCAACCTGAAACCACAGCGCTAAGCGCTTAACGCTGCGCCGGAGAGATCGTCAATTATGTCGTTATTTGAACAGGGTTTCATAGTTGTTAGTATGTAAAACTTTGATAAATAACAAAGCCATTTCATCACTATTTTCCTATATTTTCCTTGAGTAAATAAAAATATGCTGGGAACTTGGGTGCATTAAAATTAATACATAATATGTAATATGCAGCATAGCATATTACAGTGAACACAAAAAAGCCTTTAGCTGTAGCCGGATACATTTTCAAATACTTAAAAGTTACCAGTTTGTTTTAACACTCAAAAACAGGCATTTTAGTTGCTAAGACAAGTCCGACGGATCTAAACACGATGAAAAAGATAACTCGCCGTGTTCAAAATTATGACGTCACGTCTATATAAACAATTGTGTACCGTTTGAACTTGAATCTCTGCGTTTATCAAGTATTTTGTTATTTCAAACTATCTGTTGCTGAGTTCTTGTTCTTAATAATCTCTAGCTATGGAACAAGGACTAACTATAGCTCTCATAAGACGTCATGAGTGCGGCTATGGCTATGGCTGAGTGCGGAGAGCGTTCTCGCGGGAAATATTCAAAAATATCTTTATATATCTCCTAAACGGCTAGACCGATTTGAATGCGTTTGTGTGGCACCCTGGATGGATTAGATTTACAAATCAGCCTGACAGAGGGCGATATCAACAAAACTTTTAGTTTCTGCAAAAATAAGACTTTTTTGTGTATTGTAGATACTTCCGAATATCTAGGGCATATATTCAAAATTAGTCAACATGTCTACTGTGTTATCACAGTAGACATGTTGACTAATTTTGCGATCATGTTGAATGTATGTCAACTTATGTTGACATACATTCAACATGATCGCTACGCTAAACGGCACATTCGTAGCTGGTGTGGTTCGCGGGCCACTGGTTACGTGTATCACGTAGGTAATTATCAATTAATTACTGAGCCACCATTCCATACGGACACAAAGGGGTGTACGGTTACAATTATCCCAGTTCGCATTCATTTACTGTGTCAGGTGTTTTAGGATATAGATACTACATCAACTAGACATCAACATTCGTTTGGACACTTCATGGCATACACTATTAAAGGAGACACTTGTCGCCTCCTTCATAAATGGTAAATATGCTAAAATATAAATCCTGGATTCGATTTACGACTCAGGTCTAAAATATTTAGGTATTTAGTTTTGGTATATATTTAGGTATTTAGATGCTGTGATTCGGTAAGCAACTAAAGTCGGCCATCCGATTACTATAACTTACATATTATGATATCTTCATCATCAAATGTTAAATCTAAATAGCATAGTAGAAGGAGCCTTTTCCGCCACCCACTGAGTCAAAGAGCTCCTCACTCTGAGGGAGAGGCTAAGATAATGATGAGAGACACTTCAAATTGCTTTAATTATCGCTTGCCACAATCTTCAGTATCGAGGAGAAGCGGTTCGACTTTTGAAATATAAATGTTGGCTCAATTTTACTGTGTAAATCGAACGAATTACCACTAAATTGCCGAATGCCTATACAATAAGACTTCGTCTAAGTTTGATTTTGTTTTTTGATGTGGCATTCAATTTAGTTGTGGTTCTAAAAAAATTCTAAAAAAAGTATTCAGTATCGCTAAGCCTTAAATGAGGGGCTTAATGTTGTCCGCTGAGGAGTTCTGTCCTCTATCTCCAACCACATTCAGATCTACACAAAGTTTGGGCAAAATTAAACACATTATAACCCCTATAGTACAAAAATATTTATTAAAATCGATTATAATTGGTCAAAAGTGTCCTATATTACTTCTAATACTTCCAAGAATATGTGTACAAACTTTCATGAGGGTCGGTTAAGTTGTTTTGCGTGAAAGCGTAATAAACAAACTTACATTGGCATTTATGATATTACTACTAATATCATAAATGCCAATGTAAGTGCCAATGTGAGTGCATTTGGTTCCCCGATAGCCCTACGGCTATCGGGGAACCAAATGCACTCATTAAAAAAAACATACAGCGAGGGTCCCATGGCGATTCGATGCCCGGAGCCGGCGGCCATGCGAGTCTGTTCGTTGCATTTCACCCTCCGCAAAGCGTACCTCGCGCTGACACCTGACTAACTAACATCGAGTTCATCCCCACGCTTCAAATGACCGCCCGTGGTACTGTGGTGTGTGTGTAGCTGATGCTACGAGACTTTTACCGCAATAACGTTCGTTTTTATCAATGTCAGACTTTATTCTTTTTTTTAACACTCGCGTCGTCACAAAATCGGAACAGCCTGGATGTTATGTCGATGTTCGAATGTTTATAAAAATTACATCTCATGCGTAGATGTCTGATGATGCGTAGATGTCTGGGCTACCACCGCTAAAAATATATTAGTTAGAATATTCAGAAGTTGTCAGATTATTTTTCGCAAAGCCACTTTCGCATTAATACACCACATTATACTGGTAGTTCTTGTATATATGATATAAGCAACAATTCGAAGGTGTATCCGTAAAAGCCGTATATCAAACAAAGATTTTCATCAATTCATCTGCCGATAACTCTATTTTTAGCTATGAAAATCCAACTACCCACAACAGTGACGTTATTGCTTTTGTTATTCGCAACACGCCGTTTGATATTTTAACACCCAGCTTTCTGTGAACAATACACTTTATAGTCCCATACAAATCTAGCAGAGTTCGCTTTTTGTATTTCACTGATGGTTTCAGAGTGTTTGAATACAACTGTTCCCCGCGGTCATATCCACTTAACCTAGGGGTCGTAACGCTAATAGATATAATAATTTAATCCCTAAATCCCCAGAATGAAGAACATACAGAAGCCTCATTCAACCATTATTGCATGCAGTGCATTGTGCCCAAAAACATTGAAAAAGTCCCGCGCACGTCTCACTTCACACCCGCGGATTGTTGCTAGCTCGCAAAAGTTTGTGAGCTAGCAACAATCCCCAATCCCATTTTATGGTAAGCGTTTAGAGCATTAGAGGTAAAATAATTACTGTCAACTGCTAAATGTTATGTAGTGACTAACCGATTTTTCGAGAAACACTACTAAAGTTAAGTGGTTTTTGATGCTTCAATATAAATCATGTACACGGTTTCTGCTTGTTCTTTATTCTGTGCCTTACTCATAAAGTATTCAGCCCTTTCAGTGCATATTTTAAATTTTCGTTATCATCTTAACCATGCGTCAAAATATTTTTTTTAGCCTTTGTCGCCCTGACGGTGTAAGTGATGATGCAGTCTGTCGATAGCGGGCTAACCTGTTGGCCAATTATATTAAACCCATAACCCTAATCGCTGTCTACGCATCAACGTACCGGAAAGCTTAATCGCTTGGTGACACGTCATGTCGGTAGGGGGTTAACTAGTCACGGCCAAAGCCTCTCAGACCAAACCAGAGAAAATACAGATTTTTAGATTATAAAATGAAAAAAAAATCCGCTATACGATACCGCGTAGTAACCAATTAGATGTATGGGTTTAATATAACTGCCCAACAGGTTAGCCCAATAAGGTTACCCTGTAACATTTTAGAGGTAAGATTGCAACCGATGGCTTACTTGTAACTGGTCTCGCCTCGCCTACGAGATGGCTAACTTGTAACTTGTCTCGCGTCGCCTAAGAGAGATGGCTTACTTGTAACTTGTCTCGCCTCGCCTACGAGATGGCTAACTTGTAACTTGTCTCGTTTCGCCTACGAGATGGCTTACTTGTAACTTGTCTCGTCTCGCCTACGAGATGGCTTATTTGTAACTTGTCTCGCCTCGCCTAAGAGAGATGGCTTACTTGTAACTTGTCTCGCCTCGCCTAAGAGATGTCTTGCTATACCCAATTATTATTCTCCCCAATGAAGAGATTGATTGATTAATAGCATCGGAGGACACAAATCGAATTCGTGTGCACGCTCGAATATAGGCAACGAAATCAAGTGATACACAATTGTACATCCGGATTGTATTACAATCCGCCGCGAACGCTGCACCAGTGTGTCCGTTTGTGACTTGAAATCTTGCTACGCATAGTAACCTTTATGTGCATATTGAGATAGATTACAATCGGTTGCGCATGTTTATACTAACCTAGACCTGTATAAGTGTAACCGCGGTATCGGATTGAATTGTCCGCGCGCGGAGCCGGCACTAGGTTAAACGGGCATACACTCGTACCTATCAGTGGCAGTTCAAAAGTCATTATCATCATTATATAGAAGTGAATTGCTATTGTGACATAACATTAGAAATAACCGATTAATAAGGTCCGGAGGGCGTGGTTGCCGGTATAATAACAGGCGCATGAGGCTTAACACCTACGCTTCAGGTTGATAGACGTTGCATGCCCTGCGAGGTGTTCCGTAAGGTGTTTATAGGCGGGTTCATTTTACAAACAGGTGATACAGTTGTTTTTAAAAATATATGACTATATATTTAAAATATCAGATGGTTTAAAACATACACACTTAAAAAATTAGGTGCATTAGGTTGTACCTTTCAACTTTTCTATTTAAAGTGTTTCAAAGTTAAAGTAGCTGGACATTATGGCAGTTATCTTCGTCGAATAAGATTTGATTAATGTATAGCTAGAGAACCAAATGAATGAAAACGATAAAAATTAGTTCAATTTATGGCAGCTAAAACTCAAATTTCCTCCGTATATATTTGATTACGAATGAGATTGTGCATTATATAAATTAAAAATAATAAAAATCCCCAGACTTTCGATATAGTTTACCTTAAATTACAATACAAACCCTTTTGATTTGATTACAATAATGAGGGATTTGTGGAGAAAAAAAAATGAAAATCCAAAGTGTGGCCATCTTGAATTTTAAACTTGTCATAGTATTCTACTAGACAGGCCTTTTCATTTTGTATCCATATAGAGAGAAAAATATATAATGCGCCATTTTGTGGCAGCGGCCATCTTGGGACGATTTCCTTCAAACATGGCTAAGCACACTCCTGTCTAATTCACTTTTTAAACAAAAAAAAAAACCAAAATCAACCAACCAGGCACGGGCGGACACATAGACAGGCAAACACGTTTTTGTGTCGGGGGTTGAAAAATAGTTGGTTTAATAGTTTGCCATGGAATTACGGACATACAGAACCCTCATTCAGCCATTATTGCAAAAGCTTAAATTAAAGTCCTGTGTGCAAAGTGATTTATTTGTGTAATTCTTTTTTTATTCGGGACTTTTCTTATCAGCCCCATAGTTCTCTTTACGAAAATTAATACTTCCTTCTTTTCTTAGCTTAAGCTAAAATCTAATAACATTCTGGCTACCTCTGAAGAAGATGCGGCGGCCACCAGGATACTTTGCCAAATCCCCACATCATAAAAAATTAATTATTCTTTTTATTTTAAATTTTCATACTAATTGGTCTCTCATTTGTCTATTTCAAAAACACTTCCCCAACAAATGCAGGAAATCATCGTCTATATTACAAGTTTCACACTTAGGTGATGCAAAAAGAATGAAAACGCCCAGCAACCGTTTGACTTCACACCCGCGGAATGTTACCAGCTCACAAAAATTTTCTCGTTTTCCCCATTTGAAGGTTTAGAACATTAGAGGTAAAATAATTACTGCTAACTGCTTAATGGAAGTGACCAACCGCCTGTTCGAGAAAGATTATTAAAGTGGATTGTTTTTCGATGCTTAACATGTTCGACTAAGATCTATGAATTCCTTTTCTGTATTACCCAGTTCGGGCCATAACAAATTGTAAGTACCTACCATCCCGGAGTTAGGAATTTCGCGCAGTCCAAGCTAGTGATGCAAAAAGCGTCTCAAAACTTTGCAGCAAAAATAAAACGACGTAGAGAAGACCTGAGTTTACTATGTCCCGTAAAGTTTACAAACACAACTAGCCTAGTAGTTTGATATCTAGTCAGCATTAAATCTCTACGAACGAAATAAGATAAAGAGGTTCTTAGTTGATTACTTTTAGTTGTCGTTTTACTTTGTAACTTTTTATTTTGGAGTAGAAAACCGGTATACAAATATGACGCGCATTCGTCGTATTAAATATTCTTAATACATATTACAATTATTGCCACAACACAACTTAGCCGTATTCGAAATGAAGTTTATTGAGATGGAAAGGCTTCAATATAGAACACCCTACCTTCGATTTAACCACAAACACTATGTCAAAATGCAGATTAGTTTGTTGAGCACTCCGTTAAATTGGAATGCGAATAGATCAATTTTCATGTCAGCATGCAGACGCTTTTGATCTGACAATATCCATGCGAAATGCGCTCTAACCATTTCGGCAGGGAACCATGAAAACTTATCGAATTGTAAACCTTCGTTAATAATGCAAAGTAAATCCACAGCGTCCATCTGTTTAACGCCCGAAATTAATAATCTATATATAATCCGTATACGATCAGACTGATTAATTTGCTATAAATTGTACTTTTGTGCTTAAACTGCATACACGTGGCAGTAACTTCGTATTTATTTCCCAAATCAACATCATCATCAAACAATTAATGGCCCCCTATACTCGGAACGGGTCTCCACCGGGAATGGGGAGGGCTTTCACAGTGTGATGTTTTACGGGATCTTATTATGGGCGAAAGCTGCTGATTCCTAAGGTAATTTTGGACCTACCAATACCAATGCATAAGTTTAAAGAATGTGTTAAAACACATTTATTACAGCGAGGATTCTATACAATTGAGGAATTTCTTATTGGCCAGCGTTGTGGACTACGGCCTAAACCCTATACTAAATGTGGGAATGTCCCGTGCTCTGTAGTGGGTCGGTAATGGGTTAGTATGATGATTATTATTATTAACATTATATTAAGATTTTTAAGAAAAACCTCACTACTATCGACTATCGGTGAGTTGATTTTTTTGTTAAATTTACTTTATGTGCACTTAAAATTGACGTTGATATCAATGCATGTTTTTGTGTGTGCTATATTAAAAAACGTGTAATATGCATGTTGTTAATGCTCCTAATAAATAAACAAATAATATTTCGTCGATCTTGTCTGTTGTAAACAGTTAACTAAAAGAATAAGATTTTTTCCCGGGAGTGCATCTAGATATTGGTGAAAAGAATAATTAAATCGGTTCAGCCCTTTTGGAGGTTTTGCACATTGAATAATAATATTATTATTTAAATTTTATATATATATTCAGCACTTTTGGAGGTTTTCTATATAAACATAAACCTCCAAAAGTGTCGACTAACTTATTCTTTTCACCAATAGCTAGATGATGCACTCCCGGGAAAAAATCTTTTTCTTTAGTTAACAGTTTAGGACAAACAAGATCGAAATATATGTAAATGTATATAAATATAGACAAACATTTTCATCATTATCAACAATATACGGTGCACGGGTTTCCTCTCAGAATGAGAGCCGAGGATTTAATCCGTAATCCCTCGCTGGTCAAGTGCGGATTGGTAGACTTGGCACAGGTGAATTATGCATTGCATTGCAAACTGTAGACAAACGTGATATTGAATTGCTTAAACCACACATAGCTCCGAATAGTTACAGGTGGGATTGAAGTCGTTTCTGTAGACAGGAAAGCCGACTCCACTGAGCTACAACTTATTAACTTAACTTAATAGTTAAGGTCATCCGTATGAACCTGCGAGACGATAAGTCAAGGAGTCAAGGAAAAATAACTTTGTTCTATATTGAAATCTAACCCTCTTGCGTATTTTTATCCTGCTCTTGAATTGAAAGTTTAATGGCCGACGCGTCACAACTCCCGACCGATATCATATTTCCAATATACACATTGTTGTGACTTTCGTTTTCTGCCTCTCGACGTTATTTAAAAACACTTTCCTTTATATCTATTTTGTATTTTCGTATTCATTTACAAGTTAGCCGTTGACTACAATCACACGTGGTGGTAAGATATCATGAAGGAAATATAATAAATAGTACTAGTTAAAAGTGCGTAAGAAAAGTTTTCGTGTATGTGACAGTTAGGTTAGTAAAACATGAATTTAAAACTTCTGTTTTGGTTGCTAGTAGTTGCATTGGCTTTAAAACTACTATTTAGAACACAAAAAACACATACGTGTATCTGCAATTGCTCACTATGCAATACCTAAACCACTATGACGATAGCGGGCTAACCGGTATGGCACCCCCAATCAGTTTCAACGCGGCTTCGTACCGGAATACTAAATGGTTTGGCACTTTATAGCTAGCCACGTTCGTAGCCTACCACCAGACAATATCAGAGCAAATTCGGAAGTTATAATTTCCCAAATTGCCCCATGAATTTCAATCGATTGCATGCACACACACGCACAAACTCACTCAAAAGGGACTCTAAAGGGTTATTTTGGCAGGATAAAAAAGCCAAAACAAAATCGACAGTCAAATGCTCTGTTGCTGCGCGAAAGAAGCACAAACTAACAAGCACACTAACGCTTTACTATTATTAATTTAAATTTATTTATTGTGTAATCAGAGCTATTTAACAGCTAAGAATAAGGCTTGTATTTTTTTATTAAAAACCCGCAGTTCTGTTCCCCGCAGTCCAACCCGCGTCAATTAAGGTTCATAACATAATTCTATACATTATGATGATATTATAGCTCAAAAACAGCGTACTCATAAACGTAAACATACCACTCGACCCCAGTGCAAACCGCGCGATCATGCGTCTTATCTATAAGAGATAAGTACCTAAATGGCTCCGCGTATTGGTTTTAGAACTTATAGAAAAGAAAATTTTCTCAGTCCCCAGTATTTATACCGCCCCTTATACCGCTTCAGTTGATCCCCTGACTGCAATCTTACCTGCTGATAAGTGATGATGTAATCTAAGGTGGTAACGGGCTAACCGGTAAGGGCTATATGAGCAGAGGCGTGCATAGAGGGTATATGCACAGGGTATGCAGATGATATAAAATGAAGAAAATCTCCAGTACGAGTTATAAAAAGCCTACCCTTAAGTATTCATAACTCGTACTGGAGGTATTTTCTTCATTTTATATTATCTGCATACACCCTGTGCATACCCTCTATGCACACCACTGTATATGAGTTATATCAAACCTATACCCCTTATCCGTATAGGAACGCTAAACGCTGATCGTAACTAGCCACGGCCGAAGTGTCCCACTAGATCAGACCAGAGGAAATTCAGAAATTATTAATTCCCAAATTACCGGGGATAGAGTCAGGGACCTCCCACTTAAAATCACAGCACTCACCGACGCGCCCAGGACGTCGTCAAATAAATCTGCTTAGTAATTTAGGGCAAGCAGATAAATCAGCACTTTAATTTACAAATACTATTATTTAAAACTTAAATAAACCCCGTGTTACTCCACGTAAAATATAGCCCGTGTTACTTGCTGAGAATGTAGGTTTTCTATAAGCGATGATACAAAGAAATTTTCCAAACTTATCGATTACATAAAAACAAACAGAAAATGTAATATTTTATAGCTGTATTATCAGTACCTAGACTAGACAAGGCTATCTCTAGTCTAGATAACAAACAAAGTTATTGTTATTTTCATTACTGCGGAATGAGGTTGACATTTTAAAGTCGGGTTACTAGGTCATGTGTAAGGTATCATATGAAAGGGTTCATGAGCACATTCTAAAATAGTTATGCATTTCTTTTTACGCCGCACGGTTACTGACTAGTTGTGAAAAATGGCCGTGAAAATACCATCTACCCAATCTTCGTAGTTGTGAAACGTTTTATCTAATTCGCAACTGTTTAAAAATTCCATATACAAACAGTTGGTCGGTCCTAATCATAATATGTACAACTAGCTATTCGTGACCAAGCTTAGCTACGGCTTACGTCTTATATTCGTTTGCTTTGCTGTGGAAATTTAGGAGAAAAGAGAATAAAATCTTTAATGTAAATGAAAATCAAATAAATGACTACTTATTATCTTTTACCAACAGATATTTGCTATCGAACAGATAAAGTTATTAATTTATCTCCATCCAATATACGCGCTTCGACGTGCGACTAAATATAGGTAAGATTTACGTATTATAACACAGTGAAAACTGAACAGTTAATAACACCCTGAGAATTTCCGATTTTCATTAAAACGCATTGCCGATGTATAACGTAATCTTATACATCTAGCTTTTCACGACACTACTATTATCAGCTTAATAGTTAGTATCCCTTTTTAGCCTATTTCATCGACCTATAACAGGTGGATCTCAGGCTAAAAGCCTCTCTGAGAGGAAGGGTTTGCTTTTCAGCACGCTGGAAAGACGGGTTGGTGATCACAGTAGGTGGTAGTAGCACGGAGGATGCTGCTGTCCGTTCTCCGAGGAGTGGTGCCAATTATCCCTAATTACTAATATTATAAATGTGAATGTAAGTTTGTTTGTTACGCTTTCACGCAAAAACTACTACACCGATCCTCATGAAACTTTGTACTCATATTCTATAAAGTGTTAGAAGTAATATAGGAGGTTACAATATGCGATTAATTTTGCCTAAACTGTGGTTGAAGATAGAGGACAGAACTCCTCAGCGGACAGCAGCAAACCCCTCATTTAAGGCTTAACGATACTGAATACTTTGATTTTTTTTAGAACTACAGCTAAATTGAACGCCACATCAAAAACAAAATCAAACGCAGACGAAGTCGCGGGCAACAGTTAGTATACTATAATACGCCGTAGCCACACGTCAAACTGGGCATACTAATTAATCTGAATTCTTAACTAATAATAAAATCGAAGTTGCGTTTTGTTAACTCTTTTTGGGATGTGATTGGTCAATTCTTGAGGTTGTTTAACATCGCGCTACGACCCTAAGTAGCCGAGCAAACGAAGTGAGCGAACGTGAAGGCGTATGGTCATCCAGAGCGTATGGTTAATATCTTCTCATCACCTTTCCCGGCCTAAAGATTACACATATCTTCATCTTGGGTTATTTGAAAGCTATAAAAGATATAGAATTTTGGGTGTATCCGTATGTACTGAACACATCATGTATACACGTATCCACGTAATGCTAAGCAGGGCGATGGCTTAAACAATGCATATATATACTATGATAACTGCATTTTTTTTCTTTCGAATAAAAATGAATTTTGCATATACTTCGATAAATGAAGGAGCCCGAACATAATTAAAAAAAAACCGAATTAATAATCTCCTCGTCCATAATAGCAGGATCTCTTTTACGCAATGAATTGTTTGAATATATAAACTAGTACTAGATCCTACTCAAATATTGAGTGGTTTCGAACAAAATATCAACAAAACTTGGGATATCGATTAATATAATACTCACGGTGGGAGAGCTTCGGGTAGGGCTGGAGTTGGAAGAGGTGTAAGGCGGAGCCTCCTTAGAGACGACACCTCGCACACCGCGTTCCAGCAGAGTTTCAAACTGCACCGTCCCCTGGGGCAGATGCTTGATACGTATGGCGGTCTGGCGTGTGTTCATGTTAGAAAATGTTGTCACTGGGTCTACCGTGAACTCCACCTAGAGGATAAATTATAGGTTACAAGTTGTAAGTCCGGGAAACGATCCGTGTTTGATTCAGTTTTTAATACTCCGGCGGAAATCGGGACATTCCCCGGGCCCTTCAGTATGCTAAGAGTTAGCATTTTCAGAAAAATTCAAGACTGGTTTTAAGCGTTGGTGTCGTCCATAGATTTTACATTGTCTATTTCCAAAAGCATTTATTATGCATTTACCTATAAAAAATAATTTAAGATTAGTGATAAGAGTTTTTAATCTTTTTCAATTATTTTTAACTTTATCAAAAATCAATACGGCGGCTGAGTTAGCAAATCGAAATCATTCGACTGCTAAGGTATAATTTCATTGATCGAACAGTAATTTCTAATTGTGCTTTCTGATTTTGAGCTATCGACTAGTAAAGTTGCAGAAAGATAATTTTCATTACCACACGATGCTTTAAATTTTGAAACTTAATCTTCTTGGAGTGATTTTTATGTTAATTTAAAAAATTGCATTAATGATTTTTCTTTTTAAGCTACCGGTCACTTATCGCGCTGATTATAAAGTAACTGATAAGAATAGGCTTTATTGACAGCAACAATTATTGCCGCAACATACAATCAACAAACAACATACAAATGGAAGAAAAAACACAGAAACAATTAAAATGTGCGCTGTGTCAATGGCTGTATCGCAGAACCACAGCAGTAGGTAGTAGTGGCCAAGGAATACTGCACTCTGGTTTTCAGTATGTACCGATTGTGAACCGAATAACGAAATACTTGTGAAGGGTGCATAAGTATATTTCATAGGAAATCATCAAACTCACCATGTTAAAATATTAACTCATATATATATTTCCATAAAAACTAATTCAAAACATTCAAGCAAGTGTGCAACACAAACAAGTGTTTACTTATGACAACCCTATTGAAGATAAAAGACCTACACGCCCATAGTACCTACGCTATTTGCCTATAATTGTTATGTAGACTATAAGTTGTTTTTTTCTATTTGACACACACCTAATAAAGTGACACTCATTTTCAATTTGCATGTGACGTTAGGGCTGTCTCTTATTTGCTTCAGTAAAAACTATTTTTTGTTTCACAGATAAGTCTCAGAGACAGAAAATAATGTATCTCTAAAGCCAACAAGTAATATTTAGTTTTTCACTTACACGTTGCATATATTATCCATTCATTTAATTGCACTTTTTATTTTGAGTTCCTTAAGATATAAGGTAATGAGAAATAGGGAACATCCGGTTAGAATTTTGTTTAGCGAAACCTAAGCCAAAGGTTAAGCGATTAATCGCTTTAGATTCAATACCGCTTAAAATCTTCCAGGTAGGTGCACTAAACTGCATCGTCAATTACCGTCAGTCAATCAATATTAGATTTGAGCTCACGCTGTCTTAGTCGATTAGAAGTTTGAAAACAATTTAACACCAGAGAAAATATAGCCTATCGTTTTAAAGTTTAAAATTCATACCCTGCCCAATAAATAGCCACCGCTATATTGGTTTCGTTTGTAAAATCAGTGCTTCAGAATTCACGATTTAATACGGGCTATATAGGGCTCGTTTTATTTTGATCGCAACTTAATAACTAGTTAGGGCAGATCTAAACTTGTCAAAACAATATGAAAACATCAAGCTATTCGATGTCAATACAAGTAAATGAAAATTGAAGTGGAATTTCTAAAGAGCTGTCTTTTGTGATAGTTAAGACATTAGTTTTAAAATAGCATAACCAAAATAATCTATCTTTCTAATCTTGGTTTATTGAGCTTCAATCATTTTAGACGGGATTTAACAGGGTTTTGCTGAAAGATATCTAGGTTACTTCACTATGTATTTACCTTAATCAGTTACGTTAGCAATATATAGTACACACAAAGAGGACTATGCAAACAGTGTATTTAGCTAGTTCACACTGCGGTAAACAAAAAAAATTACATACCTCATCACCAACGCTTAGCTCCTGTCCCAAACGTAGCACTTCCTCGAATTGGAATATCATCCTTTGCTCACGCTCTACACAACGTATGAAACCAAAGCCTTCGCGCAAGGTGTTGACCACGCCTCGCTCCCTCCTGTTTAGTTGAAACAACAACAACGTATTTAATTTATTAATATAACTTCTTTAGCATGGTACGAAATGTGACGGAAGTGGTGGAAGTGACGGAAACGCTAGAAATGCGCGCCACGTTATAATCATGTCAACCCATTTTCTCGTCCTAGGCTATTTCAAAGAAATGGATGGACATAATCGAGGCTCACATGCTAGCGCTGCTGAAAGATTTTTAAAGTTCTTTAGACTAGATTTGCAGATTGCGTTATTGAGTGATTTGTACAATTCTCATTTCGGCCAATTCGCGGACGGTGCAATCTAGGTTTCCACGAAGGGGTGATTAGTTCCCCCTGCATGTTTATAAAAGTTATAAAAGGGGTACGCTAGTGTTCCTAGTATGGCGCTTTACGAAAATAACAAACAAAACTTCGTTGATCAGATAACATTTTTAACCGATCGATCTATTCAAGGTAACGCTATGCAAAATCTTTCATTATTTCCCTCAAACAAACAAATACAATGATTTTTTTAAATAAAGGTACAATGATTGGATTGGGGATCCAATCATTGTACCTATATTAATTGAACTATGGTGTCAAACCAGACTGACTATGATCAGTTGGGATACACTTTAAAAATGAAAGAAGATTAACTAAGAACCTTAACTAAGAAATATCCTGTGGGTGAATGTCGTATTCCTACTTCCTACGAAAACAAAATTTTACATTAACAGTGTATTGACGACTGTTTGTTTTTGTTTATTATTTTTATTACCAGTACTTTTTTGGACACAAACGTTTTGTTTGAATATAGCCTGAAAGACCTGCAAATACACTTGCTTAATCTTTATTTTGCATGGATTTATTTCAATACTTGTTGAAGACATAGATGATAATCCAAGTCAAGGCGCGTCCAAGTCACGCCAAAAATATTTGGATTTTTCTAAAACTCGACTTACCTTTCTCCAGATAGACATAATACCTACTTGACTTACCTTTCTCCAGACACATATTATAAAACTCGATTTACCTTTCTCCAGATACATTGAAGGACTCATCAAGCAGAGATATGTTTGTCGCTCGTTTCAACTGATCGCGCCTGTCTGTGGCAACTTGGAACTGCACCCAATCTCCATGGCGTAGGGTGAACTCGCCGCACTGATCTTTGTCACCGAAAGGCACCTAATAATAAAGTATCTCTTATCAGGGGGCCCTGACTCGCTATGGCAATGAAATGTTAAGAAATCTGCACATGATTACATCTTGTGAACCCTTCATACAAGTACTGTGAACTTTTGCGTCACAAATGATTGTTGTTTAGTTTTTTTTTTAATTTCTCTGTGTAATGGTGATGAGATAGATGGTAATGGACAAAACTGTTATTATACGTTATCGTACCGGGACGCTAAAGCCAAAGGCGAAACCTCCCACTGACCTGGCAGCAGGTTTCGGCTATGGCCAGACCAGAGAAAATTAAAAACTATAAGTTCCCAAAAAACCCCTGCTGGTGATCGAATCCGGAACCTCGCACTTATAAGCACAACGCTCACCGGTGCGTTATCTATGGATATTTATGTGCAAAACCACTAAAATCTCTTTTTGAATCATCACTGCCCAATAAAATATATTTCAAATTTTTAAAGTATCTTACAACGGTGGCAAATTTCTATTCCATAAACAATATTAAAATGGTTCAATTTTGCGAATAGCCACTTATGTCGTATCGAAGTCTGTTAGCGTGCATATTGATCATTAATAGTCGGCTTCATGCACCGTTCAATTACTTACATTGGAAACGTGTTTATGCAATTAGTATAAATACGAGTTACAGTGAATGTACATTTTTTTTAAAGAAATAGAGCGCTTATTATGTTTGTTTACAGGAATGAATAAGCGGCTGAAATTGTTCAAAGGCTGTATGTGAGCGGTAAATGTCATCACTGAATTATTTCTCTTTGATATATTTCACCTTTGTGGATGTGATGTTTTATTGTACTGCTATTTCTTATTATTCCATATTTTATTCTTATAATATAATATAGGTAAATTTGTTTACAGACGATGTTTTTCTTAGCGCTGTTACTTAATATCTTCGTAACACTGAAACGATTCCTATGATCAGTTTATTTTTATTTGATAAAAAGCATTGAACGTAGTATTTAAATATTGTTATCATCCATTGAAATTTTGGCTTAACTACTCAAAGCACATACGTGACCAGTACAATAGTTTGGAAAACGGCTTTCAACCAAAATCATACACACTGCACTCGTATTTCCATTCAAAATAGTTTGCAAATTTACCATCTGCAAGGTACAGCGATTACTAAATTTTTAATCCTATTACCTCTACAAGGATACTCGACAAGGTAATATTGGTTAAAATCGATGGGAAATTCAAAGGGATGCTTGGTACATTCCCGATTCTGAAAGACACGATTTCTCGTAGTGCACCGACGTACTTGTATTATGTGGTCCGTGCTGGGGTAATCTGCAGGATTGCCTATTGCTTAGTATATGAATTGTATGCTTGAAAGCATGTACCTACCGAGTATACGACTAGGTAATAGCCTAGATGGGCCTCGCTTTAGGATTGCCTGAGTCCGACTGCAAGCAACTCTAACATTGATAGAATCAGTTTGTATGGTGTATTTTGTAATTTCTTCAATCTTTATACTCGGCACTAAACAGATTGTTGACAGTTAATAATTGTTTCAACATCTCCTTAAGATGCTCCGGTGTCGAAGCGAAACGTTGATAGTACATTGCCGGCGATCTGTTTGGTGTGGAGAATAAAGATTGAAGAAATTATAATAACACCATACAGATTCTCCTGCTTTTCGTGGGGTATGGGCAAATTAAGCTTCATTATCGTAATAAATCAAACTTTTCAGAGTTATATTGTTTTTAGGCTATGACGCTTGAAAAGTAAAGGAAAACATCGTGAGAAAACCTTCGTGCCTTAAGAGTTCTTTACAATGTATGCAATACGCACATGGCCAGCATGATAGACAATGGGGTAATCCTTTCTTATTCTTAGCAGATACCTGCGTGGAGTTAATAATGACGATGATTTCTAACAAACTGATTTGTTAATAGGGTTTCGGTTAATATTGAGGGCAATAGTAGTTAGTAATATTTTCGATTGCGTTATTATAGTATCATTCAAGATTCGAAGAATATAATAGAAATTTAAAGTAAAGGTTAAGAGTATTGATGCCACAGACTTATTATTAAATTGATATGTCTAGACGGGGAAATTGAATATGATGTCAAAAGAGCACCATGAGGGCGTACCAGGTAGCCTTGAGCTGCCGTAACTGAATCCAACTCAGATGACTGTAGTTATGTTCGTAAATAATAACCATTCTTAAAAGGTTATTCCGAGTAACTTAATGATAACAATTGGACATAAGTTCAATCGCGACCCGTGGGGGGTTTGATTAATTCGTTGTAGGTACTTTCTATATCCATTATATCCATTATATCGACGACTGATACTATTTTTTCCCAAACCCCATGGCTATTAGACTAAAATTGATTGTAGACAAAGTTAATGTCTAGACTGTATGAAAATAGAAAATGATTATTGCAATTACCGTACGAGTTCGATTCAGAAACTGCGAAGGACGTTGTTGTTACCAACGTGACTATTTTTATTTTTAACCCTAAACACAATATTTTTTATGGCCTATGTATCTACTACAATTTTGAACCCTTTAATAATATCTAATCTTTTATCAGGCAATATGCAAACCCCATTAAATACAAGACAAATAATTAATGTCAAGATGTAAATGAAATAAAATAAAATTACTAAGTTAAATAAATTTATTGTCTGACTGTGTATCTGTGTTACCACAGGATCAACGGATAGACAGATTTGAATGCAGTTTTTGACATTATGTGCATAACACATCGCAGCAGATTCTAAAGTCAAGATGCTATAATATCCTTGTCAGACGCTGCAATATTCAGTGCACTTTCGACCGCCTAATATACCTATACTATTTACCGGTTGTAGAGTCACTACAAACAGACAAGACTTCACGTTTCAAAATTGTACAAAAACTAGGCCTAGCTGAAATGAAAGAATATTGAATTTGATTTGTATATAATGTCTTGGCAATCAAACGACAAAATAATTTATAAGCAAAAGGATAATCACATAAGAAAAAGTTAATATTTTAAATATTTCTTGAACATATCATTGCTATCAAGTCTTATTTATGCAATATGTAAACTAGCACGCTCAAAGCGATAAGCATCTTTTAGCGATAATTCTAACACTTGCTTCAACGTGAAACATCGTGAGGAAAACAAAAGCATGTGGAGTCCACCAATCCGCACTGTATTTGTTATACAATTAATCTAAACACTAGTTTTTTCCCGCGACTAAGTCCGCGTTTGTTTCGATTATTTGTCACCCACCAGAGCCGCTTGTTTATTAGCAGTAAAAACAATCAATCTCCTCGGTACCTAATCTATCTTCCATAGATTCAAACTGATATAACTGACCACGTTTTACACGAAATCTGCAAACTTTTTCGGCTTTCATCGGCTACTGGCCACAAACGAGCTCTACAATAGTTTTTTTAACTATTTTACTTTCCATAGTATTTTCAGGCTTTGTCTTTTTTGCATCCTACATCATGTTCACCACGAGAAAATCTCTACCAATCATCTCGTCGCTAGATCGCTAGATAAAAAATACAAGTAACTTGGATGGTAGTAGCAGAGCTTTATGTGACAGTGCTCTGAGAGACAGAGAAATACTACTACCATGTTTATTGGTTTTCACCAGACATATTAGGCTGAACACCTACGACTTATTATCAAAATTAAGCTTAATTTGCTATACTCCGCGAAAAGCAGGAGAATCTGTGTGGTGTAATTTATAATTTCTTCAATCCTTATACCCCACACCAAACAGATCCTCGGCAATATACCCTCTACGCACGTTTCGCTCCGAAACCGGAGCATCATCAGGAGATGTTAAGTCTTAACAATTATTCATTGTAAAGTCAACATCTCCTGATGATGCTCCGGTTTCGGAGCGAAACGTGCGTAGAGGGTATATTGCCGAGGATCTGTTTGGTGTGGGGTATAAGGATTGAAGAAATTATAAATTACACCACACAGATTCTCCTGCTTTTCGCGGAGTATAGCAAATTAAGCTTAATTTTGATAATATATCATGGATTTCCGCAAAGTAACGCCTGCTTCTATCCAATACCTACGACTTAGCTTGGTGGGCACAGGGCGACACATGGCAGGAGGTATACCTTGCATGCCTTGCTCTCTTTATAGACGATGGTTTTCTACTTAGCCGTTGCAGACGGATACGCGATACTGTTAAAACGCGCGGTTCCCGGGGTATTTTGAACGAGAACAATTCGCGGGACACTGTTAGTATTTAATATTTACAAATGAACAGGATCGTTTCATAAACTTCCGGCCACCGAGTCGAGTTACTTTGTATTTTGAATTTAAGATGCTGAGTGCTGCTAAATGAGGTTAAAGAACTTAACATGAAATCGTTTTGTTAATAAAATCTATGATAAAGAATATAGATTCTTTATTGATTATTTCATTATTAATAGATATGTTTTTTTTTATATTTATTAATTAAAGCTGTGTAATTCTTCAGTGTATAAGGTATGATTATAACGTTTTATTTTCTTTACACATTCCAGTAAAATCTTGACAAAAATGACAGAGTTATCTCTAACAATTTTTTAAGTGAGTTCGTTTTTCTTAATTATTTTGAATTAGGGATAAAATAAAAAATACTTCATATATAAACATTACTGACTGTTTTGCTACGTAAGTACTTAAAAACACTTTAAAAAAATTATTAAATCTGATAACGTCATCCTTAAATGTCTTATTCTAAAGAATTAAAATCTATATGATTTTAATTCTTTAGAATAAGAAATTTGTACATTTTTCATACCAACATCAAAAGCGACGCCTTTTGTCTTGAAAATCAAAACACAGTCAATACAAAATTAGTACCACCTTTTCAGTGAAAATAAAAGATTACAGGCTACAAAAGAAATCACCAACGGCGGAAAAAAAAATACCTACACCATTGTAAATATTATGTTCAATTGAAATACTCGGTAAATGGAAAATAAAACTTAAAATGGAATTGTTCCCTACCAGCAGTCTTTAATTATAAAATTGCTACGCTCGCGCCGGGGTTCATTTTATACCACGGTGGAATATCAGGCAAGTTTAATAAAGAAATAGAAACGCAAATACAGACTTTTGACATTTCACGCAATATCCATTTCAAATCAGCAATTCATTGCCTCATGAAATTTATAGTTACGTAAGACAACATAGGCAACTTGTTAAGAAGAAATAATTAATTATTTGGGGTAATAACTAATTAATCCATCCGAGACGGCAGATAAACAGTGAATTAAAATTCTGCTTTTGTAGTTTCTAGTATTCTTACTTATCTCTAAAATATATCACTCCAGCATGGCTAGCATGGGCAGCAGACCATTATATCCCCGGGGAAAGGAAAAAAATGTTTCTTCTTCCACAACTTTATCAACTCTCGAAGTGGAAATAATATCCTAATAATATATGTGCACATATAAACGGAGGTTAAATTCCCTGTTCCATGTTTCCGTGCTTTAGCAGGTGGACACGTTAATTATATCCCCCGATCACATCCCCCGACCAGGGATATAATTAACGTGTCCACCTGCGAAAGCACGGAAACATGGAATAGGCTTACCCCGTTTATTATTTATTACACGTTTATTATTTCCACTCGTGCGCCAATGCTTTGAGAGTTGATAAAGCTGTGGGAGAAGATACATTTTTATCCTTTAACCGGGGTGATAATTGTCTACTGCTCACGCTAGCCGTGCTGTACATATCTGACTTACTGCCACCGCTAAGAGTGGTATCATTTTAATATTTTTGACCTCCTTTTGGAATTATAATCCTTTATAAATGGTGCTAGAATCATGTTACTCAATTTTTTTTACTGGGAACGTTAAATCATCATCAAATAGTTAGCGCCACCTATTTGTTGGAAAGGTCGTAACTAGCCACGGCCGGAGTCTCAGACCAGGCCAGATAAACTTTTGATGTATCCTACATTTTTAAATCTCCCCCGCCGGGAATCGAACCCGACCTCCACTAATCAGATCACCGCGCTCACCACTGCACCAGGGAGGTCTTCAAAACGACGTTGACATTTTGCTGTACCTACCTTAAAATGTTCAAGCTGCAGCCCTGAACACAGTTTACTGTGTAAACAGAGTTTAGCAAACTTGATCGCGTTAAGTTTCAATGTTTCAACGTTAAACCAACATTAGTGTTATTCTATAATTTATTACGGGGAACCAAACGTCAGAATTTGACAATTCTATAAAATTCGACGAATTTACTCGGGAGGTTAGAATTCGATCCCAGGCACGCACCTCTTACCTTTTGTAGTTATGTGCGCTTTCATTTAAAGAATTAAAATATCACTCACTTTAACGGTGAAGGAAAACATCATGTTGAATCTTGCATGCCAGAAAGTTCCCCATAACGTTCTCAGAGGCGTTTGAATTCTACCAATCAGCATTTGGCCAGCCTTGTAGACTACGGCCTAATCCAGAATCATAATTCAGCGGGGAGAGTCGTGTACTCTAGTGGCCAGGCAATGGTTTGGTTAGTGACTTGACTGCGAAGTTAAGAGTGGACACACGGCAAGCACTCACCTCAACTTCTGAATGATCAGCCGCCCGGTACCGGATGCGACCCGGCAGCGGATCGTTCTGCGCAACCCGCACCATGTTGCCGCGCTCAAGAGGTTTCAGCACTTGACCGCGCATTATTTCGGGGCTGACATCCTCGAACACAACTGAGCCGCACGGTAGTTTGGTAATGTTGCACGCCACTTCCTTGCCCTGAACAAAAAAAAAAGGTTAATTAATCATTTGACAATTAACATAAAGCTCAAATGTTATAACCAGACAAATCGTTACGGTGTTCTTTTTTAATTTCATTAACCTGTATGGGTAATCCACAGATGTTCTAAAGTACGCTTTTCATTACGACCTATTTGGCATTGATGCTATTTTATCCCTACTTCCCTACTAATATTTATAAATGTCAATGTAAGTTTGTTTGTTACGCTTTCACGCAAAAACTACTTAACCGATTCTCTTGAAACTTTGTACACATATTCTTGGAAGTGTTAGAAGTAATATAGGATACTTTTTATACCGACATTAAGCTCGGTTCCTAAATGTTTTACGATTGAACTCCGACAAATTATAACCGATTTAAATAATTATTTTTGTACTATAGAGGTTATAATATGTGTTTAATTTTGCCCAAACTTTGTGTACATCTGAATGTGGTTGAAGATAGAGGACAGAACTCCTCAGCAGACAGCATTAAGCCCCTCATTTAAGGCTTAGCGATACTGAATACTTTAATTTTTTTTAGAACTTCTACTAAATTCTACCTAACCACATCTAAAAACAAAGTCAAACGCAGACGAAGTCGCGGGCAATAGCTCGTTATCTATATATTTCAATGTAATTTTTTTTTATAATCCATACTAACAATATAAATTCAAAAGTATCTGTGTGTTTGTCCTTCCTTAACGACCTTACTAAGCAATCAATTAGACTTTTGGCACAGAGTTAGAGAGGACGGAAAGTAAAACTGGCTAATTTGGCCACTTGGCCGATTTAAAAAAATAAACAAAAAAAATTCAAAGTCAAAAATAACGACGAACGAAAGGGTTTCTTACGAACGCTTCCTTAACGATGAGTAATAAGTATATGATTAACTAGAAAAAAGTAATAAAGCTTGATAAAGCCTACAATAATAACAAAAAGGTGAAAAATATTGAAATCGATAAGTCATGTTTATTAGTCATATTATCAATAATTATGTACTTATCAAATAATTAGACTTATCGTCTCAAAAATTTAATTATAATCTTCAACTTCTTCGTATACTAATGTTATAAACTGAAAATATTTTCTTTTTTTTCTTTGTTAGAAACGAATAGTCCCCAAACTAATTTAAGTAAAATTAAATATTAGTATCAGATTTTTGATTTTGTAAAGTAAGCCAGAAAAAAGAAATGCTACCCAACTGCCTAATCACGTGCGGACTTTTTTTAGATCTACTAAAGCACGATATACAACCAAAATATTGGGCTTTAGTAGATCTAAAAAAGCGCTTGGAGCAATACAACTAACTGTTATGAATAAGTTACAATAGCCAAATCAATATATAAGGACGAAAACATTTAAAAAGTTAAATTATGATATTCAATCGAATCCCAAAGGATTTTGTTAAATGTTTTATAATGTACTCGTATGTACGAAAAAAAAACTATTTTAGCCTGGACAAAAATGACAATTGCCTGAATCGTATAACTGAAATCGCCCTTGGCTCAGACATCAAACCCTTCTCACCCGTTAACCACTTTTCTGGTCTCAACAATATAATATTTTAAAGAGCACTAAACAGGATTAAAGCACTCGACTATTGAAGAGGAACCCAGTTAAGTTTGAGAAATAATAATTCACAATCAAGCTTTTCCATCATTCACGCAATGCCTTATATACCACAAAAGGACTTTTAGAAGCTCACGCTCGATATAAACTTTAAATACTTTGAATGACATCTCCAAGATTTCCTCGGGTGCTTTATTGAAAAACTGTATTGAATTTCCTTTAGAGGAATAACTAATTTTATGTAGCCTATTATACTTCACAGCAAGTTTATTGTTGCTTTTAATGTTCACATTATAGCAAACAAAATTTTTTCCTTTTTGTGAACCTACTTTCAATTTTCAAATATGTATAGCTTCACAATGACGCACTGGGTCACATTTTGCACCAAAAAGAGCTTGTTAACTTCTTTTAGGTTCAATTAAAGTACAATGGAATTTTTCGCTTTAATTTACACAAACGGTGGTGACGAAAGTTGACTGCTTTTCTTCAAAACCCTTACAAAAGTAAACACCCGGAAGCCTAAGCAAAAGACGAAAGAAGAAAAAAAAAATGAAAGAAAGTCTAAAAGGTCGATATTTAAATTCGCCTAAAATTGTTATCAGGCAAAATAAAGGCTAGATGTCTCATTCATAAGAGCGAGAAAATTAGGGCTTTGTCCACAATGCCTTTGCTAGTTGGTGGGCTTATGTTATTATCTCTTGCTCTTAGGTAGTGGTCTAAAGTTTTATTATCAGGAACTAGTGACAACGATCGAGTTACACAGCTTAACGTGTTGTTCGTAACAAAACGATAGATAGATGATAAATTCGTATCTCGGTAGTTCGCTTCCCATCCGATTAATATGTAATATACACGTGTAACGGAATTACAAATTACCATTGAAAGGTGCTTAAGTATATTTCATAAGGAATTACTCTGCAAAACTATTAAATCAAAAGAAGCTTATTTATTTTTCCAAAGAGTCACTTGATTTACTTCTGCATGTGATATTAGGGCTGTCCCGGCTTTCTTTCAGTAAAAACTTTATGCAATGGTTTACTATTTTTTTTAATAAGTTTCAGACACAGTTTATAATGTACCTCTAAAGCCTCTGAAATATTACTTCGGTATTCATTTACACGTTGTATACACATTATATCCGATACAATATGTTTTATATAATATGCCGAGTAGTGACGGCCGATCAGAATTCAGTTTCAGTTGTGGCAACTCCGCGTTCCACGGTTTTCGTATCAGGCTACTAAGAGAATGCAACGAAGAGGTCATTTATAACTTTAAAAAAATTACATTACATTAAAAGCTATGCCATAAAAGATGTGAACTCGCAAAAAGTATTTTAACTAGTGGGCTTGCATACATACTCGTATTTTTATTAACGTTCCATGACATCAATTGAAAACATTTCGTTTTTATTTGCGCCCACTGACCTCTGTTATCTATGTCTATTTTTGTCTCCAATTGATTGACGCCATTTTAGCGATATAAGTTATGAAGATTTCACTACAAGTTGGCCCTTGCCTGCTATCTCACCCGTAGTAAAAGAACATGCAGTCTAAGATGGTAGTAAATTAACATGTCGGGGGTTAAGGCAGGTATACTAAACCCATACCCCTTATTGGTTTCCGCAGCCTTTACTACAAAAAACTTTATTCTGAGAGCTAGGACAAAGGTGTCAAACTTAAGTGGACCTTCAACATCATAGACTTCTTCAAATGTAACCTTAGATATTCCCATAGTCGCATTACTTGCATATATAGGAAGTATTTGTTTTACACCATCATAATTTGGTACATTAAGTCCTCCGTTTTTTTACGTCGGAAATCACTACTATCTCCCGTTAGATCGCACATTTCACTTCGCATGAAATTTTTATATACATCTGGATCACAAATGTAATTTTGAATATAGCTATCTTCTTATATTAGTTTAAAAAGAAAAGATTGTTTGTGATATTGTTTAGCGGTTAATTTTTTTTTTTCAAAATTATGTTTTAAACAGATACTGCTATTCATGTAATGCATGCTGAGTTACCCTTTAAGTTTAGAGTACAACATTATGACATAATTTTAAAATATGTCCATATGTTAAATAGTTGTATGCACGTTGGCTTCCTAATAAATAAAGAAATAATGGCATGACGGCACTATTTGTTGGTAGTGTAATGGGTATTAAGAATACCCACAGGTAAAATACCTTTACCAGTGGTGCGAGCCGATACTGTCAAGGGTCCAAAACGCTACGAATGGGGGCAAGATATAAACTGTAATTTGTACCAGAAGCCAGTCTACGGTAATAATGGATGTCACTGATTAAACCGAACACTTTGACTGGCAATCCGTATGTGTCAAGTGGAAGCAAATGAAGACCTGTCTACATCTACGCAGGTAGAATTTGATTACGTATTGATTGTATAAAATGCTATAGTCACTGGCATTTCCTTCTTGAAATGCTAAATCTTATGCCTAATCTTTTACAGTTCTTGTAGCGCGCCTTTAAAACTCTTTACTTGACAGCAAAAGGTAGTAAGTGAACATGCAGACTAATATGGTAGTAAATTATAATATTACTACCATAAAAATTAACTATATAGTTAATAATTTATTTATTATTATATAAATGTTTATTGTATCTAGTCACATATACAATATATAACTACACATTTACCTACTTAATTCTATAGTTGTACTAAAGAATCAATCACATTTTTATTCTTTATTTCTTTTGATATAATAATATCACTTACAGTAATGATACATAACAACGATTCCCCCTTCCACTGCGACGGTTAGAGATCGCTTGTGGAGATAAGTGTTTCCTTGTCAACACCTTTCCTTGTTTATTATCATGTCACTTCTTTTGTTACCAAAAAGGTAAATAATATGCAAAGTTATCGTTTTCGCACGTATTCAATAGAACACATATTGAGGTATCTGATGTGCGTCGCCTAAGGCTGGAAGGGTGCAAACACAATCCGCCGGGCGAGGGTCCTTTAATGGTATTAATACTCAGGTAGCAACATTGATAAATCCAGACTAAGCAATATTGAAATGCCTGTCTGGGAATTCGTAATAACTGTCTCTTATTAAAAACTCGTTGGATTATTTCGACAAAGCAAACACACTTAATTGTCAGGAATGGCACAGTTAGAAAAATATGCAGGGATAAAAGCAAATTATTAGATGCCTGGAATGGAATGCACCCGGAGTGGGGCTGAAAACGGAGTTGGAAGATTGTATTTATTTAACTGAAAGGATTATATTTAAAAAATACAAGTTAGATGAAATTCTTTTCAAAGCAAGAAAAATGAATATGATGAAAAATGTGTTTATTAATTATATTGAAAGTCTTATCTATACTAATATTATAAAGAGGGAAAGTTTTTGTAGCGAGTAATCTATGGATCTACTGAATTGATTTTGAGAATTATTTTTGTTTTGGTCCATTTATGTATGTATGCATGTATGTATAATGTAAGTCGAAGGCTATATGCTATAGGCTATATAACATCATGCTACGACCAACAGGAGCGGAGCATCAATGAAAACAAACACTTGTTGCAAACACAGGCTAAAGCCTAAAGTATTTCTTTTTTAAAGCTTCCGAGGCTTGCGATGCGGTAACTGTTAAAGTTAAAGTTAGCCAAAATAATGTATCACAGAATTGTTGTTTCTCTTTAATAGTTTTAAAAGTCGCGGGGGACAGCTACTAAACGAAAGGAGGATTAAATAATCAGCCCTAAATAACATAATAGGGTGTTGCAGTTTTAACTTATAAGAAAGATTTAATAACTGAAATCGTGTTTACATACGTCAAACTCTAGCGCTCCACCGATCTTGAATAACAGGCAAATGTCTTGCTCTTTTGAGAAACCAAAACCGGGTTAAATTAAATAACCTCTGTTACTTAAGCACGCCTCAACAGATACTCTGCTATTACAATCGTGTGTCTGTGGTCGATCATTGAAAAAAAGCACTCATGACAATATTGATGCAAACACATACATGCGTGTATTGATTAAATTAAGAACAGATTATTAGCATGGAGGCATTAAATCATATTACTGTTGAGATAATCCGTAAGCACAGTTCCGTTAAGCCTGAAGCGTGGGTGCATATTCAAGTTGTTGACTTTTCCCTCAGTCACCGTAAGCTTATTCGTAATTAACTGATTAAGAACCAAACGTGCAGTTCTGATCGAAAACATGCTGTATACATTTTTTTTTACTTTTTGGACTGTTTATTGTACATCATATTTGAATTTAATTTTACGTAAGTACTTTTTTAATCATGCCTTTCTCCATTAGTACTTTGTGTTTGATCGACTAGTGCCACACTATTGTAATTAGCAGACTAGGGGGCCCTAGAGGAAATTGGGTATCTATACTAATATTATAAAGAGGTAAACTTGTGTGAGTTTGTGAGATTGTCGGGAGTAGTCTCTGAATCTACTGAACCGTTTTAGAAAAAATATTTCACCATTATAAAGCCACATTATTTTCGAGTGCCATAGGCTACATATTTTTTAACCTGAAAACTGAAAAAACTTTTTGTGGTAGTCGGATTTGAAAAGTAAGTCTGAGAAAAATACGGACGAACGAGAACGTTTCTTAAGAACACTGCCTTAACGATGTGTGATATAAGATTCAGTTCAAAAAAATAAAAATTACATTTTGCTCAATCATAATCATTTCATTCAAAATTCGAAACCTGATAATTTAGGAATTAGTTTGCAAATTCATACACACTTGTTTGTATCTGGCTTATTTTTGTATGGAAGAATATTGAATGGATGATAATGATGTCGATTGAAAAGCACCTTTTGAATTATTTTCGTTAAATAACTGTCTCATTTATTGTTTCACTGCCGCGTGCGGTAACAGCGACTGGAGCTACTCTATCTCTACCCATCGCCTTAGGTCCTAAGGTTCGGAGGTTCAGACATTGTAAGAGTTATTAAAAACCTACCCTTAAGTATTTATACTACTTGTACTAGGGATTTTCTTCATTTTATATCATCTGCATACCCTGTGCATACCCTTTATGCCACTGAGTGTGGTCGTTGTCATGTCATGTCACGTCTCTGTTGCTTATCGGCTTTGAGATGCCTTCAGCACCGGGGTGGACTTTTTGCACTACGCAGAAGTAGTCGCTTCAGACTTAAACGCCTGACATAAAAGTCCACCAGGTTTGGCCCACGAACCAACGTGGTTGTACCGCTGTACACAAAACAGCATCTGGGAACCACTGGTAGGAGTTGGAGATTGCCGATGCCTTAACAAACATCCCGTTACCTTCTATACTCTTTTAAATGGTTGGCTAACTGGGACAGGCACGGCCACTTCCCTCCACCCCAAATACCTGTCTATTAAAAATATAAACCGTAATGGATAGTTATAATAGCTCTTCGGACTTTTTGAGTACTGATTTAAAGATTTTTGTTTTTGTTGTACCCGAAGTGTTTACGTACAACGGATCATTAAGAAAACACGCGGATAAAGCAGCCCGATATTGATTTTTCTTCTAGCTTGCTTCACAAAGACCATTATTTCAAAGAGAAATCCTTTAAACACGGTAAAAATTATAGCCTTATTTACTCGCTGGAAATCAGATCTTTTCTGATTAATATCAGTATAGACATTATGTACTTATTTTTACATAGAGATGACGAGGAAATCTGGGAGAGAAGCCAGGACAGGTTTAAGGCGCATTTTTATCACTATCCTTATTTTAAAAACTTTTAACGGATTTTCATCTAATTTGATAGGTATGAAGTTAATACACCTCGTATATACGATACTGATTTCTTTGGGATAAAAAGTATCCTGTGGTAACAAGATACTTTTTATCCCAAAGAAATTTTGTATATATACCAATTTTGTAAGTACCTACGCAATTTTCTATAACCACCTGCAATGTTTTTTACTTTAACATTGTATAGTACATTTGTCATGCACTTTATTTTATATTAAAGTAGCTGTTGCCCGCGACTTCGTCTGCGTTTGATTTTGTTTTTTGATGTGGCATTCAATTTAGTTGTAGTACTTAAAAAAGTTAAAGTATTCAGTATAGCTAAGCCTTAAATGAGGGATTTGATGTTGTCCGCTGAGGAGTCTGTCCTCTATCTCCAACCACATTCAGATCCACACAAATTTTAGGCAAAATTAGTCACATCTTATAACTTCTATAGTACAAAAATAATCATTTAAATCGGTTATAACTTGTCGGAGTTATGGTGTAAAATCGTCTAACACTTTGGGATAAAAAGTATCCTATATCACTTCTAACTCTTCCAAGAATATGTGTACAAAGTTTCATGAGGATCGGTTAAGTAGTTTTTGCGTGAAAGCGTAACAAACAAACTTACATTGACATTTATAATATTAGAAGGGATTATATGAAAATATTATTGTGTTCTCGATGTAAGTGAACGGTTGAGAAATAAACGTATTTAAACCGAAATTGAGTCGATAATGTTGGTTCGTCCCTTTTTTCACTCAACAACTTTTGCATACTACGTGAGTTGTGTAAAAGGCTTGCAGCACATCAAATTAGTAAACTCGCGAAGCCGTGGGCACTTCTCGTCTAGTTTTGTGAAAATAAACAGATTTTGTTAAATATGAGACCCGGAATACCGCCGCAGGACTTCTCTGTACCTCTCTCGCTCCATCGGAATATTCGTCTGAGTTTTATTATCGCTGAAGCAAAGAGTTACTCTACTGAAAATGAAATTGTCTACGTCGCGATCGCGATGCATGCTCCGATTGCAGCATCACTGTTTTTATTTATTTTGATTGTTCCATTGGAACTTCACCCTTGACAGCAATCGCACATGCTAGTGAGTTTTAACCTGTTAGGGTTATGGCAGTTATATTAAACCCATACCCTAAATCGGTGTCTACGTGACGTCGTAACGGAACGCTAAATAACTTTGAGGCACGTCTTTATCGGTACGGTGGTAACTTGCCACGGCCGAGGCCTCCCACCAGGCCATACCAGAGAAAATTCAGAAATTATAAATTGTCCCTGCCTGGGATCGAGCCCAGGATCTCCCGCTTAAAACCACAGCGCTCACCGCTGTGTCCTTACAGCATATTATTTGGATGCATAGTTTGAATTTAATGAAAATTTTTAAAACAGTTTCTATTAGATCAGTGCGGCTCAAGCGCGTAGCTTGCGAACTATGCGGTTTTCCAACTATAATATTGTAATATTACGTTACGACCCTAAGCCAACGTGGGTAGCACCGCGGGGAATGGCTATTGAACTACATTTGTGTGATGAACATGAATGTTTCTCAGTGTCTGAGTGTTTATATGTATATTTTAAGTATTTATGTATCCTATTCATATAAAAATTTCATCAGTCATCTTAGTACCCATAACACAAGCTACGCTTACTTTGGGGCTAGATGGCGATGTGTGTATTGTCGAAGTATATTTATTTATTTATTTTTTATTATATATGCAAAAATCACGTCAATTATTGGCTCTGTTGCTGTGTGATAACCAACAAACATACGCATTTATAAAATTAGTATAGATTTCCCGTTTCCTAGGCATGAGCTATTTGAAGGGTTTTTTTGTTTAACGCAACCGAAAACCGCAAGAACGAACTGGGAACGGTTTTAAATAAATTGCAACAACCAGCCCTTTGGAATGCCGCATTTTTACTAATGCACGTAATTCCAAAAACTACTTTACATTATTGAAGCGGTGCTGGCCTGGTGGGCAAGACTTTCAATCCCCGGAAAATATCGGAGTTATAAATATATATAGAGATATATACTACGCTACATATACAAGCGTTTTAGACAATATCATTTATATTTTTACATTAATAGTTTTATTTAACTTAAAGCTGAAAAAATATCGTGAAAAAACCTGTATTTCTAAGAATTCTTTATTATGATCACAATGGCGTGCGAAGACTGAACAATTAACACTTGGCCAGCAATGAGAACAGTGATTGACCAGACTCCCTATGTAGAGGGAAAAAAGAAGGGGGGGATAGGTGATCAGAGCTTAGGTCCTCCACGATTTACCAAACACATCAACAATTTTGAGACGTTCTAGTGATAATAACCGGTAACAGGTAACGTTTTTTTAATAATACGTGTTCTCCGAGGTTAGGGAATAAAAAAGGGCAATTTCCGGTCAAAACTTCAGAGCTGAGACTAAAAATTTCTTGACAGGAAACCCTTAGGTAAATGTTCGCTCAAGGTACGCAAGGTATAAGATACTTATCCATGACAAATACAAAAAAAACTTATTGGTAGGTCGGGATTTATGTATGTCCACCAGTGGGACAATTCAACGACCGACGGGCGCAGTGGGCAGCGATATTAATTATTAAACGCGACTGGGCGGCTCGCGGCAGTTTTCTTGCTTGATTGTCCATATAAGGAATCACAGGCACATAATAAATCTTAATTATAAAACTAATTTGATTAAGGATTAATACCATGATAGCAATGTCAACGCTTTTCGATTGTACCCCCGTTTTGATAGACAAATTATAACAAAAGTCACACGACTTAACCATAACAGTTAGACATTTAGCGTCGCGGACTTTTTTGTGGATAATAATAATTACTTTAAACATGTAGCACATTACTTTTATGTATCATCAAACATTTTCACGGCGTACGCCACTAAAGCTCCAAGTCGGTGTGACATATTTAACGAACATCGTTATATATCAGCAAATTTACAGAAAATCATAATAAATTATACACTTAAACCTTCCGCTTGAGTCACACCGTTCATAAGTGAAAACCTTATGAAAATCCGTTACGTAGTTTTTCAATTTTACGCGCCCAGACAGAGAGGGGAGACAGGGGAGAGAGCGGACTTAAGGCGGCAAGATGATATAAAATTAAAAGCCGTTTTCCAATAATATACGCCTACGTGTACGCAAATATGAAAATATACCATTGTAAATATTCAATACGTAATACTAGAGCATTGTGCTCACATTGGTCGAGTAGAGCCGATATTAAAATATTGCCAATATGCAGAACATGTTAACGTGTAAATAATTTAATACTGTAATTTTATATTATTAAAGTGGCACTGTAGGCGTACCGCAGTTTAGCTAGCATACAGTGCGCCACACAACGGCTAGACTACAGGGCATAGGTTCTGCGTCACAGTTGCTTCTTGTTTGTATCAATAGCTAGACGTTGCGTGTTAGCTTGTAAAGATAACCCGATGAACTTCGTGCCAGTTAACTAATGCCATCTATTCAAAGTAATCAGAAAGAAGCAGCAAGCAATACTTATATTTTTTTTTTCGGGTGATTTCCTGATTTTGTTTAATTTTTCTAGTTTTTGCGAAACAAATTTACGGCAAATTATAGTATATAAATACATAAATACTAGCAGTTTTATAATATTTAAATTATATCCTTATAAGCTCACCCTCAATAATTGAGATACCGCGTGCAAGAGATTTTTATAATTTTGCATAGTTGTACTTTGTCGATTAGCGCATTATTTCGTTTAGGTAAAATCCAGCGAAGTACATTATTAGTACGGCCAGAATACGAATTTTGCAAAAAAAATAAACTAATCACACCAATTTAGTATCATTACGTCCTCCCTTCAATAATACGCTTATTTAAAGTTAATATTCCCAGTTTTTTATATAAAAAATATTGGTTACTTACTACTCGTATGCAATTTTTGTTTTTAAAGCGCTCATGCGTACAACTTTTGTTAATCAATAGCTGGAAGTCACATAAGCAAAACCAGGGGCAGCAGGCAAGTGTGCTCGAGTAACAAACGTTCTCACGCTCCTTCGGGATTCTAAGGAAACACGACGCCTGTAATCTTAGTGCAATATTTGCTAGCTCGCAATCGACGAATCGTTTTCTCCAAACTCTGTATCGTCAAAGTGAAAGGTACCTAATTTAACTTAATTTAGAGTAGCAAATCTCGTACTTCTGATTTTAGTTTTAAAAACTTTCTATCAAATCCCGAGTTAAAAAATTATAAGCAAATTTGATCTCTAGAGTATTAAAATAAGACCTATTTTACTCTGATGTTTAATTATGTTCATACCTCTAAGCAACTACTCGATTGCGAGTGAGAAAATCATGTAGGTACTAAGGCTACTGAGTGCTGATGCAGGTGTAATCCGAGGGCACAGTGGCGTCAATGTTGATTAGCGCATTATTTCGTTTAGTTAAAGTACAACGTAAGTACATTATTGGTAAGGCCAGAATACGAATTTTTCAAAAAACACACCAATTTATTTTTTTCATTTAAAAGTTTATATTCCCAGTACTTTGTATAAAAGAATTACATAGCGCGTTGGCCACGCGTGCTGTGGTCGCTCAGATTAATTAATTGTACGACCTAGGTTAGAGAAGCTCGTGCCAAAAACGTTTTTATTATGTAACTCAGATGATAATTAGAGAAACCTTAGATTAGGTAAGCGGTTTAAAGTTTTTTGTTAGAAAGTCAAATATAACCCTTATATCACTAACACTACATAGTATAAAACAAAGAAGCTTCTCGCTGTGTCTGTTTCTAAATATGCTTAGATCTTTAAAACTCTGCAAATTATTTGATGCGAGTTTTTTTTTATAAATAGAGAGATTCCAGAGAAAGGTTTATATGTACAATTCATGCATGATATAGTGGAGAAATACGGCTGATTTTAGAGGTTTCTAAGAAACGCTGGCTGAACTCTATGAGATAGATAAAAATAATGTATTGTAAGTGTACGTGTACAGTATTGTACACCGTAAGAAGGTCTACAAAAAAGTCCGCGATGGTAAATGTTCATCTCCAAAGCATAACCCACAGTAACCAATTTTATAAATTTAACATGCATATAAAAAATTTCGGAACCGACAGGATTTTTAACCTGCGACTCTGTGGCAATCGCGCTTGCTGAGCGCTTTCTCCAATTAAGCTACGGCTCTTTTACCGTCGATGCCGAAATTAGTATATGCCTTTCCCATCAGAAGAAAGAATATACTAAATATGAGACTGATACCTAACCTTAGTATTAACATGTCAAATGTATGAACGCTTCATAAGTGCCTGTGGTGAAGTATTCATAAACCAAAAAAAAAATGGCTATTAACAAAACTATTTTAAACAATACAGTACTATTCCTTATTAAATTAAATACACTAGATACGCTGTGCATTTAATGCGGATAAAAATTGTCCTTTACATGCTGTTGGACATTAAAATGAATATCTCGGAGGAAATCAGAGAATCGACGGCCGGGTGGCGCAGTGGGCAGCGACCACGCTTTCTAAGTCCAAGGTCGTGGTCGATTCCCACAACTGGAAAATGTTTGTGTGATGAGCATGAATGTTTTTCAGTGTCTGGGTGTTTATATGTATAATATAAGTATTTATGTACCCATAAGACAAGCTACCCATACTTTGGGGCTAGTTGGCGATGTGTGTATTGTCGTAGTATATTTATTTATTTATTTATTATATTTAAAAAGCCAAAACCAATTCGAATTACATACCAGTGTAAACTTATATACATTGCACCCGTGGGAAGCCGGGGCGGATCGATAGTATATTATAAATGGAAAAGTTTGTATGGGTGGACTAACGTTTGTTAGTCTTTCACGCAAAAACTACTTTTAATGAAATTTTGAGTAAATCTTACCCTGGATTAACACGAAGGCTCCTTATTATCCCGGAACATGTATGTTATGTGTATACCCGCGGGATTTTTAAAAACCCAAAAAAAACGGACGACTCTGCGGGAAGGAGTTAGTTGTATAGAATCATTTTAAAATGCTGCGACTGCACGGTGCTGCGACTCAACGGCCGATTCCAGAAATTTTCTCGTGGCACCTATGCCTGTCTCCGGAAACATAGCGACAAGTAAATTTCAAGTTAAAATATCATATTTATTATGTATATACTCGTAACTATGGAAAAATGAAATACTTTCCTACAAACTTTTATATCTTAAACTACAGGACAACCAAGCTTAGGTATATATCTGTATATTCAATATCTTTATCAATGACGTAATTTCTTGCTTTAAAAATTCTAAGGTTTTACTTTTTGGAGATGATATGAAATTTATGATTGTAAACTCCTACATGAAGATCTTTTTAGATTGAATACCTATTGTAAAGTCGACCTTCTTGATATTGATGTCTAGACGTGTACTGTTATTGCTTTTACCAGAAAGATAAAACATAGAATTAGTAGTTATTACTTGGTTTTATCATACATGTTACTAAGGATTTTAAGAAGACTTCACCTCTGGTTATTTGATTTAATGCCTAAATACGATCTATTTTTGAGTACTGTCCGCAATATAATGTGTACATTGATGCAATTGAAAAGATTTATAATAAATTTCTGCGTCACAGAATATCTGCTACTGAAATCACTTCAGAAAAAAGAGGCGTTTTTAGAGATCAAATGTTGTTATATAAAATAATAAATAATTTAGTTGACTCTCCATTTCTATTTAGTAATATTGATTTATAGCATGTCATAGGTTAAATGCAAGACGTAAACCTCCCTTTGCGTGGGCTAGATTGAAGACAATGTATTCGGCAAATAACTTTTTATCTCGTGCGTGCAATGCTTTCAGCAGCAAATATTGTGAGAAAGACATTTTTCACTTCACTTTTAGGAATATAATTATGGCAAAATAAGTGTTATATATAGCTTTTGATTTTTTTGTTTTATTTTGTTTTAATTTAATTTTGTAGCATAATTTTTCCTTTGTACTTTATCCCTAAACAATTATTGTCGTGTTATCGTTTATGTATAACTAAGTTGTAGAAACTTCATTGGTTTATGTGATATGAAAATACGGCGTGTGTAAAAGTACTGTTTGCTTCCCTAATAAATAAATATATAAGCTTGGTAGCACAGCGCAAGATTTCCGAAATATTAAGCTATCAAAGTTGTAGATGCCGTAAATTAATACTTACAACAGAACTAATACAAACTTAACCTACTCCTATGAAAAACACCGTATTAATTAATTAACTTTGAAAGTTGATACCTTTGTAACTAACTAGACTTGTATTAATATTTCAGGAGTAAAACTTAGACGGCTTATATCTCGGAAATCTGTCGTTTCAAAAGATTATACTTTATACAACGTGTAAAGGAAAACCGAAATATTACAACACAGGCTTTAGAGGTACATGATTAATATCTCTGAGACTTATCTGTGAAGTTTTTGAGTAAACTACTGCCATAGTTTTTACTACTGAACCAATGTGCATCGATCTGACTTGTGACAGCCCTTATGTCCAAAAAATGAAGCCACAACATATTCATCCATATCTAAATAGTCACAATAAATTAAAAAAATATATAAAAATTGGTAAAATTATCAAAAAAACTCAAAATTTAATTAAAAACCAGCAAGCAAGTACCAAAAACCTGGCATTAAGGAAAGAAAGGGTATTATTATTGAATAAGTTAAAAAGCTATTGTTTCTCACTTCAAAAAACAACAGCAAAATATGATACAGATGTCCAAAACTTGAATGATCAAATTAAACAGTTGGAAGATTCCTTGACAACTGTCACTTCCAAATATGAGCTGTCACAAAAGCAGATCCATGAGCAAATCCAGGCAGCTGATGAGTTGTTAGCCCTAGGAACGTATAATATGGCTCGTTTTGAGTCTTTAACAAATAAATGTCAATGTACTCATGACATACCTATACCTAGTCAAGACTGTAGTAATATATTCACTGACAATTTGGATATTTGCCCAGAGAGGTCTGGAAATGCAACACATGTTCCTGTATCCTTAAATTCTACTTTATCTGCTAAACCTAAAAAACAAAGTATAGTAATATCTGACAAAATAGGTAGAGGTTTAGGTCCTATTATGAATTGTTACCTAAACCACTCAGTGACAAATATATGTTCACCGGGAGCTAGTTTTGATTGTGTCATTAATAGCCTAAATGAAAAAAATCTAGATAGGCATACAAATGTTGTCTTATTGTTAGGGGACAGTTTAAATGTCAAAAAGCATCAGATTATAAGATGCATTGAAAAATTACTGCTTTTAAATAACAAAACTAAATGTAAGTTTGTAATGTGTGCCTTTCCTTATTGTGGCACTCTAAACTCAAAACAAAATGAACATATTTATAAATTAAACTTATTAATCTATAATTTGACATACCGTCATAGCGACGCAATTTTTTATTTTGACATTAATAAATTCACGTCATCATTTGTAATGACAAGAGATAAATTGTATCTGCCTAAAAAGTGTAAGCAGCAGATAGCGTTTTTACTAGCTTATAATTTAAATGATACTGTTACAACTGTTGTAACAAAGTCTATTGACACTTTTACAAATTGTACTTCAAGTACTTCTATTTCTATTACTGACCCTAGTACTTGCGCTAGTACTATTAAGAAATTTAATAATGATTTAAACTAGTTAATAAGACAACGGAGGAGCTCTGCCATATGAACATTGTACACCAAAATATACAGAGCTTCACCGGCAAAGAATTAGAAATAGAGCTGTTTGTGGAGAAACTCAATGTACATATTTTGTGTATAACTGAGCACTGGCTCACTGGTACACAAGTAGCAGTAAACATCGATAACTTTATATTGTCAAGTGCGTTCTTCAGAAGGACTGCAATTCACGGTGGATCTTTAATTTTTGTACGTAATAATATAATTTGTAAAGAACGAAAAGACATAGTTGGTCTTTCTGTTGAACGCATTGCAGAACTGTCTTGTGTGGAGCTGGAGCGATTTATAATAGTGAGTGTATACCGACCCCCTTCAGGTGATTTTAGCGATTTCGAGAATGTCATGGAGGATGTACTAAAGCGTTTGTGTCTTTCTACTAAAAAAGTAATTGTATGTGGCGATTTCAATGTCGACATTTTACTAGAAAATGCAACAACTGCTAGATTGCTTAACTTATTTAAATGTTTTAATTTGTGTCACACTTTTAGTGAACCTACTAGAGTAACTGCAACTTCAGCATCCTGCTTAGATAATATTTTTTTCAATTGTGACATTTTAGATAAAAGAATAATTAATAATTTAAGGTCAGATCATTGTGGTCAACTTATTACTGTTTTAAATACTATCAATAAAAGCAGACAAATTATAAAGTGTAGGCCAATAACTAAGACTAAATTAATGCGATTCAAACGTGAAATTACTGCGAAAATCCCTGGTATTGCGTGCGAACATTTTCATCCGGACAGTCTTTATAGTGCACTATTTAATACTATAAACAACGAATTTAATAGAGTATTCAACTTTAAGCACATCAATGTCAGTAATAAATTAAAATTTAGTGACTGGGCTACTGTAGGTATATATAAAAGTAGGGAGAAGTTGTATGAGCTGTATGATGAAAAACAATTTAATCATACTCCAACTTTCGTAGAACACGTAAAAAAATACTCTAAAATATTTAAGAATGTTTGCACTAATGCGAAATCGCTACACATTAAATATAGTATAATGAAATCTGATAACAAAATACAAACAACCTGGAAAATAGTTAATTACGAGTCAGGAAAAACTAAATCTCGTGATGTGGATTTTGAACTTATTGTTGATAACAATAAAGTGACGTCTGACAGGGAGGTTGCTAATACTTTCGAAAACTTCTTTCAGAATGTTCCCATTTTGTTAACAGATTCTCTAAGCTCTTCACCAATAGCAGCTCAGCGTATATTGAGAGATAATGTTAAAGAGTGCAATGTTTTATTTAATTTTAAACATATATCTGCAATAGATATTGTAAAGAATTTCAGGTTATTAAAGTTGAAAAAAACCGGTGATCTGTGGGGTATGTCGGTGATGGTCATTTCTAACATTATTGACGTTATTGCCCCTTATCTAGCTGTAATTTTTAATGAATGTGTTGATATGGGTATTTTTCCGAACCTAATGAAATGTAGTAAATTAATACCCCTTTTTAAATCCGGTCATAAAAATGACCTTAACAATTACAGGCCTATTTCAATCTTGCCAACTCTTAGTAAGGTCTTTGAAAAAATTATACTTTATCAACTTTTAAATCATTTTAATGTAAATAACTTACTTCATCCGGAGCAGTACGGCTTCACTAAAGGTCGTAGTACAACGGATGCAGGCGCAAGACTCATAAAGCATATTTACGATGCCTGGGAACGTTCGCAGAATGCCATTGGTGTTTTCTGTGATCTGTCCAAAGCATTCGATTGCGTTGAACACAAAACGTTGTTATTAAAACTAAGCCACTACGGCATCAAAAACGTTGCACTCAATTTAATTGCCTCTTATCTAAGTGATAGAGTTCAAAGGGTATGCGTAAAAGACATAAAGTCTAAGGGATCATCTGCCTTAATGGGTGTCCCACAAGGCTCAATTTTGGGTCCCTTATTGTTTCTGGTGTATATAAATGATCTGCCACACCATGTCAGGGGCACTTGTGAGATTGTACTGTTCGCAGATGATACATCTCTCATTTTTAAGACTGATAGAAACAAAGATAATTTTGACGACGTAAACCGTGCTTTGTCACATGTGTCAGACTGGTTTACTGTTAATAACTTACTTTTAAATGCAAAAAAAACTAAGTGTTTGGAATTTGTTTTGCCTAACGTAAAAAAAATTGATAAAAACATCATAATAAATGGAGAAACACTTGAAATAGAAAACTCCACTGTTTTTCTAGGAGTGACCTTAGATTGTAAGCTACAGTGGGGTACCCATATAGAAAGCCTAGCGAGTAAACTCAGCTCAGCTGCATATGCAATCAGGAAAATTAGACAGCTTACCGATGTTGAAACAGCTAGGCTTGTTTATTTCGCATACTTTCACAGTATTATGTCCTATGGGATCTTGCTGTGGGGAAAAGCTGCAGATATTGAAAGTATATTTATACTACAGAAAAGAGCCGTACGATCAATATATAAACTTGGATCACGCGAATCGCTTCGTGAAAAATTTAAACAAATAGGTATTCTTACAGTAGCTTCGCAATACATTTATAGTAATATAGTCTTTGTGAGGCAAAATATTACTCTTTATAAATCAAAAGCTGAAATTAACAATCGACTTACCAGAAACGGTCATAAATTAGTGATATCTGCATATCGTCTGCGAAAGGTGCAGAACTCCTTTGTGGGGTTGAGTATACGCTTTTACAACATGATTCCTAAGGAAATTCTTGACCTACCAATGCATACATTTAAAAAATGTGTAAAAACTCATCTAGTACAGCGAGGTTACTATACATTTGATGAATTCCTCAATGACAAGGTAGAATGGAAGCAGCCAGCCTCGCTCTCATCTCCCGCAAGATAGCAAAATGATTGTAAATGTTGATGTTGGAAAAGAGCAACTACTGAGTTTCTTGCCGGCTCTTCTCGGTAGAATCTGCTTTCCGAACCGGTGGTAGAGTCACACAAACATGCATACTTGACGTTTCAAAAGTGCTTATAAAGTAGGCCTACTTGAAATAAATGAATTTGAATTTGAATTTGAATTTGAAAGAAATCCGATACAGCCCTAACATCACGTGTTAAATTAAAATCAAAAAATTATTACTTTTGAGAGCGTCCGATGCGAGCGTAAACGATTGAAGTTACGTCAAAATAGTGTATGATGGAATTGTTTCACGTTAAAACCTCTTCGAATGCCAAAGCACAGACCGCCAGTACACGGCTTGTCCTTGTTTACGGTGCATGATTTAAGTGAAAATTTAACTATATTCTTTCGATTGAGTGTATCAGTTACGTGTCATCCATAGATATAAACGACAAGACATGCTCGCTAAATTGTGTTACAAACTGAATGCATACGGGTATTTCCTTTGTAATGAATGAGTAGTGGGCCGCACAGGCGTTCATAAACACCTACCCTGTCTCGTTCACTCAGTTAATTCCATTTCTAATCCCAAATTATTAAATTCTGTATTTAAATTACGTGTGTGTATTTACGAGGGCTATTGAAAGCGTGTAATGGAAACATGATAGGATTTGGCAATATTTAAGCTTCATTTTCCCTGGTGCATTGGTGAGTGCTGTACGTAAATACATTTTGCGTAATACACTTTTTTTTACTTTTTCCACTACAGGTTAGCCCTTGACTGCAATCTTACCTGGTGGTAAGTGATGATGCAGTCTAAGATGGCAGCGGGTTAATAGTAGCGGGTTAGAGTACCTATTGTAGTCATACCCCCTAATCGGGGGGTACTCACATACACTTTAATAACACTTACAAACTTGTATTAGAAAATAATCACAAGATCTCTTCATCAAGATCGGCGTATATTGAGCTAAACATAAAATAAACAATCAGAGAGACAAATTAGGAAGTTTGAAAGACACCGTCAGTTTCAGCTTCTATATCGAAAAACAAACAGTTATCGTTAAATTAAAAGTCAAAATCATACTTTTAATTGATTCGTACGCAAAGGTTAATCAAGAAAACTCCAATTATTTTTTTACCCAGCCGAATCTCGAAGGGCGATAAATCTTAAATGGGCGACGACCTGGCATCCCATAGCTCCACGTCAAGTAAACTAGATTCAAAACAACAAATTTCAAACAAAACTTACTTACAGACCGATCGAACGGATTAATTAGCGAGCGAGCCGATGAGTGAAAACAAATATGTATCCAAAATTCACGCTCCCGCCGATCCATAGAGTACCTACTTGTAAAATAAATTTGATATATGTATCAGCAAAAACAGAGAGAAGCAATGAAGCAAGTTAAATAAATGCCTGTTACAATAATAACGCGGCACTCTATTAACGTCCATCAAAGCACTCGATGAAAACTATATTCAGCGAATATGAAAATTGATTTTCAGGTACGTCCGATAGACAGGCACTAGGTTAGTTACTCTAGTGGAATACACTTGCACCGAATACAGCGAACGGTTGTTAAAAGCTTTGTTTTTAAATTCTCTGCACACCATTTTTAAACAAAAAATTCCGTTCCATCGATCATTCATTTTTATGGGAGTGATTGTACGACAAAGGGATGTAGGTACCTACTGTTTACAAGGAAAACTGTTTTCAGTATTTTTAACAGACCTTTCTTATAATACGAACGAATAAAAATTTACATTAAGTATTCATTGAGATCAAAAAAAAAACGGTCAGCGACTCATCCCGTACGGTTATCGGGTATCGTGCAACACGACTAAGATAATATATCCTACCATCTTCTGCGATCACCAACCTATCCCAGGACTAAGATAATATTACCTACCATCTTCTGCGATCCCCAGCGTGGTGATTCTGGGCAAAACCTTCCTTTGAAACGGGCCTTCAGTCCAGCAGACTGTTATAGACTATTGGTAATCCAAATTTCAAATTTCAAAATCATTTATTTCAAGTAGGCCCAATAAAAGCACTTTTGAAACGTCAAGTCTGTATGTTTGCAGATTCTAGCGAAAAAAAGCCGGCAAGAAACTCATCAGTCTCTCTTTTTCAACATCAACTGTTTACGTTTTACATTTTTTAACATTCATTTTTCTATCTTGTGAGAGACGAAAGCGATACCGGATGCTTCCAAGCAACTTTGTCATTAAGATTCATCAATTGTATAGTAACCTCGCTGTAATAAATGTGTTTTAACATATTCTTTAAACTTATGCATTGGTAGGTCCAAAATTACCTTAGTATTCATATTATAAAAGCGTATACTCAATCCCACAAATGACTTCTGTACCTTTTGCAGACGACATGCAGATGACACTACTTTATGACCATTTCTTGTAAGTGAACTGTTTATATCCACTTTTTGTTTATATAGAATAATATATTATTATAAATATATTGTAAAGCTAAAGTAAGTATACCTATTTCTTTAAACTTTTCACAGAGGGATTCGGGTGACTCAAGTTTATACATTGATCGTAATGCTCTACGAAAATGATGGTTACTAATTTAAGTTCGCTTTATTTTTTAATTCGCCAACCCGATAGAAAAATGGCGCAAAAATGTTGATAGAATTCCTGAGCGTCTACAAATGTGACGAAAACAGATTTAGATAAAATATTGTCTTATATTTTTTCAAATGAATCTTACAGCTCGTCTAAGTCTGAAAACAAACCCATTATTTATTGAGAAATCAATTGACTATTATAAGGAATATTATAATCTGTGAGCACCAGCCATTGGCGAGGAGTAGAAGGTATTTTGTCCAATTTCCCATGTTGATTTAATGTTTAAAAGTATTTTACAAGAAAACAAAACGCGCGCGGTCCCAAAATGGCCTCCACTTAGCATTTACTACGCCAACAGTGGCAAAGGCTACGGCCATAGTCGTAGCTCTGGTGTTCCGTAGAGGCCTACAGGAACACGGAGATGTGTTTATTTTAAATAAAAAACGTATGAGTATTGTACACGCGTTAGAAGTTATACTTCTTTGGCGTAACAAGATAAAATTAATATTATAATTCTACGTTTGTAAAAAAACGTTATTTAATACATTGAAAGTTTTACTATAACGTATTATCTCTTTATCGGACGACAAAGTTTCAACTCAACTTAACTTAAAATTTGAGATTTGTGTACAAATGAATCAATTCAATCACCGGAATGGGCTCGAGGACTTTGGCAATTGAAAGTGTATACTGTCAAACCTTGTGTGTGGCGGTTTTTTGTATCGGCGTGAGCAACGGAAAACGTGAACTGGCGGACGATGTATTCCACTCTCACTCGGTTTCGCAACTACCATCATTCCTGTTAAAATCGTGTAACCTTTCGTTACATCGTATAATTTCACTCCCATGATTTTTTTCCCTTACGCCGCTAAAGAAGTATAATTTCAAAAAGGTCATCCATAAACAATTGTTATACAATTGAGATTAATATATTCATCATCATAACTGGCACACCAGTCCTACGGGCGAACGGGCCTGCTCCATGTTTTAATTTGACAACATTTATACATTCCTCAACTCCTTCAGTCCTTTGCATTCACGATATTTGGAGTAGTTTAAGGTGAAACGAACGGTGATAACCTAAGAAGCGGTTATAGACTACTTGGACAGGCTTCGGCTTCTGTTTCTGGGGGGCCGAGTATTTTCCTCGGCACGCACCTGTAACTTTTCTAGTTATGTGCTTTTCATACAATTTAAATATAACGCTTTCTTGAACGTTGAAGGAAAATATATTGAGAAATGTTCTCAAGGACGAGTAAAGTCTACAAATTTTCACGACCTCTTTGACGCAACGGGGAGCGATATGAGTTTAAGCCGGTGGTCCCCGGTTTGATTTCTGGCAGGGGCAATTTGGGAATTTCTTATTTCTGAATTATCTCTGGTCTGGTCGGATGGGAGGCTTTGGCCGTGGCTAGTTACCACTCTGCAGCTGCTGATGTCGCGTGGAAACCAATCAGGGTTATGACTACCATATTCCCTAACAGGTTAACGCTCTACCATCTTAGACTGCATCATCACTATCAACCAGGTGACGTTGCAGTCAAGGGCTAACTTGTAGTGAAATAAAAAAAAAAATGCACACAAAGCTGGCCCTTTACATTCTTCGACAAGTCCCGTGCCATGTATTGGGCCCGTAATAGGTTAATGGTGATGAAGGTTAAACGGTTATCAGCTGATTGCGCGAAATATATATTATAAGACACAATATAACATAAACACAACACATTATCCACATCTGTATACAAATATGTTCGCGGAAATAAAAATACAATTTATGAGATCATGGAACAAGTACACATAAGAACACGTGTCATAAACAGACTGGAATTCCTTCCTCACCCTGTTGCTGATGCAGTAGAAATACATGCAGTAATCTTATAACTATTTTACTGAAGGTGTTATTTGTTAATAAAGATATGTAGTTAGTTTTAGTTTTTATTCGCAGTAGTATTGTTTGACTCGATTTAAATTCAAATTCAAAATTCATTTCTTTCAAGTAGGCCTAATTAATAAGAACTTAAGAAACGTCAAGTCAGTCTGTTTGTAGTGACTCTACCACCGGTTCGGAAGGCAGAATTAATTTGAATGGATAAAAATATCATGGACGGCCCATTGGTGCAGTGGGCAGCGACCTTGCTATCTGAGTCCAAAACTGTGGGTTCGATTCTCACGATTTGAAAATTTTAGTGTGATGAACATGAATGTTTCTTATTCTTAGTGTCTGCGTGTTTATCTGTATATTATAAGTATTTATGAATATTATTCATAAAAATAATCATTAGTCATCTTAGTACACAAGCTACGCTTACTTTGGGGCTATTTGGTGATGTTTGTATTGTCGTATTTATTAAATTTATTATTTTCGTTGTGTTAAACGCCAAAGAAGAACCTATAACTTCTGTCGTAAGTAGATAATTACATATGAGATTAATGTCATTTTCGACTAGTTTATGCAAACAACAACAACAAACGGACGGACGGACCATGTGAAAATTCACCGAAGTCAACTCGAAGACCTCGCTTCGCTAAATCAATTAATTATGAATTGCCATGTTACGTGCCACTGCACGGTTTAGTGACCTCTCGACCTTAAAATCGCGTGATTAAAAACAAAACGGTAGAACAATTAGAAAATTAGATTAAATTAGTTTTACAAAATACTGTCATGATTTAATATGAATACTGTCATTTTTCTCGCCTTGACGTCAGACTTTAGAAGGCACTTTTGATGCGTAAGCTCAAGATGTGTCAAGGGAAGTTTTTTTCTTATTCCACTGCAAGTTAAACCTTGCCTGAAATCTCCAATAACCCCTAATCGGTATCTACGCGGCATCGGCAGTCGATGGTGACATAAACTGAACCAACGAATGCACCCTGGCTAAAGAAGCTATCAACAATTTAGCATCTAAACAATTATGACACTTGGCAAATATTTCCAGAGTTAGCAGTCTGAACTCTGAATTACGAGTTCATTAACAGTTCGAAAGTATTATTCAGTTATTTGTATAGTTAGGTGTAAATCATTGTTTCAATATTATTGGTTAAAGTGATTTACTGGTCCTTCATTTCACAGTGTACAGAAATTCGTAACATTTAGGGAATTTGAGTGAGCATTTCATATCCGCTTTGCATTTCAGTGCAACGTATGGAGTTCATGGGATTAATTAAGTGTGATATGCGACGCATTTCATAGATACGTCCTTTTGAACGTAAAGTCGGCGTGTCTCGAGCGCTGTACGAGAACGTTTATGAGGCTTTGTAACTTTTGAGACGTAACGCAATGGTCTTATAAGATGGTTTCGGCCGTGGCTAGAAAGTTTTTTTTTCATTCCACAGCAAGTTTGCAATCTTACCTGATGGTAAGTGAGTATGATTGTAGCGGACTAACCTTTTGGGAAGTATGGCACTTATATTTAAAGCCATACTCCCGATCGGTTTCTACGCTACGCAGATTCGCTTAGTGGCAGGTATTTGTTGGTTAGAAGCCTCCCGCCAGACCAGACCAGAGAAAATTCAGAAATTATTAATTCCTATGTTGCCTCTGCCAGAAATCTAACCCGGGACCTCAACTTAAAACCACAACGCTCACCGTTGTGCCAGGAATCCAAGGTTTAACTTACTACAAATTAGTCCGTTAATTCCTGGCACATAAACAAAGATTAATTCGCAATCAAGTCTTTTATTTATTTATTATCTATATAAAAAAAAAAAGATTTGCTCGTTACAACTTGCCCAAAAACGGGGTAAGTTGTAACAAGCAAAACTTTCCACAAAGAGTGCCATAAGTACTAATTGATTATAGATTCAGGAAAAAAATTTGTAGAAATATATTTCCAAATACATGATTACTCATTTGAATCTGAAGGGTGGTGGAAGAATCTGATCTGGGAGGTGTTAATGCATCCGCCGTATAGTCCTGACCCTGAATTCTTTAGGAAGTGACAGATTAACATCACGAGAGGACTGCCAAAACTACTTGTCGCGGTTTATTGATCAGAAGCCCCAAAATTTCTACAGCAAAATTCCTACAAGATGGCAAAAAGTTATGGAACAAAATGGTACATGTAGGTAAAGTTCAATGTAAATAAACTATATTTAAATGTGTTTTGATTTTCTTAAAAAATTCGAAGAAACGTTTTCCGCGACCTAATACATATTATAATACTAAAGACGTTATGTCGTACTAGAGATTTGTGTACGATGAAATTAGACTCAATGTCACGTAGTTACAAATTACGGGTCAGCTGCGCATTGTTGCACCGCCTATCTACCTCGCCCAGTCGAACCGGAAAGGCGGTCATAAGCCTGGCTCACTCTAGCTACGTTAGCGGACTAATTGATTAATCCTGCACCCTGAGGACATTTTCTGACGGAAGCCGTTACGCGTGGGTAGAGGTACTTTGAGAACGCAAAATCAATATCACTCACTACCAATTGAATTTTCAGCAAAATTCAAAATTTAATATAATATGCGTAAATATTCAAAATCCATTTCATCCACAATATGAGACTTATATTAACTCTAAAAATTCCGGATTTAATTGTTTATTTCTAATATAAGCAGAAGGCAAAGCGTAAATCATCCATGAAACAACCTTCTTGAAACTAACACCAACACAACTGGTGTTAATTTTAATATTGGGGTTATTCGGAATAATAAATCTATGACAATTCAATTTGCAGCATAAAATTATGATTGCAAAAAGTTGGTTATGCGTTTAAATCGAAATACTGAGTGGGTATCATACTATGAAATCTAAAGCGATAGAAGTGCTCCAAAAAAGTCTCAGTAGCCCCCGTCGTAGCGTATTATTACCTCCGAAAACCTAAACAATCATGTGCCCGGTCGCAGGCCGAATACTTAGGTATGATTGGATAATTGATATTAATTGGTATGTTGTCGCCACGAAACATTCGCTCACTTAGTACTTTAGTATGCCATATTCAGTAATTAACATACCATTAAGATACATTCATATTCCCTCGTTATAACACCACTCATTTTAGTGAGTAGGTTGAGGGTGTGATACAAGTTATTACGTTAAATATTAAATTTTTCATCTCAATGCCAAACACGAATGCGCTGCAATTAATTATATTTAATTACTTGTTATATAAATTGGCGTGTTCGCCCTATGAAGATGTTAAATTTTGTATGCAAATGACAGCTTGCCACTGACGCAGCGGTTACGCAACTATCGAGGGAGGTTATTGAAAAGGGTAGCCGAACAGCTAATCCCACTGCAAATTTGTCCATAATGTAGCCTAGGTCTTAGGTATTTTATGCTCTGAATTTCCTTCATGTGCCTCAGTGTGTGGGTAGCCAGCCGCGGTATTAGATACTTGTAAATTTAATTCAATGGTTGTAGGCAGTAAGTAATATGTCGACGATAAATAGCAATCAAGAAAAAAACTCACTTGAAAATAAAAATAACAGAAGTGCTAAAAAAAGGAAATAAATTGTAATCTAAAAACATTCCTATTCCTAATAATTGAAATGCTATAAAACCTTCGTTGCTTGATACTTACCTACAACACTGAAAGTAACACGAGGTACACAATACAAATTTCTATTCTAATTTGCACCAACTTAAGATTTATTTTTTCCTTTATGAGTAATTGCATTTCAGCTAATTGTCATTGGAGTATTTATACGTTCTTTCATACGTTTGAGTTCCTTAACCTTCCTTAACTATAACCTAATAATATCTCACATAAAGCTATAATTGCCCTTCAAACTCCTAGCAGATCAATATTCGCTTCAGACGCTTCCACGCATAGAAGCTTAGAAAGCACAATAGCGGGGTTTTTTTCCGCTTAGATCTTTTAAACTTTGTATCGGATTTTAATGCAATTTTCAACAATACATTGAGTGATTCAAGGGGAAGTTTTATGTATCATACATATTGTAACTTCATAGCTTTATATTAATTTACTATGAGATGGTGATAACATAAAAAAATTACCCGGCTAAGGTTGTTGTAGGCTCTTTTTAGACCAGGGCGTGTTTGGAACCCTTGTAGCTTTAGGTTTAAGTTGGCGAACGAAGTTATCACCATCCCCTTACAATTATGTAAACATATATGTATGAACGCTTCATGAACGATTGAAAGGGTATATGTATATGTATAAAGAAAATTTGATATCTTAACAATAGTTTGTTGCGCTTACATTGCAAAACCTTCCGAGAAATTGTATCTTAATTGCGACGGTGCGAAGCCGGAGCGGGTGGCTAGTACGAAATAATTGACAGAAACTTTTACATTCTAAACATACTGATCGCAATTCTAGCGTACAACTTTATTTTAATTTACAGCTCAATCTATCTTTCCTTAATTGCATTGTAACAAATTCAAATGTTTTATAACAGAGTAAGTTAGAAATTAGTAATATTCAATGTAAACAACGCAACACATGCGGTACAAACCGCGAAATTTGTTACTACATACAAAGTACCTATGTCCAGCTGTAGACGTCAATCGGTCGAAGTGATCGTTATGATGACATTTTCTCATTATAGTAACGTGGAATAGGGACAATATGAAGAAAAGTCTATTTTTGACATATAATAAATTCTCATAGACGTAAACCGTACGTGCCGTAATTGTTTTTTTTTTTTTAGTGTCACCTCAACCATGGGACCCTAACATGGTTGTAAAGGCCAAGGTAAGTCTACAAATATTGTTCTGATAATCATATGACTCTTTGATGAAGGTCATTATTCACAGAAATATATCTAAATTTAAGAGAAAATGTGTCTGCAATAATTTGGACCTTACAAGCAAAAATAAAGGAAATCGTATACAATTTTACAAACAATTACCGATTGATATCTTGGACATGTCTCTAAAAAAGTTTAAAGTTTGAATTAAGCGAAGCCTTAAAGTCATATTATTATTTTAGTATTATTATAGATTACGTAAACCATAAAAAAGCTTGGGTGTGAACTTTTCCTTTAACCAGGTTGCTTCTTAAATCATTTCAAACTGGCAATGTGAGACGGTGATAACAAAAAGAACACCCGGCTAAGTTTGTTGTGGGCTTCTTCTTCGACCAGGGCGCGTTTAGAACCCTCATAGCTTTAGTTTTAAGTTTACGAATGTAGTTATCGCCATCACAACTGACTACTATGACCTCAACGCATCAAACGTGCCATCTATGTGCCTATTTGAATAAAGAAATATTTGACTTTGACTTTTGACTTTGATTATTCGAAATTCGATAATTTGTATTTACGATTTTTTTTTTATTACTACTATTAAATACAGCCTGTTTCTTCTGCATAAAATAGTTTTCTAACGGTGAAAGAATGATTAAACTCAGTTCTAAAGTTTCAAATTTGCACCAACAAAGAAATGTTTTCACTTTATAGTATTAGTATAAACTAGCAGTTTCCGCGACATCATCCGCGTATATTTTAGTTCCAAGTTTTATTTTACGACGACTTTAGCTTCGATTTACCGATGCTCGGCTCTGGATCATGACGTGATGTTATGTTAACCTTAATTAGTTACTCAAGATTTTTTTTTAATTTTTCTCGAAGTTCCAGAGATTAGCCCTTTCAAACAAGTATACAAACAAGCTTTAGCTTTAGTATAGATAAAAAATTTAGTTTTAAAATCCTCCATTTGCGTAAAATACTTGAAAAAGGGAGTGCATAGTTTTCTCATTAAGTATTAATACGTAAGATTTCATTCACCCATTCGCAAGGGCGAAGACATCGCAGTCTACGAGTCAGTGAACTTTTGATGAATTATAGAAACTATAAGTCCGAACAATAACTGCGTCTTCAGTGCTTATTGTGGAATGTCAAAAGTGGGCTATTAATATCACTCTGAACTTTAGTTCATAATAACTTAATAAGGTATAGTTGATGCGGTCGCCGCAAAGTTTAACGTTCCATAACACTGTAGGATTTTATTAATGGAGTCAATTTACCGCCTGTGACAGAAAAGTAATTATGTTACCAGAAGAATGTTGGATAGTTATAGGAAGACCAAGGAAAGATGGATGGATTTTGTGTAAGAGGATATGCGTGTAAAAGGAGTGGAAAGTGTGACGGACAAGCTATGAAGTGACGATCCCACTTAGCGTGTGCTAAGGACAAGATTTTTTTTAAGTCTTAAATCTGGGTATATCTTTAGCTCTATTATCCTCTATGTTGATAGACGGAAAGATAATGCATCGTTAGTATAGATAACTAGCAAGTTAGCAACAATGTACAGAGGCGGGAAGTATTGTGGCAAATTAATAAAAAGGGCAGCATTCCATACTGAGTAATATCATTATTTTGATAAATATTATTAGCAAAAGCATAACGTCGCTTTTGCTTAAAAAGAACAATTTATCTGTAATACAAATTAGTAAATATAAGTGCCAAATATGCCCGATTTCACCAAACCTAGAATTAAACGCAAAATCGTTAATAATAACAATTTTAAATAATAACCTTCATTCCTTAAGCAATTAACTGGATCAAGTCAAGAATTTAACTGGATCAAGTCCACGTGATACGAAGATGGGACAGTAAGTGAACCACAGAAGTTACTGAATGGTATCCGAAATATAACACAAGAAAGAGAGGCACAGATAGGCTGTATGATGGAGAGATGATATTGTAGAGTATGCAGGCCCCAATGGCACAGAACAGCTCAAGATTCCCAAACTTGGAAGAGGTTACGGGAGGTCTTTGCACAGAAATGGGATGTTATAGTTTAATTGAAATTTCAACCTGGCTAAGTTTGTTGTGGGCTCTTCTTAGACCAGGGCGCGTTTGGAACCTGTCACACTAACTAATTAGTGTGACATGTTAAATGTATTAACGCTTCATAAGTGCCTGTGATAAGGTCTACATGATTAAAACATTTTTGAATTTTGAATTTGAATTTGAATTGCTTCTTTATTCTGTAACTAGGCTTATAAAAATAATAAAATAATAATGGCGCGTATTGTGAGGAGGTTCCTTACTCTGGAGCCCTGACCGCCGTTTGCTTCGGATCTCAAAAGCCGAGTCGTTTTATTTATTTTATAATTTTGTTAATAGTTTTTTATTTTTCTTTTATAATTTCACTATAGAAAATTAAAAAAAATAAAGTATATAAATAAATTATAGAAAATAAAATAACAATAATCCAATACGAAAAAAAAATGATAATAAAAACACAAAATACCACACCTTGAGGCGAGAACCATGACAAGTTAGGTTATAATTAAGGTAGGTTAGGTGTATAGGTAGGCGTTACTTAGGCATTGCTCTGTCCGCCGCTGGTGAAAACGGGCATTAGTTTTAACCATATAACATTATTTACATTTATATGATTAATACGAATCCTTGTAGCTCTACGGAAAACCAGCCTACGCCTTTGGTTGGTCCACAGGCGTAGTGAATGCCGAGTGGAGGTCACACGCGCATTGTTTTTAGTTTGTTTTGTTTTCTTTTTGTACTAAAAATGCACTTTAGTGCAGTGGTTATTTTTTTTTAAATAGTAATAATTTACGGACCAAGCGGATGATGGCCTTTTTGATGGTTATGGCAAATAAGGAGGGACCTATAAAGAAACCAACACTTCTCAGAGAATATTATGGAAATTAAGCTTAATTTGCTATGCCTCGCGAAAAGCAGGAGAATCTATCAGGAATTTGGACTATGTAAGATTGACAACGCTACGTCCGAACCCGAAGTTTTGCAGAATAGAGTAAATGGTTAAAAACAGTAACTATATTAATCCTGTAAATATAATAAAGAAACGTCTTAGGCTTTCTGATTACTGCCATCATTTTAAAGTTATAATTTTTTTTTTAATAGTTCGACATATCTATGAATATTATTTCGCTATTTCTGTATTTTTACTTCTATAAAAATCTTCTAGCAGTTCCACGCTATAATTCTATTGAAATGCTTATGCCTTGCGTATTTTTTTGCCTTATTTGGCGAAACCACCACTTGTTTTTTTGTCAAAACTCATGGTAACATTAAAATGTTAGATTATAATAATTAACAACGCAAGACAACATTATAAGAAAAAGAACTAGAGAATGTATGAAAAAATATATAAAATGAAATGAAAGAAGAATAAGTTTATGGGCTCATAGAAGAGATTGGGAGAAAGAGCAATCGAATAAGGTCAACAAGCAAATAAAACATTATCATTAACAAAAAAAAAAATACAACTTTAATCTACGAATATGGATTGACCTACTAAAGCGTCTTTAATGCGGAAACGACGTTAAGATGAAACGGAAAGTTTATAAAAATAGATACAGAATTATTGGAAAAAAATTATATCAAAGAAAGTCCACAGGAGCGTGAAAATTACGCATTGTCAGAAATATAACGATTGCAAGATCAAGATTAAACATTATCTTTTATCTTTATCGCTAATGTATGTATGCACTTATAGTCGGCCGACCTAGGTTCGGTGGTATATATAATAATTAATGATTTATAATAACTTAAAACTTCAGCAAGAGCATCTGATGACTCTGAATCAGCTCCTCAGTCCAAGGTTCCAGAACATACGTCCTAACACACACGGATTAATTGTTAACCAGAATGGTAGCCGTGGTCTCTAAAGTATCGAGTGAAGTGATATTACACTTCTCAATGAAACAAGTGATCAAGTGGTAATACCTTTGATCACTTGTTTAACTGAGAAGCTGCTTCGCTCTCAGCAGACAGCCTCAGACGCTAAGTTCGCCCGCTTTTATAATACTCATCCGAGGCCTATTACCTTCTTTACGTAAACAAAGGGAGAGACACACAATTCCAATCACTGATTAATCGTTGACCAGAATGTTAACCAAGGGCGCTAAGTTAACAGTGATATTTCACTTCTCAGTAAAACCAGTGATAAAGTTTTTTACTACGACTTGATCACTTATTTCATTGCGAAGCCGCTTCGCTTCACTCTCAGCACACCACGTCTGTCGCTACGTTCGCCCGCTTATATATTATCTGAGGCCTAGAACCTTCTTTACATGGACATCGTAAAAAAAGGGAATGTTCCAAACATTCAACATTTTTATTGAGGACTATTCTCGGAATAACTTTTGTCGTACGCATTAAGTACTTAATGCGTAAGTTACGTAAGCATTACCCCTTGACAATGCTTCTAAATATATCGTTATCCGCTTTACACGATTCAATGAATACAATTTCTTAACAGAAAAGCATCTCAAACTTAACTCAAGAAAACACTTGAACGTAGTTATTTACTATTGGGAAAAAAGAAAAATAAAATATATCATGTAAGACATTTATGGGTATTTGATTTTCTTGTCTTATTATCTTAGTATTGGTGGACTCCACACACCTTGGAGAACATTATGGAGAACTCTCAGGTATACATTCCTCACGCTGTTTTCCTTCACCGTTGAAGCAAATGATATTTTAATTAGTTTTATTTATTTTGTTATTTTATTTCTTACAGTAGGTAGGTATACAAAGGTGACTTGATGTCGTGCAACTCCACTGAGTTTGTATGAACATTGCACAATCCTCTAATGTTAAACCATACTTTAAAATTTAAGCGGGTAGGTGAATAAATACGCCGCAGGTCGGAATACCGCATCATATAATGCAGTCCCACCGCCAGCCGACAAGCGGCACCTAGGTATATACGACTTGTATAATAGTTAAAACTCACATAACTTATAAAAGTTAGAGGTGAGTGCTAGGATTCGGACTCGGCCCCCCAAAAGTGAAGTCGAGCTAATACCCAGTGAGCCTTTTGAAAGTTGCGTTTACGACAGTTTTACGCTGAAAAGGAATCCTGTCGCGGTCTTAAGAAGTTTTGCTTTACGCCTTCCTAGTCGCAAATTGACTTCATATTAGGATTGTTCCCTCCCCTTCGGAGTCCAATGTAGAATACCAATAAAATTAAAATAAGCTCAAAACAAAAATCATTCAATGTCTTCGCCTGTGGCCAGTGACGTGACGTGCCGCTATTTAGCAACCGATTAGGGGTATGGGCTTAACATAACTGTTACACTCCTAAAACATTAGCCCGTTACGATCTTAGAATGCCTCATCACCTGACACCAGGTGAGATTACAGTCAAGGTCTAACTTTTTGCGTTTTACTTGCGTAATGAAAAAGATCGATAAATAGGTTCTGAAAAAGGAAACACCGATAGCATAATATAAACAAATAATAATTCTAAAAAAAGGACACGTTGATAACATCTTCGTCGAAATCCCAGCAAACTTTTTTAATACGCGGACTCGAGCAGTCGCTTTAAAAATATACGAGTAGTACCTAACCGAGGGGAGGCAATATAAAAATAGGTCAACAAGAGTGACAATAAAAGGACTTACATTTCTGGTTTGAATGATGAACTCGACGTCGTCGCCCAAAGACAATTCTTCTTTGACTTTAGCCTCTGAGTAGTGGAAGAATATTTCTTTGACGACATCGGCGCGTTCAATGAAGCCAAAGTTCTCCTTCTTGGAGCATACGACGCCGTGGTACTTCACTGGGTGGGCGGGGTTTTCGAAACGTACGTGGCAAGCTCCTAATGTGCCTCTGAAAAAAAGTTTTACATAAATACCAGCTAAACAAAAATATTTGAGGCTTTAGGCGTTAATTTACGGAAATCCATGGTAAATTATAAAAATTAAGCTTAATTTGCTAATCTATAATTATAAAAATTAATCTAATATTATCCGCGAAAAGCAGGAGAATCTGTATGGTTGTTTTTTTATAATTTCTTTATAATAATTGTTAAGTTAATTCATTAATTCATTGTTAAGTCAATATCGGAGCGTAACGTGCGTAGAGGGACATTGCCGAAGATCTGTTTGGTGTGTAGTATAAAGATTGAAGTTATTATAAATTACACCATACAGATTCTCCTGCTTTTGCGAAGTTTTGCAAATTAAGCTTAATTTTAATAGGTTACAAAAACATGATATCATGTAACAAGACCTTTTCGGCGTAAAACGTATTTGCCTCTGCTAACTGGAAACTTCTACTTTGTAGGTTACCCCTTAGTGGACAACTCGGGATCATCGATGTTTATAATTGCCTTTGAAAAATGGCAGAGGTTATTTTTTAATTCAGCGCGTTTATTATTGACGCCGATTTCCCAGCAGATCCATAGCCGATATATTTTTATCAGGTACGTTATACGGTCTAGAAAATCTAATTAAAATTTCGTTAAGCTTGGTTAGGCCGCTTTTGTTTTTGCGCTAAGACTTATAATTGTCACAAAATTGTCGTAAAAAATAAGTGTATGTTGTTTTATGGTTAAAAAAAAAAATAATTAGACTGGCTAAAACTTTCGTTCGCCATGTGTGTATTTCATTAATTTCTATTTTCGTTCAAACTTAAAAGTTAAAAAGTACACAAATACACTTTGAAATGCAAAGCAGTACGAATATATAGAAGCTTATAATGTCTCTATATACATATTGATAGCTATAGATCATGTCAAGACATTCGGTACATAGGAAATTAGAATCCTCCCTTAGAGAGTGGCGTGAGGCGATGGCACCTCCACCATTTTTCCAATCAATAAAGTTTGTGAAAAAAATTAATACGTGTTGAATATTTCCCAGATATAATTTTGATCGATTATGATTTTAGACACTGCATCGGAACAGCCAACCCACTCATTTATTTTTTAGGACCAAATATTAAAATTAACATGATGATTGAAAAAATTAGAACCGCCCGCCCTTCCTTCCGTCATACATGAAAATAACTACCTACACGATTCTCAAACACAAGACATATTTTCGTGCAAACATTATATTAGGTAAGGGCTATCAGGTGAGAAACGTCGCAAAGTTCCGAGGATAGCAAATTCCATTTTTATACATGCGAAATATGCAAACACATATGTCAATGTTTGCGGGCAAACTGTAAACCTAAAAGTGATAAAATAAATATTTCCTATTTTATTTTATTCTATATGTAGGAGAAGTATGATTTCACCCAGTGTGCACTGTGCGTCGCTATTCAAACAGCCGGACTGATCATCCGAGTATTTTATTTCAAGCCTCAAAATGAAATTTGTCTCATGTTCATGATAACTATCGCCACATTTACTCATGCAGGTACAGGCACCTTTTAAACAAGTGATTTTTAATCGCTCAAAACGCGCATAAATCCGAAAAGTTAGTGGTAAATGCCGTGGATTGATCACGGTACTTCCGAAATGGCCCGAAGTCCTGACTACACACCGCTACAATGTTCACATTTTGTAAATTACCTAAACCAAGTGGACACATGCAAGCGGACGTAAATAAGCTGCTGGCTTAGTTGAAATGCAGTCAGTGTGGACACACCTTTGCACAGGATCGCGTCGAGGGCGAGTGCAAACATAGTGCATACCTAGAAAACGTGTACCTCTATTCGACATGAAACGAAGGGGATCAAAGCGATTGAACGTTGGGGCCGTCGCCGTATTGATGGTAAATTTCTGTCGGACTTCTGATATAGAGATAAATTTGATTACTAAATTTTGTTTGTAGGTATTAGACGTAGTTATCATTCAATTAGTCTTTATGAATAGGTCTCTTAAATTGAATAGTGGGGTTCCTTTGAAGGTTTAATTTGTTTGAATATATATAGTGTACTAGCTGTTGCCCGCGACTTCGTCTGCGTTTGATATTGTTTTTAAAGTATTCAGTATCGCTAAGCCTTAAATGAGTATAGTAGTATATATATAACATGTGACTGTCAATTTATTATAGACAAATAATTTGCAATAAAATAAAATTGCGACTATAATTAAAGACCTAAGCTATCCTATCTCTTAAGTTGGACCAGACTGCTCACGGTGTGCAAATTTAATTTAAAATCGGTTAAGTAGTTTAGGAGTCCATCGCGGACAAACATCGTGACAGGAGATTTATATATATTAAGATAAATAATATTATAAATGTCAATGTAAGTTTGTTTGTTACGCTTTCAAGCAAAAACTATGAGGATCGGCCTCATGAAACTTTGTGCACATATTGTTGGAAGTGTTAGAAGTAATATAGGATACTTTTTATCACGACGTTATGCTCGTTTCCTTTGGGAGAGGGGATGAAAGCGTTTGACGATTTATACCATAACTCCGACAAATTATAACCGATTTAAATAATTATTTTTGTACTACAGAGGTTATAATATGTTTTTAATTTTGTCAAAACTGTGGTTGGAGATAGAGGACAGAACTCCTCAGCGGACAGCAGCAAACCCCTCATTCAAGGCTTAGCGATACTGAACATTTTAATTTTTTTAGAACTACAACTAAATTTAAAGCCACATCAAAAAACAAAACCTAACGCAGTCGTGGGCAACAGCTAGTAGTGTATAAATTATAGCAAGCTGGCGGGGCCTGTTGTTATGTGTTTATATCGCTACCATATGACGGGCGGTCGGTCGAGGAATACTAGCAATTATGTAGAATAACTTTAAAGAAACATTTTAAATTCAATTTTGTCTATACAACGTGTAACAGATTCACTAAATAATGTTAAAGGATGCATAAGTATATTTCACAAGGAATCACCAATAATATTAAATATAAATTAAAAAGAAACATAAATTTTTCAATACTAACAAATTCAAAACATTCTTAGTTTTTACGTATGACAACCCTATTGAACATAAAAGACCGAAACGCGCATAGTACCTACGCTACGCGACGCATACTTAATAAAGTGATTTTAATTTTGCATGTGAAGTTTTGGGATGTATCTGACTTCTTTTAGAAAAAACTGAAGCCTCCGAAGTATTATTTTGATTTTCATTTACACGTTGTATGTCTGCTATGACTTATGAGTTTTAAACCGACTACAATAAACTAATAAACAAGAGAATATTCATATAACTGTTTACTCCACAACGTATTAATCAGATCTACACGGATTTTGATTTTTTTCATTTCACAGAGTATATCTAGTTAGGTTATATTTTTAGATGACAGAGCGCTGTTCAACGGACAACAACTAAAAACTCGAAATTAGTGCAATTGTTGAGTTACAATAAACAATATACCTAAAGTATTACCAAATAAATAACAGACAGTCCGTTCCTCTCAGACCAAGTAGATTGTTCATAGGGAGACGTTATCGAGAAATTCTCATTCCGGAATTGGACGGATCAATCGTTTATATACACTGTGTAAAGAATCGTGAAAATCCGGACGATGTGTATTGTATACGCCTCCACAGAAACGACGCAGGTGGCCCTGAGGCAAACGAGAGCTGATGTGGCGACCGGATGCCAGTACGCGCAACATAGGACGATATCAAGCCCCTTAGATCGACCGTAGGAAGGTAAGTGGAAATGCAATAGATATGCGTATGCTTGAATTTATTGTATGCACGACTGTACAAGGAGATCTTATAACCACAAAATCGATACCACAACAAAGAGACCGTTGAAGGGGAAATCTCGGAAAAGGAAAATAGATACATAAAAGCATTATTTTGTACGCAGTTATCCAAGTCGTTTTTTTTTTAATATTTACACATATTTGCTCTTATGTTTATATGTGTTGGTAGGCATATAGTTTCGTAACGATTGCTCTAAAAAGGAGACAGGCGGCATGTATATACGTTTGAGTTTTCTTAATTCCACCACAATTCTGAATGCTTTATCCGATTTTAAGGAATATTAATGAAGACCTCCCAGGCGCAACGGTGAGCGCTGTAATTTCAAGAAGGAGTTCCCGGGTTCGATTCCCGGCAGGGGCAATTTAGTAATTTATAGTCTGGTGGGAGGCTTTGGCCGTGGCTAGCTACCACCCTACCAACAAAAACGTGCCGCTAAGCGATTTAGTGTTCCGGTGCGATGTCGTGTAGACCGATTTGGGGTATGACTACCCTATTCCCTAACAGGTTAGCCCGCTACCATCTTAGACTGCATCATCACTTACTACCTGGTGAGGTTGCAGTCAAGGGCTAACTTAAAAAAAGAAAAAAGAATATCTCCTTTGGAGTAACAACTCTCCTTTCTCCGGATAAAAACAAAAAACAATAAAGCGCCTGTATATAAAGACTGTATAGCGCCTGTTTTATTTTATTACACAATTGTTTTCACCTCTAGCTAACACGGTAATAGATATTCAACGCCTCGGCGACTTGACTTTTCATGTGTAATTTTTAAACCGATCGGTTTTAAATATGCATAAACATCAAAACTTCCACAGAGTTAATTTTAGTTCAAGTAACAACTTTGTGGTGAGTACCCACTGTATTTGTTTGACTGGATGGCTCCAAGAGGCTTGTAACTTCTCAATTTTTAAAATAGCAACGTTTAAATGATATTTGTCACCTAATCGATTACGTAAATAAATATTCCTGTCAATAAACGTGACTTCAAAGATGGAAAGACGAAATTTCAGCGTTATCCTTAACGCCTTCTCTCCTAATTTCTTGACGTGAATACCTCAAAAATGCCGCAGCAAGTAAATAAATAATGCCCACATAATTATTTGACGAGTTGATGTAGACCCCGACTACGCTATTTATTCCGCCACCTTTATCATAATAGACAACATATAATAATATTCCAGTAGTTTCCAACAAAATAACCTGAATGACGGCCTAATGTTATATCGTTTTCAGTGTTGATATTAATGATTGTAATTTAATACCATTACAGTCAGTGCAGCCGGAGTCACAGATGAAACAAATATTATTTTATATTAATGCGAAATTTACGCGTGCACTGTAATCAAACTGCGTGTGCGGCCGACAGTGCCATAAGCAGTTTCTTTTAACTAGGTTGCTCGCGTTTTTCATCCGCATTTATTACCTTTTTTAACAGATTCCGTGGGAATCGTGTGTTTTTCTGGGATAAAAATTAGAATATGCTACTCACCGTCCTTTCGACTAAAACTACGCAAAAATCAATTCGATTAGTAAGCCACTAATCGAATTGATTTAGTTACAGTTAGGACCTGAAGGAAAGACAAAAAACAAACACATTTTCGCATTTCTAATATTACTAGCTTCTGCCCGCGACTTCATCTGCATGGACTTCAGAATTTGGTCTAAAGCTTCGCTCGTCTACAATTTCTAATCCTAACACGGGAACTATTTGAGAGATTGGTATAGAAAGGGCAACTCCTTTTCCATAGCATAGGTGATATGCATACCAAATTTAAAAGCTGTCTCGTAAACAATTTTCAGTTTTCCCTCGGAAACTACTTAAGAAATCGCCATAAAAGATAGCCTATGTTCTTTTCCGTGTCAAAGGCTACATGACTGCCAAATTTCATCCAAATCCCTTTAGCCGCTTTTGCGTGATTGATTAACAAACATAAGTAACGTAGTATTCATTTTAATTTTAATATGAAATTTCTCAAATTGTGCACATTTAACCGTCACAGAACACAGGCGCGGCGGTCCTCATGTAAGTTTGCATGTGTGGACTCTGTAAAGTGCAGTCAAGAACTTCAACACTGATAAAAAAGTTTCGGTAACTTGTTCAATAGCGTAATACCCGTTCGAGTATAGCCGAAAAGTGTATCTCCAAACTCCTTCAGTAGTTGGGAACAAATTGCGAACTGACCAATTTCGTAACGTGTTTGCAAAGTCCTTAAGGATGAATCTCTTTTTTTTTTCTTTTGTTCTAGTAGTTTCTGTCTTCGACCGTACCAATAGACAATTTTGTTTAATATATACCGAACGCAGTACTCCGATCTAAAGCGGTCCAACCGTATAAAAATATGCAACAGAGACAACATGGCAGTACGGCGTTTTTCTAATCGCGTCCAGAGACACCCAGCCAGTGGGAAACCGCCTGGGCTGATCTTTGAACGTATGAGCCCTACGAGAGTTTCTGCTTGCTAAGAGATGTCGAACAATACATATAGCGATATTTTCTTTCGCACCTTCTACCTTACTACTTTAGTCGCGATAGTAAAACAACGATAATGTAAATGATCGTTACCAATGTGCAACCGAACTTGCAATCAGCGAAAACAAAATAACGATATTTTTCTAACGGTTGAACGTAACTTTTCATTAAATGTAGGTAAGTACATCTTTTTCGGAGTTCTAAAAAACCCTTATATTTGAAGTGAGACGGTTAATTGGTCTCCGATTGCACAATTTTGTGCACTGAAAGACTTACAAGTCTCACAGAAAGGTTTTTTACAAATCTTTCTGTGTTCATTCGGTATTTATTTATTTATTTACCTTTTTCGACTTGCCTATACTTGTAGTCGTGTCTATAATTTGTGACTTTTTATTTCAAACGGCCGCGGCGCACTTTTACCTTTGCGTCGTAGTTTGAAACCATATGACGAACTAGCTGTACCCCGCGGTTTCACCCGCTTAACTAAAGGTAAAGTGATTTTATAAATTATATTAATAAAAGTGCTTGCTGTCGTTAACTTGCCATTCGACCCCAGTTATAGCTAGTGCAAAGTTCAGAAACATATATCAATTTTTCATTTCATTTGTCTTGTAAATTAATTAACTAGCAGCGTATTTAGCTTTTACTTCTGGATCTCTTAACAAAAACCATTATTTAAAAGGCTGAAATCTTAATATTACTGGAATAGAATTATACCTTATAGTATAACATATAGTAGCTAAAACAAAACGCAACTTTTTAAAGAGCAATTTTTAACATCGGTCAAGAAAATTTTGGGTTTTTCCATCACAAAAAAGTGGTGGAAAAACTCAAAATTTACTTGACCAGACCAGAAAAGTGGAGTATGCCCAGGTTAACAGCACTTTGGAAACGTCAATCACACATCATCATCACCATCAGTCATCACATACCTAAGTACACATATGAAAAAAAAAACCTTTTCATAAAATAGTGTTTAAATAGCGAGTCGCTTTTCAAAGAAAATAAAACAAGATATGAATGTGGTTCGATTCTAGGCCTGTAAACTAGTTATTTATTCAAAATTCAAAATTCATTTATTTCAACAAGGCCTACTTTATAATCACTTCAAATATGTATGTTTGTAGTCTCTACCGGTTCGGAAAGTAGATTCTATCGGGAAGAGCCGGCAAGAAACTTAGTAATTCCTCTTTATATTCTAATTTTTACATTAAGCCAATATTGTGCTAAAAAATCACTCTATACGTTACTAAGAGTGATTTTTGAGAAATAATTACCTGAAATCGATCAACCTTTTTTCTTTATTTAATTGCTTTTTTCGTTGTTACCATAACGCAGTACAATTGACAAACATAGCAAAACTTACCTTTGGTTGGTTGCAATCTGAAAGCTCACAGCATCGCCGGTACGAAGAGTCACGTTGCCCTCAACATCGTCCTTCGTGTACGGCAAGAAGAAACATTCGCCTCTATTCTCATACGAGATCCTCCCGGTGTTATCGCCAGAGCCCTCGCCCTTCACCTCCGTGGTAACGACACCGGTGACCCGGGCCTCACTGAGCACCACCTCGGGGGCTATCTTGGTGACAGACGAAGCGATCGGTTTGCCAGTGCGGCGGTCATACGTCATTTCGAACTCGACAGGATCTCCGATCTTTAGATGGTCTATATTTCCGCCGAATTGACTGAAGTGGAAGAATAGGCGGGCCTGCCTCTCGCAACACTGAATGAAGCCGTAGGAATGCTAAAAACGATGTTTGATGTTAGCATTCACGCCAGTGGCGTGCATACAGGGTAAGCACAAAGTATGTCCTAAGCGGGTAGATGATATAAAATGAAAATAATCTCTCACACAACAACAGAGTAACAATAAACTTGAGGGTAAGCATAATAAGAGTTACAAAAGGCCTACCCTTAAGTGTTTATAGCTCGTACTGGAGATTCTCTCCATTTTATGTCACCTGTATGCACGCCACTGATTTACGCTTTTCGACATTCGATAAAAATTTCAAACCCAAACAACAAATTTTAAAAAAAGAATTCAACTAATTTGGGCAACATTCTGACTGATATTTTGATATTAAAGTTGTGGTATTACAATAAACATTTTTTATTTTATTCTACATTAAAAAATTCCATTCTATAATAAAACTCAATTTCGAAGTATGCAAAATAAGCAATTTTATATAAGTTAGATTTTCAAGTGAAAACTTCTCTCGCCGCGTGTAACTATTTTAGCATGGGCAATATTTAAAGGTTCGCGTCACCGACATGCGTCATGACAATGTGACGTACAGGGCTAGGCTGGCGGGGGCCGCCGTACAAGTATAGGCATATATACACTAATACATTGCCTATTATTTTTACTTGTGTTCACAACCATAGTATAAATTGTATCAACTATTGTGAACTGTATAAGACAGGAGTATAGAATCATAGTTATTGTTTTAATTTAAAAGTTAGGTGATAAAAAAATGTAATTAGGTGGTCACAGTAAAAGATGTCCAGGCATATATACACTTATACATTGCCTATTATTTTAACTTGTGTTCACACACCATGTCGTAAATTTGAACCAACTATAGTGAACTTTATAAGATAAGAGTATAGAATCATAGTTATTGTTTTAATTTAAAAGTTAGGTGATAAAAAAAAATTTACCAGTGGTCTTAATAAAAGATGTACAGGCATATATACACTAATACATAGCCTATTATTTTTACTTGTGTTCAAACACCATTGCCTAAATTTGTACCAACTATTGTGTACTGTGTAACATAGGAATAAAGGATCATAATTATTGTTTTTAGTTTAAAAGTTGGGTGATAATATTATTTTATTTGGTGGTCATAAAAGATAATAGTTAGACTTACAAGTAATTTTTCAATAATCCCTGTTTCCCTTATAGGTGGGTGATTTGTAGAGTCATACTGGGGTTGACTGTTGGTCGAACTAGATGAATAAACTCCGACTGAGTCTCCCATTGGGCATGAATCTAGGTTGTAATTGCCAAGAGTGAATCTGTTCCCGGCATTTGACTTGTTCATGTTATTGAAGTTATCTCTTGGAGAGCTGGGGTACTCACTGCTGAAAGTACCTTTGGACAAAATTAAATAGATCATAATAACACACTGGTGAAAAGTTATATTTACAGTGTATTAATTTGAGAGTGAACTAAAACTTTAAAAAACTATCAAAGATAAACAGGTAGGTTACAAGTTTTAGGTGTTGGCTGTAGGTTTAAAAGGAAATACAGGAGCAGAAAAAGGCTAAAGGTTACGTTTTTCTTGATGTTATAAAAAAAATGTGAACATTCAAACAGGTTTTATAACTGGATTTTGACTAAAGAAAAATAACAAACAAGCCAAATTTTCACATTTATAGTATTAATATAGATGCAAAATAATAAAGAACAAAAACAAGGCTAGATGAAAAGTACTTACCATTACGATAAACTTGTTTGACCTGCATATTTGATTGCTGGAGATCTAAAATGTCCTGTAGAGGGGAGGAGTGTGAATCTGGCGGCTGGAACATCTTCCACTGAGGATTGCTTGACATTTTGACAGTATCTCTCTTTGTATATAAGTCGAAAATCTCAGTATTATGTACCAATATATCACAGAAAAAAAGTGTTAGTGGTGTCAAAAGCTTCCTTTTCAAATGAGAATACTTTTCAAATCAAAATCACATCTTTGTCTTTGCATCTGAATACAGTTGACACTGGTAGTCTCTGGAGGTTCACTGATTTTTAACACCAAAATAACACTTGTGTTGCAAAACAAAACTAATTAGAAATAAACTACACTAGATCCTCAGATGTCTTCAATGCTTGCTGAATCGGAGCTCTGCTGTGTGTTGTTTGTATATTTATGGGTGGATCTTCACAACTACCTACTGCAAACGTTAATAACAATTAGTTACCACTTTATTCATTTCCATAGTAAACTTTTTAAGTCATGTCTTAATTCATGAATTGTTTTGCAGCAATAATAACAAAATGTATGGCCAAAATGTAATAAACAAAGTACCTACACGATCGCTAATAATTACTGAAGCTAAACTCGATGTTGGAGCACTATTGCGCGGGCCTAAAAACTCTTTACAACTCGGGAGCATAAAATGTATTTCGGCACGCGACGCGTCGCAGAGAGGTCTGGATAGCGTATGCCGTATCGTATCCTCTTCCCCCTGCCCCAACTCGCTCAGACGGTGTGTACGCACTGGACAATTGAAACAAACTGTTCCGATCAGACACAGAATCTAATAAAAAAACGGAACCGTGAGAACTATGTGTATCCCGTTTGATATATACTTAATATTGACTAATAAATATCACAATTTTCAAAGTATCACAATTTTTTAAGTAGTATTACTACCAAGCGTCGCATCGGAACATCGTTCCACATTTTATTATTGCTATCTAGGTAGGTATCGGCCGCCCGCGGCCCGAGTCGACCGCCGATGTGCAAAACTACCTAATATAACGCTACGGAAAGTTTGCATTCCACATAGGAAAGTCTTATTCTGTGACCCGTAACATTTATAACTGACCGCTTGTAAGTCAAGAAATTTTTAATTAAACCATCGTAGAAATACAGAAACACGTTCCTTAAAATTATCAAATCTCACCACGACACAGCACAGCACTGACGACATACCGCCATATTGAATGTCAACATAATCGCGCCTTTGGTCATACCCATAAAATTTGAATTTTGGTGTAAAATATTATTAATTTTATTATTTTGTTCGTTCCAGGATTAGCACTGACTAACTAGATTTAAATTGATGTACACAATTTTTTAAATTTTATGCTTGTTTTTGTCTAAAAGCGTAAATCAATCATACATTTGTTTTTCTCTATTTTACGGCTAATGGTTTGTCTTAATATTTTTTAAATAACAACCCGCTACAACCGCAATGTTTAATAAGTAATTGTTTATCGTCTCTTTGGTTAAAAATTATAACTTTTGCGAGTGGCCTTTAGTCGTTCTCTAATTTTAATAAATAAATAAATGTAAGCGATGAAACAGGAAGGAAACATAATACAATCGTATGCTAGAGCGAGAAAGGTATACGAGGTTACTATCGAAAACCCCTAGGAAATCTTATGGACCTCTATGGCCCTTGCGTGCACATTGATGAAATTAAATAGGTAGATTAAATACATTTTTTTAATCTCAGGTATTGGCTTGCCCGGGAACTCACAAAGAATAAAATTAGCGGTTTCACATTAAAATGTTAAACTATCATCATCATCATCATGTCCACCCCTTACCAGCCCACAGGAGACGGGTCTCGTCCCACAATGAGAAGGGAATAGACCGTAGTCCACCACGCTGGCCAAGTGCTAATTGGTGGACTGTTATGCTATTTAAATAATAAATTAGAAAATCTCAGATTTTCAATATTTTGTCCTTTTTCTACTAGCTACCATCCTTTTATTCAACACACACACACTTACACACTTAGAACTCTTACTATAAACATAGACCAAGGAGTATGGTAGTTGACCCTAAAGTTGACCAGGCACCGGTTGTTGACCACTTGCAGAATTAAGTGTAAATATTAAGACTACCCGGCATATTAAATTTATTTTTATATTATTATATATATATATATATAGTATATTGTATCGATTGGCTATAATTTGTGGCTAAATTATCAATTTGATATTTTACGGATAAAAATGCTTCAAGAAAAGATTTTATTATAACTAGATAAATAAATAGTAATAATAAACTAATCAACTAAAAGATCTTACTTATGTAGGTCTTATGGTTGACAACTGGTCACCAGTAGAAGTTTAAAATTTAATACTAATTTTTTTGATAATTTAACTTCATGTGTATGATACGACAGCAATATCCAATCATTAGTATTTATTAATAAAACTAATAATTGAAAATAATTTGACAATAAAATTAAATACGAAGGAAATTTTGCAAAATACTTCAAAGGCAAGTTTAAACGTTTTTATAAAGAAACAATTTTGTTTGGTCATATAAAAACATAACAATTTTGATTTATAGTTTTATTAATATTTCTTTGTAAAATAGTAATATCACAAATCAATCAATAATTATTGATTATACTTTTTAATTATATTTATTCATTTCTTGCTTTAAGAATTAACCAAATTTTTATTTAATTTAAATTAATTTGAAACAGACGGAGTATTTAGTTTTTTTTTTGTTGCCATTCGTTAAACACTTACTTTAGCGTTTTTTTTGATGTATTTCGAAGTTAAATTCATGTCACTTCAGAAAGAGAAACTCGAATACGAGGTTGCTATTCGTGGGGAAACTCCTGCTTACACTGTCCATAAGTTGAGGAAATAATCTAAATGTGGTCCTCTTTACCCCTCTAAGAACATTTGGACCAGCCTATCTTATGGGCGTGGCTGAAACTTTAGATAAAGTTGACACTGCACAAAAATAATTTTACATTTTTCTAAGATTTCCATAACAAATTCTAAAAAAATCTTCATCACATGTAATCAAACGTGATATACTTAAAGACAGTCGTAGTATAACCGAAATCACCAAGTTCTTTTTAAATTTTTAGTATTCTGATAACTACAGGTTTATTGACATTTCATTTCGTGAGTCGCTGTAAAATTTTATAATCTAACACTCATATTGTTTCACTTATACTATAGTGAATCTGAGAAAAAAAATTATTTATAAAAAAATTTAAACTTAAATATTTCATGGTAACATTGGACGAAAACTCTAATTTCAGAGAAACATCAGAACTCTACGGGATTAGAAATCAGAAATTCGCTTTTACCACATATTGTATGTTCAGTCAAGAACTTTGCCTACATCATAAATAATATTATATTAGTATAGAGTAGTAGCGTATAGTTTAGTGTACACTAAACTATACGCTACATGTTTAAGTCTAAAAAAGTGTTATTTGCAAGCTTACCTCCCGTGCAGATGTTTATTGCATTCTATAAATTTATTTACTATTGCGGATGAACTGGGACGTGAATTTTTTGCTTCATAATAATAATTAAATGAAAAATTTTATAATATTTTGTTTTATTACATTATCCATTAGGTACACGGCGGTAGAATACAAATACTACATTTTCTGCATAGGACACTCTTTAGTAATATAATTTGTTAGTCTGTGATATGGTTATTTTTAGCTCATTTTTAGTGATACTTGAAATCGATTATTATTAAAATCGATCAAATAAATCGATTTCATTGCGTAATGTGTGAATAATTATTTTAAATTTTATCATGTTTAGGCAAAGTTTCTATATTCTTTGATATCAAAAAAGAATTCACACATACTGTAAGTTGATTAGTAAAAACAAATTAAGTTTATAACTTAAAGTGAGTGATTCATTATGTTCGAACGCACTTTCGAAAGAACTATCAAAATTTTGAAGTCTGTGATATGGTTATTTTTAGCTCATTTTTAGTGATACTTGAAATCGATTATTATTAAAATCGATCAAATAAATCGATTTCATTGCGTAATGTGTGAATAATTATTTTAAATTTTATCATGTTTAGGCAAAGTTTCTATATTCTTTGATATCAAAAAAGAATTCACACATACTGTAAGTTGATTAGTAAAATATGAATTAAGTTTATAACTTAAAGTGAGTGATTCATTATGTTCGAACGCACTTTCGAAAGAACTATCAAAATTTTGAACCTGTTTCATAATTAGTTAAATACATATGAATGTAACCCATAACCGTTAACTATGAAGCCAACCAGTGATAAGCCCGAAATTAACAATCAGTCTTTTCCAAAATCTTCAGATGTCTAATAAAATAAAGTAGTTTTATCTTTTTCCAATTTTTTAATAACCAAAAATAGCACTACTGTCATAATCTGCAATCTTAAGATCATTAATTAGATTACTTTCATTTGAGAAACAACGACTACAACGTTCCTCAATAAATCATCTACATTATGCATTTTTAATGGCATTGTTTGGTTCAAATATACAAACAAATTGTTCTAGTTTATAATAAAAATTGCAGATAGTGATGCATTTCCTTTCAACAAATTTCATCAAACGACTGAGCTAATAATATATATTTACTACTCTTATAGCTTGAATTTAACTCCTTTGTTCGCGTAAACATTTACCAATCACAAATGTCCGTTCCTTACTGGAATACGTCCCCTACTCCAGTTTCACCTTACCCATTTATGTTAAACTGAGAAAGAACACACAGCAGTGTGTGTTAGGCAATCTTGTTCTGCTAGTGCATAGCAGAACAAGATTTTATAAATGATTATAGGAAAAACAGTGAAGGATGCAGCAGGAGCTGTAATCCACTCCGATCGTGTTTGGGAAGTTAGCAAAATTTATTTTACCGTATTTCAGTGAACAATAAAACTGATTTCTTGCGGGTAAGAAGTGTTTTCGTCGTGCCAAGAAGCGAAATATTGTCGTCGATATCTTTCAATATGTCCTTATTACTCAATGTAAAATACAAAGTATGTGTACTATAAATATCAGAATTGCATTGTAAATAAAGTATATTAATTATGGTTCACCGTTTTGAATACATTGGATTGGCTTCATCAAAAAATAGATTTATGTTGTCGTGGACCTATCTCTTTGAACTGTTTAACATGGCAGAATGGTTTTCGACGTATCTGTAACTTTTGTAGGATTATTAGGAAGACGAAGTAGGATAGCGTATCCATAGTAGTATCAAATAAATTAAAAAAATTGAGGTTTGGCAGTGATGGTTGTATCGGCCGTTTGTTTCATTTAAATATTAGTGCAATGGATGATATATTTATTTAATACACACATAAAACACGGGGTATGCCTTAAACAGGGTACGTAGGGCTCACGTAGACGTATATATAACCTGAGGTTTAAAAAATAAAAAATAACTAAGGATAATAGCGCCAACTAGTTAAAACGGTCACGCATCTGCATATCACCTTGCACCCAGACTATAACTGCTCATATTACGCAAGGCAGGCGTAATAGTCATAACTTATAACGATATGTCCAATCTACACTGGGCCAGCGTGGTGGATAAACCTAAACTCTTCTCATGTGTCGGAGACCCTTGCCCCACATTGGGCCGGTAATGGGTTGATATGATGATGATAATGATGATTAAAATGTGTTCGAAACACGCACTTGGAAGAGTTGTGTGTTTAATGTGTCTTACGCGATTTTGCTTGTTTCTATGTGAGTTATTTCTTTATGTGTGTATACTTGCTTTTTATCTAAATAAAACTGGAATAGAAAGGTAATAGAAGTATTAAAGCTAAATGATCCTCGCAAAAAAATATCGGAGAATACGCATTTTAAATATTTCGTGAAACATTATAGTGATAGTTTTTTATTTGGAGTTTTAATTGTAATGCGGTACTAAACACCATCGATATGTTTTTGTCCCCTTTCCATTACTTGGAAGATTTCGCAAAGTTATCTGGTCAAACGATCGCTTTATTAACACACAGCTGACGTCAAGCGGGTTGATGAGACCGTTACACGGCATTTTTAAAGACTTATTTTTCAAGCCTATATTATATTCATGCACTGTTATTAATCTAAAACACAAACTGAAAAGTAGTCCGATTCCTTATTGGGGCCGATGCCTTAATCGATAATTGTCAATCGATTGTCCGCATCACTCTTTTTTCATAGTCTTTTGGTGTATATAATCTGTGGGTCCAATTTTTAGGTGTGCCTATGTTTTTTGTGTTTTGTTATTATTTACGTTAGGAGTTGCACAAAATATTATTATTTACAGTGTTTCTTTTGTTTAAGTAATTGTAATGGATGAGTTTCGATTTCGTGTACAGTTGTGCTCAATGATTGCCGCGTTTGAAAGTTTATGTTGGTTCCACGGGATTCCTTAAATATTAAGGCTATATACGTTATAGGGATATAAAGTTTTATTTACATCCGCTCAAAAGCGTCCTCTCCTGTACGTATGCCTTTTTTGAGAGGGCGCCACCGCTCTCATTCTCATTTCTCACCGCACACTACAGCCGTTCCAGCCATCTTATGGTAAATTATTTTGTTTTAAATTTACTTATCCCAATTCCTACACGCTATTTCCTAAATTTAAACATATTCAATTCGAATATCTAAGTTTTGAATTGCCATTCAGGCATCAGTTATGCCTGAATGGCAATGGTTATAAGGGAATAGGCATGTCTAAGTTATCAAACTCTGCCGACGCTACGTCGTGATGCTAAGTTTCATCGATCCTCTAAAATATGTCGCTGTGTTTGTAGCTCTAGCTAGTCAATTAGGCTATACAATGGATAAAACGACAATCAAGACTTGCTATGTCGTGTTTTTTAGAATATATTCAGAGAATTTAGACTGGTGGTGGTGTTTTTCAGTGTCTGGGTGTTTATTTGTATATTATAAGTATATATGTATATATTATTTGTAAAAATATGCATCAGTCATCTTAGTACCCATAACACAAGCTATGCTTACTTAGGGGCTAGATGGCAATGTGTGTATTGTCTTAGTATATATTTATTATTATGTCTTCCATTCGCTAGCTACGAATGCAGCGGCAATTCATTTAATGAGTTGTGTGGCAAGTTATACAAAGGATTACACAGCATAAGGCATAAAAAAAATCACATGTACCTATCTACACTCCAAATGAAGAGTTATGGGTATTATTTGTTGCAAAAACAAGGTTAGTGTTTTTATTTTTTTAAATATTAATAAATTACACACTAATTTTTGTATTGTACGCGATGATAGCCCAGTGGGTAGGACTTTGAATTAACTTTCGGGGGGCCGAGTTTGAATTCCAGCACGCACCTCTTACTTTTCTAAGGGTGTTTTAAGCAATAAAAATATCACTTGCTTCAATGGTGAAAGAAAACATAGTGGGCCAGTAATCATGTACTAAAAGAACAAATCTGTAGAATATATAAGAATTCCTATAATAGTATGCTTACCAGTAGAATGAGTGTACTTGGTAATAATCAGATAGCAATCAGGCTGCACATGATAATGGGACTTGCTATGCATTGGTCAAAACGTTGACGTTGCGTTGAGGGTGAGGGGAATATGCCAGGCCAGTGCCTAACCTATAAGTTTGATCAGGGCACACAAGAGTTTTAGTGGGTGCAAGTCCCTTATAACCAATCTGTTTCCCCCAATGGAGTGGTATGCGCCACACATATTCTCTGGCTGGGAGTGCTAAAGTTGCACAAATCTTTTTAATTGCATTTATGTGTTTATACTTGTTCAGTGTGGAAAACTGCATAACTGTGCATATTCATACAGATTCCTCTCCATTTGACGTATATCTGATCGTCTTTTTTGCAGAGCATGCATGGAATTAGACGAAACACCAAGTAATGTAATGAATACCCTGGTCAAAAACCCTGTCCACGCCACTACTGATTAGCTGGGGCTAATCAGTAGTGGCGTGAAGGAAACATATTAAAATACACTGATTCCCAAAAAGCTCAACTTCTACTACACAAAAAGCTGTGCTACTACTTGTTGAATGAAACAAATCTCTTTATTTCATATATTGGATAATATTAGGCATTACTTTGCAAAATTCCATGATACACAAAGAACATGAAGCTTTAATTGCTATAATTTGCAAAAGCCAGGCAAATCTGCAAAGTGCAATCATAATTTCTGTAAACTTTGTTGCCCAACACTAAAAAGGTCTTCCAAAATGCACCTCCGATGCATGTTTTGTTCCCATTGGTGGTTACCAAAACATCCTCAGGAGATGTAGGTTTTGACGGCCGATTGGCGCAGTGGTCAAAGCAGGGTCGCTGCGACCCTGCTTTCTGAGCCAAGGCCGTGGGTTCGATTCGCACAACTGTAGTGTGACAATATTTGTGTGATGAGTAGTTTATATGTAGTAGATTTGTGAGATATTATGAGTATTTATGTATATTATTCATAAAAATTATTCATCAGTTATCTTAGTACCCATAACACAAGCCACGCTTATTTTGGGACTAGATGGCGATGTGTGTATTATTGTAGTATATTTTTTTTTTTTAATATTTATAATGACTGAGTTGATAGCAGACTTAAGTTTTTTCCATTCTTAAAATACATTAAATTAATAAAAAAAAAAACAGTATAAAACAAGTTGGAATTCATATAAAACAAAAACCTTTTTGTTACAGGAGTCACAATCGTTCTCTGGGTAAGCATACATAGAAATGGGACGAGTAAGTTACAAGGAGATTAACAATTCCAGAGAAAGATTGGTAATGTACAAGTAATAAGGATATATAGGAAGGAGGTCCTGCGTAATACAAGTAATGTACCTTTATAACATCTTATAACATACTAGCTGAAGTTCCATGCTGTTAATTTGCTGATAATAATTCCTGTTCCTTTAGTGATTTAGGGATAAAATGGATTGTGTAAAAATTAAAATGCTTATTACTAATAGAAATGATTTTAAGGATAGTAATTAATCATTCAGTTACTGAAACTCATATGACAATGAAACCTTGATTCTGCGCAAACGGATTTTGGAAAAAGTATGGACACTAAAAGCATTTTTACAATGAAAACACTGAATGGGTGGATCTCTTATGTTTCTTTGCCAACATAATACAATATCTAGTCAGTGAAAGTGTGAAAAATTTAAAGTAATCAAACCTCCATGTCCTGGAAAAAATTTAGCCAATTGTAAGTATCCTAGATAAACTGTACCTAACCAAATTATTGCATGCAGTGGTTTGTGTCCAAAAACGCCACGCGCACATCTCACTTTACACAAGCGGAATGTTGCTAGCTCACAGACTTTTCCCATTTTCATGGTAAATGTTTAGAACATAGAGGTAAACTAATTAGTACCAACTGGACTGGACAAAATGGAGTGAAGTGTCTAAGCGCCTGTTCGAGAAACACTAGTATACGTACCACGTCAGCGCCGGGTCAACACTGGTATAGTCAGTTCCTAACATGGCTGTGCTGCGTTGAGCGAGCGTGCGACTGTTGGTTCAGCATCAGGAGAGTTTGGACAAGATTTTTCAACCAACCAACTGGACAAGATAGTCCAACATTTATCGACGGAACGCAATCGGAACGCCAGGACTCAAACTTACGAATAATCGTCAACCAGTTCTCCACTGCAAGACCGACTCAACGGCGGTCGATCACGAGTCAAGAAACATTTGCGAAAAGCCGAGCTTCAGAATGTTAGTCAACGTACCACGTTGGCGCTCGATCACTTCAGGTATAGCCAATCGCTAAGTTGGCTATTCTGAGATGATCGAACGGCGACTGTTGGTTTTGCATCATCAGAGGTTGGACAAGATTATTGTGAGTACTGCAAACGAGAACAAATATATAATTTATAGGTATAATGTGTTGTGTATTTCAGGTCTATAAGTATAATGTGTTTTTAGGTAAAATGTTTAATAGTCAGGTGTTATATTTTATTATTTATGTATTTGAGTATTACGTAATTTAATAATAGCGTAAATATATATCATAAATATCTATTCTTGTATATTTACATATATACCGGTATTTCTGTAGTTATTATGTAAATGTAGTTTGTATGTTCATGTGTGTTTATGTTATTTTTTATCAGCTTCGCATGCTCAGGTCGCCTTTAAAAGATCACTTTTAGTGATAAGTCCGCCTTTGCACCGTAGCATTAGTGCTAGTCCTATTTGAGTCCTTAGGGACTACTACTGTTTTCTTGAGTTTTTTCTATTGTGTGGTAGAAAAACTTTAATGCAACATTAAAGTTTTTCTATTCTATTCTATTCTGCCTATGGAGCTTCACTACTTGGAAAGAGTATGGACACTAATAGCTTTATGTAGAATTATTTACTACTACTAGCTGTAGCCCGTTGCCGTTAGCTGTGGCGTTTGTTTTTGTTTTTAAAGCATCCCGAAGGAAGGAACAGCATTTGAGAGATATCTGGCAGTTGCAGCGTCACTTTGGTAGTATGAGGGACAATTTAAGGTACTTCGGTTTCAGCATTTATCACTTTCAACGAATAGTAACCGTTATATAAAGAGATAGTTGGCCGAAATAGGTCTAGATATCTACTCAAATTAGAGTACTGTAAAAATCCCACTACAGAGCACGGGTCTCCTCCTACAGCTAGAAGGAGTAAGGCCGTCCACCACGCTGGCCCAGTGCGGATTGGTGGACTCCACACACCTTTGAGAACCTCTCAGGCGTGCAGGTTTCCTCACGTTGTGTTCCTTCACCGTGAACTCCTCGCGATTACTTCTTGCTTAGTGTCCAATAAGAATGCAATATAAATTAATTTTAAACTATTTATTCGAATAAGATTTAATACTGCGATACAAATGTAACCCACTTTTGTTTCTACCGGCTATCTAATAACGATCTATTATACGTTTATGTGCGAAATACAACAAGTTATCCTAAAATATACCTGGCATCGATATCTTCCATGACTCACAGCTTTTAGGAAAAAACTCACTGAACACATATGAGTTGAATTTTTTGTCAAATTAATTTTACATGACTTTTTGTCAATGCTATGTGCACTTGTAATTTACGTGCATATCAGTCCATGTTTTTGTTTGGGTGCTATATTTAAAAACGTGTTATATGTATGCTGGTAGTGCTCTTAATAAATAAATAAAATAATAATAAAATTTTAAAACACAAAAGCTGCCACTGTATACTTCATCTCGGACTTTTTTGTAGATTATAATTACATAGTTCTCTAATCATGTAGTCAATCATTTTTATCACAAACCAAGAGACATACAGACAAACTTTTTTTTTTAACTTGTTATTAACGTTATTGTATTGCATTAAAATTGCATATTGTTTTAATTTATTGTATGTTTTAATTGCAATCAATGGTTGGTAATCTTTGCAGGCCAGCTATTGGCAATACACTTACTTCGTAATTGATATTTAAATGGCATCTATGTAAGCGTGTGTATTATGCAAATAAAGATCTATCTATATATCTAACATACACACAAATGGACAAAAAATCCAAAAATGGCATTTTTACGTTCTATTTGTAACGTGTCCACGTTATCTGATTGCAAAAATTTGATTTGACGGCCGATTGGCGCAGTTTGCAGCGACCCTGCTTTCTGAGTCCAAGGGCGTGGGTTCGATTCCCACTACTGAAAAATGTTTGATGAGCATGATTGTTTTTCAGTGTCTGGGTGTTTATATGTATATTCTAAGTATTTATGTATATTATTCATAAAAATATTCATCAGTCATCTTAGTACCCATAACACAAGCTACGATTACTTTGGGGCTAGATGGCGATGTGTGTATTGTCGTAGTATATTTATTTATTTATTTAAAAAATTTTTTATGTACAGACACGGCTATGTATATATGTATAGATACAATCACTGAAAAGGTTGGTACTTAAAGTTTCTTTACTAACATAAAACAAGATTATCCATGTAGAGGTATAAACAACGTAACACTGTCTACCCAACCCTTAAAATGTGATAAATTAAGAGCAATCGATGGCAAAAACTTTTGTTGCCGCTCTCCCCACGCAAATATACCAAACACGTGGAAATCCCTAGAGTCTACGATGGCAGCTCCATGTCCTGGAAATAATGAAGCCAATCAGTTGTATGACCGGATGACCGGATAATTTATACCTGGCTATGAAAGTTACCTAACTTCCCAGAATGATATGTTAATGGGAACATAATAGAAAACATTGCAATTTTTTCAGTTTATCCAATCGGAGTTCGAACTCTAAGTACAATGAGATACGGAGATTGCAATCCTTTTTAGAAATTTGTGTTTTCAAATTAGATTATCAACCAATCTGCACTGGGTCAGCTTGGTGGACAACGGCCTTAACCCCTTCTTATTGTGGGAGGAGACCCGTGCCCGGTAGTTACCCGGTAATGGGTTGATATACTGAAATATTCATAAATCACCATCACTGAAATGTTCATAGGTAGGGTACTTAACCTAAACTTGACACGAGCGTGTTCTCTTAAATCATGAAGTTAATGAGGTAGGTGGACTTACTACCACATTCGTTCAAACGGCTTTTTTTATCGCAACAACCCAACACGCCATGTATGTAATAATATTATTTCCGTTACCTAAAACAGTGTTGATTTTCTTCTTCAATTTGATACAAAATTCGTAAGTTCTCAGTTCGATAATTGGAGAAATATAAGATGTACAGTTCTCCATTGATATAAGTTGAATATTATGTATCAATATTTTATAATTTCGACCTGCAAAATTTAAATTTTTTGTTGATCAAGCTAAATAATAATAATAAATAAACATACTACGACAATACACACATCGCCATATAGTCCCAAAGTAAGCGTAGCTTGCTATGGGTACTAAGATGACTGATGAATATTTTTTATGAATAATATACATAAAAACTTATAATATATTGATAAACACCCAGACACTGAAATTATATTCATTACACAAGTATTGTCCAGTTGTGGGAATCGAACCCACGACCTTGGACTCAGAAAGCAGAGTCGCTGCCTACTGCGCCAATCGACCGTCAAACCAATCTAGATTCTAAATTAAATCATTCAAAATTAAAAATTCATTGATTCCCACAACTGCAAAATGTTTGTGTGATGAACATGAATGTATTTCAGTGTCTGGGTGTTTATCTGTATATTATAAGTATTTATGTGTATTATATTCTTTAAAAAAATATTCATCAGCTAACTCAGTACCCATAACACAATTTACGCTTACTTTGGGGCTAAATGGCGATGTGTGTATTATCGTACTATATCTATTTTTTGTTTATTTATGAAATAAAATGAAAAAAATATTCCAGTACAAGTTTTAAGGATAGGCATTGTAAGAGTTATAAAAAGCCTACCCTCAAGTATTTATAACTCGTATTTTATATCATCTGCATACCCTTTATGTGACATAAATAGTTTGAAGATAGTGTTTATAATGAGTTAACCTTTGTATCCAAATGAACCATGATCCCAGCTTAATATTGCCAACTTGTTCTCTTCTATGTCATTAAAACGGTTTTCGTATATTTTGGGTACTGGAAAAATAAAATATACAATTAAATTTGTTTTACTTACTACATTCAATAGTTACAGATGAGGCCTAAACCTACGCATGAAGTCGATGGACACAGGTCGGACTTTGAAGGAAGTGTTTCTTGGTTTATAGACCAACAGTGAGCCAACTGATTAGCCCATCAATTATTATTGAAAAAATAATTGCCTGCCACCATTTTTACTTAGAGACTACTAGATGCATTCTTTTGCATCACAAGACGTTTTATGTACTCATTACATCACAATATGGTCGGAGTTTGTCTCATTTATACAGGGTCAAATAAAAAATACCGGATAGCTCTCGGTCTATGGTTGTTTACATTAAAACTAACAATTTTTGTTCTACGATTTTTTTTTAATCTATAGTATGTTAAATATTAAATACTTATTCAATATTTTACATGGATACTCTATTTGTTACTTATGTGTAATGAATGTAACATCGGCAAAAGCCCGCGAACCACGATTCGCATGCTCACAGTGGTTTGGCAACAGGGACTGTTACGCTTGCACAGTGTAATGTCACTTTATAGAAATAAAATGTTTTTTTTTGTATGAAATAAATAAATACTGAATTTTGAATAGCCGTAGAACAAAGGTTGTTACTTTAATCATAGGAACTACATTGCCGAGATCTTTCTGCTTTTTTTTATTTAACCCTGTAAATTCTACTTATATTACTATTCTTTGATAGTTAATTATACACCATTCAATGTAAGTTATTTGTATTTTCAGGAAAGCAGAATCTAAGAGATTAGCAGACTACATTTCGTGTTAAACAAAATGGTTGAACTTCGCATTGCTGGTAACATGGATGAAGCATATAAAATATAATTTATAAAGTGACAAAAGATCAGGAACTAGTGAAAACCAATATGGCCAAAGTAATGTATACTTTGGCCATATTAAAAGAAGCATCAGACTTTTTTTCTTTTTTTAGGAGGACTGTTATTAAAGAATCATCATATCTACCCATTACCGGCCCACTACAGAAAACGGGTCACAGGGAGAAGTTAATGCCGTATTCCACCACGCTGGCCCAGCGGACTGGTTGACCCCACACACCTTTGAGAACATTATGGAGAACTCTCAGGCATGTAGGTTTCCTTCACCGTTATAGCAAGTGATATTTTAATAACTTAAAACGCACGTAACTTAGAAAAGTTAGAGGTGCGTGCAGTTCGAAACTCTGTCCCCCAAAAGTGAAGAATAAATGAATATAATGAATGAGTAAATAAATATAATTTATTGTACACTACGATAAAATAACAGCGTATACAATTTGGCGGCATTATCGCTACGTAGCGATCTCTTCCAGGCAACCAAAGGCGTATAAAAACACAAAAATATTGATGATTTTTTTATTCGGATGAGTTCTAGTTTCCGAATATTTAGTACACCGAACGTGTATAGAAATTGAATAGGATTTTTTTATGCGTAAGGATAATCAAAGAGATACCAATAAAGAGATGGATGTGACACAATCACCGAGTGATTCTCCAACTTAAAATGTCACGTTTTTTATTCTTTATTGCATTTATAAGTGAATATAAATAGACAAATGTTGAGAAAAAACACTATTTTTAACACACATGATATTTTTAAATCTCTTTTTATTATTTAAACTAGTTAAAAAATTGTTTAGAAAAGTTTTGTCTTGGACGTCCGTGTGTCTGTATGTGCGGATCCCGTATCTTGTGGTCACGATAACGAGCTAAATACTTCCCTTATCGAGTTGGTTTTTATTTATAGGCTTCAGTATTTTGAGGAATAGAAGCCTATTGGTTTTCACGGTATAATTGGATGTAGTTTAATTGTTATTAACAAATAATCTCAATTTTATTGTAATGAATGAGATTATGAGGTATGCACTTGGACTGTTGGATTTTCCAACTACTTTTTTTTCATTTACATTACGTGTAAGATATGACATAGAAGTGAGTTGATGGCGATAACTAAATTCGTCAACTTAAAACTAAACCTACGTGGGTTCCAAACTCGCCCTGGTCTAAGAAGAAGCCCACAACAAACTTACCCGGTTACCTTGGTTTTTTTTGTTATCACCATCTCACATTGTCATTTAAAACTATTTTTTTTTTAAATTATAGACGGTATGCTGATTTGTGTGGTAGAAGTAGACATGATGATACGATTGAGTTTCAAGGCAAATGTATGTAAAGCTACCTGTCACGACTCGGCAAGGTAATTTCAAAAAATATATCTGTGTTTTTTTTGTACTCTTTTTTATAAATTGTGTGCAATATAATTGTATGTATTAATGTGATGTTATATAATTTTTTGTTAGGAATAATGTTTGTCTTAGTGAAAATGTTACTTATGCCTATGGTTAAAGGACGCATGAACGTTATAGTTTTTCTAGTACAGCCTTAAGATGGTAGTTTGGTATTTTAAATGTTTAAATTAGAAGCAGAAGACTTACTACGAGCGCTTGAAGCATTATTATTTTGAAACAACTGTTTATTTAACGAACTTTGACGTCTCAAAAATAAGGTTTATAATTCTAGAACTAAATGTTACAATATCAAAACAATACTGTTTTAAGCGTAGGTGGTAACCCCAAATTTATATATTCACCATTCATTGTATTGTAATAAACGTGAATTCTAAATTAAATGTGTTATGATTTAAAAGTGTTCTGCTCCCATAACTGATTTAGCATGATTTTGCATGATATCTAAGTAATAAAAAAAGCCAACAGTGTATTGCCAAAGTTAATAGTGTTAGCAAGATACATGTAGATGTACATGTTTAAAGGCCGTCAGATATGAGAGATTTGAACTGAAAGTGCACCAAATAATTGGGATATTATGAAAATTTAGCTTAATTTGCTGTACTCCGCGAAAGCAGTTTTTTTAAATATTCCTCTACAAGGTAGCCCTTGATCGCTATCGCACCTGGTGTTAAGTGATGATGCATTCCGAAATCGCCCCCGACGAGTATCGAACTCGGAACCTCCTACTTAAATTCACCGCGCTCACCTCTGCGTCAGGAAGGTCGTGAAAAAAATGGGTATGGAGTATAGCAAATTAAGCTTAATTTTATGATATCATGGAATTCCGTAAAGTAACGCCTGCTTCTATCCAATAATTGGGATATAGAATTGTAATTCTCATGGATGCCAGAAATTCCATTTGGTGCCATGATGTCGATCTATGACATATAAGTCTGATTTTGCTACCACTAATTACGTGTGAATTTACGTTGGGTGAAAATAAAACACCGTGTCGTGCTGTGTGGTGACGGCAGATCAGAATACAGTTGTCAACCTTCCCATCTTCCCGAGGGTGTAGAACGGTTATCACCAATCCGTCTGGCCAACGTGGTGGTTATTGGCAAACCGATAGACAGAGGACTAAACTCCAGCAGTGGACTCTTAGAGCTATTAATGACCAAAATAAAATATCCTACAATGTCGTCCACAGTTGGCTTTGACCATTAGTTGCCGCTTGTCATTGCGAATTATGTATTATAATGGATATGTTTATAAAAATGATTCTTAGTAAAAAATAAATTGCACTATCTCTGTTCACCGCGGCTTCGGTCGTTGCATATAGTCTGTGTCGTGTATGGTATCCATTATAATATTATAAATTCGAAAGAGTGTCTGTTTGCTTGTTTGTTTTTTTTGTTACCTGTGTTTGGCTAATTTACTGCACTGAGTTTAGTGAAATTTTTAATAGAGTTAGTCCGCATCCTGCAGAGGGACATACGATACTTTTATCCAGAATAAGCCGGGCAAACATCCCGCGGGATCTTCACAGCTAAACCGATTTTGACGAAATTTGGCATATTGCTTGCATCCTGGAAGCGGACATAGCGTCATGATCGTAGAAAAACGACTAGTCTTAGTTTTGCAAAACTCTATAGTATTTGTCTAATATAGGTATTGAAATAAGGATCCGATAGAAGTCCTGGCCTGGTAAAGCAGTGCCACCTACTGGGTCCAATTGTGTTCTCAAAACATCCAAAAACACTTTGAAATATCCACACAAACTTTTATGTAATCGGTGCAGACGTTTAGAAAAGGTTCGGTGTCAAATAAACGTACTGAATATTAAGTATGTGTTACGATAAAGATAATAGAAAAACTGCCATTTTCTCTTTCTTTCGGATGCTTTTTATTCTGGAAGTGCTCACATTTCCCGCGGAATCAAAAATTACCGACACACCGTGGACGAACCCGCGAGCTTATATACAAAAACTGAAGTAGGTATGTGTGTAAAAATATTAATTTCACCAATATCAACCTGTTACTGGCCCACTACAGAGCGCAGGTCTGCTCCCAGAATGGCCAAATGTGGATTGTTTGACATCACACACCATTGAGAATTTTATGGAGAACTCTCAGGCATACAGCTTTCTTCACGATGTTTTCCTTCACCGTTAGAGTAGTACAGAGCTTCTGCCGCCAAGCATCGCTGTGTTCCGGTCGATGTAGTTACGAGGACATGAGGTTTAGCACCTTCTCCTTAGGTTGATTGACGCACTGTCCTTGTACGACGTCACTAGGACGTTATCCTTGCATGACATGTGTTTTTTTGTCATTATCATCAGGTGAGTCATCCGCTTGATCCATCAATAATTACCATAAAAAATGCTTAAATTAAAGATGTACCTATTAATTCCAATAGGCATGATCACAGTACCAAGGAATCGCTAAAACACTGTTTTTATGGATTGTTATAATACGATACTTACATATAATGGAATACGTATTTATATTTATACTAGCTGTTGCCCGCGACTTCGTCTGCGTTTGATTTTGTTTTTTGATGTGGCATTCAATTTAGTTGTAAGTGCAGTTTAAAATAATTATTTAAATGGGTTATCATTTGTCGAAGTTATGGTGTAAAATCGTCAAACACTTTCATCCCCTCTCCCAAAGGAACCGAGCTTAATGTCGGGATAAAAAGTATCTATCCTATATTACTTCTAACACTTCCCAGAATATGTGTACAAAGTTTCATGAGGATCGGCCAAGTAGTATTTGCGTGAAAGCGTAACAAACAAACTTACAATGACATTTATAATATTAGTAGGGTAGGGATATGAAGTGAGATTGATATTTATTTTTAATAAATAAAACTGCAAAATCTAGTTAACTGCCATGACAGTTGAAACGAATTCATGTATATGACGTCATTTCTATATAAACATAGTTTTGTACAGCTCGAGCTTTGGAAATCTCTGCGTATATCAAGTGGTTTTTGATTTCAAACTGGTAAGATTTTTGTTGTTGTTAATCTTTAGATATGTAACAAGGACTTTCTAAAGCTCTAATTTGCTGACGAGTACGGCCATGACACTGGGCGGGAAATAATTTATTTGCAGTTTGTTGAGAACAAAATCTTTAATATCACCAAAAATAAGATATTTTTTTGATATAGTCTACTATACTACTAATAGTAAATAGTCTCCAAACACTAATGCAGTTTTTCAAAATAAGTCATCGTGCCAATTTCATAAAATTTCGCTTCTCATCAATCCTATCCTTATCGCCTATCTTTCCGGGATAAATTGAATTGTATGTCACTTTTCCGTCAAAAGGTTATGTAAATTTTGCAAATCCGATCGGAATCGAAGTCCCCTTGCCCCCACAGGTGGGAGGAGCCGGTGGGTGCAAGGGTAGCTTAACGTAAAGCTAAAAAACACATCGACAATATTTGTAGGAATAATCTTTTAGCTCGCTTTGCTGACCCTACATTATGGAGGATACAAGCGTTCAAGGTACTGAATTTTTTAATCAAATGTACTAAAATCACTCTTATATTAGTTCCAGGGTAATCCGCGTGTCAAAGTGGCGCTTCAAATGCGGACAAGATTCCAACTCCCATTTAGTACTGAAAGAGTGCATAAATATAAAGTACGTACCTTTGTATCTTTCATATTCCTTAACAGGATTATGTTGAATCAGTCCCACATTGTTAGCAAACGTGTCCCTCTTAAAATGCGGATGGACGATGCTTCTTATTATTTTAAGCGCTGTAGAAATAAATAGGTTTTGTATTATTTATATCATTTTCAATATTAGTTGCTCGTTGCTCTAATTATTGTCTTCGCACAAAATATCGACTCAATACCGACTAGAAAGTATACTGGGATATTATTAGGTAATTTTTGCTATTAGTTGAGTTTATGTGTTTATAATAAATGTTGGTTTTGTGCGTATTAACAACAGCAAACAGCAAGGTTTTTCTCGTGTAGACTTATCACAGGCACTTTTAAATCGTTCACAAATGTATTATTACCATTATAGGAAAGGTGATGGTGATAACAACATTCGTTAACTTAAAACTAAATCTAGGAGTGTTGCAAATGCGCTGGTCTGAGAAGAGCCCACAACAAACAATAAAAGGCCCGGGTTTTTTTTTGTTATTACCATCTCACAGTCAAATTACAATTTTGAGTGAAGATAGAGATAGAAGACATCCAGGCTTTTTTATCATTCATGTAATCCTTAGTAAGGTTTAGGAAACCTAGCTGGGCGGTAGGTATTTAAAATAAATAAAGCAATCTTTTACATTATTTTTATGCCTATACGGCAAGATGATCGTTGACCAAGCGTTACGGAGAAGCGAAAAAACACTTAATGGCTCTAGCGATAAAGACTACATTTGTATGCTTTCATTTGAGTCGAGTTGGTGTGTCAAAGACGATTAACCACTATTTTTCAAGGGGGTTTAAATAATAATATAAATATCAAAGGAAACGAATAGAATGTTACCACCCACTTGCATTATTATAAGGGTACTTAAGCCTCCATTCGTATAAGAGGTGAGACAAATCCGGGTCGGAACGCATAGCGATACAGTGCCCTGTACTGATCGACCATCCTTGCGATATGAGTAGGGTGTTACAAATATTCCTTACTATTGTCGCATTCACATATAGCAATCCAATCGGCACTTGTAAGCTGGAATAATCTGCAATAGGGAAAGTATATCATATATATGTCGTATGGAGGGTAGAGGTAAGGAGAGTCATCTTATATGGGAGAAAAGTTGAAAAAGTGTCCAGTTGTTGCGCTAAATAACAGTTCAAAAATCCTCCACAATGGCGCTAGTGGATGCACAGGGTATGGTATGAATGTAGCAATCGTAGATGAATTGAAGTATGCCGAGTTAAAAAATTTAATGTCATTATCGACTAAAGTAGTTAATTATTGAGAATTTCAACAACTTACGTTGTACAAAATATTGTGGTAAATATAACCTTACATATTTATTATAACCAAACGTGCGTTTAGAGTGATTTTATTTCGTAAACAGTAAATAGTACGGTATTTATATTTGGCGCTTCTTTTAAGAGTTACCCTGATGCAAATGTGGCGCCATCCTAATTTAATACATTTTGACGACATTTTTTCATATACACAGATGACTCTCCTTACCTCTACCCTCCATAATATGTCGCATCACATACAAATACTTCTTAGAATAGATCGCCGCCCTATATCCACCAATCTAAGGCTTAGGTGTCAAGCCTCATGTGCAGTGGCGTGCATTCCATATAAGCACTAATGCGCTGCCTACTCTTAAAATTTCATATAACTCGAATATGAAGAGGTTTTTTCCATTTTATGCCATTGCGTATATTGGAATTATAAAGCTATAACTACCCTGGTCAATTATCATGTGCACGCCACTGCTCATGTGCTTGTACCTAATCACACCGCAAATATGAGGACGAGCTCTGAAACAAAACGATCTGCTACTACCTACTTATGTGGTGCTGGTACTATGCCTTCATTATTTGCAGTGATGTTGAGATAGGGAATCAATAAATTAAATTAAACGTATAATGATTAGGTAATGTGAATCTGGATGGTCATTTCCGATCGACAATATGTACGTGAATGAAGCTTTCAAATAGTGTATGATTATTTATTTATTTTATTAAACTCTTTATCTGTATACCAAAACATTAACATATATAAAATATAATAAAAACAGAAACATATCGAATGAAGTAGAATACAAAAGGTGGCCTCATCGCTTATCGCGATCTCTGCTAGGCAACCTTTGAATTAGGAAATATATCATTCATGGTTTTGGAGATTAAACCTCCAAAACCATAGGTATAGGTTATTTGCACACGCCAAAGTTTCTATTGAAAAATGTTTTAAAAACATTCACGGCTATCTTTACTATCTGTACCTACTTAATAATATATAGGTTAGGTTTAAAGACATTTATTCCCATAAAAAGACCTAAGTCACCTAAGTCACTTACATAGGAAACTTAGTTTTCTATAATTAATTAATACACTTCGCCATTAGACTGAACTAAATTCAATTTTACTATTATCTACTCATTCAATGTATTCGTCTTTAAATTTATTGGTATTACTTAATATATAAGAAGCTAATTTAGTTTTGAATACATTGAATGAGTTTACATTTTTTATAAGTATAGGTATTTTATTATAAAATTTGGCGCCTTCAAAGGTAAGGGATTTTTTACCATAATTTGTTCTTGTTCTAGGTAAGGGAAGGAAACTGGCTCGACGAGTTTTATTTTTCTTTTTTGTGAAAGTGATATTAGTGTGGATTGTTTTGTTTATTGATTTTCTAATAAAGATGCATGTGCTATTTATTCAATAATAATTCCTTACGTGGTAATTATGACCCATCTACACGATTGTATAACAGAATAATTAAAAACTGTAATAATAAAAAAAAATACATGAGAAATTAATATTAAATATACAAAATAGTTAAAAATTAGAATCCCTGCCGCCAGGCAGCCCTACATTAAGTTTAAAATATAGCTTGTAAAATGTAATGAAAAAATCTTTATGTAGATAATTTATTTAGGAATTGTGTAGGTTGTCTAACTCAATCGCATGCATGTAAAATCGATGCTCGGACCTATTTTTACGTTAAGCGGCTTATACCAACATATCATCGTAATAATTTCAGCTTGTGGAGTTCCGCTGCTGAGGAAGGGTTCCCAAGTTTTGCAACAGCCGGGTCTCAGCCTACGCTGGTCACCGGTCATCTACTTCATTGCATAAAATGGTAATTGTAATCTTAACTAAGTTGACACGACTAAAAATAGTGCAATCCATTTCTGGGTTTATATAATGACAGTGCTTTTAAATATTTTTTAGTTGCTTAAAACAAACTCTCTTACCCTGTTTGTACGCCTTAATCTTATAAACTTCGCAACGACGCGGTTGTCAGCAATAGTTAGAAAGATATAGATAATAAATAAGGATATTCTTTCTTTCAATAAATAAATATAGCACGATACAGTCATCGCTATCTAGCCCCAAAGTAAGCGTAGCTTGTGTTATGGGTACTAAGATGACTGATGAATGTTCAATGAATAATATGCATAAATTCTTATAATATACAAATAAGCAGCGAGTCACTGAAAAACATTCATGTTCATCACACAAACGTTTTCTTCACACTGCGCCAATTGTCCGACAAAGACAAAGAGAAAGTATGAACGAGCATTTTGTAGGCATATCATTGCACCTTGTAGAACTGAATCCTTGTCTTCTGACAGAGAACGAGAGACGAGGCGAGGTCTGTACCCAGTAGTAAGACTTTAATTCTCTAAATAATATAGATACTGTAAGTAAATTATAAAAATTAAGCCTTATTTGCTATACTCCGCGAAAAGCAGGAGGATCTGTATTCTCTAATTTATAATTTCTTAAATTTTTATACTCCACACCAAACAGATCTTCGGCAATTACCCTCTCGCACGTTTCAGTCCGAAACCATCCTCAGGAGATGTTGACTTTACAATGAATTTTTAACAATTATCAATAACTTATTGTAACGTCAAAGATATGTTTGGTGTGGAGTATAAGGATTATAGAAATTATAAATTACACCATACAGATTCTTCTGCTTTTCGCGGAGTAGGTATAGCAAATTAAGCTTAATTTTCATAATATATCATGGATTTCCGCAAAGTAACGTCTGCTTCTATCCAAATATACTGTACCTTTTTGTGACAACGTACGCCGCGTATCAAAAGCACCAGTAGATTCACTGTGCTTGATGTTGAAAATGTGTACCAAATAAATTATTAGTAAAACTATTGAGCCTCCAATTGTCAGAACTAAATGTGCCAGTATACACTTTTCGCCTTTTGTAAAATTAGGCTGAGATTCTGATACTTGGGTTTCACTCATGGTGGTATTATGTCAGACAATCATTTCTAGGCCAACTAGATTTTTATTGTTAACTGTACTTAGGATACACAGAATTATGAACAAACAGAAACCGTGTACACGACTAATATTGAAGCTTTAAAAACCACTCCACTTTAGTAGTGTTTCTTGAATAGGCTGCAAGTTACTTTAATCAATTTAACTGTTGACAGTAATTAAATGTTTTTGGACATAAAGCACTGCAAAAAATTCAAAATTCATTTATTTCAAGTAGGCTTACCTACATTATAAGCACTTCTGAAACGTCGAGTATGTCTGTCTGTATTCTACCACCGGTTGAATGCAGATTCTACCGAGAAGGGCCGGCAAGAAACTCAGTAGTTGCTCTTTTCCAATATCGACATTTACAATCATTTTTCTAACTTGCGGAAGATGAGAGCGAAGCTATCCAATCTACTTTAGCATTAAGCAATTCATCAAATGTGTAGTGACCTTGATGTTTTAGTTGGTTTTTTTACAATTTTTTTTTAATTTAGAATTAGCTTAGGAATCATGTTGTCAAAGCGTATACTGCATGCAATAATGGCCGAATGCGGGTTCTGTATGTTGTTATTACAGTGATTAGTAATATTTCACCACATTTTCAGAGTTGTTAGTTTATTCATACAATTCTGCTATGTGCATTTCTATGTTTAAATGTTATATAGAGGCAAAATGACATTAAACACAGTCTACGATATCTAAAGAGCAGTTATAGTAGGCAAAATATGTCACTGTAACTTAAGTTTCCGTGGTGTAGCGGTTATCACATCTGCCTAACACGCAGAAGGCCCCCGGTTCGATCCCGGGCGGAAACATAGTTTTGGTGTATTTTTTCTTTTTTCTTTTGCTATAATTTTTATTTTTTTCGATTTTGTTATATCTTATTAAGTGTTAATCAAACTCCATTTTATTTTCTGGGTGATTACTTTTTTTGTAATTATGATAATACACCAAATCTGCCATTGTAGAACATGCAAATTGTTACAATAATAATTATTTGAAATATTGAAATGATTATTAAATGAAAATACTTATTTTTGGATTGTTTTCAAATTTACACATAGTTTCTAATATTATTTTTAATAATGTACGTTCTGAAAATTCTAAATTGGTTACCTATTTTAAACCTGCTGACTTTAACGTGCTAATTTACTTCCTACTTTAATAATTAAATAAAATATACTTAAAATAATTCAAAAAGTTTCATAATCAACCCGATAATTTACGAAAATGACATAAATACATAATAACATAAAAGGATTTCAGCGACATCTTTTGGTGTATAGGCGTACACCTTTTAGACATAAATTTGAACCCGAAGTGGTATGAAACCGGCTTTTACACATACAGCGTACCGCCATCTATCGGCTCATGTTGGAAGTATTCACAAGGATTAACTTAATGTTTTCATCCTGATTCCATGAGTTTTTTTCACAATATTTCTGCTCGTGTTTAAATCTATTGGGTGTAGAATGAAAACACCAGAGTCTATGGATGAAAAAATCTTTACTTCAAGTAGGTAGCTGAATTATTGAATTGACTTTTTTCTTTGATCAGAATACAAGTATTACTATCCCGGCTATTCCCGCGGGTGTCATACGAAGCGACTAAGGAATTATAAGGGAGAGTTATAATTCCAGAGTTAAGTATAGGCACCTAATAATTTTAACGTAGAACCTTATATTGTCAGATTCTCATATTGGTTTGTAGTTTTGAATTATTTAGCATTTAGGTAATTTTCGGCACTTTCAAATCCCTACTAATATTATAAATGTCAATGTAAGTTTGTTTGTTACGCTTTAACGCAAAAACTACTAGACCGATCCTGATGAAACTTTGTACACATATTCTTGGAAGTGTTAGAAGTAATATAGGATACTTTTTATCCGGACAGCTCGGTTTCTTTGGGAGAGTGTTTGACAATTTTACACTATAACTCCGAACAAATTATAACCGATTTATAATTATTTTTGTACTATAGAGGTATATGTGTTTGTTTAATTTTGCTATATGCCTATATGTGTTTAATTTTGCACAAACTGTGGTTGGAGATAGAGGACAGAACTCCTCAGCGGACAGCAGCAAACCCCTCATTTAAGGCTTAGCGATACTGAATACTTTAAAGTTTTTTAGATCTACAACTAAATTTAATGCCACATCAAAAACAAAATCAAACGCAGAAGAAATCGCGGGCAACAGCTAGGTTTATTATAATTTTTTATAATTTTTAATACAATAAATTGTATATTGGATAGAAGCAGGCGTTACATTGCAGAGGGTACATTGCCGAGGATCTGTTTGGTGTGGAGTATACGGATTGAGGAAATTATAAATTACACCATACAGATTCTCCTGCTGTTCGCGGAGTATAGCAAACTAAGCTTAATTTTCATTAATATTATAATTTTTAATAATAAATTTTATATAAAAAACATGTGAAACTTACAGTTACTTCCAGCTATTAATAATATATCACTGATGCATTTAAAAATCGTTCTTAAAAGCTTTTTTTACACGGTCCAATTATCGTAAAAATTTACCAACATATTATCGTAAAAATTTCATCTTATGGAGTTCCGTTGTTGATGAAGGATTACTACAGTGCTGCCACACCTAGTCCACCGCCTACATCATGCCTGCCACCGGCCCCCTACCTCATAACTAAGGTATGAAATGGTGCCAATTATGGGGACATAACTAAAAATAGCGCTATCTGACATAAATAAATGCCCCCACGTTTATATTATTTCTAGCTTCTGCCCGCGACTTCGTCTTAAGAATTAGTACTAAAGCTTCGCGCGTTAAAAAAAATATAAGTTTCCGTTGCCTACAACGGGTACGATAGGTAAGATAGGGTAAGATAGGGTAAGATAGGGTAAGATAGGTATGTACTACGACATATACTACGACAATACACACATCGCCATCTAGCCCCAAAGTAAGCGTAGCTTTTGTTATGGGTACTAAGATAGCTGATGAATATTTTTTTATGAATATTATACATATAAATACTTATAATATTCAGATAAACACCCAGACACTGAAAAACACAAACATTTTCCAGTTGTGGGAATCGAACCCACGACCTTGGACTCAGAAAGCAGGGTCGCTGCCCACTGCGCCTCTCTGTCGTCAAAAATAGAAAGTACATCTCATTTTCCACAGCATAGGTGATATGCATACTAATTTTTCTACTTAAGGAATCAAGATAAAAAGGTTATGATTACAAGATTAAAGGCTTATGTTCGTTTCCATGTCAAAGTGTGCAAATGCATGTAGCATGCATGCCAAATTTCATACAAATCCGTTCAGCAGTTTTTGTGTGACTGGGTAACAAACATCCACACTTTCACATTTATAATATTACTAGCTGTTGCCCGCGACGTCGTCTGCGTTTGTTTTTTGAGACACGTGCACATTAAATTTAGGTGTGGTTGTACTGAAATTTTTAAGTTGTGTATTCTTATAAAAAAAAAAAACTATTCGCATAAACAATATCTGAAAAGAACTGTCTGACCAATCTCAGCTCCGCCTATCACTCATAAAATAGTAATCGTTATAGGACGAATCGACATCGCATTGTTAGTTGATTTATATTTTAAAGGTTAACGAAGAACATTTTCAACATTTTTTTGTTTAGTCATTGTGTAAAATCGTCAAACTTTTTCATCACCTCTCCCAAAGGAACTGAGCATAATTTCGGAATAAAAAGTATAGGATAGTTTTTATTCCGAAATTATGCTTACTTCTATTACCTTCAAGAATATGTTTCAAAAGTTTCATGATAATCGGTTCAGTACTTTTTGCGTGAAAACGTAACAAACAAACTTACATTCACATTTATAATATTAGTAGGGATTAGGATTATCTACATCTGATTTATATAAGCGGGGAAAAAAAAACTGTTATAAACTACCCATATAACTCCAACTCAAGATGGTTTAAGCGGATGACCGTGACTGCACCTGATTTCCTGTGAGCTCGAGAAGATGCCCTGTGATGCCTATTTCCTTCTCAAGAAAGAAAGCTAGCGGCTTATCTCAATTTTTTTTCAGATCAGCTCAATATATTATACGTTAGATGGCTACAAACAGACAAAATACATTTAGGCGTTTATAGTTACATCAATATATTAAAGATTACCATACGCGAAGTGCTGAAGAATCCGTTTATCCCGATATCCGTATATAGTGCTGTTCTAATTTCACCACCTTAAGTCATCTCTCTCTTTTCTTTTTTCCTCTGGTTTGGTTCCAGCATTTAAAACTTTTCGTCTATTGTCTTATTATCCCATTTATTTATAACTAGCTGTCCCGGCGAACTTCAAATTTTAAGTTTATAAGCTTTTTAGTTGCTGAGATCTTGTGATTGCTCACTGACCCAGTTGTTTATCTAAGATCCAGTTGACCCAAAAATATAGGGTAAAATGAACCCATACAGTCTGGTCAATGGAATCTACATTATATTGCATCATAACTATTTTTACGTTACGCGGCCTATACTCAAAATTCAAAATTCATTTATTTCAAGTAGGCCTAATACAAGCACTTTTGAATCGTCAATTCTGTCCGTGTGTAGTGACTCTACCACCGGTTCGGAAGGCAGATTCTACCGAGAAGAAGCCGGCAAGAAACGCAGCAGTTGCTCTTTTCCAACATCAAAAATTTACATTTTACATTTTAACATTCATTTTTCTATCTTGTGAGCGATGAAAGCGGAGCCGGATGCTTCCAAGCAACCTTGTCATTAAGAAACTCATCAATTGTGTAATAACCTCGCTGTAATAAATGTGTTTTAACGCACTCTTTAAACTTATGCATTGGTAGGTCCAAAATTACTTTAGGAATCATATTATAAAAGCGTATACTCAATCCCACAAATGACTTGTGCACCTTTCGCAGACGATATGCAGATGTCACTAAATTATGACCATTTCTTGTAAGTCGACTGTTTATATCCACTTTTTGTTTATAAAGACTTATATGTTGTCTTACAAATATTATATTGTTATAAATATATTGTGAGGCTACCGTAAGTATACCTATTTCTTTAAATTTTTCACGGAGGGATTACTAACATATCATCGTATTAATTTCAGCTTATGACGTTCAGAGTGTTGCAACTAGTCCTGAGCCTTCATCATCCTTGGATGATGAAGGCTCAGGACTAGTCAAGCAAAGCCTTGGCTTTGCTTGACTTTTTCACTAAGGTATGAGATGGGCCAATTATGTTGTTCATTAATCTCCAAACTAAGGTTTAACCTTAGTTTGGAGATTAATCAAAGGAACGACTAAGGCTTAACAAAGCGCATTTTTTTCTAGGCGATATGTAAGGGACAGCATGACTTTAAGTGCACTTTATGTTCAAATGTATTAATTATAGGACTAAATCAGAATGATATTCTAAATAAGGTGAATGGCCTCGATAATGCAAAAGGGGCTGGGCCAGACATTATACCACCATCATTTATACAAAACAGCGCAACTCATCAGTCCTTGCCTTATCTATAGAGCATCGCTGCGCTAGGGTACTTTTCCCTCTTTATGGAAACTAGCAAAAGTTGTTCCAATATTTAAGAGTGAAGACGACAAAGATATACGAAACTATATCAAAGGTATTCGAATCTTTAGTTTTTCCGTTAATACAATTCTATTTCAGTTTCGTTTCTGAACATTAATATAGATTATTGGCAGGTAGGTCTACTACCACTAATTTGGTAAGCCTTACTTCAGCATTATCCGAGGAGGGGGGAGATACTATATATTCTGATTTTAAAAAGGCATTTGATAAAGTTTCACATAGGAAACTTATCAAAAAATTATCATGTTACGGGTTTCAGGTCCGGTGCTCAATTGGCATTCATCATACTCGCATGACCGTTTTGTTTATGTAGTAGTTAATGGTTTTAGCTCTTCAACAAATCTGAAAAACTGGTATACCCCAAGGTTCGCACCTTGGCCCTATATTATTTAATATATTCGTGAACGAAAATGTATCTTGTTTTGTACATTCCAAACCATATGCTGATGATATAACGAGAACAATTTGTTCGCCGAGTGATTCTATTTTTATTACAAAACGACCTAAATAGACTAACGAATTGGTGTGAATCGAATGGCATGCAACTAAATTGAAGTAAATGCTTACATATTAAATTCACTCGGAAAAATAGTAATATCCCGACAAAGTATAATTTATATTGTTCTAGTCTTAAAGAGGTTGAGCTTATAAGAGATTTGGGTGTTATGCTAGATAGAAAATCGAAATATCTTAACCATATAGAAAATGTAATAAAACAAGATTCAAAATTATTAGGATTTATTATGCGACAAGTTCAAATTTTCCAAGAAGCTAAAACAAAAATGTGTCTTTACCATTTACAATAGATTTTTGTCTGCCTTGCCTTGCGCGCAGACATGTAGCGTTATTTGGTGTCCTCATTAGTCTACCCACTAGCACTGGAGCGTACTAGACTGGAGCGTGTTCAGAAGAGATTCATGTGCCATTATCATACCCGGCAAAGATTTACAAAAAGGTGGTAGGTATCCTATATAAAAAGACTGACATACTTTAAAAATCTGACTCTTGACCAAAGAAGAGATTTGCTGGATTTGATGTTTATAAGTAGGTTGCTAAGAAATAATTTCGATTGCCCAATATCCCTCGGTTATGTAAATCCCTACTAATATTATGTTATATTATATTATAATATAAAAATGTAAATGAAAGTTTGTTTGTTAAGCTTTCACGCAAAAACTACTTAACCGATCCTCATGTAACTTTGTACACATATTCTTGGAAGTGTTAGGAGTAATACTATATACTTTTTATACAGGATACTTTTTATCCCGACATTAAGATCGGTTCCTTTGCGAAAGGTGATGAAAATGCTTTGATATTTTTCACCATAACTCCGACAAATTATAACCGATTTAAATAATTATTTTTGTACTATAGAGGTTAGAATATGTGTTTAATTTTGCCCAAATTTAAACACTATGGTTGGAGATAGAGAATAGAACTCCTCAGCGGACAGCAGCAAACCCCTCATATAAATACTTTAATTTTATTTTGAACTGCAACTAAGTTTAATGAAAAAACAAAATCAAACGCAGACGAAGTCGCGAGCAACATCTAGTTATATATTAAATTCGGTCAGGCAATTGACATTAACTTTAACTCTCATATCACTTTTTGTAAAGTTATCATCAGTAACTTAATCAGTTTCTATTTATAATTTAGTAACTTCTATCTCTTAATCATTGTTTATTTTTTATAATTAGTCTTTTTAGTATTTAGTTTAATTAAACATAACTTACTTTTAAAATCATAATTTAGTTTTTTCCGTTTGTTTCTGTTTCTGTTTTGATGTTGTTGTTTTTTTTCTTTTTTATTGACTGACTTTGAAAATTATTAGTTCATAAGCGAAATTGGCTTGTAGTGTTTACCTTTAAATGGTTTTGCATAGTCCGTGTAATGTTTATATGATAAGGAATATTATGTTTATGTATGTAAAATTGCGGGTAGACCCAATAAATAAATAAATGTATAAATGTAGATCCAGTTTACCCAAGTATATGGGGAAAAATGACCCGTTACTATTGGTTCAATGAAATGTAAAGATCAGTTATACTACGTAAAATTTATCTGTAGGAAACAAGTTTCCGTGGTGTAGCGGTTATCACATCTGCCTAACACGCAGAAGGTCCCCGGTTCGATCCCGGGCGGAAACATAGTTTTGGTATAATTCTTATTTTTTTTTCATTTTATTATTATTTTACTAAAAATGTTAATAAAACTATTTATTTTTGTAAGGTGATTACTGATTAGCAGTTTGTTTTAATATTCGTGCACGTGCAATAGTCTGCCATCTATATGTACCATACAAATTATTACAATAATAATGATTATAAATATAAATATTATTTTGTAATATGTTTCAAGAAAATACGTCTTTTTTATATTTTTCCAAGTTTTCACGATGTTTGTCATATTATTTTTAATACTTTTATACTATCATTTAAGAATTGATAATTCAAATTAAGTTAAATATTTAAAACATTATAATTTAGGTACTTTAATAATTAACAAAAAGTTTCATAAACAACCCGATAATTAAGGAAAATATAAAAAAAACAAGACTTTAGCGACCTCTTTTGGTGCATAGTCGTAAAACTGACATAAATATGAACCTAAAGTGATTCGCATAAAACTAGGCTATGTAAAGAAAAAGCTTTTGTACGAACAGTATACCGCCATCTATCGGCTCATGCTGGAAGGCTTAGCAAGGAATAGACTCATTGTTTACACCCTAATTACACCTAGGTTTTTTTTTAATAAAACCCGTAAAAATAAAAAAAATCAATCCCGTGATATGACGCGATGTTAGTTAATTAATATGAATAGGCCAATATTATATAAAATAACAAATGTATGGTTTAAATTGTAAAACTACTTGAAAAATTACAGTCTTTCATACAAATTTATATCCCCTGCAGGCTGCAACACCTAGAATGAAAAAAAAATAATAGGGCCCTTAAAAAAATGTTAACTTTCTAAGTTCTGCCGTTTGGTATGTAGGTTATTTGACAGCCATTCAGCACAAAGCCTTTTAGCTCTCAAACAACAACTAAGAATAGGAAAAGATATCGAATTTTAATACTATCAATTATCTGAAACTGAAGAGGATACAGTTTTTATTGATCACAATAATTTAAACATGTATATTGCTATTCAAGAACAAGTGAATAATACCTGTCTTCTTTTTTTTTTTCCCCTGCCTGCTCAGGGGAAAATATTTGTTTTAAAAATGGGCGGCTCTCGTTCTGTCTAGGTTTATTTGTGTTTCGTTTTCTGGGCGTTGTGTTCTGTGTGCGTGGTACATTTTCTTCCTGAATGGGCAGATTTTTTATCTGATTTTGTGATTTGTGTTAACTAAGTCTTTCCTTGCCTCAGTAGAATAAAAGTAAATAATTTCAAGCAAAATCTTATCTATAAACTTGCAATCGAGATAAATTTCAACATAACACGAGTATATGCAAAATTGCATGCGAAAAAAGTGGCGAGCATCCACTTGTATAAAAGTTTAAATTGATTATCTTTCAAAACTAATAAGAAGACGAAGAAACTAAACAATTTAATTCTTAGTTCAGTTACTATAAACACAACAATCGTGTTATGCTAAGCAATGGTGTATGCAAAATTTGCCAAAATGTAGCTGTGAAGCTGTGCACAGGTTCAATAGATTATTATAAAAGTCCCCCGGTAATATTACTCTGGTACTTCTCCAGTATAAAAATACCACTCAACGGTATATTTATGAATAAAAAAAATTTAAAAGGACTTAAACATAGACGGTGGTGTTTCCGCCCGGGGTAACTTCCAGTTATTTATAAAATATCACTGATTCGCATGCATGTAAAAATCGATCTTAAAAGCTTTTTTTACACGGTCATTACCAACATATCATCGTAAAAATTTCAGCTTATGGAGTTCTGTTGTTGAAAACGGATTCCCGCAATGCTGCCACAAGTAGCTCTTCGCCTACATCATCCCAGCCATTGCTGGTCACCGGCCTCCTACCTCATAACCAAGGTATGAAATGCCAATTATGTTGACATGACTAAAAATAGCGCTATACCACTAAACCATAAAAAAGGCAGTATAACTTTTAGACCCGTCTATTAATTGTTTATTTTAAAGATTTGTTTACAGCTCAATCCGCAACAACCAAAGCACACCACTTTAATTTACTTGACTGTGTTTTGTAAGACATACAATCCCGAAATGTGCATTTTATATTCAAATCTAACGTAGATTCAGTTGACCCTAGAATATAGAGTAATATATCAAAAAGCTTGCAATCGAGATAAATCATCAAGAGCATCCGCATAAGAAGACAAAGAAATTAAACAACTGAGTTCTTCGTTCAGTTACAGTTATATACAACAATAGTGCTATGCTATGGAAAGGTGTAAGCAAAATTTGGCAAAATGTGGCTGTGAAGCACAGGTAATATAGCACAGGTGTGTGTGCACAGGTAACATAGGTTATAATAAAAATCCCCTGCAAAAAGTTACCCTGCAATGTTACCCGTAATGTTACCCTGCAAAAAGTACCTATATATTATTTATTCTAAAGGCTCCGTTCAGCCTGTTGATGATGAAAATGGAGACGTATCAGTAAGTCCCGTAGTTTATTGAGGTGACACGACAAGGTACATCCAGTTATTACTAAAATCTCATAGAAAATCGATCTTAGAAACTATTTTCACGGTCAATACTAACATATCATCGTAAAAACGTCAGCTTATGGAGTTCTGTTGTAGAAAACGGATTCCCTCAGTGTTGCCACACGTAGTCCTCCGCCTACATCATCACAACCTATGCTGGTCACTGGTCTCCTACCTCATAAGTCATAACTAAGGTATGAAAAGGTGCCAATAATGTATGTTGATATGACTAAAAATAGCGCTTTCTTTTCTATGGGAAACAATATGAAAAAGACAGCATAACTTTCAGACTCGTCAATTTTGTTTATTTTAAAGATTTGTTTACAAATAAATCAGCACCAACTAAAGCACCCAGTTTAATTTACTTGACTGTGTGTGGGAAGCAATACAATCCCGCAATATACATTTTATATTCAATTGTAATGTAGATTCAGTTGAACCAAGAATATAGGGTAAAATGGCCTCGGACACTCGGGTCAATGGGATCTACTTTACATTGTATAGTAACTATTTTTACGTTATGGCCTATGCCAACATATCATCGTAATAATTTCAGCTTATGGAGTTCCGCTGTTGAAGAAGGGTTCATCCGGTGTTGCCACAACTAGTCCTCAGTCCTCATCATCCCGGGCTTTGCTGGACACCGACCTTCTACTTTATAACTGAGGTATGAAATGAGCCATATTAAATTCATATGAAATTAAATTCATATTAAAAATGTAAGAAAACGTTATTTTTTCTTATGGGGTATTACTGATTAGCAATTTATTCTTTTGTTCGTACACGATACTACAGTCTGCCATTATTTAGCATACAAATTAATAATTATTACAATAATAATGATTACAAATATAAATATTATTTTGAAATGTATTTCAAGAAAATAAATCTTTTATTTATATTTATTCAAATTTGCACGATATTTCTTATATTATTTTTAACTCTTAAATATTATAAGTGGGTTCAGAAAATTCAAATTAAGTTACCTATTTAAAACATGCTTATTTAGTACTTAAATAATTAAATACAATATACGATTCAAAAAGTTTCATAAACAACCAGATAATTATCGTCGTAAAACTGACATGAATATGAACCTGAAGTGATACGCATAAAACTAGGCTATGAAAAAAAAAAGTTTTTTAACGAATAGAATACCGCCATCTATGCTGGAAGATTCAACAAGGAATAAACTCAATGTTTTACCCTAATTACACCGAGGTTTTTTAATAAAACCTGTAAAAATTAAAAAATCGATCCCTTGATATTACGTAATGTTAGGAAATTAATAATAATATATTAATAAATGTTAAAAAAACCGAATGTGTGGTTTAAATTGTACAACTACTTGGAAAATTACAGTCTTTCAAACAATTTTTTATCCCCTTTTAGCACCTAGAATTAAAAAATAATCTTTAAACTAAACTTTCTTAGTTCTGCCGTTTGGTATGTAGGTTGTTGTTTGACAGACATAGCCTTTTAGCTATGAAACAACAACAATAATAGGAATAGGTCGTACTTTAAATCTATTAATTATCTGAAACTGAAACGGATACAGTTTTTATTGACCACAATAATTGAAACAGCAATATAAAAGAAAAAATGAATAATACCTATTTAATTTTAATATTTTCCCCTGCCTACACAGGGTAACATATTTGTTTTTAAAGTGGGCGGGTGGCGTTCTGTCGAGGTTTATTTGTCTTTCATCGAGGGAACAATCTTAAAACTAAACATTTGTAATAATATCTATATTTTAATGGTTTTAGAAATTTCACAAAAAGCTTTGAAAAAATTGCGAGACTCTATGTACCTACAAATGTATACGGAATCTTCAGTGAGCGAGCCCGACTCGCACTTGCCCGTTTTTTATATTATACTTAACTTGTATTGGCTTAAAAAAAATTTAGATTCTTGCTTTTAATTGTTACAACATTAATATCCGGTGTTGCTTTTTTACTGTAATAATATCTTTATTTTTTTTTCCCAAAAAATTGTATGTAGGTATAAATGAATTAAAGGAGTTAAAAGTTATGCAATTAGTTATGTTTAACAAAAAAAACATAGTCTATCTAAGAAAGATATATAATTTAGTAATTAACGCATAAATTATAATTCATGCGTTAATTTACGAACGTAACAATGTATTTTTTGTTTATAACGAAATTAACATTTTTTAATCGCTTCGAAAGCATTAAGTACGCATATTAGTATAGAGTTCTAGTAATTCTAATCCCTACATAGAAATTATATATAAATTTAAAAATTAAAAATCCATGTCGAAATAGTGTACATTATTTTACTATTATACTAGCGGACCCGCGCGACTTCGTCCGCTAATGAGTCAACTTCAAAAAGTAGTCGTATGTTCACACGCTCTCAAAAAGGATATCTATTGCAGTTTTTGCAACATTTCTCATTAATAATTTATCTATTTATTTATTAGGAAGCCAACTTGTTATTTTATTTGAGATATTTAGCCACTAAACAAAAGAAATTTAAAATGAAAAAGAGAAAAAAAAAATAAACCCTAAAATAGGTACTTACATAACAAAGAAAAAAAATAACTAAAAAAAATAAAAAAATCATGCCGTACTTTTAAAAGTTTTTTGACTTCATTTTTGAAACACGGGGCAGAGTGTCGATAAATATCCAAGCCAGCACTTCCAACCAATTTGATGTAGGTAACAACTATTCTACACAATGGAGCGGATCTGATTTGATGTAGCGATTCTAGGTCTGAACGTTAGCTTATTCATAATATGCGACCTTGACCTTTTTTAAAATGTTGTCCTTGTATGCAAGGTACCTACAAGTCAATCTTTTATCATTACGTATCCATATCCAAGGAGTAGTGAAAAATATATATATTTCTTCCCAAAAAAAAAAAAAAAATAATTCATTATGGGTTGATCTGTTCGGAAAAAATGAAAGTATTGACACACAAACATGCACAGGTACACACACTGTGTATTTGTATGAAATGAAAGGGCTTGACTAGGGGAATGCAAAGATAAGAATCGGGATTTATTTAATATAATTTTTTAAGGTGGTTCTATGTAGATATCAGTTTATACGAGATTTTAAGACAAAAGTTACAAGAAACAAGGATTTGAAGACCCTCTAATAGTATTATATTTATACCCTTTTATAATATGGTAAGAAAGTCAAAGACATGAAAATTAGAATTACACCTCAAGTTAAATTCAACATTTTTATTTTGCTCGCCCAAAGAGATGTAACGTAGGATTATTTAATACAATGTACCTATTTTTTAAAACACGTTATGCTCGCTCTGATGCTGTATGACTGAAAGGCAATGTAACAAACATAAAATTCAAAGTAAAGTAGGTTTGTAGTGATTGGGAAGCAAATTTTACTGTTAAGAAGCTAGCAAAACTCAGCAGTTGCTCTTTTCCAACATTTAACCATTCAACATGAACATTATTCTCACTTAACAATAAAAGATCACTTAAATCAACGGAGAAGAAAAACATCGCGAGGCGACTTGCATGCCAGAGAGTTCTCCACAATTTTCTTAAAGGTGTGGGCCAGCGTGGTGGACTATGGCCCTAACGCCTTAAAATTATGGGGGGAGACCTGTGCCCTGTAGTGAGGTAACGATTGATATGATGATGATGATTCTATGTTGTGGGATGAAGTGGAGCAGGCGGCTTCTCATCAACCTTAATTAACAAATTAATGAATCGTCAAATTAATAAACTCGCTGTAATAAACGTGTTTTAACAAATTCTTTAAACGTATGCATTGGTCTAACTATCTATACAATTATTAGGAAAATTCTCCAGAATAAGTACCCAGTCTCAGGTACTTATGATCTCTCAAATGCCATTTAGAGTGATCACCCGGAATATAAAAAGGCAATATAAAAGCTCAGTCCCATATAACTAAACAATTTAAATAAAAAATTTAGAAAATTTTGTTAAAAATAAACAAACTCGAAAGTATTTTTGCTAATTCCATCATAGATGCGATCTTGGGTATGTGGTTCGATACAGGAAACCAAGAGATAAATGTTATTTAATTGATTTTTAATGTATTAGAACTAAGTGGAAAACACGTGGTTGCTCGCCGTGATAGATTCATTTGTGTTGTTTCACATGTAAAACCTACAAAAGTGCGGATAACGAGTTTTAAGTTTCGAGTTAACTGTGAAAACAGTGGTATTTTTGAGAGAAATATAAACGCAACCTATTTACCTACATGTTTATCATCATAGTCTATTACAGCCCACTACTGGACTAAAGGCGTCTACCCACGGAAGGGCTAGCCTATAATCACCAGATGGTATAAAGGACGCAGTTATCCGTTCACCGTTTTGATCCCGTAGTTGCCCCGTAGGATAGCAGTGGGAAGAGGAGGGGTGGCGAAAACTGTATTCAGATTTGCCGTCACAACAAGACACGCGTGTTTATAAAAAAAAACTGTAACCTACTTTTTTTTTTGTATTTTGCTCTGTGAAGCCTAAATTATAACTTATTTTGTCCTAGCCTCTACCTACTCCTAAAGAGGAGGGGATTAGAGTTCGCACCATTCGTGCTACTCAAACACGGATTGGTGGGATTTAAAGATTAGTATCACATTTAATCCGTGGCGTGTACTTCGTACATGCACAAAAGCTCTGCCTACCCTAACATTTATGTAAAACTCATAAATGCGAAGGATTTTTTTCATTTTATGGCATCTTCCTTCTTTATGCCTACCCTGGTCAAAAACCCTGTGCACGCTACTGCATTTAATTGATATCATGAGTGGAGCTGAATGCTAACTTACTTCCTAAGATAGGGTTAAAAAAAATCGAATATCTTAATAATAATGTAAGGTTATTTGAAATTCGTCAAAGAAAAATGCCATTCTAAGCTAGATTATGCGTACGAGATGATATGCAAATCAATAAAATGAATCTAGAAATTATAAAAGACCATAGTCATGAATCCTTTTGATAAAAACCGTCATGGATTTGGAGTATTAATATTTGACATGACGACGATGCCACGAAAGTTGGAAGGACTGGCGACTAAAGTGACGCGGGGAAAAAAAAAAGAAAGAATATAGGAGAAAAAGATGGCGCGGGAAGCGACATCGGGCGTTTGAGAATATTTGGCGAGATTTTAAAAAAGAAAAGAAAAAGGGGAAGGTTTATATTAGTATATGAGTAATTATTTTATGAGTTTAAAGAACAAGTATACTGTTAGGGTAATCGACAAAATTATGGAGTAATTTTTACAATAATAATAATATGTTTTTTTGTTATTATTGAAATAGTGTATTATCATTAGTTTGGTGTGCAACGTTAAGAATATTAAAATTCTTTTTGAGACACTTATGAGAGGGCTATAGCAAATGTGCCACCAACAAAAGATAAACAGTTTTGGAGGAGATACATTCATCTATGGATTCATTATGAAGAGGATTCACTCTAAGAAGAACTTGAAGCAGAAGACATAGACAGAGCTAGACAAGTTTACAAAACTTGTAGCCTGGATTAGATTGGAGAGATTGTAGATTTGGAGATTCAATTGAGGGAGTTTGATAGATGCATAATATTATATCAAAAAAATTTAGAATATGGTTAACATATGGTTATGGAATAACTTACAAAGAAACATAATGAAAATAATAAAACTTAGAAAAACATTATAACAATAACCAGAATACAAAATACATATAAATTAAAATATCAATAGCTAAAAAAAATCAAATAAAAAGAAAATAAACAGTTATTTCAAATTTACGAGTAGTTTAAATCAAATGAAAAAAAATGCTTTAAGAAATAGTATATTAAGGATAATATTGTTGATGAGAGATATAAACAAAATTTATCGAAAGAATAAAACTAAAATCATAAAACTCATTAATTGAGTAAAAGCAATGAAATAATTGCTTCTCGTGCAATTTTCTCTTAAATAAAGGAAGACTCATTTTGTCTATGGTTCAGTCACTGGCATAGGTCTTCACTCTCTTAGCAGAATGGGATTCATAGCCTTGATCAACCACGCTGCTACAATAGACCTTGAGTATACAAACAGACAGTACTTAAAACAAACTATTCAGTTTTATTAATATACATACACACAGACACAATTACATCTCTTCTAAGTCTAATGATAAGAGGCTTAGAGATTTAACCAAGATAAACATGTAGGGATAAACTATAAATTTGTTGGTATCACGGCGTATTTACATAACGTTGGTCAGTTTATCGTTTACGTCTCGACAAGACTGTTGGCTTTCAAAATATTTCCAGTCTCGTTGTTTAAAATATTTCTCGATGTTGGCTTTTTTGTTAGTTATTGTGATATTGGTGATATATTATATCCTCAGCACAGTCAAGCCGAAAAGATATCCGCCAGGTGAGCGAATTTTCAAAATATTAGTATTTATGGTGTAAAATTTCGGTTGCCGATTATGTCTAAATCTATAAATTTCGGGTGCTATTTTTTCGTATATACATAAAACTTTCTTTTTCTGAAAGTGCAGTCTTCTTATACCTAAAAAACAATCGTTTAAAAGAATATAAAACAAGCTCTAATGTTAAATAAACCAAAAATATTATTAATAAAGTAAAGAAAAAATCATTATAATTGCTATCGAGAAAATTAATATCATTGTTAAAAAAAGTGTGGAGTTCATCGAAAGATATTTTCATAATTACCTACTCTTCTTTTACAATACCTACCAATCGAATGAATGATTGATAACTTTTTTTGTCAGTGAAATTATTTAATTTTTTATTAATTCCCATCTAAAAATTTTTTTTTAACTTAGTTATTACATCAAATCGATTAAAGCGTGTTTCTGAATTATTGCAGCTACTTTCCCCGGTATTAACAATAGAATATCTAAAACTCACCCTTCAAACCATAAGCCATTGTAATGCAAATATCACATCAATCCGTTATAATTAAAGTATAGAAATCGTATAGGATCTATCCCATACGATTTCTTAAAAAAACTTTTTACCTCTTCATACTTAAATTAAATTTTATACCATACTTAAATTATTAAATTTTATACCAAATTCCATGGACATTTGTTACAAATACTTCCTTTGATTTGTACCAAATATGTTTTTTGTTGTAGTGAAGAAACCCCAATAATATTATGGGGTCATGACCTCACTATGATCTCAACTCTCTTCTATGATAGAGTGCGCCCAGGTTTATCATGATAATCATAATTAACGATTTAACATTTGGCGCGTTAGGAAAAAATTATGAGAGTAAATTTTTACGATGCGCGCGCACACCGTCACGAAAAACCGACACCCTACATGAAGTTAGCTATAGTCAACCATTTTGTATTTCAATAAACGGTTTGACACTGAACACTGAATTGTCCAAGTCTGCGGGCTCAAAAATCTCAAATTTAATGATGAAACTTCGTTTTTAATAATGCGTTATATTAAATCTTTCAGTGTATTAAATACCTTTTTCTATTGTTAGAGTAGTTTTTTCTACGAACGCAGAATAAGTCGAAAGATAAAATTTTTTGAAAAGATTTTTACGCCAAAGAAGTATAACGTCTATCGCGTGTGCATAAGTAGACACACGTTTTTTTTTTAAATTAAAAAAAGACATCGGAATCTTCCTCGAATATCTCCAAGTATCATTAGGTATTTTAATCCCTCATAAAAAGTAGTATTTGTTAGGCTACTTACTTTAATTAAGATGGGTTCATCTTTGAGAGATAAAATTTAAATACCTACTTAAGTAGGTACTTCAGATATTTCTAAGTGTCGTTAATATTAATCCCTCATTAAAAAACATTTGTTAAGCTGCTATTTTACGTATCTTTTATGTTTTTGTGAAAGCACAGTCGTTTTAATGAAATTTAATTAGTGTTTCACTAATTCTGCTTAGTGAGATTATAATGCAAATGAAGAGTTGTTTTCAAATTAAGAACTCTAGGGTGTTCTATGTTTGAAAACAACTGATCATTGGCAGTCATAAAATCGATGGTGATACGGTTTGGTACGATATCTTCAATTTAATTTAAAACATAGTAATAAATCAATTAATCCCAGGAGAGTTATTACAATGTTTTTTTTTGTACAAATATTTTATTTTAGAAGGTGTCTTGGAAACGTCGGACTTTTTGACGGCAACAAATTCCTTTATCTACAACTTAGAATTAAAAAGAAGTGACGTATCCGGATATCTTTTCAATCCTGGCATAAACCTTAACTGATTTAAGGTTTACACTTATATAAACGTTGTAAATCATTTCGACATTTATATAGATGTTGTAAATCATTTTCGAGTCTATTTTAGTAGTAGTTTTTAGTAGTAGTGAGCTTTAAAAAGAGCTCGTCCGAGGAAGTACTACTGACATGTGACATGACATGACATTATTTCTGCCGCCAAGCAGTATTGCTGCGTTCCAGTCTGAAGGACTTGATGATAAAGTCAAAGTCAAAGTCACTTTGATGCGTACATTACACGAGAATTACACGGTAGTGAGATGATGGCAATAACCATATTCGTAAACTTAAAAGTAAAGCTACGAGGGTTCCGAACGCGTCCTGGTTTAAGAAGAAGCCCACAGCAAACTTAGCCGGGTGTTTTTTATGTTATAACCATCTCTCATTGACATTTAAAATCATTAGAAGATCAACCTGTTTAGAACAATTCACACCCAAGCTTTTTTATCGATTATAATAGGATTTTTCTATAAGCTTACATTTAATACAAACTTTGAACATTTTAAGAGACATCTCCAAGATGTCAATGGGTACGTTCTTTGAAAGTCTTGCGAAGTGTTTCCTTTATAGGCGATGGTGTACCATCGATTTTTCCAAAAAAAAACCCCTGTTTGCAAGAGCTTCAAAAGTCTCATATTGCGCAGGAGATGATTTATGTGATTAGCAATAATCTAAATATTTAACTAAGCCTTTTCTGATTAATCTACTCCGAATTTGCTATACTTCGCGAACAGCAGGAGAATCTGTATGGTGTAATTTATAATTTCTTCAATCCTTATACTCCACGCCAAACAAATCTTAGGCAATGTACCCTCTACGCACGTTTCGCTCCGACACCAGAGCATCCTCAGGAGATGTTGACTTCACAATGACGTTTTAAAGTTTTAAGATTCCGGTTTGGGGAATCCTAGGGGTATGCCAAAAAATAGACTTTTCAATTTCAATTAAAATGTCGATTTAACAGTAGTCACCGGTGTAAATTTGCTGAAAATTTATTAAAATCAACTTTTCATTTACTTAAGTGGGAGAGTTAAGGTTAATTAAGGCTTAAATTAATTATTATTTCTTAGTTAACCTTATGCGCTTACGCGAGGTTCGAGGCTAGATGACATAAGTACTTATACAGTTATGACGGATGATGATGCAGAGAGCTTGCAAAGTTCAAAACCGCCTCGCCCTGCGCAACTATTTTATTTTCCTGTTTGAGTACCTTTTATTTTTGAGGACCTTTAAACATGAATGGCTCTGTAATAGCTGATCAATCTTGGTTTAGTGACCTGTATTATCAATTATTAATAATAACTGGTTATTACAGAATCGGTGATAGTCTAAGGGTTAGGACTTCAGCTTCATTTTCGGAATAACAGAACGCACCTATATTCTAAGTTTTGTGCGTTTTAAGAAATTCAAATATAACATGCTTCAACGGGTAAGGAAAACATTTTGACGAAGCTTCCTTGCCGGAAAAGTTCTCCGTAATGTTTTCAAAAGTGTGTGGAGACCACCAATCTGCAATGGGCCAGCGTGGTGGACATCTCATTGTGGGAGGTATCCCGTGGCCTGTAATGGGGTGATATGATGATGACAGATCAGTAAATTATAATATTAGATAAATTTTAGAATGCGTCGCAAATTCTATACTTCAAACCAGACACTGGCTCACACACAAGTACCTATTGTTTTTAGTAAATTATTGGTCTTATTGCTAGGGATTTGTCTTTGCTCTTAGAGTTGCTATTTCATCTGCTATTTAATATCATCATCTAAAACGTCCATTGCTAAGCATATCTCGATTATAGGTCTTAAACCGCTTGGGTACGGGAGCTAAGGTAATGTGCTCGACCGTACTAATAGGAAAATCTTCCCCCAAGCAGGTGTTCTGTGCTCGGGGCCAAAATTCAAACTTTTCCAACCATTCCTCTTTGGAAGTTGTTTATATGGTTATAATTTTTGAAGCATCTTGCTTGCAGGATCTATTTGATACATATACCTAGGACACACGATCCAGTTGTGTAGGTCTAATTTCGAGAAAGAGGTGCACCGCTGAATGTAACTCGGATGGATAGCGTTCGGGAAATTCTGCGACATATTTTTCTCCAAATTACCAAATAAATGAAATAATATATTATACTAGCTGTTGCCCGCGACTTCGTCTGCGCTTGATTTTGTTTTTTGATGTAGCATTAAATTTAGTTGTAGTTCTATTATAACCTCTATAGTAAAAAAATATTTATTTAAATTGGTTATAATTTGTCGGAGTTATGGTATTGGAGTTATAGTCAAACACTTTCATCCCCTCTTCTAAAGGAACCGAGCTTAATGTCGGAATAAAAAGTATCCTATATTGCTTCTAACACTTTCAAAAATATGTGTACAAAGTTTCATGAGGATCGGTTAAGTATTTTTTGCGTGAAAGCGTAACAAACAAACACATTCACATTTATAATATTAAGTAGGGAAGGGATAGGGATATATCATTTCATTAATTCGGTCAAGTACATTCAGGTCAGTTTGCTCAAATTAATTATAAAATACAAATATTAGTTCAAAGATTTGGTCCACCAACAAAAAAAATTTAGCTACTTATAGGTAAACAAGGGATGAAATAAAACAAATTACATGGTCTTCTGCCGCCGGTGTCCAGAGCTATTCATTGGGACTCTTTTTTCGTTACCTGTCCCTTAGTTGGGGTCTACCAACGCTACTTTCCTGCGGCGGAGTCGCCATTCCCGCTTCTTCGCACTCCAGCGTCTATCTATTTATGCTTATAGTATTAAGAAACGATAAAACAGTTCAGTTCAATGTTTACAACAAATACGAAAAGAGAATACTTTTTTTTTGTTATAAATTTTACTTTTGTAATAGTTATAGAAAGAATATTCATTTTATTTTTAAATGCATTCAAAAATATCGCGCGATCAGAGTTGGGTTCTAACGTATAGACAGCGTTGCGACAGTTTTAAATCAGGCCTAATATAAACGATTAAATATTTTGATTGAGGAAGCGAGTAAGGGCAGAATTCTAACAACGTCCCGCAGACAGCTTCATCAGGCCACTATTTGACTATTTCTACTCATTGCTATGTTACTAATATTAAAATTCAAATAAAGCTTTCATGATTGTTCTTACGTTCCAGGTCCAAAATGGTATCCAGTTTTCGGTAGCTTTGGCGTCATAAACAGAAGGATGGACACATATGGCTCTCAATGGAAGGTTCTCTCAGAGATGTCGAAAGAATTCTCGACAAACGTCCTCGGTTTGAAGCTCGGTAATAAATTGGTTGTAGCAGTCTACGGAGAGAAGAACATACGCCAAGTTATAACAGAAAAGGAATTTGACGGTCGACCTGACAGCTTCTTTTTGAGGCTAAGGTCTTTTGGAAAACGAGTCGGTAAGTTCTCAAAATCTCGGTGATTTTAGCTGTGTATTTGTTTTAATTTGTGGTTTTAATTTTCATTAGTCGACAATGGTGCCAAGTGCTAACTGTTTGACACACTTGTCTGAACTAAATTGGCAGGTGTAAGTGTGTGTGAGTGTTAGTGCCTTCCCTTTTATAGTGCATATGTAAAAAAAGATAGCACTACATTGATTAATTTAATTTGCTATACTCTATGAAAAGCAAGAGAATCTGTACGGTGTAATTTTATTGTTTTTTTTGAGTTAGTTAGTTCTGTCGGAGCAAAACATGCAAGGAGTGTACACTTTTGGTGTGGGGTATAAAAATTAACGGCCGATTGGTGCAGTGGGTAGCGACCCTGCTTTCTGAATCCATGGTTGTGGATTCGATTTGACAACTGGAAAATGTTCAGTTGTAGAAATGTCATGTATTTCAGTGTCTGGGTGTTTATCTGTATATTATAAGTATTTATATATATTATTCATAAAAATATGCATCAGTCATCTTAGCCATAACACAAGCTATGCTTACTTTGGGGCTAGATAGCGATCTGTGTATTATCGTATTATATTATTTATTATAAAAAATAAGATTGAAGAAATTATAAATTACACTACACCATACGGATTTCTCCTGCTCTTCACGAAATATAGCAAATAAAGCTCAATGTTATAGCATGGAATTCTAAGAGTGGATAAGGATACAATCTCAATAATCGTGGTGAAACCACTTCAAAATTTACACTTTGGTTAATAGTGACAAACAATTAATAAATATTCATTATCATCTTTCTTCTTAATAAATAAATTTACCCAGCAGATATGTATTCCCTGGTGAACAAAACGATAGCGCGATGTAAGATTATGCCAGCGCCATCTAGTTTTCATCTTATCAACTAAATCACAAACTAAGCTCAGAAATAGAATGCTGAATGGAATGCAAATTTTATTCAAATCCGAGTCTTATGATGATTCTTACAGCTTTAAGCTGCAACGCAGAATTCTGAATCTTGGTGGACATCTACCTCACCCTTCGGGTTTATTTTATTCTTCTTCTAAGTCTGAGCTCCGTAATTTGTTTATTAATTATAAACGTATTAAAACCGCAAAGGTTTAAGATTTTTCCATTGCAACCAAGTCTAGATTTTTTTTTTTTGTGAGATCGTGGAAAAGTTTAAGGAACTTATCTAAAATAATATAATAGATAATCTTATCAATTTGTTATTATTGAATGAGTTTTAGATTGAGGTTACAGTTTTTTAAACTGTTATTTATTTTGTTTCCCACATAAATGAGCAGATTATCAATTCGGATGTTTATTTTTTAGGTCCTATTTATATTTTGTATAGATCTGATGAAGAGTTTCAGAGACAGACGGCGGAATTCTTGAAACAATCAGATCTACCGTGATGGTTTATGCAAATGTTTTCAGTGTAGCTAGTAGTAGTTGCATTTTTTTTTCGCGACTAGAAGCTAGTTGTAGCACACAGTATTCAAGGTAGATTTATACAAAAAAAATGTAACCTTTTTTAAGTCAGCAACCGGGCGAATTCCTCAAGTATTAACGCCCCGGCTTCGGGAAAAGCAACATGTAGTACTATGTAGAAGGTTATGAGCAGTTGATATTCAGGCGTTGTACCTAGGATATGATTGCAAACCTACCCACTAAAAATATATTTTTTTTTTATTAAAAGTAACTGTCTTTGGTATAAAAGCAAGAAATAAATAACATATTACAATAACATTTTTAAGTAGGTGTAAAATGTAGAAAATTACTGGTTTTCCCCTACTATTTTATAAAAAGGAATACAAAGCATAGTAATTGTCTACATTTTACTTGGCACCGACTTAAAAATGTTGCAGAAAATAATTATTTCTTGCTTTTTAGTCTTTTTTCCCCCCTAAAAGTCAGCCCTTGCCTGCAATCTCACCTGGTGGTAGGTGATGATGCAGTCTAAGATGGTAGCGGCCTAGCCCGTTAGGGAGTGTGGTAGTCATATCGCTAATCGGTTTTTACGCGACAACGCACCGAACACTAAATCGCTTAGCGGCATGTCTTTCAAGCCTCGCACCAGACCTCAATCAGAATTCTCAAATTGCCTCTGCTGGGAATCGAACCCAAATTCACAGCGCGCACCGTTGCGCCAGGGAGGTCGTCAGAGCTGTATAACAGAATCGATTCTTTAGTGACAATTTTTTTTTTTTAAATATAGAGCAACTGCTCAGTTTCTTGCCATTTTCTTCTCGGTAGAATCTGCCTTCCGACCCGCGGGAGAGTCACTATACACAGACAGACTTGACGTTTCAAATGTGCTTATATTAGGCAGACTTGAAAGAAATGAATTTTGAATTTAAATTTATCTTCTAGGTACCAAATGTTCACTATGTTTTTTCTTGAAAATTACAGGGATAACATTCGTGGATGGTCCTCTCTGGCGAGAGCATAGACCTTTTGCATTGAAACACTTGCGGCTAGGTGGCTTTGGAAAGCAATCAATGGAGCAAGACATTCATGGACAACTGAGCAATTTATTGAACATTCTGGACCAAAGCAATGGCAATGCAATCAGTATTAGAACTCCCATAGCGATGGCACTAATAAACATCGTGTGGAAATATGTAGCAGGTATGAAATATTCAAACTCATTTCCCGATCTCAACGCTTACACAAATAAGTTCTTCATACGCACATATAACCATCAAATATTGTAATAATAAAATAATAAAATTATAAATGTGAAAGTGTGGATGTTTGTTACGGAATCACAAGATAACGGCTGAACAGATTTGGATGAAATTTGACATGCATGTAGCCATTGAATGAACTTAGGCTACTTTTTATCTCGACTCCTTAAGTAGTTCCCGAGAGAAAAATGAAAATTGTTTACAAGGTAAACCGCGGGAAGACAGCTTTGAAATTTCCTATGCTATGGAAAAGGATATCTACTCTCTATACCAATCTCTAAAATAGTTCCCGTGGTAGGATTAAAAATTGTTAACGAACAAAGCTTAAGAAACAATTCTGAAGTCCACGCAGTCGACGAAGTCATGGACAGAAGCTAGTAAAAAAATAAAATCATTTTATTTCGGGGACCCTTATACAAAATTGAGAGATTAGATTCAGATCAAATTTAAAAAAAAAAAAAAAACATATAATCTAAAATTGGTTATAGCCTAGGTTAGGGCTTCAGCGCCCTTTCCGGGGGACCGAATTCGAAAAATATTAAAAATATAGGTTGATATGATGAATTGATAAGAAAAGACCCAAAAACTTCTTTATCATACAGGCGTATCGAGGCACTTTTTGGGTGAACAAAATGTGTGAAGCACGCGTCATTGTCGCCGAAAGTTTTCCATGAGCTATATGTATGTATACGGTCTAATATGTGTACATAGATTTTGGTTTTACTTCAATCGACAGTGCCCAAAGACTGCGCCGCGTCTTTTCTTATCAATTCATCATACCGGCCCACTTCAGGCCACTCCTCTCACAATGGGAAGGGGCTAAAGCCGTCCATCACGCTGGACCAGTGCGGATTGGTGGACTCCACACACCTTTGGGAACATTATGTAGAACTCTCAGGGATGCAGGTTTCCTCCCGATGTTTTCCTTCACCGTTGAAGCAAGTGATATTTTTAATTGCTTAAAACGCATATAACTTAAAAAAGTTAACGGTGCGAGCTGGGATTCGAGCTCGCCCCCCCCGAAGTGAAGTCGAAGTTTTTCTCACTGGGCTATCACCGCTTGTTTTTATCAATTAGTATCGCAAATATAAGAAGCTTAAAGTTAGGGCTTTAAATCAAGTTCACAACAATGTTTTTCTTCACGTAAAGCAAATAGTATTTTAAATGCTTAGATTAAAATATCACTTAATTTTATAATTTTTATTAGTGTATTTACCCACACATGGAGGAATTTTCACATCCTGTCGGTGCCGAAAATTTTATATGCATTTTAAGTTTATAAAACGCAATTAACTTTGAAAAGTTAGTGGTGCACCGGTCTTGGGCGATAATTTTAATTTTTTATTTTATCAATATTTTTTTTGTTTTTTTTAATATTTTGTTTATTAATTTTGTAAAAGTATAACTAAAATAAAGTTTTCACCACAACTCTTCCGTGTTATACAATCATGAACTCTGCTTATTCATTTGCATTCATATATCTTTTTTTATATTTTACAGGTGAAGACATAAAAGAGAATAAATTGAGACAATTCTTGAACTATACGAGTGCCAGGTCGAAAGCATTCACGCTGGCTGGCGGATATTTAGACCAGTGGCCTTGGCTGCGATTTATCTTCCCAAACTGGACAGGTTATAACATAATAAAGAATATGAACAAGGCGATGTTAGATATAATCCAGGTACGTTATTTAAATCTCATAAAATCCTCTTTGGGGTGTGCTAGGCTAAGCTAATCCTCATCGCGTATGAGGTTTTTTTTTAATGTGAAATATGTATAGGCGAGGGTAAACCTGATAGTTGGCGTGGCGATAAACGCCTTGGCGACGCACCGCAACGCATACGTAGTAGTTTGTATAATGTATACAGAATGTTTACTACGGTATGTAAGGAATAAGGATAACCTGTGTTTCACTTAAAAAATTGTGAGCCGTCATAGGACGCCTGGCATATGTGAAACCTCGAAATTATTTTGTACAAGTAATAGGCACAAAAGTACAGATTATGACAGGAACTAAATATGACATAATAAGAGAGAAAATGATGACTGTTTATTGAATATACATTTATTTTCTTCATATACCAAATGTTTTAAATCAAAAATTTCTTTAAAAAGGTGACAAATCAAGTATTTTCATTAACGTATAGTACATATATTCTATTATACAGCGTGGCGATGCGTCGCCTTGCCAAAAATCAAGCTTACCCTCCGCCTATAGATGTATCACATTAAAAAACAATAGTCAGCTTTATTATTATTAGATATAAATTTGAATTCTAAATTATTTCAAATGGGCTTTGCTCTATTAGTATCTTTGAAACGTTAATTTTTTCTGTAGGTAGTGTCTCTCTCACCAGCTCTTAAGGCAGTGTTTTCAGCTTTCAAAACATCAAGAATTTACAAGATAAAACAGTGAAAGCTAAATTAACATTCCTTCCTCTATTTTATGAGAGTATTAAGCGAATCTAGCTGATGTATGTGGAATTTACTATTTTTAGTGATTTCCCATTTATCATTATATTTATTTTATCTATTTTTTATACATTTTATTATATCTTATATTCAACATTTTTTTTTTATTAAACTAGTACCATAGACACGAAATAGCATGGTTAACAACACCATGATTATTTTTACTTCTGTCAGTATTAAAAAAAGCGAAATATATCGCCTGCAAACAGTATAATGTCAATGGATTTATAAATATTATAAAGGGGCCTAAAATTGAGTCTTGTGTAACACCAATTGATTTAAGTAAATCCAGGCGTGTTCATAATAATTGACACATGCCTTAATTGAGTGCCACGTTTTTATAACCTAGTGGCTTCGTTAAAGTAGCAAGGTTGTTAAGTGCAACCAAATCGAATGCTTTGGATGGATCACAATAACGTCAAAGGGATTCTGTAATCTATCTTAGGTATCGTAAGTATTTTTTAAAAGATCTTAATCCTCAGGGCATTATTAGTTATTTTATTTAAAGGGATTAAAAAGTTGGTTTAGTATAATTTAGGGGAGTAACCATATACTCAACATTTATCTATTTCATCATTAAAAAAGCTTGGCCAAAAAGGGGCAATGGTTGGTGTTCTTATTTTATATTCGATGCAGATGTACGTTTAAAATTAAATAAAACGTTGCACTCATTAACTGTTTCTCTAATAATAAACACTGAGCATAACGATAATGTAACCAAAATAGGAACGTTCTGAAAAAAGTTTTCAAAATTACTTCTAATCTCTGTGTCAGCTGTTGATTTTAACAGCTACATATTAATGATTTCCAGGATACTATCAGGAGACACAAAAACAATAGTGTGGAAGGAAATGACTATATACACTCATTCTTAAAGGAAATGTACAACAATAAAGATACGTACTCAGGTGAGTCTATGGTAGCATGCATTCAATACATTTCTCGCAGTCCTTCTGCTGGAAAAGAGTTTCGAATATTTTAGCTGGCTTACCTACAGCCTGGCTGTCTAACTTCCGTTTTACGTTTATTTTTTTAAGTTTGGAACACCATCATCAAAAAATTTTAAAAAGGCAGCAAATTTAATATTCAAAGCTCTTTTACGATACATACATACGACAAATGCGTCAACTTTTTAGATATTGTTTTTTTCTGTAATAGCTTCGACTTACAAAAATAGCGCTGTCCACCGTCTTATATAATATATCTTGATTCGTTATCACTCACTTGGGTACAGGCTGCTAATTTGTATATACTAATTAATTGGATTTTCTCAATTTTTTCGGATTGACCTTGTCTAAAAATTATGTTACCACCAGAGTAGTTTCTAGTAGTGTTTTGTGTGTTTTGGGGAGAAAGGTTCCCTATGTCATCTTCTGTTCCCTTCCCCAACGTGTCTGTAAAAAAGGAGTTGAAGTGTAAGTCAGATTCGTATTTATATTATTAGTTAGGATATCCGAAGAAAACCAACGTTAAAAGGACTTCGGAAGTTTTTGATATCCCAATATTTATTGTTCATGTGCTGGATGAGCAACTGAATTCGGTAACTGGCTAATGCTATGGCTTCAGGAATTGCAATATTGCTAAACCCTGTGAATTATTTTCACAAAGATTCAGAACTAATTATCTAATTTTAACGCATAACTTGGCGGGCTTATACTGTTGATCCCTTCCACTTAGTAGAGATGGTGAACACGCAACTAAATGCGTTCTACCACCATAAAACTAAAGTCATAGAATTTCCACTTTAAACATGATTTTATGTTCCTCGCAGTGTGTGTGTGTGTGCGTGCGTAAGTTTTTAATTGATATTTTAGTACGCATTAGTCTTCAAAAATAAAGTTATGATATTGCAATAGCGGAGCGGACGGAATGTGAAAGTTTATTTGTTAAGTTGGTCTTCTGCCGTATTCCGTAAGAGCGGAACTCTGTTTTTCCATGTTTTACAATATCTTCTCGATTTATTTGTTGGCTCGACAATAATAGCCTGATTACAATAAAACCTGGTATTTACTAATTATGAGTTGCCCTATTAGAAACTTATTCAGTGGCACCCCCCACTTCAAAAACTACACACTACTTCAAAAACATGCGGTGTGCCATTAGGCCCGATTTTGGAAAAAAAAAAAACCTTTCCTCTTTATAATATTAGTAGATTTATAGAATTTTAGCCAACCAGGTTTTTATCGGCCTTTTTTAATGTTCTATAAGTTTATTGGATATCGGATAGAAGCAGGCGTTACTTTGCGGAAATCCATGATATATCATGAAATTTTACATACAATTTTAAACTTTATATATTTTGTATATGACTTTATATTAGTTTTGAAATATTTTCAGAGGCTCAACTAGTAGGCGTTTGTCTTGACATCCTGATCGCGGCATCTAACACTGGGAGCAGTGTTTTGGATTTTGCCTTCATTCTACTCCTACGTCATCCAGACGTGCAGGCGAAAGTATGTGAGGAGATCAGTCGGATTTTAGGCGATGATACACCAACTTGGACTGATAGTGGCAGGTATTGTTTTTAAGCAGAACCCCGATTTGCTATAATCTAATCCTAAGTCACCACAATTTGTGTAGTTAAAATCGTGTCAAATTTTTTTATCATCATTTACAACTAGCTTTTCATTTTCGCTGGCGTTAATGCAATTCGGATTGTCCTACTTTAGAAGTACTTGCAACTTTTTCACCGGGTTACAGAGTTTCTTTTGGGTAAAATGTACTCTATGTCAGTCTCTTCTGTACCCCTGATAACTATATGCAAAATTTCATGATGTACGGTTGCTTATTCGTAGCGTAACGATCAAAGAATTATTCGCATTTATAATATTAGTTAGGATATCCAAGTATAAACAAAGTATGCAAATGTTGAGTAGATTTCGTAAGTTTTTTTAATCCAAATATTTGTTATTTATGTCCTGGATAAGCCACTTTCGGTAACTGTCTGACAATGTGACCTCAGGGAGTACGTTACTGCTGAGAATAATTCTTGTGTTCACGAAAATTCTGAGGACTGTAATTACCTAACATGTTGATAAAATATGTGGCAAGCACTCAAGTATATTTTGTTCATTTTATTTCATATTTTATTTATTATATTATTTTGAATTAAATATATTTTTTATATGTTATATTTATTAAGTAATGATATATTTATTTTATGGGTATATGTATATGTGAAACACCAAACTATTTTCTGTATATTTTTTCTTCGCCATTGGTTGCCTGGAAGAAATCGCTATAAGGCGACAAGGCCGCCAAATTGTATAAGTAGGTACGTTGTTTTCTTATACTTTTATTTTTTGAGGTACTTTTTGTGGTGTGCAATAAAAGTATATTCATTCATTTATTCATTAATAAATGTGTGGTACCAATACAAAACTAAAAATCTATAATCCTTTAAAACTACATCAATTTCTATATTCCTCCGCAATATGTACTTTCTGACGGACAAAAACGTCGGCACACGTCGTTCTGCGCCATCTGATATATTATTATATTATCATCTGATAGGTATTTATATTTTATTTTCTTCGTCGTACTTTCTAAGTAACAAACATCCACAAAGTCAAACCATTTCACAATCATATGTTAATGTCTGTCAAATTATATTTAAAAAAAAACACTTCTTTCGTAAACGCTGTCAAGGAGTCACGGCCGCACTCGTGACTTCATAGGCAAATTACATCTTGAGTAAGTCCTTGTTCTTGATATACGCATAGATTTTCGAATCGAAGCGGTACAAAATTATGTTTAAATAAACGTGACGTCATAATTTTAAATTCTTCGTTTCTCCTAGCATGGCGGTTCGCTACATTTTAGAGTTTTATATATTGAAAAAGAAATACGTTTTAATTTTTTAATATATGAATATCATTCGATAAATACAATATTTTAGCCATTATTTGTTACTGTCACAGGCCCATTGACGTCAATTTGATCATAGCTCAGCACAATATTTACTCCGGAAAAGCTGCTCGTAAAAGTTCACAACGGGATTTAAAATATCATTGCATGGCTTGACCGCTTAACCTATCTTTGTAAAATTTTGCATAGAAATTGTTTCCACCCTGGGACAGCTTTGGGGTACATTTTGTCTCGGAAAACTAAAAAGTTCCTAAGCAGTTTTAACAAAAAGCTATAAACAATCGGTCCAATCTGTTGCCAACTCCTTACATAGATGGCGCTGTACACTTTTGAATCGCGCTATCGTTTGGTTCACGTTACCCCGCCGCTTCAGCTCCGTAAGAAAATAAAATGTTATTTAATTATTTATTTTCTTGTTAGCAAAAATTTAAAAAATATCATAAAAAGGACACGATGTGCACAACGACAACTTATCTTTAAACAGATTTCTCGTTATGTTTTGAGGAAATGGGTAATCTAACTACACTTTCAAATCGATTACTTCATTAACCACACATATTATGTGTATTTTGATACTAGTCAAGTACTCTAAAATCATTTTAAATAGACTTAGTAGCAATTTGCCTCATATATAAAATATATAATTTGAGTTTTTATACAATCACTTTAATTAAGATTTCAAGTAGCAAAAGGCTTTGGAATAAAAGTAATGTTAGTGCCATCAGTGTATAATTCTAAGTAAAAATAAACGTACAAATTGGATCGAAGGTATTGTTTTTCTTTCGTTTTACAGAGGCAAAAAGATATCACGCGAGCTTACACAAAAAAAAAAAAAAATTATTCATCAAAGGGCGCCTAGCATGCTAAGCCTTGCTGAACATAATTCTATTAACTAGAAATTGAATCAAGAAAATATTGTACTGAATTAAAACAGACAGCACATTTCAAAATAGCCCCCCCATATTCCGTATGATTTTTTAAAATATTAATACCCATTTTCAAAACTGAGATAGTATTTCAAAACATGCTTATATTACAAAGGAAAATTTTATTTTAGTTATTTTTATTTTGTTTTTTTCTATTTTTTAAGTTGTTTGAAAATTCTGTCGTGGTTTAGCGGGCAAATGAATTAAATACTTAACTCGTAACTGTCGTGTAATTTAAAAATGGAACGTTCTTTAAATCCGAAATGTGACAATCAAGGAGGTCACTTATTTCAAACGGTTTTGTTTAAATTTCGAACTAGCTTTTAAATAAGAAGCTTTAAGAAAAGTTATTGATTTTCGTTTTTCGACATTGATTTTGCGAAGTAATTGTATGTGAGAAAATAAGTTTAAGCGAAGACATGGTTGAAAAAAGTCCTATACGAGACTTGGCCACAGCTAAGATGGACTTACGTATGTGCGCGTCTGCTTCGTCTCGGCCCACATTAACTCTGTCGTCCATCAATACTCGACACCTCTGAGAACGTGTATGCGTTTCATGATAACGAATAAGCTGACATACGCATTTATGAATTCAGCAATACCAAATTATACTTATCAGAACAAGGCTTCATGCCCGTTTTTACTTAACCCAGGAACAGCCTTGATCGGATGCCTAGTCATTTAGGTGATTCCTAGAGAAAAAAAACGTTTCACGAAGTCTTGGCTATGTTGTTAGGCGCCGTCTCTACGTCACCGATTCAGCGGATCGAAAAGTTTAGGGGACTATTAAAGTGACACTTGACAGATGAAAAAATATTAATTCGGTTTTTTTTTAATATCCTATCCATAAGAAAACTGAGTAACCCCTTCTCGTTGTGGGAGGAAATCTGTGCCCTGTAGTGAGTGAACCGGCAATGGGTCGATATGATGAAGAAAATTGAAAAATATGATAATACAAACACAAAATACCACATCTTGTAGCAAGAACCATAGACAAGTTGGGTTATATGAGTTGCCTAAATGTATGTCTATGACTCTTCTTTGATTATGCATTACTTTTGACGGCCGAATGTTTGTGTGATGAACATGATTGTTTTTCAGTGTCTGGGCGTTTATCTGTATATTATAAGTATTTATGTGTATTATAGTCATAAAAATATTCAACAGCTATCTTAGTACCCATAAAACTAAATTTGGGGCTAGATAGCGATGTGTGTATTGTCGTAGTATATTTTCTTATTTATATTTATTTACTTACTTAAGCATTGGCTTGCCTGACGTTAGTGAAAATGGCATTAAACTTTGCTGCTTAGCCAGCGCAATTGTTTGATTACTATTGCGGAGATACTCAAAGAAATCGTCACTTCAACTAAAACATTTTATTACTTCATTTTTGCAAAGCAATCATGATTTTTTAGAACTACCCTCACTCTTACATAATATTTCGTATGTAGCTTTAAAAATACTTGCCTACTCATAATTCCGATTGCTGAAGGATGAATGGTGTACGACCGATTGGGTTTGTGTGCCTCCAGCGGCTAAAAGGTGTATATATTTCTTTAAATAATAAATAGAATAATTTATGTTTTTTCAGACTCATCTATACAAGTGCCTTCCTTGCCGAAGTTCATAGAGGCTGTACTATAGCACCGTTCCTCGGAGGAAGGAGAGCACTGACCGACGTTGAAATGGATGGATACTTAATACCAATGGGAACAACTGTCCTCGTGTCTACAGGAGACTTGCATAAAGATCCGAATTTCTGGGACGAGCCGGACAAGTTCAAGCCAGAAAGGTTTATTGACGAAAACGGGACACTGAGGATCACTTCCAATTTTCATCCATTTGGCTTAGGTACGTTGAAGAAGTTAAATGAAAATGGTTGTTTTAAAAGAAATGACTGCATCCGTCCTTAGTTTACATTATAGTGATATAAAAGTTGATTTAATAGAATAGAATAGAATAGAATTTGTTTATTTACCAGAAAAACACAAACAGACTTATATACGGAGTAACTTAAAATTTTATACTTTATGATTATAGGTTAGATTTCATATCAGGTTACAGATACACCCCATACCATACTACTTTTGTCAGTTTTAACAAATTGAAGAATAATATGCTATGCATATAATACACCAGCTGCTGCCCGCGGCTTCGTCCGCGTTAAAATTTTGATTTGTGTTGAAATTAAAAGAAATATCGGGACCGCGTATCTACAGCAGTACCTAAAAATAAGTTCCATGGTTTACACGTTATTAGGTCACAATCAGCAGGCAATCGGTTCGATTCCCACAACTAGAAAATGTTTGTGTGATGAACAAGAATGTTTTTTTAGCGTCTGGGTGTTTGTATATTGTATAGAAGCAGGCGTTACTTTGCGGAAATCCATGATATATTATCAAAATTAAGCTTAATTTGCTATACTCCGCGAAAAGCAGGAGAATCTGGTTGGTGTAATTTATAATTTCTTCAATCCTTTTACTCCACACCTTTGGTGTGAATAAACCCAGGATTGAAGAAATTATAAATTACACCACACAGATTCTCCTGCTTTTCGCGGAGTATAGCAAATTAAGCTTAATTTTGATAATATGTCTGGGTGTTTATCTGAATTTTATACCTAAGCATTTATAGGTGTAATCTTAGTAGGTACCCATAACACAAGCTATTCTTACTTTGGGGCTAGATAGTGTTGTGTGTATGTTCGTAGTATATTTATTTATAATCAGATATTTTTTATGATTGTTGGGTACTTAAAAAATATTCATTGTAAATTCAACATCTCTTGAGGATGCTCCCGGTTTTGGAGCGATTGAAGAAATTATAAATTACACCATACAGATTCTCCTGCTTTTCGCGGAGTATATCAAATTAAGCTTAATTTCCATAATATATCATGGAATTCCGCTAAGCAACGCCTGCTTCTATCCAATAGGAATACGTATGGTAATAATATATAACATACAACGTCTATGTAATATGCACTATATGACGTAGATATGCCTTGCGATAGTGGGATTTTGTTACATAATACCCTCATATTGATGTATACTTTTTAAGGATAGCTGCACTGCCATTATTATAAGATTATTTTGGCATATTTAATTCAGTTTTCCTTTTTTGCTAAGCACTTAAGACTCGCAATTTTAACAAAACTCTTATCATGTTTTCATGTAAGTCAATATTTTTTCTTATGAAAACAATACATTTCTTAAACCGCAACATATATGATGTGCACCTCAGGGTAATTAAAAGGATGCCTGCGACTTCGTCCTCTTAGAATTCCTGTTTTCCCGTGGGCTTGAAAAGGTCCCTTTGGTGCTTATGACCCTTTCCAGAAAGAAAGCTACCGGCAAATTCAAAATTTCCTTAAGACCAGTTCAAAAGTACATACGGTAGATGGCTACAAACAGACAGAAATACACATTGGCGTTTTAATATATTATTTATAGGACAAGCGGCGATAGCGCATTAGGTAGGAGCTCGACGTCACTTTCCAGTGGCCGAGTTCGAAACCTAACACGCACCTCTGACTTTTCCAAGTTATGTGGGTTTTAAGTTATTAAAATATCACTCGCTTCAACGGTGAAAAAAACATCTTGAGAGATCTACATAATGTTCTCAAATGTGTGTGGAGTCCACCAATCCGCACTGGGCCAGCGCGGTGGACTACGGCCTTAAGCCTTTCTCATTGTGGGAGGCTACCCGTGCTCTGTAATGGGTTGTTGTGATTATGATGATTTATAGGATTATTTCTAACACCGAAGTTTTAAAGCATCCGTTCATCAAAACGCCAGCAGTCCTAATTTAACCCGGTCGGTTACTACATTTCACGCTTCCGGTCTGTTGTACGAACGCATCTCTGTCTTATTAGCCCACCTAAACTAACATTATAAATAGGAAAGAATTATTTTTTGGTTTGTACCTAACAGGCTCCGAAAGTATTCCACGGATATTAACCATTTCTATCTATAAAGCTATCTAGCTATTCATATAAATCTAAACTATAACGGAGTAACACAGGCTATATTTTATTTTCAAAAAAATTGGAGACCCATAATATATATATATATAAACATATATACTTCTATCCATATATATATTTCTGTATATGTGCTTTATTTATTTCTAATTATGTATTAACCTAAATACGAATTTTGTTGTCTCGAACCTCGAGCCAAACCCTTATTTACGAGATAGATACGTAGATTTGGATAAAATATTTTATGAACTGATGTCTAATTTTATGAAATGCTTTAAAAGTAACGTATTTTCTAAATTATATCATAATAAACAGAAAACCTGCATGCCTGAGAGTTTTCTACAATGTTCTCAAGCTCGTCTGAAGTCCACTAATCCGCACTTTACCAGCGTGGCGAGGTGGACTATAACGGCCGAAGCCTTTCACATACCGAGACCCCTGTATTGGGCCTATATAAATAAATATATATGTATTGGGCCTGTATAAATAAATAATAATATTTGTACACATAGGATACTGTTTGTAAAACTAAACAGCAAACCATTTATTTTCTTTCTTTCCATTTCAGGTCGCAGACGCTGTCCTGGCGAACCCTTAGCCAAATCATTTGTGTTTATAATTCTTGTGGGGATCCTCCAGAAGTACAACATCGTATGCAACGGGAAACCACCTTCTGCGGAACCAGTAATAGGCCTACTGGCGGAACCGATCCACTTTACTGCGCAATTCGTGAGGAGACTTTAAGGAATGATCCAACGCATCGACCCGGCAATAACTCAAGTCAAATTTATTTCAATTCAAATTCAAAACTTTATGTTCATGTAGACTTAGGCGTAATGAAGCGTTGATACATATACCTACATAACCATGCTTATGAGTTGGTGGTGATAACTTAATTCGTTAATTTCAATCTAAAGCTAGGAGGGTTTCAATTCGCGCCCTGTTCTATGAGGAACCCAAACAAACCTAGCCGGGCTTGTTGTTTTGATCATCTCACAGTCAATTAATATTTTTAGCTACGAAGAAATACAAGCTTTTTTATCATTTCAGTACTCCTTACGTTTTATATAAACTTACAACTTAAAGAGAAACATCTCAAAGATCTCATACAGTATTTTTTCTAAATACTATAACAGTTTCCCTTTTTACTTGTAACCTTAATATTGTTACAGTCCACTTTATTTCAAAGTTTTGTTATTTTTGCCTCTTCTGATGTATAGCTCTAATAATATTCCTATTTTTACCGACTCTAGTTACTACTTCTTTATTTCCCATTTTCTCAGTTTAACTTAATCTCTCCACTCAGTTAGTGCCAACACCACTTTTAGAATTCTTTCAGCAGTCTCGCATGCATATAATGCTATCTATGTTCCAGAGACGTGATTTTTTTTCTAGTGAAGTTTGCTATTGCTATTCGGGATTTTATCTTGTGTGCATCTTGAATCAGCTGTATTGGGACTTCCTACGTATTTAAAACTGTTTACTCTCTCAATTATGTGACCATCTATTATAATCAAACTATTTTTATTGGACCTTAAGTTTTACTAATAATGACATTTTCTCCAAAGTGTCCACTGTTTCCTAATATGGCAGCAATATCGTCAGCGAATCTGAAAAAAACAATCTTTGACCTTTTAACTTTGTTCTTGTGTCTAGAATTTTCTTGATTGCGGTTTCTATATAAATGTTAAAAAATGAAGGTGATAATGAGCATCTTTGTGTTACTCCCAGTCTGATACAGAGACAGAAACATTATAGTCAATTTGACTATAATGTTTCTCTCTCTGTAGTCTAATCCAATATTTTTCAATGTTATAATCCTTAATTTCCAGTTAACCTTGTATAACGCTTAAAATCTCTGTCTATAAATGCTATATGTGTTTTTAATCCTAGGTCCAATCTTCTATCCATAACTTGTCTTAGCGCTTAAATTGCCTCTCGCGAACTTTATTTCTAAATCCAACCTGGTAATTTCCTATATTCTGTTAAATTTTCGTTCTTATACTATTTTGGATAATTTTAAGTGCATATTTCAAACATATTCTTATTAAAATATTTAAAACAAAAGATTTTTCTCTTTTGCTACATATGATTTGGGCGAATTGTTAAAGATATAATATGACATAGGTATGGAACCGCGACCATGACGTATTATTTTGAGTGATATTAATTCTATTAGACGGCATATTTTAATATGTTCAACAGGTCAATCTATTTAGTAATAATCTATGTTGGCTTATATCGGTATTTTGGTATCAAAAATAAAATTTTATCTAATATAGTATAAGTATAGATAAGTTATGAACAATAAAAATAAAAAATATTTATTCAAGCATAGTAATTTCATTCACTCATTCGAAACCCTAAAATCCGTAATATAGCCAAATTGGCATACAAATACGTACACGAAATAAATCAGTACTAACCGAACCACATAAATAATGAAGTATTAGCTATAATACTTATTATAAAACTTTTGGACTTATTTGGTTGAATTCGCCGATCTCAAGAACTGCCTATTTATCGGATTAAGGCTATATAACATTACGGAACGACCAATAGCGGATCATCAAGGAGAATTATTGCGAACACTGGAAAAAATACCTATCCTATTCCGATGCTTGAGATACGTAAACGGTGAACGTGAATTTAATGACCATTCTATAATTCATACCTATAATTGTATTATTAGGACCACGCTAAAACAACGATTGCGTAGTCCCTTTCAAAAATAGACAAGTTATCCGACGAATCTAAGAATCAAATTAGAATTACAATCATCCTTCAAAACCCACACGTCGATCACAAAGTCGCTTGCTTTTTGCTTTTTCGGAAGGACACTTGCCGATAACCACCTAAGGGGTTGCTACGGCGTCACCGGGGGAGTGGGGCGAGCGCGAAAGCTCGCCATGAGAAGAGCCCCAGGGCTCGACGACATCGGGGGGAGTATGGGAGACGTCGACCCGAGGGTGCCTCCTGCGAGGACTCGGACCTCGGCTCGGTTCGACGTTAATCTGACTGTTGGTGGACTTTTGGACTAATCATTGTTTAGTCCGAACGCCCCCGGGACCGTGGTAAGGATCCACGTCCGGATGACGTCAGAAATCGGGGCCCTCGTCTTCGCCGGCGAAGACGCTGTGAATGTTGCGTGTGTGTGTGTTGTTGGGACACGTTGTCGGTAGTTATTTTGTCGTCAGGGTCGTCAAGGACATGCTTCGGACGTCGCCGCTTTGGTTCGACGTCGGGGACGGGGGTATAAGTGGACGCCTCGACCACTAGGGGGTTGGGGTGTCGGACTGCATTTTCAAAGTAGGTCTTTGATAATGTTTTCATGTACTGGGCTATGGTGGGAAGATCGAGGTCTCGGTGGAGATCTACGTTGCGCATGTACCACGGACTGTCCGTGGTCATACGCATAAATTTGTTCTGCAGGACTTGAAAGCTCCTGTAGGAGCTGTGAGGGCGATGGGCGAATACGACGCTGGCGTATGTCATAATGGGACGTATGCACGTTTTATACAAGGTTACCTTGTGACGGAGGGATAATTTGCTTTTGCGGCAAATCATCGGATAGAGACGACCCATCACATACGCAGCCTTGTTGCGGGCCTTGCGAATGTGTGCGGTGAAGCTCATTCTATGATCGAACGTTACTCCCAGGTATTTGGCCTTGTCTTGCCAGGGTATGGGACGCCCGTAGAGGGTGACCTCTGCGGGGTTTACCGTGAAGCGGCCTCTCGGTTTGCCCGTGAAGAGCACCGCTGCGCTCTTCTCGGGGTTAACCTCGATCCTCCAGAGGCGGAACCACTTGCCCAGCAGGTGGAGCGCCTTTTGGAGTCGACTTGCACACAAAGTCGCAATTTCTCCCAGCACATATATAGTTTCAAGCAGAACCAAACGATAGCGCGATGTAAAGTCAAACAGGCGCCATCTGGCTTTCAGTATATTAACTAAATCACAAACTCAGCTAAGCAATAGAATGCTGAAGAGAATGCAAATTACAACATTCATGCTTTCTTGTGTAACTAGGATCCACGAAGTCAAACATCTTCACACTCATGTTATTATATTAATGTCTGTCCTCGGTTAAACAAAATTAGGTTTTAATAGCGGAGCGGACTTCGACCAGCTGAATGCTTATCGGGATGGGAAAGGGCGCTATATGAAAGAATGAATACAATTTTGTTGTACTACTCAGAAAACAAGTTATAGAAATATAAATACACTAGCTGTTGCCCGTGACTTCGTTTGCGTTAGTTTATGTTGTTAAAGCATCCGGTAGGAACATTTTATTTGGGAGACGTGTGGAAGTAGCAGAAAAAAAATGACGATCGCGCTGGGCATGTTAACTGGACTCAGTGAATGGATAAGACTGAAGGAAAATGTAGTGTACGTCGATATCAGCTTCTGTCGTAAACAACAAATCAACAAATAGTAATTGTTAAATTAAGAGACAACATCATACTCCAAGTTGATCCAAATAAAGATATCTACTCAAATACCTTTTCGGTAAAAAGCATTCCTAAAGATATTATAACCGACTAAGAAATGAGGTTGAGGTTCTCTATTCGACTGTATGTATTTTTTGTATATTTGTTACCGATTAGGTACTCCTGCCAATTATAAACAGATATATCTTAATATATATAAATCTCCTGTCACGATGTTTGTCCGCGATGGACTCCTAAACTACTTAACCGATTTTAAATTAAATTGGCACACCGTGAGCAGTCTGGTCCAACTTTAAAGATAGGATAGCTTAGATCTTCAATTATAGTTGCAATTTTATTCTATTGCAAATTATTTGTCTATAATTAATTGACAGTCACATGACAGTCATACTACTATACTCATTTAAGGCTTAGCGATACTGAATACTTTAAAAACAAAATCAAACGCAGACGAAGTCGCGGGCAACAGCTAGTATATATATATATATTATAGATATGTTGTTATTATATTCTCATTCACGATACCTTTTGTTTCATGTTATGGTGTTATTGTATATTTTCATATGCTGTGTTTACTTTTAAGAAAACATTACACTTAAATAGAATAGTTAAAATTTTAAAAACGGTTGTATTAGTGTAAGTGTTTGTAAGTAAACCTAATAAATAAAATAAAAAATAAAAATAAAATAAACAGATTTTAATAATTCTTTTTTGTTTGGTACGTTATACTTCAAAATTCAAAAAATTCAAAATTCAAAATTCATTTATTTCAAGTAGGCCTAATACAAGCACTTTTGAAACGTCAAGTCTGTCCGTGTGTAGTGACTCTACCACCGGTTCGGAAGGCAGATTCTACCGAGAAGAAGCCGGCAAGAAACTCAGCAGTTGCTCTTTTCCAACATCAAAAATTTACATTTTATATTTTAACATTCATGTTTCTATCTTGTGAGAGATGAAAGCGGAGCCGGATGCTTCCAAGCAACCTTGTCATTAAGAAACTCATCAATTGTATAATAACCTCGCTGTAATAAATGTGTTTTAACACATTCTTTAAACTTATGGATTGGTAGGTCCAAAATTACCTTAGGAATCATATTATAAAAGCGTATACTCAATCCCACAAATGACTTCTGCACCTTTCGCAGACGATATGCAGATGTCACTAATTTATGACCATTTCTTGTAAGTCGACTGTTTATATCCACTTTTTGTTTATAAAGACTAATATGTTGTCTTACAAATACTATATTGTTATAAATGTATTGTGAGGCTACCGTAAGTATACCAATTTCTTTAAATTTTTCACGGAGGGATTCACGTGATTTAAGTTTATATATGGTCAATATATAAACTTAAATCACGTGAATCCAAGTACAGCTCTTTTCTGCAATATGAATATAGTTTCAATATCAGCAGCTTTGCCCCATAATAAGATCCCGTAAGACATCACACTATGAAAGTACGCGAAGTAAACAAGTCTTGCTGTTTCTACGTCAGTAATCTGTATAATTTTCCTCACGGCGTAGGCAGCCGAGCTTAGTTTACCTGCTAGTGTATCTATATGGGTACCCCATTGAAGCTTACAATCCAAGGTCATGCCCAGAAAAACTGTGGAATCTTCCATTTTTAGTGATTCTCCATTTATTATTATATTTTTATTAACTTTCTTTACATTTGGTAAAATAAATTCCACATACTTAGTTTTTTTTGCATTTAAAAGTAAATTATTGACAGTAAACCAGTGCGACACATGCAACATAGCACGGCTTACATCGTCAGAGTTGTCTCTACCTCTATCAGTTTTAAAAATTAGAGATGTATCATCAGCAAACAGTACAATGTCACAGGTTTCACTGACATGGTGTGGTAGATCATTTATATACACCAAAAATAGAAAGGGACCCAAGATTGAACCCTGTGGGACACCCATTGACGTAGCCGACCCCTGCGACTTAATGTCTTTTATGCAAACCCTTTGGGTTCTGTCACTGAGATAAGAGGCAACCAAATTTAGTGCAACGTTTTTGATACCATAATGGGCTAGTTTAAGAAGCAAGGTTTTATGATCGACACAATCGAATGCTTTGGATAGATCACAAAAAACACCAATGGCATTCTGCGAACGTTCCCAGGCATCGTACACATGTTTTAAAAGTTTAGCGCCTGCATCCGTGGTTACGACCTTTAGTAAAACCGTACTGCTCCGGATGTAGTAAGTTATTTACATTGAAGTGATTCAAAAGTTGATTTAATATAATTTTTTCAAAGACCTTACTAAGAGCTGGTAAGATTGAAATGGGTCTGTAATTGTTAATGTCGTTTTTATTGCCAGATTTAAATAGAGGTATAAGTTTACTATGTTTCATTAAATTTGGAAAAGTACCTCTATCAACACATTCATTAAAAAGTATGGCTAAGTAAGGGGCAATAACGTCTATAATGTTAGATATTACCATTACAGACATACCCCATAAATCACCGGTTTTTTTCTGTTTCAACAACTTAAAATTCTTTATTATATCATATGCAGATATATGTTTAAAATTAAATAAAACGTTGCACTCATCAACGTTGTTCCTCAATAAACTCTGAGCTGCAGTAGGTGAAGAATTAAGTGAATCAGTCAACAAAATAGGAACACTCTGAAAAAAGTTTTCAAAGGTACTTGCAACCTCACTGTCAGCGGTAACTTTATTATCATTAATAATTAATTCAAAGTTTACGTTGCGAGATTTAGCTTTCCCAGTTTCATTATTAACAATTTTCCAGGTTGTTTGTACTTTGTTATCCGATTTTATGATTTGATCCTTAAAGTATAGCGACTTAGCATGAAAGCAAACGTTCTTAAACGTTTTAGAGTACATTTTTACGTGTTGTAGGAAAGCTGGAGTATGGTTATATTGTTTTTCACTATAGAGCTCATACAAATTATCTCTACTTTTGTATATGCCAATAGTTGCCCAATCGCTAAACTTTATTTTTTTATTGAAATCTATATGTTTGAAATTGAATATTTTGTTAAATTCATTTTCTATGATATTAAAGAGCGTACCATAAATGCTGTCAGGATGACCGTTCTTAAAGACAAGGGCAGGAATTTTGGATGATATTTCACCTTTGAATCGCGTCAATTTGCTCTTAGTTATCGGCCTACACTTGACGATATGTTTATCTTTGTTTATATTATTCAAAACAGTAATTTGTTGGCCACAATGATCTGATCTTAAGTTGGTTATTATCGATTTACCTAAGATATCACAGTTGAGAAAAATATTATCTAAACACGATGCTGAGGTTGCTGTGATTCTAGTAGGTTCACTAAAAGCATAATTTAAATTAAAACATTTAAATAAGTTTAGCAACCTAGTCGTAGTTGCATTACTAAGTAAAATATCAACATTAAAATCCCCGCATACTATTGCTTTTTTTTGTGGATACAGACAATCGCTTAAGCACATCTTCCATTACATCCTCAAAAAGGCTAAAATCACCTGAGGGGGGACGATATACACACACTATTATAAATCGCTCCAGCTCCACACAAGATAGTTCTACAGTGTGTTCAACAGAAAGACTAACTATGTCTTTTCGCTCCTTACAAGTTATATTATTGTGTACAAAAATTAAGGACCCACCATGAATTGCAGTCCTTCTGAAGAACACACTTGACATTTTGAAATTCCTTAAGATAACTGCTGGATGTGCACCAGTGAGCCAATGCTCAGTAATACACAGAATGTGTATATTGAGTTTTTCCACAAACAGTTCTATTTCAATTTCTTTGCCGGTTAAGCTCTGTATATTTTGATGTACAATGTTCATATTGGAGAGCTTCTCCGTTGTCTGGCTATCTAGTTTAAATAATTATAAGAAATTTTCTTAGTACTTGAACAAGTACTTGGGTCATTATCAGAAATATTGGTACCTAAAGTACAATTTGTAAAGTTGTCAATAGACTTAGTTACAACACTTGTAACTGTATCATTTAAATTGTAAGCTAGCTAAGCTTCATAGGTGATCCCATTATAATTTGGTGAGGATTTATTAAAGGAATCCTGGAGAAATCGAGGGAACTCTTCAAATATTATGGGAACATACAAAAAGTAATTGTATTTTTTAAAGGAACTCGTGCACTTTACTTCGAAATATTGGCAAGTGGAACTGATGATGAAGACTACGGATGGCCACTAGATCAATACAATAATTAGTATTACACGGGCTGCGCTTTGATATTTTCTTTTTTATTTCCACAGATCAACCTCCTTCGTGCCTTTTACATGGAATATGTTTCAACAACATTAGTTACGCAATGTCATGGCACTGCTGAGTGCGTCTGTCTGTGGATTGACAAAACTTTTAAGTATTTGTGAGAACCTTGCCAGCAATCATGGCTTATACTATAACGTTAAGAAAAGCGAATGCATGGTTTTTGAGGCCAAAGGAAAAGCACTGCCTGCCAGTGTACCTGCCATCAAAATGTACGGTATACCGTTAAAGAGAGTGACACAGTTTAAATACCTGGGGCATGTGATATCCTTTGACCTCAAAGATGTTGCAGATATAGAGAGAGAGCGCAGAGCATTGTCTGTGAGGGCCAAATGATCGCGCGCAGGTTTGCTCGTTGTATAGTTCCTGTTAAAGTCACTCTTTTCAGACCATACTGTACATCCTTTTACACGAGCAGCCTGTGGATTAATTACACGCATAAACAGTACAGTGCCCAGCCCTCCGCGTACAGTACAATAATGCGTTCAGGATGCTGATGGGATTGCCTCGGTCTTGCAGCGCGTCAGGGATGTTTCCCGAAGCGCATATAGATTGTTTCTACACGATCATGCGAAAATGGTGTACATCCTTGGTGCGCAGGGTTCTGGCTAGTTCCAGCGGCCTTCTGAGGGTACTTGCTCGCAGGACTGATGGTCAGTACCTGTGCCATTGCTGCATGGTACACGTGCTTTCCAATGGGCATGCTCGAAGGGTTTTATATAAACTATTTCCTTAGGCTAAGTTTACTAACAGTTATTTACTAACCATTTATGATCCAAGTCGGTCGAAATAAATGAATTTTATTTTATTTTATTTTTTATTTTTTTTACAAGACAATTTTTCTTGTTTATTCCTTTTACAGATAAAAGGAATACTTAAACAAGAGTTGAATTTTTAGGATTATGACAAAGAACTCCTTTTCCAAATGACTAGGCGTAAACATTGTAATTAATCAATTAGAGTTCCGATGACCGCCCTGGCATCAGTCACCCGCCCTTCAGTAGCATCCAAATAGCAGACGTCGGCGTATTCAAATAGTGGAAGCACTAAATATTGGGCCAACATAATTTTGGTGTGAAACTGAAGAAAATTCTGTAGCCTCCTAAATGAATGAACAACATAGTGCATACGTTTACTTACCTGGTTTATATGAGCTTACCAAGTTAAATTACTGTCGATTATAAGTAATAGGTTTTCTGAAGTGCAAGAATACGCGATAGTTACACCGTTATAAGAAATCGGAGGCAAGTCAATAAAAGTCATGCGGTGAAATTTACCCACACCTTAGGACTTCAGAAATCTCTATCTTCCAGTAGTAGAAGAGTTATCAATTGAAGAGTAGACTTTGTGCATTTATATGAACAAAATTACGACAGCGTAAATGCGAAGTAAAATTTTAGTTTACTTTACAATCAAGGGAGAAGCTGTCGTCTGAAGATAGATTGCTCGTGACACTTTGGAACTCATCAGAGGAAGAGCATCAAAAACATTCATCATCATAGATTCTCAATATATGGCTGCTAACATAGTATGATGCTAAATCAAAGAAAAGTAAAACTAATAATAAATAAATAAATATAAATAAATAAATAAATATACTACGACAATACACACATCGCCATCTAGCCCCAAAGTAAGCGTAGCTTGTGTTATGGGTACTAAGATAGCTGTTGAATATTTTTATGAATATAATACATAAATACTTATTATATACATATAAACACCCAGACACTGAAAAACATTCATGCTCATCACACAAACATTTTCCAGTTGTGGGAATCGAACCCACGGCCTTGGACTCAGAAAGCAGTGTCGCAGAAATAAGTAAAGATATATGTATATATTTAAAAATTCTTTTTGTGTGGGTGCTATATTTGAAAACGTGTAATATGCATGTTGTTAGTGCTCTTAATAAATAAATAAAACAAACAAATAAAAAAACAATTTACCCAAATTCACTGGCACACTTAGAAGGAGATCATCAAGGAAAACAATAATACTATTAATTACAACTGACACAACATACTTGCTGCTTCAATTCGTAACGCAACATGTAAGAATTATCAGTGTTTATATCCTCATTGGAAAACATGCTGAACACTGCTTGACAATATAATTAAATAAAAATAACTGATAGATGACAGGTGATTCGCGACACAGTGACACTGAAAATTATTTAAAAAACAATGTCAGAGTAAACTGTATTTATAAAAGTGGTTAAAAAAAAATAAAATTATACTTTTAATAATTAAAATACCGTTAATGACATAGTCAACACAAAAAAAAAAGGATGCTATAGCGCAAGGCGATAACCCGGCTAAGTTAAGACAAAACTTCTTGACAATCACAGGCAAAAACTTCACTTAGCTAATGTTTTAACATTACGATGCGTTCTTTTATCTGCTGTTCCTGTGAAGATTGAACATATTTAATTCTCAGCAAGTCAAACTGACATGGAAACGATTTACGCCCGAGTTTTATCTGGCAACGCTATAATGATGGTGCGCCATCATCAGTCCAGGAACTTCTCATGCCGCCTTAAGTGTTTTCTGGCAGATATGAATACATCTTGCCTCGGCTTCGTCAGAAACTCAGAAATCGTAATACCTGAACCTTTAAGAGCCGTGTTTGAATTCAACACAGCATATCTGCTCTGTAAACCAGTAAAAAAGACAAGTACGGGCCTGGGCTTACCTATCTTCGTGCCTAAACGATGACAAACATCAACAAACATGTGATCAATACTGGTTAACTTCAATTGTTCTCTAAGTATTGAGTTGTCTTCAGGGATGCCATGAAATAGAAGAATCTTTTCTGCGGGAGTCTGCTTCATGGTTGTCAAACCCCAGAAGAAGAAGTTTTGATTGCTGTTGCAGCATTGATAGAGAATTGCATGCCACCAGGGGCCAATGGAGCAAGATCATTAAAATGGTTCACGTTACCTGTGGGTTTTGCTCCAGATTGTTGTGTTAGTGCTTTGTTAAAAAGGTTCATTCTCTCTTCAACCATTTCTGCAATGTCATCCTCGGCTTTTGATTGCTGACTGTGTAAATCCATTATTATTGTTATTTGATGATGAAAGTGAGGGGAAACAACTGTGCCAGATGATGCAGGTAAATATTAAAGCATTTAGAAGTAAAATAAGTGTTTAATTACTCTAAAAATCTTGCTAAATTCTATTACAAATGAAATTGAATGGCAAGTCAGTCTTTTTATTATTATTAAACTACAAGTTTGCCTTTGTCTGCACTCTCACTTGATGATGCTGTCCAAGATGGTAGTGAGCAAACCTATTAGGGAGTATGGCAGTTATATTTAACCCCCTAATTGGTTTCTACGTGGCATCGTACCGTGAAGTGAGGTCGAGCCTACCCAATACCCTACCTACGCTATCACCGCTTCCAGATACGTTCTTAACTAGATATTTAAAAGTGTAAATATAATTAAAACATTAGAATAGAACATATAATCACCATTTTTTTATAGACAGTGGCGTCCATTACGAATACCTACATACTAATGTCTTCCTAAATTTGGTTGGTTTATCTCACGGCGACGGAACTTAAACAAAATATTTCACCGCATTCACTCAGTACTAATCAGACTCAGTAAATGGATTCAACTTTGAAGGTGAATTTAGTGTACGCCTGTTTTAGCTTCTATAACTAACAGAGCAGTTGACATTTGGCTGTTATTACTTAGATAATTGCAAACTACCTACTAAAAAGTGTGAATTTAGTTTTCACAAAATAAAACCGATTTTATTAAATCACTTAAAGCAGGAAATTAATATTTCTTGCTTTTGAGTTCTTAGTTGTTTTAATATTTCTTAATCTAATTAAATATTTCTTGCTTTTTATTACGAGGTACCTACTTCCCCTGATAAAATCTTTACGTTAGGTAGCTGATTTATTGAGGAAGGTTGAAGAATAAGTATGCAGCTGTACCCCGCATCACTTTGTTAACGCGAGTGAAGCCACGTGGCACAGCAAGTATGCACTGGTGTTTCTATTTTTCGGATCTCAAAAACCGGCAACACATATCATCAGGACAATGTTATGAGTTTGCATTATAATTATTTAGTAATGAGTTTGGGTATTATCATTAATTTTGTTTAATAATGATGTAGATATGTATTTAAGAACACATAAACTTGAGTTAACTCAACTCTTTTGTAGGTTTTTTTTTGTAGGTAACAGAATTAAGAACATACAGAATTCTCATTCAGTTATTATTGCATGCAGTGCATTGTGTCCAAAAACAGACGTCGCGAGCACTTCACACCAGCGGGATGTTGCTAGCTCACAAAATTTTCCCGTTCCCGAAAGTTTCCGTTTAGAACATTAAGAGGTATAATTTCTGTCAACTGCTAAATTCATGAAGTAACTAACCGTCTGTTCGAGTCCAAAGTGGAGTGGTTTTTGATGCTTCAATGTTAGTCGTGTGCACGGATTCTTAATTCTGTGGTAGGTAAAGGTTAACCACTTATTTAAAACACGTCCGTTTGTAAGATAAGTAATTCGGAGGTGAAACACTTAGGTGACGTGTTCAGTTTCGAGGGTCAATGCTCCTAATAATTCTCTCCTTTGACAGAGTAAGTTTTGCCCAGCCGTGGGACATTAATGGGTTTAAAATGTGTTGTTTTCTAGCCAACCCGTTACCGGCCCATCATGCAGCCCACGTGCGGATTGGTAGATTTCACACGCTCTTGAGAACGTTATGGAGGCTGTAATTTGCAGGCATGTAGGTTTTCCTTCACAGTAAAAGCAAGTGATATTTTATATCGTAAATTAAAACGCACATAACTCCGAAAACATAGAGTCGCTTGTTTAGATTTAGACTTACTAAATAAGTTTAATCCGGGGATATTATTCGGTACACCCCGAAGAGAAACCGAAGCGTTACCACAGAATTTCTATGTATAACAATAGAAAAATAATTAATAGCGACGCATCTTGGGATTTGGAGCAGGACCACTGACATTTAACACTGTAAGTATGATAATTATATTCCACATTTACTTTCTGTACCGTTAACATTATTATATATAGTTTTAGAATTATTTATTTTACCATATAGCATTTCATTTTATTTTATATATGTACTGTTTTTGTAATTATTAATATGTATGTATATTCTACCAGTTCCTCATAATGGTTGCCTGGAAGAAGTCACTATAAGTGACAAGGCCGCCTTGGTTTGGCCGCCATTTTTTTTTTCTTGTGTGAAATAAAGTATTTTGATTTTGATTGACTGTGGACAGAAACAACAAACGAGTCGCTGGTTGCAAACCGCCCCAGATCGTGAGTGATCCCTAAAACATAGGAAGAAAATACCTTTGTTTAGGTGAACATCCATTTGGTTGTCATCATCATCATATAGCTGGATATAGTCTTTTGAAGGGAGTTCCAAAATACTCCTCTTTTTTCACTATTCAACCATTAATGTTGTATTCATTAAATCAATATATTTCTGTGGGTCTTAAACTCTTAAAGAATCACGTCAATCTGTTATCCGTGAAAGGAGGAAAAACCGACAAACACACATTAGCAATTATAATATTAAATGTATGACGTATGAAGATAATTAATAATTTATTTATACACAAGCGGCCGCCCGCGACTCTTTTCCGCTTATAATTTCTAAGAGACGAAATTTGATCAGGAAAAAACTGTCGTGTCGTTTTCCCCACTTACCTACTATAAGTTATATTTATAATAACCTTAACCTCTACTCTAAAGACTGTTTTTAAAAAAACATGTTTCATACGATTTTTTATTTGTCTTTTTAGTAAATTTTTATAGAAACCTAGGTTTAATATAAACTAGATACCTTTGTAACATCAGGAAGGATCTACCCCCTGTAACACAGGTTTACCTTCCCCAGAGATAAAGTAGTGTCGAAGTGGTTAAGTCGTGGTGAACACTTTCCTGAGACTGAAGGGTTCATGATTGCTATACTAGACCAAATAATTGAAACTCGCAACTACCAGAGATTCGAACCTTTGTCTACGGACCGAAACTACAACTGTTATTCTGGCGGCGGTATATCCACCAACCTAAGGCTCGAGGACATAGGTGTTCTAAAGAGGCTGGGGCAGAGTATCTTGCATAAGCGTAGGATGTTGGTTCAGGGAGGCGGCAGATGAGTATCTAGGCGCTAGGTAGATAATTCGAACGAACACGATGGTTTTTAAGAAGTCCACTTTAAAATTATGAAAATGCAAACAAAAGATCTTCCCCAAGTGCCCGGCGTTCCTGAGAGTACTTCTGATGATGGTAGGGAGATGCTTGAAAGGGTCAGAGGAGAGAAGAATCTCCGGCGCTCTTTAACCCTCAAACAACTCGTTGCGGACCTATTGGACCCCGTTAATAATCGAACCGAAAGGAACAACGAAAAGAAAATGGGCGCAAGCACTATACTACTAGACACTACAAAATAATATTTTAAATCCAAGAAACACGTTTATTTGCAAGTTGCAAGAATGTTCGTATATTATCAATATTTTAGTAAACAATACAGTCAGTTTAGAGGACATAACATTCTACTATAATTAATAGTGTGCAAATTTGATTGAGAAGCGGTGATAGCGCAGTGGGTAGGCGCTCGACTTTACTTTCAGGGGGCCGAGTTCTAATCCAAGCACGCACCGTCAACTTTGCTAAGTTATGTGCTTTTTAAGTAATTAAAATATTACCTGCTTCGACGATGAAGGAAATCATCGTGAAGAAACCTGTATGACTGTGAGTTTTACATACTCAAAGGCATGTGGAGTCCACCAATCTGCACTGGGCCTGCGTGGTATACTACGGTCTTAACCCCTTCTCATTGTGGGGGGAGACCCGTGCGCTGTAGTGGGCCGGTAATAGGTCATGATGACTGTAGAGAGGTTAATTTTAAATTGGCAAAATAACTAAAAATAAAATAAATAATCAACTTTAATTAAAAGTTAAATTAGATTAAAATAAACACTACAATAAAAACAACACTATGAGTTGTTTGAATGAAATTAAAAATGACAATAAATTAAGTAATTAATTAGATAAATAAATAGATATTCTAAGATATAAGACTATTTGAGAATAGGAAGTAATTACCATAAAGACAGAACCAAAATATGTATCTATCAAAATAAATTAATTAAGTTACACAGGCTCTGATAAGCAGACGGACAGCCGCTTTAGCTAATTATCAAACAAACAAAGTATTTACGCAATGTTCACTTAAGCAAATTAAAATGATTAGGTTTTAGACCGTTTTTCATTGTTATCTCAGCAGGGTGGTGTTTTTGCGGAGAGATAAATATCGTCGAGGCAGAAATCGTATAAATGGATGGGGAGGCTAAGGCGCTGTTATATTAATTTCGTCAGTTAATCCGGATCTCTTGCAAAGACTGTTGGCTTTACCAGTCTCGCTCTTTATCATAATATTTTCCAATGTTGGCTTTCCTAATAATCGTTATCCTGTTAATATTGACTTACATTATCGGCACAGTTATCAAGCCAAAGAACTATCCGCCCGGTGAGTAGCGAATACTGTTTTTATAATATTTTGTATCCTTAATTATCCTTATATACTGCTTTTGTAAATCCAAAAATGTTTTTTAGAGTGCAAGAAAGGTATTTTTGTTATTTTATTCACATAAATTAACGCAAAATTAACACTAATAAATGCTTAAGCGATTGTCGGTTATTTCATTTGTTTTAATGCGAAAATACTGGAACTTCTGGCCGAATTTGAAAAACCTCTAATCGGGTTGAATGGGGGATAATAAAATTATAAAAAGTTTGTAACATTTCATAATATGCACGAAAATTGGATTTGAAAAATCTTTTTGCATTAGATAGCCCTCGAGGAAGGTTATAGTTTATTCAACATCACAATATAAACCCTTAGAAGCCGGGCAAACGTAGTGAGAAGCACGGGCGGGCGATGCCACGCGGTGGGTTTGGGTTTGTATTGTGTAGAATAGCGGATTTATTACTTATCATAAGTTATACGCGGAAGAAATCGCAAGGAACCGCTTACATCATTATTCCCAATTTTACTGATCGAAGTTTAAGTAAACTGGAAAATGTTTGTGCGATGAACATGAATGTTTGTCGTTTATCTTCTGTATATTATAAGTGCTAATGTATATTATGCATAAAATTATTCAGCATCTTAGTATCCATAAAAAAAAAAATTGTTTATTTCGTTTCTTAGTAGTAAATGCAATGTGTTGTAGATACCTCCTAGTAAGCATCAAAATACTTGTGTGTGGAGGCCTCACTCTTTCATAGCAAAAAAAGACATGATAAAAAAAAACAATTGTGTAGTTTGTCTTGGTGTGTATAGTGTGTTTATGTGTGTATAATACAAGCTACGCTTATTTTTGGGCTATATGGCGATATGTGTATTGTCGAAGTATATTTATTTATTATTTAACTCTTGCATTCATGCATTCTAGAAGTCCTTGAGCAAATTTAACATTGTTAATAGCTGTTGCCCGCGTTCTTCGTCTGCGTATTTTTACCATTTTTACTCATCCGTTTGATTTCCTGAGATAAAAATTAAATTCAAAATTAATTCATTTCAAATACCAGCCCAGTTTATTTGAAACTTTTGAAACGTCAAGTCAGTCTGTTTGTAGTGACTCTACCACCGGTTCGGAAGGCAGATTCCGCCGAGAAGAGCCGGCAACAAACTCAGCAGATCGCTCTTTTTCAACATCATTTTACAAGCAGCCTTGTCGTCAAGAAATTCATCAATCGTATAGTAACCACGATTTATGAAATGTGTTTGAACACATTGCTTAAACATATGCATTAGCAGGTCAAAAATTACCCTGGGAATCATATTATAAAAGCATATACTCAATCCCACAAATTACTTATGTACCTTTCGCAAACGATATGCAGTTGTCACTTTACCTATAACCATTTCGAGTCAGGCGCTTGTTTATATCCACTTTTCGATTATAAAGCCTGTGTTACTCTCCGTCCTTTCACCTAACCCTGTGCCAAAAATCAAGTTGATTGGCCGTTTGGTTAAGGCATGAACAAACAAACAAAGAAACACTCTCGCATTTTTAATATTAGTGAGGATAAAAGTGTTTTTACCTTTATTCGAGGAAATATCAGCATACATTTGTAATAAAAAAATTGAAACAACCTTAATACTCCGTGAGTAATACATATGTATACTTAGTATATGTTTATTACATATTTTATCGTCATCATCGACAGCCCATTACAGTCCACTGTTGGATCAAAGGCCTCTCCCAACGGGAGGGTTTGCCAATAATTACCACGCTGGGCAGTTATATTAGCACAGAGGGCGGTGCCGCCCGTGCTACGTTATATTCCCTGAGTCGCCTCGTACGACATAATGTTCTCAAAGGTATGTGGAGTCCAACAATCCGCACTGGCGGGGCTTTAACCCCTTCTCACTGTGGGGGAGACCCGTGCCCTGTAGTGGGCCGGTAATGGGTCGATATGATGACTCAGAACCTTAACTAAAGCAATCGACGCCCGATAAGTATCTACCTTTAATTGAAATGACGAGGGTAAGTCATGTACTTCCGCATTAACTTAAGAAAGCGAGGCGGTTTTTTAGGGTCCCTTACCAACACTGTAATAATGCACCCATATGTAGCAATGTATATTAGAATATAGTGGTCGCCTAGTGGTCGAAATTCAAACATAATTGTAAAGTGTGTAATGTAATGTGCATAAAAAAAATAGCATTCTGCACTACATCTTTATTTAAACTATAAATGTGGAAAACTTCATACTACTCCGTCCGCACGATTTGCGTAAAAACGGGTAAAAATTTTTTGTTTCACGTATGAATATATGGATTATAGCTAATGTGTTGGCATATTTTTCGGAGGTTAGAGCGCCAAGGCGGGTAACCTCTACGTGTGACTGAATTACGTGGGTTAGGAACACGTTAGATGTCTCTAACTTAGACAGTTTTGACGTCGTCCTATTTTCTGAATTTTCTCTCTGAATTTGAAATTTGTCTGTGTTTCCAAATTGCTCAGTTATTATTTTACTAAATCACTACTATTATTATTATTTTGTGTTATTAAATTAAAAAATATCTATCTATTCTATTAAAAAATATCTATATATAATATCATAATATTATAATTAAATTAAAAATATCTATTTTTTTTATTCAGGTTAACGCTGAATAAAAAAAAAAATTAAACTTCTATTATTAACTACTTTTTACCAAGATACCTACGGAACCTTTTCTTCTCGAGTTCGACTCGCACTTGCTTTCATTTTATCAAACGAGGTTATTAATGAAGCAATTATTATCGTACACAACTTTGTAGGTTTTCTTGAAATACAAGAGCCTGCGAAAGGATATTTGTTGACTCTGTTTATCCTGGTTACAGCACATAGCCTTGTGAATTGCGGACCATAAGATAAAGTTGCAAAATATATGAAATTATTGGCATTACATCGCGGGTGATTGCCTCATCTGATGACGGCTGGCTCATTTTTGCGAAAATATCTGAATGGCTGTTCAACGCGGAAATGACCTTTACAGTATTTAGTTCAGTTATAAGTTTTATTGTAGTATTATCAATGTCAAGAAGCGGTTATAGTCCAGCGGGTAGGACCTGGACTTTATTTTCGGGGGGGCAAAGTTCGAATCCCACCTCTGATTTATCTAAGTTAGGTGCGTTATAAGAAATTAAATTCAATATCACTTGCTTCAACGGTGAAGGAAAACCGTTGAAGCAAGGAAACCTGCATACCTAAGAGTTCTCCATAATGTTCTCAAAGGTGTGTGAAGTCCACCAATCCGCAATGGGCCAGCGTGGTGGACTACAGCCTTAACCCCTTCTCATTGTGGGAGGAGACCTTTGCCCATTAGTGGGCCAGTAATGTTTTGATTTGATGATGATGATGATAATCAAAAAATATATACATATATATGTATATATGTTAGAGGAAAATATTTCGTCCCACATAAATGGCATGATTATTTTAAAATTTTAAAATAAAAAATAATATTCAGCAACAATAATACATACAATAATGTAACATGTTAACAATGTAAATGTATGAACGCTTCATAAGTGCCTGTGATAAGGTCTACATGAATTAAACATTTTAAAAACTTTTTTTTTGAAAGTTGAGCCTACTTAATTAGATTAGCGTGGTTCTAATGCTCCATGATACGGAACCCTTCTTATGTGATTCCAATTCCAATAACTACTTAACCGATTTATTTATTTATATATTCATGAAACTTTGTAGTTTGTACACATATTCTTGGAAGTATTAGAAGTGATATAGGATAAATGGGCCCAAGAGAGTCATTAAGGGATAAATTTAAAGAAGTTAAAATAATGTCGGTGCATAGTCAGTACATATATGAAAATTTAATTTAAGTCCATAAAAATATATCAAAATTTAAAAAGATAATGCACTGTAACAATATAAATATTAGAAGCAAAAATAAACTCGTTGTGCAGTTTACTAGGCTACACAATATTGCAAATTCATTCAAGGGCAATTGTATATTATTTTATAACAAATTACCAAATGAAATCTTTGAGATGTCTCTCAATAAGTTCAAAGTTTATAAAAAAACGTAAGCTTACAGAAAAATCCTATTATAATATTAAGGATTATTTAAACGATAAAAAAGCTTGGGTGTGAATTGCTCTAGCTTCATAGCTTAATATAAATTTACTGGAAGATGGTGATAACAAAATAATAAATTTACCCGACTAAGTTGTTGTGGGCTCTTCTTAGACCAGGGCGCGTTTGGAACCCTCGTATCTTTAGATTTAAGTTGGCGAACGAAGTTATCACCATCCCGTTACAATTATGTAAACAAATATGTATGAACGCTTCATAAGTGCCTGTGATAGGCCTACATGAATAAAGAAATTTAGAATTTTTTTTTTGATTTTTTTTTTTTCCCGACATTAAGCTCGGTTCCTTTGGGAGAGGGGATGAGTGTTTGACGATTTTACACCATAACTCCGACAAATTATAACCGATTTAAATAATTATTTTTTTACTATAGAGTTAAATGACTATAGAGTTAAATATGTGTTTAATTTTGGCCAAAGTGTGGTTGGAGATAGAGGACAGAACTCCTCAGCGCACAGCAGCAAAGTCCTCATTTAAGACCCTAACGTCTATCGGTTCTCCGAGCTATGCGCCCTGCCCATTGACAATTCAGCTTCGCGACTCGCTGAGCTATGTCGGTAACTCTAGTTCCTCCACGGATCTCCTCATTTCCGATTTGATCACGTAGAGATACTCCAGTCTCCAGCATAGCTCTCTCCATCGCCCGCTAAGGACTCTGAGTCATAGCCTCAATAAATTCAAAATTCATTTATTTCAAGTAGGCCTACTTTATAAGCACTTTTGAAACGTCAATGCTTGTAGATAGTGCATACATAACAATATTAAAAAATAAAAGTTAAAACATATACATACACCTTGTTAAAAAAAAAAAGGAAACTAAAAAATCATCCATATGTTTCTTTTCAAAGAGTTTATATATAAACCTTTATTTGTTATAATATTTTGTATTTTTTTCAGGTCCAACATGGTATCCATTTTTTGGTTGCAACGGTCTTATAAGCAGTAGAATGAGCAAGCACGGATCGCAATGGAAAGTATTATCAGAAATGGCAAAGGAGTACTCTACAAATATCCTCGGCTTAAAACTTGGCAGTGAATTGGTTGTTGTTGTGTACGGACAGAAGAACATACGGCTTATTTCAACTGAGAAAGAATTCGATGCTCGTCCCGACAGCTTCTTTTTGAGACTTAGAACTTTAGGAAAACGTACAGGTAGTGGCTCTATTTGACAAACTATAATAGGATGGCCAAGTTTATGAACTCCTAGTCTGAAACTAATTTACGTAACTCAAACTTAACCTAGTCACGTAATCTTTGTATCTAAAGATAGCGGGGGATGATTCAGTTCAGTGGAATGGGTGGCCACCGACTACGCTTATTTATTAAATAAAAGAACTTTATTATTAAATCAGGGATTGAAAAATCTGTTTACTTGTCTGTATGTTCGTGTGACTTCAAAGTACTTTTGAGGTATAAGTTCAAATATCTTCATCATATGAACCAGGCCGTTGTTGGTCTTGTGCCGCTTATTTCCAGCGGCCTTCAGCGACTCGTTTAATATCTTCTTCCCACAACTTCTCAGGGCTCGTCTTAAGGCTCAAACTTATACCTATCGACCCACGATTGCGACATATTGGTTCCGAACCTTGGAGCTTGCATTTGACTTTTCAACTTGACAACTCTGTCTATTGCGCACCTAGTCAGATAATTAATTATTGTTGGAATTGATTTAATATGTAACTATCGATTTCAGGTATAACATTTGTCGATGGACCGCTATGGCGGGAGCACAGACCTTTTGCATTGAAGCATTTGAGGAACTGCGGTTTCGGAAAGCCCATAATGGATGTCGAAATTCAGGAACAGCTAAGCAATTTATTGATTCGTCTGGAGAAATGCAACGGAAATCCCGTAAACATTAAAAACTATATCGCCATGGCATTGCTAAACCTATTATGGAAGTACATAGCGGGTATGACAGAACGGTGTACCTTTTAATAAGACCAATGCCCAATTAATCGTAGACTCATTTCATGCTTAACTAAAGCCCTCTCTCAAAGGAAGGGTTATCCCGTAATCAACACGTTGGGCAAACTTGTGGGGATCGCCCGTTCTCCGTTATATTCTCTTGCTAGCCTCGTACCCTGCTGGAAGAGTTTTCAACTTTTTTCTGTTCTGCCGTGTTCTCGTGTTCGCTTTTTTCTTATGCACAGCTCTGTTTTCTCTGGCGAAATGTTTTGTTACTTAAATATTCATGCATATTGCTCTCAGGTGAGCAAATAGGAGAGGAAAAGTTGAAACAACTGCTACACTACATGAGTGCGCGCGTGAAAGCTTTCACAATGGCCGGCGGGTATCTGAACCAGTGGCCTTGGCTGAGATTCATCTTACCCAAATGGAGTGGTTATTCAATTATAATGCAACTGAATAACCAGATGCTAGATATCATCCAGGTATGTGCTGAGTCCTCAGTAAAAGTTAGAAATCTTCAAAATGAAATAAGCAAAAAAGTGTACCGATATTTTTAAATTAAATGATAATATGACGTTTTGCTAAACTCTATCGTATGGATTGAGAACTCCCTGGGGCAACGGTGAACGGCCCGGGTTCGAATTCTGTTAAGGGCAATTTGGGAATTTATAATTTCTGTATTTTCTCTGGTCTGGTCTGGTGGGAGGCTTACGACACAGACGTGCTGATAAGCGATTTTGTGTTCAATGTAGCGTAGAAACTGATAAGGGTTATAGGTTTAATATTACTGCCATACTACCTAACAGGTTAACCAGCTACCATCTTAGACTGCATCATCACTTACCACCAGGTGAGATTGCAGTCACGGGCTAATTTGGGCTAAAGCATCGAATATCGGTCTCGAAATTAACAAACTTCAGGTGTAAACAGTTAGCGCTCTTACAAGTGGCTAGCAGCTCAAGCCAAAAGGAGGGTGTCGGCTACTTCAAAGACTCGGTTTCGAGCCGCAGTGTTTTTAGGTTTTCCGCTATTTAATTATTGTTATCATATTAAACCATTTCCGGCAACTACAGGGCATGGGTCTCCTCCCGCAATGAGAATGGGTTAAGGCCGTAGTCCACCACGCTGGCCCAGTGCGAATTGGTGGACTCCACACACCTTTGAGAACATTATGGAGAACTCTCAGGCATGCAGGTTTCCTCACGATTTTTTCCTTCACCGTTAAAGCAAGTGATATTTTAAATTTTAATAACTTAAAGCGCGCCTAAATTAGTCGAGAACCTGAGCTATCACCGCCTCAATTGTTTCCTTCTTTCTTTCTTTTATATAAAAGATAAGTATCATTGCCGGAAAAGAAATTGTGTTAAATTTCTGTTCTTTTTTAGGATTCCATAACAAAACACAAGAACAACGCCGTTGAAGGAAATGATTTTATGTATTCATTCCTAAAAGAAATGTACGGCAATAATCATCTTTACACGGGTTAGTACAGAAATATTATTTTGTATTACTCATGCGGGGAAAGTAGTATCTTGACGCTCGCTGTTGCGGTTTGCCCATTTGCTTTCCAAAGAACCGTTTGCCCATTTTAAAATTTGAGTGCGACAATTTTATTTGTCGCACGCAAATTATTCTTGGCACACGCAAATTGAGGTTGACGCGTCTGACAGTTTAATTTAATAAATAAAATTGTAATTAAATTAAAATTAGTTTAAAAATTAAAATTAATACAAAATAGTATGTGCGACTAGTGCGACGTTGTCGATTACCCACTCAAGCGAGTGACCGCACTCGCTTCTCTCGTGCGTTCAACTTCGCTTTCGTGGGCAATCGACAACTTGTCGTACTTGTTGCACAATATACTATAATATATTTCTTTTACTTTCCAGAAATAATAACCAAGTATTTATACATTTCAATAGCTCGCTTAATATTTTGAGAGATATAACTATTTCTAGTGGGTAGTTATTGACACGTCCTTAAATAAATCTTTTAGTACCTATTTTACTGTTAAAACTTTTATACCGAAAGCCAATTTTTGACGATCTCCCTGGCGCAACGGGGAGCGCCGTGAGTTTAAGTAGGAAGTCGCGGGTTCGATTCCCGGTAGGCGCATTTTAGGAACTTAAAATTTCTGAATTATCTCTGGTCTGGTCTGGTGCGAGGCTTCGGACGTGGCTAGTTACCACCATACCGACAAAGACGTGCCGCTAAGCGATTTTGTGTTCCGGTGCAGTGTCGCGTAGAAACCTATTAGGGGTATAACTATCATTCACCCTAACAGGTTATCCCGCTACCATCTTAGACTGCATCATCACTTACCACCAGGTGAGAGTGCAGTCAAGGGCTAACTTGTAGTGGAATAAAAAAATAATATATTAATATATATATATACATAAATATAAATAAATATTCTTGTATTATACATAGAAGTTATAAAAACACAAAAATATAAACGTTGAACCGAATTGACTGAATACCGTAATACTGTTGAAGGTAAAAATATGACCCTGTAAAAATATGAAATCAAAAAAAGCATTTTTATTTTTCCATACAAACTAATTAAATTCTCATTCTCCATTCATTCTAAGTGTTTACTTAAGACAAACCTACAACAGAAGACTGACATGTACCCTACAACAAACCTATTGAAGATAAAAGACTGACACGCGCATAGTACCTACGCTACGCGACGTTTAACTAACAAAGTGACATAAGTCATTTGATTTTAATTTTGGCTGTGATGTTAGGGCTGTAACTGATTTAATTTAATAAAAAAACATGGCAGTGCTTATATATAATAAATAAGTATGTAAGGTAAGTCTCGGAGACAGTAAATAATGTACCTCTGAAGCACGTGAATTAATTTATTTATTTATTAAGAGCACTAACAACATGCAATTAATTACACGTTTTTTAAACATAGCACACACAAAAACATGGACTGATATGCACGTCAATGACAAGCATTGACAAAGCGTCATGTATACACATGACAAAAAGAAAATTATATTAAGTAATATTTCTTTCAAAGTAATATTTTTTTTCATTTACACTTTGTATATTTCTTTTCAGAAGATCAACTTATAGGCATATGTCTAGACATCATCATAGCCGGATCGAATACTGGCAGTAGTACGATGGATTTCGCAATCATCATGCTCCTTCGTTATCCAGAAATACAAGAAAAAGTATATGAGGAGATAAAACACGTCTTGGGCGACAAATTGCCTAGTTGGCCTGATGGCGGAAGGTATTCCAATCATCGTTATAAAACATAAGTTTTTTTTTAGTTTTTTCAAACTATTAATTAATAATTGTACTACAGCGCCATCTAGACCCAAATGTAAAAAACCTATGGGGTTACCAACAGGTGGCGTTCGCGTACCTAACAGCTCCACAGAAAACATTAAGCTACCAGATGGTAGAGGGCGTTAGCTGTTAATTTTTAATGGGCTGTTTTAAATAATTATTAAAACTTGCATTTCGAAAGACACTCTGATTGGGCACTCAGCTTAGCAGCACCCGCGTAGGGACTGTTATGGTAGTTAGGTCTTAGTATAGATTCCTGAGCGGGTAATGGGGCTCTTACCGTCCACATTAATAATTTGGAAAATAATAACAGTTACTTAAGAGTTATCACGGAATTGATAATAGATTAGATCAAATAACAGTTAAAAAATAAACAAGCTGTTATCAATAAACCAAACTAAAAAGTAAAAAATAAATAATAGTTTAAAAAAAAATATATTTAAAAACACGCTTTCTATAGAAAACCGAACTAAAAAATAGAAAATAAATTTAAATAAATTTAAATTAAGAATAGTGTTAAAAAATTCATTAAATTTAAATTAACAATAGTGTGAATAAAAAAAATATATTTTATTTTAAAAAAAGCGTGGGGTGCTTTTTAATATTTTATCAAAATGAAAATCACTCTACTCATATCTTTTTACCCACGCTTTTTTTTACAATAAAATATTTTTTTTTAAATATCATACGCAGCTAAGAAAGAGCGCCTTTCTTAAAAAAATAGCATATTCGTCATAAACAATGATTGCTCACAATTTTGAATTCGAATCTTAGTTAATTTTTCGTCACGAAGATGAACATTGGTTAAATTTGACTCTTATTGGCTTAAACGGGATCACGGGGTCTAATGAATCGATTAACCAACTTTTTCCAGACTCGTCTACACAACGGCCTTTATCTACGAAGTTCATAGATACTGTACAATAGCCCCGTTTGCTGGCGGAAGAAGAGCGTTAGCCGACGTCAAAGTGGACGGTTTCGTGATTCCGAAAGGCGCCACTGTCCTCGTCTCTTTAGGGGACTTACATATAGATTCGGATATATGGGTCGAGCCGGATAAGTTCATGCCAGAAAGATTTATTGACGAAAGCGGCGAATTGAAGACGACCACGAATTTGTATGCATTTGGCATAGGTAAGTGCAATAAATAATATTAATAAATAAATATACTACTGCAACCCACACATCGCCATCTAACCCGAAAGTAAGCGTAGCTTGTATTATGGGTACTAAGTTGATGAATATTTTTATTAATAACTAGCGGACCCCAGCGCCATCTGTCGGGCTGATTTGTGAATCTAAACCATCCAGGGTGCCAACCCAAACGCATACCAAAAAATTCATTCAAATCAGTCCAGCCGTTTAGGAGGAGTTCAGTGACATACACACGCACACAAGAATTATATATATAAAGATATGCATCATCATCATCATCTTCACATCGACCCATTAGCGGCCCACTACAGGACACGGGTCTCCTCCCACAAGAAAGGGTTAAGGCCGTAGTCCACCACGCTGGCCCGGTGCGGATTGCTGGACTCCACACACACTTGAGAACATGATCTTTCAGGATGAGGGCTTCATGTGGTTGAAGCAAGTTATATTTTAATTACTTAAAACGCTAAGAAAAGTTAGTTCGAACTCGGCCCCCGGAAAGTGAAGTCGAGCTCCTACTCCTCCTACCCAATAATGAACAACAAAATTGGGGGGTAGAATCACTACAAACAGACAGACTTGACGTTTCAAAAGTGCTTATATTAGGCCTACTTGAAATAAATGAATTTTGAATTTTGAATTTTGAATTTTTTACCCAATGCGTTCTTACATTAAAATATACATAAATACTTATAAACACCCAGACACCGAAAAACATTCATGTTCATTACACAAACATTTTCCAGTTGTGGAAATCGAACTCAGGGTCACTGCGCACTGCACCAATCGGCCTGAATATAACGTAGTTATGTGCGCTTTTATACACTACTTTAGCTGAAGTCATGCAATAGGTAGCTTCTGCACACAACTCGCTTGATAATGCCCTATTGCCAGACCTCTAAGATCGAATAGTAATGACTATATTGGTTTAGCGGCATTGCAATATTCCACTGAAATCCATTACCCATAAGTGTTGTATTTGAATTAAATTTTTATCATTCTAATACTGAGAATTTCTCTCCTACACATGATGGCGTCCTCTCTTGCAATGGATTTATGGACGCCCGAGACGGTCTTTATGACCGTAAAATATACTTCAAAGTTCACAGTTTACACCGATCGTACTCGTGTTGTTGTAATGTTTTTTAAATATTTATTCACAACTTTTCTTGTTTTGCAGGTCGCAGACGGTGTCTAGGCGAACCACTTGCCAAAGCTTTCGTATTTATAACGCTGGTGGGGATCCTTCAGAAGTACAAAATAGTATGTAACGGCCAGCCACCTTGTTCAGAACCAATAATAGGCATACTAGCAGAACCAAGACACTTTACCGCAAAGTATGTGAAGAGACTATCATGAATATTAGAATAGTCAGACCAATGTTATCATGTTAATGAGAAAGTAAAGCGACCTGCCACCAACCAGATCGGATTTGCTTCAGTATCGATTTTAGAAGGCCCTCTAAAGAAAGGAAAATTTAATGTGATTCTTGTATGTAATTTAATATAATTAATATTAAACTAGATAGACTAATAAATCGATTAAAAATAACCTAACACAACCCCCCCCCCCCCCCCAATTTTGTTGTTCATTATTGTTTTTGTATTCGTGAAAAACTTAGCATGTATAAAGTCAATTAACTATTCGACTTCCTTTACCAATAAAGCTGAAACGGTGTGGAACACCTGATTATATATTTAGATAGTTAATATGTTTCGTTCTATTTTATTATATATCATCCAGGATGTAGTTCTAAGTGTGTATTATAGGTTTCTCCCGCCTCTCATTTTCCGTTCGCAATGGTAGCTCGGAATCAATAAACGTGATAAGGACGCCTTTGGCTTAAGTTATTTTTATTTTGTCCTGCACTTTTTATCCGTTCTCATGCAACAAAGTTATTTATATAATTAAATATTGATGGCTGACTGGCCCAGTGGAAAGCGACACGGCATTCTGAGGTAAAGGCCGTGGGTTCGATTCCCACAGCTGGAAAACTTTTTGACTTTGACTTTTTTTGAGCGATGGCCATGAATATTTTTCAGTGTCTGGATGTTTGTCTGTATATTATAAGTATTTATGTATATTATTCATAAAAATATTCATCAGTCACCTCAGTACCAATATCACAAGCTACGCTTACTTTGGGGCTTGATGGCGATGTGTGTATTGTCATAGTATATTTATTTATTATTTGAATACATGTGGCATAAGACTCGCATTACCTACAATAGACAATAGTGGGGTGTGACCTCATCCGGCGTACCCGGTTAGGAAGCCAATGAGGCACATAGATCAGTCCATAAGCAGGAACACTAGGACAGTTGGAGAAATCTAATTGGACGCTTCGAACGGAGCTTTGCAATACAGCCTCCGCCTAACTGAATTCCGATGTAGACACGGACTCTCAGACGAAGTCTTTCAGACGGAATATAATATATACCCAAGAATTTCAAAAACTTCGATAACGTGAGTTAGGATATTAACTTGTAACTACAAAATATTGAGAAACGCCACTATTTTCTTTACGTATTGTTGTAGGAATATTGTATTTCACTGTATAAAGAAGTACTGTAGTTATTAATTAAATTTGTAAATTGAACATGCTCATGACGTCAGAGACCGGGGCACCAGAGACCAAGGGTCACGCTTCGTTCGCTTTATGAAACTCTATATGAACTGGATAAGGTCTATATTCAGTTTATCAAATTATAATGTAACATTTACGCGAGCATGCTAGAAGTTTAACTCCATCTAGAGTGCGTTGTTCGGTAGAAATCACGGGTTCTCTCCCAAAACCAACTCCTTCATAGTTAAGCTCTCGCTGGGAAGTGGGCGGTATGTTTGCGGCCGGAGTCCAAATATATTTTATCTTCTACTAAATGAATAATATTCTCTGATCTATACATCGATTTAATAAATTCGAATTTACAAACATCACTTTTGTTTTTCTGCGAAATGTTGCTAATAACACTAGATAAGGTACGAGTAGTTAGAGCTATATAATTAAACGTTTTGTATATAAAAAAAAAAAAACTATAAAAACTTTTACTTTTACTTTTTTTTTACTTATATAACTTCTACCTGAGAATTTCGATATAACATTTACAGAGAAGATATTCCCCCCACTACAAGGCACGGGTCTCCTCCCACAATGAGAAGGGTTAAAGCCGCAGTCCACCACGCTGGCCAAGTGCGAATTGGTGGACTACTGCCATGTTATGCGATGATTTTTCCTATTGTGAAAGGTGACCCCTGTAGAGGGCCAATAATGGATGATGATAATAAAGATATTAACTAGCGGTTGCCTCCGTCTTCGTCTGCGTACAACTCCCAACACGTAAAATTTTCCGAATTTTCTTTGATATTGTCTAGTGGGAGGCTTCAACCGTGGCTAGTATACGACTGTTAGTAACGACATAATACCAGGCCGCCTATTCGCTTGATGCAGTGGCGTGCACAAGGTTTTCAACCGGGGTATGCATAAAGCAGGAACATGGCATTAAATGGAAAATTTCTCCTACCATAGTAGTTATATAAAATAATTTGTGTAGGCAGTACTTTTGTGCATGAATGAAGTGCACGCCACTGGCTTCATGGAGATAAAGTCTTTGTAGATGGTGAATATAATAAAGCCTCCCACTTTAACAAATAAATGTATCCACATTCACACAATAGAAAAGCAAAATTCATTTATAACTCGATTATTTGTATTTCGAACATATTAAGCGCCATTAACGTAGCACGTGTATGCTCTTAATGTTCCGACATTACTGTTAACAAAGGGTGAGCGATTAAAATTATTGGCTTTTATCATTATGTGCAAATTGCGGTTCTCGCTATATGGATTTAATTATCGCCTGCTACTGAGTGAATTACCGCATTCATGTTTTATAAATAATATTATGTTATTGACGAATGTTAATATAATAAAAATTTACAAAAAAAAAAACCTTGTCTTTCGATATCGTCTCCGTTATGTTAATATGTTGTGTTTATATCGTACTAGCCGTTTCCAGCCCGCTTCGCTGGGCGAATTGAAAAAGGAAATAAATTACATTTTATGTTTCATTTTTATTTATTTTTTTCATATTTGTATTATTCTACTTTTTTTTATTTTTGTATGAACATAAATAGGCCCCGCGGATAGAACTGTAAGCATCGATATTGTTTAGACTTAGTCAAATTCCAAATTCCATCGATTTAGCCTGTATCTTTCATCCAGGTGATTTTTCTCACTAATATTCATTGTAACTTTCAATGTGCAATCATTATAACATTTCCGTGCCTTTCTTCCAAAAATTAATAATAATTGACATGAAGAAAAAAATTTGAAATGAGCATTGAAAGTTTAAGTTAAAGTCATTGCAAGTCTCATATGTGAAGTTGAAATCTGTCTAGGTTCAAGTGCGACGAATTTTCTGTTAACAAAAATTTTCTCCGTGACATCAATTTTTTATAGAAAATTAATTGTGCATGTTTTTTATGAATTCTATTGGAATAAGTAATAAATTTCTTTTCCACATCTCATGTGCTTGGAAAATGCATTCATTTTAATCTGTTACATTTCAGCGATCCCGCAATAAAAGAAATTCGTCGGTTATGTAGTCTGCAAAAGTAAAATGAATGTAAAATTCTTAGTCCGTTGATTGGATAGCTACATGTAAAGTTAAGTTTTTGAAACCTCTCAATGACTTTTTCTCCGCTGCCAAAAAGACGATTGTTGTAAGGAAATACACGAATATCCCTACATACACGAAGATCCCCACCAAATTTGGAGTCTGTGAAATTTCAGGTTAGAAATAAAAATTTAAGATTTTAACACCCACCCCCGCAATTCCTGTTGGAAGTAGACTTTATTGAAATCCATTTTGAGATGTTCTTTATGTGAATAATAAAAGATTCCTACCATATTTAGAATTTTTAGAAGCTATATTTCGAAATTGAAATTTTTTATTGTTAACACCCACCCCCGCGAACCTTATTGGAGGTGATTCATTGTAAAATCCGCTCGAAGATCATTCTTATATTACATATAGAATACTCTCACTAAATTTGGAGTCTATAGGAGCTATCGCTTGGAAATTGAAAATTTTCATTGTTAACGCCCCCGCAATCTTCTTTGGGGTGGGATATCGTAAAATTTGTTCATAAATCATTTTTACATCACTTATAGAAAATTCCTACAAAATTTGGAGCTTGTAGGAGCTTTAGCTGGAAAATTAAAAATATTAATTGTTAATACCCACCCCCGCAATGTGAGCTATCGTAAAATTCGTTCATAGCCTATTTCTACACCTCTTACAGAAGATTCCTACCAAATTTGATGTCTATAGGAGCTATAGTTTAAAAACGGGAATTGTTCATTGTTAACGCCCCCGCAATCCCCTTTGGGGAATGAATTTCTTAAAATCTATTCATAGCTGACCTCTACATAGCAAAAGTGGTTCCCGATATTTCGTGGTGAGTGACTATATAGATGGGAATTCTTCGATTATCATCGAAATTTTTAACTTTTTATCGGGCTTTTTTAAAATTTTCTTACATACAAAACTTTCTCCTGACAATTCTGAAGATAAAAAAAAAGCCCAATTGGTCCAGCCGTTCTCCACTACCGTGAGTAGATTCTTAGCTGAATGTAAAAAACCATAATCCGTTTAATACACTCTGTTGAAATCCATGAAAACTAAAGAATCAAGAGAAAATGCTTATCTTTTGTTTTTATTAGCGGGATAAATGTTCATAAAAGTAAAACAGCAATAAAAAAATGAAGGAATGTTGGAATTCAAAAAATAGATAGCCATAAACCATCTAGGAAAAATTTCGCATCGAATGGTGGTAGTTTCATGTCGATACGATCAGTGGTTTAGGCGTGGTTGAGCCTCAAACGAAGACCATTTTCATTATATATATATAGAAGAAGATAATGACGATGATAACTTAACGTCTCAAAACAACTTGACGCATTAAGGTACTTTATACGCTAATATAATAAACGTCTTTGACGGTAGGGTGGTAATAAGCCACGGCCGAAGCCCCCTACCAAACCAAAACAGAGAAAATATAAATTCCAAAATTGCCCCTGCTGGTATCGAACCTGGGAACTCCCAACTTAAAATCGCTGTACTGGCTGCTCCAGGGAGGTCGTCGGACCGCTACGAAGAGGCCACCATCCACTGAAATAAGAAAAAATAAAGCAGTCTATCATGAATAGCTTTATCAACAGTCATAGTATTAGTTTTCCACAGAACAGACTTCTTCCCTTAGAAGCGAGGGAATTAAAGGGAAGATCTACGATTCTACGTTCATCTGTATCGCATTGTAAGCGCATTTGTATCGGCATAAATTCGACAATCTACTTTACAGAGGCTTACGGCGTTGAATACGCTAGTTTGCGAAGGACGTATTGTCTGCGCGTAGACACGCTATAATCCATAGCCTTTTAAAGAAATTGGTATACTTACTGCAGCTTCACAATATATTCATAACAATATATTAATGAATATACTTTTATTGCACAACACAAAAAACAACGTAATTTACAACTTGGCGGCCTTATCGCTTCATAGCGATTACTTCCAGGCAATCAGTGACGAAGATAATAAACAGGTACAGAAAATAGTTAGGTGGTGCATATATATATCCATAAAATAAATATTTCATATATAAAAAACAATATTTGTAATACAAAACATTGCTCTTTATAAACGAAGGTGTGTTTAAATAACTGTCTCACTCGAAATGCACATAAGTTACTCGTAGTGTCATCTTCATATCGTCTGCGAAGGTTACAGATGTCATATTTTGGGAAAGAGTATATGCTTTTATAATTTTATTCCTAAGGCAATTTACCCAACATACAAATCCATAAGTTTATTAAATGTGTTAAAACACATTTAATAAATCGTGGTTACTATTCGATTGATGAATTTTTTAACGACAAGACTTGGCAGGCCGCTCCGCTCTCATCTTTCACAAGATAGAAAACTTCTGAAGATTGTAAACTGTAAAATGATGTAGAAAGTGCAATCTGCTGAGTTTCTTGCCTTCTTTTCTCGGTAGAATCTGCCTGTCGAACGGGTAGAAGCGTCGCTACAAACAGACTGACATAACGTTTCAAAAGTTCTTTCAAAAGTAAACTAGATCTCCTTGAAATAATCAATCAATCAATCAAAATAAAGTATTATTGCACACAAAAAAAAAAATTATAGAGAACAAAGGTACAAGTCAATTAAATTTTTGTAACAAAGGCGGCAAATAAATGAATTTTCAATATTTTTTTTAGAATCCCGGACCTCTCCTAAGACCTCTTCTAATTCAGAAGATTTTAAACTACAGATAAAGAACTTGTTATTTTATATATCTACTGCAGATACGACGACGGTGTTTCGTTTAAAAAAAAACTAAAATTATTTGTTACATTCGCAGTGAGAAAAAATATGTTAAATGTAAAACTTGACCTTGACTTTGGCTTTGAAAAGTAATTATGAGATTAAGTTTTGAGCAAGTTGGAGCGCACTTGCCTTAAAATAACTCAAGTTATACGTGGCACACGTTGGGTAATAAAAATATTAATGTTGAAGGATCGTAGGGCACCCGTGGGAAGAGGCGAAGGATAACTTCCTACTTATAAAAATGTACATTATTACAGAGATTCTAGCTTATATGTTACGTTTAATACCACGTGTTTCTGCCACGTATTAACGTCGAATCGACCTTTTTTAGGAACCCTAATTAAAGAAACAAGAAAATAATAATTTTGTAAATTACAGCTGTTATTGTTGAATTATTCATGACGTTCTTTTAATTAATTTCATAGCTGTGTGATGCATATTTGTACCGCGTTCTTTGTTTTTTTGCGGAAATTCGCGAAAGATGTGTGTTTCCCTTGTTCGACTCATTACTGTATATTTATTGGAAGGTTAGCAATAAAATATTAAATTCTGCTGATTTTTTTATTCAAAGGTGATTCGGGTTTCGAACACATTGTGAGACCGATAAGGTTTGTTATGATCGTGTTCTAAATCAGGGCAACTTTAAAAAGATCGAATCCAAGTAGGTCCTTAGAACTTTTAGATTTAGACAACCTTCCTGCCTCAGCGGTGATCGCATTCAATTTAAGTGGGAGGTTGCAGGTTCGATTTCCGGCAGAGAATTTTCTTTTGTCTGGTCTGGTTGGAGATTTCTGATGTGGCGGGTTGCCGCCCTACCGACAAAGCGTGCCGCTAAGCGATTAAGCGTTCCGTTACGATGTTGCATAGAATGGGTTTAATATAACTGCCATACTTTTAACAGGTTAACCCGTTACCATCTTAGACTGTATCATCACTGACACCAGGTGAGATTGCAGTCAAGGGCTAACTTGTAGTGAAATAAAAAAATGAATTTAGAACCGCTGATAGCCAGGTCGAGATAATGTGATAGTCCAGTTGGTAGCACTTCGACTTCACTTTCGGGGTGCCGAGTTCGAATCCAGCACGCACCTCTAAATTATGTGCGTTTTAATTACTAAAATTTCACTTGCTTTGACGGTGATGGAAAACAACAAAAGGAAACCTGCAAGCCTGAGAGTTCTATAATTTTAGCTAAGGCGTGTGGAGTCCGCCAATCCGCACTAGGCCAGGTTGGTGGAAAACGGACTTAACCCCTTCTTATGAGGTATCCATTTGAGATTTGTGGTGTGAGAAATCTTACACACTTACTCCTCCGGTAGGTTATTTAACTACTCAAAAATCTGTTTTATACCAATGTTTGTATGAATAAGTTTGACCATGACGCTTGGAACACGTTCTTTTCATTCCCAGATCAAACCGAAAGATATATCTAACCTTAGTGTTTATTTTTCACTGACCTTTTTTTTGGAGTATGCACTTCGTACATTAGTTCAAATTAATAAATCACTGCTAGTAATTTTAATTTTAATATTCAGTACTTAAAATAAACTATTATTTATATTTATCGTATTTGTATTGATGTGTTTGTGTAGTCTGGTTTATGTATTAGATATTTATGTATTTATGTATATTGTTAATCTTATGTATGCTTTAAACAGTGAACCCCACCTTTTCGTTTTTGTTTTTAGTTTTCCCAATCCTAAGGTTGCAGCAATCCATCAAATCAGCAATCCTGGCAGAGATCGCGACTTAGCGATAAGGCCGACTTTTGTATCCTACGACATTCTTGAAGTGTTTGTTCTTTTTTTTGGTTTTTATGAACTTGTTTTGGTGTACAAATATAAAGTATAAATAAAATAAAAAATAAATAGTATTATTACATTTGTTTTATGCCACTTTAAGTTAGCTCTTCACTGGAACCTCACCTTCTGGTAAATGATGCAGCCTAAGATGGTAATGGGTAAAACGCTAAATCGCTTAGTCTTTGTCATTAGGGTGGTAGCTTAGCAATCATGCCCGTTAGAAAGCAATGATGAAGTCTAGGTTGGAGCACGCTTGCCTAGAAAAAGCCTATTCACTCTAGCCTTGAAGGTACACAAATTATACGTGGCAGGAAACACAGTTGCCGGGAGGGCGTTCCACATCTTAGCGGCACGTATCAGAAACGTGGATAAAAAACGTTTCGTGCATGGTAACATGGTAATAATAATGTATCAACTATTTTTTTTTTTGTATTTATCTTTCAGTGTCAAGTAGGCCTAATTAATAAGCACTTATGAAACGTCAAGACTGTTTGTTGTGACTCTACCACCGGTTCGGAAGGCAGATTCCACTGAGAAGAGCCGGCAAGAAACTCAGCAGATTGCTCTTTTCCAACATCATTTTAAAGTTTAACAATCTTATCTAGTGAACCTATAATCAAGTGAAGTTTAATTAGATCTGAACATGCATATAGACAAATAAAGATATGTAAGCTATATTTTACTGTCCTGATTTGTCGTCAGGTGGAAGACACACAAAACACTAAAACTAGATGAATTTCTTTAAATTTTAGGAATATCTACATTTACGCTACCTACTGTTACATTCTCGAGGTTTACTAGGTGTTATTATTTAGAGCAAGTTTTATGTTTTGTTACATTTTACTTTTTTCCCCCTCATTTTGGCAATTGTTGGCACCCAAATTATTTAAAGATTTTAACAAGTCAAGTAAGTCTAGGCAGTTATGTGAAAAAAAACAACTGTCATAATATTCTCATAATCTTACGTCAATAAAAAAATAGTCCTATAAGAAATTATTAATTCGCACATGTTTAATTTTATGCGTATTATTTTTTTTCGCACACATAATGAGTGACGTTACGAAAATTTTCCATGCTGTCCCTAAACGGAGATTGCAAAATATAATTACTGAATAACTGAGCAACGATTCACCATAATAGCTTAGGGTTGGCATGGTGGTGCCACGGAAACCCCTAAACCCCCGCCAGGCCAGACCAGAAAAAAAAAAAATTATTAATTCCCAAATTTCCCTTGCAGGAGATCGAACTCGGGTCCTCGCGCTTAAATCCACAGCCGACAAAACTGGGTGCACTGGTCGTACTGCTGGACAAATACGGATTGGTAGACTTTTTTGCCTCCCATTGAAGGATATATCAATATAAATTATTAGTTAAAAAAAAATTTAGAAAATTTTAGTTAAATTTGAAAAATACCAACTAGTCGCTAATATCTATCTACTTACTTAATAATAAAACTGCTTTGACGGCCGATTGGCGCAGTGGGCAACGACCCTGCTTTCTGAGTCCAAGGCCGTAGGTTCGATTCCCACAACTGAAATATTTGTTTGTTTGTTTGAAATCTTTATTGCACACACACATTTTATACAAATTAAACACAGATACAGAAAATAAAATAGAGCGTGCAAAGGCGGTCTTATCACTAAAGCGATCTCTTCCAGACAACCTTTGACGTTAGGAAAAACGAAGGAACAGGTTGGAATTTGATGAACATGAATGTATTTATGTATATTATTCATAACATTATTCATCAGTCATCTTAGTACCCATAACACAAGCTAAGCTTACTTTGGGGCTAGATGACTGTGTATGTATTGTCCTGGTATATTTATTAATTACTTGCTGTTGCCCGCGACTTCATCTGCGTTTGATTTTGTTTTTTGATGTGGCATTCAATTTAGTTACAACTAAATTGAATGCCACTGGTAGTTCTAAAAAAATTAAAGTATTCAGTATCGCTAAGCCTTAAATGAGGGCTACTGCTGTCCGCTGAGGAGTTCTGTCCCCTATCTCCAACCACATTCATCAGATCCACACAAAGCTTGGGCAAAATTAAACACATATTATAACCTCTATAGTACAAAAATAATTATTTAAATCGGTTATAATTTGTTGGAGTTATGGTGTAAAATCGACAAACTTCATCCCCTCTTCCAAAGGATAAGAGCTTAATGTCGGGATACAAAGTATCCTTTATTACTTCTAACACTTCCAAGAATATGTGTACAAATTTTCATGAGGATCGGTTAAGTAGTTTTTGCGTGAAAGCGTAACAAACAAACTTACATTGACATTTATAATATTAGTAGGGATAGGGATAGGGATTTATTTGAATTGGATTTCTCTTTTAATTATGTCCCTAAATTTTTGTAAGAGGTACTCGTAACTGTAATTATTTATTACTAATTTAAGCTGAGTCATCAGGTCAGAGATATTAACAAGAACTAGATTATGAATGAGGTTGAAAACATAAACAAATAGTTTAAGTTCATTCAATCTCATTTAGCAGCACTTAAAAAAGAACCTCGTAATACTGGAAGTCAGTGAATAAAAAATAAAAATTATAAACTTGAAGGGCACATTTTGCATTGCAAATTAATTATAAAAATGTTTGCTGACGCGAAACGGATTTCCGTACGTATGTACAGCGGCGTGCACAGGGTTTTTGAACAGGATGTGCATAAAGCAGGAAGATGCCACAAAATGGAAAAATCCTTCGCATTTATGAGTTATACAAAAATTCAAGGATAGGCAGTGCTGGTTTCCCGGGCGTCTGTCAAAGCCAACAAGAGAGACATGCCGTGGTGGCTTTTAGTTTTTGTATACCTCCTTTAGAGAGGGGGGAGTCACACAAAACCGCCGTCCTGCCCAAGGGTCGGAGGTAGCAATAAAGCTTTTCCACCACGCCTTAAAAAAATAAGGGTAGGTGTGCTTTTGTGCATGTATGAAGTGCATCCCGCTGTGTATGCATCATACTTGTAGGTACCAAAAATTTGTTAAAAAATACTGAACTAAATGTGAACTGGAATTTTCGAAATTTGGTGTGGGTTAAATAGTGTTTGAGTTCATCCATTACATGCAAACACACAAAAATCGAATGTTACCTTGTATCATCATCATCGTCATCATCATCATATCAACCCATTACCAGCCCACTACAGAGCACGGGCCTCCTTCTTGTTCGTTTAAGTCTTTATTGCACACACACATTTTATATAAATTAAACATAAATACAGAAGGAACTTAAAAAAAATAAAAATAAAATAGAGCGTGCAAAGGCGGTCTTATCACTAAAGCGATCTTCCAGACAACCTTTGACGTTAGGAAAAAAAAACGTAGGAACGGGTTGGCGCAGCAATTTCAGTATAAAAAATATATATTTTAATAAACTACTTACTCATAAATTCTAATACTACATACATATTATACATAATATATATAAGTATATACATATTTAAGCAATATACAACATACTATCATATTACATAGATAAGAAATGGTTTTCCAAACGCTTCTTGAATACATTTAGGGATTGAGCCTGACGTATGTCAGCAGGCAGGGAATTCCAGAATCTGACACAATTAACCGTGAAAGAGTTACTATAGTATTTCGTGCGACTGAATGGAACCTGGAGTTTACCATCGGTGCAAGATCGAAGCAAGTTCTGGCCGTCCGCTCCGTAAAAAATAAATCGTTCCTTCAAATAACGTGGTGTTTGAGGAAAGAAGAGGACACGATATAAAAGGGACAAAGCATGCAAGTCTCTCCGCTGACTGATTGGCAACCACTCAAGTTCCACACGAAACTGGGATATTTGGTCGAACTTACGCAGGCCATATATAAATCTGATGCATATGTTTTGCAACCTTTCCAGCTTATTTAGGAGTTCCTGCGACAAGTCCGGATAACACGCATCACCGTAATCAATTATTCTTCTTCTACAATGAGAAGGGATAACGCTGGCCCAGTGCGGATTGGTGGACTCCACACACCTTTGAGAACATTATGTAGAACTCTCAAATATGCAGGTTTCCTACCATTTTTTTCAAGTGATATTTTAATTATTTAAAACTCACTTAACTTAGAAAAGTTAGAGGTTGGAAGGGAGGCTGCGATTCGAACTCGGCCCCCCGAAAGTGAAGTTGAGGTGTGATAATAGGTAACTATTACTCATCAAGACCAGTGGCCTCAGCTGATGGCTGTCAATCGTAATTAGTGTAAGCACGACACTCTTATTACATATTTGTTCCGTTTGCCGTGGAGACCCATGGAGTCTTAATGCAAAACATATCTAGCGAGACTTTACCGTCAATTATTACTATTTAAAAACAAAACTATTAGTATAATACTGATTTAAGAGGTGATAGTATGCCCCTAGTAACCTAATAGTTAAAAAAAAAATAATAATATTTTTTTATTTGATAACTATGACCCATCATCTATATATAAGAGATTAATTAAAAACTAAACTATATTAAAGAAAAAAAAAACTTAGATGAGATTGTAATTGAGTATTATGTAAGTTATAGCATAAATATAATTATATCATAAATATCTATTATAGTATAGTATAGTGATTATGTAAATGTAGTATGTGTTCATGTAGGTAAGTTTATTCTATTTTTAGTAACATAATTTATGCACCATCCACTTTCCCCTATTTTATCGGTTTCGCACGCTCAGGTTGCCTTTAAAAGCCCACTTTTAGTGAAAGGGCTGCCTTTGCATCCTAGCACTAAGCACTATTGCTGTTTTCCTTGTGTTTTTCCTATTGTGTTGTGTTGCAATAAAGTTTTCTATTCTATTTATTTATTAGGAAGCCAACGTGTATACAACCTATCTTAATATATGGACACATTTAACAATTGTTTTATAATGCTGTACACCCCACTTAAAGGCTAACTCAGCATGCATAAAACAAAAGACACTCTTTGTTTACCACCAAATTTTGTGATATTTAGCCGCTAAATAAAATTAATTTAAAATGAAAAAGAGAAAAAAAATAAACCCTAAAATAGGTACTTACATAAGCCAGAAACAAAAAAAAAATAACTTAAAAAAATAAATAAATGACTAACTATCATGCCCTACTTTTTAAAGTTTCTTGACTTCATTTTTGAAACACGGGGCGGAGTGTCGAAAAATATCCAAGCCAGCACTTCCAACCAATATGTTGAATCTATTCTATCTATTCTATTAAATATACAAAAAATTTACAAATTAGAATTTCTGCCTCCACGCAGTCTACATGGAGTTTAATATATAGATTGTAAATTGGAGAGTCGTGTCTATTTAGTTAAAGTTGGTTGTGTAGTTGGTATATATCAACAAATCCAATTTTACCTTCCTATTTATAAAGCTCATTTGATGCTATGAATCAACTGTCAAATGCCACTTACAGCAGTATTGTTCAAACGAATTCAAATGTAAACGCAAGCGTTTGTTGAAACCGATCGGCATACGATAATAGACCATGCGACCTCGACTTAAAGTACATTATTGAAAGACTATTGAGTGCGGAGTGTGGACAATCGATCAATTTGCCTCAATTTCTCCATATCGCCTATTGACAGGACATTAATTGATATCAATGTCAAAGGAAACAATCGTTTGGTAAACTGTTTCTAGTTTGCATTGTTTGTTCATTTGAAAACGATTAACTTTCGAAGAACTGAACCGATTTTAATAATTCTTGAATGTTTAGAAAGCAATTTTAACAAAAACTAACAAAGGCTGATTTTAGCTAGTAATATTTAGAAAAAATAAGGAATCAGCCTGATATAATGGTATTTTAAATCAGTGCAAAATTAACGCTCGCGTTCTGTTCTATCCGCTCGCGCTGCCTTAATGGACAGTCATACAGAAGTACTAAGTTCTACAAAAATATTGGTATTTAATAAAAACTAAATCAAAAACAATTAATAGGTTCGGGAAACACGATGTCACAGACACTTACACACACTCACGTCAAACTTATAACGCCCCGTCTTTTTTGTGTCGTTAAAAAGAACTCCTGATCAATATCATCATCATCATATCAACCGATACACGTCTACTGCTGGACATAGGTCTTTTGTAGGGAGTTCCAAATTCCACGGTTTTGTGCCGCTTGGATCCAGCGGCTGCCTGCGACGTGTTTAATGTCGTCTGTCCACCGCGTTGGAGGTCGACCAACGCTACGCTTACCAGTGCAAGGCTGCCATTCCAGCACCTCAGGACCCCAACGTCCATACTTTCCCCGAACTATATATTAGATACATTTTAAATCTAAGATTAGCGCTTCTCTCACCAGTATAAAGTATAGCGACAAAGTAACGATAGTTAATTAAAATTGATCTACCTTGTTGCAGAACTCAATCTATTTTAATAAAGACTGGGCTCCTGACAGGATTTCCGCCTCTAAAACTACTAGCATTAGTTCCATTTTACTTTGACGCTATATTGTTTTCGATACTAAAAACTACTGTGATTGCCTGCGTCAAAATCTTATTAGATACTAATACTAAAACCTATATTGCCGCAGACTGGTGATTAAAACTACTCAGTCTATAAAAAAATAAATGACAAATGTTGCCTGAGTGATGACGAAGATGATGATGCTGATGATGAACAGATTTTTTATTAGAAGTAGAGCTTTTTTGACAGTGCTCGTCAGAAGTTTTTTTTTATCACCATGCGTATTTCTGCCGCTGAGCAGCATTATTGCAATGCTGTATTACAGTTGAGCCAGGGTTGCCAGATCGATTCTTCCTGCTATCGGGATCAATAACCGATTTTTCGGGATTTTAGGTCTTTGGGAGAAATAAAAAAATAAGTTAATTATATTAATTATACATAATATATTAAGTAAACAAACATATTTTTGCATTGCACAGTAGATATAAGAAAAAAAACATAGTAGGTATTTGTGACACACAAGATAAGAACCGAATGAGCATGTTTATTGTTTTTTTTCATGCCATAAGTATTTGTAATTTTTTTTGTGTCTTTTTTGCAAGTTTCGTTTGACGAAAATGTGCACTTATACATACAAAAATTCGGGAGAATTCCGCTAATTCCCGACCGTCTGGCAACCCTAGTTTCAACGGCTTCATTGCCACTGTCATTACAGGCCTTACATGCACCTTGATTGACACAGGGTGGCTATTTCTTGGACGTGTTACTTACAAAGATTTTCTTGTGAAGTGTTGTTCTATTTATAGGTGAAGGTTTTCCAGTTATCATCAGGTGGACGCTCTGCTAGGCCCGATAATTATTACTGTAAAAAAAACATAGGGACACCGTGACCGGTGGATATCGCATGTGGTCGATATCCAGTCAATTTATACGAAGTGTTTTGCTTCCACGATTCTGAGACAAAACGTTAAGGTAATGTAACGCTTTTCTGGCATCTGTGCTTCCTGCCCCATACAATTAGGGTTCCTACTAAGGTATTTTCTTCACCTCACCATTGCTTTCCATCAGGCAAGACGACTGTAAAGCTCAAGCTTATCCAGCACAATAAAAAATCTGCGCTGCGGTGAAGATTAGTTTTGTAGCTATATATTGTAGCTATAAGCGTTGATTATTTAATAACCTAAAGGCATTGGCAGAGAGGTAGTCAAATATTTATGTAACCAACAATGTTTTCAATCGAAAAGACCCAGAGTAAAAATCTAGATGTTATACTTTAAAGACATTTCACAGAGTTTTAATGATATTATCAATTAACTATTTCATTGACGTCCACTGTTGGACAAAGGTGTTTTGTAGGGAGTTCAAAAATTGACTCGCTTGATATTGTCTGCCGACCTCGTTGTGGGCCGACTAACGCTGCGTGCTCATTGAGCTATGTATTCGGTAACTCTAGTTCTTCTACGGAACTAATTTCTGATTAGATGACGTATTACCATGTATATTATCATTTCTGAGATGTACTCCGAACAAAGCTCTCTCCATTGCAAGCAGAGTTACTCTGCGTGCAATGGAGTCTGGAGTCTTCTAATGGAGCCCTTTGTAAGCTACTACGTTTCAGATCCGTTTCACGTCACTGTTCAAAGAGTTTGGTCTTCCAAAGACCAAATCTACTATTAGCTCCATAAAAAAGAGGTTTCTCTTTTTAAAAGGGAATCCATACATTTCGAGGTCTAAAATAGGTATTGTATGAAAACACTAGTACTTTGAACAAGTTGTTGAGCCGATGTAGTCGCTGGAAAATTCCCGAGTGAATTTCTGGAAGCGTACAGTTGTTTGCGTCGCAAGTAAATTCACTTTGATTTTGCTGATTGATTGACATCAGATACCATTGTAAAGCGTTGTTTCTATTACCTGTTGCCGCGACTTCATTTGCATTGTTTTAAGGTGTTAAAAACTCATGATAATTTAATGATTTTCTTAGACGGAGTATCGATGAAGTACTTGAAAGGACCCAAGCTATTTGTGTATTAGACCCAAGAATTTCGTCAAGATTGGTTCAGTTATTCGACAATACATTGGTACCACAAGCACAACAACAGGCGCTATTTTGCCATTTAAATAAGCTGTTGTCTTCGTTCTTTCTTTAAATTTCCCATGGGGACCGTTTGTTTCATTGGCATAAAAAGTAACATATGTCATATCTCTAAGCTGAAATTGATTGTTTGCTCACTGCGGGCGTGAAGGGAAGACAAACAAACAAATACACTTCCGCATTTAAAATATTGTACCTGGTTAGATATTTAAGGACCTGAAAGGATCGAAACCATCAATGGAACCCAAATCGGTTCAGCCACTAAGGAGTTTGGTGGCAAACGAAGAAAATCATATCCAAACAAACTAACTTACAAACAAACACACAAACAATTAAACTAACACAGAAACAAAAAAAACAAACACACTCCCACACACCCACACACACACACACACACATTCACACACACGCACATGATGATGATGTTTTTTACAAGTAAATGCACAATTTTATGGGACGGTGATGATAACGGTTACGTAATATTACGAAGCTCCTTTTACACAAGGTCTTGGTTACACGTGCACATGATATTATACAACTACTGATATTTATTTAAACTTTGCCAATTACAAGTTCTCAGTTCATATCGCAAAGCGTGCATGCGAGACAAGTCTTGTAACGAGCCAATTTGTACCGTCACTATACAGGAACGCATCATACAAAAGTTGGAGATAGTTTTATCAGACTCATGGTATGGTAAAAGATAGACGGAAAATGCCCGCTCATTTAAATTGCTCTTCGAGGTTCCGCTAAGCTCGCCTCGCCATGATCCGTCTTATCCTTTCTATTATAAATGTGATAGTGTTTTTGTTTGTGCTTGACCTTTCTTAAACCCTTAACTAAGCAGCGAGCATAGAGCTAGTAGAAAGGACGGACACTTTTTATCCCAGGAAAACAAAAGATTAGAAAAAAAAAGTATTAAGTTTAGAACAATTAGAACGCGATACATTTTTACGTGCTTTCTATGGGGCCTATTTGAATAGATACATTTTTGATTTTGACTTTGACTTTGACATTATTTCAATTCCGAAAAAAATTAAAATGTTATTAGTGGGTTAATGAGTGGGTAATCTGCAAAAGTAATTATGTTTGAATGTGTTATTATTTGAGTTGTTTATTATTATTGTTATTTTTTTATTCTTAATTTTAAATAGCTATTTATATATTTTTGGAAGTTATTCTTCTTTTGGCGCAATGGACCTGAATTCTACATCGTAAAGTTAGTTCTAGGTGGCATGAAAATCGATAACTATGTTGAAGTAGTATATTCTAGTATTTTTATATTTAGAACACGTGTTTCGTAACAGTCCAAACAGTGTGAATAAATAAATATTAATACGTTAATAAAACCTTTTTTATTTAAATAAAATCTTTTTGATTAATTTTAATATTTATCGTTTATCACTACTGCATTTTAGTTATTTTTTTTTCATACGCCAAAGAAGTATAACTTCTAACGCGTGAACATAAATACACACAATATTTTTTTTATAATTATCGGTACCTGTTGAATTCTTTTTATAGCCCCGGGGAAACAAATTGTGCAACTGTAATGTTTTAAGGTGTGTGATTTCGCTAAATAAATATATAAATAAATTATCGAGCGTATAGTTGGAGACGGATTAAAAAGATGGTTGGAGACCTTGTTTCAGAGCTACAAGCAACTACCGACAAGCGACAGAGACCGTATTTCTTCTTTTAGTCTGTGATTGACACGTGAATTCCGAGAACGCTTCTCTTAAGGCGTACTACACGTAGGTAGCACCATCAGGTGTGATTGCGGTAAAACGATGGTATAATAGTCTAGGCAGTATGACTTTTTTGCGATCATCGAATGTCTATTGAATGCAGGTTTTTGGTCTATAACGCCTGTTGTCACAAGTTTGTGATAATAGCCGACGGCTAAACGCGCACGGGCGCCCTAGGCACGAGGTTTGATACTGCCAGTTTCCTAACTTCGAACTGGTACTGAGAACTCTTTAACAGAAAAACCCAGTACCTAAATAATGCGTTAGATATCCATGAGGCACAATCGATTGAGACCTTCAAGGAACTAGTGAAGGATCATTATTTGTCTCTATTTGCCGAACATCGCTGAAGCGGATAATTTTAAGTGTGTAATTTTAATTATTTCTATCCCTATCCCTATCCCTACTAATATTATAAATGTCAATGTAAGTTTGTTTGTTACGCTTTCACGCAAAAACTAATTAACCGCTCCTCATGAAAATTTGTACACATATTCTTGGAAGTGTTAGAAGTAATATAGGATACTTTTTGTCTCGACATTAAGCTCGGTTCCTTTGGGAGTGGGGATGAAAGTGTTTGACGATTTTACATCATAACTCCGACAAATTATAACCGATTTAAATAATTATTTTTGTACTATAGAGGTTGCAGTGGCGTGCATTTCATACATGCACAAAAGCACTGCATACCCAAAATATTGTATATAAGTCGTATTGGAGGGGAATTTTTCCATTTTATGCCATGAACCGGCTTTATGCATACCCTGGTCGAAAACCCTGTGCACGCCACTGAGAGGTTGTAATATGTGTTTAATTTTGCCCAATCTTTGTGTAGATCTGATGAATGTGGTTGGAGATAGAGGACATAACTCCTCAGCGGACAGCAGCAAACCCCTCATTTAAGGCTTAGCGATACTGAATACTTTAATTTTTTTTAGAACTACAACTTAATTGAATGCCACATCAAAAAACAAAATCAAACGAAGACGAAGTCGCGGGCAACAGCTATTATTTCATATAAATTGAGAACGTTACATATTGATATAAGTATTTGTATCATATATTTACATATTCATGTATGTTGTATTGATTTTTCGCCTTTGGTTGCCTGGAAGAGAGCACTTTGTCGCGATAAGGCCACCATATTGTACGCTCTTGCTCTATGTTTATATCTCTGTAACTACTTTTTTTCTTTGGTGTCCAATTCAAGACATGTATACATGAATCAATTAATTAATTAATTCTTTCATTCACCTTTAAGAGCGACCTGGGTTTCAAAACTAGAACTTCGGTACCCTTAGTAAAACATGCAGCCCTAGTGACCAAAGAGGCCAAAGAGCCTTGAAATCTTAGCTGCTCAATAATGTTAATTTTTTTTTTTTCTTTACTGACCACTCTAGTTCGTGCCTTTTTCAAGGTACTTGCCACTGGCAAAGTACATTGTGCTGTTTTGGCAATACGAAAAGCCATAAATCAAAAGAAGAAGAATGTAAATTTTAACATTTTGTGGTCTGTGCTACAAATGTATGGACAGTAAAATTTTCTGTGTGAACTCCAATGAGTATACAATCACTTCGTACGATAGGATGATAAACGATAACGGTAAAGAAAAGAGATGGTTTGTTTTTCTCTTCTTTTTCATTTCGTTGGGTATATGTAATAGGTTAATATGATATGTAATAGAGAAACATAGAATAATGATCATTAGGTAGCGGGATGAAGATAATCTTAATTGCATGGTAACCATTAAGTCGTCAGTCGATCGTGCTATTTATATTACTACATGCTAGTTTCAATCCAATATTGAGTCCCAGTGGACATGTGCTAGTTGCGATGTTTCGTTTTAATATCTTATTTCTCATAAATGAAACGCCATTTTGATGAAGTGAAAAGCGATAGCGATTCGTATAAAATTTTCAGAAGGTTAGTGCCTAAATTTACGATTTTGTATTTACTATAAATATAGAGATAATGCTACTTCGTTTATATCGACAGTTTCGAGATTCTCGTTATTTACATTTGGCATATAACGAAACGACTGACGTTTAAACCGTGTTATTTTACCTTAGAGTTTCACAAAACTTATTTGTTGTTGCGTTTGTGACGTCAACCTCGAGAGTTTTTCTATGTAGAAGAGGGAAATTTTGGAGCCATTAATTAATGTTCAACTTGGCAGTTCGTGTGTAATAAAATATCAAAATGCTTATCCTGAAATGTATTCCTTGTGCGCTTAACTAGGTTTATTTAAAAAATAAACATAGTTATATTTTAAAATAAGTGTATTTATTCTAAGTTTTAAGATCATTTGATTTGCCAGATGTCTAATTAATATACCTACGAGTTTTTAATTAAAAACTTGTACTTATAGAGACTAAAAAAAATTGTAGGTATTTCATAACCTTAAATAAAATTATGTCATATAAATATGTATCAATGTATGTAATTTAAAATTCAAACCGTACACTATACTCACTTAGCGAATGATAAAAAACTACCGATTAGCTCACTTGTACGGCATCGAAAAGGCAAATAAATACAGACTAAATTAATTGTTAATATACATGAACCACGTTAGTTGAAAGAAGAAATTAGTCGCCTGTAAACAAGACCGAGTATTAAACTGATCATTCCATGAAATCAGAGCACTTATGCCGGCCCGCGTAACCACACACGTGACACCTTGTCCAATGGGCTTTACGTAACAGCTACTTGGGAACATAAAAAGAATGTGATTTGGATACACCATCGACAGTCATTCGTGGTGCATTGTACGCGCGGTACATTCTCTATTACTAACGGTTCGCGATAATGCTACCGATTATAGCATCAGTGCTTGTGCTCCTTATCTTTGGATGCATCATACGATCCGTCACTAAGCCGAAGAAATTCCCACCAGGTATAGTTTTCTTATAGAACACTACTTAAAATTTTGTATCTTTAATTCATTTTCTTCAATTAAAGTAATGGGATTTTAAAAATAAACATATTGTTATAGCAGCAGTTTGTGCTTTTTATTATAAATCACTGGTTGGTTACACACGCGTTACTAAGCCCTAGAATTACTCAATTGTTAAGCTTCTCGAAACGAGCACTTTTAACTTATAATTCCCTGGTACATTTATCAGATAGGTAAATGTAGCGCGGTTTCAATGAAAGTTGCATAACTTTTTGAAATGAGTTGTTAGTACATTTGTTTTACATGAACTATTTTGAATGGGACACCGAGCGAGCGGATTGAAGTTGAGTGCATTTATAAATAGTCGCATAATGTCTTATGTCCGCTTCTGTTAATGGATGCCAATTGTGTTATATTGATACTGATGTCCATTTATAAGTTCAATAATATGAATGTAAGCATGTGGTTTGTATATAGACTGTAGTACAAATAAAAATGTGCAATAAGCGATACACACTAAATATATTTGAATATACTAATCTACCATGGACTGTCCCGGTTATTCAGTCCATCACCAAGTACTGGGTGCGATTCCCAGCTTCTCAGGAGTTGCAGTTGTAAATATAGGTATGTATAGGGGTGATCTATTGAAAAATTGGTGATATTCCCCCGTGACTGAGATAACTTAAACCTTCAGAGCAGTCCCGGTAAATATCCCTTAAATATGATAGCAAAATTAATCGTGGAAAGTCTAAACTCTGTCTCTCTCCTGTTACAGAGGAGTCCTGTATCTAATTATCTGAGAATAATGAAGATTAGAAGCTCCAGTTTTATAGGCATTTGAGTCGGAATATTTATGCTATCCTAGTAATTGGCGTGGATTAAATGTAGTGCGGAGTTATTTTTCGGTAAACACCAACTTAAATTTGTGCTGTGTACTGAGGATGATGATGATTAGAAGCTCCAGTTTTTATGCTATCCTAGTACTTGGTTTGAATCCTATTAAGTGTGGAGTTATTTTTCGGTAAACACTTCCCGATACTACCATCTACCCGATAGATAACCAGTCCGTCTGCCCAGCGTGGTGATTACGGATTATTTATGCTATCCTAGTACTTGGTGTGGATTCAATTTAGTGCGTTTTTCGGTAAACACTTCCCGCGAATGTTGTACTAGCAACTAAAGGTATATAACGGAGAACGGGAAGCAGCGTCCTCTGTGCCACTACTACCATCGACTTCGATAACCAGTCCGTCTGCCCAGCGTGGTGATTACGAGGAAACACTCCCGTTGAGAGAGGCCTTTAACCCATTAGTGGACTGTTACAGTCTATTGATGACAACTAAAAATATTAGCAGGAATCTTGTAGAATATTTTTCACCGCCTTTTATCAGACCATTTTCTTATACTTATGCTCATTACTAAAAGATTCTAAAAGAAATCTTAACGTGAGAATTTTAAAATAATGGCTTTGATATTAATACATTTCGTGCTTGGAACTTAGGACATATAAGCGAGCAAACCAATACAAAAAACAAGCCAGGTCTTGTGGGTTTCAAAATAAAATTGTCAAAGTAAATATTAAAGTGCCATTAGCCATTTTGGTAACAATCGAAAATAGTACTGATAAAAAAATTGTTGCTGTATTTCGTTAGAATTTGTCCGCTTAAAACAGTGGACTTAAACCTAGTAACAATGAATATTAACAATAAATACTAATTATCGGAAATAGTTGAGCCATGGTTTTATTTAATCTCTAAAACCTGTATTTTCTACCATTTATTACCATACATATACACCTAAGTATTAACTAGTAATATATTGTTGAATATGCATATATCCGCCATTTCCTCATAAGCTGCGCGTATCTGCTAGAAATAATTTATAAGGATAAGTAGACTAAACAGTTATGTTATAATTATCTTCGGTGCCATACACTGATGTATTTTTACATATACATTGATGATTATATTACGTCAGTGGTGCCATAATAAAAAATGAGCCGTTATAACTACTATATATATATATTTATATATACTTATAGTATAAAGGACTACGTAATCGATAAAAAAGCTTGGGTGAGAATTATTGCTCTAACCAGGTTGTTTTTCTAATAATTTTTAATAACAATGTGAGATGGTGATAAGAAAAAAAAACACAAGGCTAATTTTGTTGTGGGCTTCTTCTTAGACCAGGACGCGTTTGGAACCCTCGCAGCTTTAGTTTTAAGTTTACGAATATGGTTATCGCCATCATCTTACTGCCGTGTAATTCTCATGTGATGTACGTATCAAAAGTGCCAACAAAAGGCTTACTTGAATTAAGATATTTTTGACTTTGACTTTGACTTTACTACTTTGAACAAAATATAGTACATATTTTCTAGCCCGTGACTTAACGTTTGGACTAACAATTTATGAATCTTGGATGATATTTTTTATATAAAACATACATATTTTGACTCCCTTATAATCTCTTGAGATAAACGGCTTCCTGTTTTGTAAGAATAGTAAAAAAAAATCCAAAAAATTACGTTTCCATTACTTTTTATTTTTTATTCTTTGCAAAACGATGTCATCAGGCAAAAATGTTCTAACATTCTGTTTATGTTGTTTAAAACCATAGGCAAACGAGCGTTTACTCGAGTATAAATAATAAATAAAATTTCGTTTTCATGCCTAAATTAGAAACGATTCATAACTCCGTGGGTGTGCCGTGGTTAGTTGCATACATAGACGTTCCGCTTAACGATTTAGCGTTACGATGTCGCTTAGAAACCGTTTAGGGGATGGGTTTAATAACTGCCATACCCGTTACAGGCTAGCCCGTTACCATCTTAGACTTAGCAGCGGGTGAGATTGCAGTCAATGGCTAACTTGTAGTTGAATGAAAAAAACATGCAAAACAACTCTCTGTTAAATATTATTATCAGGTGCGTGTTCTATAAAGAAAAGTCCAAAAAAAAATTAATGTCAAAAAATTAATGTTAAATCAAAAGTCGATTACACATTTAGTAATTTATTAGAAATTCATCGATTGTATAATAACCTCGCTGTAATAAAAGTGTTTTAACACATTCTTTAAACTTACGAGTATGCATTGGTAGGTCCAAAATTACTTTAGGAATCTTATTATAAAAGCAATTACGAAGCGGAGTCACGCGAGTTCTATATCGATACCAAAGCATCCTCACGAGATGTTGAATGTACAACGAACATACAACCAATGAGGCTAGCTTTATTTATAATTTATGCTTAGCCAGCAAGTTGAGAAAAATTATAAATTTGCTCACAATCAAATTTCTCCACATAATTTATCGTTTTTGTGGTTTCAAAATTCAAAAATCCTTTCACTCATTAGAGAGTATTCTGTAGTCAAAGAGAGCTTTCCAGATTCAAAGAACTCCCGCTTAAGCTTGGCTTTGATCAATCTGTTTTGTATAAGCCACCTTTCTGGATTAGTAGTTATCTATGCCTTTTTAAAGACAAAAAAAACTGAAAAGACTGAAAAAAAGACTGTTTGTTCGTTGTTCATTCAACATCTCCTGAGGATGCTTTGGTATCGATATAGAATGCGCGTGACTTCGCTTCCTACCAATGCATACACGTAAGTTTAAAGAATGTGTTAAAACACTTTTATTACAGCGAGGTTATTATACAATCGATGAATTTCTTAATGACAAGGTTGCTTGGAAGCATCCGGCTCCGCTTTGAACTCTCACAAGATAGAAAGATGAATTTTAAAATGTAAAATGTAAATTGTTGATATTGGAAGGCTTCTTCTCGGTAGAATCTGCCTCCCGAACCGGTGATAGAGTCACTTGACACAGACAGACTTGACGTTTATAAAGTGCTTATATTAGGCCTACTTGAAATAAATGATTTTAAATTTTTTGAATTTGGAATCTTTGGTATCGATTTAGAACGCGCGTGACTTTTTTTTGCAGTATCTTTGTCAGCATTATCACTATTATATGACGACCACTGCTGGACTCTGGTAAAGTTACACATTACAATAGGCTGATTTTCAAAAAACTGCCCTATGATGTTCGGATCTATCTACTATTATATATCCAAAAAATATCATATTTTTTCAGATATTTAACGTTTTACTGATATGAATTGCAAATAATATTTTTAAAAATGTATTTCCTGTGGAAACGCTTGCTGTGTCACGGCCGCACTCGTGACGTCATAGACGCATTAGAGCTATACAGAAAGTCCTTGTTCCTTATCTAAAGATTATTGATTTTGGAATTTAGAACACAAAACTGAGGTAGGTACTGATAGTTTGAAATCACAAAATACTTGATATAGGTGCGCAGCGATTTTCATAGTTCAAGCGGGTAAATTAAGTTTATATAGACGTGACGTCATTCGGCGTTTGACTTGTCATGGCGGATCGCTAGCTTTTGCAGTTTTATGTATATAAAATAAATTTAAATCTCTGTATAATATGAATAAAAATACGACTTTCATCATAAATGAATCATATATGATTAGGCAAATACAATATTATAGCGATTCTTTGTTTCCTACAACTCGTTTGATGCCGAGACGGCCAATTTTGCGTTACTCCAGCGTTAATGGCACTCCGGTGCGGGGTTGCTATTCCAGAACCATGTCACACTAGGGCCCAGCGTCAATCGATTCTTTGACCTCTGTGTGTGATTCTCTTTGCCACTTTAGCAACAGTAGTAGGACTATTTCGGGAACTGGTTTTTACGAACCTCCTCATTTCTTCTCCGGGTTTGATCACTAAGAGATACTCTGAGCATCTCTCTATCGGCCGCTAACTGGTTCTTAGCCTTTTTATGACGCTTACAGCTACTCGTATCTCACGAATGTGGTATTGCTGAGGAAAAAAAAACCGGCCAAGTTCGAGTCGAACTCGCTCACGTCGGGTTCCGTACCATTATATAAACCTTGCATCAACTGTGAAGGACACCATTGTGAGGAAACCTGCATGTCGGTCTGACAGTTCTCTATGATGATTTCAAATGTGTGTGGAGTCCAACAAGTCGCACTAGCCAGCTTGGTGGACAACGGCTTTAACCGCTCCTCATCGTGGGAAGAGCCCGTGCCCTGTAGTGAGCCGGTAATGAGTTTAGAAGTCGATGATGATCTATAAAAACCGCAGAAAAAAAGATGACTTTTGTATGGAAGCTTCCTTGAATATTTATTTTATTCTGCCTTTTAGAATTTTTTATTATAGCGGCAAAAGAAATACATTTTCTGTGAAAATTTCAACTCTGTCAATACCACGGTTAATGAGATACAGCCTGGTGACAGAAGGTCAGACAAACAGATAGACAAACGGGCGGACAGCGGAGTATTAGTATTATGGTCTTGTTTAACCTTTGGGTACGGAACCCTAAAAAACTTGTACAACTGGTTGTCGCCTATAACAGAAAATTAAGCTTTAGGTTAATTATTTTCGTGGGAATTCCGCAAAATTATTTAAATATTATAAAATCTTTTTTTTTTTTTTACTACGACAATAAGCACATCGCCACCTAGCCCCAAAGTAAGCGTAGCTTGTGTTATGGGTACTAAGATGACTGATGAATATTTTTATGAATTATATATACATAAATACTTAGAAAATACATATAAACACCCAGACACTGAAAAACACTTATGCTCATCACACAAACAATTTCCAGTTGTGGGAATCGAACCCACGGCCTTGGACTCAGAAAGCAGGGTCGCTGCCCACTGCGCCAGTCGGCCGTCAAATCTATCCAATGCTTATGCAATAGTTTTTTTGCAAACATTTCTTTCACTGTGGTATTACTTCGCAGTCAGTTGGACATTTCAATGCATGGATATGCATTAAAATGTCAAACTGACTGTTCAACTTCGCAGCTATCCAGTGGCACAATTAAAAGTTTGTGTCTGGAGCAATTAAAAATATGTGTGAGAAAACTTTTTAGTATAGCCTACTCCATATTTTTTGCAAGTTACGTAGCCAGTTCAATTTCAGATTACTGCACGATTCACCAGTAAGCTATACTCGTGGCTTTCTTTCCACTCTTTTTTTTATCGGTGAGAACTAATACCTTGGCTACCTTATCCGTATACGTTATTCATTAATTGTTGTGAACCAATAATATATTTAGAGTAAAAAAGAGTTCATCGTTAAATACTAAATCGATAACGCCACTTTATTTAAATTGCAAACCGAAAAGCTGAAAATCTTATAAAATGTAATTAATTAATTAGGTAATGTTAAATTTTTTTTTTTATTAAACTTTATTATTAATTAAATAAAATTAATTGTAATTTTTATTATTACATAACTATAACCTAAAATAAACTATTTAAAAACTAAATAAAATCTAAAACGTCCTCGAAACCACCGCAGCGAGGCACAGTTCCCAAGATGCTGGCAGCATTGCCCCTTTGGATGGCCAAACTAATTCGTTGGCCAAGGTAACTGCCCGCTCTAGGATCACCGGTAGACTCGATAACCCTTTTCGATAATTCTTTGAAAAGGGCTCTTGCCTCCGGACCCCACGGTCCCGAAGTCTCTACTCCAAAAGGCACAAAAATGAAGCTGCTATCCAGGTTTTCATATTTACGCCTCTTGGCCTGCTCGGCACTGGAAGCAGCCGCACCTACCATTGACGAAGTGGCCTGGATGTGTGATGCAGCTAGGGTATCAACACAAGTTGCATCCCACAGAAGTGACCTTCCAAGCCTCCAAGGTATGAGCGTCATACCATCAGGTCTCTTGCCATCGCTCCGCGCCAAACCAATAGGTTCTAATACAGCTGGTACGTGAGCGGTAGCTAGAGAACGTCGGATGATGTCGTTGATGGTGCTATGGCGAGAGAAGCGACCAGCGCTTCTTGAACAGGAGAGTCCATGGTGACCGTAGGTGTCAACGCTGTCACCGCAGTGGCATCGATGAGGCTGAATTATAGAGGCGCCAAGCCTAAGACCAATCACCACCGATAGAGTGGTGTGGTCTAACATAGTGCCCAGGTTAGCTGAAGGGAGAGCATGTAGCCAGTAGCCGGACTCCTTAGCAGAGAGAGCGAGAAGACGAGCACGGTCTCTTTTAGATGGCATTTGATCTAAAAGTGTGTCAAAAGTTTTTTTGCAAATAATGTCGTCCCACTGTCTCTGTGAAGAAAAAGAAACCGGCAAAATACTGGGACTAAGAGCAGACCAACTATTTCTTGCCTCTGCCAAGTATGACACTTCTATGGAACCCAAAGAATTGGATATAATTTTTTGAAAAAGAGTGTGTGTACTGTACACAGAGGAAAGAAAAGCTGGCAGCGAAACACTTGAAATTTTGCGAATTCCAAGACCGACATACCCTATCGGAAGTGTTACTTATGGGACAATTTAAAATATTAACGAGAATATCTTTTATAAAAGTATCCAATTTTTCCATTAAAAAATTAAATCTCCAAAGAGGTGAGCATCCAAGAAAATACGTAAATTTTGGAACAAATAAACAAAAGCGAATAATGGTTAGAGCCATATGTGGATTAATTTCGAAAAGACGATCGGAAGTGTTGCTAAATTGGGAAATTAAATCGTCTATAAACTGTGGGACTGACGTTTCCAGTATAGGTGCCCCTAGAAGACGAAGTGATTTATCATTTAAAACTTTGATGCCGGGAGCCAAGTTATTAAATTGTTTTAAAATGTGCTGTTTCGATTCATCCGAAAATGAATTTGGAATAAATATTTCACATTTATCAAAGTTAAGCTGTAAGCCAATCAGTTCAAATTTTGATATGATACTCTTAAGATCATCCAAAACTGTGTTCACTTTGCCACCTAAGGTCCCATCATCTAAATATTAAATTTTGATAAAAGATAAAGATATTAAATTTTGAATTTATAGTTGAAATTATAGGTAATAATAGTAAATATAATTATTAGTAATGTTAAAACATAAATAAGTTGGTAATTAGTGATGTAAAATATAAAAATTAAAGATTGGCAACACTGTAAAGGGGAAGGGGAGTCGCTCGGTCTCAAGCCGCACAACGACATCAACGGGCATCCATTTTGTGTGAAAAGTGCATCCTATGATCCTTTTACGCGATTTATTCCGAGCAATACCGAGCCTACGAGTCTCCGGTTGCTCCGATACAAGAGTCAATTAACGTTTTTGAAGTTATGCTTCTTTTGGCGCGTTAGGGAAAAGATATGAGTTTAAATTCTCACGATGCGCGCGAAAGATTTTTATCTTGTAGTAGTTTTAATTATAATGCGTGTACCTAAGTACACACACGTATTTTTTTTGTATCAAGCTACTTTTGTTGAATTGGGAGAATAGTACCTATCCATACTTTATTAGTTCAGTTCAAACCGCAGGTTGGTGTAAAATTCTAATGAGGGGCCTTGTTCAAATACGTAGCGAGAACAAGCTAAATAGAAGCGCTATAATTGGCTGGGCGTAGTCAGTTAACTAGTATCTAATTATCAAAGTACGTTTGAACTGGTTAATCTTTGTTATATGAATCGATTTTCAGGAACTTTCATGTATTTCCCCGGGCGACTAACAAAATCAAACTCTTTTTGATTATATAATTAAAGAAATGGATATAATAAACACAAATAAATTTGGAATACTTATAGTCTTCAACTCATTATTGGACAACCAACATTAAAATTTGAGATTTATGTACAATTGAATAATTGAAACACCGGACTGCGCCCACAGACTTTGACAATTGAAAGCGTACACTGTAAAACCTTATAGCTAACTTCAGGGTGTCGGTTTATTGTGACGGTGTGCGCGCGCATCGTAAAAATTTCATTTTTCCCTAACGCGCCAAAAGAAGTATAACTTCCAAAAATAAAGGTAATGAACGATACGGTATCATAGACTACATCTTATTTCCCACGAAGGTGAAATGATGCTCGAATGATTGTGGATACATATTAAAATCTTTAACGACAATTCACATTTCAAGGGGTAATAGCGGCAGCATTTTGGGGACGGTGCCCATAAGTGAACAGTAAGACGGCTTATATGTATTTATTGTAAATATTAATTTTAGTTTGTATTTATTATTTTGTAAGTATTATTAAAATATATTTTTCGTTGGTTTATTAATAAAAAACACACATTCACTAAAATCCACATAGAACATTCAAATCTGCTAGTACGGAGATAGTATTTTTGTATTTAAATAAAATAGACATTCGTTTAAAGAAAATTGTATACAATCTTACAATAAACTACGGGATGACATCTTGGAAATGTCTCTTAAAGAGTTCAAACTTTATATAAAACGTAAGCGGAAAAGTCAAAGTAGTGGATTCGAACGATACAAAAGCTTCCGTATGAATTGTTGCTCAATCCAGGTTGCCCTTTAAGAAATAAATCTAAATGGCAATGTGACATGGTAATAGGAAAAGGAACATCCGGCTAAGTTTTTTGTAGGCTTCTTTTCAGAATACAGTGCGTTTGGAACCCTCGTAGCTTTAGTTTTAAGTTAACGATTGTATATAACGAATGATAAGCTTAATTGGGAACACTAAATAGCTTTATGGCTCGTCGACTATTTTTCTTTTTTTTTTCAGTGGTTATTATTACAGTAAATTACAAACATTCCGTCATACTGTAGTACAGTTTGTTGGCGGAATATTTATCCACTTTGATCATAATTACATGTTCCAAAACCACAGCATATGTTCATTAAACTATGCAATAATGAAGAATCTTTGGCATTCAAACATTTTACCGTACCAAATGAATGCGCAGTTATTATTTTAAACCTTTACCATTATTTCAGAAATTCGAAAATGAAGGAATTCGTAACATTACGGCGCGAATACTTGGTGTTTAATCCTACTAATATTATAAATGTGAGAGTGTGGATGTTTGTTACTCAATCACACAAAACGGCTGAACGGATTTGGATGAAATTCGGCATGCATGTAGCCTTTGACATACAAAAGAACAAAAACAACCTTTTATCCCGATTCCTTAAGTAGTACCCGAGAGAAAATTTTAAATTGTTTACGAGCTAAGCCGCAGGCAGACAGCTTTGAAATTTGGTATATATGTCACCTATGCTTTGAAACGAAACGAAGCAATCCTAAAGTCTACGCAGTCATGGGCAGAAGCTAGTGCTTCAATAAATCGAATTTAAATTTTACAAAGTTAACATTAACTAATATTTCTTGCTTAAAAACTAACTGAAAAAGTTTTTAAAATTATTTTTGACTTTAATGTTAAAAACTTCTGTTTTTTCTCACTGATATAGTATAAGCGATAAGACCGCCTTTTGTATTCCACTCCAGTCTTTGTGTTTCTCTCTATTCTTATTTAGCTTTTTTTTTCTGGGTTTCAGTTGTGTTCAAATTGAGAGTATAAATAAAAAGGTTTGTAAAAACTAAATTTAAACATTCCACTAAGCCGACCTAGTATTATTATACCTAATCCTATAATATTATAATCCTCAACCAGTTAGCTTAAGTGTAATCCCAAGTAATTTTTAATACTTCGAAGGCAGTGTTATCTGACTCCTTACCTATATGTTATCTAACATCATGAAGATAACATCGTATCAACACATTACCCATTTTTTGGATTATGGAGAACTTATATATATACTTTATACCTTATTAAAAAAAAATTTTAATAAGGTATAGTTCATTATCATCATGTCAACAAATCGACGTCCACAGCTGGACATAGGCCTATTGTAGGGAGTTCCACAATACACGGTCCCGGGCCGCTTGCCTCCAGCGGCTCGCGACTCGCCTGATGTCATCTGTCCACCTCGTTGGGGGCCGACCTACGCTGCGTTTACCGGTGCGGGGTCGCCATAAGTTATGTGCGTTTTATTACTAAACTATCATCTGCTTGGACGGTGAAGGAAAACAACGTGAGGAAACCTGCATGCCTGAGAGTTCTATTATGTTCTCAAAGTCCACAAATCAGCACTGAACCGGTTTGGTGGACTACGGCCCTTCTTATTGTGGGAGGACACCCGTGTCCTGTAGTGGGTCGGTAATGGGTTGACATGATGATAACTAAGATGACTGATGAATGTTTTTATGAATAATTTACGTTAATGTTTATAATATACAGATAAACGCCAATTCATTCATCATACAAACATTTTCCATCCCCACAACTGCTGTGAGGATAGTACCCACGGCCTTGAGCTGAGAAAGCAGGCGCGGGTGAAGTGCGCGATGGGGCACAATGCACTGCATGCAATGATTTAGGGTTAGGTATGTTCTTGATTCTTTGGGTGAGACTATTTTAAATCTAGATAAATTGTAACTATATAATTATAGCTCAATGTACTTATGCTGGGGCCTTCTTTTTAAGACATGGATTAAGACACGAACCCACCACGCTATTTCGATACGGGTGGGCGGGCTTGAACCGGGAAACCTTTAACAGACTTCACCGACGGCTTAACATGAACTCCGCTGAGTTAACGTTAAGCCGTCAGTGAACTTATAAGCATGCGCGAAATCAGTGGCGAGCATAGGTGTTATAACCAGGGTATAAAGGAGGAAGATCGCATAAAGTTTAAAATATCTCCTTCTACACAAGTTGTATGAAATTTTTAGGGTAGGCAGTGTATTTGTACATATACGAAGTGCACGCCACTGCAATCAATCATGCTAACCTCTAGACGAGGTAGTTAAATTAGATGAGGGTTTGTACCCAACAATTGGCACCTATGTTTCATTTCGTGCGAACAACAAAACAAGGAAAATATATTTTGTATTGTTAACACAAGGCCTGCGTCCAATTTGTACGGAACCTGCAATTTACGCCATATACGTAGCCAGGAAATATACTCGTACATGATATTCGATTGCTGAGCGGGAAATTGTATGGTACCAGTCCATAACAAATTTGGATTAGAATTTATAAAAGAATTCCAAATAAAATCACAGGTAAAGAAAACGATAACGTGTAAAGTTCATAATAGGTAAAACGCCAAGAAATATTTATAAACTATAAAACTTATGTCCACTGACTACGGCCTTAACCCCTTCTCCTGTGGGAAGAGTGGGTCATCACCATATCAACCCATGCCCGGAATGGGTTGATATGGTGATGACGATGATGATATAACTTATTATACAAACAGTTAACGATTTTCTTAAACATATACTCATATATCTCACCATTAAGGTAGCGTTTGGAATTCGAATCGATTCGATTTTATTTGGGATTCCTAAGATTTCTCATGTTTACCGTAAACTTTTTTTTCAATTCAACAAACTAGTAAGTGCTTTGTAGCCAGTTCCAAAATCCTCGGTCCTCGGCTGCTTCTTTCCAGCGGTTCCCTACAACTCATTTATACATATCTCACACTTAAGGTAGCGTTTGGAATTCGGATCGATTCGATTTTATTTGGGATTCTTAAGATTTCTTATGTTTACCGTAAACTTTTTTTTTCAATTTAACAAACTAGTAAGTGCTTTGTAGCCAGTTTCAAAATCCTCGGTCCTCGGCTGCTTGTTTCCAGCGGCACCAAACGACTTGATCCATGTCCAACTTTTCTATAGAACTCAATTATAATTTTCTCATCGAACAGAATGAGTTTGTAAGAAACGTTTTCGATCGACCGTTTTTTCTCCGACTTACCTTGCAAATCCGACACCGAGCAACCGAGCACGGCAAACCGAGTAGCACAAAAAAATCTTTTCAGTTTTCAGCTTGGCCCAGCTCGGCTGGGCTTGGCATGTTCTTTAAATCCAGGGATTACCCTCGACAGTATCACAAACTCACAAAATCACCAACTTTATAATACCACATATAAAAAACGTTAGGAATTAACGGAATTTCAATTCTATTCCACTCAAAAGCTTTCGCTACGAATGAAAAAGTCCACAAAAAATCGGACAATAGGCCTGCCAGCCAATAAGCTGATATGAAAACCTAGGCTTACACACAATAAAAATCACCGGGTATTTTTTAAAATCTTTTGAATGTTATTTTTTTCATTCGATAGTTTATTATTAAATAACGTATATATGCGATTATGTAGAATATGTAATTATATTTAAACAAGCATTGCAATGTGAATTATACTTTTTTTTTTTATATTTCAACTAATTCACACTAGCTGTTGCCCCCGTTAATTACAGATTTTGCAAATCCCGTAGGATTCGGCTGGTTTTTTGAGATAATTAATGTAGCTTATTCTCCATTTATTAAAATATCTGCTTGTATAATATTTAGCCCTAAAATAAAGACAAGCGTAGGAAGCCTAAGACTGCCATCAATTTTCAAGAGTCTTACGCCCGTTTTCACTAACGACAAACTTAGCAATGCCTAATTAAGTAACTAATCTAAGGAGAGTACTAGATACATCAACCGTTCAACATTAGTAACCACCTAAGAATTGGTGAAACGATTTTTTCCTATAGATTACGCCTAAAACATAAGCATTCGATTTAGGCGATACCTACCTTTAGTGAAAAAGGGCATTTAACTTTTTCACGATGTATTTATTTAGAATCAAAGTTAAGAATATGTGTGTTCATATAAAGAAAAGCGAGGAAAAGGTAAATAATACAATACTCCCAGCCGGATACTCTGTTGTTTCAATACAACAATTGAAACGACAAAGTAAAGACGGTTGACTCTGCGTTGAGGAGGTTGTAGGATAGAATTGGCTTATATTTTATAAGTAAGAAGCGTATGACAGCTGGATGTAGGGGCTGCTCTGTGGCTCGTAAAAATAGTTTAGTAACATTGGAAAATCATAAATTCCGAACGACAATACTCTCTGAAATCAGCCAGTCTATGTTATTATCTATACTAGTATTATAAAGAGGAAAGATGTGTTTTATTTGTAAGTTTTATTTGTAGATTGTTTATTTGTAATCGATAAACTTTAATCTTTTGATTTTTTACCATTTAAAAGCTCTTTTATCTAAAGGTACCGTATATATTTGATACCAATAATAATAAAATTTCAGCTTGAAATATTTGTAAAATCAGAAGAAAAAACGTCATAAAGAAATACTATGATTTATAAAACTACTGTCTCTAATATCTTTAGTAGATTTTAATACAAATAAAAAAATAGCGTACATACATTTATAATGTACAAAAATACATCAGACAGAGTCACTTTATTATCATTTCTGATTGTTAGATAAACCTTGGTCTTTATGTATATTATAACTTTAGGAGATAAAGAAAAACATAAGTATTATGAGATATACTTGGCATACCCCACCGATCCAATATTGTCAAGTATTGTCAAATATTGTCCACCAATCAGCACTGAATGCGGCCTTTAGGGCACATAAATAAATAAATAAATAAATATACTGCGACATCGCCATCTAGCCCAAATAAAGCGAAGCTTGTGTTATGGGTACCAAGATGACTGATGAATATTTTTATGAATAAAATACACAAATACTTTGAATATACATATAAACACCCAGACACTGAACAAAATTCATGTAAATCACACCAACATTTTCCAGTAGTGGGAATCGAATCCACGACCTTGGGCTCAGAAAGCACGGTCGCTGCAAACTGTGCCAATCGGCCGTCATTGCGGGAGGAGATATGTACCCTGTAGTGGGCCAGTAATGTGCCTAAGTAATGAGAAAGGTGTTGTTGTGGCCAATATAAGATTAGCTAGCGCATTTAGATTGCACAGTAGAGATTTTTTTTGACAGGGCTCCAAATTCAAAAACCAAAATTTAAAAAAAATTCAAAATTCGAAATTCATTTATTTCAAGTAGGCTTAATATAAGCACGTCAATTCTGTCTGTGTGTAGTGACTCTACCACCGGTTCAGAATGCAGATTCTACCGAGAAGAAGCCGGCGAGAAGTTGCTGTTTTCCAATATCGACAATTTACATTTTACATTTTAAAATTCATTTTTCCATCTTGTGAGAGATGAAAGCGGAGCCGGATGCTTCCAAGCAACCTTGTCATTAAGAGATTCATCAATTTTATAATAACCTCGCTGTAATAAATGTGTTATAACACATTCTTTAAATTAAAGCTTGTCCGGGGAACTACCATCATGCTTATTTCTGCCGCGAAGCAGCATTGTTGCAATGCCGTGTTCCGGTCTGCAGAGCGTGGGTGCAGGTTGGCGGCACGTTGCAGGAAGTGCTCCTTGAATGTCCTGCGAGTTTTTGCTCGGTTAGGTATAGGCGATGGATACCATCAAGTGAACCATCTGCTTGATCCATCAATAAAAACTAAAAAAAAGGCAACAGCTAGAAACCTTATAATATGTTCTTTTTTATGCTTATCCGTTGTTTCGTAACTTCATGCGGAATATCCATTGAGGCCACAGGGAATGCTTTGACTTTGTCTCTGTAAATGCAACGCACTCAAATATTTGTCCCATTGCAGAGCGCATTTCTCTCGAATAAAACGTTCAAGTTCAAATATTTCTAGTTCAAATTCAGAGCGTCGTTGGGAATTTTGTACAAACAAACCTGGCGCACGAGAGTCACCTAGCGGTCATGAACTAATTGCCCAGCCATCCTTGCAGAGTATGTAATCAAAAGCTCTGGTCAAAGAGAATATAAACACTACATTCAAGTACACTCTGAGAGTTTACCGTACAAATTGAAGGTCTACAAAGAACAAATTACACGGACCATTTCTCACAATTTATAGCTTGTGCAGTTTTATAGGTTGTATTTAATTTTAAATGAATTTGAAAAGGAGTTAAAATTCTTTGTATGCCCGTTTTCACTAAACCTAGCCTAAATCGAATGCTTAGTTATTAAAAAAATCTAGTTTACGCATGTATAATATATTTTAAAAATTTGTACCACCAGCGGTCTCCTCTTCTTTTTTTCCAATTCGAAGTTTGCCTGGCAGAGATCGCTATTCAGCGATAAGGCCGACATTTGTATTCTACTTCTTTCTTTATGTTTCTGTTTTTATTTTATTTTGTGTATGTTAATGTTGTGGTATACAAATAAAGAGTTTAATAAATTAATTAATAAATAAAAAAAATCGTTTCACCAAGTCGATGTATGCCTAGGAATGTCCTTAAATTAGGTATTCCTTATTTGGGCATTGCCTTGTTCCTCGTTAGCAAAAACGGGCAGTAGTCCACCAAGCTGGCCAATTACGTATGAAAAGACTTCACACGTCTTTGAGAACTTTATGGAGAACTCTCAGGCATGCAGCTTTCCGAATGATGTTTTCTTTAAGCGATAAAGAAAGTGATACTTATTTAAATAACTACAAAAAGTTTCGAGGTGCATTTTGGGGATTGAACTCGGTCCGAAATGGAAGCCAAAGCTCTAACCACTAGGCTATCACCGGTGACTAACACAAATAGAAAACTGAACCCTTCTACCGAAATGTAGTTTCCATCAACAAAAACATTGGAAAGGAGGATTGCATTCGGATAGCCGATAGGTCGAAAAAAAATGCCAAAATCAAAACAACAAGCTTGTCTTAAGGTTTGACGAAGTAATGTTGTGTTGACCCTGTATACTACAATAGAATATCAATTTAACTCATCAAAAAACACCAGATGACCCGCTCTCTCGCTTGTTCGTTATTTATATATTGTTAAATAAAATAATTACCAACCAGTTCTTGCTCTTGCATAATACAATAATTCTACTGGTGAGGTAGTCATACTTTAACCGATCGATGTTTTATTGAAATTCACCCTCTGTACTGCCCCGCTGGTAGCTTAAAAATGAATTGACGTTTTAAGTGGAAAATCATCGTCTATAAACGAGCACTTTGCACGTCCTTTAAAATGCCGCTCTGTGCGTAGGTGTTAAGAATCATGTCCCAGTAATTAAACCGGCATCCATACTCTTCAGCATTGCATCAATGTTGCTTTGCGGCAGAAATAAGCATTTTTATTTCCCCGAACGAGCTCTGTCACAAAAAGTTCTGCTACTACTGAAACTAACCTAAGTTACTAATACTTTTTGCCATTTTGTTTTAGTGCTTTTTCCATTGTTACAGGTCCAAAATGGTATCCAATATTCGGATGCAGTACACTAGTGCAGAAATATACAAAACTTTACGGATCACAATGGAAAGCCCTGTCACAGATGGCCAAAGAATATTCTACGCAAGTTCTAGGCATAAAGTTGGGGCTGGAGCCAATAGTGGTGGTTTTTGGTGAGAACAATATAAGGAGAGTGTTCATGGAGAGGGAGTTTGAAGGTAGACCGAACAGTTTCTTTATAAGGCTGAGATGTCTTGGCAAGAGGATGGGTAAGTTAATAATAATATCACCAAAGGCTACTATTTTATCAGATAAGTTTACTTTAATTACTAACATCACTACAGAAAAAGATTTCAGGGTCGCAAATAACGTATTACGAGGGTAAAACTGACTTATAAATATATTAATTATAATACTAATATATATGTAATACGAGCTGGTGCCCGCGACTTGGACCGCGAAACGATTTATTTTTGAGATCAGTGGCAGTTTACTCGTAGTTCTACAGATATTTTCAGTTTTGTAGTAAAAAAAAAATCGGGTTTAGATTTTAAAAAAACTGTTTAAATCATATCCGACATATTTTTAATGTATCTTAAATGGATTTCACAGCTCACGCCATGTAATGAACTTTGTAGACAAAATTTCCCTACTTTGTGTTACATTATTGTAATTTTCTGAAGGATCTACAATGTTTATTTTAATAAAATATAGCCTTTGTTACTTCCTACGTTACTATGGGATTTTCCTTTCGCAGTCTATTAGGTACAGACTAAAAAACAACTCTTTATAATATTAGTATAGATGAAATATTAATAATAACATATATACCGACCAATGAGTAGTAATTACATTTTTGCTTGACCCAGGGACTGAGCACAGCATATTGGTTAATATTTAACTATATAAGAAATTATACAACAGTTACCTTAGTTGCCAACCGAGAGTATGTCCTAACTCGCTTATGAGCATAGGTATTTTGTAGGGATTTCATAGAGGTCTAGAGGCTCCCTGTGACTCGGTTGATGTCATATGCCTACTCCGTCGAAGTACCAACGCTACGTTTACCGATGCAGGGATATTCCAGCACGTTGGGACCAAAGTCGAAGTCAAAAATATCATTATTCAAGTAGGCCCCGTAGGTGGCACTTTTGATGAGTACATTACACAAGAATTACACGCTAGTGAGATGTTCCAAATGCGTCCTGGTCTAAGAAGAAGCCCACAACAAACTTAGCCGGGTGTTTTTTTTGTTATCACCATCTCACATTGTCATTTAAATTATAAGAAGAGCAACATGGTTAGACCTTTACATCTATCGGTTCGGGCGGCCGCCCATTGCCACTTCAGCTTCGCGACTTCATCATTCATCTTTCTCTGAACTCTGGTTCTTGAACCTTAACCCTTAGATCGTGTTTATTTATTTTTATTTGGACAACAAAATGGCATGTTCATTACACGTGTTATTAGTTATGGATAAAAATAGCCTCAGGTTACTAATTACACATACTTCCCCTTACAAGTAACCCAACATGCACTAGTTAGTAGGATAACTGAAGTTAATATAATAAAATAATTTAAATACCTAGTAAATAAAGACACAACAGTAAATAAAATTTATAAAAAATTAAAACAGAATTAGTGACTAATATAACCAATAAAAATATTTAAGAAACTAAGAAAAATAGAGAAAACCATCTAAGAAAAACAATTTTGGAGTAATCATCAAATTACGAGTCACCTTGGTGTTGAGGGTTCCGCGTTATATTATAATATAATGAAATAGAAATACGTGTAATTATATACTTAAAAGACTCTTTTGAGCGTATTATTGCCTTTTGTAGCTTTCATTACATCGCGAACACGAGGTTATAACAGTTCCGGATGTTTTGAATTTTAATTAGCTAAGTACTTGTAGAGCATTTCGAAACTAGAACAGTATCAATGACTAGGTATTAAATAAAATACACTTTACTTGCTTTAAAATATCATTCACGATACGACCACCTTTGTTTTGATTTAAAAAATCCCGAATACTCTTTGGCAAAAGGTGCACACACTTTTGAAGGAAAATATATTATAATATATTATTTATATATTTTTTTATGGGCACCTATACTGGAAACGTCAGTCCCCCAGTTTATTGACGATTTAATTTCCCAATTTAGCAACACTTCCGATAGTCTTTTCGAAATTAATCCACATATGGCTCTAACCATTATTCGCTTTTGTTTATTTGTTCCAAAATTTACGTATTTTCTTAGATGCTCACCTCTTTGGAAATTTATTAATTTTTTAATGGAAAAATTGGATACTTTTATAAAAGATATTCTTGTTAATATTTTAAATTGTCCCATAAGTAATCAGGCATGGACCCAGGCCTCACTTCCGCTAGGATATGGCGGTCTTGGAATTCGCAAAATTTCAAGTGTTTCGCTGCCAGCTTTTCTTTCCTCTGTGTACAGTACACACACTCTTTTTCAAAAAATTATATCCAATTCTTTGGGTTCCATAGAAGTGTCATACTTGGCAGAGGCAAAAAATAGTTCGTCTGCTCTTAGTCCCAATATTTTGCCGGTTTCTTTTTCTTCACAGAGACAGTGGGACGACATTATTTGCAAAAAAACTTTTGACACACTTTTAGACCAAATGCCATCTAAAAGAGACCGTGCTCGTCTTCTCGCTCTCTCTGCTAAGGAGTCCGGCTACTGGCTACATGCTCTCCCTTCAGCTAACCTGGGCACTATGTTAGACCACACCACTCTATCGGTGGTGATTGGTCTTAGGCTTGGCGCCTCTATAATTCAGCCTCATCGATGCCACTGCGGTGACAGCGTTGACACCTACGGTCACCATGGACTCTCCTGTTCAAGAAGCGCTGGTCGCTTCTCTCGCCATAGCACCATCAACGACATCATCCGACGTTCTCTAGCTACCGCTCACGTACCAGCTGTATTAGAACCTATTGGTTTGGCGCGGAGCGATGGCAAGAGACCTGATGGTATGACGCTCATACCTTGGAGGCTTGGAAGGTCACTTCTGTGGGATGCAACTTGTGTTGATACCCTAGCTGCATCACACATCCAGGCCACTTCGTCAATGGTAGGTGCGGCTGCTTCCAGTGCCGAGCAGGCCAAGAGGCGCAAATATGAAAACCTGGATAGCAGTTTTATTTTTGTGCCTTTTGGAGTAGAGACTTTGGGACCATGGGGTCCGGAGGCAAGAGCCCTTTTCAAAGAATTATCGAAAAGGGTTATCGAGTCTACCGGTGATCCTAGAGCGGGCAGTTACCTTGGCCAACGAATTAGTTTGGCCATCCAAAGGGACAATGCTGCCAGCATCTTTGGAACTGTGCCTCGCTGCGGTGGTCTCGAGGACGTTTTAGATTTTATTTATTATAATAGTTTATTTTAGGTTATAGTTATGTATTAATAAAAATTATATTTTAGAGTTAAAAGAAATACAAATAAATTCTTATTTCTTCAGGAAAATATAGCAACCATTATCCGATAAGATAAAACTGTCCGTGCTGGTACCAAAAAGTATTACAAAATCCCGCAAGAATGGTCCTCGGGAACTTTTCCGTAATAAACATCGAGAAAAGACAAGTTTATCGTTTATTGTTCACGTCATATCTGCTATTTTTATATTAGTTTGAATATTTAATTATTTTTTTATTTTTAATCCAAAATTTAGGCAAGGTATAAATAATTTTTTAATCGATAGCATCAAAACAAATAAGTATTTTATGAGACAAAATCACACACGGTGCTTTTTGGTGCCCACCAGAAAGCACCGTGTTGATTGGCGATTTGTGTTCAAGTGCGATATACGCGATATCGCACTTGAACACTAAATCGCTTAGAGGCAAGTCTTTATCGGTAGGGTAACTTGCAAAGGCCGGAGCCTCCCACAACCCGGTACCTCCTCATTAAACCTTTTCGCCAGGAAGATCGTCGAAAATTTTGGTAATCAATCTTGGATAACTATAAATTATACCACATAATGACAATGTCTCCAGAGCCAATTCGTACGTCTCATTTTATTTTCTAATTTATTAACTGCAAGGCCGTTAATAGAACAATAATAGAACTTGGATAGCTTATAACTTGGAAATTTAATAATTTAAGAGATTTTGTCTCATAAAATACTTATTTGTCGCCACTCCAGCACCTCAGGAATCCAATGCACATTGCTCTTTCGAGATACGTGTTCTGATCATTACCTCTTTAGCAATAACATTTCGCATATCGATCTAGCCCGATTAGTTCTGCATCGATTAGCTCCTTATTTCTGCATCGATCACGCAGAGATTGACGGCCTAGTGGCGCAGTGCGTAGCGACCCTGCTTTCTGAGTCCAAGGTCGTGGGTTCGATTCCCACAACTGGAAAATGTTTGTGTGATGAACATGAATGTTTTTCAGTGTCTGGGTGTTTATCTGTATATTATAATGTATATATGTGTATTTCATTCATAAAATAAAATATTCATCAGCTATCTTAGTACCCATAACACAAGCTACGCTTACTTTGGGGCTAGATGGCGTTGTGTGTATTGTCGTAGTATATTTAAAAAAAAATTTAAAAGAGATAACTTTTAAATTTATTAGAATATCCTCAACACATTACGTTCACCCGAAAACTAACTTTCCACTGGTGTAATCGGATAAAATGAGAAACTTTAAACGGATCAGAACAAACTAGTGGAGTGGCGATGAAGCACCAAATCCAATAACAATTTCTACTTAGCAGGCGCAAGCTTCTAAATTGACTTTAATCTGTTATTGGATTAAGCGCTTTGCCTCTGTCAGTGCTTTACAGAACCGTTAAATGACTTTGATTTAAAGATTTCTGAAGAGATGCATAATGATAATGATTCTAAATAAACTGTTAATAAATCCTAAGCCAAACAATATATTTTATCCATGGAATTTTAATTACCATTGCCACCAATGTACAACTTAGTTTCACGACAGACCCGATGGATATTTATGATAAATCCAAAAATAAAATGAGTTTTTATATCTTTGGGTTGATTATATCAGAGTGATACTATGGCGATCGAAGTCTGTCTGTTTGTAGTGACTCTACCACCGGTTCGAAGGAAAAATCTACCGAGAAGAAGCCGGCAAGAAACACAGCAGTTGCTCTTTTCCAACATCAACTATTTACATTTTACATTTTATCATTCATTTTTCTATCTTGTGAGAGATGCTTCGAAGCAAAATTAAAAAAAAATCATCAATTGTATAGTAACCTTGCTGTACTTAATGTGTTTTAACATAGTCTTTATTGTTTAAGATACAGAGTTGAGTACCATAAATTCAGACAATAACTTTGAAATAAGGTGATCAAAATGTTCTCAATCGCAGACTTGAATGCCATTTACTCTTACGGATCAGAATCATCACTCGTATTAAAATAAATACTACCCAATATGCAACCTATAGATTATATTATAGTGTGAAATATTATATTTTAGGTATAACTTTTGCTGATGGAGAGTTATGGAGAGAACATAGACATTTCACAGTTAAGCACCTAAAGAACGTCGGTTTCGGCAAGACTGCTATGGAAGCAGAGATAAAAAAAGAGTTACAGAGCATAATAAATTACATAAATACACATAAAAGTAAACCCATCAACCCAAAAACTATATTGGCTATGTCAGTCATGAATATCCTATGGAAGTTTACCGCAGGTAGGTACGGAACTGTTTTTTTGATAACTTAGGAGTTATTTAACATGTCGTTTTTGTTGGCTTGAAGAACAACTTAAAAAAAGAGAAAACATAAGAATAAACAAATTAGAAGCCTAATTCTTTGCATTATTGTGCAACATAATAACAACTCATGTAAATAAAAACTGGTCGCAATAGTTGCTAATGCTATGCCATTGTCTAGAGGCGTTCTTTTTTCCAAGCCAATAATTCTCGGGCAACCAGTTCTTCAACAGAAACTTCAATTTTATTATTTATTCTATTGAACAATCAAGACACCTGTAAGAATTATTATCAAGTGGCAACTTGAAAGTTATTGGAATGCTACAATGTATTGATTTTGTAATTGTCCCATTTAATGTCCTATTACGTCACTTAGAAGTGACTTCATGTAAGCTGCTAAGTTTCATGGCAAATAAAAGGGAAAAATAGACTCAGACCAGATTATTTTGTCATGTTCTATGGCAGGCATCGGACAAAGGGATCATACATCTGATGTTAACGTCCATCAGATTTTTACTATCACCATAATCCTAATTTTAGCTGACCAAGCCTGAGTTAACATATAAAACAACTGAAGCATAGATTAATACGAATTTATGAAGTGAGTGTGTACAAACTATCATTGCTCAAACTATTTTGCGTGTGCCAAAATGCAGGATGCATGGTTTTATTTTAAAATCATTTTTCAGGTGAGCGAATACAGGAGGATCGTTTAAACTTCCTCTTGGGTTTACTGAGTGCACGATCGAAAGCGTTTTCAATGGCTGGGGGCTGTTTGAACCAGTGGCCGTGGATCAGATTTCTTCTACCAGAACTAAGTGGGTTCACGCTTATAAAGCAAATGAATCAGCAAATATCGGACATTATTGAGGTAAAAACTTGCGTTTAAATATTTATTGAAGCAATGTTATTGAAGTTGCTATAAAAAGCTAACAGGAGCCCGGGAACACATTGCCATATAGCGGGGTCCAGGAATGTTTTTATAATTTGTATACAACATATTTTTTGTATTATATACTCGCAAACTAACTGCTAAAGCCTCTAACTTTTAAACTAACCTGTGCTAATAAGATGAAACGTGAATGTTAGTTAAAGAAGTCGATGTTTAGTAGTTGTGGGTCTCCATATGTTGATATGATGAAGAAGGTGATGATGCTCAAAACACAACAACAGTATGTACGATTTACTTACTTCACTTAAAAAATTTAAAATTCATCGATTTCAAGTAGGCCCAGGTTACAAGCACTTTTGAAACGTCAAGTCAGCCTGTTTGTAGTGACTCTACCACCGGTTCGGAAGGCAGATTCCACCGGGAAGAGCCGGCATGTAACTCAGCAGATTTTAGTCGAAGGTCATAAGACTGTACTTAATAGACATATTTAATTGTTGCCTTTATTAGTTATCATCTGCGAGCCCTCAACATACTGTGTGATATAAGACAGTCTTTTGTACTTTAAAATAATGAAACAAAAGTCAGACGGAAATAATATTTAAATGTTGCCAGCGCTTAAAACACGTTTTCGCGTTTTCGCATTTCAACAGTTCTTTTCATAGTTCAAATGGAAATATTACTAGATACAACATTTTAATATAAAATTGTTTTATGAAAAATGTGATCTTTGTGTTTTTAAGTCCTCATAGTACGCAATATTTCGAAACAAATAATGGGGTTCTTTTTCTTTTAAATCATCTATTTGATGATAAACATCCAAACTGTTTGTTTGGTGTCGTCGTAGTTCGAGGGCGGCAAGTGAATGGCTTTTCCGAGTTAAACGTATATATTAAGTTACGGCGTGTGTGGAAATAAACGTAAGGTTAGAGCCAGATAATCTTTAGTTTATTTTTGTGAAGAGACTAATGTTAAGTTATTATTTCAGGGTGGTAATAAATAACCTTCCTAGTCCTAATAAACTTAAAAGCTAGTTTAATCGATAATCAGCTTTAGTTTAATCGATAATATTGTTAAATTAAAAGTACTTAAATTGTTTTAATATTAAGCAACTTGCACGCCATTTCGATGCTTTTAACATGTACATATTAAAAGCATCAAAATATACTCAAGTAATAAAATAACACATTATTCCGTTTTATTCTCACTAAGCTGTGGATTTGACATCGGATAACGAATTGGCTATTTGCGGTTTGCTAAGTAAAATTTAAAAAAAAAGCAGTCCAAGTTGGCTAATTTTAAGTTTATTTATCACTGTTATATCCGTAAAAACAACATAAATACTCATTTCATATCGATTATGAGAAAATATGAAGCTCAGAGCGAGAAAACTCATTATAATGTTAAATAAAGCTAACTCTACAATTTTAATTGCAAAAGAGAATTTTAAACGGAAACGTGTTAAAGACTTCAGACTGGACTCCTGTTCTTTAGTAATTGCCTCGCTTAGGCAACCAATGAAATAATTGCGAGGGATTTGTTTTCTTTTTAATTGCTCGGGTAAATTTACACTCTGTCCGTCCGTCTGTCCATATTTCAAAGCCCTTCTGAATTATTGAATAAAAATATTGTCTATGTTGTTTCGACAGAAGAATGTTAAATGAAACTGTAGTCAACTGATTTTACTCTCTAATATGTGTCTACGTATAGAGCTTCCTCGAAAAGACACAGGACAGTCATCGACGTCCTATAGTTGACACAATTTAATAATGACGGCCGTTTCGCGCAGTTTGCAGCGACCCTGCTTTCTAAGTCCAAGGCCGTGGGTTCGATTCCCACTACTGGAAAATGTTTGTGTGCTGAGCATGAATGTTTTTCAGTGTCTGGGTGTTTATATGTATTTATGTACCTATATTATTCATAAAAATATTCATCAGTCATCTTACCCATAACACAAGCTATGCTTACTTTGGGGCTATGTCGCGATGTATGTATTGTCGTAGTTTTATTTATATATTTATATATTTAATGATGATGATGATGATTATGGCCCTAGCAAATAAATGTGGCATAAATTCGCAATAGTTAAGGAATCAGTGTCGTGCACTTCATACATGCACAAAAGCACTGCCTACCCTAAAATTTATATATAAATCGTATAGGAGGAGAATTTTTGCCGTTTTATGCAATCTTCGTGCTGTATGCATACCCTGGTAAATAACTAAGGGCACGCCACTGCATGCAATGTCTTGTCACACGTCAACTGACACAACGATTATTCCAACGTTATCCCACTGTTATTTGTAAAGTCTAAATGTCGCAAAGCTACCTAAATGTAGGTTGGATCCTTCTAGCTATATCCTTTTTAAATCTATATTAAAATAGTTAATAGTTAATCGTAAATAATTGCAGGAAACGATAGCGAGGCACAAAACAAAAACAATTAATGCAGATGACTTCATGTACAGCTTCCTTGAGGAAATGAATGAAGACAATAAGAAAAGCTTTACAGGTACGTCACTAAATAATTAAGTCTTATCTATAAACATCTGCAACCTTTTAATTCTTATGTTCTACAGCTTGGCACAGGTCTCATCTCCCGCCAAACTTCTCCTTTTATTTTGGCTACCTCCGACCCTTGGGCAGGACGGAGGTTATGTGGGACTCCCCCCTTTAAAGGTAGTATACCCAAACTAAAAACCACCACGGCCTGCCCCTACTGTTGGCTTTGTATGACGCCCGGGGAACCCGTTGTTTACGACCCGGACGTCTACCAAGCACACCAATTGTTGGGGCTCCCGCGCTAACGAGGAGGATCAGAACAGTTTGAACCCTGCGCGTCTATAGCAAGTTCGCGTACCCGCTCCGCGGCCTGCTTCTGCAAAATCACGTCTTCGCAGAAGTCATCAACGGCTACCGCCAAGCGGGTTTAGAGCATATACCCACGAAGCTGCTTCAATGCGGCATCACGAACTTTAATGATTATTTCCCCATGCTAGTTATAATTACTTGAACTAACAGATTACTCTGAATATCTCAAACTCAATATCTTACTACATTTGGCAACCCTGTTTCCCGAATAGACAAGCGAGGCAATGAAATTATAATTCACCCCAACAAATGATAGAACAGTGTTATTAATAATGAAAATACTTCCGAAATAACGCATTATATTATTTTAAATAGAGAGCCACCGAGCGATGAATGTGAAATGGCTGCAATTAATTCTACCACCACTAATTCCTGTGGTTTCCGTTTACGTAGAATAGACAACTAATGCTTCAAATAACCCTCTCATTTAGGTTTATATTTACATTTTAGAAGCTTTTATTCAACTTGCACATTTGTAAGTCTGTTTATAATTGCTAGGCTAAACTGAAAATTAAGTCTAGCAATTATATAGTTTTGGAACCAAAACGCACCGAACATTTACTTGTTCTACTTACTTTTAGGAACTTCCTAGTTGGTTAGCATGTTAAACTGCAGATCACGACGTCGCGGTAGGCTCGACTCCCGGGTTAGCTCAAAATTCAAAATTCGTTTATTTCAAGTCGGCCTAATATAAGCACTTTTGAAACGTCAAGCTCTAAAATTAAAAGGTTGTGAGATATATAATTGTTGCCTTGGAAATCTTGGAATGATAATAATTAAAGCCTATGAAGGAGTCCTGAGTGTAGTGTAATTTTTATAACATATTATATTTATTGTTTGTATATACTCAATAAAAGCATATATTTATTTCAGAAGAACAATTGAAGATTATTTGCCTCGATATACTAATAGCTGGGTCGCAAACAACAAGCAATGTTTTAGAATTTGCTATTTTAACAGTTTTAAGAAACAAGGTTATACAGCAGAAGATTTATAACGAAATAAGCAATACACTGGGCGATGACACACCTTCGTGGACGGACAGTTCTAGGTAAATTAGTTTACTTTAAAGTTTTTTGGTTAAAGTAGTTTTATGACGACCCGTTGTGTCCCCGGCGCTGGGGACGCAACAGTGAATTGGGATAGCGCCGTGAATTTAAGTACGAGGTCCCGGGTTCCCGGCACGGCTTTTTGGTCTGGGCTGGTGGGAGGTTTTAGCCGTGGCCACCCTACCGACAAAGACGTGACACTAAGCGATTTAGCGTTCCGGTGTCATGTCGCTTTGAACCGATTAGGGGTACGACTAGCATACATCCTAACAGGTTAGCCTGCTACCATCGTAGACTACATCATCACATACCACCAGGTGAGATTGCAGTCAAGGTCTAACTTGTAGTGGAATAAAAAAACTTTCATGTTAGAAGTTTCAATCCGTTGCTTTAAAGACGGGCAGTCATCATCATTATTATATGTTTTCCTTCACCGTTGAAGCAAGTGATATTATAATTACTTAAAACGTACATAACTTAGAAAAGTTAGAGGTGCATGGTGGGATTCGAACTCGGCACCTTTAAAGCGAAGTCGACGTCCTAGCCACTGGGCACCGCTCAAAGACGAGCAGTGACTGGCAAAAAAGGGCGATAACATTCAATATTATTCTTCGTACTCGTATCAGATGTCTTTCTATTGTGAAGTTGAATGTGAGAAATAGACAATTGCCCTTTTTATCTTGTGTAAAGTCTTCTTGGTTTATGTCAGATTCTTACCAGAAAGTGCAATGTGAATTGATTTTTGAATTCTTCCGATGCAGCGTACCGGGACAAACATTTCTACGACGTCCGATCCTTTGTTTTGCTAGGTTAGCGGCCAATTTCCTACACTGGTCAACTCCCTGTAACATCAATTTTTATTTCATGTTATAGAATTTGTTCAATTTATATTTTCGCATGTTATTAATTTTGTTATTTTGACTGATATCCTACAGTATATAGTATAGACTGGTTGATTACATCTGGTTGAGCTTAGTTATATGTACTTTATTTCATACTCATTACATTTGTTTTATAATATTAATAGGATAAAACCCCAGTATTTGACAGCCGGTTGACGACAGCGATCCTGCTGTTTGCGTCTAAGGCCGTGGGTTCGATTCCCTCAACTGGAAAAACATTTGTGCGATGAACATGAATGTTTTTCAGGGTGTGTATCTGTATATTATAAGTATTAATGTGTATTATATTCATCAGCTATCTTAGTACCCATAAAACAAGCTACGCTTACTTTGGGGCTATACGGCGGTATATTTATTTATTTATTTATTATGTATATCACAATAATCTATATAACAAGTTAACATTGGTTCGATTTCGCTTCATTACTGGCATCTTGAAAGATTCCTAAAGCAAATTAAGATAAAGCTAATACTTTATTATTCTATCATTTATTATTTTTTTAATTATTAACAATGCTTAAAAATAAATTAAAAAACACTATTAAAAATTTATAAAAAAAAAAACTTCCACCCTCCGCTTGCGGGGCTTTTGAATACCCAAGCAACCGGTGGTCAGGGCTCCAGAGTGAGGAACCTCCTCACAATACGCGCCGTTTCAAGGACTACTGCCTTCTGTATCCGACCTTTGATCCAACAACCAAGCGAAAGCTTCTTGAGATGTTACTATACTTTATTTATTATTAAATTATTAAATTCTGTGGTTTTACTGATTTTCCATAATGACTGTATAAATTTACGCTCATCAACTCTAACTTTACCAGAGGCTACGTTGAAGAGTGACTACAGAATGGCCTCGTATTAACTAGCGCCTAATTATTTAAAGCAAGCTAAACTTAGTAATTTCTAGCGAGCTAGTTTTTGAAGGCCGAGAAACTTCATCTTCACACACCTCAACAATACGTACCACGCGCTAATATTCTCTGGAAGTACCAGTCGCATTTGCCTATTTGTGAAGTAAAACTTCTTTGGGTGAGAGGGAGTAACTAAGATTTTTTTCTGACAAAAGTAACGCTTACGTCAGACGTCTGTGTAGTTTCCGCTATTTAAAAATGATAATTTGGAGTGGTCGTAAGTATATGTCATATACACTTCTTCACTTATACGCCAGCTAGTGGCAAATTTCATAATCAATTAGGATTATTTATTTACAAAATTTTCAAACGGAACTATTGTGAACAGCAAAGTGAATAAAAATTCAACATTAAAAAAAAAAACATTTTAAATTGCAATGTTTTTTGAAAATCTCTAAATAAACTTCATTATTTATTCCTTTGTGATAAATAAATTATTAATAAATTGCTGACGATTGCGACGTTCTATAATATTCAATGATAAGTTTATATTGACATGTGCTGATATAACTTTCAATTTACTACTCTCAATTATTCTATTTAACTAGTGAAACGATTTATAAAATGTGAAAGTCATATTAATGAATATAAAATGAAATAGTGTAATATTTATAATATAAATGGAGGAGTCCGATGAACATTTTACTCTTTCATCTATATCTTTCATCTATTCAATAATAAAAGTTTTACTTCAATCGCGCGTACCTGAAGGTTACACGCACACACTTTTTTTTTATTGCATTCGATAGCCCAGTGTCTTAAAAAGGTTTTTTAGCATCACACTACAAAGAATAAAAGTGAAACCGAAGCTATTGTATTCAACAACAGTTTCCCTGACATATTTCGGCCACGGTTGTAAATTTCCAGAGTGAAACAATATTAAAGAGTACAAGTGTATGCGCAAAAACTCTATTCCCTCACTCTTCATTTCTCTACTCCGATGGTATGGGATGCTTATCAGAAGATATACGCTGATGAAAACGCGGCAAACCATTTATATAAATTTCTTATAGATTATATTGAGCTGTCTTCAAACAAGCTTTCATCAATAATTTCTATTAAATCTGAAAGCTCTTTGAGTTCTTTCTTTTTATAATACGATTCCATTTGAAGGAAGTTTTATTTGAACTTTTTGCTTCCATAGATTCAAACCACTCATTCAAGCGGTCTTTGAGCGTTATTGAATAAAAATGAAAATTTTAATCCGATTTAATCTCGTATACCTACTAGGGCAAGAGCCCGTGATTGCAAGGTCTTCGTCGTTTTATGAAAGCTGAAAGATTTAAAGTCATGTCAAAGTAAAAGCCTTTTTTTGCCTTTGATATATTATTATTAATCACGCCATGCCATTTACAAAACCTTTGTTTGGATATAGAACACTTTTAAACACTTAATAGACCGTGAATTCTACTTTCGTTATTATATGAAAGCTTTTTTAATGTAATTATTGTTTTTTTTGACGTTACAACGTCTTATAATTCGATGGAGCCGGCTTCACGCACGAAAAAACATGACGTATGCGGCGTTACCTCGCTCTGAGGCGTTCCATTCAAGGCTTGAAGTGCAAGCGAGAGCGCGGAACGAGCGACAAAGAGGCACAGTCGGCGTTCGACATCTGTCTCTCTCCTACTTGAGTGAGCGATGCGTCCGCGTGAACAGCTTCTATACAATAATACATGTTTTCGGCAAGGATGAAGTGCAGTGAAAAGTGAATGTGGTGTCAATTGTTTATAGCAACGATAATAACTATCAAACAAATAAAATTTTCTTTTGAAAAACGCAACCATTCCATCAGTATTTTCTTACGACGAGGTCACGTTCAACTATCGTCAGTAAGCCGACTTTACAGACAACCAATTTTTTTATGTTCGTTTTTATGGTTATTATTGCCGGAAAATGATGCCCTACGTTATGGTAAGTGGAAAATCATCGTCTATAAACAGAGCTACACTTCGCAGGGGATGCAAGGAACACATCCTGAGGCATGAAAGAGGATCCCTGTGTCCATCAACCTGGGGCGTAGGTGTTAAGCCACATGTGCCAGTAGTTACACCGGCAATAACGCTGTTCAAACCGGTACACAGCATTGCAACAATGCTGTTTAGCGGCAGAAACAAGCGTGGCGGTAGAAGTACTTCCCCGGACGAGCGCTGTCACAAAAAAACTCTACTAGTGCCTACTGAGAATATTTTTTTGCCTACTTATTGTATTTAAACGCAAAATATTTGCTTTCATAAATCTGGGATATCTTGTGATCACGCTCTTAGACCAAAGTGGTGTTCGATAAAATAAATACCGTGCTCCCGAGGGGAAATGAAAAAATTGTTTACGAGCTAAGCCGCGGGCAGACAGCTTCGAATTTTGATATGCATGTCACCTATGCTATGGAGAAGGACACGTACTTTCTATACCGATCTCTCAAATAGTTCCCGTAATAGAATTAAAAAAATTTCACAAGCGAAGCTTTGGACCCAATTCTGAAGCCCACGCAGGCGAAGTCGCGGGCAGAAGCTAGTAACTACAAAAATTAAAGCTAATCAATTCTAACCTAACCATCTCTGCGTTGAAGTCTGACTACGGAATTCTGTAGTTAGCTCAATTTTATTGTATTGTCTGATTGTTTATTATACCTATGTTCGGCTTAACCGCGGTACTGATTTCGAGGAAACTTGACAGCTTGCATTGCATGCTTGGAAATCGACAAAGGATTTTTACCTCGGGACAGCACCAGAGTAACTTCAATTAAAAAAAAATATCTTTGTTATCTACGCGCGGTCGCAAATGGACATTTTTACTCACGAGTTTAGGTTTAGAATTAAATAGTATTCATCATCGCATCTACCTATTACCGGACCTTACAGAGCACGGGTCTCCTCCAACAATGAGAAGGGGTTAGGGCCGTAGTCCACCACGCTGGCCCAGTGCAGATTGGTGGAATCCACACAGCTTTGAGAACATTATGTAGAACTCTCAAACATGAAGGTTCCTTCTCCGTTGAAGCAAGTTATATTTGAATTTCTTAAAACGCACAAAACTTGCGTGAAATCGAGCTCCTACCCAAAGCGCTATCACCGCTTCAAAATAAAATAAAATAGAATTAAACTTGTACATTTACTTTCGTGATATGAGAGAAATATTGTTGAAACTGTTACTTCTATTGATTACAGGTTAGTCTATACAATGGCGTTCCTTCTAGAAGTACAGAGGTACTTCACGATTGTTCCACTAGCAGGACCAAGAAGAGTTCTAGAGGACGTCTATTTGGACGATTATTTAATACCTAAGGATACGACCGTCCTTATCGCAGTCGGCGATACACATTTCGACCCCAGCGTCTGGGAAGAGCCGAAGAAGTTTATACCGGAAAGGTTTATAGATGAGCGGGGGGCTATTAAAAACACAGAGCATATGTATCCGTTTGGTATAGGTGAGTGTGTCTTGGTTTATTTTCAAACTTTTTTTTTTATACTTAATTTTTTTTTTGTACCTTGACAACTATCATGCCTGATGAAAGGCAATGATGCGGTCAAAATGCCCATTCACTCTAACTAAGGAATCAACTTGATTTTTTGTAAAGAGGTAGTTGGAAGAACGGAGAAGTAGCGAAAAAAGGCTACTATTTATCCCAGGAAAACAAACAGCCGATTGGAAAGACTGGAAAATGTTTGTGTGATGAACAAGAATGTTTTTCAGTGTCTGGATGTTTATCTGTATATTATAAGTATTTATCTTATATCTTTAAACGAGCAATTCTTGTATATATATATATATATATATAATTGGAATCTCGGAATCGGCTCCAACGATTTTCATGAAATTTAGTATACAGGGGGTTTCGGGGGCGATAAATCGATCTAGCTTATGATTCATTTATATTGGAATCTCGTAATCATATATATTGGAAATACGACTATTTTTTTTAGTCGACTCATTCGCGGACGAAGTCGCGCGGGTCCGCTAGTGTATATTATTCATAAAAATATTCACAGTCATCTTAGTACCGATAACACAAGCTACGCTTTCTTTGTGGCTAAATGTTTGTTTTGTCGTAGTATTTGATTTATTTATTTAAATAACCGCAGCTATTTCGACACGGCGAAGGTCTCCTGTCGGAATGAGAAGAGGCTTTAGGGACTATAGCCAAATGTTTTATGATGAATTCACACGTCATCACATAATGGAGAACTAACTCTGTTGCCACGTCTCCTTTACCGTTTAAGTGATTGTGGGTAACCCCGAGAGGGATGCCATAGTAACCACTATTCTATCATTATGACTGCTTATTAATAATTTATAACATGTACACACACACACTCACACACAAACTCACACACACACGCGCACACACACACACACACAAACATAAACACACCAAGACACACTACTCAATCGTTTAAAGAGATTATCGTTTAATCGCTTTAAGGCCTCCTGACACAGGTATTTTGATGCTTACTAGCAGGTCTTCACAACATGTATCATTTACAATGTAAGAAACGAAATAAACGATTTTTATTTTTTTATTTATTATAATATAAAACGCAACCTCGCCGTTAGTGATGGTGCAGTGAGATGGTAGCGGGCTAAGTGGTTACGGCGGATCTGTGGCGTGCACTTAAAACATGCAGAAAAGCACTGCCAACTTTAAAAAATTTGTATGCCTCATAAATCAGATGATTTTATGCCATCTTCCTTCTTTATGCATACCCTGGTCAAGACCCTTGTGCACACCACTGCGGCGCGGCGGTTATACCCAGACTCATATGTATTCATATGTATCTATCAGTAAGGTGGTAACTAGCCGGAGACTCCCACCAGACCACACCAGAAAAAAATCCAAAATTATCTATCAAATTATTTCTGAGCAAAGGCCTCGCTTAAGAAAGAGGGGTACAGAAAATAAACGCACCACGCTGTTCATTGCGGGATGGTGGGATTTAACGATTTCTATCACGCGCTGCAGATAATCGAAACCGTCCGTCAAATAACCTCCCGAAAAGTCTTTAAGGCTTTAATGTCGGTGCATCGAAGGCTTTGACGTGTAGACTCATTTAAACTGCACTACAAAACAATTGCCAATATTAAAAAATATATTAGTAAGTACTTATTCAATTGTAACATTTTGTACAATGACATTTATTCCTCGCTTTATTGCATTGCCATAAGCTGTCTTACAAAAGGTTTTAATGCTGAAGTATTTTTTGCCAGGGAACCTTTGAACGTGCGAGAAAAACGATACTGCCAATAATACATTCTGTTCGTTATTTCTTTCATGAAAAATTAAAACGGTGAAATCGACAGTTTAACATTTGAAACAAAATATTCAGACAAAAGGTTTGAATTTTGGTATTATAATATGAATGACTTATTTAAATTTCGAATACCGTATGATTCACCAAGGGCCTTCAGTAGTTGTAGGTTTAACTCCCTCTATATATTTTTATTTTGTTCGCATAACGTGGTCTTAGTTATATTTCCGAGATCGTGCAAAATAATGTTTTTTGCCAGCCAAATATTTAGTACCAGCCCAGAATTGGAAAATTGGCGGTGCCCACCCCGTGCTCCGGAGAGCACGTTAACCCGTCGGTCATCCTTATGGTCACACATCATCATTATCAACAATTTAATTTTCTTTTCATCATAATCGTCAACAACCCACAAGCGTCCACTGCTGAACATAGGTATTTCCAAGAGCACGCCACCGCACACGGTCTTCCGCCTTTCTCATCGAGCCGCTTCCAGCCACCTTTTTAAGGTCATCTGTCCAACGGGCTGGAGATCGTCCCACACTGAGCTTACCGATTCGCGGTCTCCACTCCAGAACGCGTCTGCCCCAGCGGCCATCGGTCCTACGACAGACATGTCCCGCCCACAACCACTTCAACGTGAGTTATGTCGGTGACCTTGGTTCTCCTACGGACTTCTTCGTTGCGAATTTTATTCCGAAGAGAGCCTCCCAACATAGCTCGCACCATACCGCGATTTTGAATTTGTGGATCAGGCCGACTGTCAGTGTCCACGTCCTCTCGATCCGACATTACAGGCAGGACACGCTCTTTAAAGACTTTCCTCTGTAGGCATTGGTGTACCGGCGAATTGAAGACTTGACGCAGTTTTCCAAAAGCAATGCACATAGCAATTTTCATTTCAAATACTCCTAAAAGCTAAGCCCGTTACTATCTTAGACTACGTACGTGAAGGGTTAATTAACTTGTAGTGGAACACAACAATAAAATCATGAGCCACTTCCAGACAACTATTGTGACTTCATTGCGCCACGTAAACAAATCAATGTAATTATAACCTTGTCTATATAGACAAGGTTAATTTGCATTGATTAGTAAAATCAGTCTATAGTACAGTTATATACAGCAGTAAATGTTTGCTGCTGAATTTGTGGTCTCCTTTGAACCGGCTTGTTTAATAACTGATTTGTTAATATTGCATAGTCCAAGAGACGCCCGTTATGTTATTTCACGGATCCATATTTTTTGACTTTAACTTTTGAAACCACCATCGTAAATAGTTTGTTAATTAACCTCCGTAGTGGTTACCTTTTGTCGACGGCACGGTTGTGTACGGTAGAATACATAAGAATTTATTATTATACCATAATAATATTAAGACAACTATTACAACCTTGGTTAGTAAATTAATTTAATAATAATAATCCCATAACCCGGCCCGCTAGGTAGTCTCGGAATGAGGAGAGTGTAGGCCGCTGGCTAAGTGGGGATTGGTAGACTTTACATACCACTCCAGAGAAGATTAAGCGGCCTCCCTGCCTATATTTCCTATAATTTATGTATAATCTACATAAATTGCACGAAACAATATTATTGCTGCATATTACTATTGGATATTAGCTTACAGCAACTGTATTTCAATGTTAAATTTGTTTAGTGAATAATTTGAAAATTTAAATTTTGCGATGAATGCATAATTCAATTTATTCAGTAATTTGAAGGTTAAACTTCGCTTGTTTGCTCTAACTTACGCCCGAATAATTAATTGATTGATGCATTTGCTCATTAGTGTTTCGTACGTACCTACGTCATTATTTATGAATTTTCCCTTAGTTTACGTTCCTAATCAAAAGTCGATTTCGACTCCTCGATTGCGAGTAAGTAAATCTTGTAGGTACTTCGGTTCTAGTGGGAAACTTCGGTCGAGGCTCGGTGCGAAGCTTTGAAGCATTTGCATGAATAAATAGCCGAAGTAATGACTGTCTGTATGAAGCAATGCGAGCGAATGAAAGATTGGAAAAAGTTAAGCAAATATTGAATGAGTACACATCTACTGTATTTCAAAAGCAGAGAATTAGATATAGCAAAAAACAAGCGTATACAATTCGGCGGCCCTTTCGAACGCTATAACGAACTCTTCCAAGCAAATAGCTCGGATGATTGCAAAAAACTAAGACAGTTTCGAATATCATTCCTCTCCTATCGCCCCGATTTTTTGCAATAACTCTTCCAATGTTACTTTTTGATCTACCTGCGCCTCATAAAAATGTAACTTCTGAAATATCACTCATCATCATGAACAGCCTATCACACAGTCCACTGTTGGAATAAAGGCCTCTGCCGAAGTGAGAGTTTGCCTTTAACTTATAATAGAACCAAGAAGTGAGCAACGGAAAAATGACATTCAGAATAATCTCAATATTATTTTATCGTCGCTCGAGTCTCGCTATTTCTTTTGGCATTAAAAACGTGACTTGCTTTGCAATGCAATTTGTAGGTAACTCTAAACTTGTACGATTCTATGATATTAATTTCACATAGAATGTGTGCTTTATCATTATTCCGCTTGTTATACATACTGCAACCTGAATGAGCGAATACGATATTTCAATACTTTTTTTATTACTAACCGATAGCCGTGATCGTCGAATAACTCAGTATAATGGTTGTCACCGTGCCTCGGCACGTTAAGCCGTCAGTCCCGGTTATTAACACTAACATGTGACAATCGTCGTTAAAGCCCACCGACCTGCATCGAGCACCGTGGTGGGTCTCTAACTGAGTAGGCGGCGGATGTTAGAATATTCCAAACGTTAAAAAAAATATAAAACTCAGTTAAAGTATATACAAATAAATCAGAATATTTTAGATGTAAGTACAATTGTTATGTTGGCAGTTTCTGGGCTTGGTGGAGTAGACTTAATATTTATTACCAATTATTTCGAATACCATCTAGAATGTTTAGACGAACTTGTTCGTAGCTTCTGCAATTTAGCAGTTTGCTTGTACACGCCACAGTACGGATTAAGCAATTAATGTGATTTCCGAACGTAATTGCATTCTTAAGTTTATTCAAGGGCCGTTTCGTCACGCGATGTAAGGCTTTCTTTAAGGTATTTTTATTTATCTACATATTACCTTATTTGACGACCTCTCTGGCGCAGAGGTAAGCACTGCGGTGTTATAAATGGCAGGTCCAAAGTTTGATCCTCGGCAGGGGCATATTGTAAATTTATAATGTCGGATTGTTCTCTGGTCCGCTCCAGTTACCTTACCAGCAAACTGTGCCACCAAGCCACTACATGTTTCCTATGCCGTGTAGAAAACTTAACTGGGTAAACCCAGTTTAACATAACTGGCATATTGCAGTTATGTTAAACTCATATCCCTGATCAGGCTAACCTAGCCCGCTACCATCTTATTTATTTATTTTACCATAGGATACTTAAAGCTAGCCGAAGCGCATACCAACTGTTATTTTCAGAGACATTACGATAATTATCATTAGAATAAATATGTCTATTTGTATCTAAGATAACATATTATATCATCACTTACCAAGTTATTGCAGAGAGAGATTGCAGTAAAGGGCTAACTTGTAGTGGAAAGTAATGTATATATATATATATATATATATATATATACTGTATAAGGAATCACCCTGTAATAATATTAAATCAAAAGAAGCCTATTAATTTTTCGATACTACTACTACTTCAAAAATTCGAGACGAGAGTGCATAGTACCGAAGCTAGGCTACGCCTACCTAAATAATAACTTTATTATTTAGGTAGGCGTAGCTTCGGTACTATGTACTATGTCACTTGACAGGAGTCACTTGATTTTACAATTCCATGTGATGTTAAAGTCGTGTCTGATTTCTGTCAAAAAAAAATTGCAATGGTTTACTCAAAAACTATTATCATTTCGGTTGTCTCAGAGACAGTAAATAATGTACCTCTAAAGCCTCTGAAATATCATATTCGTTTTCATTTACACTTTACATAAATATATCTCACCTTCATTACCTTTATGTTTGCAGGTCGCAGGCGATGCCCCGGCGATTCCCTTGCGAAGTCGTTTATATTCATAGTGTTCGTTGGGATTATGCAGGCTTTCCGCATTGAGTGCAGCAACGGCGTACTACCTTCAGAGGAACCTATAATCGGCTTAATATCCAGCGCAAGGCCTTTTACAGCTGAATTCGTGCCGCGACAATAATATTCTTAGGCTATTATATCTACCTACTAGTTAAATTTTAGGTCAATAAATATTAAACATATTTGCAATGTATTTTATTGTCAACCGACCATGCAGCACCGTTAACCACCAACTGGTGTGATTACCATCGTGACTGCTGATGGTTATAAGTATAACAAAGAAACTAAGAACATTCAGAAACATCATTCAGCCGTAATTATCGCATGCAGTGCTTTTGTCCAAAAACAGATAAGACGCCTGCCCGACGTGCTCAACGTCTCACTTTACACAAGCGGAATGTTGCTAACTCAGAAACTTTTCTCATATTTCTCATTTGATGGTAAACGTGTAGAACATTAGAGGTAAAAAAACTTACTGTCAACTGCTAAATTAATTAAGTGACTAGACGCCCGAGAACACTATTAAAGTGACGACTTTTTGAAACAAACAACCATGCATTCCCATTCCCGTGAGAGTCCGATACGTGAGCCATGTATTGCATACGTTCGCCTTGTTGAAAAACGTTAGTACATCACGCCAGCAAGACACGTGGCGTCGAGGCCTCAAAGATAATAATTTTAAAGTTAAAACACCAATCTATTTGGTGGGAAACTTCGGCCTAGGCCCTTCCGCCAAAGGTATGCGTATGCCGCTAAGCGATAAAAATCGGAGCTCTGTTGCAATCCTGAAAGTAAGTGGGGAGGCATCCCAAAGTGCATCGAACTTACCTAGTAAATTTCTATTCGCTCTAGATTAAAATGTACCTACATTATAGGAGGCGGGGAAAGCGGAGCCTGGAAGGGCATTCCCGATCTTAGCGGCGTATCAGAAACGAGGAAGCGATATTAGGTATATTCTATCTATAGAACATGAAATACATAACACTCATTATTGTACATTGCGTATTGTGAGTTAATGTAAGCATTGGTTAAACTAATATAGAAATTTTCACATTTCACTGTGCATCCAAGAATTAAACTTTACTCCCCCCTCCGCCCATTCGAGAAATTCGAGAAATCGGCGTATGCAATGGCATACGCCGATTTCTTTTTTGTTATCATAACTTACACGATAATTCTATATAAGAAAGGTCCAGAATCCACAATCTGGTTAGTAACAATTATTACTCAAACATGTAAAATTTAAAACGTCTTTAAGTTGTAATGTTTTACGGTTGGAACACGCACGTAAAATTAGATTGTTACATAAAAAAATTGTTATATTATATCGGTATGTTCTCTGTTCCGGTTCGGTTATCTTACCGGCAAAGTTGTGCCACCAATCACAACATTTAATTTTAACGATGCCACGTAGAAAACTTAACTGAGTTTAACATAACTGGCATATGGGCTAACCTAGCCTGCTACCATCTTATTTATTTATTTTACCTTAGGATACTTAAAGTCTGCCGAGGCGTATACCTACTGTAATTTTCTGAGTAGTTATCATTAGAATAAATATATATTTGTAACTTAGAGATCCTGATCATAATTATAATTAATTCATTATTATCATAATTCATCATTATCATAATTCATCATAATCATAAATCATCATAATCATAATTCATCATTATCATAATTCATCATTATCATAATTCATCATAATCATAAATCATCATAATCATAATTCATCATTATAATAATTCATCATAATCATAATTATCATAATTCATCATTATAATAATTCATCATAATCATAATTATCATAATTCATCATAATCATAATATTATCAATAGCCTATACCGGTGCTCTACTGGACTGAAAAACCTCTCTCAATGGTAGTCCCATAATCACCACGCTGGCAGACAGGTTGGTCTGGAAGCGTCTGGCTGTTCTCAGTTATATATGTTTAATCTTTTAGCACGTTAAAAACTGATATAATAAAACATTATTTGCATTACAGTTATCTTAAACGTTCGGCAAAGTGTTTTTAATAAAATAGATTTTTTTAAATGAGAGAACTGGTTGGATGAAGCGGTGACTGAGGTGTAAAAGAAATAAGTGTAAAACAACAAAGGAATGTGCAATGCGATAAAAACGGGGAACGGGAATGAAAGGTCTAGAAGGTATTTAACAATGAAGGGAAAAATGCTAAATTTATATACCGGTGTGAGAAATTCTTTGAGTTTTTATTTGCCTGCTTTGGACGGTTGTCCACAGAATTTTTAGTAGTATTATTTTATCCTATTCTACTACAAGTTAGCCCACGACTGCAATCTCACCTGCTGCAGTCTAAGATAGTAACGGGCTTACTTTTTAGGGGTATTGTAACTATATGAGTTAACTTAGCATCGTTCGAGTCCATGTTGGACTGAAGTGTATGCAGTCGTATTTATATCTAAATATTCACCAACTCAATGTCAACACATTGGTTGTTAATCAAATATAATTTTAATTGATTCTTGAAAACTTTTTATTATTTTAATAATAATTATTAGCGTATTTGTAAAAAAACTAATGAATTTGATAAAAATCTGCCCTATATCAATTAAAAGTTATCAAAGGTTTAGTTATTTACCTACTTTAATCCTACCTACCTATTTTTATTTTTTTTAAACCCATCGCCCGAATCAGTTTTTTAACAGACCTTCGATCTCCTCTCCTTCGATCGATTTTTACCAGATCGCCTTTGAACAGACCAACACTTAGCAGGGCATGCTAAAAGGTGAATGCAAAAACTGGCAAATCTAGCGAGGCAGACGAGCGTAAACGAATTTCGCCACGTGCAGTATACGGGTTTTGCCAATGTATTTCGGTCGCAAACCAATCAGTGGAAATCCATAACAGATACCTGGTTTCAGAATTAAAGGTCAAAATGTACATTGCAGTTAATTTGCTAATGGCACTAGTGGGTGAAGCTTTGCAAAGAGCTTACTACGGATATAAAACATTTTATGTTACCGTTATAATTAAATACGTATCTCTAGATATTTATTTTTACATTTTTGCAAATGAACTGAATAAATAGGGGTTTTTACTGTGGCCTTTACGGGTTCAATTCTCGGCTCCGTAAATTTAGCAGGTTATGAAGCGACTGGCTTTCCCCGGAAATAATAATCAATGTAATCCAAAATTTGAATAGAGCGATCCTTGGGGAATAATAGAATTTTAGATTCGATTCATTTTTGATTGCTGTCTTTGGATTTCAACGTCTATTCTTTGCTTTTTTTGATGACATGTGGGGTGGTGGATCTAATCCTTAGCAACCAGCCTGTGATGTTTCTTTTTAATTTTCTTATCAACCAGACCTGAATTTTAACCATTTGCATGCGCCATATGATAAATGATATTCCTCCTTAGTTAATATTATGAAAATGTATACTATAATTAGAAATTATTAAACACTAGCTGACCCGCGCAACTTTGTCTGCACCAAATTGTTTTAATATCTTAAAATACCTAGAAACTTTTTTGCATTGCAGCGCTACCTACCAGGAACATCTGGTAGGTAGGTTTTATTTCCAAACTATGTTATTCGCGGACGTACGTGTTATTCTATACCCGTCGAAACTTCTTTGCGATAGGTTCAATTTCAATATTTAAAAAATTAATTTGCAGGTATATAATCAAACTTTATATTTATACTAGCTGTTGCCCGCGACTTCGTCTGCGTTTGGTTTTGTTTTTTGATGTGGCATTCAATTTAGTTGGGATTATTTTATTTCTTTCGCATTTATAATATTAGTATTTAGTAGGAAGATACGCATGCATTCGATCGTTGACCCTTATGCCTTGCGACTTGCTGTTATCTGTGAAGAGTTATGTCCTTTATCTCCAAGAATAGTTATCAGATCTTCATTAAAATTGGACAGTAAATGTTTGATAGTATACACTTTTAAGTAAAAAAAAGAATTATAAAAATCGGTCGAAATTGATAAAAAAATTGTTCCCATGTCCTGGAGGAAGCTTATTGTTTATCGGGATAAAAATTATCCTATATGTGGACCCGGTATATCAGCTACCACTATACCAAATTTTATTTAAATCCGTTCAGTAGTTTTCACGTGATGCCCGGACTGACAGACAGACAAAAATCAAATAAAAATCTGTTTTGGACTGTGTCGATTATAAAGCATCCCCCGGCAAAAAATTTCAAAATATATTAAATGTACAGATATCTTCCAGTTACAGTTTTATTATAAGTATAGATAAGAAAAAAGAGGTTCGAATTACTAAAGAAACAAATAAATATAGCAACTTCACCTCTATCGATTCTTCTAGATTTACTAATCAGGTGAGAGGGGCTTAGATAGAAAAGGTGGGGGGTAAGAAAGGTATAAAAAGCGACACATTTGTGACTTAACAAATCCCCCCCCCTTCTTCTCATGGCGAGCTTTCGCGCTCCCCACTCCCCCGGTGACGCCGTAGCAACCGGGTGGTTATCGGCAAATGTCCTTCCGAAAAAGCAAAAAAAGGCTTTAAAATTTCACTGTAAAACCAACATCCCCTGTGGATGCTCCTGTTTCGGAGCGAAACGTGCGTAGAGGGTACATTGCTGAAGATCTGTTTGGTGTAGAGTATAAGGATTGAAGAAATTATATATTACACCATACTGATTCTCCTGCATTTCGAGGAGTATAAGAAATGAAACTTAATTTGCATAATATATCATGGAGCTCCGCAATGTAATGTAAAAAGTAAGATTCATACATATGAATCAGTAAATAAATACTAAAATATAGCAATCGGTTAATATCTCACAGAAATAAGTCGTTTTGTAGTTTATATTCCCTTTGATATCGAGCCATGTTAACAAACATAAATAAGCATGTCTGCTAGTAAACTTATCCTTTTGGAAAGATTATATCGAGTATCTATAATATACACGCACACGCACACACACACAAACACACACACACACACACACACACACGCCCACACACATACACACACACACACACTAAATCTAACGGAACATTTGTATAATTGCTGTACTATAACTCGGAGGTGGGCGGTGGTACATGCAGCACAGTTTTTACTATTGCAGTGCCACCCTTGCTAGTATTTTAAGTGCCATTGTAACTGTTCCAAATAAAGATTTATTATTATTATTATTATTATTATTTAACTTTGATCTAGGTACATTACAAATGACTAAATAAAAATTCCCACATCGGTAGCCCACTTGCATTTCCTTTACATATGTTATTGGTTAAAAATGTACTCCATATAAAATTTAAACAGATGTAACATTTTATACACGGAATATTCTTTGCTAAATCGGACCGCTGCTTTGTTTACTTACACCTGCACGCCTATAATAATGTTGAGTGGAAGAGATAAAAAAAATCCTGTGCAATTTATTCACACACGGCAGAAGTGTAACGATGTGCAGTATCAGAACTACCTATTAGGATAAATGTAAAGTTTATTATTTAGTTTCCATGGTAACTGGAAGGTAAAAAAATGTATAATGTTTTCTATCTCACTCTGTCATATACATTTATGTGTTTGTTTCTTTATCTACATATTAAGTCCCTGCTAACTTCCAAAATGTGAAATGTATTCTATCTCATTCCCTCCCATACATGTGTCGTCTATAAATCAGTCTATTTCTTGATTGTGAAGCCTTTTATAACATAGATTATAAAATCACAACGGTTCTAATTACCCTTGAATAAATATTATAACACAAAGAAATACAAAATAACTCCGTAGTGCACTGCATGCGTGGAACCTAAGGGTTCTTTGGACCACCATTTAGGAATCTCTGATGTAGAACATAGTAGCAATAATTTTATTTGAAGCGTGGATTACTTTTCCCGCCAGTATTCACGATTTTTTTCAACTTTAGTTTTTGGCATATTTTTAAAATTTATTATTTATCAAGGAGATAAGTGATAAAAATAAAAATTCATCAATAATCAACACACTTATACTAAAACTTTCTAATACGCAGGCGCTAACACATGCATTAAACTCATGGAGTCCGAGAACGTCTAATATCGGATGACGTCAGAAATCGGGGCCTCGTCTTCGCCGGCGAAGACGCTGTGTATGTTGCGTGTGTGTGTGTTGTTGGGACACGTTGTCGGTAGTTATTTTGTCGTCAGGGTCGTCAAGGACATGCTTCGGACGTCGCCGCTTAAGCTCGACGTCGGGGACGGGGGTGTAAGTGGACGCCTCGACCACTAGGGGGTTGGGGTGTCGGACTGCATTTTCAAAGTAGGTCTTTGATAATGATTTCATGTACTGAGCTATGGTGGGAAGATCGAGGTCTCGGTGGAGATCTACGTTGCGCATGAACCACGGACTGTCCGTGGTCATACGCATAAACTTGTTCTGCAGGACTTGAAAGCTCCTGTAGGAGCTGTGAGGGCGATGGGCGAATACGACGCTGGCGTATGTCATAATGGGACGTATGCACGTTTTATACAAGGTTACCTTGTGACGGAGGGATAATTTGCTTTTGCGGCAAATCATCGGATAGAGACGACCCATCACATACGCAGTCTTGTTGCGGGCCTTGCGAATGTGTGCGGTGAAGCTCATTCTATGATCGAACGTTACTCCCAGGTATTTGGCCTTGTCTTGCCAGGGTATGGGACGCCCGTAGAGGGTGACCTCTGCGGGGTTTACCGTGAAGCGGCCTCTCGGTTTGCCCGTGAAGAGCACCGCTGCGCTCTTCTCGGGGTTAACCTCGATCCTCCAGAGGCGGAACCACTTGCCCAGCAGGTGGAGCGCCTTTTGGAGTCGACTTGCAATGTTGCTCTTTTTGGGATCGGTCGCAAAGAGAGCGGTATCGTCGGCGAATTGGGCCAGTTTGACCGTCGCCGGTAGGTCGCGGGGAATGTCGCTCGTGAAGAGCGCGTATAGAAGTGGGGAGAGCGCGGAGCCCTGAGGGACTCCCGCTCGTATAGGTCTAGGGGAAGAGACCGTACCGTCGAGACGATAGCGAAATGTGCGATCGGTGAGAAACGCTCGCAGCAAACGAACGAGACTAGCTGGCACGCCCAGATGGTGCAGCTTGTACAACAAGCCGGCGTGCCAGACCGCAATTTGCCAAGAATACATTAAAAATTACCACTAGTAGGTTGATAATTTGTCCTGGGAGTAACTTTAGGGGCTGGGAGGCAGGAAGCTGGGTTACCTGGGAGTAACGTCGCCTATGAACAGACCAACACTTAGCAGGGCATGCAATGAGCACGTCCATGCATGCAACATGACTCCTTGTGTCCATCTAGCTTTGGCGTAGGTGTTAAGTCTCATTTGCATGTTATTACACCAGCACCCACGCCCTTCAGACTTTTAAATAATGCTGCTTGGCGGCAGAAAAACGCATACTTTTCCGGACGAAGTGTCACTCAAAGCTCAACTACTACTAGATTTCTACGCGACGCTTACCTCTAACAACTTTAAGCGATAAGGCCGCCTTTTGTATTCTACTTCTTTCTATATATTTCTGTTTTTATTATATTTTGTATATGTTAATGTTGTGGTATACAAATAAAGAGTTTAATAATAATAACTTTATCCTTACTTATGTTGAGTCGAGCCGAGTTATTGTTCCGATCGTCGTTTCAGTCAATGGTCTTCTGGCGAAAAGCTTCGACCAACACCTTAAGAAGCTTTCGTTGTTGGATCAAGGTTCGGATACAGAAGGCACTAGTCCTTGAAACGGCGCGTATTGTGAGGAGGTTCCTCACTCTGGAGCCCTGACCTCCGGTTGCTTGGGCATACAAAAGCCCTGCAAGTGGAGGGTGGATGTTTTTCTTTATAAATTTTTAATAGTGTTTTTTGTTTTATGTTAGGTTTAGATTTGACGGATATACCGAGTAACATTGCCAAAAACGAATTGTTTTTAAAATAAAAACCACAAGTACCATCGATAAAACCCCCACCGAATGTGAGAAAATGAGACCAATGTTGCCAATGAAGAATAAAATTCAATTACCTTTTGGAAATCGTTTGGCTGATATTAATGTATGAATCAGAAAATAAATACTAAAATATAGCAATTTGCTATATAAAAATTACTGATGCAGTAATAAAAATACGTAATATTGTAATATTTCTAAATCTAGCGCCACAAATATTCCAAATACGTGTTATTATATCCCGCCCTCTGCGCAAACCGGTCCCCCGATCCCCGCGCACCCCCGCCCTCCGAGACCGCTTCGCGGTCGAGGTCGGCCAGTGCACTTCCAGTGTTCAGCGTAACTTGACGCATGTCGGGGTGCGCGACAACGTCAATCGGATATTTACGTAACTTCAACGTTTACGTTCTTTCATTATTATCGAATGGATATCTTAGAATAAGTTGATCAGTCTGTAACCATGGTGTGTAGTTTTTAAGTGGTATTGTTATTTAAGGAATTTTTAATAATATTAATAATTTACATTAATTTTCCTTCAACCATCATATTGTTCGAAATATAGAATATCGTTTAGGTGCTAATATGGAATAGTGTTGCAAATTAGTAAACCAGTTTAAGGTGGTTTGGTTTAGTGATTAATATTTCTTCCTTTTACAGATATATTTGAGATAAACATGCCAGTACGCAACAAAAATCATGGGACAAAATCATGAATTATGCTATGACGCGGTAAAAAATGCGTTTCAAGAAACCTGCACAGGTCGGTTGTGTCATACCGATAAACATTTTAGAAAGGCATAGTTTTGGATGTTTTATTATAATTGCATTTAACTCTTGTTTCTATTCTTATGGGTTTGAAAAAAAAAAATATTTGGGTAAATAAAATTACTGTAAACACTAACAGAAGACATAAAAACGATAACAAGAAATAAAAATAAAAAAGACTACCCTCTTTTTTATTTATATTTCTTGTTATCGTTTATACAAATAATTTATTTCAAGTAGGCCTAATATAAGCACTTTTGAAACGTCAAGTCTGTCTGTTTGTAGTGATTCTACCACCGGTTCGGAAGGCAGATTCTACCGAGAAGAAGCCGGCAAGAAACTCAGCAGTTGCTCTTTTCCAACATCATTGCCGTCTTTTGCCGTCTTACTTTTAGTGGAAAAGACTATTATAGATAAGATATTAGCATCGAAGTGGTATAACAGAATTATGATTGCAACCAGATATATACATAGATATATACAAACATTTAGTATTGAGAGGCAAATTTATTTATTAGCCCATGAAATGTCGCAATGCAAGAAACCAAATGGATACGTTGCACTGGTGCAGTTTGAAAAAAAAAATCAAACAAACAAATACCTACATTTTTAATACAAGTTTAGAGACGTACTAAAACATGGCATTATAAAATAAATACATTTTAACAGTTAATTTTTTTCTTTTTTGGTAAGAATTAATTCTTTATTAATAAAACCTTTATTACCAACGATAAAAAATATTTTGCTTGGGAAATAATAATTACAAACTAAAATTAATATTTGCAATAAATATAAGCCGTCTAACTGTTCACTTATGGGTATGGTACCCAAAATGCTGGCGCTATTGCTTATAATTATAATATAATTACTAATATCATCATTACTTGTAATTAAAAAAAAAAATAGTTTATTTCGGTAAGAAACAAGTAGTATCAATATATCGCTGAAGCATTCTTTTAAGAGTAGTTTTACTACCCCTGTGTCAGAAGACTCCGCTCTTCCATTACAATTAAAATAAACTTAACAAAATACATTAAAATGAAGGTAATTATAATATTAGTGTACCAATGCTTGGTTTTATTACGTGTGCAAACCCGAGAGGCTTTCACAAATACGTGCATATTTCATGATGCATAAGGGTTGACTCTAATGATATAAATGCTTTATTGTGCGTCTTTTAGCACCTTTCATTTTAATATACTGATAATCTGTAACACTTAGTTTCATGATCTAAGTGTTACAGATTGTGGTTTTCAATCGCAAAGTCATTTTTTTTGGCAATTGGTTTAAGAAATCTGTCAAAGGGCAATAAAGATTTTTGCTTACCTACAGTCCGCCATTTTTATTTTATATCAAAATCGCATTCACGCATTCGCATTTTCAAGTGGACCAAGTTCGATACCCGGAATTTACTGATATTTATAAAACTACCTGTCACACATCACCTGTTTCAATCGCCAATTACTTTTTGAAAAAGAAAAAAAAAACGTTTTTTTTTAATAAATCTGTCAATTTTATTACTTAGTTTATGTAAGAAAGCGATGACAGCCTTCGGCTTCCCTTTGAGGGGGCAATTTTCGATCTCAGGATTTACGGAGCTATGCGCGTTTTTGTATCAAAGCAATTCATAAATCACTTGTTATACGATGAAGGAAAATATTGCATGCCTGAAATTTCTCCATTATTTATTCAAAGGCATGTGAAGTCTGCCAATCCGCAGTTGGGCAACGTGGTGGAGAACTAACTGATATCGTGGACCGATGAATGATGATCCATTGCGGGTGTATGGTCTTTAACGATAATTATTATTAGTTACATCTGAGGCACGGAACGGACGTCACCCTTTTCCTAACTCCGACTCGTTACGGAGAACAGAAAAACCCGATACTTGAATCGAACCTAGACCTCGAGCTTTAGTTGAACTTGCTAGCCTCTAGACCAACGAGACGGTATCTCATTAAGAGCTTGCATGTCGAGGAAAGTTTATGCAGTGACCTTTAAACAGACACCTTTGACTTTGTACTTTATTAACCTTGAACTTAAAACTGCTCGTCGTCGGCTATATTAAATATGCTACGGTACCTTTTTATCAGACTACGGCGAGGCAAAGTAAGGGCTTTTTATTTAACAGAATCTTATTTTACAAACGATTATTTTTAACTGAGTGCGCGACGCAATTAAGGAGTAATGTGTTTAACAACGTTTGTTCTTTTGTGGCACTCTAGATCAAACGCATGGACCAATTTCAAGAATTCTTACGCCAATCTACTTTCCTTTATCTTGGGGGTGTCATTAAAAATATTGGTGTAAATTCAATTAGGCGATCACCAGTAATGGTAGTCGCCAGTCGTAGTTGCCAGTGGTTGACCACTGCACATCATAAACGTAAATCGAAGCTTTATCTGAAGTGACAACCATCCTAACAAGTAATGAATTCGGAGGCGTAGTGACTTTAAACAGTTGCGATCCGTTATAGATTTGAGTCCTTTAATATTAATTTTATACGCATATTTGTGTCGTGATTTTAATTTAAAGTTCAATTTTACCGCAGTCAGTTTGTAACGTTAAATGAACCTCATTTTTATGGAAAATGCCACACTAAAACGAATAAAGTAACTTTTTACCCCGAACTAATAAATAAGTCACGCTCAGTTATTTCAAGAGTGCTGACTTTATTTCTGCGCAGAACAATCAGGTTGATATTTTGTGCGGAAAAATGTTTCGGCTCTTTTGTTCAGACGAGGAAACTTAACGCGACGAAAGTAAAATCTATAACAACTATAAATTAAAGATTGAAAGCCCAAAATAAAAATAAATAAATTGAAATTTGTCATAGTGTATAACTACTACTACTACTAGTCAAGCCCTACAGAAGGAGTTGTTTAAAAATATATAACCAGCCATTTTGTAGCGGCTGTGTAGTTGACCTATTTTCATCAAACTTAGCTACAGAATACTCCCGACTCATTCACCTTTCAAACCAAAAAATACAAAATCAAAACCGGTTCGCCCATTCGTAAAACACGATCCGACGGACAGTCACTTGAAACTTATAGCACCCCTTCGTTTTTGAGCCGGGGATTACAAAAAAATAAAAGAAAGAGAAGCTTTTTACGCAACCCTAGTTACAATCGGAACTCCGGGTATTATTCAATTGAACTTGACATTCGCGGGGGAAGCATTGTTGTTCACGGAAAAGGATTCCGATAGAGTCTGACCTTTGTTTTATATAAAGGCAGCTTAGCGTGGAAATGTGGACGCACCGGTCAAAGTGTAAATGTTTTCCAGGTTAACTTTGCTTTCATTTTTGAAAGTCACAGTTCCGCCACATGAATATGAGTTCACCAATCCGCACTGGGCCAGCGTGGTGGACTACGGCCTACACCCTTCTCTTTTTGGAAGACCCGTGCAGAGGACTGGTAATCGATTGATATGATGATGATGCTGATGAACAAGTTTATCCCTCAGTAATTTTGGGATCAAAAAATATGCTGAATAATTTTTGATATTAAGGTCAAGTATCACGTGTTAGTTTTAATAACTGGAGTACGGGAGAACTCTCATATTTCCTAGCCATAATTCGGGCTTCTAGTTAGAAATTCTTTGAATGAAAAGCTCAGTGCTTAGAGCAATTATTTATTGATCTGTTTCACAGCCAAGCATGCTAACAACTGAACTAACGAGCTGCGCGTATGGAATCTTTTGAGCTGCACAGAGGATACAAACTCTAAATATTGTCAAAGATATGCAATTAATTTGTTTATCAAAGATACATCTTCATTATAAATCATTCCCTAATTCCAAGTAGATTTATAATAATTTAATGACATTTTCAATATGAATTTAAAAAATTAGGTCATTGTCAGTCTTCTGAACGACGTGGACTTTTGACATAGGAAACGATCAAAGAAACTAATTTACTTCGACAAATTAAGGAACTTATTTATATTTATATTTTTATATACTTGTCAGGCGTTCAAAATACCGAATAATAAAGTTTTTATTTGACTAGATAATAATATGTGAGTAACTCAAAAGTATGCTTATATAAACGGTATCAGTTCCAAAATATGTAAAGGTAAACAACGCTGGTGAAAAATGAATAATTATTTAAATACCATAACTGCAGTTCCAGTTCATTATAAGTTCCGGCAATCGCGGAAAACTTTGTAACCCATTCGAAATTAAAACATTAACTGTTAGAATTACAAAATTGAAAAAACATCGCGAGAAAATTTTGAAATTGAACCTTTTGCGAGGGCTCACCGATATAATGTTATGAATGTTATGAATTTACAGAATGTTATGAATTGGAGTGCCGACTTTAATAAAATATGTACGTATTTCACATTCCGTTTTATTAAATTGCTCGCGAAAACCTTGCGTAGCTCTGAAATGAATTCATACCTACCGATAAATAAAACCGGCCAAGTGCGAGTCGTACCTTTATCTATAAAAATAGCAAAAATTTTTTTTTTTTTTATGTGATCCCTATGAAATATGCTGTGTTTTAGTAAGTATACGTAGTTATAGCGTAACACACACACACAGGTAGCGTTGCCTACGTGAGATATAGCTTGGCTACAGACTAGCAGACAGACAGACGGACGGACATCGGAGTTTTCAGAACCCTAAAATCTTAAGCATCTGTCTGTTTCATATTGTGATTGTTTGAAGGCAAACCACAACCGCTTAAACCAAACAGGTTATAATATTTTTTTTTTAATTCCGATTTGACTGTGCGAATCTTCGTAACGGCTGAGCCGATTTTGACGAGTATTCTCATACAGGCCTCACTACCTGCATAATCATTCGATTAAACAAGTAGTGCTTAGGCTAATATTTAAATTCAAGAATAATTAAAAAAAATAATGGATGTAAATAAATAATTAAACTGAAAGTTTTTAGATTGATACTTGAAGATTTAAACAATAACACATTTTAGATTCCAAGTAAGGCACGTGGTAAAAATGCGTTTAGAACACCTCTGATAAATGGGTCAGTTTACGCTACATCGCCATTATGATACCATAACACCAATGAGAAAATAGGTTGACTATTATCATTTAAATCTTTGTGCATATTTAGGAACAATAGGTTTGGGTCAGTGTTAAGCCAACTAGAATCCGCACGTCCTTCAGTCATGACATAGTTAGCTGGATTGAACATGAACAAAGTATTTTGAATAAGTATTTAATTTATATACTCTTCGTTGACGTCGTTGAGGCCGTTTGGTGACGTCAGATTAGAATACAGTTATCACCAACCCGGGGGTCTATTGAAGCGAATACTATAAAGGAGAACGGGCAGCAGTGTCCTCAATACTACAACTACCATCGACTGCAATCCTCCTACCTCCTGTTTGGTGAGGATTTTAGTCCAGCAGAGGACTTTTATAGACTATAGATGACTTTCCGTTGATAAAGCCAAGAAAGTATTATGCTTATTTATTTAGTTAGCAAACATTATTTTATAATTCAACAAGAGTAGGTACATGGTACGCTTGTTATCGAGACAAAGCAATTTCTTTCAACGAACATATCGCTGGTTTCTTTCAATTGCAATTCATCGCATGGATGACCTTCTACGCTCTATAGTATCCTAGTACCTACTCTAGTTTGCAGTTATTTATTACGTAGTTTGCCGTGCAAGCTACGTTAACTAAAAAAAGTGGTGATATCGTAGTGGGTAACTGGTAAGGCCTTCTTCCGGTTACGGGGACCGAGTTCGCGGAGGATCTTTTCGGAGTTATGTGCGTTTTTAATTTAAGCAATTAAATAATCCCTTGCTTAAGCGGTGACAAGGTGTATAAGAAAATATTGGGAGGTAACCTGCGTAACTCTCTATAATCATGATGACCATGTGATTTCTTCAATCCACACTTGGTCAGAGTGGTAAACTACGGCCCGAAGCCTTCTGAGTCTGAGAAACCCGTTCGCTGTAGTGGGCCGCTCATGAGTTGATGATAATACGAACACATACAAAATAATTTACATCATACATGTTTTTCAGAATTTTAAAAACAACAAATAAGATATAAAAATAAAAATGAGGCACAGATATATCGATTCGACATCAACAAACAATTCATCAACAATTGAGAAAACGGTAAGAATACATTTCTAAAAGATTTATTCTTATTATACTATTCTAATATTTTTCCAATATTTTAGGGTGAAACGAGTCAAATCCAGGTTCAAAAAGTATTTATATACACCATCTTTATATCGTAACTAACTACGTTAAGAATAATTATATAAAGGATTTCTCTAGTAATTTTACAATACAACCGTCACTTTATAAGTATATGAACATGATACATAATAATGATTGTGTCCAGTCATAAAACTAAAATCTATATCTATACTAATATTATAAAGCGGATTTTTTTTTCTTGGTATCTTTGTACCCAACAGGTTTCGAAAGTACTGGATCGATTATAACCATTTCTTATACAGGCTATAATTTATTTAAAAGGAAATTGCCATTATGTAACTCAAAGAAGCAACATTTTGTCTATAAAATTCATTACTTGGCGTGCGCTGGGAAAACTTATAAACGTTCTCAGATTCTCACACCTAATATTATTGTCCTGCAAAATGTATTTAATAAAAATGTATTAGTATTGAGAATAACTAAGGTGTCAAGAATTTCCGCAGAGATGGCATCACTCATATTTAGTCACTAGTGACATAAGTCATTGGTCATAAGGGCGAGTTTCCTCTGATACGGTGGGGAATAAAGTGTGTCGGGATAGACCAATCAGATTATTGCAAGATAACGTGTCACACACAGTATCACGACATCCGACAATGATTGAATTGGCTTATTTCTAAATATCTCCGGTTCGTCATGCTGGGTATTATTGCATTGAAGACCAGTTCTATGGCATTTATCGGATGAAACCCTCATTTGCATTTGACGATTCAATTTTGTAATTTGACAGTTAGTTTAAAAACAAACTATGCCCAATTTCCCCGTCGAAACTTACTTACCAGTAGAAACTAAGGCTCATTTGAACGTATACGTAAGAATTGACTCTCTTTAATCCAAAACTCAGCAATAAGCGTGGCGGTAGTACCAGAAAGTGTTTTTAAGTTAACAATATGCTTAGTTTCCAAAGCAAACGATGAAATCAGCCCTAAAAATATTATAAAATATTTAAATATGTGATAAATTTTCAGGAATCGACAATTGGAGATCATTTTAGATGGAAAAGTATTAAACAGTTCTTATACGTAGCGCACGCCTTCTCCTCGTCAAGCTTCAGTTTTGATTTGTTTTCCAAAGTAGTAGTTGTTAATGGTAAATATCTTTCATTCCGTTTCCTCATACCGGCCTGCTACTGGGCAGAGGTCTCTTCTCAGAATGAGAAGTGTTTAGGCCGTAGTCTACCATTCTGGCTGGACTTCACACGCCCTTTGAGATCGTTATGGAGAACTCCCGGCATGACGGTTTCCTCACGATGTTTTCCTTCACCGTTTGAAGCAAGGGATATTTAAATTGCTTAAATTAAAAAAGCACATAACTTCGTAAAGTTAATGGTGCGTGCCAGGGCTCGAACTCGATCTCCAGGAAAGGAAAGCCGAAAATATATATTTGATAAAAGCATATTGCAAAGATCCCAATATATTGGAAAATGACAATATGGCGTCATTCAATACAATATCTTTATTTTCAGCGCACATAATAGAGTATGTAGTATACGCAGTATTCATAGGTGTAAGTTATATGTTCATGGATTTTTTCATAAAACAATTCACAAGACGCTTGGATTCAAATAAAGCATTGAATCCTTTGATGAGGGGTGTGTCTTTTGGAATCCTTCTGCAGACTGCGGTGTGGGCTATACTGGTGAGTTTTTTATACACCAAAGTTGATGTAGTTCATTGTGAACTATATCGAATTTTAACATGAAATTTTTGAGCTGATTTCTTGGCATGACTTTGTAAGGAAAATAAAAATCAGCGACATACTCTAGTTTGCGTTTTAGTGGACTACCAGAAAGCCTTTGATTCGGTGTAAACTTGGGCTATGTTAACATCACTTTATATATATCAAATCGACTACCGGTTCATCCATGCGTTGATATTTTTATACGAAAACGCCACCACGCCAGTACGTATACAGGACCAGAATTCGGGGTCAAACCGATTGTAGCAAGGAGTGCGACAGGGTGATGTAATCTCTCCAAAACTGTTTATCGCTGTTACTATTATCTACCTGGAGTTTCTGTCTGAGAGGTTCTGAGTCTTAGCACTGCAAATAGAAGCTGAGTGTTAAAAATCGAACTTGTTGTATCAAACAAATGCCAATAATAATGATTGTGCACTTAAATTTAGGGTAAGATTTTTAGGAAAGCACCAATACTACAACTTCTTTCTTACAAAATGTTGGTCAAAAACTCTGCAATAATATTGTACACACTGTGTTACTTGCAAGAACATCTTGATAAATTTTTACATATAGTATAGTTTTCGCTTCTAAAGTTCGGTCTAGGATGTTTTTAATTTTTCATTACTGCATTATATAAAATGAAAACTTTGAAATATTAAAATCCCAAGTATCTCAATAAAGCTCATTTAAGCGTAATAAACTTTTCATATTAAAATCGTTTTCTCTGGTCGGATGGAATTATTTACATGCGTAATAAAATTGAAACTGTTTAATTAAAATTCGACTGACGTTTTGAATGCTCACTTAAGTATTTGTGATATTCTGTATGATATTTAACACCTCAGAGGAAAATCGGATAAAAGGTATTTTACCTGTAATTACAACTATAATTTACATCAACATTTACGAGTTGGTTTTAAACGTAAACATGACGATGTCTGGTGACATTACTTTACTTTACTTTACAGACAGTTTTTACATTACAGTACTCGGTTGCTGAAAGTTATAATAATATGTGCCTTCTACTATATATATAACTTCTCAGCGACCGAGTTTAACCAACCTTGAAGCTCCGTGAGGTGACTGTGGTTTAAGAGGTAAATCACGAGGTCCTTTGGATTGAAAATGCCCTGTTGTCATCTCTCATAATGTTATGCAATAAGATGAGACCTCCGTCCTGAAGACCTCCGTGGCGCAGTGGTGAGAACTGTGGTTTAAAGCGGGAGGTCCTAGGTTTGATACCCGGTAGGTGCAATTAATTTATAATGTCTGAATTTTCTCAAGACTATATGTCTGGGCCGGTGGGAGGCTTCGGCTGTGGCTAGTTAGCACTCTACCGATAAAGACGTACCGCTAAACGATTAAGCGTTCCTTTACGAATTTGCGTAGAAATCGATTATCGGTTACCATTTCCGCCACAGTGTACGAGTAGTTCGTTATCATCTTGTATTGCATCATCACTTACCAGCAGGTTGGATTGCCGTATTGGGCAAACTTGTAGTGTAACTTAAAAAGTTCTTTTTTAAAATTTTTTTACTTTACAATTTGTCTTGTGTTCTTAACTAGAAAGTAGCAGAAGAACCCTTCAAACGTTAAGTTCCGTGGTTGTACATTAAGTAACATTAAGTGTTACATGCTGGAATGTTGCTAGCTCGCATACTTTTTCTCATCCCATTATTGGTAAACGTTTATAACATTAGAGGTAAAATAATTTTCTTCAACTGCTAAACGGTATGAAATGGAGTTTTTTTTTATGCTTCAATATTAGTCGTGTACACGGTTTCTATACGTTCTTAATTCTGTGACTGCAGCGACTTTCATTTAATTGGGTACCTATTTATCTTTCATCCTGAACATGGAATGCAAGCGGGAATAGCTGTTATAATAATATAGCCCTTGTTTGATATGCATCGCTGCATAGTTAATCTTAAATTTGCATAGAAATAGAATCCCGGGAAATCAAATATTTACCGCGGGATTAAAAAAGTAGTTTGGTATAAATCTAACCCTTTTCCCGCATTCCACTTTCCAAGAATCAGGGCTACGACGGTACTAAAGCGTGGGTGAGGTAAACTTTTGTAGGTTTAATGTAAAGGTGCTGGCCTCGATTTTTAATTGAATTCGTTTTGAAATTAGAACTTAATTACTCGAGTGGTGGATTTTCGCCGCAGTCAAAGGAACCAAGGTGGGCATCTAAATAAAAGGGTACTGGAACGGTTAAGACTCGTGCTAACTTCGTTTTCTGCTACCACGCGAGTAGTTGAACCCCGTAAGTGCTTTACAAACTTCAAACAATGATAATTTTCAATTAGTTTGCTGGCTGCTTCCACGTTGAATCCATTCCACGTTTGAAAATAGAATGAAAAAACATTGCAGAATAGCTGGCACACGTGTAAACCTTTTCGAATTGAAAATTGTGGATATTTATTTAGCATAGTAGAGTTAAACAATTCAAACTCGAGTGAGGTATTTTATCGACCTCCCTGGAGCAACGGTGAGCGCTGTGAACTTAATTAGGAGGTCCCAAGTTCTGAATTTTCTCTGATCTGGTCTGGAGGGAGGCTTTGGCCATGGCTAGTTACCACCCTACCGACAAAGACGTGCCGCTAAGCGATTTATTGTTCCGGTGCGATGTCGCGTAGAAACCAATTAGGGGTATGACTACCATACAGCTTACAGCTTTGCCCGCTACCAACTTAGACTGCATCATCATTTACCACCAGGTGATTAATTGGTGATATGGGCTAACTTGTAGTATAAAATACGGTATATTTCAAGCTATTGTCATGATTTCGTGAGACATCGAACTCGATTGTTTATTATATTAATTGAAAATTAAGATATAGATTTTGCTTAGTACTTTTATTATAATAGGAATATTTTAATGCTTGAAGAAGTATAGCTACTAAAAATAGTGTTATACCCAGAATAGATTGGTGAAACTTTCTTAACACATGTAGATTCTCGCATAGCTTCTAATCTTTAGTAGTTGGCGTTTTATGCAATTAAATATCAATATTCATTTATTTCAAGTAAGTTAGAAGTTCTTTTGAAACGTCAAGTTTGTCTGTTTGTAGCGACTCTATCACTTGCTTTAACGGTGGAGAAAAATATCTTGAGAAAACTAACCTGACCAATATTACGAACTGGAATGCGAGTATTTCGTGGCGATCGTTTTAGTAGTAGGTTAAACCGATTATCAAGAGAACTTTGCTTACTTAAAAGTTTTCAGGGGTTAAAATAGGACCATCCGAAATGATTTACAAAATGTCAACGCGAGTAAAGCCCCGCGCAGATTCCATTTATATTAATAAACTTATAGCTGTCGTTTATTAATGTTGTATTGATTGTTTGTGAACAGCCAATTTGTTTTAATAAACAGTAAAGTAGGAAGCACCAACTACGTTTAAACTTAATTTGAACGGCTTCTTGAAAATTTCAGTATTAAAATATTTACATCCTTGTGTTTCCAAAGTGTTTCAGAGCCTTTTCAACATTATTGTATCTTGCTGAATCCCTAAAAATGTTAAGATATTTTTAATAACCTCACAGCTAACAGAAATTTAGTAATTTCTTACTCGTTTATGTATAAAAAATTACATTAATGTCAAGTATGCTTACTGCCAAAAATAAAAATAATATAATGAGCGATGAGCTCAAACTGGTAGTCTTGTCAGTTTCTTCATCATCGTCTTCATCACTTCAGAAAATTGCCGTGTCCACCTGTTGAGAAAATCTGCTGAGATTGAAGCATTGTGTTAAGGCCTTCCTTCTTTTTTCTTTTCACGCTTTTTAGTGGGTCGGTATGCAATCATTTCTAATTTATAATAGCCGAATGTCAACTACTAAAAAAAGGAGCTTCCTTCTGCAAGACCTGAATACATTATTTTGTCTCCCTCTGTCATTATGATAACATCATCTTGTTGTCCGTTCCGGCACCTCAAGTTGACTTACCGGTTTGACACGCGCACTCCCAGAGAGATATGGATGGGCGCATTAGTTAATTCTCGATTAATTTAGTCGAAATATCCATTTGGCCAAATTTTACACGTGTCTTGCATTAATACACATACGTATGAACTCGTTTTACACAAACAAAAATGCATGTGTGTGCATAATTAAACATCTCGCAATCAAACAGCGGGGATAGAGAGTGATGCTTCGGGGATCCATGTGATCAGGAATCTAAATAAGGAACGACCCGATTCGTAGAGGAACCAGAGTTATGACAAAGATTGTTAGAGCTAAACAGATCTAAGGACCGATTGTCGTTAGGATCCCAACATTCTGGTGTCAGATTTTAGAGTGGTGAGAGGTAAACGCAATTTCGTGGAAAGGCAAAATCGGCGAAAAAAAAAAGGAAATCTACATATGCATCATCTACATATATGAAATCTAAATATTCAACTTGATCTGATGAAAATGGGACCACATGGGAAGTATACCGTCAGAAACAAAAAAAAAAATTCAAATCGTTTTATAAATGAAAGAGTTCTGAGCTAACAAAACCATGATGTTTTTGCACTAACGAGACCACCTCAAAGCATAAGCCCATAATGAGTGCCATAATGAGTGCATAAGCCACCTATGTTTTACAAACGTTTTTCCAACTAACATTCTTTAAAAGTTGAAAGGTACTTTTCCGATTGTTCCGGAACAATTCATTTTCTTTTGTACTTTTATCCGCTGTACTTTTCCTGTTTTTTCTGACTTTTTACATGCGCAATAGTTTATTTCAAAATGTTTTCTGCATTTTAAATAATATTTAGAATCTTCAGCATCTGTGTTTTTTTTTCTGTATTGACATCTGTAGACTATAAGTAGATTTAAGATTCATTAGATAGAATTAAGAAAATGAGTTTGGATTTTTTTTATTTTCTTTTATTGGAGTAAGCCGTAATTTAATAAAATTACGTTTTGAAATTGTGACCCCTTCTATTTGTGAGAAGAGACCAGTGGGTAGATGTGTTGATAAATAAATAATGACGTTATTTATTATTATGACGATGATGACATTATGAAATTGTAAACGTTTTGTTATTTTGACACAGATTAGTACTGCCTCGGTTCTTCAATAACATGAACGCAGATAGTTCATTAATAATTGAAAATTCGAATAATAAAATTTGCTGTTACCCGCGTTATTCGTCCGCGTTTATAACGAGATATTCCGATAATCCCACAGGGAAATAATCGAAATTGCGTGACATAAACTTTGCGATGATTAACGTATCATCTATTTCATGTATGCAATTTAATAAATTAATTAAGAATTATTATCCTACTAACTGTTACCCGCATTATTTGACCGTGTTTATTAAACAGTTTTTTTTAAATCTTGCGGGAACTGATTGTTTGTTCAATATAACAAACCAACACAATTCCACATTTATAATATAAGTAAGGACTTCTACTAAGTGATTGATATCTTTTCAATTACACTGTCTGACTACGCTCTCGTTAAAGTAAATCCCAGTAAGACAAAGCGCTCACGTCCAGTTCTAAAGCTAGCATTAATAAAACTAGCGGTCGCCATCATAGGCATGACTTATAATACATACAATTTTCCCGTAAAAACTTTAAGATTGTTTTTCTAAAAATATTATAGCTTCCTCTATAGGCTCAAGGTTGGTTAAGTGCACCTGATACGTACTCCAAGTCCAATAATAGTTCATGGTTGGAGTAGGTATCTGTTTGTTTTTTAATTATGTGAGGAATAAGGAGATCAGTAGAACCAGCGTTACCGAAATCGTAATGTCAATCGTAATCGAGTCGTAATGCCAAAGTGGCAATGGCCGGGGCAAATATCGCGGAGAACCGACGTTAGGGTCCCAAGGTACTGGAATGGCGACCTCGCACTGGTAAACGCAGCGTTAGTAGAACCCCGATTAGGTAAACGGATGAAATCAAGCGAGTAGCTCGCTGGACCCAAGCGGCACAAGACCATGGTATTTGAAACTTCCGGCAAAAAACCTATGTCCAGCAGCGAACGTCTATTGGATATGCTGATCATGATAGTAACCCAGTTCGCGTTGGTGTTTTATAATAATAAAATAAGAGCACATTACGCAGCTTTATTTATTGTTTGAAACCTGAAAATTCACTTAGCTAAGCTGACCATTCACTTAGCTTAATCTGGACGATGTAGAAACTTGGAAAAGAAAAAATGTATTAGCGGTTGGTTTTCCTAAATAAATAAATTTACAGCACGCAAACAATTTGGCAGACTCTGTGCGGTATTTCATGGTCAGCATGAACAAGTCACCGTCTTGGACCAAATGCCACAAGACATCGAACGTGACGTGTCTGTCTTCGCAGGAATTGATATTGAACTGTCGCAACGCAATGATGATTGATTTCAGCAACACTTCGGCACACGTCAGTTACACGTGGGTATTGCGATTATCTAACGCTGAGTAGGTATCCATCTATAATAAATGTACTACGACAATACACACTTCGCCATCTAGCGCCAAAGTAAGCGTAGCTTGTGTAACGAGTACTAAGATGAGTGATGAATATTTTTACGAATAATATCATCGATCACTAATAATCGATGAATAATATACATAAATACTTAGAACATACATATGAACACACAGACACTGAAAAACATTCATGCTCATGAATCGAAACCACGGCCTTGGACTCAGAAAGCAGGGTCGCTGCATACTGCGCCGTCCTTGGATCTATGTACCAGTTTAGTGTGTCATTCTGTGGGGTTGAGAACGTTTTTATAACCTGACTGACGGTCACCCGCGTATTCGTCCGCGTATAAGTCAACTTTGAAAGACATTAATAATAATAATCATTTATTTGCAAGAACGTTTGTACAATATCAAGATGTTAGTTGACAATTCAGTAAGTTTTGAGGGCATCACATTGTACTAAATTAATAGTTTGCAAATTTGGTTCATGGAGAGAGATTAATTTAAAATTAACAAAATTATTCAAAAATTTAATAAATCAACTTTAATTAAATGCCAAATTAGATTAATATAAACAATGCTGGACATGGGTTTTTTTTAAAGTGATAAAGTGATCGTACATTAATTTCACGTTACTCTAACCGTCAACGCATAGCGCGCATTGGAAGTTCTCAAAACAAATTTCTCGGTTTTGCACCATTTTTCATTGATCCTATTGCCAATTGGTCGTAGCGTGATGTTATAGATATAGCCTTCCTCGATGAATAGACTATTCAAAGAACCAGTAGTTCCTGAGGTTACCGCATTCACCTAAAAAACTATTCAGCTTTATGATATTAAGTTTATTAAGCATACGTTTATACAATATATAAATATATTAATATATTTCTTACTGCAATGTTATACAAATTTTTGGCGCTACGGTGAGCGCTATGTTAAGTAGGAGGTCCCGGGTTCGATTCCCGGCAGAGGCATTTTGGGAATTCATAATTTCTGAATTTCTCCGGTTCTGGTTGGAGGCTTTGGCCGTGGCTAGGTACCACCCTACCGAAAAAGATGTGCAGCTAAGTGATTTAGTGTTCCGTTGCGATGTCGTGTAGTACCGATTAGGGACTGCCATACTCCCTAACAGGTTTGCCCGCTATCATCTTAGGCTGCATCATCACTTACCACCAGGTGAGATTGCAGTCAAGGGCTCACTTGTAGTGGAATAATAAAAATTTAAAATTGATAAATTTATTTATGACAAGGTTTCTCGCAAGCACACCGCTCCGCTTTCATCTCTCGCAAGACAATAATTATTAAAAAAGGTTACCGTTGTAAAAGATTAACTACTGAGTTTGAGTCACAACAAACACACAGACTTGACCTTACAAAAGTGCTTATAGTTTTAAGCTTTTGATTTTTAAATGTAATAACGTACCTACTCTACCTTCGTCAAAAATCAAATTCAAAATTCATTTATTTCAAGTAGGCCTAGTTTATAAACACTTTTGAAAAGTCAAGTCAGAATGTTTGTATTGACACTACCGGTTCGGAAGGCCGATTCTACAGAGAAGAGCCGGCAAGAAACACAGTCAACTTTACGTTAGCGAGCGTTGTGAAAACAAAAGAAAAATTTTGTTTGTAATATAAGTTTTCAGGCATATTTCATTAATTCAATTTCACAGGAGGCAGTTTTCGAGTTACGACAGAAACAGCATTTCGATGAGGCTATTCGTGATTGCTATAGTGTGGATATGTAATTTCTTTGTCGCCACATTTTCTGATAATGCACTTCTAAAGGTTGGTTTTTTATTTGCCTCGACGAGCACGTTTAGCTGTCTGTCCCGGGAATTATTAATAACTTGTGATAATGAAATTAGCAGCGTGGGGACTAATTTAAAGCTTGTATTTCTGCTAAAAGTGCTTTAGTTGATCAAAGTCAAAGTCAAAGTCAAAGTCAAATATTTCTTTATTCAAATAGGCACATAGATGGCACTTTTGATGCGTACATTACATGTAAAATATGACATAGGAGTGTGTTGATGGCGATAAATAAATTCGTCAACTGAAAACTAAAGCTACGAGGGTTCCAAACGCTGGTCTAAGAAGAAGCCCACAACAAACTTAGCCGGTTGTTATTTTTTTTTCGTTATCACTCACATTGTCCTTTAAAAACTATTAAAGAAGCAACCTGATTAGAGCAATAATTTACACCCAAGCATTTTTATCGTTGACGTAGTCCTTAATACCATAATAGGACTTTTCTATAAGTCAGTGAGTGATAATATTAATAAATTTACACTGGTAATTCTTCGACTTATATAATGGGACCGCTGCCGTGCCCCCAGACATCTCTTGAAATCAGTACAACAGTTAACAATATAGTTTTTTTTAATATAGTAATAATGGTCGGACCGAGCAGATAGCCCCCAGATGCTCAGTGAGAAACCATCAACGTTGAACAGAGCAACATTCCTCGAGTTGTTCATCTCTTAAGTCCCTCCCTTCTATGAGGACGTAAGACAGTACCAGTAGTGGAACTTTTTAATAGGCCGAGGATTAAAGGAGTCACTAAGTTGAACTGGCAATGTGTGAAAACATAGTTCGGAGAGCTGATAGACACTGAGGTCCCGAGATGTTGGAATAAGACAGCTGGAAGCGCAGCATTGTCGTTGCGATCTATAAAATGGGTTCAAGAGAGCCATTGAAGGATAAATTTAAAAATGTTAAAATGATGACAGTCTATAGCCAATAAATGTTTGAATATTTATTGTACGAGTATGTTCACAAAAATTAATATAAATTTAAGAGAAAAAGTGACTGCAATAATTTGAACATTAGAAGCAAAAATAAACTTGCAGTGTAATGTAAATATAATAAGTAATTAATTTAAAGGAAATTGTGTGATCATCATAATCATCCAGTCAAGCGATTTACGTCCACTGCTGGACGCTGCTGTCTTTTGTTCTAAAATTCACCGTTTTGGTCCAGCGGCTGCGTTAACTGCGGGGTCAACGTTCCAGCACCTTAAGATCCCAACGTCCATCGGTTCTGATTTTATCACGAAAAGATAATCCTTGCATCGCTCTCTCAATCGCATGACTTTGAGACTTCTTATGAGGCTCATAGTCATAAGAAGTACTACGTTAGCGATAAAAGTTTAGGTGTTCAGCAGGTAGCTTTTAAAATAGATTTAAATAACAATGTGAGATGGTGATAATAAAAAATAACCGACTGAGTATGTTGTGTGCTTTTTCTTAGTTGCGTGTTTGGAACCCCCGTAGCTTCAATTTGAAGTTTACAAATGAAGAAATCGCCATCGTCTCACTTCTATGTACATATTTAACTGTAATGTACGCATCAAAAGTACCGTCTATAAGTGGCTATATGAATAAAGAAATATTTGACTTCAACTTTGACTTTGAATTTGTCTTCGACTTTGACTTAAGTAGGCCCCAAAACCAAATAGGTGAACAGGGGACTTCCATCGCATCCCGCTTCCAACTCAAACTGCTTTATTAATTACCAAATGAGATTGCAATCACAAGCTTACCCGTAGTGGATTTTAAAAATTAAAAAATAAAATACTCAGTGAACTAACGTAACCCGCCCCGGCACTCGGTTAATAATTTATCAGCAGAATCGAACGTGCGAAGTTCGTTTAACGGGTGAGAACTTTTTTAACAGTAGATGTATTATGTTTCAGCTTTTCAAATTTTCATTCCTATATGGGTTATTCTCAACCGCATTCGTGTTAATATTTTTAATGTTTTCAACGAAATACACCACCAAAGCTTTCTATGATATTATGAACATACGTGATGGATTTAATGTGAGTACTCTTTAGAAATAATTTACTAATATCTATAGTAAAAGCTAATGTATATTTTATTTATTGAAATTTTCATAATTATGAATGAATAAATGAATAAATATACTTTTATTGTACACCACAAAGAGTACATAGAAAGAAAAGTATAACAAAACAACGTATGCAATTATAAATAATAATATTTTTTTACTAGGTAGCTATGAACCATCTACACTATTATATAACAGAATCTGCCTTCCAAACCGCTGGTAGAGTCACTACAAACAGACAGACTTGATGTTTCAAAAGTGCTTGTATTTGGCCTACTTGAAATAAATGAATTTTGATTAATTAAAAACTTGAGATATTATTATAATAAAATGAATTACTACGTAACGTAGTCTATAAGCGAACGATAAATAAAATGTGGGTTGGTAAGCTCAGTAGGAAAATAATCGGGACCGTGTCTCTTTTAGACAACACTCGACTTCCTTACTCCAGACTGGTATTGGAAATATCTTGGTACGAAAACTAGTAACGAAAAAAAAAGCTTAGGTATTTGGTTGGTAATCGAACTTAGGAGACCTCGAGATCAGGCGTCGAATTGGTCAAAAGCCTACGGCCAAAACAGCCGTTAGTTAATCGTAGGATTCTATCATTCAAAATTTATGTAACTTTAAACGTTATTTTTTTTATTACGTTTTTATATTAACAGCTGAGAAACGAGCAATTGGGTCTACTTATTTAATGTTAGCACCCAATCCTGTAGTGTACATTCGTAGCACCAAAGATGCCACGAATGCGTTTCCGACTTTAAAAAGAATTTATTTACCTTGAACAACCCAAAATTTAAATTTCGAGGGAACACAGATCGTTCCACAATTTATAATTAATTCCAGGCCGCATTAATGATCAAGTATTAAGGATAGTAAATCATAGTAATACCAGGCATTCATATCTGATTAGAGGTTTGTTGCTACGCCGCGTGTTACGATCAGAGATCCACATAGGCTTTTTTTTTGGACCTAAGGCGGCATTTTGCAGGTTGTGTCCATCGCATTTCCTGCGAAGTGTTGTTCGGATAGGCGATGGATTACAACTATTAAAACAATATACATATATCAGTTTGAATATTTTATCGAAATAAATGGTATACCATTCGTTTCAAAGCTCCATTATCGAGGCGGATTTCCCCCTCCGGGGGCAAAAAGCACGCCAAAGGAAACTACGACGGGAGATGCCAGCATTCGCCGGAACGCTTGCGGTTTATACAACTTTTAGGAGTGCAATGTTTATTTGCTTAAAGTTTTACAGATATTTATAATAAACTAGCTGTTGCCCGCGACTTCGTCTGCGTTTGATTTTGTTTTTAATGTATTCAGTATCGCTAAGCCTCATATTATATCATAGCCATAGTAGTATATATATATATAATAACATGTGACTGTCAATTAATTATAGACAAATAATTTGCAATAAAATGAAATTGCGACTATAATTAAAGATCTAAGCTATGCTATATCTTAAGTTGGTCCAGACTGCTCACGGTGTGCCAATTTAATTTAAAATCGGTTAAGTAGTTTAGGAGTCCATCGCGGACAAACATCGTGACAGGAGATTTATATATATTAAGATTGTTTACATTTGTAAACTAGGTATACTTATCTACCATTTTGAATATTAATGACGAATAGCGATTTGTTTTTACATTAAAATCAGTTCTATTAATTACTAGCTTTTGCCCGCGGCTTCGCTGACGTTAAGTTCAATTTTTGATTTGGTAAATTGTAACTACAAAGGTTTAAAAAATTTATTTGCCGCTAATAGAAAAAAAAGAACATTAATTACTTAAAAAAACAGAAACTTTCTTTTAAATTTTCGCAATTCGGAGTTAGATTTTTAAAATAAGTGAAACACATATTTCTGTATTTTTAATAGAAAACCTAAACTCAAAGTTTCATGGCCCCAATAACCTTGATAAATGAATGATTTATACAAACTTTCATCCCCCATTTAACCCTCTTGAGGTTGGAATTTTCAAAAATCCTTTCTTAGCGGATGCTAACATTGTAATAACTATCTTTATGAAAAATTTCAGTCTGATCCGTAAAGTGGTTAGAGCTGTGCGTTGATAGATCAGTCAGTCAGTCAGCCAGTCAGTCAGTCAGTCAGTCAAACAGTCAGTCAGTCAGTCAGTCAGTCAGTTAGTCAGTCAGTCACTCAATCAGTCAGTCAGTCAGTCAGTCAGTCAGTCAGTCAGTCAGTCAGTCAGTCAGTCAGTCACACAGTCAGTCAGTCAGTCAGTCACTCAGTCAGTCAGTCAGTCAGTCAGTCACCTTTGCCTTTTATATATATAGATTGTGTTTTTTGGCGCACGGATTACCTAAGTTTAGATAAATTAAGTAATGAACATCAGATCAACCTATTGCTGGCTTACTACAGGGTACGGGTCTCCTCCCACAAAGAGAAGAATTTTAGACGCAGTCCACCACGCAGGCTCAGTGCGGATAGCTGGACTTCACACGCCTTTGAAAATATTATGGAGTACTATTGCCAATAAAAAAAACCTTAGCAAATTCTGATATAAGAGATTCATGCCTTTCTCCTCAAGATGTTTTCTTCACCGTCAAAAGCAAGTGATATTTAAATTACATAAAGCGCACATAACTTAGTAAAGATAGAGGTGCGTGCTGGGATTCGAACTCGGCCTCGCGACAGCCGAAGTTCTAACTACTGGGGCTATCGCCGCTACAATACCCTAAATAATTTATATTGTACAAATAGGTTACATAATAATCTGAACAAATAAGTTACTTTGTGCGAACTCTTTTCCAGTATACGAACAGATAGGAAGCAGAGAAAAATTTATAGCGCCCTAATTTCCTCCTTTGGATGAGAAACCCTTCAAACATTAGTTTCATTTAAACTTTAGGTTTGTAAAGGGGATTGGAAAATGTCTGACGACATAACTTGCCGTGAGCTGCTTAAAGCTATTAAATCACTTCAAAGGATTCACATAACTTGAAAGAGAAGGGGGGGGGGGGGAGGTTTATTTTCTTGCTGTCTCCGCTTTGAAAAACCCGGAGCAATTAAGGAATGCATAATTAATGTGTGAACTTAGCTGCTACCTATAAACTTATGGGGCTGAGATTCGAACACGCTCCCCGGAAAGTGAGTTAAAGTCCTACCCACTGGGCTATCACCGCTTCCTGACTTTCAATAAAGACGTAATAATATCCGCGTTACGAGCAAGTTAGTTGGAAAACATTTAAATCTAACTAATTTACTTCATCCAGAGCAAAAGTTGGAACACAACAGATGCGGAGGCTAACTTTTAAAGTTTATCTACGAAGCCTGGAAACGGGAGCTATATTGCTACAAAGACATTAAGAAACTAAGACATTTTACTTAATATCCGTTCCTCTCGGCGATAGGATCTCAAACAGTATTGACAATTATTAATGACTAGCTTCTACACGCGATTTTGTCTGCGCGGACTTTAGAATTGGGTCCTAAAAGAAATGAAGAAATGTGAAAGTAATAAAAAATGGAATTCAATTTACATCCGTGTTATTGCTTCCGCTGTAATAGAGAAAAATAGCTGCAGTTTTGCTTTTTTTTGTTTCAGCTCTTGCGTGTTTAATGAAGTAGAGTATAGAGCCACATAATTTATATTTTTGTTTGACGCCCATAATTGAAATTCATATGACGACCTCCCTGGCGCAACGGTGAGTGCTATGAATTTAAGCAGGAGGCCCCGGGTTTGATTCCCGGCAGGGGCCATTTGGGAATTTATAATTTCAGAATTTTCTCCGTACTGGTTGGGTTGGAGGCTTTGGCCGTGGCTATGTATTAGGCTGTTTATTCTACTACAAGTTAGTCCTTGACTGCAATCTCACCTGGTGGTAAGTGATGATGCAGTCTAAGATGGTAGCGGGCTAACCTGTTAGGGAGTATGGTAGTCATACCCCTAATTGGTTTCTGCGCGACATCACACCGGAACCCTAAATCGCTTAATTGCACGTCTTTGTCGGTAGGGTGGTAACTAGCCACGGTCAAAGCCTCCCACCAGACCAGAGAAAATAAAGATATTATAAATTCCCAAATGGCCCCTGCCGGGAATCAAACCCGGGGCCTCCTGCTTAAATTCATAGCACTCACCGTTGCGCCAGAGAGGTCGTCATATGAATTTCAATTATGGGCGTCAAACAAAAATATAAATTATGCGACTCTATACTCTACTACATTAAACACGCAAGAGCTGAAACAGCAAAAAGCAAAACTGCAGCTATTTTTCTCTATTACAGCGAAAGCAATAACACGGATGTAAATTGAATTCCATTTTTTATTACTTTCACATTTTTTCATTTCTTTTAGTACCCAATTCTAAAGTCCGCGCAGACGAAATCGCGTGTAAAAGCTAGTCATTAATAATTGTCAATACTGTTTGAGATCCTATCGCCGAGAGGAACTGATATTAAGTAAAATGTCTTAGTTTCTTAATGTCTTTGTAGCAATATAGCTCCCGTTTCCAGGCTTCAAAGCGGCTTCGTAGCGGCTTCGGGACCTCTTACTTACATTCATAACGCTCACCGCTACGCCAGGGAGGTCGTCAAAATGTGCTTTTTAAAGTTAGTATATGATACATTGCAATATACCTCTAGGAATATACAGAAATTATGTCACACTTCAAGAGATGCAAAATATTTATCTTTTTAAATTTCATCACAGACAATGGTACTGCATAAAGGCTAAGTACTCTTTAGTTAAATGAATAAGGTTGAGAGACTCAGCTAACTAATTAATATGTACCGTTTATAATCTATTTAAATGATTATTCATTCAGCACCTCATTTTCATGTAAATTATCTTTATTGGCTGGCTCGCATCACCCAGTTAGCTTTTATGATATTACATTGAACTATAAATAGCAGGAGCAGTTTTCCCCTCTAATTGAATAGATTCTCTATAGCTATTAAAATCTATTGAATCGAGACACATTGTATTAAAACGAACGGGGTGAATAATAAATAGAAAATTAATGAATTCTATTAAATTTATTATTATGAAACTCTCGCCTCGTTTTGTGAAATATTATATTACTACTAAACGCAAAGTGTTTTAACATATTGACTAACCTAACCTATATTAACATTGTATGTCAATGAAACAAAAACTATAAGTATGATAGTAAAGTGTACAGATTAATTATTTATGTAGAAGCGGTGATAGCATAGTGATTAGGGCTTCGACCGCGGGACCGAGTTTTGTCTCCGGCACGCACCTCTGACTTTTCGGAGTTACGTGCGTTTTTAATTTCAGCACTTAAAATATCACGTTGAAGGAAAACATCGTGAGGAAACCTGTATGCCTTAAGAGTTCTGCACAAAGTTATCAAAGTCGTACTAATAATCTACTAGTCGTTAATAATCCAAACTAGGTCAAACCCCTTCTCATTCTGAGAAGAAACCCGTGCATTGTAGTGGGCCGGTTGAAAATGATGTATGATGTGTAATCTGGTAAAAATAAGCCCCTCTCTCCACACCTCGTCTTATTTGCGATACTGAAATTGGAAAAGGAAAACTAGGTTCTTTTCACTAGGATCGAACGGGAGCGTCCTTTTACAATCAGTGCACTAACGTTGATATTGCGACAATACTGAACCCAAGATATACGCTACGGATTCATGAAAACCTGGTACGTTTAAGTAAATCAAAAATTTCATAGTTTGTTTTACGATTTAATAGAATAGACAAGAAAATATTATTATTTTTGACTGGTGTTTCCAATCTAAAAAAATTATCTCTTAAGTTGACAGAAAATAGTATTTGCTTTTATATTTTATTTTTATTGGCACTGCACTGTAGCGCTCATATAACTTTTATGCTGTTTTGTAATGCCACAACGCTTACTTTACTTACCTTTAGAGCACACAAGGCAACTAGCACGCATCAGGGCTACAATGAATCATCTATATAGATCAACACAAAATATATTTTAGAAAAATTGATTTTTTTCTTTTATTTATTGTATAAATTGAGCAACCAAGCGGATTACCCACCTATATGTTAAAAGAAAAATAATTGCCGATAAACAGCGCGCACATGGCATGCAAGAAACACGTCCTACCACCTGTACTAATGTCTATCAACTAGAAACGCAGATGTTAAGCCTCATGTTCAGCTTCCTCCTTTAGACCGGAACAGAGGAATACTGCTTGGCGGCAGAAATAGGCATGGCAGTAGGAGTTCCCCGAGCGAGTTCTGTCACAAAAAACAACACGTCTACTGCCTACGTCATGATTTTAATTTTTCAAAAATTTCAAACAGAGTGTTCTTGGAGGTAACAAGAGCTTATCGATAAATATCCAGATGTTTATAATCTGGATACTTATCGATAAGCTCTTCTTATTTTAAAATTTAAAGATTTTTTTTTAAATTTGAAAATGGTACACTTTTGACCCAATAAAATCATCTTCATTTCTTATAACCTTACTTTTATTAATATCAATGGGCACAGCGGGTGCATGCTTTTCATGATTTCGTTATTCGTTTTTGTAAGCAAAACACCATTAAAATATTTCAATACGTTTGTATTTTATATATTGTACACAGGCCATAAACGGGTAAATAAATACAATCTGATAATGTTACAAAAGGTTCTGTCATTGTGAACAAGGGCTTCTGACAGGTGGTAATTAAATTCACTTTGTAACATTTAAGTGGCGTTACTTTACGCTAAACAAAAGATGAAAGTCGAAATTAATACACTTCTTTGGTATTCCGTCTATTTTTCTAAACTCGGATTGCTGTATAATGTACAATACATGTGGGTGGTTTTATACGTTAATAAGTAAAGTATTTAAAATGATGTATCTATAAATCATAGAATTAAAAGCTTTGAACACGTAAAAACTATCACTACGTATATTTTTGTGAATTTTTATTTTCAAAAATATACGTAGTGATAACTATTAAAATATAATATGCTGTGCCTCAATCTATTTATAAAATAAAAAAGAATTATCTAAAAATTTAACATACAAAATACATATGTAATGATGCTAATGAGTTTAACCAAATTTTTATTAATTACTAGCTATTGCCTGCGACTTCGTCTGCCTTTGATTTTGTTTTTAAAGTATTCAGTATCGCTAAGCCTTCAATGAGGGGTTTGCTGCTGTTCGCTGATGAGTTATTTTTTCTATCTCCAAGCATATTCATCAGATCTACACAAAGTTTGGGCAAAATTAAACACATATTATAACCTCTGTAGTACAAAAATATTTTTTTAAATCGGTTACAATTTGTTGGAGTTATTGTGTAAAATCGTCAAACACTTCTCATCTTCACTCACATCGTTTCATCCCCTCTCCCAAAGGAACCGAGCTTAATGTCGGGATTAAAAGTATCCTATATTACTTCTATCACTTCCAAGAATATGTGTACAAAGTTTCCTGAGGATCGGTTAAGTAGTTTTTGCGTGAAAGCGTAACAAACAAACTTACATTGACATTTATAATATTAGTAGGGGTAGGGATTAGTAGGGATAGGGATTATCTACTCACTTTACAAAATTTGTGCAGCACTAGTTTAATATTATATTTTATTTATTTATTTATATTATACATATAAATAAATGAATAAAAACCAGGTTTACTATACGTTATGGTAAAAAGTCCTAATTTGGCCATGGTGTGGGTGAGTATCTTATTCCTAAATAGTTATTACTTTATTTAGGATATAATAATAATAATATACTTATATATATACTAGCTGTTGCCCGCGACTTCGTCTGCGTTTGATTTTGTTTTTAAAGTATTCAGTATCGCTTAGCGTTAAGTGAGTATTGTAGTATATATATATATATATAAATAATTTGCAATAAAATAAAATTGCGACTATAATTAAAGATCTAAGCTATCCTATCTCTTAAGTTTGAGCAGACTGCTCACGGTGTGCCAATTTAATTTAAAATCGGTTAAGTAGTTTAGGAGTCCATCGCGGACAAACATCGTGACAGGAGATTTATATATATTAAGATATATATATTTGGAAATTAATAATTTTATTTATCCTTCTTAAATACTATAATTGTATACTGTTTTGAATACTTTTCTAGGCCATGTCAACTACCTTTCTGTGTGAAAACAGTGAACAATAAAAATTCTATTCTCTTCTACTCTTTTAAATTCTATTCTAATAAATATTTTTATAAATTACAACATACTACAAATAAAAGAAAAAAATAAATAAAAAATAAATACAATAGTTTAGGAGTAAGTTGCATAATTGCGGTCAACGGGTCACCTATTCAGTTTTATGCCGCAATACCTGCCAAGGAATACTGCAACGCTGATTTTCATTATGGATATCACATATTCTACCGGGCACTAGTGGCATGAACAGTTTTCATTTATATTTTAAATATAATTATTTTTCCGCGTTTATTACGTTTATATAAGAATCCCGTGTGAACGGTTTGCTTTCCTTGCATAAAAGTATCCTACGTTACTTTTCGTATCCTACGTTCCTTTTTTTTTCGAAAAATCAAGTTCATTGGTGTCTTATTTAGGGCGTGAAAGGCAAACACACTGTCGCGTTTATATTATTAGTTAGGATTCACATAATATTATCTTACTAACCTATTAGGATAATACACGTGGAATATTACACGAGTTTCAAACTAAATAAAACTAACCACCCATCAAGCTTCGTTTAACCGAGCATAAAAGTTATTTTAGCACATCGCTAACTGCACATCAAACTTCGTTCACACGTTCACCCACGGAAAGTTTGTTTTAACACATAAGTATTTGTGAACTTTACTAAAATATCTTGGAGAGCATCTGCGAGCGATAACTAAAGAAATGGAGTGTTACTATTTTAAGTAAAAGAAAGTTTTGGTCGCTGAGTTTGGTTATTTTAAAAATTTCAACAGCTCCTTTGTTATATAAAGTACTTAAGGAAGCGATCTCCGGTTTTTCATGAGAAATTGTCTTTCTTTCGGAGAGGATTTAGAAAAGAATAGAAGAGAATAGAATAAATTTTACTGCTTCAACTGTGTACATTTTTTTGGTGTTGTAAGTGGGAATAGTTCCAACAGTTTGCCACTTTCTGGCGTGCAATTTTCTTATATTTAGAGTTTATTTTACAAATTACTTTTATCTTAACACTTAAAATTTTTAACTTTACATACTAGATGAGAACTGTCACAAAAATATTTGTTAATATTATAATATACCTTACTTATTAACCAAATTCTTAACCTATTTTTAAAAATATTTCCGTCTAATTTTTTTTGGGGAACACATATATTATATTTATAGTTTGTACGAATATTAGACATACGAATAATTCGTATATATTATTTAAATTAAATTTAAAAGCAAATCGTTTCCTAATTACAGTTTGTATAATTTCATCACAATTTCCGAGATCCGAGTGATGTAGAGATACATATTATGATGACAAAAAGCAGTCATTTTATTTAAAAACTCCAAATCATCCCTCTTTTGAGGCACTTGTATGATAATAAACAAAGGTTTCCGATATGCACAAAACTTGTTTTATATTTTTATATGTTTAAATTTATTTAAACATGTTTTTATACATTTACCATCTTCCTTTCCACACATCGAAGATCGTTGCGTGAGAGTAAATATGCAAAATCTTAGCCCGAATCAAATCAAGGAGACAGAAACCAATATTTTGTTACTTAAGATCCCATATCAAAATCCCACTTCTGAATTTATATTTACTTACGTCCAGCAAAGATTCTCTAATGTTTATTTTTCTCTTGCAGTCTTAAGATCCTACCCAGTCTTAAATCCCACTTCTGATTACAATGTTAACTACTTTAATTATTTTTTCTTTTGCAGCGAAAATCCTTCAATCTTGTGACAGACCCGTTCGGTGTCGGTTTGATAGGCGCATACGACTTTGGGCACCTATCACCACGTCTTATGGTCGACAATGCAGCTTTAATTTTCACCATAGTCTTCATAGCGACTGCCTTTGCCCGATCACTTATAGTGCGCGTTCTATACATGAAACTGACTAACTGTGTACATTTGAAGTTCGTTGAGACGCCGCACTACCTTTTGTTTGCGATTTTGCCGCTAAGTACGGAATTCATGGACGCACATAAATTGTTTGCCTTTTACATTTATTCTTACCTCTTGGCTGCATTAGTTTCGTGTTTAGTGAGTATGTTTTTATTATTCTATGCTAAAATTAGATATCATAAAGTGTCAGATCTTGATCCAAGGCACGCAGATAACTTTTATCCTAGTGGACATACGATGCTTTTTTATCCCGGATAAACACCTGTGAACCGTTCCCGCTTAATTAAACTACTACATAGTCCCTTTTTTTTAATAATTGACCAATCAACCAACCCACACTTACCTATACCAAACGGATACATGTACTCTGTGTTTTAATAGTCTACCGTTCATCTATAAACCTTTCCTCTGAAAACTAAACAAATTAAAAAAAGCAGCATATGCGGACAAAGTCGCGGGCTACAGCCACCGTTATAATATGCTCATAAATCTGTTACAGAATTTCAGTAGCGTACAGAACGTAGCCACTAACGCGTTATTTGAAAATTCCACGTTACTTATTAACCAAATAAACCGTTCACCGATAAATGCCAGACATATTTCCATGAATTGTATAATGGTAAGCCTATATAAAAGCCTATATATAGACTGAGAGTCAACAGTAGGTAATATTTACAAACACTGTTTGTAAACTGTATATGGCAAAACTGAAATGACCGAGTATTTTATTGTGTTAAAACGAGTTCACGGCTACAATGGAATTAAAAAATATGCTAACAGATTAAACAACATGATAACGTTATTTTGTTTCCACTACAAGCTGCATTATCCCCTGATTGGAAGTGATGATGCAGTCTAAGATGGGAGAAGGCTAACCTGTTTTAGGTATAGCGGTTTTATTCCAGTCCATCTTGTCAGTAGTAACTAGACGAAACTCGGACTAGACGAAACACGTCAATATAACTATCATTAGTTAATTGTTTGTGGTGACTGCTGATCAACATACAGTTGTCACCACCAGCTCTCGTCTCCCTGCGGATGTCGTACGATTTGACTAAGGAAATATACTATCTTATATTTTATAATTACTACCATCTATAACTTCTTACTTTTCTAAGTTATGTGCGTTTTGAGTAATTAAACGTATTTGATTCATTGGTTTGTTTGATAAACAGGGTCCCATCATTGTGGCCATTAAAACACTCTTAATAGCGTAACCACTCTTAAAAATAATGCGTCATTATTGAGACACCCAAACATTCATTTTAGCGATAAAGAGTTGTAGGAATTAGCTGGGCAATGGGAATCTTGGAATTGAAATTTAATTAAAGCTATTTTAATAACACTAAACAGAAAAACTAGAAAAAAAAGAACAAACACATGAAGAATGAAGCAGGATGCAAAAGGCGGCCTTATCGCTAAGTAGCGATCTCTGCCAGGCAACCTTAGGATTAGGAAAACTAATTAGAAAAACGAATAGGTGGGGTACACTATTTACATACATACGAATATCTACATACTAATACATAAACCCAGACTACACAAATACAACAATACTAAATATAAAAAATAAATATACTAATACAAATTTAAACATACCATAAATACTTATGTTATGTTATGTTATATATTTTATTTGTATTTATAAGTAATATAAGTAATATATATTTATATATATTATATAAATATTACTTATAAATAATTGTAGTCATATTTATATATGTATATATTTTATTTATATATTTTTCTATAATTTTAAGTCTTATTTATTGCACCACCTAACTATTTTCTATGCTTTTTCCTTTTACGCCAATGGTTGCCTGGAAGAAATCGCTATGTAGCGATAAGGCCACCAAATTGTACTCTCTTGATATGTATTTATATCACTGTAACTACTTTTTTCTTTGTTGTACAATAAAAGTGTATTCATTCTTACTTAAATATGAGTTTGAGTACATAAATAAATAATAATAGTATTCTTATTTGCCATTACCAGAAAAACTTGTCAATAAAACTACAGATACCGAATATCGCTATCAGTATCAGATATATTTGTAGCCGAGTGGTGGGTTAGTGCTCTAATTCTCTCAATTTTATGAGAGAGGAAGGAGCTTGAGGAAAAAAATGCAACACTCTCGCGGTTTTTAGAGGGAATTGGATTACTGGCTTAGGTTGTCCATCCGAGTTATACCCAAATTGCCAGCGCACACAATCTGTTAGAAAAAAAAAAGTAAAGTGAGCCGAATGCTCGTCGTTTTATAGCCGTGCCTACATTGTGTAGTACAGATTTTCATTTTACAACCGTCCCGCTAAAAGTGCTTGCTACTCGTGCAGTGTGAAAAGTTTTAAGCTTTTAGTTTGGTCCATTTTACTCTGTATTTTTTTATTCCAACAACAACTTAGCCCTTGATTGCAGTTTCGTCTGGTGTATGGAGGGTAGAGGTAAGGAGGATCATCTGTGTATATGAAAAAGTGTCCGTCAAAATGTATTAAATTAGGATGGTGCCACATTTGCATATTGTCAGAGTAGGCTTGAAAAATAAACAAGGAAGTAAGGTTATATTTACCACAATATTTTGTACAACGTAAGTTGTTGAAATTCTCAATAATTAACTACTTTAGTCGATAATGACATTAAATTTTTTAACTCGGCATACTTCAATTCATCTACGATTGCTACATTCATACCATACCCTGTGCATCCACCAGCGCCATTGTGGAGGATTTTTGAACTGTTATTTAGCGCATACAACTGGACACTTTTTCAACTTTTCTCCCATATAAGATGACTCTCCTTACCTCTACCCTCCATAGTCTGGTGGTAACTATCCAATGTCCATATTCAATATTCAATCTCCATAGAACTTTTAACAAATAAAAACTTTGCTAAGCAACTTATCAACAGATTACAGAAGAAGCTGTGATTTCAACTGGCACTTAAAATTAAACCCATACCCCTCCTAGTCTGTTTTTACCCGGTGTCATAACGGAACGTTTGGCTGCATAGTTTTGTCAGTGTGTCGCAACCAGCCACGGCCGAAGCCTCTCCATAGACCAGACCAGACTAGCTATATAACAAATTATATATTCCCAAATTAAATGTCCTTGCTTGTGCCTGATTGTTCTATTATTTGAAATTGAAATGAAAGAAAGAAATGGAAATAATAAGCAAAATTGGCATCATAGATAACGAAGCGGCATTTTGCATTTAACTCATTAGGGGCGCCCGCCTTGCAGCAAAAAATAAATTTACTTCAACGTTAAAATAAGCTGTCCAACTTAAATGAATGCAGCAGTTAAAGTGGGATTTGTAATTTATGCTGAGGGTTTTTTTAGGACTTGTCTCAATAGGAGGCGTTTAAAATGTACTCTTGAGGTTTCAGTAGTAATTAGTTTTTGTGACAGTGCTCGTCCGGGGAAGTTCAACCGCCATGTTTATTGTTTCACTAATAAACGTCGTGATTGGTTATACAATGTTTTTTTTTCTTTCTGTCATCAGTGCTTTAGATCAGAATAAAATAGAATTTATTTATTTATCAGAACAACACAAACAGACTTACATACGGAGTAACTTAAAATTTTATACTTAATTATTAATAATATTATTCCCATTAAAAATAATATTATTATTTGACATTATTATGATGTCATTACCTGTATAATTTAATTAATAACTTTTCAATGCTTGCTCAACAAGATTTTGCAGACTACATATGTCTGCATGAATGTTCTTGTTGTGCACTTTACATTTCGCATGCTTGGCAGTAGAATATGGAGGACTGTTATATTATAATAAGACCCTATGTAAGCTCATATTCAGCGAATGAATTTCATTTCATTTCAATAGTTTGTCTAACTCAGCTTAATGTTTCGGATACTAATGTAGCCACAACGCTGGTATTCTGTCAGTACCTATTGAGTTTAGGGAAGTCCTGTTATGAAATCACATATTAGAAAATAAAAGAACTTTATAAAAGCAAGTAAACTTCATAATGGAAAAGAGAAGAAAATTCATTTTTAATTTTAGTAGATTTAGTTTTTAGTAGTTATGTTAAAACTAAAAATATGAATTATGATATGTAGAATTTCACATTATAAAGAAGAAGGCAAAACGTTGGTTACGGATATTGGATACTTTAACACTATAAAAACATTAGGGGTTTGTTTCTGGGGGATTCAATAAAAAGATTCTGTTACCGACGCACGATCAAATCGATCTAATTTACCTGCACCCTCTAAAAGCCCCACCGCAATTTCTTTGCGCCTGCTACAGGGGTGAAGACCCTAATACTCCCCGCAACCCCTTGTAAAATGCGTAGAATATTTTATTGATATAGCATACTATATACGCATTTAATAACAACAAAATATAATAGAATAGAAGACTTATAAAATATGAACATAAAGAAAATGTTATATTGTACATTCATCACCCATGTGTAAGAGATGTAGACCACGCTTCGAAAATGCAGGTTGGCGGGCCTAAGTCTCAACTACTTTACATTTAATATTCAATCTAGCTGCTGCCTTCTGGCAAGAACTAAAACGTGCCCTTTAGTAACAAAAGCTTCGCTTAAAAAATATAATTAAAAAAAATCACTGAATTAATAGTTAGTAGTGCATTATTCTACTAGTCAAACCCTCTCATTTGTTGTGAAAAAAATGTAATTCGCCATTTGTGGTGGCCGCCATCTTTGACCGATTTTGATCCAACTTAGCTAAGAATATTCCCCACTAATTCACCTTTCAAACTAAAAAACAAAATCAAAATTGGTTCATCCGTTCAGGAAATATCATGCCACAGGCACACACACACACACATACACGTCAAACTTATAACATCCGTAATTTTTGCGTCGGGGGTAGAAACTCCTTGAGAATGGTTCTCGTTTGCTTTTCCGGAATAAAAGCATCCTCTGTTGATCTCCAGGATGCTGATGTAGGTAAGATTGGTTGCAGTGGTACATACGAGAATAAATAGTAGTACAGCTTTGAGTGACAGATTGATATCAAGAAAAGTGCTAAGCGGAATTGTTGCAATGCTTTGTTCCAGTCTGAAGGGCATGGTTAGTTGTGGTAACCCTACGTCTTCCTACGCCTCAGGTTGGTGGACACGTGGCGGCAGTTGTTTATAGTCGATGGCTTTCCTCGTACCATTGGTCCGTCAATTATTATTAAAAAAAAGATTCTCTTTATTTTAATAATTAAAAAAAAAGATACTCTTATTTTTATTAGTGTTTTTACCTACATTTGGAGGAATTATCAATTTTATAAATTTAAAATGCGTATAAAAAATTTCGGAACTTTCTTTCGAGCGCTTTCTCCAATTATGCTACGGCTCTCCTACCGTCGATGCCGAAATTAGTATATGCCTTTCACATCAGTCTTATAGTGAATGTAGGCGTCATCTAGTAGAAAACGTTGCAGTTTAGATAAAGATACTCTAATAAAGGTAAGGTAAAGATACTCGTTATATAATCATCATGATATCAAATGATGTACGATAACTGCTTGACATATGTGGTTCTTTTGTTAGGAGTGCGAAATCCCACGTTTTTTTTAATTAATAATTTATGGACCAAGCAGGTGGTACGTGGAAAACCATCGACTATAAATAGAGCAGAGCATAGCCCAGATCAACACTTCCCAGGTCATACGCATTAAAGTATGCAAAGTTAAGCGCTACTTCACGCCAGAACAGCTTCTAACCCTGTACCAAGCTCAAGTTCGGTCGTGCATGGAGTACTGCAACCATTTATGGGATGGCTCTGCCAAGTACCAGCTCGACGCTTTGGATTCGGTAGATCGTCGTGCTAGGAGACACATTGGCAACGACCTTGCAGTCGGTAGACTTCAAAGCCTTGAACACCGGCGCAAGGTTGCTTGTCTGGCTGTATTCTACAAGATACATTTCGGAGAGTGTGCTCAGGAGCTATTAGATTTGGTCAAACCATCTTCTTTCTACCATCGAACTGCGAGGTATCATCTCTTACCATCAGGTGTGATTGCAGTCAAGCACTTGTCTATATATTAAAAAAAAAAAAAAAAAAAATGCGCAGGTGTTAAGCCTGATGTGCCTGCGATTGCACCGGCAACCAAGCTCTTCAGACCGGAACATTGCGACAACCTTAGCGGCAGAAATAAGCATGGTCACAAAAAACTCTCCTACTACAAAATACACCTACAAGATTTGCCACTAGCATATTCATATAGATGAAAATTTAATAATTGTTCAACATATTTCTTCCAGGCAATGTTCACTTCAACAATTTCCCGACTGCTGCACAATGAATTTCGTTCCGTGAAAAACATTTACATCGTCGGATTGTTGTGTTTCCTGGGATTCACTCTATCGCTGCCTCTTAGTATTGTAAGTCAGAGATTTCTTAATGGTTTTTTTTTGTTCTCTGTATAATAAAAGCAGGCGGTGCTTTGCGGGAGTGTGTATACCACAATGGACACTAAGCTTGCTCATAGTCATATTATAAATGCGAGACTGTGTCTGTTTTTAAGTCCATTTTTTGGTTTGCTTGTTACCTATTACTGGACACAATTAAAACTTGTATTATGGAGATGGACATTTATATTTTTCATCCCGAAAAAGAACCAGGGTGACGTTCCCGGAACATTAAAAATATGTCTTCTCGCCTGTACACAGCTTAGCCGTCAAACCTACGAGAGAGATTGGAGATTTTGGCGAGATTTCTTAAAGAGATAATTATCTCTACACATTTTTTTTTTTTTTTATAATTTAATATACTAGGACAATACACACATCGCCATCCAGCCCTAAAGTAAGCGTAGCTTGTGTTATGGGTACTAGGATGACAGATGAATATTTTAATGAACAATAAATATGCATAAATACTAATAATATACATATAAACACCCAGCACTGAAAAGATTTCATGTTCATCACACGAACATTTTCCAGTTGTGGTATTCGAACCCACGGCCTTGGACTCTGAGAGCAGGTTCGCTGCCCACTGCCCCAGTCGGCCGACAAAAAGACAAACTGATGGGAAGACATAATTATCTCATGGTGCGCTTGCTAGCCCTACTGGATATTGGATACTTTTTATCAAGCCGGTTTCACGCAAAATTTAAAAAAAAAACATAATTAACGCAGACAATATGAACCGCAACAACTAGCTCATTATAATCTGTAGCCAAATCTGTTGGGTTTATTAATACCGTAATAAAGATTTGTCTGGTTACAGAGGATTATATACAGATTAAGTTATTAAGTCTCCGCAAAAACGGTTGGTAATCCGTCCCATTTAAAGCTCCATTTTCTCGTGAGAAAATATACTCTGTATACACGAATATAGTGACGCAACACAGCGTACTAACGAATAGGCAGTGCATGGCACTCTCAAGACAATATATGTCACGAGAGTATGCTGAAACGCAGTTCAATGACACTGTATATGAACGCATTCCCTCCCTCACTTGCAGAAATCTGTCACCACAACGAGCCGCAGAGGCATACCTCATGTGACGTGCCTAGGCTAAAGCGTACACGTTTACACGATATAAAAAAGTGTGTGCGTTTAACCTTTACGCGCGATTGAAGTAAAACTTTAATTATTATTTATTGATGAAAGACTAAAATGTTCATCCGCCATTTCATTTAATATTCACTATTTCATTTTATATTGTATCTAAAATTCATTAATATCACTTTCACATTTTATAAATATTATCACTTGTTAAATAAAATAATTGAAACTACAAAATTGAAGGTTAGATCAGCACATGTCAATTGTCATTGAAAATTAAATGTATTTATTACAAAGAAATAAATAAACAAGTATATTGAGAGATTTTAAAAACACTTAACAATTTAAATTATTTTTTAAAAACTGTGAATTTTTATTCACTTTGCACGATTGATCCGTTTGAAAATATTGGAAATAAATAATCCTAATTGATTATGTTTAATATATTTGCCTATAAATGCCTATATATTTGCCACTAGCTGACGTATAAGTTGAGAAGCGTTGAGTATATGACATATACTTACGACCAATCCAAATTATTATTTTTAAATAGCGGAAACTAAACAGACGTCTGACGTAAGCGTTACTTCTGTCATATAAAAGAGTTATTCCCTAGTCTTTCTATGTTTTCCAGTACCTACCGTTATTGTTTATTAAATGATACGATCCCCCAAAAATTATACTACCTATATTTTATTATTGGCAAATAGTATCTTAGTAGAAAATTTTATTTATCTAGTAAAACACACCATAGGGCATGGGAAGACCTTCTCAAAGGTTTGTGGAGTCCACCAACCCACAATGGGTCAGCGTGGTGGACTACGGCCTTAATCCCTTCTCATTGTGGGAGGAGACCCGTGCTCTGTAGTGGACCGGTAATGGGTTGCTGTGATGATGATGATATAAATGATGAATGAGCCACGTAAGAAGGCTCAGCGTCACTCAGCGGGCGATGGAGAAAGCAGTGCTTGGATTGTTTCAAGATCAACTCAGAAATGAAGAGATCTGTAGAAGAGTGACCAGCATAGCTCAAAGAGTCGCGAAGTTGAAGTGGGCGGGGCATATAGCTCGAAGAGTCGATAGACGTTTGGGTCCCAAGGTGCTGGAATGGCGACCTCGTACCGGTAAACTTGGTGCTAGTAGATCCCCGACGAGGTGGACGAGTGACAAAAAAGCTATGTCCAACAGTGACGTCGACTGTGACACTAAAATATACAGAAAATATGTAAATAATAAATAACTCAGTAAATATAAATAAATAAATATACTACGACAATACACACATCGCCATCTAGCCCCAAAGTAAGCGTAGCTTGTGTTATGGGTACTAAGATAACTGTTGAATATTTTTATGAATATAATAGATACATATAAATACTTATAATATAAAGATAAACACCCAGACACTGAAAAACAATCATGTTCATCACACAAACATTTTCCAGTTGTGGGAATCGAACCCACGGCCTAGGACTCAGAAAGCAGAGTCGCTGCCCACTGCGCCAGTCGGCCGTCACTCATAGTAATATCGTCGCATCAATAGTAATGAGCAAAACAAAACATTCATCAATTGTATCCCATAATAAAATTACGCGATAACATTTTAATTTTCCTTTGGAGCTGGAGCTAAAGCGGCGCGGCGGGGTGTGAAATATGTCTGACTCCGAATTATCAAGCGCAGCGCACGTGCCAGTGGGGCGGAATAGAAATGAAAATAGGAGGGAAAAGTTTTTTGCTAACAAGCTTTTTTTTTATGGCAGAGAAAACGTTTGAGAATCGAAGTAGTTATGTGAGACTTGCACCCACTAAAAACTCTTGTGTGTCACTTGGTAGACCTATAAGTGGGAGCGCGGGGTTCTTTTCGTATTCACCGCACTCTCGCCAAGGTTTTGACCCCCCAATGCATGGCGGGTCCCATCTTCAATGGCCTGGTTGCTCCCGAATCCTCCAGAGAGGCGTTTATTATTAAGCCTGCTATAGGCTTTTAAATTCCAAAATGTTGAAGTTTCATTTAATTATGTAAGTTTGAAAATCCAAACTACTCCAGTATTCTAATACAAACCCTAAAATATTACAACCACAACATATAATTAAAAATAAAAAAAGTCTCGCTCCATTATATTCTTATTCATTACACACATACAGATAATGCACTGGGATTCGAGCCTCCCATCAGTTTGAATATGGATTGCATTACACGGGATATCAAGGTTTTGGCTTCAAAGCCCGGGTCGGTAAATTTTTCGGTACCTTTTGATTTTTGCTCCCTAAACATTTCCAATACTGGTCTGGAGTAAGAAAGTAAGAATTTGTATTGTCCACCCCTGAGGCTAAAAGAGCACATTAAGCCTTCACACACGGGATATTTAAAGCCAAAAAAATTTAGAGTATTTTGCCCAACTGTGGGATGTTAATAGATTTATGCCCGTTTTCACTAAACCTAGTCATGACCTTAATCGAATGCCTAAAGATTTAGGCAATGTGTACAGAAAAAAAACTATTTACCAATTATTTAGTGATAACCATATGTATATGTCTAGGAATTATTTTAGATTAGAAGTTACTTATTTAGGAATTGCCTTGTTCATCTTTGCAAAAAGCATAAGGCTATTAATGATATTACGTCCGTTGAAAATAATCGCGAGAGCGCCGCGCATTAAAGTCAAAGGTACAACATAAACACCCGCGTATAAATAAAAAAGTAGCCTCTATACGTTTTATTTCACGATTCTCTCTCCTGCATGCGATACGGATCCAGCTTCGTCGTCGCAAGCGATGAATTTTTCACTTACATCTGAATACTTTATATAGAGCAAGATGTCTTATTTATGGCCCTTTCCATTTGCTTTTTGTTTCTTTCGCGCGGTCTAGCGTTGTTCTAGTTTGTATTTTTGCTTTCATGGTGAGGCATCATTGAATTATTACTAAAATTCCGCATAGCTCATTCTTAAAATTATTTATAGGTACTTTTTAGTAATGTTAGTATGTTTTTGGTTAAACTAGAGCTTTTGGCTGTCCCTAGGGATTAACTACAATCTCTTGAAGCAATAATATTATTTTAATAGTTCTTGTTTCAGAATTACAATCCCTTATTTTTGGTCATCAAATAATTATTGTCGTATTAAAACGTTACTGCTTTATGTATTAAAAACATTGTTTATTCTTTATTATAAAGCTTGGTCATTCTTGAATTGAAGATACAAATAAAATAGATGATGTGTAACGGAAGCCATAGGAGAATTACAGATTGCGTTTCTCATTTAAGACAGCGAACCAAACACAAGTTGGTTCTTTCATTCATTTTTAGCACCCCATATATAAATAAATGTACTACAACAATACACACATCGCCTTCTAGCCCTAAAGTAAGCTTAGCTTGTTCTATGGGTATAATTATAAAAAACATAAGGATAGGCATTGTGAGAGTTATAAAAAGCCTACTCTTAAGTATTTATAACTCGTACTGGAGAGTTTCTTCATTTTATATCATCTGCATACCTGGTGCATACCCTCAATGCATGCCACTGGAGATGCCTGATTATTTTTTTTATGAAAATTATACATAAATACTTATAATATACAGATAACCACCCAGACACCGAAAAACATTCAATTTCATCACACAAACATTTTATAGTTGTGGAAATCGAGCCCACAGCCTTGGACTCTTGCGCGAATCGGCCGTCAAACTTTGTATACTTACATATATTGATATGTAAGTATGTATGGTTTCTGAATAAAGGGAAATTAGCAAAACTAAGCTCACATAAAGGAGAGGTGTTTCAATTGTAACGGTAGGACAATTGAACTCATGTCATGTGACTCCTGTCACATTATTAGATACGCGCCGCGTAGCGTAGGTACTATGCGCGTCGATCATTTATCTTCAATAGGGTTGTCATAAGTAAACACTTAGAATGCTTTGAATTCTTTTGTATGGAAAAATAAATATAGTTCTTTTGATTTAATATTTTCACAGGGTGATTGATTCCTTATGAAATATACTTATACATCCTTCTATATTATTTTGTAATTTTGTTACACGTTGTTTATTTATTTATTTATATGTTATTGTACAGTGGACAAGTTGTGTTGGAATGGACTGTATACATAATATGCCAAAAGGACAATTGTAACTGCGTCTTGTCTCTCGCACACTGTAACGTCAAAGTTCGTTTTCATTGGCCTTAGTTTATTTACAAACATGTGTTTTCAAATATACCAGTATATATCTAAGTAAATAAGCATCTATATTAATAATATAATTTCGGATGTATGTCTTGATTCAGCCGCTTAACTGATCTAGATGACATTTAGGTAAAGGAATAAGCTGGTAGCCTGGAGACGGACGCAGGATACTTTTTATCGCGAAAAACTGGTGGATTTCCGGGATGGCAGGGATTTCTAGGGTACTGTTCCTGCGGTCTTAAGAAAACCATCCTTTGTAATTTTGACGGCCGAGTGGCGCAGTGGGCAGCGACCCTGCTTTCTGAGTCCAAGGTCGTGGGTTCGATTCCCACAACTGGAAATTGTTTGTGTGATGAACATGAATGTTTTTCAGTGTCTGGGTGTTTAACTGTATATTATAAGTTTTTTTGTGTATTATATTCATAAAAAAATATTCATCAGCTATCTCAGTACCCATAACACAAGTTACGCTTACTTTGGGGCTAGATGGCGATGTGTGTATTGTCGTAGTATATTGATTATTTATTATTATTTATTTCTTTCCTATGCTAGACTTAGCAACAAAACCGATCATGACCAACTTTTGCGAAAAAAAAACTTGCATCCTGGTGACAGGCCGGGAAAATAATCCGTTCCCGTAGAAGATAATGCGTTGTGGTCGAAGTCGTGGGCAACGGCTAGTACATGCAGTAAATAGTAATGCAAGTTGTTGTTTTGTTTAACGAAACATAATAATACATTGGTATATACCGGTAGCTCTAAGTCGAAGACAAAGTTACGCGGAATACTGTTTCAGAATCCGAACTTTGTAGCTTTGTAGCGGTCACCTTCAATTTTACATATCCACCAAAAAGCGAAATAAAAAAATGGTATTCACTTTGTGTTGGTTATTGCATACTGAAGGCGCTATTTTTCATATTTCTTTAATAGTAACACTGGTGTCAAAAACTTTGTAAAGAATTTCTGACATTTTGACATCATATTTTTGCTACGGGTAAATAAACCGTTCAAGCGAATTTTCATAAAACCAAAACAGACGCGTAGAAAGTCACAGGCAACCAGTTCAAAATAAATCTTTATACGCTTAGAAGCGACCGGATCGCCCCAGGCTATTTAAATATCCTTTGATATTAAAAATAGCTTCCATTCACAAATACCGGCTTTGCCGGCAAAGAAAACTTTTCATCGCATTTGAAACAATGTTTAACAGTTTTGTAATAACGTTTATTTTTAGAATAACCTTGTTTGTTTAGTTTTTATGAGTTGTTTGCAAAAAGATGAGATGCGTTACGAAATCAGACAATGATGTTTGTTTGTTTTTCTGTTTGTACTTCTTCCATGCCCTAATTAAGCACGCGATTAACACGCGATTTTTGGCATAGAGTTAGTTGAAATTACTGAGAGTAATATAGGCTAATTTCTGTCCCAGTAAACCTTCAAACTTCTTCAGGTAACCACTTACACCAAATACTGTCTTTCCTACCATCCAGTGGTGAGCTAGCCTTTATAACGCGTTATTTTGTTTATTGCAATCACATGCACATACTAATTCTTACACCGCGGTAACGCTGCGGTTCTGGGGTGACGTAACTTTTAAAAAAAAACTTAGTCCACCGATACTGGTACTCCATCAAGATACATTCATTTAAGGAATGGGATTCAAGTTAAGGACATGCGTGGACTTCTGTGAAAAAATAATTCTGATTAAAATAGGTACCAGATTCTGTATATAAAAAACGTACCCTGATTCATGTTTGCTAAAAAAAACATACATAACAAAAAATAAAAAACAATATTTGTTATTATTTTTGTCTGCTAAAACAATGTTTGCTGTTTAAAATATAACTATATTCTTCTTCCCCTTCAAGAGCCGAAGTTGAATTCGGATGTGAGTTTCTAGAAGCCAGTGATTATAATATGCTTGACCTTTTAAAAAAAACAGCATCTTGCGTCTTACTCTTTACTTTTTTGTGTGGTTGTAATTTATATATTTATTACTATCCCGCTGTTGCCCGCTGCTTCGTACGTGGTTTTTTTGATGAATCCCGCGGGCACTGTACATTCTCCAGGGATGAAAAGCATGTGTGAGCAAGCTATGTGTCAATCCAGGGTATAATCTATCTACATTTAAAAATTCAGTCAAATTGGTTCGTTTGTTTTTGCGTGAAAGAGTAACAAACATCCGTCCATCCTTACAAACTTTCTCATTTATAATATTTCTAGATGTGCCCTGCGGCTTCGCCCGCGTAATTTTGGGAGGTAGCGTACTGCTACATAGTCTACTGGCTTAAGATTTTTTCACAAACATTTTATATCTTACGTATTTTTTTTTCTATGAAAAATATACTATATTATTTCTAATACCTCCAAGAATATGTATATAAAGTGAAAGCGTAACAAACAAACATACATTCAAATTTATAATATTAGTAGGGATAGGGATAATAGGATAAATAAATAAATTAATCAATGTACTACAACAATAAACACGCTATCTAGCCCCAAAGTAAGCGTAGCTAGTGTTATGGGAACTAAGATGACAGATAGTAATTTTTATGAATAATACAAATAAATACTTATAATATATTTATAAATACCCAGACACTGAAAAACATTCATGTTCATCACACAAAGATTTTCCAGTTGTGGGAATCATACCCACAGCCCACGGCCTTTGTCTCAGAAAGCAGGGTTGCTGCCCACTGTGCTAATCAGCCGACTATAGTTTTATGTATCTAATTATAAGTGTGTTATCTGGTTGATATAATATTAATACACCCCACAGTATCTCGGTTGTTATCGGTAATACCGTTGGGTCCTAAGCTCCTTACGTGCATGAACGCAAGTTACGGTAACTTAATACCCCTTTGATGTAGCATGCACATTGCATAGTATCGTGTTGAACTTATATTAAAGGCAGAAGCTGTGCCTTCAAAGTTTGTCCGATACAGTCAATGTGATAAACCCCGTACACGTGTTAAACAAAGTTTTGACCTTGCCACCCATGCAACGCTGAACTCCCTATGTAAATGTTACCTTTTACGTTAATTTAGCAATACTGAATACTCGGTGCGACGAGTTTGCTCTGGAAAGTTCCAGAAACTCGTCAATAGTTTCTATTTAATCCTAGTAAGATATCCTCAAGGTCAGAGAAGTTTAAAAAAGGTTTAGTTAGTCAATACTTAAAAAAAATTACTTACTTATACTTAAAACTAAGATTGAGCGTCGAATGTTAAAGCACATTATGATAACACTACCTCTTAGTTTTGTAAGCCAGCTTAACTGCAACAAAACTTTTTTTGATCCTCTTTTTTCTTTAAATTTTTTTTGGTACTTTTTTCGATGCACTTGATGGTGCAGTCTTAGATGGTAGCGGGCTAACCTGATTGGAGTATGGCACCTCAATACGTATCTACAGGGCGCCTAGGTGCTTGGTAGCATGGTATTGTTGATAGGGTGATAAATAGGTACGGCCAAAGCCCCCCTCCTACCCGACCAGAGAAAAAAAAAAAGATTGTTTATTGGGTTGCGAAGAAATAACGCGATTTAGTATTTCGTGGTGCTAGTCAAGCCCTTTCATTTAATACCCATATAGAGGGAGTTGTAAAAAAAAGTATCTCGCCATTTTTTGGTGGCAGCCATCTCTAACCGATTTTCATCAAACGTAGCTAAGAACACGCTCGACTAATTTACCTTTAATAAAAAATAAGAACTAAATCAAAATCGGTTAATTTCTTCGGGAAATACGATGCCACAGACAGTAACACACAATTACATTCCGTGTGGAATTTTTTCAGTGTGGGTTACAAATTATGACGTAGAATTTTCAGGCATGCAGGTTTCACGATGTTTTCTTTTATGTCAGTATATTAGTCACCGCTGGCGCTTATTTTATTTGATGTTTTTATGTCATCATCTCCTCTCACAATGGGTTATGGCCGTAGTCCACCATGCTGGCCCAATGCGAATTGGTGGACTCCACGCACCTAAGAGAACATTATGGAGAACTCTTAGCCATGCAGGTTTCCTCACGATGTTTTCCTTCACCGTTGAAGTAAGTGATATTTTAATTGCTTAAAAAGAACATTACTCAGAGAAAGTTAGAGGTGCGTGCTGGGATTCCAACTGGGCCTTCCCAAAGTTAGTCGAAATCTGGGGTATCTATGTATCATTGGGATATCAAAATAAATATTAGTATATTTATTTTTTTATATTTATCAATAGTATTGTTGTATTTGTGTAGTCTGGTTTATGTATTAGTGTGTAGATATTTGTATGTATGTACAAAATAGTGTAGGGTACCTATTCGTTTTTCTTTTCAGTTTTCCTAATCCTAAGGTTGCCTGGCAGAGATCGCTACTTAGCGATAAGGCCGCCTTTTGTATCCTGCTTCATTCGACATGTGTTTGTTCTTTTTTTGTCTCGTTTTTCTGAGTGGTGTACAAATAAAGAGTATAAATAAATAAATAAATATCACCGCTTCATTAGAATATTACTTAGAGATCGAATAAAGTTTGTCGATGCTCGAAGGTAAAAATATCACGGAGTAATCCGTAAAGACCCTCTCTAATGAACCACTAAGAGGGATTTAGCAAGCAACTGAAGCAAAAATACACCTCTGAAAGCGAAGGCGTTACGCTTTTATAAACAACTTTGAATGGTGTTTATTTTAAATGCAATTCAATTTATTGTGTCGTTTAGGATTTATTTGTCGTTTTCATTTCCTTTGCAACTTGAGCTAAAGCTAAAAAATTATTACGATTTGTGTATTTGTAATATTTTGATTATGTAATTGAGTATTATGTAAGTTTATAATAGCATAAATTTATAATACAATAAATATCTGTTCTAGTATATATACATTTATATAAGTATTTTAGTAGGTTTTATGTAAATGTAGTATGTATGTTCACGTAAGTTTATTTTATTATTTGTAATATACTTTATGCATCATCTACTTTCCACCTTTTTATCGGCTCGCACGCTCCGGTTGCCTTTAAAAGATACACACACACACACACATACACACTCTCACACACACACACACACACGAATAAAGTAAATTGGTAAGTCAAGAATGTACTGATTTTGTTATTTTAGTACTTAATCAATATTAAGGAGTGTAGCACAGGGTTACCTAAATTAGGCAGCAGATACCTTCTATACCTTTTCTTTGCGGTTTTATCCAAATCCTTCAAGTGGCGTATGTTGCTCTCGGTCTTTACAACTTACTTTATGTCAAAAATCTACTTGACTGATGGTTCAGTCAGGGAGTAAAGGGAGGACACACACAAACAAACAAATAAACATATTATCGCATTAGTAAGGCATTTTAATAAAAAATATTACATTTAAAATATACAGACTTTAGAAATATTTCTTAGGCTAACTTTTTAGGCTAAGAGTTAAGCTAACTTAAAAAGTTAGGTTAAGCTTTAACAGGTAGCTTCTTAAGTTTGTATTTTATTCATTTCAATTCCAATAGTAAAAATATTATTCCTTCATATTTGTCGCAACTTCAAATCGTGAACATTTTTATAACACATGTGGGTAAATAAAACTGAAATAAACAAAAATGAAATTCAATCGGTATGAAACGTATAGCTGGGAATATTGAAATGCGAGTGACAGCCTCAAAGCGAGCCGTAGTCATGTTTTTTTTAGTATCACTTGAGTGTTTTGATACCTGGTATAGTATGCTCGGGGCATTCTCATCATTTCTCTTCTGTAGGCCAAATAGAAGATTGACTCCTCGCAATCGAACAGTCATTTCCGAGTATGAAAATACTTGAACATCGGAGTAAAATTAATCTTATTTTAATTGCGTTAAAGCCCAAATTGACTTACTATTCTTTAGCGCGGGTTTTTGACAGAACGGATTTGCAACTCTAAAACGAGTGACATTACGGCCATTTCACTTTGACAATATAGATTCTGATTTGAGAAAACTCGATGATTTGTACTAAATACCTGAAAATTCATATTTCGAGTGAAGTTTAGTGTTTCGACATCGTTCTTGAGGACAAGGTTGTTTTAAAGCATCGAGCTACATAGCCCCAAAGTAAACGTAGCTTGTGTTATGGGTACTAAGATAACTAGTGAATATTTGAGGAATAAATAATAGTTATAATAGCTGGGTGTTTATATGCATAAATAGTTATATGCATATAAACACCCAGCCACTGAAAAACATTCATGTTCATCACACAAACATTTTCCAGTTATGAGAACTGGAAAATCCACTGCGCTGATCGGCCGTCAAATATATAGATATAAATGGTAAATTGTTGACGTTGGGACCTTTCCCAAGTGCAACTGCTGAGTTTCTTTCTGGCGTAATCAAACGGTAGCGGCGGTAGAGTAACAAATAGGCAGAGTTGTACATTATTTATAGGCACATTTCAAAAGTGCCTATGAACGAATGAAGTTTAAATGGATTTACATTTTATATTTTGTAAATCCTAACTAATATTATAAATCCTAAGTAATATATTATGCATAAAGTGTGGTCTACATAACAATATATAAAATTATTTATAATAGACCTGACACAGTAAATGATTGTTGACATTACTATTCCACATGACAACAATCCGGTGGAAGCTGAAGAGGAAAAAGTATCTAAATACTTAGACCTTGCTCACGAGATTACCGCCATGTGGAGTGTTGATAGTCGATTTATTCAATGGTCTTCTCGCGGAAAGCTTCGAGACAAACAAAGAAGGAAAGAAAGAAGCTTTCGCTTGCTTGATCGGATATAGAAGACAGTATTTCTTGAAACGGTGCGTATTGTGAGGAGGTTCCTCAATTTGGAGCCCTGACCGACAGCTGCTGGGGCATTCAAAAGCCCCGCGAAGAAGTGGATGTTTTTTTATAAATTTATAATAGGGGCTTTTTTATGTATACAATTTAACATTGTATAACAATGAAAATCATAGATTATTGAGGAATAAATTAGTATTTAATTTAAAAAAGACGGAGAGTAACATTATTACTATCCCAGAGAAATAAAAGGTAGACGACGCCTAATTATAACGACGGTTGCAGAAACTTCAACTCCTCGTTGAACATAAAATACTAAAGCCGGAAAGAATATATATTTTCCTTTTTTCATTTTAAAACTAAAATATTATAAAATTTTGATTTTTTTTCCGAATTCATATCTCACATACTTATTTCATAATCAGAATTTTAAAGTACACGTAAGTAAAAAATTGTTAGTGAAAAATCTCAATAAAAATTTTTGGTTGAGAAAATAAAATAGCTACGACTTCTTTATTGGAACATGGTTTAATCGCTTGCCATGCTCCGGACTTCTAGCGGTTTTTCCGAGTAAAAATGTTCCCGCTAAGCTATGAATTCTTTTGAAATCTCTCTATGAAAAATGGATCGTTGGATGGAAAAAGGTATGTTCATTCAAAGGTGATTCTTCGGTTATATTTCAAAAAGAATATTTCGAATTGAATTCTTCCAAACACCGCTATTTTACAAGCTTTCATTCAATTTAATTTATGCATTAGTATGCTTCGGTTTAATACTGTAAGATTTATTTATGTTTGTTCGGGTACATTTGATACAAAACGGTTGATGTACCTCGCACCAGGGTACCCTTTTTTATACAGAGAAAATGCCTGATGCATACCACTCTGTTAGAGGAAAAGGTCACTTATATGTCTATCTCTTAGACCTATAAACGACAGTACGGGATTCTAATGCGTATTCACCGCTCCATCGGTGATTTCCGAATCCAGGAGGCGCGCTCTACACTGCACGCCGCGCGCCATCTCAGGCATGTCATAAGTTTGGTGCCAAACTTTCACCAGGTAAGGTACCTACCCTACATTATACAGCACTGCACTTTCTAAGCTAATATATAAGTGTACCTCATAAGTGTAAATCAAAAGCTGAAATTAACAATCGACTTACCAGAAACGGTCATAAATTAGTGATATCTGCATATCGTCTGCGAAAGGTGCAGTTTGTGGGGTTGAGTATACGCTTTTACAACATGATTCCTAAGGAAATTCTTGACCTACCAATGCATACATTTAAAAAATGTGTATAAACGCATCTAGTACAGCGAGGTTACTATACATTTGATGAATTCCTCAATGACAAGGTAGAATGGAAGCAGCCAGCCTCGCTCTCATCTCCCGCAAGATAGCAAAATGATTGTAAATGTTGATGTTGGAAAAGAGCAGCTACTGAGTTTCTTGCCGGCTCTTCTCCGTAGAATCTGCTTTCCGAACCGGTGGTAGAGTCACACAATCATGTATACTTGACGTTTCAAAAGTGCTTATAAAGTAGGCCTACTTGAAATAAATGAATTTGAATTTGAATTTTTGAATTTACCGAACTGTAAGTGATCTGCTAATGAAATAAATATTACGTGATTCTCTGTAAATAAATTTCAATTAACAAGCAATGTTATATTACCGCCCTAGTGTTTTACCACACATAAGTCTTGTGCAAACAATCGACCATTTCTGTCTTGCAGAGCTTATGAAAATTGCGGATTATAGCAAATTAAACTTAGGTGCTGGTGTGTAAAATTCAGTCTTGGTGGGAGATTCAATTACTTAAAACGCTACCTCCGCTGTCGCTTTAACTTGAAACTTTATATTACGGGCTTTGCTTGCTTGGAAAGTCTTTAGGATTCCTGTCCACCCACAACAATTTTCACCTTTATGAAATAAAATTCTTAACGGGATATATTTTTTAATAGCTTAAGCTGGCGATAAGACTACATTTCTATCACGGAATAAAGTTAAAAAAGATTTGTAAGATTTTAAAACAAATACGTGTCACGCAACTCTCTATTATAATGCAAAAATTAAAAAAATAAATATATTTAAAGCTATTTCAATGTACACCTTTTATCTCACGAGATTGGATCGGTTTTCTTTGTTTTTCGAAATCTGCACGCAAATATTCATGGTATCCACTAGCGTGGAAAAATGATTCGTAAAGCGCATTGAAATTCGTATTGAAATTTCAGCCATTACATCCAGTCAATACAGTATAAATATATGTAGCAGCAAATTTCGAAAATGTCTAACGGCATTGAGCCGATTTAATTGTTAAGTTTTTTAGTTCAGATTTGTACAGTGAAACGCGTAATAAAGACGCAAAGGCGTTTTATTACTAACAATGGTACCCTTTTAGTATAACTAAGTCTGTCCATCCGTCTGTCAAAGATGTTTTTTTTAATTACTACTTAATACTTATCCTATTGACTTGATAATTGCAACTGGGCCAATATTATTAGAATGACAATATTTACAATAATTTATATTTGAAAAATTTGTGGACTGAAGCCTTACAGTAAGATAAATAGGCCGTATAAGGTATCATATGACAGGCTTTAAATGAAAATTAAAAATTATTTATTTGTTATCTAAATTTCATTTCAAAACAATAGGCTAAGACCTCCATTTAAGTTTAAATACTACATTAGTACATTCTGAAACTGTTTTTTGTTTTTTATATAGCAGTTAGTCATTTGTCATGTATTTTTTTTGGTAAACTTATAGAGTTTACCATGAAAACTGAAAAAAAATACCGCAATCGTAAAATAGAACACGTATCAAATTCGCTTACTTTTTGAATATCAGCAATAAATTTTTATAAACTTTTTTAAATTTCTTATAAACGCGCCACATTTTGTTAACAACTTAAAGCTGTTATTAAATTAAGCTGCTTGTTTTGTATCACACTAACTAGAAAATACTACTTCTTTGATGTAACTTTTAAATTTCTCATTAAGTGAAACTGTCTCTTTTGAATAAATATATTTAAACCTAACCAATATGAATTTTTTCATCAGGAAGAAGAGATTTCTTGTTACTTCAATACCTTTTTACTTACAGTACCTTCGTTCGGTACACGATTGTTAGTCGTACTAGGCCGTTTTATATTTTAAGTATGCGTAATCGAAATTCTAAAGTGTATCATATTTTATTTGTTTTTAAATAGCAATGAAAAGAAAGACATAACATATTTTCTTTATATCTAAATAGCATTTCTACGGTGAGAACTGCGTTTTGTTTTTAAAAGTATTTATTAAAAAAACATTGATTCCAGAGAGTAAAACCACATTTGAATTTTTTTTTCCTCTCTGAGATCCTATCCTCTTTGAGTTCCTAACTGAGAGAGTAGTGAGATGAAAAATTGTGTGTCTCGCAAGGTTGAAAAATTATTTTCGCCTCGTGCCTGTGAATCCCTCGACACGCTTTATTTATACGCCATACGCCGCGAAACATTTCGAACTTTTCAATGGCTTATCTTTGATCTGCACTTCTAACATTGGTTTTTAAAAATATCTCTCGTTATGAATGCGTCCATTTCTGAACGTTGTTTTAATCCTTCAGTGTGGGCGTCCTGGGGTTTCAATGTAATTGTGGAATAAAAAAAAAGACGCTTCAAAGCGGACGCGACGACACTCACGAATTCCCGTTTAAATTCCTTTATTAATGGCGAGTGTAGCTTTGTGGCTTGCGTTTGGTTGCTTCGAGGCAATTTTACAATTGGATTTGTTAATGGGATTGTAAAGTTCCTTTTAAAAATTCGCATTTCAATTACACATTTCAATTCTCTGAACTTTTACATGTTTCTTTTTCTCTTTATTACATGTTTGTATCTTTAATATTGGGATACAGTCAAGGCGCTTTTGCACATCATTGAACTTCTTGAACCTATGCTTTTTTTTATTCCTTTGTTGATGGAGTCTAAGATCGTAGCGGGCTAACCTGTTAGAGTAAGGTAGACATATCCTAATCGTTTCTACGCGATATCGCAACGGAACACTTAATCAGTTAGCGGCACGTATTTGTCGGTAGAGTGGTAACTAGCTACAGCCAAATCTATTAACCAGCTCGTAAATATCGATTCAACACTAGACAGGGAGGGCCCTCTCAATTCATTGCAATATACAATTTAGTGGATAATCACTTCAACCGATTGGCGTCCACTGCTAGGCCTATGTCTATTCTGTAGAGATTTCCAAAATTCACAGTTCTGGGCCGCTGGTTTCTAATGCAATTCAATCAGTTTTAAAATTACTAACTGCTACTTTTTTAACGTACAGTTACGAATTAAATTTTAAGAAAATCATACACTGCAATACGTTAACAATTCGACAATGCTACAACGCGTCCCGAATTCTCATGGGCACACCGCGATATTGCAGCTTCTATTATGTTTGACGATTCGGAGGGGCACGGTTTGTATTGTACTGTTAGAGCACAGATAGCATCCTTTTGAGAGAAACTTCGGAGCTCTGACAATAGAATACTTAAGGTCGTCTGTTAAGCGGTTTCCAGTACCTTCTTTAACTAATTGGCTATCTATTCACCGAGACAGAAACTGAAAATAGAATTTACCCTGCAACCTGTGCGATCTGAGTTAAGTTTATTAACAATTTGAGTTGGGTTTGCCGTGCAAATTGTATGTTTATTGTATGTGTGTGTATATCTTTTTACCCTTACAGTAAATATTTGTGTCTATAATTATTATAAGGTATATGGGTTTTATGTATTATTACAGATCAGAACTCATTTCCTAGCAGAATTTCAGTCCACTCCTTGGAATGTAGTGACAAAGCAAGGTGTCAAAGAGCCTCAGTTCTCGGGTTCAAATGCACTGTAAATTTTGTTTGTCTTTGAGAACCCTTTAACTTTTGGATTAAGAAACATAATTACTTTTTTTATAATAAAAACGGCTTGACCCTAAATATTGTATGAGTTGCTCCTTGGATAAACGCTTGTCTCTTCCATCACCTCTGCTTCGGTGAAAACTCAACCCGATTAAAAAATCGAGGCATATCCAATGTATATAAAAAATGCAGCCCTTTTTGGTAATCGAATTGCCGCCTCCCAGTTAATGTGCACAGCTCAAACAAAAAGGCTTTGAGTTTGACTCAAACAAGTCAACATAAAACGCATTCACCTCTTTTACCAGCGGTACTATTCTGTAAGCTGTGTTTCGCTATCAACGCTACGGTTTCGAGGATGCTCTGAAATTCGAAGGGTACGGTAATAGTAGAATGTGTAGGATCACCTAGAATGAGCTTTGCGTCTGCTCGTAAAGGAAAGTGGTTCGGATTACTGCATGCTGACCGAATACTATACCGCTAGTAGTGTGCGCAATCGTCGAGCTTTCATCATATTTATCTCATTCTCAGCTCATATTCAAGTCGCACTGCTTTCAGGCCTTCTGTCTCATAAAATTATTAAAATTTCACGCTACTCTAATTACAAAAAAAAACAAAACGCCAAATAGTTTTGCATCTACATTGCATCTGTGTGAAGCCGGGGCGGGCGGGACGGGTATCAAATAAAATTCTGAATGTCAAACCTATTTTGAAGGCGAATTCGACGACGAGAGTTGAAAATAGCACGGCTGCATTTGCGGTGACAAGTGTTAAGCCAATTTCCTGTGCCTTCACACAGTGAAAGCTGTTGGTACAATGTTTTGAACTAACTACAACCAATTTAGGAGTAGTGCTCACTCGAGTGAATAAAAAACAAACCGCGACGAATAAAAATATAATTTTTCGCGTACGCAGACTTTTTCTAAAAACTGCAAAAAAATCTTATTTTTCTAAAAAAAAGCGGTTAATCACCTCCTCCCTTTTGGTTCGTCGGTTAAAAATATGTTTATGTGTCGTAGTTTATTTTACTCACTCAAGTTAGCACTTGACAAACTTTCTCATACAAACTTTCATCTCCAATACAAGATTCAACTAGGGGATTCACATAAACTTATTTTTAACCGACGAACCAAAAGGGAGGAGGTGAATAACCGCTTTTTTTGTACAACAAAGCAGTTTTTTCTGTCAAAAATGATTTTCTGTAACACTTTCTTCAGCAAACATTCCAACTGAAATTTGAATTGGGGATTAAAGTTTGCATGAGGAAGTTTGTAAAGAAAAACTTAGTTGTATTTTAAATTAAATTTAACACTAAAAAATAATAAAAAAAAAAAAGTTGAAAATATTTTATATACATAATTTAGTTTTAATTATGCCGTCTAGGATATTCAGTCATTACAAAAACTTTTCTTTACAGTTCACGACACAAAGAAGATTAGGAGTATTATCTGGACTAAACACGTGTACACTTTACCTTGGAGGGTTCAAGGTTGCCATTGTTATGTGGGTGTACGGAGTTCAGAGATTTGCCACAGACGTACAGTTCTGGCTTGGCTTCAAACCCACAAGGTTCTGGACGTTTTTATGGGTGACTCTACCGGTTTTTATCTTTGTGAGTATTTGTTTTATACTGCACTAGATTTTGAGACGTTTAACTAGTTTACACCTAACTGCGATTGTGATATCTTGGTATTAACTAAGTATGTAAGAGGAATTGCAGATGGTATATTATGCCGCGTCAGAATACAGTTGTCACCACCTGTCCTTTTCCCGCGTTTTACGTAAAAGGGAATATGAGAATATAGAACGGGCAGCTGTGTCGTGTGACCCACGTGGTTATTACGAGCACACCCTTGGAAGAGGTCTCTATTTCATTAGTGGACTGTCATAGGCTATTGACGATGTGAAAGAAATTGTAAGGGAAGGAAATCGAAACAGATAGACGTATAGATGGATAACGAAAATGTTTTTATGGAGATGTCTCTCAAAAAGTTCAAAGTTTGTATTAAACATAAGCTTATAGAAAAGTCCTATTATAGTATTAAGGACTACGTCAACGATAAAAATGCTTGGGTGTAAATTGCTTCTTTAATAGTTTTAAATGACAATGTGAGCCTTTTTTTTTGTTATCACCATGATAACAAAAAATTGGTTGTCTGTAAAGTCGGCTTACTGACGATAGTTCAACGTGACAACGTCGTAAGAAAATACTGATGGAATGGTTGCATTTTTCAAAAGAAAATTTTAATTTTATTTGTTTGATAGATATTATCGTTGCTATAAACAATTGACACCACATTCACTTTTCACTGCACTTCATCCTTGCCGAAAACATGTAAATGTATTATTGTATAGAAGCTGTCCACGCGGACGCATCGCTCACTCTAGTAGGAGAGAGACAGCTGTTGTCGAACGCGGAGGCTGACTGTGCCTCTTTGTCGCTCGTTCCGCGCTCTCGCTTGCACTTCAAGCCTTGAATGGAACGCCTCAGAGTGAGGTAACGCGGCATACTTCATGTTTTTTCGTGCGTGCAGCCCGCTCCATCGAATTATAAGACGTTGTCACGTCAAAAAAATAAAACAACCGGATAAGTTTGTGGGCTTTTTCTTAGACCAGGGCGCGTTTAGAACCCTCATAGCTTTAGTTTTTAGTTTACAAATTTAGTTATTGCCATCAACTCACTTCTATGTCATATTTAACATGTAATGTACGCATCAAAAGTGCATCTATTTGCGTATTCGAATAAAAACATATTTGACTTTGACTGTGTTTTTTTTTTTTTGTTAAAAGTAGATACATTGGTATTCAATATATATTCATTAAATTGAAACAGTTCTTGTTTTTAAGATACTTTAACTTTATTTAATAGTAACTAAGTTACAGTAAAGTTGTTTTTGTATGGTATGAACATCGAATGAATCTATTGTGAACTCTCCTTAGTAATGAATACACGTGTAGAAAATAAGCTCTCGTAAGGTCGTTTCAATGCTAACTAACTAACTACCTTCAAAGAAAATAATATAAAAGAGCAGAGAACAGTATTATTTATTATTGGAAAATGTTCAGTTTATTTAAAAAATAAACTCTGACGCCACCTTGCTTCGAGTCTATTCATACTTTCTTTAGAAAATACATTGGATTTTATTTCATTCACGGACGAAATGTATTTACTAGAGATGCTGAAAATAAATTGTAATTACTGTAGTTCCTTTTCTGCCATAGAGTTTACCTAAAATATAAGTGAAAATATTTGACAGAGTTTTTATTCAAGCTAATAATGTTTGTAACATTTAACTTTGATAATTGAAATAAATGATTTAGTTTTATTATTGTTTTAAGCTTTTGGAATATCGTTAAAAAACTACTTGGCCAGGAGACTATTTATTTTTATATAATCTGGTTGGGTGGGGGTTATCTGAAACGGTCAGGTTTTTTATCAATATACTCCAATAATCTCTTTAAAAAGTACAATTCAATTATTTTTTTCTTGTAGACCTATCAGTCACTTATGAAGCGTTCATACATATGTTATTAACATTATTTTGGTGGTGATGGTGATAACTACATTCGTTAATTTAAAATGAAATCTAGGAGTGTTCCATACGTGCCCTGGTCTATGAAGAGTCCAGGACAAACTTACTCAGGGTTTTTTTTCGTTATCACCATCTCACAGTCGAATTATAATTTAGCTATGAAGTTAGGGCAATTGATACCCAGGCTTTTTAATCATTTAGTAGGATTTTTCTATAAGCTTATGTTTTATATAAACTTTGAACTTATTGAGAGACGTCACACAGGTTTCAATCTAATTCAATATTGGGAAATTAAAAACTGAACAGTTAATGGTCACGCTCCGATTTCCGGCAAATAAACCGCGCGTACAACGAAAGATACGTGATATCTCACACCCCTTCTCCCCCTTGTGATATTACGTAATTTTTTATGGCAGTAGATGTTTTTCTCCCCGAGGGAACGATACAATTTTATTTTCTCCCACAGCTTTATGAATATTTGCGCATATGTCGAAATAATAATGTAATGATACACGTGTAATGAAACCATGATGATCCCAGCACCTCTAACTTTTCCAAGTTATGTGCGTTTCAAGTAATTAATATATTACTTGCTTCAACAGTAAAGGAAAACATTGCGAGGAAACCTGCTTTTCTGAGAGTTCTACATAATGTTTTCAAAGGTGTGTGGAGTCGACCAATCCGCACTGTGTCAGTGTGGAGAACTACGGCCCTAACCCCTTCTCATTCTGGGAAGAGACCTGTGCCTTATAGTTGGCCGGTAACGGGTTGATGTGATGATGATGATGACACGTGTAATAAACGGGGGTAAACTTAATCTATTCCCTGTTGCCACGATTGGGCAGATGGGCATATCATTTTAGACTTCTGTCTGTGCTGTGTCTAGTCGTGGTCCTCGTCTGCATTTTTTGAGAGATTTCAGAAAAAAAATACTTTATACTAAGAATTTGTACTGGGTATTTATGTTAACAAGATCTTAGTACATACCTAGAGTTTAGAAATCGGCGACAAGTCCCGTGTCTCGGAGAGTAAGAACATTACGCCTACGGTCTCGATAACGATTTCTAACATTTGATTATATTAGTTAAAGCCCGCCATCCCGCTTTGGAACAACGTGGTGGGTCTATACTCTGAACTACCTCTTTATGATACGTACTATCATAATACTTTATGGCAGACGCCGAGGAAGGTCTACCGTGACGCAACGATCCTTTAAATGTAGCATTCGAAATTTGAAAGAATTTTTTTTTTCTGCTGCACGAAATGACCGCAATTGAGTAGACGCCGCCGCTGCATCCCGCTACTGACACCAGATATAGGATGATTCTTAAACACCAATCTATCAATTTGATTGTGCTAATACAAGATTTTTTTACCAATCAATAAGTAGACCTTGGTCAGATTTAATAAGATCGATTCAAAAGCCACCGTGAATAAAGATAAAATAAACGGACAACACTGGTTATTAAATCACGTAAATAGTAGGTGCAAATCTGATTCGCTCACGCAGCGAAATATAAATGTTAAGTATCTCTCGATCGCCCGCTACTTGATAATACTTGTTAAATAAACACCGGCGTGGTAATAATTACGATAGTGGCAAAATCATTATTTAACGTAGTCGGGGTTTATCCGGGAGAATTTATTCACGCCGGCGTGAATGGAGATTTAAGCCTCTTATGGTGTTATCAATTCAAGCGTAATAACAAGCACTTTGAATACATAAAAGAGATTATGAATTTACTCACTTATTACTTTACTTTACCAACTTGCCTCAGTTTAACGGCTCGCGATTTCGTCCTACTGGCTGATATACCTCCTTGATGAGCATTATAGTCTTTAAGTGGAGGTCCCGGGTTTGAGTCCAGGCAGGGGTAAATTGGGAATTTATACTTACTTAGTGATTTTTTCGTCTCGAAGACGTGTCGCAAAGCGATATATAGAGATATCCGGTTTGATATTCGGTGCCTTCTAGGAATCGGGCTTAAGTTAAATATAACTGCCAACGCTTCCATCTTTGTCTATATAATCACTTTATTAAAAAAATTGCTCTCTTTCCATATGATTGAATGAATAACCAAACATTAACTGACACACTTATCTATCTAAATATATCTATAAAAATACAGCTTTTTCCTTAAATTCAAATTCAAAATTCAAAATTCATTTATATCAAGTAGGCCTAATATAAGAACCTTTGAAACGTCAAGTCTGTCTGTTTGTAGTGACTCTACCACCGGTTCGGAAGGCAGATTCTACCGAGAAGAAGCCGGTAAGGAACTCAGCAGTTGCTGTTTTCCAACATCAACAATTTACATTTTACATTTTAACATTCATTTTTCTATCTTGTGAGAGATGAAAGCGGAGCCGGATGCTTCCATGCAACCATGTCATTAAGAAACTCATCGATTGTACAGTAACCTCGCTTAAAAAATTGTGTAATAAAGCTAAAGAGTTGGTCTTTTCGTGTTTTTTTTCAACTTTTGATATTCTGGATTTAGAGTATAGGTAATTTTACGAATTATTGGAGCTAACTTTAATGAAAAGGTCACAAAGAATGCTAAGCGAAATTAATAATAAAACAAGCGCACCGTGCGACGCACTGAGTCGGCGTATATTGTGTAGAATGAAAGACGTATGTTTGTATGGTATGTGCACGAAGTAAAGTGAAACCAATATAATATTTGTTAGCATAGTTGTTTGTTTCTCGGCATATTAAATTTAATGTTTAGGGGGATGGAAGATATACGTTAAGTTGAATTTGTATAAACAAATAATATTTGTTGTGGACTTAATTTTAACTCACTGTCTCCGCTTCGTTATCATAACATACAATTTAAAACATAATAAAAGCGAAGGCAGCGTTCACAATTGTTTTGAAAAGTAGTCATTATTTTATGTGTTCGAAACCATTACACTAGAGTACCATAAATATGTAAACATAAATAGTTTGTTCTTGTTTCACGCAATAAGGGTTCAGAAACGGGTCAATGTATTTTTTATAAAGAGAAAATACATTGATTGAGGGCGTCTTTTTACAAAAAGAGAGAGAGAGAGATAGAGAGAGAGCAGGAGATGGAGTCAAAAGGATTATTATTATTTTAACCGATCTCATATCAACTTTTAGTCATAGGTTATTGGTTGTACTGTATGTATAATATAACATATAAAGCAGCCATTTTCTGCGATTCACTTGTCTCTAAATTCATTTATCAAGAAGTAAAATATAAGTAAAATATAATAAACTTTTATTGATCTTGCTATTGACTCAGTTTTTATTCTTCATAGAGAAAAAATTTGTTATTAAAATATCTGAAGAACATTTCTGATTTCAAGACGTAGAGATTCTCTTCTTTGAGCTATAAGGAAGAAAAGAAACGATGAAAATTGAATGATTTAAAGTGGTTTTATCATTTTTAAAGCACAAGGGGTGATACGAAAAAGCTTTATTCATTTGATCATTTTAAAATTGTAATTTTAACTGCTTATTTTTATTATTTATCGTTAAAAATCATAAAACGAAGTAAATGAACAAGACATTACATTGTTACAGTTGCTTTTTATGGCAGCATAGGGTTTGTAGGCGAATTACTTAGGAAAAAGCCGGAAACCTTTTTTTTTAATTTTTAAATAATAACGAGACGTTAGTCGGAAATAAAACTACGTTGGTAAATTCTCCAACGAATGAGCACCATATCACATTTGAAATTAGGTCGTCTTTACCATCAAAAAATGATTTTGTGTAATTCTCTATAACCGCAATATAAAATGCTTGTTTATTAAAATACCTAAAACATGTGACATACACATAACATATTAAGTTAATTATCAATGTGACGAGCCACTTAAAGATGGGCACAGCATTTACTACAAATCGACAAATTATTATGATTAATTATTATATATTTCTTGTTTAAAAGAACTACAAGTTATAATTACAGCAACATAAATAGTTAAAAAAAACAAAAATAAATAAAAGTACTACTGCAATAGGAAAAAAATAAAAAAATTAACATTTTAAAACTAGATCTAAAAATGCGGTCAAAATACTTTGACAAAGCCGAAATCATATCACGTTTAAAATCATTGGGTTCTTGACGAAATAAATCAATATTCATATTAAATTACAAATGAATATTACAAGAAATTATGTAGTTAAATATAATTTGTGCCATTGTTGCAAATGTTAAACAAAGAAAGTTGAAGCTGCTTGATAACGGGTTACCTTCAATATTTCCTTATACTCGTATATTTCACAGCAGGATTTTTCCATGCAAACTAATTGAATTGCGAGGTCAGGGTAAAGTAATCATTTTATTACCACTTTTATCGAGAAGCGAAGTATTCCACGATCAGCACGTGGAAGTTTTCTTTTGTAGATATTTCTATTTCATCCATATACCTATAATAAAACTGGAACGGGACTAATTCTGTACATTGAAGTTTTTTTTTTTTTTAATGGCGCATAATCAAAACTGAAGCAAAAACTGAAATTTTCATCTTAACTACTGAATGAATTCAAGAAACTTGACATGATGCTAGTTCATACTACGAGGTAGGACATAGGATACTATTAGTTTCGTAACTAAGCGATTCCCTTGGGACGGGGGTGTAACTGTTTGATGAAAGGTCTGTACTGTATCTATATAAAACCGGGACTGATTGACGCCTTTTTCAAACTTTCTAAGTCGGGCACCCATCTATTTAATGAGTTGGGTCAACATTGTTTAGGCCATATATTAATTGCAGTCATTTGAAATAGCGAATTAAAAGAATTATAGATAAGGGTCCCGGGACGGTCATCTCCGATTGTCAATTTTGTGTTTGCGTAATTGAAGATTTTAAATAGTGGATGATTGAATCTCTTAGGGAAAGAATAGATATATTATGCCCACACAGTAAAGTCGTTTCTTTGAACATGATGAAGTAGTTGCATTGCTATCTTTACGATCTGTACTACTCTATCTGTTATAAGTCTTTATGTGAAGTATCTGATTTATTGAGGAAGGTTGAAATCTTTGTAATAGTACGCTACATTCCGTAATTTCCGAGCGAAGCAAGGGCACGTCTACCTACTACTTAATAAATCCGAACATATCGTTTTATTTACTTTGTCCTTTTTTTTTTAAATTGAATACTTGTTAAAACACCAATCCTCGTCGCAGATCTTGAGCGCGCAATTATGGGATAAAATGAAAAACGTTGATATCCATTTTATATGCTGCGGTGTCCTATACTTTTATTTCGACTGGTTGACTCACGAGGTCCTGAATAGAGTTTCCAATTCGGGTCAAAAATTGCTCGGTATTGATTTTTTCTCTTAAATAATCTCAGTGCCAGCCTTTAGTTAGGAAATTGGCGATATTGGATCCCGTAATCGCTCGTAACTAAGGAGTCGTTATCGAGTATAAAACTCTTTATCGTCAAAGTTAAAGGGACCAAATGCCACTCGTTCTAGAGCCGTAAATCCTATACTTCTTATTTATTTTTTATAAAAGTTCTGAAAAGAATTGTATTTGAGATTTAACACAATGCAAATAAGATCCATTTTAATCCTAATTCCTATGTTCAATTTATAATACGTATCCCTGCGAAGAGTTGCTCTGTTTATTGCCGATGGTTTCTTTTAACCATCAGGTACATTATTTGCTTGGTTTGTCGATTATTGCTCCAAAAAAATAAACTGAAAGAGTTAGCTGTCTATATTTATATCAATGAACACTATTAAATAGAAGTTCCAGTTTTTAGCGCCAAAATAAAAGCGTTTTACTAAATGCATTTTACTGAATGCATAAATCACAGTGAGGTATTTACGGTTCCTACTTTTAAAAAATAAATTTATAGTTCAAAACTAAAAAACACGCTTTGTATAAAGAACCAATCTAATTTCTACCTTTTAATTTAGTTTATTTACAGAAGCGTGATTTTTAGTTTTTATATGATACTATTATTTTTATTAGAGCAAGATTGCTCTAATAAAAATAATTGCGAAATTGAAAAATGGAATAATCTTATCAAATTAATGTTTTATGAATGAAATCAGACAGTTTGAATAGAGAAAGAAAGATTCGGCTAAAAACATACAAACAAACATACAAGTAAAGCTAATATTAAACGTGTAAAAACAATTTTTAAAATAATTAACTCTCTATATGCTTAATTTTATAGTCTGTCTATATGTAGATTCCAGCTAATCCCTGAAACGGTTGGTGCAACTTCAACGGGATTTTTCATAAAGTTTTATAAGTCTTTATGAAGGGTGAGGTTTGGATCACTAAAGCGTACTTAGGTGCGCCTTGCTCAAACTTTGCCTACTTAAAACTTGGCTAAGCTTATGCTAAGAATAATCTTTGATTTAAGATTAATAGATTTATCACGCTGAGATTATTCTGAATGGAACGCGGATATTTGAGCGGCGCTTTTTATTTGTATTATATTTTTCGTCGATGGCTGCAGACTTCGAATGAATAGGGACCCTGTTGGTGTCCCTGGTTCGACCTCCAGCAGGGGTAATTAGAAAATTTATAGTTTCTGAATTTTTGTCTTGGCTGGCCACCAAGCAATTTAACGTTACTGTACGATGCTGCGTACAATCCAAATAGGGGTATTCGCAATCTATCGGCCGTACCCCTTATATGTTCCGCCCGCTACTATCTTCGACTGCATTGCGTACCACTAGTTCCGGTTGCAGTATTGGGATAAATAATTATACGCCTAAACTAAATGGATTTAGATTTTAAAGTGTACTTTTTAAAGCAAATAACTTACGCGTGGGCACACTGGCGGTGGCACTAAAATTCTTACGTTTTTTTTTTACGAAAAATCATTTTTTGGAAGTTGTGAAAGCCCAGTGGGTAAGAGCTCGACTTCACTTTCAGAGACCACCCTAATCAACGATGATAATCTAAAGTCGGAACTCTATCGACTAGTGTCAATTTTGTATATTCAATCTATCCCTAATCTATAGATTAACTCTTAAAAAACTTTGTTATTGACAAAATATTACCATACGAATATAAAGAAATAAAAACTTCACTGGACAACTTATAAACAGATTACAGATGGACAAATATAGAAAAATGTTATCACGCTTTATCGTGGGTAGGTTTGCAATTTTATTTTAGTTAAAATAGCCAAATGCCAACACGTGGCCAATACCTCTTGTAAAATAATGCTTTTCCCAAAGACGGGTCGTTCTTGGTTGAGGAATTCTCCCGGCACTACCCCATCAGCTCCTTTATTGTGACGAGCATAAATTGCCTACCTAGCATATATTTTATAATCGAAGCGCAACCCTAATTATTGTATAACCCCAGTGGACTCCCGAAGTCGTCAGTATCACAAATGCTCAAGTTACTTAAAAAGATACTCAAATCGCTATAAGTGTCCCTTTAGTTTATGAACAGTTTCCTCAGTTTCTCAAAGATCCCTTCAACAGATCTTGACCTGATGAAAATGGAACTAATGGGAAGTAAGACATCTCAAACAAACTAAAAAAATTCAAATCGGCTTATAAATGATAATTATTGTTTTGAGCTAACAAACTTAAAAAAAATACAACCGAATCGAGAACCTCCTCCTTTTTTGTAAGTCGGTTAAAAAATAGTTTATAATGGTGGCGTAATCGCGAAACAAATATACAAAAGAAAAACATGCAGTCGAAATTAGAACCTCCTCTCTGAAAATCAAATCGGTCGAAAATGTACGTTAATCAATAAAAAGCAGTGACTTTATTATTTACACTAAAACAATATTACCTAAACACACATTTTCTAGAATTCTAGAATACTTTCATCTTCAATTGGCCTAATTGCATGAAGTAGGTTGATCCGAGACCTGGTTCCGCAGGAGGCGCCCTTCGTATTGCCTTGACACGATGGCTCGAGGTCACGGTCGCAAGCGAAAGTGATTCCGTCTCGCTCACGCTCACGCGCCTGCGCGTTGGCTAGGAGTAAGCTCGTCGCTTAGGAGTAAGCGCGTCGGATGCTAGACAATATATTGCTTTCTCGCGTCAAGCCATCACCGTGAACTGTGATAGACTACTCCAAATTATGTTTTACTAGAAGTGACCGCGTACACAATATAAATTAAAAATTGTCTGTCTTTTTTTTCACTCTAACAACGGTTCGGAAGGCAGTTTCTACCGAAATGAAGCAAGCACGACACTGTAAATTGATGATTTAGAAATATCAGCTGCTATATTCCAACATCGAAACAACAGAAATTTCAATTTATCATTCACTTTTCTATCTTGTAAGAGATAAAAGCGGAGCCGGACGCTTCCAAGCAACCTTGTCGTTAAGAATTTTCTCATTAGGTATATAGTAACCACTTTTAAATTGTTTAAGATTAAGCATTAAGCATTAAGAGCGCACGCCAAATGATGAATGTAGACAAAAATTTTTGCTACTTTGGGTTCCATTGCAGTTTTCTTAAATTTCTATATCTAACTTTTTTTTTTATTTATGGACTATTTTTCAAAGTAGGTATAGCTTTCTTTTCTCGTAAGTTCAATAAGCTTTGAGCCTATTTGGTACAAACGAACAGACAAACAAAAACATCATTATAATATTAGTATAGCCTAGCGGACCCGCGCGACTTCGTCCGCAAATGAGTCGACTTAAAAAAATAGTCGTATGTCCAATATAAGTGATTCTGATATTCCAATATAGATGAATCTTAGCTAGATCGCATTATCACCCCCGAAACCCCCTGTAAACTAACTTTCATCAAAATCGTTAGAGCCGATTCCGAGAGTCGCTAGGATTCATTTTTAGAAAATGTCATCTTATTCGTGTTTTCCGGTAATAACCTATTTGGTTTTTATTTATTTGTAAATATAATTTTTTTTTTATTTAGATGAACTAGCAAAATATGCAAGAACCACTCGTAAAACTTTACATTGCAAACTAATGGTTTTTTTTTAATTTTCTTGTTGCCTAAATGAAACTAAAACCAACATTTAAAGCAGATATTATTTATTTTTCCTCCAGATTTTAATAAATAGCCCCGAAATAAAGTTCTTTGGGTTTTAATAAATAACTACCGATCCACCGAAATATAGAACTTTGGGTTTTAATTAATTAATTAACATTATAATCGCCTTTTCATTTCCTTTATTATTTTTATTAATTAAGTTCAAAAAATTGCATTAAAAAACAGTCTGAATAGCAGTTACTTTCATAGATTATTGTTTGATATAATTATTATTAAGGCACGAGTATAGACGCACGGGGTTTCCACAACTCTCTCTAAAGCTTTATTCATACTTTATTATCACGAGCTGTGTTAGTGATTTCATCTGCTTATCCTTCTCATTTCTTTGGCGAGGGCCTTTATTAGCTAATTTTTTGCTCCATTTTTTAACATACATTCACGCAACATTTGTCATACCTGCCCATGTCCATTTTAGTAATGCATCCCCAGAATTCGTTTCTGTTCTTATATCTTTGCTCGTTTATTTAGGCATTATAAATGTTTTACTTTAAGCTTCATAGCTCATTTATCTTTGGCATTTCTTTGCTTTGTTTTTAGTGTAGTTGTAAGCAACTCAGGTTTGACGTACGTATAGCAGGTAATATGAGATCAGCATTCAATAGCTCAACATCAGTTTCTGGTAACTCCTACAGTTGACTTAAACCATAGCGTAAATCGCAAAATCATTAATAAAAAATGTTCACGACTTAAATTCATTCAGCTTCAATATTTATGTAATAAAATAAAAAAGAGAGCAAGTATTGCCAAGTTAAAAATAACTGTTTGTAAACTTAACAACAACAATAAAAAGGTATTAAAAACTTGATAAAGTATGCTTACGTTCACGACCAAAGAATGTAAACAATACCGGGCAATTCCCGAAAGTTGTAAAGTTCTTGCACCCATACAATTGGATTGTATTCGTTTATGAATGAAAAATACACTGAAGCTAATTAGTGATCTTGATAGAGTGATAATATTTTTTACCGTTCTTTATCAATTTCAAGTATGTTAATTTGCCTTATTCTATTAAAATGCAGGCTAATAAATCATTTAAAATCTTTATATATCATTTTTAATCATTTGAATTTAAAAAAAAAAAAAAAAAAGTTCCAAATATGATACCATTGGGGAATTAAGATGGGGAGAAATATTTTTTCCGCATATATGTTGAAAGAAATTTTGAAATAACTTATTTTATTGCTTATTTCTAATCTTTCGTTACGCCCGGTAAAACATAAAAAAAATATTTGTTGAAAATAACTTATTTAATAATTATTTGCATAATGCATCACACTATTTCACGCAAGGAAATTCTTGACCTACCAATGCATACATTTAAAAAATGTGTAAAAACGCATCTAGTACAGCGAGGTTACTATACATTTGATGAATTCCTCAATGACAAGGTAGAATGGAAGCAGCCAGCCTCGCTCTCATCTCCCGCAAGACAGCAAAATGATTGTAAATGTTGATGTTGGAAAAGAGCAACTACTGAGTTTCTTGCCGGCTCTTCTCGGTAGAATCTGCTTTCCGAACCGGTGGTAGAGTCACACAAACATGCATACTTGACGTTTCAAAAGTGCTTATAAAGTAGGCCTACTTGAAATAAATGAATTTGAATTTGAATTTGAATTTCATGGAATATAAATTTATTTTGAGAAGAATTTTATTAGAAATAACCAGATTTCTAAATATTTTTTTTTCTAATTTTTCACTAAATTTTGTTTAATTATTTAAATGCATGCAAAATGTTCCTTACAATAATTTATATTACTGTACTCAAAGTAAATTTTAAGTGTTGGATTCTGAAATATATTTAGTTTTTCCCCGCTGAAAGTCGTTTTATGCAGTCAAGCGTTACTACCAGGTCAGCATAGGCGCATAAGAGGTTGAGACTTGAGAGAGGAAATTAGTGCAGGAAACAGTTTTGTTCCCGTTGAATAAATTTTTCAATGATTCACGGGAGTTCTATAGTGTGTTAGCTCTTAGAACTTTTTTTTAAAGATTTGTTTGAAATTAAAACACTTTTAGTTACCTTTTCATCTTTTCCATTATTATCATAATCAGCCTAATTATGATTAATACTAGCTGTTGCCCGCGACTTCGTCTGCGTTTGATTTTGTTTTTTGATGTGGCATTAAATTTAGTTATAGTTTAGTTTAGTTAGTATCCAAAAATAAATTAAAGTATTCGGTATTGCTAAGCCTTAAATGAGGGGTTTGCCGCTGGCCGCCGAGGAGTTCTGTCCTCTATCACCAGACAACATATTATACTCATTTTAACTTGTCTTATTGTTTATACAATATTTTTATTACTTTTTAGTGCAGAGTATGTTTTAAAAATAGAAGAATAAAAAAAATTGTGTCGAAATAAATAAAACAAATAAAATTCCCTTTACAATAAAAAGTAATTGAAACATTGTTTACAAAATATGTTATGTAAGAAAACATGCAGTGCTGTTAGATTTTAGTTCAATATATTCGAAAATGTTTCATAAATCTGAACCATTTGAATATTCAGTAAATACTTGCATGAATTCAGGATATATCGGAGCTAAAATCGCCGGCATTCATTTTCAACCGTATCAATCTCAACGATGCAGGCCTCACAACGTACACGATTGTGTAGATATTTAATATTGTTGTGTGCGAGTTACTAGTTCGCAGTGACTTTTACTAAATTTTTTCCCCTACATTACGATAAGAAAGAGTCTAACCGAGACAAGCTAATAAAAAGCCCCCACGAGCGTTTAGGTAAAAAAAATAATGTTAAAGTCTAATCTATTAAACTTATTGTCTGGTGACGGCAAATCAGTATGCAGTTGACACTAGTGGTGTGCATAGATGCATGCCGATGATATAAAATTAAGAAAATCTCCTGTACGAGTTATAAAAAACTTTAGGATAGGCATTGTAAGAGTAATAAAAAGTCTACCCTAAAGTTTTTAAAACACGTCGTGGAGATGTTCTTCATTTTATACCATCTACATACCCTGTGCATACCCTCTATGCACGCCACTGGTTGACACCACCTGTTCTCTTCCAGCGGTTGTCGTACTAGGCGTCTAAAATAATATAACATGTATGATAAAAAAGCTTGGGTATGAATTTCTCTTACTTCATAGCTCAACATTAACTAGACTGTGAGATGGTGATAAGTTTGTTGTGGGCTCTTCTTAGACCAGGGCGCGTTTGGAAGCTTAACTTTAAGCTTAAGCTAACGAATGCAGTTATCACCATCACTCACATTAGTGTAACATGTTAAATGTATGAACGCTTCATAGGTGCCTGTAATAAGGTCTACATTAATAAAACGTTTTTGAATATGAATTTGAATTGAACGGAGTAAGGACAGAAGCCGTCATCTGTACTATAATATATAGTATATGTAGTATACATTTACTGTGACCCGTCTGCCCAGTTAGGTGATAATGGGCAAACCATTTCGTTGAGAGAGGCCTTTAGTCCGGCAGTAGGTTCAAGGCTTTTGATCATGTTCAAATAAACACGTAGAACTTTAAAAAAGTAAAAATAAAAAAATCCATCCGTCGGATCCATACACATATCAATTTTATTTGGTATAGTTTATTAAGAACTAATATTGACAATAATATTGAAAGCGATGATAGCCCAGTGGGTAGGACTTTAACTTTACTTTCGGGGAGCGAGTTCGAATCCCGGCACGCACTTCTTACTTTTCTAAGTTATGCGCGTTTTAAACAATAAGAATGTCACTCGCTTCAACGGTGAATCAAAGGTGAACGGTGAAAACCTACATACCTGAGAGTTCTCCACAATGTTCTCAAAGGTGTGTAAAGTACACCAATCCGCACTGGACCCGCGTGGTGGACTACGGCCCTAACCCCATTCTCGTTGTCGGAGGAAACCCTTGGCCCTGTAGTGGATGATGATGATGATGAATATTGGCAATTTTATTTCTACCTCTATCATAAAGTCACAAGACATACATTTTCTATAAGGGTTCAGTCATACGCCCAAAACCCCTTTGGTACAGATGTAGTAATAGATGTAGGATCGACGTAACGAAACTACCGTAGAGGCGAGGCGTGGAGTTGTGGGAACAATTGTTTAGGAATTTAAACGCGACGCCGCGTAGCACTCATGTCTAACCGGAGATCGCCTCGTAGAAACTTTGGGAAATGGCGTAGTGAGACACAATTCAAGATGGAAACTCCCAATCTAATTATTTAATACGAATCTTTCACATAAATAAATAAGTGTGTGGGTGGGTGTGTGTGTGCGTGTATATTCCTGGATGCATATGGATATCATTATTAGCAACAGTGATTTAGTAGGGCAACCATGAATGCTATGTTTTTGCAATGAAGATTTATATGATAATGTATTTTTGTAAATATTCTGGGAGTCGTTTACAGAAAGAAAATTCCTATGATCGCTCGCTCTTGACGAACAAGGTTTTTCCTTTTAAGATTTATATATCTTTTATATCTTGGAAAATATATATTGTCAACGTGTACCGAATGCCTGTTCATTTATTTTAATATTTATCTTAGAAACTATAAAATTCAAAGTATGCATTAATTTACGCATCACGATTAGCTTTTATGAGTCCCAACAAGGGGTCTTTAAGTTGCCACATAGCACTATGCACAATGCGGTTTGGCGGAATTCAACGATTTGATTTGATTTAATTTTGAGAAAAATCCCATAAAAAAATTTGGCAGGATCCAGGAACCGAACTCAGGAGTCGTGATCCGTAACGGAACACCTAACCAGTAGCACTGTAGTTATTTCATTCAATTCATTCATTCAATTTTATTTAAAGTCAAAAATGTCAAAATATCTTTATTCAAGTAGGCCCGGCCCACAGGTGGCACTTTTGATGCGTACATAAGAATTACACGGTAGTGAGATGATGGCGATAACCACATTCGTAAACTTAAAACTAAAGCTACGAGGGTTCCAAACGCGTCCCGGTCTAAGAAGAAGCCCACAACAAACTTAGCCGGGTGTTTTTTTTTTTTTTTGTTATCGCCATCTCACAATGTCATTTTAAATTATTAGAAGAGCAACCTGGTTAGAGCAATAATTTACACCCAAGCTTTTTTATCGTTTACGTAGTCCTTTATACTATAATTGGACTTTTCTATAAGCTTACGTTTAATACAAACTTTGAACTTTTTAAGAGACATCTCCAAGATGTCAATTGGTAGTTTATTGTAGAATTGTATGCAATTTCCTTTAAACGAATTATGAATTTTATGTAACCTAGTATATTGCACTGTAAGTTTATTCTTACTTCTAATGTTTAAATTATTGCAGTCACATTTTTTCTTAAATTTAGAAATGTTTTTATGAACGTACATTAAATTTTATTTTGCTGATACAGGTAAATAGGTGTTACGGAAAAAAATATGTAGATCTTAAATGTATCACGCCAAACTGGCGTGCAAATTGTTGTCAGGGTAGTATTGAAATTTTAATTTATGTTACTACTAGGTACAATTCGCAATAATATTGGCAGTTACAATATACGATTAATAGGACATTTAGGGACTGACTTAGTTCATGTAAAAGAACAGAGCAGAGATGTGATAGATTAGTAGTTAAAACCTAGACCTTCCTTTCGAAAATTTTAATAAATATAAATACATAATTAACAGAAAAATTCATCCAGACACTTTTTTTATGTATTATGAACAGTAAGACTAATAAGAACTAGGAATATTTAACATCTCGTTTCGATAACCTGAAGACATTGGAGTGAATGGTGGTTTAGTGAATGGTTGACTATCAGAGTGGCGGGCTAAAGCATTCCATTTTGACAAAAACGCTCGTTTTTATATACTTTTAATTCTTTTGTGTGTTTCGTCTGATGGCTATGCTTTGTTTTATTTAGGATGATTATTTTGGCACGCCAACATTGTTTCGTATTCTTTCCAAGAAGTACAACATCGAGTAAACATGACACAGATAATGTCGTAGGTACTTCATTGACGGGTACTCCACCCACTTAGGGAATCCCACGCAATCGGTTTTGAAATGAAATAAACCGATCTACGAATCTATACAATTATCTCACAATATTATATTTTTTTTGGTAATACAAAAGTTGCTAGGCGTAATGAGATAAAGGCCAGACCATCGCCGGCATAACCACTCTTTGTTTTAAATCTAAAATATGAAATTGCTTAGTAAATTTACGTTTTACTTGCCACCGACTTAAATAATTTTTAAAAAATATTTTTAGTTGTTTAGCAAAGTCGATTTTTATGGTCAAATTTTTTTATACATGTTACACGACTGAAATTATCTTATATAATGATTTCTAATTATAAATCTAAAATATTTTGTTATGTAGTAATATATCCTCCTGGCCGTATCCGACCACAGCGACTCCTCGTAGCTATTATGAGCGACCTGATGTGCTCTCCAGTGACTGGCATAACCACTCTTTGTTTTAAACGTGCGATCACATTGACAGCACGTCAGTACTCCACCAATTATATTGTAATACTAGCTGTTGCCCGCGACTTCGTCTGCGTTTGATTTTGTTTTTAAAGTATTCAGTATTAAATGATTATAGTAGTATGTGACTGTCAATTAATTATAGACAAATAATTTGCAATAAAATAAAATTGCGACTATAATTAAAGATCTAAGCTATCCTATCTCTTAAGTTGGACCAGACTGCTCACGGTGTGCCCATTTAATTCAAAATCGGTTAAGTAGTTTAGGAGTCCATCGCGGACAAACATCGTGACAGGAGATTTATATATATTAAGATATGGCCGGCGATGGTCTGACCTCATTACGCCTAGCAACTTTTGTATTACCAAAAAAAATATAATATTGTGAGATAATTGTATAGATTCGTAGATCGGTTTATTTCATTTCAAAACCGATTGCGTAGGATTCCCTAAGTGGGTGGAGTACCCGTCAATGAAGTACCTACGACATTATCTGTGTCATGTTTACTCGATGTTGTACTTCCTGGAAAGAATACGAAACAATGTTGGCGTGCCAAAATAATCATCCTAAATAAAACAAAGCATAGCCATCAGACGAAACACACAAAACTACATAAAAACGAGCGTAAAATTAGAAAAAAATTGCTTGTGTTTGTCAAAATGGAATTCTTTAGCCCGCCACTCTGATAGTCAAAGCCACCATTCACTCCAATGTTTTCAGCTGACCTAGAATTCCATTAGTTTATTGGACGAGGTAGCGTCGGTTCACTCAAATCTGTTTTCACGGCCAATGTCGAAGTGCACTTTACGTATATACCTACTCGTACCCATACACTGTATTTTCAATCAAGCTTTTACACCGATGGAGCACTCCATCAAAATGTACCGCTAGAATCAATCAACTAATCAACGTACGTTGTACATAAACGCATAGCGTTGACTTTGTTACAGGATAGGTGACTTTGTAAACAATGTTGACGTTAATAAAAGATAACTAGAAGGTGAGTGCATGTTTTTAGCTCAATAAACTTGATTCTAAGGCTGGGCATTAATTTGTCTTGTTATTTTTTAAAGTGAAACTTTTATTACATCGGCTCAGACTCTTTTGAATGTGTGTTGCATGTCGCGTGACGGTCGGCCGCGGAGTAGGGATAAAGTGACAGGCGCCTATAGTTAGCATCAGCTGACCATGTAGTGTGAAGACTATCACTCAAATGAGTTTATATGTATGTGCCAGTGCTCCATAAAATACTATTAACATTTTTAAACTGTGAAACTCATGATGAATGGTGCCTGGAAGAGCTCGCTAAAACGCGATAAGGCCGCCTTTTGTATACTGCTTTTGTCTGTGTTTTTTTTATTCTTCTGATTTTTTTTTTGTGCAAAGAGATTAGAGTATAATAAATAAATCTATATATATAAAAGAAAGTCGTGTTAGTTACACTACTTATAACTCAAGAACGGCTGTACCGATATGGCTGAAAATTGGTAGGTGGGTAGCTTAGAGCCAGGAGGCGGACATAGGATACTGTTTATCCCGTTCGACAGCGTTCCCGTCTGAGTTGACATAAAAAGACAGTTACACCATTTATAACTCAAGAACGGCTGGACCAATTTTTATGATATTTGATTTTTTGGATTCCTCTTAGACCGGAATAGGATAATAAGTATTAAAATAATAACATTTATCAAAAAAAATATGATGCGCGGTACGAAATTCGCCTGGACAGCTAGTTATAAATAAAATGAAGATGGAATTGATAATAGAATGATTGAAAATAATTACAAAACGGATCAAAATGACGATTATAAAATATTGTTTTTAGTTTTTTAATATGTGTATATCATCTAAATAATTGTTAAGTATTATGTAGATATGTCGTAATCTAAAACACAGAGTTCAATAAAAATATTTAGTTATCATTCCTATTTTCCAAGTATAAAATTAAGATTGATTAAGCAAATTTTATACCCTTAACGGATTATTATTCCGAAAAGTTTCAGTTAAATGTCTATAATTTGAAAAAAAGTTTCACTTGTAGTTTCATAAAACTATAAAATCTTTTTATTGTTTTGATATTGATATTTACGGAATACTAATTGATAATTGGCCTTATATGCGCGATGGTCAGGGCTCGATGTCCAGCATCATTTCTTGTTGACGTAACCAATTCTCTTTTATTAACACTGGATATGCTTTTGTTACTTTTCAATTCAATTTAATTCAAATCTAATTGTAATATATTTTAATGTGCTAATAGGGATTCATATTTTATGTCTAATAACGTGGATTTCAAATAATTTCCTTTCTAAAGTGTAAGATAGTGTGGCCTACTTAGGAAATATACCTCGAGGTTCAGACGAAACTTTTTAGAACCAAATATTTTTGTACTATTTACGTATGAAAGCAGCTCGGTGGCCCTTTTTCTTCATACTTTTTATTTTATGCTGAATTTTTGTTCTAACTGTCATTAAATATCGTAGCGAAATTGTGTATATTATAGTCATTATAGTTCGCATCTTGGAAACGGAAATTTTATATCAGCAGCTGTACATAATTTATTTCTAAAACTTTATTGCTAATACATGTATACATTAAAAGATGCATACAAGAAAAAGACAATATATATATTCACAGTTTTGTGCAAAGGCGGTTTTATTGCAAAAGCAATTCCTTGCCCTACTTGAATGTATTTTACTTGAAAATTATTTCACAAGACAAGACAGCCTAGCGGTATAGTTGACTAGGCATACCGACCGTAAGATGGTTGTCAGACTCCAGTCAAGCGTCATCAAAAATAGATATAGCTTAAAGCAGTGTTATTATAATATTGTTATAGAGTTCGATCCTTATTTCTAGAACGTAAAGGTATGTGAAATAAATTGCCTTAATAAGATACTGTTTTATGCGCATGCCCTTGATTTTGTTTATATTTTTAATAGTAATAATTTACCTACCGAGCTTATGTTTAACCTGATGGTAAGTGGCAACACTTCGCAGAGTATGCATCGTCAATCTGATGCGTAGCTGATAAGCCTCATGCAGACCGAAACACAACAATGCTGCTTGGCGACAGAAGTAAGAATGGCGGTAGTATGTATTTACCCGGCCGATCTCTGTTCCAAAAGGCTCTACTACTACTACATGATGTTGTGACTTATCACGGGACGGATATAGACGAAAGGTTGTTTCTAAATACAAAACTTTAGAGATTTGCTCGCTAGCAAGCGAATAGTCGTTTTCGCATATCAGCCTCTGTATTGTCACGGAAAATTGGACCTAATGGCGCTCGTTTTAGAGAAGCAAATTCTGTACTTCTGATTATTGATCTAAAGAATTGTAGGCAAATTTGAACATTAATCCAATGCACATAACATCCATTTTACTCCAAGTATTTCCATATTCGAAAACTTGACTCCTCGATAACAAGCAATTGCATTAAGGCTGCAGGACGGCGGTTTCAAATTAACCTTATATGAAAGAGCGTACTGACTCAAAGGTATCGATGAAAGTTATATCGGATCTCATGTATTTCTTGAGATATATGTAAAGGCATCTGCACGATACAGACTTTACGTTAATAGATGACTCTAGAACTAGTAAAATCAAGTTGATCGCACAAAGATTCGTGAGCAGCCGATATAAATATTTAAGGGCAAAAAAATTTTCATATACCATGTTCATTTACGTCGAAACCTTTGTTTTAACTTATGTGCCGATTACTGTAAATAAGTCGCCTCTCAGAATGAGAAGGCCGTAATTGACTACTTTAATTTATACGTGGCCAAGTGCAAATCGACAGACTTCACACGCCGTTGAGAACATTATGGAGAACTCTCAAGCATGCAGGTTTCCTCGATGTTTTCCTTCAGGCAGCAGCGTCCTTTTTGTTTCTACTATCGTCTACTGCGATCACCAACCCGTCTGTCCAAATTAAATAAATAAATAAATAAACAACGACCATACACACATCGCCATCTAGCCCTAAAGTAAGCATAGCTTGTGTTAAGGGTACTAAGATGACTGATAAATATTTTATATGAATAATAGATATATAAATACTTATAATACAACGATAAACACCCAGACACTGAAAAATATTCATGTTCATCACACCAACATTTTCCAATTGTGGGAATCGAACCCACGGCCTTTGATACAGAAAGCTGGGTCGCTGCCCACTGCGCCAGTCAGCCGTCAGTTGGTGATTAAGGGTTTTTACCTCCCATTGGGAGAGTCCTTTAGTGTACATGTACATGCACAGCTATAGGCTAATGATAATTTACATAAGTTTGACTTTACAATAAAATAACTTATTTGTGTGAGATTCATTATTCTATGCCTAATAATGACGAATGGAAATCATCATTACGAATAGCGCACCTCCTAAACTATGACTAGGTATCTGCCCAAATAACATGCTAATGTAAGGTTTATCTAGATAATATTACAGCGGTCTTAATAAAAAAACTTCTCTTTCGATAGAATTAACATTCTATGCATATTATGACGACTGAAAAACATCTTTGGATTTGTTTAACAATTTCGACTGAATATTAAACTTTATTTTAGATATTGAAATTATATATACTAATGAAATATAATAATTTAATATTTTTTTTATTTTTGATTAATAATTTATTATATTTCGAATATAAAACTTCATTTTAGTTATTAAAATACGTAATTCGTTATTGTGCCTTATTATGGGATACAAGAAACTGCAGCCGTATTTTTTTTTTCGTACAGATAAAAATATAAAATACATTTGTAGAAAAAAGTCCAAGAATGAGTACATAAATTATTGGGTAAATATCTTGCACGATCTTTCTGTAATCTGTAGAATTCGGATTGATTGTAGTGGACAGCAGTTTTGAAACGATGGATCGCTGCGGCTTGCGTTCAATCAATCACTGCAACAATCCGTTGTACAAAGTCCCTAAGAGCAGTCATATGGCAAATACCATGTAGTTGCAAACAGATTCTGCTCTCTAGTAATAGAGAGAAGTGAACACGGTTAACAAGACAAGTTTAAGCTCAAAGTTCTCGATTTTCGATCTCCCTTTGTGCATGAATTTAGTATGGTATTGCTTTGTTGGACCACTGCGTCGGTTTGGCTTGAGATTTGTGATACTGTTATTGATTTCATTCTCAACGCACTAAGCCCATGTACTCCAAAATTTCAATCTAACCGAATAATTTTGATTTCAGATACTTTTAGTCAACAAAGTAGTAGACATATTTCACTTGGATGACTCAGACGGCATTAATCAAAGGAGCACAGCTATTGCATGGACAGTCATAACCGTACTATTTGTATTAATTTTTCACGTGAAGATTGTTGCTAAATATATATTGAGAAACGTGAGTGAAAGAATTCAAATAAATATTCAAGCCACTTTTTTTTAAATGTTGCGGTGATAGCTTAGAGGCTAAGGTAAAACCACGATGCTCCAATCACATTAATGATGACCAGCTGTTGGCCGCGGCTTCGTACACGGATTTTTGGTTTTTCATGAATCCTACGGGAACCGTACACTTTTCCGGGATAAAAATCAGAGTATTTGTTAATCCAGGGTATAATCTATCACCATTCACGAACTCAGTCAAATTGGTTCAGTAGCTTTTGCGTGAAAGAGTAACAAACATCCATCCACACAAACTTTCGCATTTATAATATTAGTAGGATTAAAATAATATAAATTATAAATAGATGATGTTGCATTCTTTAGGTATACATGTCAGCTTTTCATTCCTTATTTTTCTGTTTATTTTTATCTATTACATAACCAGGCTAATGTATATTTGTATTGGTCTCATGTGTTTCACCTGTAATTGACAAAAATAAAGTACATGTTTTAACAAGTTTATTTTGTAAACACTATATGCAAGTTTTTGGTGTAAAAAAAATTAAGAAATAAATAAGGACAGACGGAATAAATAAGGCTCGTTATCTGAAGCATAATAGATACAGATATGACGAGAGGGTCAGGTGATAACGTCATAGGATCTTCTAAAAGTTTGTTTTTACAAACATAAAATATATTCCTATATAAACTTATGTACTTTCCATACAATTTTTTATTCGATTCTTTATTGATCTTCCCTAACTACCTTGTTTCAAATCAGGTCCAGACAGTAAAAAGTTTTTGCGAGATATTTTCAAGGCATTGATATTTCATTTTTATTTATGTAGAAAAAAATATTTTAGCCATAAAAATATGCATTATTTTTGCAGAATTTAGTTGGGATATTCAAAAGTGATCCCAAATATGGGCCCCCAGATTTAGACGATCGTAAAAGGAGAAGAAACTTCAACGAGTTGTATCACAGTAGACAATGTCATCATGATTGCCTGATCTTAGACGTAAGTTACTTATTTAAAGCTCTTTTTAAAGCTAATACTCATTTTAGTGCTAGCTCGAACTTTGGCAGGAGATATTGAGAATTAATAAAAGGCATCTGAATTTACTCCAAGCCTCAGAGTCTCAGCGGACGCAGAAGGGAGATATACTCAGAATTTATTTGATCAAATCAGATGTGCGGTGATCCGCAGTAGGACCAGAGTTCCCGACATAGCTCAACGAGTTGCGAATCTGAAGTGGCAATGGACGGAGCAAATGGGCTAACTCGGAGATCCTGTGGACGTTGGAGTCTCAAGGTGCTGGAACAGCAAGCCCTTATTAGTAGACGCAGCGTTGGTACATCCCCAACTATGTGGACAGACAACGACAAGCGCGTCGCAGTAAGCCGCTGGGCGTAAGAGACACAAAACAGCAGTAGATAAGGGCGGGGTTTAAAGTGCCGCGGGTAGTTTGTTTCAATGAGAATATCTCAACGACGAAAATAAATAGGAACATTTCGTTCTGCGCCGAGAAACGCTTTACCCATGCGTACATTTGGTGACTATTTAAGTTGAGTCAGCGAAGCGGTTTAAGTGTCTTGTAGCTACGTGCTTTGCCGGCTTAACGTAAGTACATAAGTATTTTTTGTGCATATTTTTCGGTCTATTTCGTAAAAATATATATTAACGCTGCGTTAATTATGTTTTTAGAAATTTTTAGTGTACGTTGTCATGTAACTAACGGGGTCAAAAGTGATGTACAAAAACAGCATAATGTTAGAGACAACAGTAGTAGTGATTTTTTTTGACAGAGCTCGTACGGGAAAGTACTGTCGCCATGCTTTTTTCTGCCGCTAAGCAGCATTGTTGCATTGCTGTGTTCCGGTCTGAAGGGCTTGGTTGCCGGTGTAATTATAGGCATATGTGGCTTAACACCGGCGCCTCAAACGGAACGCAGAACGTGCTTCTTAAATGCCCTGTGGAGTGTTGCTTTGTTTATAGGCCATGATATTCCACTTACCATCAGATGGGCCATCTGTTTGGTCGATCAATTATTACTGTAAAAAAAGTCAATTGGAGGCTTAGTTGTTTTACACTTTTTCATTCGGTTAAGTAATTCATTCTCATCTGATTTTCACAACGTGCCAAAAGAAATATACTCGTAGCTTCAATAATTCATCAACTGAAACGAGGTCTTTTAGATTACTTTGGCGTATATACCTACGCACTGCCCATCCATCGCCAGTCAGTCTGCCTATAAGTTATGATCTAAAGAATCGTAATCGTAATCGAAAGGTCGTAACTTCAAATTCACCTTTGAATGTACGATTTGGTTTAACCATCTGAAGAAGATCATTATCTACACCAATGTACACCCAACAATAGAATATCATTATAGTAAATAAGAGCTGATGATCTTCACCCGCACGAGAAGACAATAGAAGAGAATGAATACGGAGATAAATGATTTAATATATTATAAGACTTAAATTAAAAATTTAATGATGTAAGTTTATTGTTTAAATAAAATAATGCAAAATCTAGCCCGGCGAAGCGGGCTGGGTCCGCTTGTATTTTATAATTAAAAAAATAACAGCTATATCTATCAGTCAGCAGCATGGTGTCACTGCCAAATTTGTATGAAAGTAACGAAGGTTGTTTGTTCGTTCATACAAATGATCTGTTGATTAAGTCAATGTAACGAGCTGAGCTTTTAAAATAATTAAAAGCTCTAAGCCGAAATAGGATAAAGCCGATTAAAAATAATCCCCTCGCAAATACTATTAAAAAGTTCACTTTAGTTCCGCCCAATATGAAAAATTTGTTCATAAAGCAATTCTGAAATGAATTTAATCCTGCTACGGCAAAAGTACAGGTAAGAGCAGCCATACAAAGCCTCTTACCTCGAGTTTCAAAAGAAAAATAACTCGTGTAGCGATGGAGGTTTTAGCTTCAGTAGTACTCAATAAAATGATTGTAACATTTACCGCAATAAATATTATCAACGGATTTTTGTACTCCTATTTTTAGCTCAGGACCGAGAAGAAGAGTAGGTAGGTATTACTTATCATGAAACCACCCACTTGCACCCACATGGGGTGCAAATGAGAGCGGTCTTTCTTTTAACAATGTTCCGTTATTTATATTACGTTTTTATTCCACTACAAGTTATTCCTTGACTGCAGTATCACCTGGTAAGTAATGATGCAGGTTAAAATGGAAGCGGGCTAATCTTTTATAACCTGTTTTGACGGCCGATTGGCGCAGTGGGCAGCGACCCTGATTTCTGAGTCCAAAGCCGTGGGTTTGATTTCCACAACTGTAAAATGTTTTTGTGATGAACATGAATGTCTTTCTTTATCGGTATATTATAAGTATTAATGTGTTTTATATTCATAAAAATATTCATCAGCTATCTTAGTACCCATAACACAAGCTACGCTTACTTTGGGGCTAGACAGCGTTGTGTGTATTGTCGTAGTCAAATTAATTAGTATATACAGAAATTCTTCAGAATAGATTAAATAAACCGGTGCTACGGCACTCCGTTTATGTAACTAAGTTTAACGACCTGTGAAATGTGTGACATTAAAATAGGTCAACGCTTTTATACTGCTGAAACTATTTTTGTTACGTTGTCTTTTACTATAATGTTTTTATTTACTTTTATAAAGCTGTAGTTTAATAAAAACTCGCATTGGGGCAGCGTGAAAGCCTATGCTCGAAACACTCCTACCACCGTCCCACTATATGGCACGGGTCTCCTCCCAAAATGAGAAGCGGTTAAGTTCGTAGTCTACCACTCTGACCCAGTGCGGATTGGAGGAAAATGTCACTTGTTTCAAGGAAAACATCGCGAGCAAAACCTGCATGCCTGAATGTTCTCAAAGGTGTGTGAAGTCCACCAATCCGCATTAGGACATCGTGGTGGAGTGCTCCATCAATTATTAACGCTCTTAATAATGAATGACGAATATATTCTATGAGAAAGAAACCTTACAGTGAAGCTTTGTTAAGATGGTAACTGATAAAACTGTAAAAGTTTATGATAATCTATTTAAAATAATAAGATAAATAAATATACTACGAACAATGCACACATCGCCATAGCCCTAATGCAAGCGTAGCTTGTTTTATGGGTACTAAGACTTTTGAATATTTCTATGAATAATATTCATAAATACTTATAAAATACAGATAAACACCCAGACACTGACAAGCATTCATGCTCATCACACAAACATTTTCCAGTTGCGGGAATCGAACCCACAGCTTTAGATTCAGCAAGCGAGGTCGCTGCCCACTGCGCCAATCGGCCATCTTTCATATAAAATGCCGCATTTTACCCTGCAATGGCAGCCTGAGTGTTTTGCCAATGCAAACCTACAAGTGTATAAACACACTAACACAATTAAAAGAGGTAATAAATCATCGGTTTGCCTCCACGGTCTGATCAATCGAATCTTTCCCTTTCATTTGACATAAAGGACCGCATTTTTTAAAAACAAAAACAAAAACAGGTCGATATTTATTCCGTCGGCTTTAAGCTTTCATCATAAGTATGCTCATATATAGCCGTAAGTAAATATTGCTGTACAAATACGAGAATTATATATATAAGTTTAATAAAATATATAGATATATTGTTTATTTCAAGTAGTTATGATTAATGTTAGAAATCTCTTAAAGAAATAATCTTTATTATGTTTTCTTCATATATTTATGTTTATATCACAATAAATAAATACGCTTCCATAAAATTTTAAAATTAAAATGGCACTTAATACTTTTTAATTTTTTTTCTAAAAAAATTCTATCAAATTAAGTTTACATGACGCTTTGTCGATGCTACGAGTATGTGCATTGTGTGTATGCTACGAGTATGTTAAAAAACGTGTAATTTGGATATTGTTATTGCTCGAAACGAGTTTCACTTTTTCAGTACATATCTCTAAAATTATAACGTAGGTACCCTCGTGTATTTATTGACTAGTTGCGAAGAATATTTTTAGGGCTGCTATCCCCAGTAGCACGCACTCAGGTTTTATCTAATTATTTTATGCATACTGTGCCAAAAAATCCGAGAGTGCGAGTAGCATTCGGAAATTTACGGACTACAGCGGGGCATGTGAGGATGAAATTTGATTTTTTTATTTGCTGTATAACCGCTCTTAATAAATAAATAACATGAAAAGACATGTTTCAGATATCTGCAGAAAATAAGAGGTGTTTTATTACAAATAGGCTAGCGCTTGACGTTACGTAATGGAAATAAGGTTGGAGCGCGCTTGCCTAGATGAATTTATTTGTGGCAGGAAACTCAGTTGCCACGAGGGCGCTTCGCGCCTCAGCGGTACATGTCCGAAACGTGGATGATAAACATTTGCGGATGTTGTTGTTTTTAACAGCAAAAATCATAATGTGTGAACAAAAAAAAAAAAATAATTTAAAACTGTTTATTATAAATAAAAAATACATGGTTGTTTAGATCTCAATTACATTACGCTAATCTTCATTATGGAAGTTTTTTGCGCTTGAGAGGGTTGCACAAATATATATTAATTATTATATATTAATTAATGTATAATGTACGGAAAAAAAAAAACAAAAGAAATATTTCTGTAGTGATAATTAATGGAATTTGTAGGAATGGTCTGGATGAACTTCCGCCTTGTAGTTTTTGCACGTACCCTGAATGTAATAACGTTTCAATTTGTTTTTGATTTGCTTCAGGTTTTTATTTTCAATTTCTTCTAGAAAAGGTCTAGGTAATTTTTCTAAAACACTAGGCAGGAGGTACTCCCATACCATACTCCCATCATTGGAGCTATAGTATATGTACTTATATAAACACCCCGAGTGTTTATATAAGTACAACTAGTTAAATGTTACTGTTTATCTCATCAAATCTTAATTATGTATTTCTCTTTGTTCCAGAGTAAGCACGAATGCAACCACTTGCCGCTGATATTTAAAGAGCACTTGGTGTCAGAACATCCTTCCTTGACCAACATATACGACGCTGGTCCGTCGAAGAAGCGACCTTCCAGTACCATGGATGCTTCGATAGTACACATGAATTAGATGTTAATTAAATAAATTTAATAAACCGTTTTCGAATTTTGAACAGTTAGATGCCGCATGTAGTGTGTGTGTGTATGTAGTGGTATACAGTCGTCCTACCAGTAGATGAAATCAGTGGGACTTTGAATCAGTGATTGAGCAGTTGGCTCAAAATTATTTCCCCTAAGCCTATTTTAAAATCCCCTAAATTCGAAACAAGATACCCTAATTTTTTTTCAGTAAATGAAAAGTTTCATTATATATTTATAATTGTTATAATATTTTATAGATTAACTTACCTTGGTATTTTTATTATAATAATGCTTTAAATAAAAAGGTTCTATAAGATTATTACATAAGATTTTCAAACAACGATAAATCATTTATTGTTTTTTTTGTCAGTACGTCATACGTAAAATCAACCAATAAATAAATACATTTATAAATAAATACTTCACATAAACATACATATATGAACATAAATATTCATATTATGCTAATAGCCAACTCGTTTATAATTTCAAAGAATTTAATAAATCAAACTACAGAGGGCACTAAAATACTTATCATTCAGTTTCTATTTATTTTCCCCCTAAAAAAGTTTCACCCTAAAAAATCCCCTTTTTCAAACACTTCCCTCTAAATATACGGGAAAAACCCCCAAATGGCATCGCTGTTTTCAATGCCCTTGGCCGTGAGACTCTTATTTCATCATAACAATCCACTAATGGATAAAGGTTTTATACAAACATGCGTATTATGAGACACTCTACTATTTACTAAAATTACGCTCGTGAAATCTCTACATCCTTGTGGGTTCTGTGGGCCTAGTGTGACCCACAACCCACGACCTTGGACTCAGAAAGCAGGGTCGCTGCCCACTGCGCCACTCGGCCGTCTTTTTATGCAATTGACCTGCTGAATGCATGTCAGAAGTGGCCAGAAGCGGCTTTCCATTCGTGGAGACCGAGTTCGTGCTCCGAAGCAAACCACTGACTTTTAATATATGCAATTTAAATATCACCTGCTTTAAATGGTGAAGGAAAACGTGAGGAAAAAAGCATGCCTGAGGGTCCATAATGTACTCAAGGGCTTGTAAAGTCTACCAACAACCCCTCTTTTTCTGAGAGGAGTCCCGTTCCTAATGAAAAATTTTAAACGTAAGTTTATAGAAAAGTCCTATTATAGTATAAAGGACTACGTTATCGATAAAAAAGCTTGGGTGTAAATTATTGCTCTAACCAGGTTGCTCTTCTAATAATTTAAAATGACATTGTGAGATGGTGGTAACAAAAAAAAAAACTCCCGGCTAAGTTTGTTGTGGGCTTCGTCTTAGACCAGGACGCGTTTGGAACCCCCGTAGCTTTAGTTTTAAGTTTACGAATGTGGTTATCGCCATCATCTCACTACCGTGTAATTCTTATGTACGCATCAAAAGTGCCACCTACGGGCCTATTTGAATACAGATATTTTTGACTTTGACTTTGACTTTGATAATAGAGTCAATACAAACGTGCCTCCTGAGAATTGCTGGTCAGAACTAACCTACTGTACCCGCAATAATGCCCCTAGCCCGCTTTCTCAGCAATAATGGCCGCAACTAATATTATGCTCTCCGAGCAGTAAATTCAAACTTCCAAAGTCGTTTATACATCTAATGGACGACTCGGCTGTTTTACTTAGCCAATGCAATTAATTTCTTTGTCTGGGACAAATTTACCAATAAATATATTTGTTAATATATTTTAAAACTACACTCATTCTCATTTTAATTAGATCCAAATGGATTTAATAATTAACACGGTTCATTCTACAAAGTTCATTACATAACTAAATTAAAATCAAAATGATTGTTAATCAATTCAAAGCTTTACTCACAATGAGAAGGGGTTAAGGACTTAGTCCACCACGCTGGCCCAGTGCGGATTGGTGGACCCCGTTCTCATTGTAAGAGTGACCTGTGCCCTATAGTGGGTTGGTAATGAGTTGATAGGAGGTCTATTTATTACTATTGCTCGCCCAGTGGTCAAAATTTTACCATTAAACATTATTAAAGTCCTATAATCACAGATTTTTCTTAGGTACTGACGCTGAAACACAATTTGCCTATTTCTTTTCAAACAAATTATAATGATGCTGGCAGAGATCGCAACTTAGCGATAAGGCCGCCTTTTGTATCCTGCTTCATTCTTCATGTGTTTGTTCTTTTTCTTGTCTCGTTTTTCTGAGTGGTGTACAAATAAAGAGTAAAAAGAAATAAATAATCCAAAATATAGTAGGTATATGCGTGTAGTGTCAAATGCAATGTAATGTTTATTTAATTGATTTCATTTACCTATTTATAATGTATAATTAAAAAAAAAATAGTATTCTGCACTCCTTCTCGATATTAACTATTAGTGTGGAAAATTTCATAATCCTCCGACCGCGCGATTATCGTAAAAAGGGATACATTTTCTGCACGTTTTAATCCCTTGAAAAGTTGAAAGTTTTTATTAAACGTAAGCTTATAGAAAAGTACTATTTTAGTTAGTAACTTAACCGATAAAAAAGCTTAAGTGTGAATTATTCTAATCAGCTCGCTCTTCTAATAATTCGAAACGCCAATATGAGATGGTGATAACAAAAAAGTCCACCCGGCAAAGTTTGTGGGCTTCTTCTTGGACCAGGGCGCATTTGGAGCCCTCGTAGCTTTAGTTTTAAGTTTACGAATATCTAATCTATAAGTGCCAAGCCAAGCAAGCGCCTTTAAATTATTAAAATGGTCTCAAGAATGAAATGAGATACTTTTGAAATTCGTCTTAAGAATGAATTGAATTTAGCTTAAGTTTATTAATACACTAGCTTTTGACCGCGTTCTTGTCCCGTGGATACCGTTTTAATTTTTTTAAATAATAAGCAGCCATTGTTACTCTCCGTCCTTTAAACTAACTCTATGCCAAAATTTAAAGTCTCGCTTGGTCGCTTAGCCAGGCCGTAAAGTAAGGATAAACAGACAAACTTTTCGCATTTATAAAACACAGTTATAATATGAGTATTGATTTACAAAGCACTTGAATAACTTAATAATATATTTTACATTCCAACTACTTTTTGTTTTAGTTTGTTAAGTAGGTATGTTTTATTGTGACAAAATGCGCTTGATTAAATTATTCCTTTCAGCGAACAGACGATAGATAGTCTATTGTTTGCATTGTATTGTATTGTCTGTATGCGAGCAGACCGACGTAGGTTAATTATTGAAGAAACGAGACTCGAGTGTCGTGAATACATCCATTTTACATCTGAATTAGATATCATCGATTGACGGCCAATTGGCGCAGTGCTCTCGGAGTCCAAGGCGGTGGGTCCGATTTCTCTTTGATGATTTTGTATTTCTCGATGTAAATAAGTTTGTTTAAATGAAAAATATCTTTTGTTTGTTTATATATTATATTCTTTGTTATTGTTTGTTTTTATGATTATTTTGTTATTGTTTAGTTGCGAGGATTCAGTGACGACGAAGATAATGGGGCTGGCTGAAAACCAGTGCTGCGCGTTTTAGTTTGCAGCTATACTGAGCCAGCTCCTTTGTCACACATTTTTTTTTTTTTTTAAATTTTTATACTTAAACAATTATTTTATTTCACAAATGTAACATTTTACACAAATGTGTGACAATAAATACGATTTTTCTTTCTTTCTTTCTTTCTTTCTTTCTACAGCTAATATGTTTGTGTGATGAACATGCATGTTTCCAATTCTTAATTAATTAATTTATTTATTTATATCCTAAGTATACTTACAGCTAGCCAAAACGTGTACTAAGTCAGTTATTAGTTAATTTATCTGAATATAATTTGTGAACTTAGCTTAACTTATCTTTACTTATAATAAATCTGTAACTGAAAGACTTCTGTACATTTAATATATTTTGAAAATTTTGACCGGGGCATGCTTTATAATCGATACTGAGTTAAAATAGATTTTTATTTAATTTTTGTCTGTCAGATGAATTACTGAACAGATTTAAATTAAATTTGGTATAGTTGTAGCAGATATTCCGAATCAGTTGTCACTTTTCGGAAATCGTCGCTCCATCTAGTTGGGGTGCGTCCGACACTCCGTTTACCGACACGCGGTCTCCACTCGAGGACCTTTTGACTCCAACGTCCATCCGTCCTCCGAGAAACGTGACCACCCAACTGCCACTTTAGTATGTTAACACGAAAGCATCGCGAAAGCATCGGTAAAATCGCTAATTATGAATAAAATCAATCGGCACACTAAGACGATCACGAAATTAAACTTTGGCATGACTTAGTTTCTCCTTTCCTGACAGGCTTAACAGTTATGGAATACAAGTTTCCTCTTCGGCTGAATGTTTGATGAACCTTCGAAATGTGCTGATTTGTGAGTGAATGTAACACTAACAAGATTAAATAACTTCCACTGGCACTGGATAGTTCGTGAACCAAAGTTATGAATAAATAGTGTGAGCGACGAGGCGGGTTCGACGTCAAATTAATATTACATAGATTCCCGTTGTAGCTATATTTGTTTCTTGTCATTTTCGTCTTTCTCTGTTTGTAGGAGTAAATTGTAAAATAATTGTTGGCCGCTTGTCGCAGTGGGCAGCGACCCTGCTATCTGCGTCCAAGGCCGTGGGTTTAAGAGATTGCAATACCGGCCTAACTTGTAGTAGGATAAAAAAATAATAAGTTAATTCTTAAGTAAATAAATAACCAATTAATATACTACGAAAATACACACATCGCCATCTAGGTGTTATTGGTACTAAGATGACTGGTGAATATTTATACGAATAGTATAGAAATACTTGGAAATACTTATAAAATTTACAAAAAAATAACCTTTGATACTATGGCAAATATTTACAACGCGTTCTGAAACATTGCAATGTTGATTTTAGTAGGTATAAAAATATTTAGCAGAAATTCGTGTACGGGAAATATATACCTATTTGAAACCATTTTCACCGTAAAACTACTGAAATTTTTAGAAACAGTTTTGGAGCATTATTTTTTCAGAGGTCGAATGTCAGATAGGCTATTTGACCAACGGTTGACATAATCCAAAAAGAACACTAATAAGTCTTTGAAAATAAAAGTTATGAAAATCCATCCAAAATACTGCAATATACGAAATTCAGTAAACGATGTGATACAACTCTTAATTTAATGATGTACCTACACGGCAAAGTTTATCTCCTTTATTCGGTAACAGGTCGCTATACGACTGAACTACAAAATATGGTCTTGTCCATAAGATTGATTGTGGAGCCTTTGTGTAGGTGAGCCTTAATAGTAAACAAATAAAAATAAAATATCATAAGCTGTTATAGCGCAGTGAGTAGAAACTCGACTAAACTTTTGGGGGGCCGAGTTCGAATCCCAGCACGCACTTCTAACTTTTCCATGTTATGTTCGTTTTAAGTAATTATAAATATCACTTGCTTCGACGCGACGGCGAGAGTTCTTCATATAATGTTCTCAAAAACGGTTGAAACTTGGGTTTGCAAGATTGTATTACAGTACTTTGTTTTATAGTAAAAACCTTAGAATGTTAACCTGGAGTTATATTAATAGTTTTAAATGGAATACCTTTAAAAGTGTTTGTATATAAATATAACTTTAGTATTTATCTAAAATACTACAACAAATAAACTTTCATACCCTTGTGTGTTATATAAAGACCCTTTTAGAGGTTCTTTATTTAAAAGTATACAAACTTTAAGGTTCAAATTAGGAATTTAATACAATTTACATTGTATGTCATGGAATTTTCAAAAAATAACGAGTGAATTTTCAAAATATTTAATGTTCTGTTTGCATACCTACCCTCGTTTTTATATTAATTTCTTGCTATGTAAAAGCGATTTCTTCTGACCCAACCTTAAGAACCAGCCATTAACTTTTATAGTAATTTTATCAACCCCAATAAATATTTAATTTTAACTTTTTAAATTAATTTCATTATTTTTTTTACTCGTAGGTTTCCCAGTAGAGAAAATTGTTATGTCCCAAATTACTCTTATCGATCGAAACCAGATCATCCAACTTATAAGACCAGGGAGCTCATGAATGCGCCAAGGAGGCATTAAAACACATACACGTGAAAGTACGCGTGTGTGTTTAACAGGGGTCCTTTCTATCTATTCATATTAAACAACAGCACTATCGCTACCGAACCTTGTTAAAGTTTCTCCGAGTGAGAGGAACTACTTATGTAATGGCAGTCAAGTTCATGTTTGTGTACATAAATAAAAAGGGTCTGTAGCCGATTGAAAGTAAAGTTATCACTTTGCAACTTGCTTTACAAGTTACTCAGTAAGCTCTTACTCTTACAAGTTAAATTGACGACATTAAACTAAATGAAAGGCGCTGGACGTAAAGTTCAGATGGCGGTCAAGTAGAGGACCCCGTTTTATATTTACAGTGCCTCCCCGACTAGCAACTTAATGTTAATTCAGCTCTGAGATTTTGCGTTGCCACGACCAACGCTTTTTTCGGCAACATTTCCCATCATAATACACGTGGCACATTGTCACGTGGCCCAGATATGCTACTTTTATGGCGTAAATTTTGTGCAATTCGCGTTTCTCAAACGTCTACGAGTATATTTGAGACTTTAAGTCCAGCTACTGGCCAACATGCGTCCCTACAAAAGTTCATGTCTATTGAGGTGACTGAAGGTACATTTTGGAAGACGCTGATGACCAAAACTTGAGTAACCGAAACAGCGTGTTGTGAAGTTGAACAATACCATCGTTGGCGACCGAGTAATTCTCCAAAGTTTGGAGCATTTCCCAAGACTACCTATCTGTGTTCTGTAAGATACATTTTGGAGTGGTCTCAAGAAATATTGGATCCTGTTTTCCTTCCACATAATTGCCATACTGCCTCACTGCCGCAAAGATTATTTATGCCGCGCATCAGCATTGCTGCTTGCTGATCTAAAAAGTACTTTGCTTAAACTTACCTACGCCTCAGGTTGCTAGACAAAGGACTGCCCTTTATAGGATGTATTCCGTGCATGTCCTGCGAAGTTTTGGAACTTATAGAATATCTCAAGACCTTAATTAGCCAAATTTGTATAGCTGTTCCCGAGTTTTACTAAGACTAACGAACAGTAACGAACGAACAATGTTTATATATATAGAAGAAGAAGGTATTATATAATCTATATCTATACTTATAATAAAACTGTAACTAAAAGATTTCATTGTACATTTATTAATATATTTTAAACATTTTGATCGGGGGAGGCTTTATAATCGATACTGAGTCCAGATCACGTGAAAACTTCTGAACGAATTTAAATAAAATTTGGTATAGTAGTAGCTGGTATTCCGGGTCAACATGTATACTTTTATCCCGATAAACAATAAGTTTCCTCCGGGAAACGGAATGAAAAATTTATCAATTTTATTGATAGCAACGTTAAATTAGAATGTGTATAATTTTTTTATTTGAATGTGTATTTGCAAGCTTGTATTGTCTAATTTTAATGAAAATCTGATAATATTGTCGGAGACCTGTGGTGCAACCGCAATATAACTAAGACCACGAAAGTCCGCCTGATGAGAAGTTTGGTCTTCCCGATATTTCTGTATGGCGCAGAAACATGGACAATACGATTGAAAGACCTTCGCAGAATTCGATGCACTAGAAATGTGGTGCTGACGGCGACAGTTGCGGATCCCTTGGACAGCTTTTCGGACCAACATGTCGATCCTGGAGGAACTAAAAGTCTAAAAGAGGTTATCGTCGACTGTGCAGATACGAATCCTCAAGTTCTTTGGACACATAATAAAAGTTGCAACACAAACCTCCATAGTCCAATGTTCCCGAAACGCTGAAGATCTTAAAAAGTGGAGGCGCATCGCGGGGGCTGCTGTAGGCAAAGAAAATATATCGTCGTCAACCACGACCACTCTGTCAAGAGACAACGACTAAGGAGGAATAACCGATACGGTGCAGACGAAGTTGTCAGCTAGTATATATTTATATACATGTACAATACCTAAATAAACCACTAAGTGGAATTCTTCATACGATCTAAAGTTTTTCTCGAGTTGGCTATACGAAGTTGTAATGCGAACTAAACATAAATTCAAACTTCACTTTTTAAATTTCGAGTGGTTAAAAAGTGGTCCGCAAGGAATTTCTCAAGTGTTATAAACTGATCCTTATTCGATCGCTCTGTAATTTCTGGCGTTTCAGATGCACGTGGGGTTCTTTATTGAGATAGAAAATTATTTCACATAATATGTATGTGTGTTTATTTAAATAAAATAAGATACACTAGGTATGCATTATAAAAATAAAATCTTTTAATGATGACGATGCGAATACAATGTGAAAAGGAAACTGAATATTACTGTAAAAAGGTATACCTAAAAATGTCATGTCGGAGGGAATCCGCCTAGGATACTTCTCGATAAATAAGTTGAGAATGAGTTTTGCAAGCATTGTTTGAGTATAAAGTTAAATATAAATAAATATAAATATAAATAAATATACTACGACAATACACACATCGCCACCTAGCCCTAGCTAAAGTTATAATAATACCATTAAAATTACAAAGTCATAATACGTAAACTTAGAATAATAATAATGTATATTACTTCATAACAAAAAACATAATGTTATTCTTGTCTGTATTTCCAAGTAATGCTTTAAGCTTACACTATTCATTAAATTACATTTTGTTATAGATGTTCGAGTTCTTCTCTGGCGTTTCAGATGCCCTGCACGTGGGTTCTTCATTGCTTCAATGTATTAGAGGAAAAGACTTAGAGATTGAATTATTTTTTAAATGATTTTAACATTAGCATTTTATGTATAACTGAGCACTGGTTGAAAACCCATGAATATTTGTTTAATTTTGGTAACCACCAGGTTGGTAGTTCGTTCACCAGGGTTACAGCGATTCATGGAGGCTCTTTGATTTTATTAAATAAAAATTTAAAATTTAAAAACAGAAACGATATTGTTAGCCTTTCTGTTGAACGGACAATAGAGCTAGCCTCGGTTGAACTAGAGCAATTTATAATTGTTACTGTTTATAGGCCACCCTTGTCAAACTTTGAACTTATTGAAAAGGTAATGGATGAAGTGTTATTTAAAATATCAAAGTGTAATAAAAAGTTAATAATATGCGGAGATTTTAATGTAAACATTTTAGAAAATAACTCTTTAAGTATCAAGTTATTGAATTTATTTAAAACTAACAATCTATCAAATATGTTTATGGAGCCCACAAGAATAACTGCTACTAGCGCCACCTGTTTGGATAAAATCTTTACAAATATAATTCCTATAAGCAAAAATATTATTAGTAAATTAGACTCTGATCATTGTGGTCAAATTATTCAATTTGAAAATGTGAAGAAAAATGTTTCTAAACGTAAAATAACATTTGTTCCTGTAACATCCAACCGCATAGAGAAAATGAGAATTAGCCTAGTAAATGACCTCCCATTCCTACCCTCAGGGGCGACTCCAAATGCAATGTACAGCTCCTTTTTCAATACCTTTAATAGACTATTTCATTCTATATTTACTAGTAAGTCGGTTGTGATTACTGATACATTAAATTTTAGTGAGTGGGCGACTGTTGAACTTCATAAAAATAGGCAAAAGCTGTACGAATTGTATGCTGAACGTCAATTTAACACTGGTGATAAGTTTGGGGATTATGTTAAATTGTTTTCCAAGAATTTTAAACACGCTTGCTACTTAGAAAAGACGCGATACATCAAAAATAAAATTAAAAATAGCAGAAATGCAATCAAAACTACTTGGAACATAATTAATGAAGAGACGGGAAGAGTAACACCACGAAATATTAACTTTAAACTTAATGTATATAATAAAGCCTTAACAACAGATTTCGAGGTGGCTACTGCTTTTGAAACCTTCTTTACTAACATTCCCGTCTCCACAACAGAATCATTAAACTCTTCACCAGATATGGCTCTCTCTCTATTAAAGGAAAATGTGCCTGAGTGTAACCATTCTTTTAAATTCACACATGTTAGTGGCTCTGACGTTATTAAATTATTAATTATTAAAAAAACAAATGATCTGTGGGGCATTTCCGTAAACGTTGTCAAATCATTAATTGATATTGTTGCACCCGATTTAGCCTTAATATTTAATAATTGTATAGATTGTGGTGTGTTTCCTGACTTAATGAAACTTAGTAAAATAGTTCCATTGTTTAAATCGGGTAGTACTTCTGACCCCACTAACTTTAGACCAGTATCCGTACTACCCACTTTCAGTAAAATCTTTGAAAAACTCATTTTAAATCAATTACTTTACCATTTTCATAAGTATAATTTACTTCATATTAAGCAATTTGGTTTCACACGGGGTCGCTCAACAATCGACGCAGGTGTTGAGCTAATACAAAACATATTTGAAGCCTGGGAGGAGTCACGTGATGCACTTGGTGTGTTCTGTGACTTATCTAAGGCGTTTGATTGTGTTCAACACGAAACGTTAGTTAGGAAACTACACCACTATGGAATTCAGGGTGTAGCTCTAGACTTAATGAGTAACTATCTACGCGATAGAATTCAGAAAGTCGACGTGAATGGAAAACGGTCTAATGGATCAGTTATGAAAATAGGTGTCCCACAGGGGTCTATATTAGGACCATTTCTGTTCCTTATTTACATTAATGACCTTCCTTACCTTGCCAAGGACAAACACGGGATAGTTCTGTTTGCCGATGATACATCACTGACTTTTAAAATAAATCGACGTGAACTAGCTTTTGACGATGTAAACAACTCTCTCGCTAAAGTGGTACAGTGGTTTGAAGCTAATAATTTGGTTCGTAACGGAAAAAAAAAACCAAGTGTATAAAATTCACTTTACCTAATGTTAAACACGTGAAAACCACTGTACTACTTAATAATGAGGAACTGAAACTGGAGGATACGACAGTTTTTCTAGGAATAACGTTAGATTCTAAACTTCAATGGGGCCCTCATGTAAATAATTTATCGAACAGGCTTAGTTCTGCTGCCTATGCGGTAAAGAAGATACGCCAGATGACCGACGTAGAAACTGCGAGACTGGTATATTTTAGTTACTTTCACAGCATTACGTCATATGGAATTTTACTTTGGGGTAATGCTGCTGATATTAGCACTATTTTCGTGCTGCAGAAGAGGGCTGTTCGTTCTATCTACAAAATGGGTCCGAGATAGATAGGCAAAAAAGAACCGCAGCGCCAAACCAGCTGTGGGGGTTCAGGACCTCGTGACAAGCTGCTTCGCTTCTGTTTTTTGCCAAACATAACTTCGATTTTACCTACAATTTTTTAACTAGCTGTCCTTATGATCTACATTTTAACTGTATCGACAAAAGAGTGTTGCGTTTGTGATAAAAAAAATATTTCGCACATTATGTATGAGCGTTTATTTAAATTATATAAGTTACACCAACTATGCATTATAAAACTAATAAATTAACTAACTAATAAACTACCTACTAACTAACTAAATAATATAAATCTATTAATGATGATGATGCAAATACTATGTGAAAATCAAACTTAATATTACCGTAAAAAGGTATAAAATACGGGCTAGAATATACTTGCCCGTATTTCAGACTACACTTACACTATTCATTAAATTACATTTTGTCATAGATGTTCCAGTTCTTCTCTAGCGTTTCAGATGCCGTGCACGTGGGTTCTTCATTGCTTGTTCACCAGTTCAGTACTGAAATCCTTTATTACCAGCTATAGCTAGACTACTATTGCAGGCAAGAAAGAACCGCAGCGCCAAACCAGCTGTGGGGATTCAGGACCTCACGACAAGCTGCTTCGTTCCTGGAATCGTCTCTGTACTGTCTTTGGTTTTTGTATGTTTTTTGCCAAAGAAAACTTCGATATTACCTACAATTTTTTAACTAGCTGTCCTTATGCTATACGTATTAACTGTATCGACAAAAGAGTGTTGCGTTTGTGATAAAAAAATATTTCGCACATTATGTATGAGTGTTTATTTAAATTATATAAGATACACCAACTATGCATTATAAAACTAATAAATTTACTAACTAATAAACTGCATACTAACTAACTAAATAATATAATTCTATTAATGATGATGATGCAAATACTATGTGAAAATCAAACTTAATATTACTGTAAAAAGGTATAAAAATACGGGCTAGAATATATTTGCCCGTATTTCAGACTAATCCTTTTACACTTACACTATTCATTAAATTACATTTTGTCATAGATGTTCCAGTTCTTCTTCGGCGTTTCAGATGCCCTGCACGTGTGTCTTCATGACTTGTTAACCAGTTTAGTACTGCTTCCCCTTTTTTCCAGCAATAGATAGACTACTATTGCTAGAAAGGAAGGGTAACAGCGCCAAACCAGGTGAAGGTGTTCAGAGCTTCGAGACATGCTGCATCGCTGCTGGAATTGTCTCTGTACTGTCTTTGCTTTTTTTATGTTTTTTGCCAAACAAAACTTCGATTTTACCTACAATTTTTTAACTAACTGTCCTTATGATATACATATTAACTGTATCGACAAAAAAGTTTTGCGTTTGTGATAAAAAAATATTTCGCACATTATGTATGAGTGTTTATTTAAATATGATTAGATACACCAGCTATGCATTATAAAACTAATAAACTACCTACTAACTAAATAATATAAAACTATCAATGATGATGACGCAAATACTATGTGAAAATCAAACTGAATATTACTGTAAAAAGGTATTAAAATACGGGCTAGAATATACTTGCCCGTATTTCACACAACACTAACACTATTCATTATATTACATTTTGTTAGATGTTCCAGTTCTTCTCTGGCGTTTCAGATGCCCTGCACGTGGGTTCTTCATTGCTTGTTTACCAGTTTCGTACTGCGTACCCTTTTTTCCTGCAATAGATAGACTACTATTGCTAGAAAGGAAGGGTAACAGCGCCAAACCAGGTGAAGGTGTTCAGAGCTTCTAGACATGCTGCATCGCTGCTGGAATTGTCTCTGTACTGTCTTTGGTTTTTTTATTTTTTTTGCCATACAAAACTTCGATTTTACCTACAATTTTTTAACTAACTGTCCTTATGATATACATATTAACTGTATCAACATAAGAGTGTTGCGTTTGTGATAAAAAAAAATTTAGCACATTATGTATGAGTGTTTATTTAACTTAAATAAGATACACCAGCTATGCATTATAAAACTAATATCTATTAATGATGATGATGTAAATACTATGTAAAAATCAAACTGAATATTACTGTAAAAAGGTATAAACATACGGGCAAGAATATACTTGCCCGTATTTCAAACAACACTATCACTATTCATTAAATTACATTGTATCCAGTGTATAGGCTAGAATATATTTGCCCGTATTTTAGACTAATCCTTTTACACTTACACTATTAATTACATTTTGTCATAGATGTTCCAGTTCTTCTCTTGCGTTTCAGATGCCCTGCACGTGGGTCTTCATGGCTTGTTTACCAGTTTAGTACTGCTTTCCCTTTTTTCCAGCAATAGATAGACTACTATTGCTAGAAAGGAAGGGTAACAGCGCCAAACCAGGTGAAGGTGTTCAGAGCTTCGAGACATGCTGCATCGCTGCTGGAATTGTCTCTGTACTGTCTTTGGTGTTTTCATGTTTTTTGCCAAACAAAACTTCGATTTTACCTACAATTTTTTAACTAACTGTCCTTATGATATACATATTAACTGTATCGACAAAAAAGTTTTGCGTTTGTGATAAAAAAATATTTCGCACATTATGTATGAGTGTTTATTTAAATATAATTAGATACACCAGCTATGATGATGATGCAAATACTATGTGAAAATCAAACTGAATATTACTGTAAAAAGGTATTAAAATACGGGCTAGACTATACTTGCCCGTATTTCACACAACACTAACACTATTCATTAAATTACATTTTGTTAGATGTTCCAGTTCTTCTCTGGCGTTTCAGATGCCCTGCACGTGGGTTCTTCATTGCTTGTTTACCAGTTTAGTACTGCGTACCCTTTTTTCCTGCAATAGATAGACTACTATTGCAGAACAGAAAGGGGTAGCAGCGCCAAACCAGCTGTGGGGGTCCAGGGCCTCACGACAAGCTGCTTCGCTTCTGGAATCGTCTCTGTACTGTCTTTGGTTTTTTTATGTTTTTTGCCAAACAAAACTTCGATTTTACCTACATTTTTTTAACTAGCTGTCCTTTTGATATACATTTTAACTGTATCAACATAAGAGTGTTGCGTTTGTGATAAAAAAAAATTTAGCACATTATGTATGAGTGTTTATTTAACTTAAATAAGATACACCAGCTATGCATTATAAAACTAATATCTATTAATGATGATGATGTAAATACTATGTAAAAATCAAACTGAATATTACTGTAAAAAGGTATAAACATACGGGCAAGAATATACTTGACCGTATTTCAAACAACACTATCACTATTCATTAAATTACATTGTATCCAGTGTATAGGCTAGAATATATTTGCCCGTATTTCAGACTTATCCTTTTACACTTACACTATTAATTACATTTTGTCATAGATGTTCCAGTTCTTCTCTTGCGTTTCAGATGCCCTGCACGTGGGTCTTCATGGCTTGTTTACCAGTTTAGTACTGCTTCCCCTTTTTTCCAGCAATAGATAGACTACTATTGCTAGAAAGGAAGGGTAACAGCGCCAAACCAGGTGAAGGTGTTCAGAGCTTCGAGACATGCTGCATCGCTGCTGGAATTGTCTCTGTACTGTCTTTGGTTTTTTTATGTTTTTTGCCAAACAAAACTTCGATTTTACCTACAATTTTTTAACTAACTGTCCTTATGATATACATATTAACTGTATCGACAAAAAAGTTTTGCGTTTGTGATAAAAAAATATTTCGCACATTATGTATGAGTGTTTATTTAAATATAATTAGATACACCAGCTATGATGATGATGCAAATACTATGTGAAAATCAAACTGAATATAACTGTAAAAAGGTATTAAAATACGGGCTAGAATATACTTGCCCGTATTTCACACAACACTAACACTATTCATTAAATTACATTTTGTTAGATGTTCCAGTTCTTCTCTGGCGTTTCAGATGCCCTGCACGTGGGTTCTTCATTGCTTGTTTACCAGTTTAGTACTGCGTACCCTTTTTTCCTGCAATAGATAGACTACTATTGCAGAACAGAAAGGGGTAGCAGCGCCAAACCAGCTGTGGGGGTCCAGGGCCTCACGACAAGCTGCTTCGCTTCTGGAATCGTCTCTGTACTGTCTTTGGTTTTTGTATGTTTTTTGCCAAACAAAACTTCGATTTTACCTACAATTTTTTAACTAGCTGTCCTTATGATATACATATTAACTGTATCGACAAAAAAGTTTTGCGTTTGTGATAAAAAAATATTTCGCACATTACGTATGAGTGTTTATTTAAATATAATTAGATACACCAGCTATGCATTATAAAACTAATAAACTACCTACTAACTAAATAATATAAATCTATCAATGATGTTGATGCAAATACTATGTGAAAATCAAACTGAATATTAAAGTAAAAAGCTATAAAAATACGGGCAAGAATATACTTGCACTTACACTATTCATTAAATTACATTTTGTCTTAGATGTTCCAGTTCTTCTCTGGCGTTTCAGATGCCGTGCACGTGGGTTCTTTATTGCTTGTTTACCAGTTTAGTACTGCGTACCCTTTTTTCCTGCAATAGATAGACTACTATTGCAGAACAGAAAGGGGTAGCAGCACCAAACCAGCTGTGGGGGTTCAGAGCTTCGAGACTAGCTGCTTCGCTTCTGGAATTGTCTCTATACTGTCTTAGGTTTTTTTATGTTTTTTGCCAAACAAAACTTCGATTTTACCTACAATTTTTTAACTAGCTGTCCTTTTGATATACATTTTAACTGTATCAACATAAGAGTGTTGCGTTTGTGATAAAAAAAAATTTAGCACATTATGTATGAGTGTTTATTTAACTTAAATAAGATACACCAGCTATGCATTATAAAACTAATATCTATTAATGATGATGATGTAAATACTATGTAAAAATCAAACTGAATATTACTGTAAAAAGGTATAAACATACGGGCAAGAATATACTTGACCGTATTTCAAACAACACTATCACTATTCATTAAATTACATTGTATCCAGTGTATAGGCTAGAATATATTTGCCCGTATTTCAGACTTATCCTTTTACACTTACACTATTAATTACATTTTGTCATAGATGTTCCAGTTCTTCTCTTGCGTTTCAGATGCCCTGCACGTGGGTCTTCATGGCTTGTTTACCAGTTTAGTACTGCTTCCCCTTTTTTCCAGCAATAGATAGACTACTATTGCTAGAAAGGAAGGGTAACAGCGCCAAACCAGGTGAAGGTGTTCAGAGCTTCGAGACATGCTGCATCGCTGCTGGAATTGTCTCTGTACTGTCTTTGGTTTTTTTATGTTTTTTGCCAAACAAAACTTCGATTTTACCTACAATTTTTTAACTAACTGTCCTTATGATATACATATTAACTGTATCGACAAAAAAGTTTTGCGTTTGTGATAAAAAAATATTTCGCACATTATGTATGAGTGTTTATTTAAATATAATTAGATACACCAGCTATGATGATGATGCAAATACTATGTGAAAATCAAACTGAATATAACTGTAAAAAGGTATTAAAATACGGGCTAGAATATACTTGCCCGTATTTCACACAACACTAACACTATTCATTAAATTACATTTTGTTAGATGTTCCAGTTCTTCTCTGGCGTTTCAGATGCCCTGCACGTGGGTTCTTCATTGCTTGTTTACCAGTTTAGTACTGCGTACCCTTTTTTCCTGCAATAGATAGACTACTATTGCAGAACAGAAAGGGGTAGCAGCGCCAAACCAGCTGTGGGGGTCCATGGCCTCACGACAAGCTGCTTCGCTTCTGGAATCGTCTCTGTACTGTCTTTGGTTTTTGTATGTTTTTTGCCAAACAAAACTTCGATTTTACCTACAATTTTTTAACTAGCTGTCCTTATGATATACATATTAACTGTAACGACAAAAAAGTTTTGCGTTTGTGATAAAAAAATATTTCGCACATTACGTATGAGTGTTTATTTAAATATAATTAGATACACCAGCTATGCATTATAAAACTAATAAACTACCTACTAACTAAATAATATAAATCTATCAATGATGTTGATGCAAATACTATGTGAAAATCAAACTGAATATTAAAGTAAAAAGCTATAAAAATACGGGCAAGAATATACTTGCACTTACACTATTCATTAAATTACATTTTGTCTTAGATGTTCCAGTTCTTCTCTGGCGTTTCAGATGCCGTGCACGTGGGTTCTTTATTGCTTGTTTACCAGTTTAGTACTGCGTACCCTTTTTTCCTGCAATAGATAGACTACTATTGCAGAACAGAAAGGGGTAGCAGCACCAAACCAGCTGTGGGGGTTCAGAGCTTCGAGACTAGCTGCTTCGCTTCTGGAATTGTCTCTATACTGTCTTAGGTTTTTTTATGTTTTTTGCCAAACAAAACTTCGATTTTACCTACAATTTTTTAACTAGCTGTCCTTTTGATATACATTTTAACTGTATCAACATAAGAGTGTTGCGTTTGTGATAAAAAAAAATGTAGCACATTATGTATGAGTGTTTTTTTAACTTAAATAAGATACACCAGCTATGCATTATAAAACTAATATCTATTAATGATGATGATGTAAATACTATGTAAAAATCAAACTGAATATTACTGTAAAAAGGTATAAACATACGGGCTAGAATATACTTGCCCGTATTTCACACAACACTAACACTATTCATTAAATTACATTTTGTTAGATGTTCCAGTTCTTCTCTGGCGTTTCAGATGCCCTGCACGTGGGTTCTTCATTGCTTGTTTACCAGTTTAGTACTGCGTACCCTTTTTTCCTGCAATAGATAGACTACTATTGCAGAACAGAAAGGGGTAGCAGCGCCAAACCAGCTGTGGGGGTCCATGGCCTCACGACAAGCTGCTTCGCTTCTGGAATCGTCTCTGTACTGTCTTTGGTTTTTGTATGTTTTTTGCCAAACAAAACTTCGATTTTACCTACAATTTTTTAACTAGCTGTCCTTATGATATACATATTAACTGTATCGACAAAAAAGTTTTGCGTTTGTGATAAAAAAATATTTCGCACATTATGTATGAGTGTTTATTTAAATATAATTAGATACACCAGCTATGCATTATAAAACTAATAAACTACCTACTAACTAAATAATATAAATCTATCAATGATGTTGATGCAAATACTATGTGAAAATCAAACTGAATATTAAAGTAAAAAGCTATAAAAATACGGGCAAGAATATACTTGCACTTACACTATTCATTAAATTACATTTTGTCTTAGATGTTCCAGTTCTTCTCTGGCGTTTCAGATGCCGTGCACGTGGGTTCTTTATTGCTTGTTTACCAGTTTAGTACTGCGTACCCTTTTTTCCTGCAATAGATAGACTACTATTGCAGAACAGAAAGGGGTAGCAGCACCAAACCAGCTGTGGGGGTTCAGAGCTTCGAGACTAGCTGCTTCGCTTCTGGAATTGTCTCTATACTGTCTTAGGTTTTTTTATGTTTTTTGCCAAACAAAACTTCGATTTTACCTACAAATTTTTAACTAGCTGTCCTTTTGATATACATTTTAACTGTATCAACAAAAGAGTGTTGCGTTTGTGATAAAAAAAATGTAGCACATTATGTATGAGTGTTTTTTTAACTTAAATAAGATACACCAGCTATGCATTATAAAACTAATATCTATTAATGATGATGATGTAAATACTATGTAAAAATCAAACTGAATATTACTGTAAAAAGGTATAAACATACGGGCAAGAATATACTTGCCCGTATTTCAAACAACACTATCACTATTCATTAAATTACATTGTGTCCAGTGTATAGGCTAGAATATATTTGCCCGTATTTCAGACTAATCCTTTTACACTTACACTATTCATTAAATTACATTTTGTCATAGATGTTCCAGTTCTTCTTCGGCGTTTCAGATGCCCTGCACGTGGGTCTTCATGACTTGTTAACCAGTTTAGTACTGCTTCCCCTTTTTTCCAGCAATAGATAGACTACTATTGCTAGAAAGGAAGGGTAACAGCGCCAAACCAGGTGAAGGTGTTCAGAGCTTCGAGACATGCTGCATCGCTGCTGGAATTGTCTCTGTACTGTCTTTGCTTTTTTTATGTTTTTTGCCAAACAAAACTTCGATTTTACCTACAATTTTTTAACTAACTGTCCTTATGATATACATATTAACTGTATCGACAAAAAAGTTTTGCGTTTGTGATAAAAAAATATTTCGCACATTATGTATGAGTGTTTATTTAAATATAATTAGATACACCAGCTATGCATTATAAAACTAATAAACTACCTTCTAACTAAATAATATAAATCTATCAATGATGATGATGCAAATACTATGTGAAAATCAAACTGAATATTACTGTAAAAAGGTATTAAAATACGGGCTAGAATATACTTGCCCGTATTTCACACAACACTAACACTATTCATTAAATTACATTTTGTTAGATGTTCCAGTTCTTCTCTGGCGTTTCAGATGCCCTGCACGTGGGTTTTTCATTGCTTGTTTACCAGTTTAGTACTGCGTACCCTTTTTTCCTTTAATAGATAGACTACTATTGCAGAACAGAAAGGGGTAGCAGCGCCAAACCAGCTGTGGGGGTCCAGGGCCTCACGACAAGCTGCTTCGCTTCTGGAATCGTCTTTGTACTGTCTTTGGTTTTTGTATGTTTTTTGCCAAAGAAAACTTCGATTTTACCTACAATTTTTAAACTAGCTGTCCTTATGCTATACGTATTAACTGTATCGACAAAAGAGTGTTGCGTTTGTGATAAAAAAATATTTCGCACATTATGTATGAGTGTTTATTTAAATTATATAAGATACACCAACTATGCATTATAAAACTAATAAATTAACTAACTAATAAACTACCTACTAACTTATAAAACTGCTAGTAGTGTAAAAAGTATACCATATCCGTGTTGCTACATTATTTTTTTTATTTTGCCGAAAATAGCACATATTAGATTGCCGAAAATGTACCTACAGTTAATTTACAATAGTAGATATTCTAAAAGCAATGAGCAGAGCAGTAAGGCAATAAGTGGTGGAAAAAAGGAATCAGACATATTTATTAAAAACAGCAAGCAAGAAAACGATATAGTCAAAGATAGAGGTACATCAAAAATATTTTTTAAACATTTAAATTTTCTTTAAGGAGCTAAAAAACAGGTCCAAAGTCAAAAAAAACATCGTCATAAGGTCTCACAGCGCGAGAAACGTAACAGTTGCATGTGTATTTTTGAAGTTATTGTTTCTATTTGCCACCTTTCATCAAGATCGGTGTAGTGCTTGAGCCGAACATAGGTGACAAACTGACAAACAGGCACACTTTCTCACTAAAAAATTTTAGTGTGTTTTGATGATTGATAGAATGAGGAGGTAATATATTAATAACTAAAATTTGATTAAATTTCGAACCTTCTATTTATGTAGCCTAAACTATAATATAAGTAGTATTATAAATGAGGTATATTTAATTCATTTTATATACTACTATTATAATATATTATAATATATACAATGCGTTCATTCATTATTCTTCCTTTATTGTGAGACAAGTATCTTTATCACCTTCATTACAATTAACATTAAGCTTAAAATTAAACTTTTTTCTTAAAACCCCTAAAAGGTATTTTGTCGATGTTAGGATGTAGTCTTTACTATTTTTTGTTTGTTTGTATCGAATAGGCTCAGGAACTACCGGAATGGAAAATTTAATTGTCAGGAGGTAACATAGGCTACAATTTATGTTAAAACAATTAGAGATTCTTAACAAAATTGCAAATTATGGCAAATTTTGCCTAAAAAACTCATTATTTGTGCGCTTAGAATAAGTACAACGAAGTGGTTCTTATTACCTAGAAAATAATTCTAGAGGAAATAAACCTAACTATGAGATTTCGAATCCCTGCACACACCTCTCACTTTTCTGTATTATAATATCACTTGCTTCAACGGTGAAAGGAAACATTGTGAGGTAACCTGCATGCCCGAAGTTTCCGCTATATTTTCTCGAAGGCTTGTCGATTCCACCAATCTGTACTGAGTCGTGGACGTGGACTGTGGCCTAAACCCTTCTCATTGTCGAAGTAGACCCCTGCCCTGTACTGTAATTATAATTTTATCTTGTATCGCCTATAGGGTGTCGCATTGCGCCATTTGGAAATTTCTCACATTCCCATTCCAAAAAAGCTACACTAATGCACTGTTATCAGAGTCACTCAGCGGGCGATGGAGAGAGCTATGCTCGGAGGAGTAATCTCTACGCGATCGAATCAGAAATGTGGAGATTCGTAGAAGAACCAGAGTTACCGATATACCTCAACAAGTCGTGAAGCTGAAGTGGCAATGGGCCGGGCACATAGTTCGGAGAAAGGGTGGACGTTGGGGTCCCAAGGTGCTGGAGTCGGCCCCCAACGAGGTGGACAGACGTCATTAAGCGCGTCGCAGGTAGCCGCTGGATCCAAGCGGCTCAGAACCATGGAACTTGGAACTCCCTACAAAAGACCTATGTCCAGCAGTGGACGTCTATCGGTCGATGTGATGATAATGATGAATGCACTGTTATCTGTGATGTCTCTTAAATAAAAACCGGCCAACAGTTTTCACCACCCCTCTTATATAACGGGGAGTGGGCAGCATTGTCCTGTGCGCTTCTACTATCATATACGGCGATCACCAACCCGCCTGCCCAGCGTGGTGATTATGGGCAAATCCTCCAGTTGGGTTTTAGTCTTAGTTTTAGGCCTTCCAGTGTCCAGGACTGTAATATCCCGTTTATGAAGAATAGTCAGCATCATCGTCACTTCAACCGATTGAAGTCCACAGCTGGACATAGGTCTTTTGTAGAGAGCTCCGAAATCCACGGTCCTGGGCCGCTTGCTTCCAGCGGCTCCCAGCGACTCGTTTGATGTCATCTGTCCACCTTGTTGGGGGCCGACTAACACTGCGTTTACCTGTGCGGGGTCGCCATTCCAACACCTTGGAACCCCAACGTCCATCGGTTCTCCGAGCTATGTGCCCCGCCCATTTCCACTTTAGCTTAGCAACTCGCTGAGCTATGTCGGTAACTCTGGTTCTTCTACGGATCTCCTCATTTCTGATTTGATCACGTAGAGATACACCCAACATTGCTCTTTCCATCGCCCGCAGAATGATTCTATGAAGAATAGTGTTTATAACTATTTGGTTATAAGGCTAAATTGAATAATGATATTCTTTCCACCACCACCATCTTTATTTTTTACGGAGCGGACGGCCAGAACTTCCATCGATCTTGCACCGACGGCAAACTCCAGGTTCCATTCGGCATTCCATGACATAAGTCAGGCGTAATCTCTAAATATATTCAAGAAGCGTTTGGAAAACCATTTCTTATCTTTGTAATATTATAGTATGTAGTATACTGCATAAATATGTATATACTTATATATTATGAATAATATGTGTATAGTATTAGAATTTATGAGTAAGTAGTTTATTATAATTATTTTGTATTTATATACATATATATTTTAAACTTAAATTGCTGCATCAACCAGTTCCTTCGTTTTGCCTAACGTCAACGGTTGTCTGGAAGATATGGCTTTAGTGATAAGACCGCCTTTGCACGCTCTATTTTATATTCTAAGTTTCTTCTACATTTGTGTTTACTTTGTATAAAATGTGTGTACGTATAGTATCGAAATATAGTACTGGAACGAAACCGATATAGTTACAAATTCATTCATTTCAATAACAAGAGAATTTTACTATCTTTTATTCGTAAATTTTGTACGAGCTGTTTGTTACCCGCGACTTCGCCAGCGTACAACTTCTTTACTTCCTAAGTAAATACCTACTACTATTATAAATGTGAATGTAAGTTTGTTTGTTACGTATATAGGATACTTTTTATCCCGAAATTTAACATCGGTTCCTTTGGGAGAGGGGATGAAAGTGTTTGACGATTTTACAATATAACTCCGACAAATTATAACCGATTTCAATAATTATTTTTGTACTATAGAGGTTATACTATGTGTTTAATTTTGGCCAATCTGAGGTTGTAGATAGAGGATAGAACTCCTCAGCGGACAACATCAAACTCCACATTTAAGGCTTAGCGACACCGAAAACTTTTTTTTTAGAACTACAACTAAATTTAATGCCACATCAAAAACAAAATCAGACATATACGAAGTCGCGGGCAACAGCTAGTTTTAATATTAAATCTTTAATAAGTTTTAAGAAGATGTTAGTCTTTAAGGAGATGTTGACTTAACAATTACTCATTGTAAAGTTAACATCTCCTGAGGATGCTCCGGTTTCGGAGCGAAGCGTTCGTAGAGGGTACATTGCCGAAGATCAGTTTGGTGTGGAGGAGAAGGATTAAAGAAATTATAAATAACACAATACAGATTCTCCTGCTGTTCGCAGAGTATACCAAAAAAAGCTTAATTTCATAATCTTTAATCCGCTATACTACACAATATACTTCGACCCTATGCGTGGCATCGTTTGCCCGCGCTTTGAATTTAAAATTCGTTTTCTTTTACCAAGATGTATTCAGTTGATATATATAAATAAAGCCCTTGTTACCAATTCCATTCCATTGTCATTCATATTTCATACACTTGCGGTTGCGATTTCGGCCGCGTAAACACACATATCCTGGTGCGATTTTTTTAGAACTTTAAAAGAGAGAAACTTCCGTTATACGTTATTTTAGCGTAACTTTAACCGTTTCAGCATCGCACGCATCGGAAGCTCTGCAAAGAAATATTTTTCCCGTTTTTGCAACATTTTTCATTGACGATACGCTCCTATGTAGTGTAACGTTTCCTCAATAAATGAAATATCCAAAGATTTTTCTTATTCAAAAAGGTGTTTCCTGAAATGAGCGTGATAGAATATAGTCGGAAACTATAAGAAAGTATACTTCTAAATATTTGATTCAATTAATCCATACTTATAATAAAACTGTAACTGGAATATTTCTGTACATCTATATACTATATTAAAAAAAGTTGTGTTAGTTACACCATTTATAACTCAAGAACGGGTGGACCAATTTTTATGATATTAGATTTTTTGGATTCCGGGATAGGATAATAAGTAGGTATTAAAATATAAAATTTATCAAAAAAAAAATGATTCACGGTACGAAGTTCGCCGGGACAGCTTGTTTATATATTTTGAAAATTATGGGGGAGCGAAGAACCGATTGGCATTGGGGTCCTAAGGTGTTGGAATGGAGTCTTTTAAAATGGTGGATTTTAAAGTATTTATGTATATTATTCATAAAAATATTCATCAGTCATCTTAGTACCCATAACACAAGCTACGCTTACTTTGGGGCTAGGTGGCGATATGTGTATTGTCGTAAAAAAAAAAAAAAAATAACACCACTAATATATGTCGGGTTTTTTTTTATTTTATTTATAAAACTTACTTTTACGTAATCTTGTAATAATAATCTAATATCAGTGATTCTAATTCAAGTGTAGTGTTTTATTCTTAGTTTGTAGTTAGAATGTTTTCTTACTTTAAGCAGTTTTAATATATTTGAATTGTTATTTTATGTTAACAACATTGCGACTAAAATATTTAATTTATTTATTTATTTAAAGGGTTAGGAATAATCCCACGTTATGCGGTACTTGTGTTAGTTTTACCTGTATTATATCGGTCGGCAAATATCAGGCACATTACCGGCTTCATTATGCATTACACGTAAGGGCCGCGGGACTACAGGATCGGTATCAGGAACTCGCATCACAACCGAATAATTAATATCAGCGTGCAATTTTAATGACTACGTCGAAACACCGGCTGACCCGGCGTTTTGTTGAGGCCTACTTGTGACTGCAAGATCCACGTAGGCTTTATGAAAATTATGCTAATATCGCTATAAGCGATAAGGCCGCCACTTGTATTCCACTTCTTTATTCATGTTTCTGTTTTTATTTTATTTGTGTATATGATAATAATGTGGAATACAAATAAAGAGTGAAACAGTCGGCAAAGTTATGATAAAGTTAAAAACATACCGTCTCCCATGGCTGGATTTTAACTTTTGACGTGACAACGTCTTATAAATTGGTTTGCCGGGTGACACTTCAAGAAACTGCGTTACGCTCCGCTCACGTTATGCGCTCACAATGAGAGCGAGTGAGAGGCACGCGCCCCTTTGTAGTAAACGCTGTTTCATTGTACGCAAATGTATTGCAAGTTATTGTATGTATATTTGTATATAAATACGTATGTATGTGTAAAGGTAAAAATAAAATTTTGTTAATATGAAATTCAGTGCGAGATTCTTTGTATAAATTAATGTTTTGAATATAATTCTATGTATAAATAAATGTTTTAAATTGTTACTATTATTTCATCCTTCTTCCTACTATACGAATGAATATTCATATTAAAATTATTTTACCACTCAAAGTCGTTGTCACGTAAAACTTTCGCCCGTATACCGACTTTACAGGCAACCAATTTTTTTGATAATATTTGAAATTTATTTCAAGATGCGGCCTTATTTAATTTAATAGGTATTTCGTTCTTTTAGCAAATAATAAAATAATCGACGCCGTTGTTGTTGTTTTTATTTCAATTTATTATAAACTCTGACCATCGTCCATAGACGGGTTAAATAATATGCTTATTCTTGTTTTGCCATCTAGATTAAAACTAACTGGTATTGGAATGGCAAACCCCCATTTTTTTTCGGATCGTCTGTAGGTGGTTAATTTTTATGGTTTCAACAGAATGGTCGGCGAGCTTCGGAATGAGACCCTGCCAAAAAAAGTTTGAACATTAGGGCTCAAAGAAGCGTAGGGATCGTCGCCTCATGTGGGGCCGAACCGCGGCTTAGGCGACGATTGGAGTGTGAAGGCATATTGCCGAAGATCTGTTTGGTGTGGAGTATAAGGATTGAAGAAATTAAAATATTACACCATACAGATTCTCCTGCATTTCGCGGAGTATAGCAAAGTAAACTTAATTTTCATTTCATGGATTTCCGCATAGTAAAGCCTAGACGATAACAGTGACGGGGTTTCGAACGGTTGCCCTTCCAGGCCGAGATAAGAGCCCGTGACCGGATGAAATCAGAAATCGGGCACCTCCTCTTCGCTGGAGTAGAGCAGAGGTTGAAACTGTGTCCTGATTGGGAGCGTTGTCTGTCGTAATCTGATCGTCAGATGCATGAGGATATGAGGATATGTTAAGGCGTTCTCTTGTAGAGAGTGGCGGTGAGGTTGGATGAGTAAAAAGACCGCAACTATCAAAGGTTGGGGTGTCAGATGAAGGCAACTCCACGCCAGGAAACACAGCTAACGTATATTTCACACTAGGTGGCCATATTATATCAAGCGCGGAATGCCATGATATAAAATTAACATGAAGCTCAATTTGCTATTAAAATTTGGTGATTGGAATTTGGTGTCACGGTTCATCAATAGCCTATAATAGTCCACTGATAGACTAAAGACCTCTCCCGACCGAAGGGTTGGCTATAACAGTGATGCAGACCACGTTGTGCAGACGGGTTGTGCAGTAGTTGGTAGCAATAACACAGAACACGCTCGTATGTTGAGCTGCCTTCACCACACGGCAAATAAATATTGGTGGTTTATAAAAGTTCATGCAAATTGTTCATCGTAAAAATTACAACTGGTGACAAGGAACAAGGGGGATCATTTGAGATGGCTATATGCAGTGGCGTGCATAGAGGGTATGCACAGGGTATGCAGATGATATAAAATGAAGAAAATTGAGTTACGAGTTATAAATACTTAAGGGTAGGCTTTTTATAACTCTTACAATGCTTCTTAAGTTTTTTTAACTCCTACTGGAGATTTTCTTCATTTTATATCATCTGCATACCCTGTGCATACCCTCTATGTACGCCACTGGCCATATGGCTATAGCTTTAACGAATATAGTTATCAACTAATCGTCATCATCCACACATAAACCACGGAGATCATCCACGGTCCTGGTCCGCTTGTTTCTATATCAACATTATGAATTTTATACGCAAATTTGTATGTACACCTCAAAAATGCCTTTTAAAAGTACATGCTGCACGCCGCAATATCACCCGCGTTAACTAAAGTTCGTAACTTAATTTTATATTAAATAAATAAATAAATAAATATACACATCACCACATAGCCCCAAAGTAAGCATAGCTTGTGTTATGGGTACTAAGATGACTGATGAATATTTTTATGAATTATATATACATAAATACTTAGAAAATACATATAAACACCCAGACACTGAAAAACACTTAATGCTCATCACACAAACATTTTCCAGTTGTGGGAATCGAACCCACGGCCTTGGACTCAGAAAGCAGGGTCGCTGCCCACTGCGCCAGTCGGCCGTCAATATATATTGGCCGAGGGGATACCTTACCACCTCCCATACGCCCCTTAATATTATTAGTGGTTTTCCCCTAAAACTATGAAACTAAATAAATGCAGTACAGGGAAAGTTTGATCAACCTAAGATTGCCGTGATAAAGAACTGACTCTTTTTTTTGGGGATTAATATAAGATGCCTAAAAATTACGATTGAAAAACAAATTTTAAATTTGTTTCTTTTCGACAAAAATGCTGTTATGACTAAATATAGCTATCTTAAATGCGTTCTGTGACTTATTTATAGGAGATTTAATTTATGGACTCCTAATCATATTTCTTCTCTTTATAATATTGTTATAGATAATATGAACTCTTTCTATGTGTTTTCTATATATCTTTTGGAATTAAGGAAGTTTAAACTTTGACTTTTATACCACCATTACAATTAACAACCTAATGACTTTCCTGGCACAGCAGCCTTCCTTATTAGAGTACGTATTGCCAGGTAATTATTAGGCGTTCCGGTAGGATTCTGAGGGGGTAAAAAAACATAGTTCTTACGTGATAACTCAGAGGTTAGTTCAATTTCCAACCCTTAATTTAAGCTACAGAAATTGTCTCTGCGCCACTGGCAGGGAGATAAAAACCAAGTTATAAATAAGTTATATTTATGGTAGTTAGTCCTAATTAGGTTTGCTATGACGCAGGGTCTGTGATATCTATCTTAATATATATAAATCTCCTGTTACGATGTTTGTCCGCGATGGACTCCTAAACTACTTAACCGATTTTAAATTAAATTGGTACACCGTGGTCCAACTTAAGAGATAGGATACCTTACTTTTAATTATAGTCGCAATTTTTTTTTATTGCAAATTATTTCTCTATAATTAGTTGAGTCACATGTTATATATACATATATATATATATATATATATATATATATACTACTATACTCATTGGAGGCTTAGCGATACAGAATACTTTAAAAACAAAATCAAACGCAGACGAAGTCGCGGGCAACAGCTAGTGTATTATAAGTATTTATATAAATTATTCATAAAAAAGTTATTCATCAGATGTACTAAGTACCCATAAAACAAGCTACGCCTACTTTGGGACTAGATGACGATGTGTGTATTGTCTCAATATATTTTTTAATTTATTTATAATAGAAAAATGAAAATATCGTTTTCAACAGGTCTAGGGCCGCAAAAGGCTGTAGTGCCGTTGATAATTCGAATTCAAAATAATGCCACTGGAGAAATATCTCCAGATGTTAAATACCAATAAAGCTACCTTACTTTTGAAATTAACTAGTACGTATTAATGAGATTCTTCTAAGGATAGACTATTTTTGACAAGAAAATTCTATGCCCACAAAATTTAAGCTACGAGCCGAAATCTGCGAAGCTTTATAATTTCAAGTATGTGAAAAACTAAATCCCTACTAACATTATAAATGTGTCTGTAAGTTTGTTTGTTACGCGTTCATGTAAAAACAACGAAACCGATCATCACGAAACTTTGTACAAATATTAGAAGCAATATAGGATGCTTTTGATCCCGAAATTAAGCTCAGTTCTCTTGGGAGAGGGGACGAAAGTGTTTGACGATTTTACACACGGCTTAGCTATCTTAAATACATAAAGTGCTGCCACATTTATGAGGCACATGTCTTTCGAAAAACGAAAACAAAAGCGGACGAAGTCACGGGCAACATCTAGTAATATTATAAAATTTTAGGATTATCCTAGATGCGGGCTTAAATAAACTTATTAATACACAAAAACAAATACCGGGAAAACTGACGGTTCCCGAGGGAACTGGTTAAATACCGAAATTAACGCGGACGAAGTCGCGGGCAACAGTTATATCCTTATAAAATCCAATATAATGTTGACTATCACAATATAAACACTCTAGGTTGTGTCAAAGAGTGTTTTCAGAGGATCTCTTTCCTATGACAGTAATTTAATACATTCAGGAAAGGGGCGGAGCAAAGTTTATAGCCAATGTATATATGGCTTTTTGCCACCTGCAAATCCGAAATACATGAATAACATTAGGTATAATATGTTGATGTCTGTGACTGCATAGTTTATGATAATATTTTTTGACGGCGCTTCTAAACATGCCAATACCCGGTAGCGCAGATAAGTAATATTGTACAAGGATTGTAAAAATATTTTGTGAAATACCGGATGACCGATAATTTTGCCGTGTGAACTTTTGAGTTACCTAAGAGATAAGCCTATTACGGGGATACATTTGGTTTTGGCATAAACCACAAGGCATTTTAAACGACTCGGCAACTATGCAGATTTGCTACGGGTTTTGCCTATATTTTTCAAAAACCTAAATTACGGTTAAAAAATGGTGATAACTTAATAGGTAAGGCTTCGGTTTACCTTATGGGGGGACTGAGTTGGATCCCCAGTACGTACTTTTCTAAATAATGTGCGTTTTAAGTAATTAGATATGCTTTGGCGGTTAAGAAAAACATGATGCCGGAGAGATTTCCATAATGTTCTCAAAGGCGTCTGAAGCGATTACCGCTGCGCACTGTTCCACTATTTGCAAGTGCGTGGAAGAAATGATCTGGTATTACGGGCGTTAGAGGAATACTTGGCATCGAAATTGTGGGCTATGTATGCAGCGAATCTTTTACTTTATATTTGGCTTAAACTTGCCAGGAAACCCATAGAGGGTCACCGCTGCGGAAATTACTGGTTGGGTCTATGAAAAGCAATGCTGCGGTCGTCTCAGGTGTCTCCTTTATCCACCAAAGGGTAGGTCTTGGGTATATATTAAGTGATTTCGGGGAACAAAGTACCGAACAGGCGTACGCGGAATGTGCGTTCCTTAAAGAATACTAGTAACAGACTTACGAGTTTACCCAGCACGCCGAGGTTGTCAAGCGCTTCTTCGGAATCCGCAGAACTTTTGCTGATAGAATCGTCTAATGAAATCGTGTGCACTGAGGCCACTTTAGTTACTTCTATACTATCTATGATGTCTCAACTTTGAGAAATGCACTGAATAGAGTGACTAACGATGCTCCAAGAACTCATTAAAGATTCAATCTAGCGAGACTTGGAAAATGGGATTCCTAGCTGACGATAGGACGTGGCTCTGAATACAGCTCGGACAGCACTTCCAAAGAGTTCACGTAGGAAGATGTGCTCAAAAAGAGCATTCTGTATATCCGGTCGTTTGGTCCGTCCCGATCCCCAGTCGGGTAGCACGTTGGTGTGTCCTGCATGACTAGTACGGCGATTTGTCATCGCGAGGTTTGTATCTGCGAGACTAGCTCATATTATTGGCGATAAAATATGTAACTAAAATGACAATGACGTAAGGAGAAGGGAGCACTTAAATAAATAGGCGCTTCGACGATATTTGTGAGTGGAGTGAAGTGCCCTTCTATAAGATTGCCACCACTACACCACTACACACTACACTACATTAGTACCACCAACACGATTAGTGCCGTTTCGGAGAAGGCTGTCATTGACAATAATAGAATATTTATTCGTTTTTAAGAAGGTTTCTTACTAAAAAAGTTTACCGATTTAGTGTGCATATAGCAATGCGCAGACTGTCATTGGTAATAATAGGATATTTATTAGTTTTCAGAAGTTTTCTTGCACTAAAAGTTTACCGATTTAGTTTGTTCATTGGAATTCGCGGATTTGCTAAAGTAGAATCTAAGACCATTTGCATGGTAAAATGTGACGACCAGTAAGATGAGTTGTAATACGAGTTATTGGGTGTTTTTTTGGATATTCGCGATGGTGCGAAGGAGGCTAAAGTCGTGATCTTCTCGACTTCTACGTCATCAAACCTGTACCCCGTAAAAGAAGTATTTGATGACGTGCAGTCCTCGAAAAGGACAGTTTCCGCCGGTATATTGTGGGGCCCTCGGAAATGCACTATAGTTCACTGGGAGCCCCTGGAGCAAACATAGAACGTAGCTTGTAAACTTTTAAAAGTTATTTGGAGACATCGTAGTTCATTAGTTTGAAATACATTATTTAAGTATAAGATATTTTGAATTTGCCCAAGTTTCTTTAAATTGCCCTCATTTGATTCAGACCGCATATGTCCACCTAATCGAGAATTTGAGGGCGATAATCTTTGGTGGATAACAAATGCCATAAGGTTGTTAACGGCAACGTATAATTGTATAATTCTATCAAGGGCATCAGAACCAATCTACGTGAAAAAAATAACCTTTTTGACGTCGTAGTTTTACGTGGTTTAAGTCATTTTAATTTTAAGATAGATGTAAAAAGCGATTATGAAAATAATATGCTTTGGGAACTTGACTGACTTGAATCGTTTAACAACGAGCCTTTCACGTGTTGTAAGAAAGTGACATGTCTCAAGTAAAATGTTTTTCAATGATTATACTTATGTTTAATTTAGTTTGTTTCAAGCAATAAAACGAATGACTTCCTTCATACATGAAAACCTAAAAATTAATGTTTATAAACATATTTGACGCATGCAAATCGAGATTTTAAGCGAAGTGCTAAAAATACAAAATAAATATGAGTTCAAACAAATACCAGTGGTATTGTTTGTTTGTATAAATCACAAAATAAACTAAAAAGATTTTGTAATATCTATTTTAATAACTAACTGAAATATATTTCTTCGCTATATCTTTATATAGCACATAAAATCATAATTAATTAGTTAACTCAGTTATTTTGTTAGTTTTTCATATTAATTGTCTCAAAAAACATCTCTAACCTAACAATTTCCGGTCACTGACATGAACTGTCAAGATGACATTAACCGTCAACGGGTATCACGTGCGTTGAATGACATAAGAGTGCGCGATCGATAGCTGCCGTTGTCAATAAAACATGAGCGTTGGCGAAAAGTCGCAGTTAAGACGGAGAATTTAGTATCTGTCGCTCAATAAGCGGAGCTCGAGCATCTGAGCGTCATCGAGACAAGAAATTGCTAGACTGCGGTGGATGGGTAGATGAGCGCAGGCGTGAGCTTCATGCTGATATCCACGAGTGAGATAGCATACGTTAGTCAACCGACAGGCAGAAACCGGGTTGCCGGCACCTGAACGAGTGGTGCTTGCAAAATGAAAGGCGACCAGTCGCGCGCGTTTACGAGTGTAGGAGTTATAATTGCCGTTGCACTAGCCTGGTTTCCACACGCCGACCACGCTGCGTGAGTACAGAATTTTTTTCTTCATTAAATAAGCCGTGTTTAAGTCATAAAATAATTTTTGTGTCTTGTTTACATGTTTTCGCGCGCTTTTGTACGAAGTTTGAAACTTTGCAAACTTGGGCACATATTTGACCGCGTGGCGGTGCCACGAGCGCTTCTGCGTTGGCGGGAATTCCGCTCGCGCATGGCTTTATTTACCCGTTCCGAGTGTTGATGTTTATTTTTTAGGAAATGTGTTAAAATAATTACTTTTGCAGTGTCGTGGATTATAATTACTTTTGCAACTTAGAATACAATTTATTGGTGAAATTAATTAGAAAACTTTCTTTTAAAACAGTTTTCATTTATTATAAAGTTTAAGATTTTAAAAAAAAACTTTATTTATTAAAGGTTTTCTTTAATTTTAAAATTTAAAGTTTAAAGGATTTCTATAAAGTTAAATGAAGTGTCGAATAAATGGTGAACTAGTGTTTTATGGAAGTGTTAAATTAAAGATATGTTATTATCTTAAAAAAAAAACGTAGCCAAAGAATTTTAATATTTATATTCACGTTTATCCTTTGCTGTGAAAATATGTTCGTTTATAGATAAGTATTAAATTCACGGCCATTTGTGATAGTTTAGGAGGAGGAAGCTGAGTTGAATATACTTAATGTTTACGACATTTAAGAGTGCGTTATAGAATATTAAAATAATTACAGAAGCGAATGAACAATTTTTTTTGCGGTGTATATTTTTGTTGATGTACAAGGTGACGCAGTATTACCTAACTAAACGGAAAAAAGTAAGAGTACTAACGACATTGGATTTTCGGGCTGGGAATTATAGCATGATTGCATTCTTTTCATGTTTTTAAGAGCTACTACGTGTAATATGGGTACATTTAGGTACATTGTGCAATGTAAACGTAATCTACAACATCCTCCAAATTCGTACAGTGGCCTAGGTTTATTACTATTATCTCGGCGTTTTGATTACGATTAATTTATTTTGGGTTAATCGAAAATATTCATTACGCTGTAATGAATAAAGAGCATTATATTATTAGTAGATTAGCTTATTTCTTTTATAAGGAAGTACGCTAAAATAAAAAATAAAAAAAAACTTTTTGAAATTGGAAAGTTAATATTTATTTAAAAATTGGATAGTAAATATTTATAACATTTAAATATATAAAATATAAATATAATTTAAATATTTAAAATACTTATAATATTTACTACCGTTTTCCCTTTGTAATCAACTGTTCGGATGACTTGCTTCCTGTTTCGCAATTTTTTATCATCCGCATTTAATAAAGTTTTCGAAATGTTTAAGCGTACGATTGCAACACGCCGGGGGTCAAGGCCCTTGGCTGCAAACTCAGACTAACCGGTTTAGTGTATTGCAGAATTACATTAAGCGTTTCTGGGTCCCAACTGAAAATCAGCGTTGCAGTATTTCCTGAGTAAATACCTACTGAGCTGCCTAAGTAAGTCCTTTTGACAACATAATATTATTAATTGTAGTTTGTGTTTAGTTTTTTTTTTATATTTTTATTTTTATAGAAATAGCAACTCAGCAATTAGCGACAAAAGTTACTTTATCATCAGTTTCTTGCGCTGCGCGGTATCAAATAAAATTACTGCTTGTTGGCGGTTATTTAATCAAATTCGTGTCAAGGTCACACGTTCAAGGTGTGTTTTGCTCCATTATTTTTCGCCAACTAACTATTATTTATCTTTCTGCAACCTTCAAAGTCAAAGCACAATTCTCTTTGACACCATTCGTGTAGGTGATTTGGTGATTTTCTGGTCTTTTCAATTACGTTGCTTTTCTATATGAGTGATTTTATTTATGTTGTGTCTCTTAAATACAGGTATTGCGAGTTCATATAAGATTTAGCTACAACGAAGCGTCGCCAGGTTTTCTTTTTAAAGTATATTTGAAGTACACTTAGGAAGTTTTGGTGCAATAGAATTGAAATTGGATGTATCAAGAAACTTACTACACTTTTTACGTACAAAACTACAGTCCTTACGGTAATTTCGCTTAGGATACCTACGGGTATAAATTGCTAATACATTTATCGATTGAATTGACTGAAGGACGATAATGATAGTCTGATTTCTTCTAAGCCTGAAATTTTGTGATCATGAGATTGTGAGATCTCTAGACACAATAAAACACCTCTTGAGTTTGGCCCAGATAACAAGTGATTCTTAAAGTCTTTCCGCGATTGATTACTTTTATCATGGCTCAGCCTATTAGATAGGTAAAAACATAGACTTTTAATATTATAGTCTGAACTAAATTTTTTAGTTTTCTACCGTCGAAGCGATAAAATCGAACCAATATTCCCATGTGCTTTCACGTTTTAAAGTTGTTACAACTTGTAAAAGTTGCAGAAAGTATACTCAGTAGCAGGACCTGAGGGAATGGAAGCCTCACGTATTGAAACAAAATGAAATGCACCCTGCCGTCGCAGATTTAAACAACATTTACTTTTTCTATTACAAGTTAGCACTTGACTGCAACTTTGCCTGGTGGTTAGTTATGAACCTTTATGAGTCGCTTTGATTGATCCTTACTGAAAATTAGCGTTGCAGAATTCCTTGGAAGGTACCTACTGCCATGGTGCTGCAACGCAACGTAGGTGACCCATTGCCCGCAATGACGCAACGTGCTTTTTAATTATTATGTTTCTTTTTCGCTTCTTTTTTTATAATTATTTATTCTGTTTTTGTAAGAACTTATTGTGGTCAATTAAGCTTTTTATTATTATTGTTATATGATGGCAGTTATATTCCTTAATCGATTTCTATGCGGCATACTGCAACGCGTATATACGGGAACGCTATATCGCGTCCCACATAATTACCAAAATTCCATAAAAGTATGCGTGTGTTACTATTAGAATATGATAGAGAAATATTGTGAATGTTAATGACGTCTCGTAATTGAGATAAAGGTCAATGAAAGGTTGTTAACTTTCTATCGTAATATACGTAATAGCACTGTTAACAAGCTTACAACTTTTAACTGATTTTGAAGTTGTCCCAAAACGTTAAGAAGCATTCAGAATAGTGTCCATATACAAATCCCATTTTTCATTGAAAATTACCACAACACATAAGACGGAGACTTTCTAATTACAATGTGTCTGATACGAAAAGCTTGGCAACGGTCCAGAATGATGTAATGTAGACAGAGTAATATCCAGAGACACAAGCTGATTGCGATTAAAACGTTTTTGAACCGGAAGCTGACGGCTGATCTACCAACAAACTACAAAACCAATTTTAAAGAGGGCTGATGTCAGACCGGCGGTCGGTCGCGCGCTTAAACCAAAACATCAAGTGGGTCGTCAATTTTGAAACACGTGTTGTGCCGATGACACCTTACATGGGTTAATGGCAAAGAGAGGAGCTACATAACGAATAACGAATCTAACGTATAAGTAAACGTTATTGACGGGAAAAACATTTGTTAGTCCGATTTTATAATGCACACTAGGTAATTGTATGATAGTGAAAGGTATATGACTCCAATACATGTCAATACAGCCGGATGTTATTTCGTTTTAAAAACCTCATAATGCCACGAACTTGCAAAAAAACGTGCGCTATGAATATATTAATTAAAAACATTGTTTCTAATTAACATATTTATAGCGCACGTTTTTTTTTTCGCCCATTTGAATTAGAATATTTAAAAAAACATCTTTCATACAAAAAGAGAAGAATTATAATATTTCAATACCAATTGTTTTCCAACAGTTTATTGGATATTGTATATGTATAATGGGTGGTCATGAATATTGTAATATGTATAATGGGTCATTACCAACCTAAGCATTAGTTGTGTTTACATTTACGGTCAAATCCTGATTTCTATTATCTTTATAATAATCAATTATTATTGCTTTGTATTGTAAAAAACTATAAATAATAATTCAATTAGTAAAAAGTCAGTCAGTCTGTAAAATGTTCTGTGAACTTTTTATGTTCTATAAATTATGAAATTATTGTGTAAATACTAAACCAAAAAGATTCTTAAATATGTTTAGTTAAGTAATAAAAAAAATATTGTAGAAAATATCTGAATAAAAATAAAAATTATTTTATCGTACTGATGTTTTTTCATTTAAAGTCATAGGTTTCCCAGTAACTTGACAATTTTAGAAGCATTTTTTATCAATTTTACGGCGAGTAAAAGCTTGAAAATCAGAGTTAGTCAAAGTTAGATGTTCTTACTATCAATGGTTCCTAAATAACCGTATTTTACATGGTAGCGAGATGATATTATATTTTTGAACATTTTAATAAAGCTACAACAAAGTTGCCGATTCCATCTCACATTGTCACTTTACAATGTAAAGAGACATCTAGTTAGACGGACATTTTATACCGTATTAAAAAGGTCTTTATAGTAACGAATAAAGCTAGACGTATATAGTCTTGGTTCATTACTATAAAGTCGTTTTATTTCAGATATAGCCGGATAGATAAAGGTGAAAGAAATAGACGCACCATTCCAGTATGTCGATTCAATATGAGTCGATGAACGCCATGTCCCAAGGTACTGGAATAGGTGTGCCTGTCTCTATACCTAGCGATAGTTAATGCATTGTGTAATTAGTTCATAGAGTCAAGATGCCGAAGTGACAGTGGGCGGGGCACATAGCCCGGAGAACCAATGGACGTAGGGGTATCCCAATGCGCTGCTGGAAACAAGCGGTCTGTACAAACGACGTATGTCTAGCAGTGGACGTAAATCGGTTGAAATGATCGTCATGTGATAATGATAATTAGTTCTATAGAAATATACCTACATAACGGGAATTTTATTCCGTCCTTATTTTCGTAAAAATCCAATTCAGGGATAACATCTAGCCATTCATGTCCATTTTGTAGGACTGCTATTAAGGAATTAGTTATTTGTAAGATTAAACTTTTTTTAGATCTAAATTAAAAGATCCATATAAATCCAATAATAATCCCTATAATCCGCTGCACTTGATAGAAAATAAGGGCTGAACACATTATATTCGACATATTGACAGCCGAGTGGCGCAGTGGGCAGCGACCCTGCTTTCTGAGTCCAAGGCCGTGGGTTCGATTCCCACAACTGGAAAATGTTGGTGTGATGAACATGAATGTTTTTCAGTGTCTGGGTGTTTATCTGTATATTATAAGTATTTATGTGTATTATATTCATAAAAATATTAATCAGCTATCCTAGTACCCATAACACAAGCTACGCTTACTTTGGGGCTAGATGGCGGTGTGTGTATTGTCGTAGTATATTTATTTATTATTTATTATATTTATTTTATATTCTACATAGGTATATTTCGATAGAACGAATATAGAACTAATAATACAATTCATTAATTATCATGTAGAACAGCAGTCGCTGACACAAGATGAAATCGACAACCCGTCAGCGTGAACGCAGAGCTGGCAGAGCCAACCCGTTGGCGGACAGATGACATCAAGCAAGACGGGAGCATCAGAGTACAAGATTCTGGAGTAAGGGTCTCCCTTCAAGTAACCTATCTAGCAGTGGACTTCTTTAGGGTGATGATGATTAACTTATGCTACTTTTTATTTAAAAAATCTAGCCTTATAAGGCTGAAATGGCAGGCAGTTAGTAGATTCTATGACCTTCGAAGTAGGTATGGATAAAAATTCTACTGAGAAATATTGTAAGCAGACGTATTCGCCGTCAACCGCTACAAAAAATAATAACTTGCTGAATCAAATTGGTCAAACGAGCGCACTCTGTTATTATTTGCATACCATAGCAAAATAGTCACAAATAAAAATAACAAAGAGAATAGTGGTTTACTACTAACTCTTAAAGCAGTATTATATTAATAGTTTAAACAGTCTGTAGCCGTAGGTTTATGATGGAAATTACATTCAGTGACTTATTTACGCTGATAACACCGTAGGGCGCAACGAGTAAAATCCGCTATGGCAATCCATATCTAAACTAATATAAAACATTGAAGGGTCTGTATTTAATTTCAATGAACTACATCATATAGTGCCTTGTATGATAATGAGCTTTCATTATCATCATCCCTACAAGGCACGAGTCGCCTCTTAGAATAAGAAGGGTTTAGGTACACCACGCTGGCCAATTGCAGATTAGTTGACTTCACACTCCTTTTGGAAAATTATGGAGAACTCTCAGGCATGCAGGTTTCCTCACGTTGTTTCCCTTCGCCGTTGAAGCAAGAAAATGTATTTTATGATATATTAGAACAATGAGTTTATTCGATTCTTGAAGGATTATATAATCTTTAAATAGGTGGCAAAAGACGGCACAAATAGCTCGGAGAATCGGAGGACGTTGAGGTTCCAAAGCGCTGGAATGCGGCCCCTACCGGTAAACACCAACGCTGCGTTTACCTCCAACGAGTTGGACAGACGACATCAAGCGGCCCAGGACCATGCATCTTGGAACTGCCTACAAAAGACCTATGCCCAGCAGTGGATGCTAAATCGTTCGACATAATCTTTGAGTAAAAAAAATAAAAAAATAAACAGCAGTTTATTTCTCAGGTAACACTCTTTAATTATATTCCCACGATAAAAATTCCAATGCATCCGGTAATTGAAGAAATATTCAGTGAATGCGGTCTTCGAATCATAATATTATGAATACAAGCGGTGGCGGAGGGGGGGTGACAAACTCTCGTCAAGCATTTCAAGTGATCTAAGAGTGCATACAGACAATGGCACACATCGACGAGAAGGCTAAGTACTAACTAAGTAGTAAACTAGTACTTTGTTTATGTAACCCCCGTCTTAAAAACGACGTGGGGTTATAAGTTTGACGCGCAGTGTGTGTGTGTATGTGTGTGTGTGTATGTGTGTGTGTGTGTGTGTGTGTGTATGTGTGTGCGTGTGTGTATGTGTGTGTATGTGTGTATGTGTGTGGCATCGTATTTCCCGAACGGATCTTTGAAAGGTGAATTCGTCGGGAGTTTTTTTAATTATGCTTAGATGAATATCAGTCCAAGATCGGGCCGCCGCAATAAAATGGTAGATAACATATCTCTCTCCTAGCTCTCTCCATATGGGTATTGAATGAAAAAAGAAAAGCTATCACAAATTTCAAATCCAAGATGGCAGGCACCGCAAAGTATATTAAATAATAGGGCTGGACTAGTAGATGTACAGTCGGGGTTTTTTGTTTTAAATTTATGTATAATAAACCGGATATCTTTTGCTGTTGCCCCAGATGGTAGCTAGGAACTAGCGTGCATACGAGGCATTTATGAACCCACCAACGTCGAGGATCAGCCACTGCTACCCTACAGTTTCGTTTACTTCAGGCATTGGCAATGTTGGCAAATTGCCAATAGCTGAGGCGATCGGACTTCAAATTGGAAATACAAACTTTAGTCATATTTCCTGAGACCCATAAATAGTAAATATCCGCATTTGTCGAGTGGAAATTGATTGTAAAACATTTTTAAATTTTGAAAGCTATGATAACTTTACAAATATCTAAGCTGTCATGATAAGATAATTTGTAAAAGTACTTAGTTTCATAACTATAATATAAAATAACCAGCATTTATGTAAAGTAGTAGTGACTTTGTATTGGCTTAACTAAACCTATAACCTTAACTTATTTGGATTGCCAAAACTTCGTAGTTAAACTTCAAATTAGTACTCAAAGCTGGAAATTTATTGTTTGAAAGAACTCCGATAGATCTAAAAGAAATAAATTATTTATTTGTGGATTTTTAACAAAACAATTCCGAACCGGACCCTAGTAAAAATCTAGGGATGTTTGTGGAACATGAACAAACTAAAAATACCTTGCAATAACTGGCAGGTTTACCCAAAATTTATTAAACTGTAAACTACTATACTCTCTCATATAACGCAAGAACAATTTCAGCTTTCACCTTGATGACAAGGTCCCCTTCGAAATTTCCGTGCCTGAGCTCTATTATACATAAAATTAATCATCTCATCATCATCACTACACACCCATTAAGGGCCTACTACAGGGCACGAGTCTCCTCTGCGAATGAGAAGGGCTGGCTCCAGCGAACGAAATGCTTTTTTCGTTCGCTGGCTGGCCCCACCACGCCGAGTGCAGAGTGGTAGACTTCACATGTCTGAGAAAATTATGGGAACTCTAAGGCATGCAGGTTTCCTCACGATGTTTACCTTTACAGTTAAAGCAAGTGATATTTTGAATTAAAAACGCACATCAGTCAGAAAAGATAGGGGTGCGTGACGGGGATCCCGCCTTCGGTCCCCACGAAATGGAGGCCGATATCCTAGGAAGGAAAATCCCTATAGAAAATATATTCCTAATTAGCAAATAAGGAAGGAAGGATAGATGTCTCGGCCTTCGAAACAACCACGTGCTAGCATAATATAATGGAACTAGTTTCACTTGAAATATACTATAGGCATACTACAATAGCGTATGGCAGTACTATTAAGGAGTATCAGGCTTATATCAAAAATCTTGCCGTCCCATAAATTAGGATTATAGTACCGAAAAGCTTCCTGTCTTTTGTACTATTATAATTAACTTTGTACTATGAGTGACTCAGTTAGATTAATAGTTTGGAGTTTAAAAAGCATTCTATATCGAGTGCGAGAAGCGCGTTACGGTGGCTGGGCCTACGTTCAGTCAATTGCGGAAGTTTTATGCAGCCGAAAAATAAGCTAATAGGTACTTAATTTGATCAGCTTTAAAAAAAAAAATATGCAGAAATGAATGGATTAATTTTCATCTCTAGTGCTGTAAACGTCAACTATTTTGAATATTGCTGAAAATGACTTTTAATCGGATAGGTTAAAGGGGTAGGTTAGGTTAGGTAATAGGTTATTGATGTTCTGTTATAAAAAAAATCACGGTTTATCAACAAAGATAAGTTTTTTAAACTTTTTTTTGGCAATAGACCAGCGATTGAAAACAATATCACCTGATGGAAAGTGCAGTGTTGGCCTAAGATGGGACGCGCTTGCATTGAAGATGCCTATTAACTCTTGTTTTAAAGCTACCTAGGTTGTTAGAGTTAGGAAACCCAGAACTCGGCAGGGCGTTCCAAATCCCAGCCATGTGAAGTCGCTTTGTGCGAGTTTTTGGGATATTGACAACGTACGGATGTAAACCCGCCCGTTGTCTTCCGGTGCGATGGTAAAAAGATAGGAGGGAACGAGATCGAACATTTCCCGATAATCAAGACTCTGGAGTTAGGCCAAAAGTGGTGAATCCTCACCTATAAGTCTCCTGGCCCGGCGATCCACAGCATCCAAAGAGGCCAATTAGTACTTGGCTAAGCAATAATAAAGATGACTGCAGCACTCCGTGCACGCCCGAACTTGATCCTAATATAGGGTAATCAGTTGGTGGGGCGTGAAGTACCGCTTCACTTTATTGAGAATACAAAGGCAATTTGGACTTCAGATGCTATGGATTAACCGAAGTTGATGTTGTTAGATCATTAATGTGCAATAAAGAAAGGAGAGGACAGACCCCTGAGGAACAACGGCATTAACGGCCTCTATATCGACCGATGAGCCTATGACTCGGAAAGATCGTCCGCACATGAAGTCCGTTATCCAGTCACACAAGCTAAGTGGGAGTCCGTAAGCTAGAAGTTTGCTATCGTGCCAGACCCGGTTGAAAGCCTTAGAAATATCGAGAGAGACAGCAAGCACCTCCCCGTGTTTGTCGATGGTTTCACCCCAAACGTGTGTCGTATACACGAGTAGATCTCCAGCAAACCGCTTTTCACGGAATCCATATTGGCGGTCCGCGAGAAGATCATTTGATTCTAGCTGCGCTAGGAGCTATGAATTTAATATTCACTCCATGCTCTGAGAATCGAGGTTATTGTAATTGGCCTATAATTCGCCGGGTCAGCATGACTTCGTTTTTTGAGTATGGGCTCTACATCTTCCAGGAACTACACACTGAATTGTACACGAGCTTCTTTTAACGAGATACAATACAGGCATGCCAGAACAGGAGCCAGTGCAGGCGCACAATTCCGCAGAACTATGACTGGAATCAAATGCTACGCTATGCTATGCTATCAGATGCCGTAGATCGAAGATCGATCGAAAGTGCGAAGGACCTCCCTCTGGTGAATGCGCATTTCTGATATTTCAGAATCGCATTTTAGGAGGCTGACTGTTAAAGGGCATGGATGCATTCAGCGCTGTACCATCTCGGAGCTTTACTTTCAAGGCAGATTTCAGAAAATGGTATAACGTACTGCATTGCCTGAAGTATCACCTCAGAGATTACCATCATCGTAATAAAAGCAAGCCCGCGGCCGAATCTTAACACTATGATAATGATACTTATTTAGCACTACCCAGGGGTCACGTGTAGGGTGACGAGGAGTAAAAACCCCCGAAGGGAAATATTTACTTAACTGGCCGAGATTGCTCCCCTCTCATTAAACCTCAACTCAGATATACTAAACGTATCTTATAGTCGTTAAAGTAATTGTGACGCATTTAAAATTAGAACAGAGTTATCAACTTGCGGCGAATGCCAAGTTGTGTCACTCTATAAATGGTGGTAAACTGTGAATACTTGACAAAACTGTTAATACATGATAAATATGAGCGAAAGTATATATTAATATACTTTCGGTACATTTTTCTACGGCGGCGGCATTCCGAATCGAAAATATTTAGAACTTTAATCAAGAAATAACACGTTTTACAAATTGTCGACTGGCCTATAACAATATTTTTCATAGATTACCTAGGTAGGTACCTACCTACCATTTATAGGTTTTGTATAAGAATGAATAAATCATGTTTTCCATAATAGTTCTACTAACTGAAAACTAAGTAACTAAACTAGTTCTACTAAACTTTATTAATGCATAGATGAAAATTTTGATGCATACGTTAAATAAAAATGTATACATTGCGGTTAGATGATGTTGATAAATACATTTGTAGGATATGAATCAAAACACGACTTGTGAATAGAACCACATAGAAATACGCTAGATGTTGACTTTGTATCTTTGACATTAATTGCGTCCATAAGAACGAAACAATACGTTTCGGTAAGAAGGTATGTAGGTATCGTTATTGCAAAACTTTGTACAAAATACTGAACTTGTTAACACGAATTAAAAATATTTGAAATATTTCTATTCATTCACTAGTAACGCAAGTTGGATGTGAACACATCAGAATAATTTTAATGTTTTGGCTACATAGTAATATAGTTATACGTCCCTCTAGGTTACATATTATAGTGCCACTAATTTAGGTCAAACTTAATTAATAATTGTCTTTGCCAAGTTTCTGTCTCTGAATGGTATTAAGATCGCTACGTTATTTTTTCTCGACATGACACTTTAGGTTTAGGTATATAACGTAAAACCAAACTTATTACTTTAATAATATTTTTAGAATGAAATACAAACGAAGTATGTAAAGGGGGCATGGTGGCATGAGAGCATCATTTCAAGGTGCGAGAATAAATGTTTAACATAAAAAAGAAACACTTTTTGTAGCCCTATACTAAAGTTTGAACAATGATTGGCAAGACAATTCAGTAGCCCGTGACGTCATAGCGTCATTTGTCACCGGAGTCGACGCAAGGTCGCGACTTATAAAAACCTACGTGGACGGAAAATGTTTTGTATGACACACGGCCTATAAGCGATAGTGTACATTTCAGACTTACGATTCTTTATAACTAAAAGTATATAGAGAAATCCTAGTATAATATAAAATATTACAAGGACAAAAACAAAAAATTGTCTCAGTAATAATTTCTCCGTCTAGAGAGATTTGAATAAAAGAAATCCCCTTTAATTTTAGTACGTATATGACATAACGCGTCTAGTAGAAAAATAGAAGACATAAAATTATACGATCAATATAAAATAATATGAAAAAGTTCAATCTTACAGTAGTAAACGAATACTTAAGAGCTATCCACTTACCAATAGACGTCAATTGAAGTCTCCGCGACGTCGGCCGCAATAAGCACAGCAATCATTTGCGTGGTTGAGTGGGTATACCTGCAGGAAAATAGGTGTGAGACAAATGAGATTAAAAGATTCGTTAAAAAAAATCTGTAGCTCCATTAAAATTACTACTAAAATTATGCATCACAGTCGCACGCATATCGCAGTCACATAGATATTTATAAAGGACGGACGGATCTTTTAGAAAATTTCTGTCGTAGTACAATTGTAGAATACAAAATCATGTAAAACCGTTCTATCTTATAGTAGATACGAGCTATCCACTTACCATAATAGCCATCAATTGAAGATATCGCGATGACATCTGCAATAAGTACAGAAATCCTTTGTGTGGTTGAGTTGGCATACCTGTAGGTAGAGAGGTAAATAGGGTTAGATAAGAATGGATAGGTAATTGCATTTTTTTTTTACTATTTGTGCGCCTCTCTAAAGCAAGCCCTGCCGTTGTGAGCAGAACGGACAGGCAGACGGCCAGAGCTATGGCGTGTGTGACTCTCTCTCATCGCGCTACAGGCGGGGAGAACCAAGTTATATTTCACTGAAACTCGCTTTGCTTACGACATGCTAATGACTGATTTTATTGCCGTAACCTACCGTTTAGTACAGTTAAGTTCACACTGCTGGAAAGTTTAAAAGATGTAAACAAAGACAGATAGACAGACTGACAGATATAAAGATGACGAGACGGACCGCTAGGTTGGTAAGGGTCAATGTGATAAAGCGCCTCCGTTCCTTGCATAGCTACTGTTCCAACAAGAACAAACCGATGGACAAACAGACGGACGGACGGATCTTCTATCCGTATGTCCATCTGTCTGTCTATCCGTGTTCTTGTTGGAGCAGCCGCTCTGCAGGGAACGGAGGCGCTTAGTTACGTAAGTAGTCGCGGAAATCTTACTTTTCTATAATTTTTAACGAATGTGTTGATATGGGTATTTTTCCAAATTTAATGAAACATGGAAAACTTATTCCTGTATTTAAATCTGGCAATAAAAATGACTTAAATAATTACAGGCCTATTACGGTCTAACCAGCACTTGAGATCTTTGAAAAAATTATACTTAATCATTGCTGATAAAGTTCTTCATCCAGAACAATATGGCTTTACCAACGGATGCGGGTGCTAAACTTATAAAAGATTTTTATGATGCGTGGGAAAGTTCGCAGAATGCCATTAGTGTTGTGATCTATCCAAGGCTTCGATTGCGTTGAAAATAAAATCTTATTACTTAAACATCAAGAATGTTGCACTTAATTTGATTGCCTCTTATCTTAGTGATAGAACACAAACAGTATGCATAAAAGACGGTTTGAGTTTCTCAGTGATTCTCACTGTCGCTCTCTCCGTTCTGAAGATAATCTTATACTAAAAATTCCTTCCCATAGTACTTCTTTCTATTCTAAATCCTTTTCAGTTGGAGCTGTTCGGCTATGGAACTCTCTCCCCTTTCAAATTAGGCGCGCGCAGTCACTACAAATTTTTAAAAGACTCCTTAAAAAACATTTTATGCCACCCTAATTCGTCATTTTTTTTTTTTTTTTTTGCTTCGGAGTCACTTCTTTGTGTTGTTGGCTTGTACTTTGTATGATATAGTAATTGATATATATATTTATTTTTAATTTGTTAACTGCTCTTCTCCTGTGTACAACCTAACCCTTAAGTCTGTGTTTTTTTTTTTTTTGTTTTTTCCTTTCCTTGATTGGGTTGCCTGGCAGAGATCGCTTTTTAGCGATAAGGCCGCTCATTGTACCTGTGTCTTATTGTGTTGTTTTTGTTTATAATTTAATTTCTGTTAGGTGTACAATAAAGTGTATTTTCATTTCATTTCAAGACGTAAAGTCTCAGGTTACAGCAACCTTAATGGGTGTCCCACAAGGCTCAATTTTATATTCAGCCTTGTGGGTTATGTGTCTATATATATATGATCGCGAACACCATGTCAGTGACACTTGTGACATTGTACTGTTTGCAGAATGTGATAAATCTTTAATTTTCAAGACTGACAGAAGTAATGACAATTCTGCCGTAAGCCGTGCTATATCGTGAATTTATGTCACCAAATGTAAATTCGGTTAAATAAAATTGAGAATTCCACAGTTTTTGTAGGAGTTATTTCGGGTTATAAGTTCCAGTGCCCACATCGAGAAAATAGCGGGTAAGCTCAGCTCAGCTGCTTGTACTGTCAGAAAAATTAGACAGTTAACAGATATAGAAAAAGCTAGGCTTGTTCATTTTGCATACTTCCATAGTGTAATGTCGTATGGGATCTGATATAGAAACTACATACACTATATTTACAGAAAAGAGCTGTGCGATCGATATACGAGCTTAGATCACGCGAATCCTTTCGTGCCAGATTTAAAGAAATATGTATATTTACAGTAATAAGTATACCTATTTCTTTAATTCAAGCCTCGCAATATATTTATAATAATATAATCTTTATTAAACAAAACATAAGTAATTGTAAACAAAAAGTCGATATAAACAATCTAATTAATCGGCTTACTAGAAACGGACATAAATTCTGCATATCGTCTGGGAAAAGTACAGAAATCCTTTGTGGGGATGGGTATATGCTTTTATAACATGATACCGAAGGTAATATTAGACCTACCTTAGTTTACACAATGTATTAAAACATTTAACCAATCGTGGCTACTACACGATTGATGAATTACTTAACAAGGCTGCTTGGAAGAAGGCCGCTCTCATCTCTCACAAAACAGAAAAAATTCTAAAGATTAAATAAACTATAAAATGATGTTGGAAAAGAGCAATCTGCTGAGTTTCTTGCCGTCTCTTCTCAGTGGAATCTGCCTAACCAGTGGTAGAGTCACTAAAAACAGACTGACTTGACGTTTCAAAACTGCTTATAAACTAGGCCTACTTGAAATGAATGAATTGAGGTTTTTTAATTTTTTAACACGCAGTGGTGGGGTCTACTGGTTCTTGGCAAAGTCCGCCTGTCCGTCCGTTGGCTTGTCTGGTCATCTAACCATTTGTGAGTCTGCTATCTGTCTTTGTGTACATGTTTTTAATGTCCATCAGTCTGAATTTAACTTTACTAACCTACCGGTTAGGGCAATAAAATGAGTTAATAGCATAGCACAAGCAAAGCTAGTTTGGGTGAAAAGTCACTTGATACCCCATGCCCCCCCCCCCCCTCCGCCTGTAGCCCGATGAGAGAAAGCGACGGACAGACACCATCGCTCTGTCCGTCTCGTTAAAAAGATAAGGCTAAGCCTACCTTCGAGAAATTATGAACAAGAAGAGCTTGCATCTTGGGATAGATGAGATAACATTTATCCAGGAAAAGTAACATTCCCACTAGATTTAGTAATTTTTAAATGAAGGCTTTAAGAGATAACTTTACATACCTACTAGAGTCATTAAAAAAGGATCAATGTTATATCATGTAAAACCGCTTGAATCATGTAGTAAAAATAATTAGGGCAATTCCGGGGGGATAATAAATGAATCAATTATTTTTATCACAAACGAAACTTTAATAATATCTCTTATCAAACATTAACAAGAATTAAACGACAAGCAAAGGAAAATAAACAACCTGGCATGACCACAAAAAACCTTACGACTGGCCACCTCTCCCAGATTGTCCGGGTATGAAGTTGTCTCCCAGATTGTGACGGCCATAGGAGTTGAGGAGAGATAGCCAGTAATCTCTTTCCTTTTTCCTCCTTCCAACTCCTTCTTTTTCTAGTTGCCGTAGTCGACGAAGCACATGTCCTCAAACTTCGTACATTTTTTAAACAGCCTGTGCCATTAAAAAATACAGTGCAGCCAACCTTTGACGAGTCGGATCTTAAGATAATTATCTCCATAGACTCTATAGACTAATATCTCTATATTATCTTCTTCTTTGTCTTCATTCTCTTTAACATACAAATTATAACGCCAACTGCCCCTGAAAAAAATTGGCTATCCATCCCGATTGTCCGGGAGAGATGGCCAGATGAATTAAAAGAAGAAAGACGCCACTATGGCTTATAATTTATAGTTTATAATGCGTGGAAACTTAATTACTTTACAATAACTTTACTGAAACAGAAAAATAAAGTAAAATAATTTGGCTACCACGTAATATAACCCCTTAAATATAATGTATTATCAAACAAAAAACAAGAATTTTACTTACCTGTTCATTAATTCTTTTGACGAAAACTCTCGGACACTTGTCTTCTATTCTCTTTTGGGTGGAATTTTATCTATTGGCTATTTCTCCCGTAAGGCCATCTCCCCCCGAATTACCCTACATGAAATACACTTATCGGGAATGTACATAACTTGAAGGCATCGCGACGTCGCAATCACATCATGTCATCTTTACATCACACATCACACAAAATCCTTTGTGGGGTTTAGTAGACGTACCTGTAGAACAGTAAATTTCAAGATATTTATTCAAAAACTTAAAAGTCATTAAATTCGATTTTACAAATTAAATAATATTATTGCTGAATACTGCTGATATGTTGGAAAATTGTGAAATATGAATTGAGGAAAGTAGGTAATGAAGATTTTCTTGCCAGCTCGTTTTCTGTATGATTAATGTCAGCAACACAAGAACACAAGACTTCTTGTTTCTAATCTGTAAAGTAAGAAGATAGTTATTTATTGTATTTGTATAAAATAGTGGTTCGCTCAAATCAACAAAGTACAAGCAAAAAAAAATTACTGTGAGGCCAAAATGTCTTTTAACTTTTAAATGTATGCTTCTGTAAGTCTTTTGTTTAGAAAGTAGACGGATAGTCGGATCGACGACGGATGGATGATGGACAGACAGCGGGCGGAGATGAAACTAAGTTGATGGCCGATATTGAGAATTATTTATACATTATACTTTACCCATCTCTAGTTTTACAAATCATACTGGCACATAATCACTCGGAGGCTAAGACCCCTGGCGTTCCATAATAACTCAAGACATATAGAGCGTTCGCGACAGAGGAAAAGAGTTTACTTGACCGGAGTCGTTATTTATCCTAAATGGCACAAAAATAGCTTGGCTAGTTATAATTAGGAACATAACATAACGTGTTATGCAAAAATTCTAGCAATCTATCCATGGGTTCATAAATGAGATTGGTTAGCAACGATCTCCTTCGACTCGTCAGTCGTCGTTATAGCCCCTATTTCACTACGTATCACTCCTTTCTCTTAGTAGAGGAAGAAGTATTAAATGGTACCTTTATTTCTTATGGAGATAAAGGTAGTTGCGCGCTCCAACACACGCGCGCAACGGTGGACTCCTTCCTGTACCCGCCTAGAAAAGAACGCCCGGAGTCCCCCCCCCCACCAATACTACTATTCATAACTTTATAAGAGAAATGCATAATAATTAATAAACGGCGCATAGTCACTGAGTGTACCTTATACCAGTGCGTTCCACGGTTCGCGTCCTTAAAAAACGACTCAGTGAGATTATACCTTCTACTGCACCCGGGTACTACGTTCGAAATGATATATCTATTTATTTATGTGGTCCAATTTTACTCAATATTATAAAATAGTTCTGTAATAATTACTATTAGGTAACTGAATTTCTATTATTTATTACAAACAAGGTCGCGTGTTTGTAACAAATTTGAATAAGTTGGCTTTGCGTTTTGTGTATAATCGCTGTTTACGTATTCATCACGCCAAATATATTACAGGAAACTCGCATAACAAAAAAATATTGCGGTACAAGAGTGGTTTGCAGGTACGATTTTCTACTTTGGACACATCAAATTTTCGGCCGTGACTATAACAAAACACAACAAAACGTAGGTACAGTTCCTACCCTGGGACCAGACCTTATTAAGTAATTATAATACAAAATTATCCGGGCCTGATTCAAAGTAATAGGTTCCTGCAATTCAGTCAGGATGCCAAAAACTCCTACTTTTCTTGTAAATACCCTTTAACCAACTAAGTAGTATCGAAAAATAGAGAGAAGCAAGAAAGACAAATATAAATACAAAAAGCAGCCTTATCGCTTGGTGGCAATTTCAGCCAGTTAATACGATATATGATAAGGGAAACATAAAATTATCTCTCGGCTGAATATCTTTCTGTTTTAAATTATTTGAATAAAAGATAAAATAAAATAAGATAAATCAAATGATATAAATTATTTATTTCATACTATAAACACTGATGAGAATAATGTGAAAGATGGATGAAAGAATAAACGAATGAATGTATAAATGAATGTATGAATGAATGAATGAATGAATATATTTTTATTGCACACCACAAAAAGTACATTAAAAAAAGAAAAGTATAACAAAACAACGTATACTGTCTGGTGGCCTTATAACAGATTTTTCTATATCTCTCTATTTTCAAAGTCGTCTGATATAATTTTATTCGTATCTGAACCGTATTTGTTCATTATATTAGAGGTCCAGTTATTATTATTACTTTTGTTTATATTTAGATAATATATCAAAAGTGCCACCTAATAAATATATTTTTATACACTTAATATGACTATAAACATTTATATTATATACATAACAATAAATAAATAGTTGTTGTTGAGCCGACCGTTATTGTTCCGATCGTCAATGGTTTTCTTGCGAAAAGCGAAAACCAACATCTTAAGAAGCTTTCGCTTGGTTGTTGTATCAAGGGTCGGATACAGAAGGCAGTAGTCCTTGAAACGGCACGTATTGTGAGGAGGTTCCTCACTCTGGAGCCTTGACCGCCGGTTGATAGGGCATTTCAAAGCCCCGCAAGCGGGAGGATGTATATTTTTCGTTATGAATTTTCAATAGTTTTTTTTTTCAAGCATTGTTAAGAATTAAAAATAAATAATTAAATATACTACGACAATACAAACATCGCATCTAGCCCAGAAGTAAGCGTGGCTTGTGTTATAGATACTAAGATGAATGATGAATTGTGGGAATCGAACCCAGAGCCTTGGACTCAGAAAAGAGTGTCGCTGCCCAGTGCGCCAATCGGCCGTCAACCGCATTATATTATGATAAGCATTCTTGACTTACTTTTCCCAAAGGTTATCTTGTAGAGATTTCCCTAGCAATAAAACCGCATTTCTATGCCAATACCTGTGAAAATAAACAGCTGCATTAGCGTCACTTTTAAAGAACCAGTCTGCAATAAAATGTTGTCATCCTTCTATGTATTTTTACTACCCAGTGAAAGTATGTAGACAACTTGGGAGTGCAATCCATAATTGAGTAGCTTTCACAGTATTAAATTTTAATTTCTTTGCTCGAGCTTAGTGATTTTGGCAGTCTACGAGAATGTTTATCCATCTATCTTTTTCTCTATTGGTCGTCGTGACTTCCACTGTAATGTTTTAAGACCCATTATTTTTCAATAAATGTAACTTCTAACTTTCGCGTGTCTTTTCTCTTGTTAGTATAAGAACTGATATACCTACCACCTGGTTGCCAGTATTTTATTGATCATAGATTATCCGGTAAAAGAAGTCTCATTGAAAATAATCTGAAGTGGCAATTCACATATTAAATTAAAAATTTCGATTTTTCCCAATTTTTTGCTATATTATTTTTCTTCAGTTATTTTTTTATTAAACCATCCCAGTGTTAAGGCGAGACAAACAGTGGAGCGGTAGCTAAGTATGGTCGTGGGGTATGGAACAATCCGATGGTGATGTTTTTGAATAAATTTTGAAAACCCCAGATGAAACACAACTACTTTTTGACGAAATAACATCATATTATCTTAACTATTCAGATTTTACGAATCCAAATATTTTTATATTACCACTACACAGTATACTTATACATTATATAGGAAATACTCACAGAGACTTCTTCTTTCGTTAAATAAGGAATGCTAGTAGTATTCTCCCCATACTGTGAATGCCAATGCCAAGCTGTAGTGGCACAAGTATCTTCTCTCGTAGGCAAGATGAGGCCTGTACCTGAAATCCTTCTCTCGCAGGCAAGAGAGGTTGAGAGCTTGGAAGCTCCAGTTTACTCAAACCACGGGAGTGAATAACGCCAATTTCCTAACCACTCAGATTTATTATAATTCAATAGTTAATAATATTTTGACCCGACATGGGTATCGAACCTGATGACCCGTTGGTGAACATGATCAAAGATCACATAGGCATAGTAGCTTATATAAGAACTTTCTAAAGAGATGGATACTCAAAGAGTTCACGTGCCTGAATTACTGCGTCACATTAAAGCAAAATTATAGCTAACTCGTAGAAATTTACCTTTTTCGAATAAACAAGTTTAAAACCACTTTTTCACTCATCTCGACTTGAGAGCGGTGGAAAATGTAAAAGAAATTTCTATTACAGTGCGAACTGCGGGAAATACAGCAGAGTTGAAATTCAAATTTTTAACTATCGAATTCTAAAACTCCGCGATTAATATTCTGAAAGTTTGTCGGGCGATCATCGTAAATTTATTAAAGCTCGCGTGCATTATTTGGTGTAAAGGTGGAATATTCGCTGGAAATAAATGTGAATAAAGTTTGTACATGCTATGGAACGGGCCATTTTCCAACGGGATTATTAATGTGTATTTGCATTTGTACGGTGTTAGCTTAATCATGCTTAGTATGACAATAAGCAAAACTACATTTACCGTCTTTTCCTGCGGCGTTTTCGGTGGCGAGACTCTTCGGTCGGTCGCCGGTGATATTTAGGCACCATCAGCATAGACCCACCACGCTTCTCCAATGCGGGCTGGTGGGCTTTATCCACAATCAATAGTTATAACGGGTACAGACAAATTTGCAGGCTCTCCGAAGCACGGCGGTTGACGCAGCCAATTTCCTAACTCCAAGCTGGTACTGTAAACAATTTTAATGGAAAAAAAATTGATAAAAGAGAACCGACTTTGTAAAATAAATATTTTCTCCTAAATTCATAAGTCGGTGCCAAGTAAAATGTAATGCCGTTTATATAGTAGCACGGAAAGTGTCTAGTAATTTTCTAAATTTTTCTTGGCACCGACTCAAAAACCTGTCAACTGTCGTGAAAAATATTTATTTCTCGTTGCTTTTTTGTCCATTTTTTTTTTAAGTGTGTATGCTTGCAATTATTTCTAAATTATATTGGTTAAAGGTTAATTTCTCATACCCTTTTACAAAACATCTTCTGGAAGCCAGGGCTTAGGTTGAGGAGTTCTCCCTGCACTTCACCATCAGCTCTTTTATTGCGTGGCATAAGATGCTATAAAATATAAGATGATATATCGACACATACATAGACACATCACAACCGCAGCTAGTATTATACTTATTATTGTATAATTACGGTGGCCATCCTAGGTCTTCAACAAATCACTATGAAATTTTAAGAGAACCCTTGATTTTTTCATGATTCCTCAAATAACTCTTCACCAAATTTAAATGGGACCACTTCTGAGGTATGACGTACCAAAACATGGGCACTGGTACTGTGTTGATAAACTTTAGCCGTACATTATATGTATCTTGGGGAGATTTTTACATGGTATTGTTTTGACTGCTCGTACTTACCCTGCGTCTCTGTTAATTTCGTCGATCCAATTATGGGGGGTTCTTCTCCGTTGGGGGATTGTCACTCGAGGGGTTCGAGTGATATAATGTCTATTTAGCCTTTGATTGCTTGGGAGAGATCGGTCACGTGATCTCTGTTTTCTTATATTCTTTTATATTTGTTTTTCTGTGGTGTAAAAAAAAGCGTATTCTTCTATCGACGTTCCGTACTAGATATCACCTCAGGTATACGTATTTTTTTCTTAACTGCCTCGTTGAGCTCACCAATAGAGCTAGTTTAACTGCAGATCACGAGGTCCTGGATTCGATTCCCTGGTCAGGCCAATGAATAGATCGACATGAGTTTGAGCACATTAACTGTCTGTCCAGCGCCGGATCTCTTCCCACTCGTGTCAGAGCTGCCATTCCATCGGGCTATGAGAGTATATAGAATGCGCATAAGTTTCCGCATTCACTTGTGCAGTGTAACATGTTGCGTGTAATTGCATCTCTCTGGATATTGACCACCGTGGCTAAACTCGGTCAGGAAAACTGTTTTTTTTCTTGGTCGCGCGCAGATGATTTCTCGTCATTGGTTCTTCATCACTTTTGACGGGCAATGTGGCGTATGTTTGTTCTCAATTCAAGGAAAATTACATTTTAAAATGGTGCCATACTACCAGGTCCACTTTTATTTCCAAACTATATCATTCGCGGCCGGACGGCCCGCGGCATTTTTCTTGCTTTTTGCATTTCTTTACCCGTTGCACCTTCTCATAGTGTCATTTAGAATGATGTAAGGATACATCAATTCAAATCTGTCCAGTCATTTAGAAGTTGTCTTCGAATAAAGAGACTCAAAAACACGATTTCATACAATAATTCGTATATTCATACGAGATTCCTGAAAACATGACACTCACTAAAAATTTTGACGAAAAAAAGCATGTAAACGACATTTTATTATTAAAAAAAGAAGCTTCATACCGTTGGTGTCTCGTTTTACTCCATTTCCCGCAGCTTTGTAAAAGATATTCGGTGCCACTTTGTGGCAGAAAATTTGAACGGGAAATATCACGTAGATAGAATATTCATAAAACGAAAAAGATTCTTCAAATATACTAGGACTTTTGAGTGAAACTTGGGAACGTGAGGTTTTCATATTAAAAGATATTGCATCGTGGAACCGAAATGCAATAAACTTGAAAGTGGCGTACAAAAATTACCCACAAATGTTTTGACAATATTCCTTGACTTATGTTCAGTATTTTTCAATTCAGTCCTTCATTATTATCAGAATCTATTTGCAACGCGTGGAAGCGAGATATAGGCTAACGAAAGGGCGTGTTTAAACTTTTGGATTGGCACCGTGGTTAAATGATCTCAGTTGGAAAATTAGGTTTCAGTATGCCAAATATGAATTTAATAGGTAGTTTGGCAACTTTCTACAGCGGCTAGCTAAATTTGCTGTCATGTGAGACACAGAATCGGCCTGCATGAAGACATTGATAAGAGAAAGATCATAGTTCACTCCAGCCAGTTATCGTGGAATGTTCAACCTTAGAAGCGGATATGGGAAAAATTAGGATAAACTGTAGCTTTGAATGGGTAGTAGAAATAAAAAACTCAATTTGCAACTCAACTCAACTCTTAGTTCATATACCAAATTTATTTAAAATAGTATCTATGAATAAAATTACATGCATTTGTTAAAACATCAACGACGACATTGACAAGTATATAATTGATTTAAACGTTATTATTATATAATATAACTAGAATTAAATTACATATTACAATAATTATAAATACTAATTACATAAAATCGATACCCAAGATAACTTATAATAATGTTACATAAACAATAATCATACTGGACGAATAATTTCGGTAATGTTAAACTAATATATGTAACATAGTGCATCAATATCTTTATCAAATCATTAAATAGAATTACAATTTCATTATAATTTATTCTCTCTTTACAACCTTTAGAGTTGAATAAATAATAAATATTGAAAACTAGATAGTATTTATTAGATCAAGAGTTTTTTTTGTAAATAGCTACTTGTGTTTTATTTGTATCTTCATTACTCAAAAATAAATAGTACAAAGTACTTATATAAATAATTCTGCAACCTGGCAAATTAAATAAAAAATTATATTTGAAACTACTTTTTTTTTTTTAAATACCTACTACATCACACGATACACTACACGATAACGATATCCAACAGAATAAAAAAAATTACTGACATACGTTACGATGGGAATTCTCTTTACAACATTTAATATGAGTAAGTTATTTTTTGAACTACATCCTGAAGAGCTTTAATAATTTATGTCTTCAATTACTATATTTGTATACGAGTGAGGAAAATAATGTCAAAATGTAAACCTACAAAACTTATTATCTCTAATTAATGTTCAAGGTACATTAGGTACTTTGATAAAATAAACTCCTTTATCTAAATTTGATTCTTATTCGATAATTCTTGATAAAGATCAAGAGTTATCGAATAAGATTCTGAAATTTATAGTACTAACATCAACTTGCTCTCTTAACATTAGGTAAATCTTTACATATACTAGAACTACACACTATTGTTACTATACTTTACGCCGCAGCATTCCTTGATCTTATTACCGAATAATTATGACACGACCTGTAGTAGTGCCAACATGCAATATTAGTTAGTCGATATAAACTAGAAACGGACATAAATTAGTGATATCTGCATATCGTCTGAGAAAAGTACAGAAATCCTTTGTGGGGATGGGTATATGCTTTTATAACATGATACCTAAGGTAATAATAGATCCTACCTTTACCTAAGTTTAAACAATATATTAAAACACATTTAATAAATCGTGGTTACTACACGATTGATGAATTCCTAAACGACAAGGCTGCTTGGAAGCAGGCCACTCCGCTCCCATCTCTCACAAAACAGAAAAATTCTAAAGATTGTTAAACTTTAAAATGATGTTGGAAAAGAGCAAAACTGCTGAGTTTCTTGCCGGCTGTTCTCAGTGGAATCTGCCTTCCGAACCGGTGGTAGAGTCACTACAAACAGACTTGACGTTTCATAAGTGCTTATTAATTCGGCCTACTTGAAATAAATGAATTTTGAATTTGTATATTGAATTAGGCTAATACAAAATTACAAGAAGATCCATTAGGTGTTGGCTTAATCCAGCTAACGGTAAAGTTATTAAACAGTTCTATATAGTTTAAAGCTAAAGTTGACACAAAAGATAAGGTATTTGAAATGAATTGGGAAACCATTATTACAACAACAAGTGCTTAAGTGGTTATCTCCGACTTTGATATTGACGACCTGTATAGCAGAAGGTCCCGAGTTCGAGGGTCGGCTCGAGCAATTTGGGAATTTATATGTTAAGAAATTTATCTGGTCTGGTCAGGCTTTTCCTGTGGCTAGTTAACACTATATTGACAAAAACATGACGCCGATTTAGCGTTGCGGTACGATGTCATGTATTAACCGATTAGGGGTATGAGTTCATTAAAACTGCCATAACCTCCAACAGATAGGCCCGTCATCAAGACTGCGTCATGCGACAATAAGTTTTTTTTGAGGGCTGTTACAAAATAGAAAAGAATACAAATCGTTACCTTGTATTGATTAATCTAATTATTATAAACAAATAATAGAAACAAGAAGAAAAAGAGAAATATATATGTCGCGAATAAATGTAAAGTTTTACGCTCACAGTTGGATATAGGTGAAGTCGCACATGGCATCAGGTCATTATGCGCATGCGTGACCGTTAGAAGCCCTCCATGGGGTTTCCCGTGATGCGGCTACATGAGTACGGCCCGACGCAGTCTGAACTCGCTAGACCGTAGGTACCGATTATAGTCGACCTACTTTCGCGATGACGCACGCCACATTCTACAAATACCTACTAATTTTTGTTTACGTTTCACGAATCGTACAACTCCAGCACGGCTAGCAGGGAATGGACAACATTTTATATTCTCCCACAGCTTTAGGTATTGATAATAACAATATTGCCTTTTTTTGCAAGATTGCTTGGTGTACTGAGCAAGATCTTATTAAAATAAAGTGAATACTTAGCCATAATCAACCACGAATGACATTTTAAATTAAAGAAAAAAAAATACTAGTTTGTACTGTAATGAGAATGCAAACCTGTTTATTACAATTACAACCACACAATTAAAACTATTTCATATAAACTAGATCAAGTGAGTGTGAAAAATTCAATTTAGTGATGTCACATACTAATTAGTCAGATAAAAAATATAAAACTAACTAGTTAAACTAAAACAAACTGCATTACTTGTTGTCTTGATTGCGCAGGTTGTACATGACATGTTTATTTTATATCTTGTACCTATAATCAGGGGGATATAATTTTGTCTCCCTCCTATGCTAGCTGTGCCGTAATAGGCGTGATAATAATGAATGTCGCACGTCTATGTAAACATAATTTTGTACCGCTTGAACTTCGAGGTTGAACGCTCATTCACCCCGTTGGCTAACGTTGTCAAGTGTCGCCTGCACCAAACCAAAATGTTTCCGTAAACTGCGCGACGTGTTCAAATACTTTTGGAGGCGTTCCATTTCCTGTAGCTACGAACTGTCATTTAGCAGCGAGGATTTAATGGCCTTATTCAAACCGAGTTCACGTCGACATCAACTATTTTAATAATAATATTTTGTAGACGCGGATCCAACAAATAGAACTGGACCAGCTCGGTATTTAAATTTGCGTAACCTACTAATTGCTCGAGACACCTGGGGACGTTCTGCTCTCATGAAAATCTCCTTACATATTAATATATATAAAGCAATTATTTAATTTCCTCGTTAGCATTTGCCTCTTCTCCGTCTGAATACCGCCAAGCTGAAGTACGGACTGACCACGCCTTTGTCTCTTTGCACCGGCAACAGTATATCTGTATATAACCTCTTGTGTACTCCCCCGAAGCGTACCGAATGATACACCCTTTCTGTCCAGCACAACAAAGCCATAAAACTTTTCGTCGTGAAGAAGTTCACTCAAGGTCTCCGTGTGAAATTTATTATCACACTGGTAGAGGTATGTCTTCACGGCTTTGAACGGCTCAAAACATTCGAAAATCTTTTTTGATTTCTTTTCTTCGCCTATAATATTACCGCAGTAAATAACTAGACCCCTTTCTGGTATATCTCTGTACGACCGCAATTTTTTAATTATGGTGTTCAGTGCAGTAATCACGGGATATTTGTTTGATCTCGACTTTATTTTCTCTGCGGCCTTCAACTCGATCTTTAAGATTTTGCATAATCTTTGGCCGGGAGGTATTATCAGAGTTATTAATGAGTTTCGTGACCCTTTAGCCTTTCCCAATTCTTGGATTACCTTCTTGATCTTCCAAATTCCAACGGTCGGATCTGACGCCATTTCTTGGATAAGTCTTTCCATATCAGTCATCTTAGCTGATAAGGATAAGAAAATTTTATATGAGACATTTTATATATTCTTATGGTTTCACTTACCACTAAAGATTGTTTGTTTGTGCCGATAGCACAAAATAGGAAATAGATGTAGTTAAAAATAGTAGCCCGATGTGTTTTTTTTAATAATGTAACTCCGTACTAATATTATAAATGCGAAAGTGTGTTTGTTTGTCCTTGCTTAGCCCCCTAAATAAGCAACCAATTCACTTGATTTTTGGCAATGAGCTAGTTGGAAGGACGGAGAGTCTCATGGGCATTATATTGAAGACATATAAACCCCGGTAATTAACGCGGACCAAGTCGCGGGCAACAGCGTTGTAATAATAGTTCACGGACAAACGGATGGTCCACCCGTGGTAGTTGTTAATGGGTTCCAACGCCATCACCAACTACCATCGGTTGTTAGTGGTAAATAAAGGTAATGTCCTACAAGGTGCAGCACTGTGCAAGCCAAGACGCATAAGGCATCTCTTATGCGTCTTGGCGCTTGGCAGAAATAAGCATGGCGCTAGTACTTCTGCGGACGAGCTCTGTCAGAGAAATCACTACTACTTGAACATAATTCGAATAAACTATTTTTATTTTTAATTGGGTAAAATCAGGCAGTAGGAGAGTAGTAAATATAATAAGGTTTAGTTTTGCTAAATTAAACTAAGCTAAGTGAATTGATACGATACAACGCCTGCGCGATGTGACGAAAGAGAAGGACAATATCGGTAGGCGGTATCGGTGCCGCCTGCAAGTACCAACATAACATCTCCTCGAAACTCATTCCGCTTTATCTGCGAGCTTTTAAACTGGGGTTGACGCAAACAGCGAGTAGGTACGGCCGCTGATATACAAAATAAAAGACTGCGATATTTTTTGGCGGCATTTGCTGTAACGCTCTATTGACTTATGTCGTATTATGAGGCATTTAATCAACCCTCTTAAATTCTGATTGAAATTAGTTTGAATCAGAAAAGTTAAACATTATCATATAGTTATTGTGAATCATGAATTATTACATCAATTAAAACTGTAATTTTAAAATATTTTTTTGTCAAAATATATGAATGTCAGTATAGAATTAAAATAATTATTTATTGAGATAATTTAAATTTTGAAAATCGAAACAAAATTAAAATCTTGATTAGTATTTATAAAATATTTTGATCACAAGTTTAGAAAGCCCTTGAGTTGGGAGCCTATAAAGATTTGCCCTCTTCCACGTTGGATGCCAATTATTGTGACGACATATATATTATATGTAAAGCGACATATTATAGAGATAGAGATCTTTGGTTTCCAGAAATGTGGTTTATTAACACAACTTTTTGTGTAGTTATAATCACCTAGAGAAGTTTCAAAAAATACATGTCACGGATAAATGTCAAACCTACTAGTTCACAGACACACATCACGGTTAAAAATTGTATAATACATTTTACAGTAAAAGTCAATGACTAGTAAATTTTGCTACACCATGCGAAAAGCAGCTGCTAAGACTGTAGAAATTGATCATTGTGGTGTCTACATCTCCTGAATGTTCTATGGTGTCGGAGCGAAACGTGTGTAGAGATTATATTGCGTAAGATTGGTTTGGTGTAGTAAGATAGATAGAAAGCGTCAAGCTGGTTTTTTGTGTAGGAACTTTATTGAAACTATTCTTTCTTAGAGTTTTTAGCTGAAAATCATCTTATTTGCAGTATCCAATCAGCCATTGGCGTGGCGACGCGAAATGTGCGTAAAATCGAGCTTTCCATTCACACTAAACAAATAAAAAGGAAAATATTTTTCCCTTTAAAATACTAAATAATATTCTGTTTTGGAGGCTATCATATTTTTCGATTAAGTTAAAATATTCTGCGGTGGCACAAATTATTTCGAACGTGAATTCGGGGCGCCCTCAAATTTCCGCTCGGGGCAGTTACCCGTCCCCCCTACTCCTCTATCATCCAGAACTTGGCTGCTGCTCATATAACATGAAATTAGTATACCGTTACAGTTCATTTAATTCTTTAAAAAATCATTAACAAGTTGTAAATAATTTGTATATATCTGGGCAAATAAAGCGACTTGCTTTATGCCGTTTTTTAGTGAAAAAAAACCATACTAACGTTTGTAAAAATCAAGTTATCCCTAAGCTAAAAGTAACTGTAAAAAAACCACGTATTGAATCCGAAATATGCACCGAATATTATCAAGATCGGCGCTGCACTTGAGCCGAACATAGATTTCAAACGTACTTTGTATTTATGTGAGAAGTACTTAGATATAAATACAAGGGTACAATTTCGTCGGCGAGTTCAGAATAGCGTAGTACTTATCGAGTGCATTTTTAATACTAACTGCCTTTCATCGAGCTTGCCATGTGCCCTAGACGAACTAGCTTGTTATTTCTGTACAGACAGCAAAACAACACCAACAATGTTTTATTTTTGTTTGAAACCCTTTTAGGTGATTGCATTTTCATCTCTATTTTTGTTCTTTTGATCTCGGAAGAATAGAAACCCCAACTGACTTTAAATTGTAAAGCAGTATTTTCAAAAATTATTAAGTTTAGCAAAAATTTATAATCTGTTTAGTTTTTTGCGTAACTCTAAATTCAATCTCATTTCCTTTTCTGACTTTAAGTTTTATAGCATTATGACCAATATTTTATTCAGTTGTCACTTGAATTATTTGCGTTACCTTATTAATGATATAAGTTTAATTTTTTTATTGTCTGTTCTCCAGAAATGGTCAATTAGGTACACTAAACGAGGCTATCACCGCATAATCGATAATAATATGTATGATTTCAGGCAAAAATATTTTTTAAGTAAGTATACTTTATCTTATTTACTGACGGTACTTTGAATATAACATGCTTACTCTATCAAAGAAACTCTATAACTGTATTGGCTTTTCAGATTGCTGCGATCAGGGTTAAAACACGCTACTTAATAAATCGTTAGAAAGTTTATAAGTCGGAATAACTAGGCATCAATAATTTGTATTTATTTGATTGATTACTATGATTCTACCTAAGTTTTACAACTTTGCCACTATTTTAGTTTGAATAATTGTGTTGTATGATACAAGATAAGCAAAAGCAAAAGCATTTTAAATTCAAATTCAAATTCAAATTTCATTTATTTCAAGTAGGCCTTAGATGTATGCTCTAGATGATAGAAAATAATCAACGCGTTTAGAATATAACCAGGGAAGCATCCTATACAGAGTGTCAGCTGTGTGGTGCGGCGGCGCTTTAAATTCAATAAAAAAAAAACACCCCGCTAAGATTGTTGTTGGCTTCTTCTTAGACCAGGACGCGTTTAGGAACCCTCGTATCTTTAGCTCTAAGTTTACGAATATGGTTAACGCCATCATCTCACTACCAATATAATATAAGCACTTTTGAAACGTCAAGTCTGTCTGTTTGTAGTGATTCTACCACCGGTTCGGAAGGCAGATTCTACCGAGAAGAAGCCGGCAAGAAACTCAGCAGATGCTCTTTTCTAACATCAACAATTTACATTTTGCATTTTAACATTCATTTTTCTATCTTGTGAGAGCTGAAAGCGGAGCCGGATGCTTCCAAGCAACCTTGTCATTAAAAAATTCATCAATTGTATAGTAACCTCGCTGTAATATTTATTTCATCTGTATAGTAGATATACCGCTATAATACAGCTTATCAAAGTTCTTGCTTTTAGTTGGTATATTCAAGTACAAAAGGAATGAGTAGGTATTGATAGTCAAAGTTTAAAGTTTGCTTAGGATAGAGAGCATCGATGACATTGATTTGAAGGTTTATGTCATCATTTTATTCACTGTTCATTCATTTACCGTTGAATCTAGAGTGCAAATGTTAAGCTCATTGGTTGTCACCTATTTTTCCATTAGTTCATATAAAGAAATAAAATTAATTTGCTAAACAAACCAACAATTTAAAAAAAAATCTAATATTTGTTCACACTTCATTTTATTTCATACTAATATTATTAACTAGATGTTCCCTCCGGTTTCGCCCGCGTTAATTACGGGACTCGTAAATACTGCCACAAAGTCTACACCTTGCACAATAAATCAGATGCCAAACGTAAAGGTTTTCTTTATCGTGCGGAAAATGCCAAATATTCAAACCTATGATATTGGTAAGTACAGATAGTATTTTAACATATTTCAACAAACGACTGAAGTGTGAGTGAATTAAATATCTAACATTGCCAATCGTTAATGCCCGTTCCGAGGACATACTCCCTTTTTGTTTTATTTTACTAATAATAATTGACCTTGAATTCGCTATAACATATGACTGCATTAATAATGTGTGTATATTCGTTGATAGCGCTGAGTAAGCAAAGTTGATCCAAGTCAGTAAAGAGATGGGTGCCCGTCTTTGGAAGTTAGAAAGATAATTTGGCATCCATCAGCCTCAGCTCCTATCACTAACAATAAAATAGTAATCGTTAAAAGAAGAATCGAAATCGCATTTTTGGTTGGTTCATTTGCTTACTAGGAAAATTCCTAACATTTTTTTCTTAGTCCTAGGCACAACTAAACTGATCATAAGCAAAACTTCTGTATATTTGATAGAAGCAGGCGTTACTTTGCGGAAGACCCTGATACGAGTTCACCGAAGATTTCGACTATGAACGCCTGAGAAAAGTAAAACTTGCAAAGAATGTTGTAGTTGCGTAGCTTGGAGAGAAGATTTAATCATTCATAACTTGAAAGCTTACTCTAAACAATAACGCAGAGGCAATTCAATTATCTAAAGTTTGTAAAATTCAACACGGTTACCTCGAGTAACCGGTTAGTTGTTGCAGCTTTAATTAGGAAGAAAACAAATTTCTGCCCCTGGTAACTTTGCTTTAAGGTTCAGTCTGACTGTTTTTCATTACGAATGGTAATGAAAAATAACAGTGGCCTGTTAGGTACGTTTAGTTCAGTAGTATAACTAAGCTAGAGCTGTAAAACTTTTAACATATCGATCCATGTCGGAATACCCTATAACCGTCCACAGCTGGATTAAAGGCCTCTCGCAACGGGAGCATTTGCCAATCACATGGTTAATCAGTGGTTTATATTTTCTACTTACCATCTGCTAAAGTTTTAATTATAAAATTTATATTTTTTATATCAACTTTATAAAACTTTATGTACTTTTTGTTTCGTATATCTATGGGCTTTTAGAAAGTATAAAATTGTTACCATTGTGTTTTTAGACAAAGGCGCAAAATATAATGCAGAGTTTTATGATATCTCATTGCAAGGCTCTGAAGTCTAGTTTAGTCGGAGCTTTAACAGATAGTCATCTTTAGGTATATTTATATCTTATTTTACTAAGCTGACGGTCGGTATTATTATTATAGCTAGAGTGATAATAAGTAGGTAATCGTGAAGCCTTCCAGCTTTCATTGGAGTATCGTGGAGGGTATAAACTCTAAGCCCCTGGAGGCATGCGTCTAATAGTAAAACAATAATGTAGGTAAATTTATGATGACCGTAAGCTAGTGATTAGAATTTTATAAATCAGATGTTTTTAGGTTTGTTGTAGCATTCCACGTATCGAATTAATCTCGTAAAAAAAAAAAAAACGGACAAGCAAAATTCACTTGGAAACTTATACAAATTTAGACAAACGTATCGAGTCCAGTTTCAGACGAAAGGTCTTTTGAAGAATGACTGTCATGAAGATAGACTTTTGCATAACCCTTTGTTTTAGCATTCTAAAGCGTGTCTCAAAAGTCCCATACAATCTCGTGTCCGCGTTCAAAGTATTAAAGGTCTTAGATTTCGTGATATTTTTTTGACATTTGCAAAATTCACGTAGTTCTCTTATAGGTACCATGAATCGGACAAGTATCCTCGGATACCACCAATTTTCTATATTTAATCTTTATTGGTAGCGACGTTGTTATAGGTATATATCATCTTAAGCTGAATGAAGATAAAGTCGCTGAGAACCGCTAGCTTGTTTTACAAGGTAATTCAGAAGAGGGTTGATACTTATAGGACACCAACAATATTAAGTACTACCTGACCCGTGCAACTTTGTCTGCACCAAATCGTTTATTTTCTAAAAATGAATCCTAGCTAGATAGATTTATCACCCCCAAAACCTAAATACTAAATTACATGAAAATCGTTGGAGCTGATTCCGAGATTCCAAGAATTATATACAAGAATTGCTCGTTTAAAGATATAAGATAAGATAACTGTCGAAAAGTAGATAGTAGTCGGTTTTTAATGAGTAAAGTAGGTACCTTCATGATTTGAATTAAAACTTTTCCCCAACAAATGTTGGGGAAAAGTTAGATTCGGAAACTTCTTTCGGGTAGACAAAAATCGTGAAACTCGAGTCTTCGTCAACGACCGCTTTGATAGATTAAGTTTACACGCCTATCAGCAGTCCCGAAAGTTCCAGTTTTTTTGGCGCGTTAGGGAAAAATGATGGCAGTAAATTTTTACGATGCCCGCGCACACCGTCACAAAACTCGACACCCTGGAGTTAGCTATAAGGTTGGACAGTGTGCACTTTTAATTGTCAAAGTCTGCGTTCTCGTTCGGGTGATCTAATTGATTAAATTGTACAAAAATCTCTCTTGTTTGTCCGATAGACTCATGTCTATTAGTATTTATTCCAAATTTAATTATGTTTATTATGTTAATTTCTTGAATTACGTAGAATTGTTTTTTTTTTCATGCTTAAATAAACTTTATTTAACTAGATAATACTTTATTATACAACTTTCTATGTATTAAATATCTTTTTTCTATTGTTGGTGTAGTTTTTTCTACAGACATAAAATAAGGCGAAAGGTAAAATTTTTGAAAAGATTTTTATCTTGTTACGCCAAAGAAATATAAGTTCTAACGCGTGTACATAAGTACACACACACACACACACACACAAACAGGAAACCGGATTATGGAATTTTGATGTAAATCAAAATCTTAGAATCATTAAAAGGTTTACTAAAGAAACTTCATCGCAAAACTGGGCTCAGAAAATGTTACATATTCAGCACAGAGGATGTTATATATTCGTTATATATTCTTAGTTGTGGAATATATGGAAGAGTATAAATATATTGACCACTTAATCTCCTTTAACAGTGGAATGGGGAAGACCAATAGAAGAATAGTAAACCAATGGAAGCATGATAAGATATTCAAAGATGAGCTTTCCAATTACCAAAAAATAATCATCACGTGTAGTATGTATAATGCCATACAACTATACGTCAAGTAAAGTAAGGCAATAATGTTATCCATACTATTTTTATAAATGCGAAAGTAGCTTTGTATGTTTGTTTGTTACCTTTTCACGACTAAACGGCTCAACGGATCTTAGTGAAAATTTGCAAGGGAGTAGATTATATGCTGTAGATGGACTTAAGCTATCTTTAGTCTCAAAAAATAATCTTAAAAGGGTTATGAAAGTTTATTCGAAAGTCCTATGTTTTTGATGTTAGTTACGTGGAAACTGATTGGTAGACTTCACATGCTCGCGAACGTTATAAAAACACTCAGGTATACCTGTTTCCTCGCGATGTTGTCCTTCACCATTAAAGCAAGTAAAAATTTAATTGCATAAATTAAAAATGCATATAACTCAGAAAAGGTACGGGCCGAGAACCAAAGCCGAAACCTTTGCCACTAAGCCATCACAGCTTAATTACCTTCCCGTAAAATAAATTATTATTTCAATAATAAGTTCAAAATAAGCACTTTGTGACTTAAGACATAACATTGGAGTAGGATAGCATTAATTATAAATGAAAGGCGGTCTGACAAATGTGTTTACAAAAGTTTTGCAGTTATTCTTCTTGCGTTAATTGAAATAAACTTTTGTTTGAAGACAAATAACACTTTGAAAACCATTTTGCGTGGGAAGTTTTAACTTCGCTGTGGCTGTGTGCAAATTCCCGACGTCGTCGGTTGAAGTCCAACATAACCCCCATCGAGATTGGTATCAAGATTTTCCCAAAAAAGGAGGGAATTATTTTCATGTTAACTCATTATCATCTATAGCCCATTATTATCCCACGATTGGACATATACTATGTCACTCGCGCACTGATTTAATAAGTGGCAGATCACGGGTTCGGTCGCCGACTTCTTATATTTTCAAATTATTTTTTATTCTAATCATACGTAGAGATTTAGCGTACCGGTACGATGCCACACAATGCAGATAGAGAAAAGGTTTTAATATAACTTTCGTACCTCTGACAGTTTGGCCCCCTACCATCTTAAACTGCACCATAATTTACAAACGGGCGAGATTTCAGTTTACTGCTAACTTAAAGTAGACCATAGGATTTAAAGCTTTCCACGCTACTCCATTTTAGGCTGGTGGGCTTAAAATGAACATTATCACATGCTAGTCATAACATATAAGCGTTGACAGTGGCGTGCACCTAATATATGCACAAAAGCACTGCCTAGTCTAAAATTTATATATAACTCGTATTAGCTTAGCGTTAGCTTTGACAGTTTTATGCAATTTTCCTGCTGAATGCATACCCTGGCTAGAAACCCAGTACACGCCAATGAGCGTTAATAGCCCAGTAGGTAGGAGGTCACAGTAGGGGAGCAGAGTTCGAATCCCAGCACGCACCTCTAACATTTATAAGTTATGTGCGTTTTAAGCAATTAAAATATCACTCGCTTCGTCGTTGAAGGAAAACATCGTGAGGAAACTAAAGGTATCTGGAGTGCACCAATCCGTACTGGACCAGCGTGGTGGACTACGGCCTTTACCCCTTCTCATTGCGGGCGGAGACCCATGCCCTGTGGTGGGCCGATAGTGGGTTGATATGATGATAAGTCACAACTACCGTCACAGACGGCTTCTGGTAATCTATTTTAACCACAACATTACTTAGATACAGAATATGGTTGATAATAATCCGCTTTGCATTTATAAACGCTATTAACTATACATACGATGTAGTACTGACGTAGGTATAATCTGAGATAATAGGTTGCCGACTTAGTATACAGAATAGATTATTCCGCTTCATCTCTCACTAGCTGCAAAGTAGCTGTTGGCTATTAATACAAGCACTCAGTTACTTCAAACACTTACGTGCTAATTGAATCCCGCACGCGGGAAAATTTTATCACTTTTAGTTAATTGATGCGGAGGTTTAAAACGTAATGTATATTTCATCACACTTGCTCGTAAACAGAACCCTATTTCGTCGGTGTAAGGCTCATAATCCAATATATTAGACACGCGTGTTTAATTTTGAAATTACCATAGTTGTGTTTTGTTTATGATGACCCTATTAAGTTTAGTTTGCACCTTACTAAATGTTATAAGAATCAAGATGGACCTCTTTTAGTTTAGCCGGGCAATAAAGATATTTTTTTAACCAACAGAGGTTTTTTTCGGCTTAAAGTAGGCATTTCCATATACTTTTACCAAAAATATTTTTACCTTCTCAATTATGATAGTTCAGTTATCATAACTGCGAAGGTGAAAATATGTTTTTTTTTTAATATTCACAATTCATAACTTATATAACGTTATATTTGAAACATGTTATAAATACGAAAATATTCCCTTTATTATATTTTTGCGCACGATGCTGGCTGTACGTCTAGTTCAAAATCTAGAAAGCGGCCCTGGAAACTTTCATATAGTGGATAAAAGCAAAAATGGTCAAAAAATTTCTGAGAACGCATTAAAGGGTTTGTATTTTTACTCGCTGAAAATCGTTGTACAATGCGTTTCGCTTCGGTACCTTTTAAATAAACATAAATTTGCATTTATTTAAGACTAATATATCCATCTATATAAATTTCTAAGTGGAGAAGCGACGTTATGAAACAGGAATACAATATGCGAGCATATTGAGACTATAAACTAATGTATAGAAAACAGTACGCTCGGCGTCGCAGCGTTGTTCTAATAGTGAAAAAGCGTGAGGCGGCGTAGTAGAAGCAATCTGTCTGCAGAGTATCCGGTTGCAGCGTTATAGATTTTATCATACTAATGAAGTATCATGAATGAAATGTACACGTCGAATATGTAAATGAAAGCAATATAAATGCCAATTGTTCGATGATTGTTCTTACTTTTCCTTAAGAGCATTGAGACCTTAAATACTTACTTCGTTGCCGCTCTGTGCGCTTTTCCATTCAATAATTTGGTTAAGCAACGAGGCCTAATTATTTTTTTTTTTTTCATGTTGAGTACTTAATCGTGTACAGCGGATAAACATTTGGTCACAAATATGGTCAAGAGTAACACATATTGTTTTGTTGTGAAGTATATCAAAGATTAAACAATAATATAGATTTGACCTGCATCTTGGAAACATCTTGGAAAACTCTGCATCTTAAGAAAACGGATATTTTTTCCAATTCTACAAACGATTTATTTGTTTTTTTGTCAATTATATTTGTTATTTTCACTGCACCGATTTAGGATACTTTCTTATCGGAAAAAGACCAAATAAACTGGAACTGTCGGGAATTTAATGAATAAACCTTGTTACCTGAGAATGGTGCAACAGCAAAACCGATAAAGATGAAAATGATAAAATATTTATTTACTCCGTTTTATCCACTCTCCGAACACAGAGCAGAGAAATAATTTAGGTAGGTCTAAGTACGTGTAATATCAAATATTTTTTGGTCCTGTGGCAGGTGGACAGGTGAATACCCCTTGTTATAGTCGTAAAAATGTAATAGGCCCGTTTTGACATTTGTCATCGCGACGTAACTAGTTATGGAACCATAAGACTCGGGACTCGATACTCACGATAAATCAATTCCAGTTTGTATCAGTACTTGATTGATATTATTATGTATTGTAAAGTGTTCGTTTGTTCAAAGTATTCCTTGAACTTCACAAGCAATACGCGTGACTGGCTGTTGATTATACGTCCACTTTTCAACATGTTGAAACAGAGTTAGTACTAAATAACAACAAACACAAAAATCGAATCAAATCACTATGTTTAAATTAATGTCCAAAATAGAAGAGCCATAGTTAACGTAATAGTAAACAATATATATATCAAACTTAAACGAGCGCACAGTCAACTTTACAAGATGAGGAACGAAAAACTGTGGTAGCTAGCCGACCAGAGACAATTCAGATATTGTAAATTACCTTCTTCTTGTAAATAAGTACGTATCTGCCTGCTTTGCATTTATTTTTTAAATAAGTGGTATTTAAGAAATAAATGCATGAAGGGATAAAACGTAACTCCCAGAAGCATTTTCTTGCAGTCTTTACTTCGTAAAGTGAAGGGCTTCAGAACGTAGGTAGAAATGACGAAAGAAAATTATAAAGGAAAAAAAAAAATTTTAAAACATAATTTATTTAACACATAATAAAACAACTATTTAAAAAATAAGATAACATAGAAAACAACAAATTTTTAACATAACTCCAAAATATAATACAAAACTTTTCTATCATGCTACATCCATTTTATTTTCAAACAAATAAAAAAAAGGCAAAGTAATAAATTTATCCCCTTTATAAGAGTTAACAAGGAAAGTACCTAGCGATTTACTACACTTTAACTTGTCACCGACCTAATAGATGCTGTAATTAATTTTTTATTTGTAGAAAAAAAACCGAATTTCTTAAGCAACTAAAAATAGTCGTTTAAGAAAATCGGTATTTTTTCTTATTTTTTTTTAAAATTAATATGTCATAGTTAAACCAATTTTGATTTAATGCATATTTAAATCAAAATTGCTAAGCGGTTTTGCCCAGAGGCTAGGTCTTCGGCTTCAATCTACTTTCGAAGGGGTGAGTTGAAATCCCAGCACCTCCCCACCTCTAACTTTTCTATCTAAGTTATGTGCGTTTTAAGTAATTAAAATTTAACTAGCTTCAACGGTGAAGGAAAACATCGTGCGGAAACCTGCATGCTTGAAAATTCTCCATAATTCTCTCATAGGCGCGAGCGTGCTACAGCCTAACCCCTTGTCAATGTGGGAGGAGACCCGAGCCGTAAATAAATATTACAACAAAAGTAAAATACCAGGTAATAGATAAACTTAACGTTGCTAATAGCCATTTGGTTCCGACAACTAACTTTATAAACGTTCCGACAACTAACTTTGTATCACTCATGCGGGGAAAGTAGTATCTTGACGCTCGCTGTTGTGGTTGAAAAAGAACCGTTTGCCTATTTTAAAATTTGAGTGCGACAAGAATAATTTGAGTGCGACAAGTAAACTTGTCGCACTCAAATGTTAAAATGGGCAAACGGTTCTTTTTCAAATTTGAGTGCGACAAGAATAATTTGTCAAGCAAACTTGACAAGAACAAATTTTAAAATGGGCAAACGGTTATTTTTCAACCACAACAGTGAGCGTCAAGATACTACTTTCCCCGCATGAGTAATACAACAAAGTATGTGCAACAAGTGCGACATCGATTACCCACTCAAGCGAGTGACCGCACTCGCTTCTCTCGTGCGTTCAACTTCGCTTTCGTGGGCAATCGACAACTTGTCGCACTAGTTGCACAATATACTATTATAAACTAACCAATGCAATCCACTCAGGAATTTGAACGCAAACAAGTATTCTCATAGTTTCTAAACCATTTGTGATTTAAACTGTAGCCTAGGTATTTAATATTCTACTTCTGTTTATGTATTTCATAACTTACTGTTTTAATTCGACTAAAGTACTTAGTTATTGTAAAATTGAACCGGAATACACGACAAATTATTTCAGTTCTATTCACTACGCTTTTTTTGTTCTTTTTTTTTTTAACAAAAATGTTATCGACTTAGCAACACCACTGACCTATTTATAAAAGAACTGGACAGTTGACTGGCTACTGTTTAATCACCTCTGGGAATATACATGAGTTCACACTGTTTGGCATATTTACTGTATCGTATACCTTAAATTATTATAGATCTTGTTGTTTTTCCTATCTACGTATATACACGGTGACTTTTTTATTGCCTTACAATATCCTGCTAATCTGTTTAATGTCGTTTTGTCATTGGAAAAAAATAATGAAATAAATAAATTTAAATAAGTATATTACGGACAATAACACAGATCGCCATCTAGCCCCAAAGTAAAACGTAGCTTGTGTTATAGGCACACAAAGCTGACTGGTGAATATATATAAATAATAAACACATAAACACTCAGGCACTGAAAAACAAGTTTATAACACTATCTATTTCCAGTAGTGGGAATGGAACCCACAGCCTTCAATTCAATAAATTTTAGGGGTTTCCTGCAGCGTAAAATAATATTTAAATAGGTACCTAATTTGATTTGAGCTGCTTCGAAATTTCTAAATACAGAAATTAATTTGTATTTTTTTATCACTTGTGTAGTAAACTTTATTTATCCAGAATTTCACTTAAGAGTTTCGAGTCGGCTGTCGAAGTTCGACAATAAAAAAACTATGTCCTAATTTTGTCTTACTCTAGTATAGTCTTTGCACATTGCATTTGCATTTCATAAAAGTGCCTCCTGGTTCTACATGGCCACAACTAACCGCAACTTAGAATTCCACGCGAAGTTCGAGCTCTCTAACTTAGAACAACACTTTAAAAGCTCTCCAGATAGTTTAGACATGTTCTTACACTACCGAATCCACTTATGAAACGCTCAGAACATGTTCTGTACGTCCCACTATACATCGCAAGAAATAGAAAGCCCCATCGACTTAACCTCTACTCGCTCGTAGACTCGCCGGGTCTTCGCCGGCGAAGACGAGGTTGCCTACAGAGTGATTACGTCTCTCACGACAAGCTTACGACAAACTGTATCATTGCTGTCAAACGACACTTTTACATACAAAAAAAATACAAAAGTTTCGTTTGACAGCAGCAATGATACAGTCTGTCGTAAGCGTAAGCAGCAGCATTTTACGCCTGTTGTTCTTTAACGTCATCCGGACGAGAGTCTCATACACGGACGATCGGTGGAGGTTCGCGATATTCCGTTAACAGACGGACGGATGGATAGTTCGATGGACGTACTAAAAGACGGATAAACGGCGGAAGCTTTATAATGGAGTCACGTTCAACCTTCGGGTACATAACCTAAAAAAAAAGAACATAAAATTAAACAAAACAGTAAAAAAAGTAAAAAAAAAAAACTTAAGTTACATAAAAGACACTACATACTTATATTTCAAAAGTAATTTAAATAATCTCTTTAAAATAATATTAATAAAAAATGATAAATGAAGAGATGAAGTTTACGTCACGCATATAACTTATTAATCCCATAGAGAATAACAAAAAACAATTTGACATAGAATATAAAGCAGGCACACGTTTTAAAAGACCTAGAAAAAAGTTTGTATCGAAAAATAATATTGGAATAGAAATGAATTTGATGTCAAAGTTTACATTTATTCAATAGCTAATATTGAATAAATGTAAACTTTGACATCAAATTTAACATCCGAAAAATATTGTTTTCAATAAAATAGTTTAGATATATTTTTTTGAATGTAAACACTATACATGCAAATGTCATTCATTTTATTATAAACTATCGTGCAAAAAGGCAACCCATCCCATTGGAATATACATGGTATGCAAGTTAATAAATAAAACGACTCAGGATTTCCGAACCAAACTTCTATCAATTAATAAAGCTCAATGCATTGAATTCAATTAAATTAAAAATAATTCAATGTCTTTATAATAAATAATAAATATACTACGACAATACACACATTCGCCATCTAGCCCCAAAGTAAGCGTAGCTTGTGTTATTGTCATTAAGAAAGCTGATGAATATTTTTATGAATATAATACACATAAATACTTATAATATATAAACACACAGACACTGAAAAACATTCATGTTCATCACACAAGCATTTTCTAGTTGTGGGCATAGAACCCACGGCCTTGGACTCAGAAAGCAGGGTCGCTGCCCACTGCGCCAATCGGCTGCCAAAATTATTTTTTTTTTGGAACTGAAAACTTGTTTAGCTACTTTAAGGAGTTTGTTATAGAGGGCAAACTTATGGGTTGGCGTCACCAATGACCTCGATATGCTCGCGGCGTATTGCGCTAGCCATGCGGTACGTAGCGGTTTGTTAATTTTTATATCTTTTCGGTTTGTTTATATATCTTTGTTTTTTTTTTACGGTCTTTTTTTATAATTAAATAAGAGAGCGAAGTTTGTGTTAACTAAGTTAACTGATGAAGGTATATCTTTATGAATAATATACGTAAATACTTATAATATGCATGTAAACACCCAGCCACTGAAAAACATTCATGTTCATCCCACAAACATTTTTCGAGAGTTTTCCGTAATGTTTTCAAAGGCGTGTGGAATCCTCCAATCCGCTCGAGGTCAGCAGCGAGGTGGACTACGCCCACGGTAATTGTTGGAGGAGACCAACCCTTGAGTGGGTTGGTCACGATGATCAGGGTATACACGCGTTATCAGACACAATATATTAACAGCTGAGACAGCATGCGTTGTGTTAATACATCAGTGTAATGTATAAATGATCAAATTCATAATAGTAAAATTATATTAAATCAACTCTTATATCATTTTAATGTAAATAACTTACTACACCCTGAGCAGTATGGCTTCACTAAAGGTCGTAGCACAACGGACGCAGGCGCTAAATTTATAAAACATGTTTATGATGCCTGGGAATGTTCACAGAACGCCATGGGTGTTTTTTGTGATCTATCTAAAGCTTTCGATTGTGTTGATCATAAAACCTTGCTTCTTAAGCTAAGCCACTATGGTATCCAAAACGTTGCACTAAATTTGGTTGCCTCTTATCTCAGCAATAGAACCCAAAGAGTTTGCATAAATGATGCAAAGTCTCAGGGTTCAAATACCTCAATGGGTGTCCCACAAGGCTCGATTTTGGGTCCTTTTCTATTTTTAGTGTATATAAATGATCTACCGTACCATGTCAGTGGAACATGCGACATTGTATTGTTTGCAGATGATACATCTCTAATTTTTAAGACTGATAGGAGTAAAGATAACTCTGACGAAGTAAACCGTGTTATGTCGCATGTGTCGCACTGGTTTACAGTTAACAACTTACTTTTAAATGCAAAAAAAACAAAGTGTGTCGAATTTATCTTACCAAATGTAAAGAAAATTGATAAAAATATAATGATAAATGGTGAATCACTAAAAATAGAGACTTCCACAGTTTTTCTGGGCGTGACCTTGGATAATAAGCTACAGTGGGGTGCCCATATAGATTCACTAGCGGGTAAACTAAGCTCGGCTGCCTACGCAGTCAGAAAAATTAGACAGATTACTGACGTTGAAATAGCTAGGCTAGTTTATTTTGCGTACTTTCATAGTGTTATGTCCTATGGAATCTTGTTATGGGGTAAAGCAGCTGATATCGAAACTATATTTATATTGCAGAAAAGAGCTGTACGGTCAATATATAAACTTAAATCACGCGAATCCCTCCGTGAGAAGTTTAAAGAAATAGGCATACTTACTGTAGCTTCACAATATATTTATAACAATATAGTATTTGTAAGACAACATATTAGTCTTTATACACAAAAAGTGGACATAAACAGTCGACTTACAAGAAATGGTCATAAATTAGTGTCATCTGCATATCGTCTGCGTAAGGTACAGGGATCATTTGTGGGATTGAGTATACGCTTTTATAATATGATTCCTAAGGTGATTTTGGACCTGCCAATGCACAAGTTTAAAGAATTTGTTAAAACACATTTATTAGAGCGAGGTTACTATACAATTGATGAATTTTTTAATGACAAGGTTGCTTGGAAGCATCCGGCTCCGCTTTCAGCTCTCACAAGATAGAAAAATGAATGTTAAAATACAAAATGTAAATTGTTGATGTTGGAAAAGAGCAACTGCTGAGTTTCTTGCCGGCTTCTTCTCGGTAGAATCTGCCTTCCGAACCGGTGGTAGAATCACTACAAACAGACAGACTTGACGTTTCAAAAGTGCTTATATTAGGCCTACTTGAAATAAATGAATTTTGAATTTGAATTTGAATTTGAGTATATAAACTCGCGTTCCCCAACCACTTTTACCGCGTACGAGTTAAACTTAAAAGATATATATATATGCTAAAGGGGAGTGGTTAAGTCATACATTGATGCTCCGCTCCCATTGGCCGCAGCTTGATATTATATGCCCTCGATAAATGGACAACACAAACTCAAAAAGAGATTCGAATCAGTAAGAAACGAGCGCGTTCACACTCTTGTATTAGCAGGGAACTAGTCTGGGTAGATACTATCACCATCGTTATTTCTATCTCTAAGCAGCATTGATGCAATGTTGTGTTCCGGTCCGAAGCTCCGATACGCCGGTGTAATAAAAGGCACATCACGCTTAGCACCGCCCCCAAGTTACACGCGCATGCGCGAGCGACATGAAAACAAAGTTTCGCAAAAAAAAAAACAATAACAAAACACCGCCTTTCTCGGTTCGCTACAATGTATGTAATTTATAGTAAACGCTAAACTTTTAATTATTTGTTCCTATACTCTAGTTTATGCGAAATGGAAAAAAGGTTTCGCTGTTTTTAGGGTTTCCGTAAGCGAATTGTCCCGCTTTCCGTCTATCTTTCAGTTTGTGCGACCTCGGTGGTTCAGAATATGTATCTCTTTTGCTGCTATTAGAACATTTAGTAAAAGTAAATGAAGAATCAAATTCTCCATACACGAAACTTGTTATATCTATACTTGTAATAAACTGGAAGATTACTGTACATTTATTATATTTTGAAAATTTTGATCGGGGGATGCTTTCTAATCGATACGTGTCTGTCTGTCTGTCTGTCCGGGCATCACGTGAAAACTACAGAACGGATTTAAATAAAATTTGGTATAGTTAAGAAAAAGTAGAATTTGATATCTACTTTTTCTTTAATGATAACAGTTATTTTTAACCACCTAACAAAAACGGAGGAGGTTCTCAATTCGATTGTTTTTTTTTTAATGCTTGTTAGCTCAGAACTCTGTCATTTATAAACAGATATACAGCGGAAAATACACGAAACTTGTTATATCTATACTTGTAATAAACTGGAAGATTTCTGTACATTTATTATATTTTGAAAATTTTGATCGGGGGATGCTTTCTAATCGATACGTGTCTGTCTGTCTGTCTGTCCGGGCATCACGTGAAAACTACAGAACGGATTTAAATAAAATTTGGTATAGTGGTAGCTGGTATTCCCGGTCAACATATAGAATACTTTTTATCCTGATAAACAATAAGTTTCCTCCGGGAAACGGGATGAAAATTTTATCAATTTTAGTTCATAACTCCGTTAAATTTGAACCGATTTGAATAATTATTTTTTTATTTGAAAGTGTATACTAACAAGCGTGTATTGTCTTATTGTACTGAAGATCTGATAAATATTGTAGGAGATAAAGGACATAACTCATCACAGATACTAGCATCTTACCATCCTACTGATACTATCCTATACTGATATTATAAATGCGAAAGTTTGTGAGGATAAATATAAATAAATAAATATATTACGACACACCGCCAATAGCTTGTGTTATGGGTACTAAGATAACTGATGAATATTTTTATGAATAATATACATAAATACTTATAATATACATATAAACACCCAGACACTGAACAACATTCATGCTCTTCACACAAACATTTTCCAGTTGTGGGAATCGAACCCACGGCCTTGGACTCAGAAAGCAGGGTCGCTGCCCACTGCGCCAATCGGCCTTCTTATGACGGAGGATGGATGATAGTACGGATGGATGGTTTAAGTGTGTATATAGAGTATTTATAAATATCAATTTTGTTTATATACTCGTACCTGCAAATTCCTTTTTAAATTATTCCATTTGAACCTATCGCTTAGAAATTGAACCTGCAATTCGTTTCTGGGTTTTTTTAAGATATTAACACCTCTAATAGCCGATTCGGTGCAGACGAAGTTGCGCGGGTCAGCTAGTATATAGTAGTATATTTTACTAAAATGTTAGAATTTCCACGGTTAACATAAGGCACACGAGTCAGTTGACAATGCGATATACTTGACGCTTGTGCTTATATTAGGCCTACTTGAAATAAATGAATTTTGAATTTGAATTTGATATCTACTTTTTCTTTAATGATAACAGTTATTTTTAACCACCTAACTAAAACGGAGGAGGTTCTCAATTCGATTGTTTTTTTTTTAATGCTTGTTAGTTCAGAACTCTGTCATTTATAAACAGATATACAGCGGAAAATAATATTTTTTTGTTAGGCACTTTTTGCGTGGCACCGACTTAAAAATATTGTATTGTCTATTTTCGTCCTGCAGAAGAGGGCTGTTCGTTCTATCTACAAAATGGGTCCGAGAGAGTCATTGAGAGATAAATTTAAAGATTTTAAAATAATGACAGTGTATAGTCAGTACATATTTGAAAATTTAATGTACGTTCATAAAAACATTTCTAAGTTTAAGAAAAAATGTGACTGCAATAATTTAAACATTAGAAGTAAGAATAAACTTACAGTGCAATATACTAGGTTACATAAAATTCATAATTCGTTTAAAGGAAATTGCATACAATTCTACAATAAACTACCAATTGTCATCTTGGAGATGTCTCTTAAAAAGTTCAAAGTTTGTATTAAACGTAAGCTTATAGAAAAGTCCTATTATAGTATAAAGGACTACGTAAACGATAAAAAAGCTTGGGTGTAAATTATTGCTCTAACCAGGTTGCTCTTCTAATAATTTAAAATGACATTGTGAGATGGTGATAACAAAAAAAAAAAAAAGCTAAGGCTAAGTTTGTTGTGGGCTTCTTCTTAGACCAGGACGCGTTTGGAACCCTCGTAGCTTTAGTTTTAAGTTTACGAATGTGGTTATCGCCATCATCTCACTACCGTGTGGTTCTTATGTACGCATCAAAAGTGCCACCTGTGGGCCTACTTGAATAAAGATATTTTTGACTTTGACTTTGACTTTGTAAAAAATATTTATTTCTTTCTTTTTAGATGTATAGAGAAACCGGTTTTTTTTTTACGTAAATTTTTTTTTTGGGTGTAGGAGCTTGGAGTTATGCAAGATTCTCTTATAAACTTTCAAAGGCGGGCACCCATCCGTTTATTTACCTGGATCAACTTTACAACAAAACAACGTAACGCGGACAATCCGTAAACACGGACAAAGAAAGCAGGCACCAGTTAAAATAAAAAAAATATATCGTCATCATCATCATCATATCAACCCATTGCTGGCCCAATACAGAGCACGGGTCTCCCACACAGTGAGAAGGGTTTTGGCCGTAGTCCACCACGCTGGCCCAATGCGGAAAATAATTATACTCAGTGTCAAACGTGTCACAGTTAATTATGCAAGCGTTGCTAAGCAATGTCTATAGCTTCATTAACCATGTCTGAGAACAACTGTTGCCCAAACTAATATTGCGGTTACGATTTACTAATTCGATTGAAGTAGGCTCACCACCTGCACTCGATTGATTCGGATAGTCATTATTTCGCTCATATCAATTAAATAAACAAATTTTCAATCGCCTTTATTAGGAATATTACATTATACTTACAAAATTGTATAGGAACTACATTCTATATCATTATTCAGTTTTTCGAAGTTATACTTCTTTCGGCGCGATGGGGAATAATTATGAGGGTAAATTTTTACGATGCGCCATCACAAAAAACCGACACCCTGAAGCTAGCTGCAGTCAATTTTAGTTTTCAAAATAAGTTTTGACAGTGTACACTTTCAATTGTCAAAGTCTGTGGGCTCATTCCGGTGATTTAATTGATTCAATTGTACAAAAATCTCGAATTTTGATGTTGTGTGAAACTTGGTCATGCAATATAGGTAATGCGTTGTAATAAAACTTTCCGTGTATTAAATACCTTTTTCTATTGTTAGTGTTGTTTTTTCTACAAACGTAGAATAAGGCGAAAGATAAAATTTTTGAAAAGATATATATCTTGTTAAGCCAAAGAAGTATAACTTCTAACACATGTACATAAGTAATCTACAATTAATAAATATGTGTCGACATGTGTCTGTCAGGTATGCTCACGATGTTACCGTTGAAGCAAGTGATATTTTAATTGCTTAAAACGCATATAACTTACAAAAGTTAAAGGTGCGTGCTGGGATTCAAACTCGAAATTAAAGTCGACTATTATTAGCAAATCTAATAACACTCTCGAACTTACTCGCGAGCTTAACGGGCTCCCGGAGGCTTGGAGGAAAACCGCTCGATTTATTATCTCCGAATTGGTACAGCGGATTTCTCAACGGAAAAATCCAATTCCGGGAAACTGAGGCAACGCCCCGTGGTCTATTTTTGAACGTGTTAACCAATCACCGAGCTGTTGATTATATTCGTTATCATAATAATAGTACGAGCCATCCGCACACTTCGGAAAGTTTATATTACTATTTTTACTATGCATATCACAAAAAAATATTTAACTCATTACTTTACTGTACGGGAAGAGTGGCGCGGCCGGTACAATAGTGAATATTAAATTAATAATTACTGTATGTGGTGAATTGGTTTGATTAATTTGTAAATGTTTACCCTACACTGAACCATCTGGAATTAATTTATACATTAAATCACCGATCGGCTCGGGCGATAGTTAATTCAGTTATCAGTATCTGCTGACACGTTCGGGACGGCGTATTACATGGAATTGTTTGTTGTACAAATTGAATGGCTACAAGCAATGGAACAGATAATTTGTTTTGGCTCTAGAGCTTGAACTCAAGTTTACTCACATCACTATATCATCTTACGTTTAAGCGACTTAAATGATAATTAGGGAGATTCAAAGTGATTTTTACAAAAATAGAAGAGGTAGTTATTGGTGAAGTCGATTTGCTCGAATACAGTTGCTTTTGCATTGACACTTCACTCTTATACGGGGACTTGAGAGACAGAAAGATGTTTTTAATAAGTATATTATGATTGGATGAGAGGCTACGATGCAAGCAATCGATATTAGCTTGACGTTAACAACATTAGCGTTCGTTAAACTTTATAGCTTGGGAATATGATTAAAACATTTATCGAAGTAAAACTTCTTTAGGCGCGACTAGGGAGCAATTCAGATTTTTTTTCAAATCAAAACACCGATCTTAATATGATACTTTTCATCCTGGAGTAACGTTCACGGGGGATTAAAAAAAGTCTTTGTAATACATACTATTTATAATGAGACTGTTTTAAAAGGATACACTTTGCATAGTGTTTAGCTGCTTTTTATCCTGGGAAAACTAACAGTTAAATCAATCATTTATTTATTTTGCTAGAATATGATTTAATTTTTATAATTTTTACATACCCTGCAAAAATTTGTCGTTAATCACTTTAACATTTTCCAACATTAAATAACAATTGGAGAAGTCGCATTAAACATTAAAAACTAATGAAAATATAAAGGAAATACCGAAGTTAAAATCACGGATCAAATGAACATGAAATGTAATTTTATTAAATGTATAAATGAATTAATTAATGTTTATAATTATTAAATTCTAATGAAGGTAGTCATTGATATTATAATGAAGCTAAACGAACAAAGCAGCCGAAGTAGCGGGCAACTTTTAACTATTTATAAAATAATTAACTCATTATCAAATAATTAGTTCAATGTTAGGCTTTGGATCAGATAATATATTCAGCAGTTAGGTTCTGATAGATTGACTTACTGACAAAATACGATTTCATCCAAGTAAATAATAAACCGTTTACAGGTGATCATGTCTACCTTACTTCTGTTCCTTCACTATCGGAGAGTCATTTCATTGGCTGACCCATTTTTAATTTTAATTGACGGACCAATCAGATAACCCCCCTACTGTAAAGGGGAGGCGGTCTGTAAACATAGCAACACTTCGCCAGTTGTAAGAAGGTTGTGCGTGGGAAAAGGTGTGGGGGGAGGACCAGGATGTGGGAGGGATAGAGTGTGCGAGCGACTGGGTGTGCAACGGACACGCCCTGCAAAGCACCGCCCTATGTCGACCAATCTGAGACGTAGGTGTTAACCCTCATGTGTCTGTAACTACACCGGCAACCACGTCCTTCAGACTGGAAAACAGCACTGCTGATTACTAACTTATATAAAAAAAAAAACGGCCATGTGCGAGTCGGATTTGCGCACGAAGGGTTCCCTACCAAAGTCTACAAAAATGGCAAAAAAAATTACGTCTGTTGTGTGGGATCCCCTGTTTACCTCCTATTAGCTACTTTAAATATGAATTTTATTTTAATTTAATTCGTTATTTTTAAAGTATAGTATAATATAATTATATAATAATGTAAGTATAGTATAATTCAATAATATAATATTGCCAAGCCTTCTGCGGCTATTAATATCGAGCAAAAAGAGCATACAAATCACCTTAAATGCATTCCAAACTTTGTAGATATATCGAGGAACGATGACAATACACTAATTTGATAAGATTAAAAACCGTTAACAATTTATCTAAAAGAATTATTTATTTTTAAAATGCAAAAGATAAATATGGTTACCGTGGGATATCCTTTGGAGATAAAAATATACCATCGTAACCTTTTTTAAAGTGTATAATACTGCAGAACATTATTTTGATTTCTCAGGGTTCGGCCAGCGTTTGCAATCTAAGTGCAAAACAAATGTGTTTATTTTCGACCTCGCATTAGAAACCTCTAAAATTATCAGCATTTTAACCTATATTATGTATTAGGTATACAAATAAACCTTCCTCTTGAAAAACTATATCTATTTTTAAATCTAGGAGAATCTTTACGTTAGCTGATTTATTGAAGAGGGTCGTAGACCGCGTACCAGCGCTACATTCCGTGGCTACGCAGGGCATATCTTCCGCATACTATTAATGTATTAATGTTTCGCACAGGCCTCCGCTCTTTTAGGAGAGATGGTTTTAGAGCATAGACGCACCACGCTGCCCCAATGCGGGTTGGTGGACTCTAACGACTATTATCACAAGTCATAATTTCCTAGCCACTATAACGTGACAGTCAGAGGACAGACATCGTTTAGACGGTCGATTGGCTTAGCGGGCAGCGACCCTGCTTTCTGAGTCCAAGGCCGTGGGTTCGATTCCAACAACTGGAAAATGTTTGTGTGATGAGCATGAATGTTTTTCAGTGTCTGGGTGTTTATATGTATATTATAAGTTTTTATGTATTAGATTCATAAAAATTTTCTTAGTACCCATAACACAAGCTACGCTTACTTTGGGACACGACAATACACACATCGCCACCTAGCCCGGTGGCGATGTGTGTATTGTCGTAGTATATTTATTTATTTAGTCAATATAGTAATATGAAATAGCAGGGTACAGCGAGTGTTAATACAATATGAAATCGTTGCTCTAGATATGAATATTGCACGTGTTCTGTATTGTATTATGATATCCAGTAGGTATCTACTTAGAATATGAGCTCAAGCCTAGTTACCTTGACATTGTGTACTTCGCTCACACGTATCTCTATAGGTACTGCATGTTATAGATATACCTGTGTTCCGGTCAATTTCCTGCCAATTTGACTGATTTGCTTCAACTATGCGAGCTTCGGAGTTCACTTCAAATGTCAACGAATATATTACTGAACTTGCGGTTACAATTTCTAGTACGTTTAACACCTTAGAGGTATTTTATTAGTATAGACGTTTTCAGTATAGAGGTATTTTATCTCTTTACATAGTTTAAAACAAAATCGCTCCCACTGTTTGTAAGCTTAGATCTTTTAAACTACGCAATGGATTTTAATGAAGTTTTCAGCAATAGATATTGTGTTTTAAGAAAAAGGTTCCTGTAGTACACATAGCGTGCACATGCATATTATAGTTAAGAACAGAAATAAAATTCAAAGATTTTTAATGCGATGTCGTAACAAACATATTTCGAAATACATTGCAATCGCAACGTCCGGCCGCAAATAGAATTAGTTTTTGACGTGTATCAGTTTTTTATAGTATTAATAACAATTAATTATTATAATGGAAAATACGCTACACAACGATTTATTACGTCGTTAGGTACCTACACGGTACAATCGATCAAGAGCTATCAAGGCGCTATTCTTTTGACGGCAAAACTTTGGTTCTATTATAAATTTTAAATAGCCTGTTCTACTTAGGTATTTACTTAAAAATATTTTTCTCATTTTCTGTGTTTCAAGTGAATTGTTATAAATTCTCACCAGGCCTGGGCCCTGATTTTCTATATTGTCATTGAAATCTTCACTGTCGTACGTCATGTCATATTCTTCAGCTCTTCCTGACAAAAGTACTGGCAAGTTTTAAAACCCATTTTAAAGACAGAGAATGCGGGCCTTGATATAAATAAGATAAGGTAAACCTCGTTCCCGCCTTTGACATAAGTAAGTTATGAGATTTTGATAAAGTAGGTTTGTACTTGACAAAGTTATTTAATTGCCTTCAATACAATTTAAATTTTCGGTAAAACTGCTTCCAGTATTAACACTAAAATCACTTTTGGGTAAAATTAAATGATCTTTGGCTACTGTACTTTTACGGTTGTTTTGACTCCATTTATTTTTACGTCAGTGTTCGGTTGTATAAAACTAAGACTTTCCTCGCCAGGTTGAAATTCTAGGTAGGTTTCGGCCGTGTACGCTAAAATCTTTAAATGAAAATTGCAGTAGAAGCTACGGTGCAATTCATTTGATTGAGCTGGATTCTAGCTTGGAGGAAATAAAACAATGGGTTGACGATATATGTTTTATCAAAAGTAAAAAAATCTATTGAAAGGTTTTCAAAATCTAGAAAAGGAGGATGGGGCAACTTCATCTATCTGTTTGTCTGTCACAAGTTTTAAACTCAGTAAATAGTAATGCTACCGACTTGAAATGTGGAATATACGTAAGGCAACATTGTCCTTTACAAAAACGATTTAATAAACTTTTACTTGCATAAACTTTGACTTTAAATTTTAAACTTTTACTTTAAATTATTAAAAAAATGACTGAAATAGGGTTGAAAATGTAATTGGGGTTTAATTCCTATGTAAGTGTTTGGGCCCACATTTTTTGGTTTATGGTGGACAATGGCCTAAATAATATCACCAAAGTTTACAAAGTGAGAATGAAAAAGCAAGGAAACGTAGCAATAGGATGATGGGTCAGGGTATGTTATTTAGAAAAGCGGAAGAGAGTTTGTATGGGAAACATTAGAAATTGCACGTGGACGAAGACGCGGGGGACCGGTAATTAAAGTAGAAGAATAAAATAATGTCCTATTTACCGTGCGGAGAATTACCCCATGTGGGGTAAACCAGGCGACCGGGGGTCAAGGCAATAGATTAATTAACTAGCGGGCTATCTTATACGAATAACACCACTTTTATTATTTCTGTTTCATTCCGAGATACGAAACTCTATAACTGAGAGTACCTACCCGCACTTAACCGGTTTGAAGTTGGTCTAGATATAGAAATCATAACTTGCATTCACAGCCGCATATGAAACCTTGTAAATTTATTGAAGTTTGCTCAGCCTCAGCAATTAATATTATTTTTTCACGACAGTAAAAATTAGAAACCTTATGAAAATCTCTATTTCCTATTTTCTTCTTTATATTTTTTACTCGTGAAGATAATATAGGTGGGATTAACTTTACACATAATTTTTCCCTGGATAATGCCTCTAGATCAGCCATATTTGTTTTGTAAAATCAGTCTTTTTTTTGTAAATCCAAAGTCTTACACGTGTCCAAATAATTTCTTTTTCGTGGAAAACTAATGACTTTAGAAAATCTGACCCTCTTAAGTGAACAAAAATCCTCCATGTTTAGAAGACCATAATACAAAAATATCAAAAAAGAAAAAATAACATGATTATATTATAGTAAGAGAAACCTCGTAATCTTTCTTAAAATATTAGTGCCAAAATAATTGATTCGGGTCAGTTTTTGATGAGAAAACCGGATAAATCGAAACGTCGATCTTGTTTTTGTAGGTCAAATCGCTCTGAGCTACAGAGATGTCTTATCGCACTCTAAGGGGGGGAGAGGAAGGTATGAGGAGCTAAGCGCGTTTTCACCCGACCTCAAAAAATTGGAGGTTTTCAATTTTTCTAATTGTATCTGTCACAAGATTGGCGGAGTAATCTTGTAAATATAATATTATATTTTAATGATTATTTTGGTTTGGTACGTTATACAACAGAGGTGGTGGAGATATCGAGGGAACTCTTCAATTATTATAGGCACACCTGTATATAGGTGCTATGCAATTTATGCTCGTCACAATAATAACGCTGATAGTGAAAAGCAAGATGTAAAGGATTATGAGCAACATTGAGATTTGGATATTATACCTTAGATAATTGCATTACTATCCACTAAAATGCATATAAACAAATTTTTGACAAACAATTATCGACTTTGTTGAACAACTAAAAAGCAAGAAATAAGTATTTTCTACAAAATTTTTAAGTCGGTGCCAAGTAAAATGAAGAAAATTAGTTACTTTCGTTTATTATGTTCTATAAAAAAGGAAACCGTAAACAGAGTATATCTATAGTCAGTAATTTTACATTTTATTTGGCACCAACTTAAAAATGTTGTAGAGAATATTTATTTCTGGCTTTTTAATTGTTTAACAAAGTTGTTTATTTTTTGGTCAATTTTTTTTTCAAATATTGTCTTTGATATGTATTATTCGTCCTTTTTTAAAGTTAGTTTATGGTTTAGTTAAGTTTATTTAAATTATTGATTGTTGATATGTTATATATTGATATGCTAATTTTTTCCTGTTGTTCATATTCTTTTAAATAATACAAAATACAATTCATAAGGTCGTTTTATTAATAATATTATTCATTATTCTTGAATGTTTATGACAATGACAAATTCAAAATTCGTTTATTCAAGTAGGCCTAGTTTATAAACACTTTTGAAACGTTAAGTCAGTCAGTGCTTGTAGTGACTCTACCACCGGTTCCGAAGGCAGATTTAAACAAGGAGAGCCGTCACACTCTCAGACACTTAGCAGATTGCTCTTTTTCAACATCATTTTACAGTAAAACAACCTTTAGAATTTTTCTATCTTGTGAGAGATGAGAGCGGAGCGGCCAGTTTCCAAGCAGCCTTGTCGTTAAGAAATTCTAACTTGATAGTAGCCACGATTGATTAAATGTGTTTTATACATTGTTTAAACTTAGATAAAGGTAGATCTAATATTAACTTCGGTAATACCCATATATACCCATCCCCACGAAGGATTTATTTACTTAAGTTCATATTAAGAGGAATTAGCAAAGCTCAGACAGGCCGTCGAGCAATTACGAGCATGAAGCAACCAAAAAATTGTATTTTAAAATTGATTATTAAAAAGCAATCAGTAAAATCAGTTCCCTACTTCTACATATCTTTTTTACTGTAATTTATGTAATGATAAAAGTACTATGATATGTAGCAATAATTTATAAGTATGGAAATTGCTTAATAAATTGAAAATGACAATCAGGACCCTCCAGTAGTAAGTAGCGAATAATAAATTATAAAATATCTTGCTAAAATATCTTGTATGTTTAAGAGAGTTCACAGTGCTCTTTTAATATTAAACTAGAGAGCAATGAGACTTCAGAACTGTTGTGATAAAAAACTCAAACGGCAAAGCGGGAATTCCGACGGATGACAATTCTAAATGGCCGTTTCCAGAGTGAATGGCATTTGTCAGAACGTATAATGATAACACATTGCCGGTATGTTGAGAGGTACATTTAGAAATGATTCTATATACGCTGTCATCTTGAAAAAAAAAGAAATGAATAAATTATGAAGTGGTAGACCGAGGTTATTCTTTCTTTATATTATAAATGCGGAGATTTCTCTGTTTGATTGTTTGTTCCATAAGTTGGTTACCGTATTTGTGATTATTCATTGTTAAGTCAACATGTCCTGAGGATTCTCCGTTACCGTAGCGTAACGTGAAGAGTTAATTTTGGAAAGATCTGTCTGAGTATGAAGATTGAAGAAATTATTAATTGGACTGTACCGATTTTCCTGCTTTTCTTTTCTTTTATGGCAAAACATTGTTCATCATGTAATTTTGGTTAAACTACAGTCTTGGCACAGAGATACTTAAGCACCCAGGCACCGTTGACGCGATTTTTTTTGGATAGCCAAGCGCACGAACGTGTCTATCTTGTAGCAAATAGGGATAAAAACTCGTATTGTTACCAATCCCTTTTTTTTGGGCGTGGTGGAAAAGTGTAAAGCGTTTGCCGGCTCTGTTATTTCAGACATTATATGCGACGTATCAATAAGAGTTTAGAAAAGCTTAATATAACGGGAAACACAGAAGGCAAGAGACCGAGAACCCTTTCACCAAAAGAGGCAGTTCAGCATACAATACTTTTTAACACGAAAAAGCAAACATTTGTCACGGGACATATCATCATCATCATCATCAAATCAGCCTATTACCGGCCCACAACGTAGCACTGGTCTCCTCCCACAATAAAGAAGGATTTAGGCCGTAGTCTCGCCTCTTACAACATTTTGACGAGCTCTCAGACATACAGGTTTACTCACGATCAATGCCAGTATTCAAACTCGGTCCGTCCGAAAGTAAAGCCGAAGTGTTAACCACTAATGTGTAAGTGTAATTATAGTTACAGCCCTCTCAAATATTAAGCGACGTTTCAGTATTTAACCGATCTCGCTACGGAATATTGGAATGCTGGAGGTTTTGTTTATTTTAGAATTGCACTGTGCCCAGTGCAACGCGGTCGGAAGCTTTGTGATGTAGATTGGGAGTAACCACCTGTTAATTTGATTTCCTTTTTGCACATTATTTCGCCAAGCCGAACTTTCGCCGTCAGGTTGCGCGCTAAAAAATAACGAGTCGAAAATATTGGCTTGTGTTTCGGCCCCATCAAATAAACTTTCGGATTTTCCGCTACACGTTATTCGTGAATTTCAGTTTGTGTATTAGAGGGTAATCGCAGACGGATACATTACATAAATGTATTTGTGAAATGTAAATTCGGGAAAACGAATCGTGCTGGATGGCTTGAGGAGCCATTGATTGAGGAGCCATGATTCGTTTTAGAGAATATTTTTGAGCCAACCTTTTGAGTGTTGTAGTCTTTTTGAACGGGAGGTCCCAGGTTTGAATACGGCAGAAACAATTTTAGAATTTATGATTTATGATTTTTTTTAAGGTCTGTGCTAGAGGCTTGCCACAATACCGACTAACACAACATAGCGTTTTGGGGTTCTGGTACGATGCCGCATGAAACGTTATGTGCGGTAATTGAGGATATTTATCACGTTGTGTTGGAATGTGTTCGCAATGAACAACTTAGAATAAGTTTAATAGATAGTTATTTAAGTAAAGTAGATGTAATTAGCTTTTCAGCGTTTCCTCTTAGATCAGAATCAAAACTAAGAAAAAGATATATAAATTAGTTAGAACATTTTTTAGATTAAGAGAATAAATATCTGTACATAACTAACAGAGCGACATATTAGTCACATTATGTGACTAAGCTCTTTAAATAAAGAGAGAAAAAAAAAAAGTTTAATACAGCGGCCTTACCCCTTTCAGTTTAGCCCGCTATCATCTTACACTGCATCACCATTTACCACCAGGTGAGATTGCAGTTAAAGGCTGACTTCTAGTAAAAGAAACGAAAATAAAAAACAAAAACTTTTATATTTCGCGTGCAATAAAGTGTTTTCTTCTTCTCAATAAGTGAGTCAGACTGTCGAGCAGTGCAGACGTATTTTTTTCCCTGCGACACTCATGTACGAGTATATAACTTGTAGTAAAAACTATACACAGAAAATACCAATGCTCTTACGTAGGTTAAACCGCGTTTGCATAACACAGTGTTCTTAATTAAGATTGGACAAATTTATGGATTTTATTACTTCTGCTGTGGGAAGCTTACTGCGGCCTGTATATCCGTGCCAACTTTTTCTTTTTAATTGCAGGAAAATATTTACGGTTCATTATGACAATTAAGCTTAATTTTCATAATATATCATGGATTTCCGCAAAGTAACGCCTGCCTCTATCCAATATTTACGGTGCAACAAGATCTCCAAAATGTATTGTACCGTAATGAAATTTACAATGAATATTTTTTGATTTTAAAGTCAACACCTGCTTAGGATGCTTCGGTGTCGGAGCTAAACGTGCGTAGACAGAGTGTTGGAAGATTTCTTTGTTTTGGCGTATATATATATATAGAGACAAACGACTAAGGTTTAAATGTAGTAACATCTGATTGACAACATTTGCTTGGCACAATGCAGTCATGTCAAAATGGAACGTTTTCAATTTATTTCAGAATTTGTCGAAATAGATTTGTCTGTGTTAACCTCCAAAGAGCATAAATAGTGAATATCCAAAAGCCTCTCCGTTTTTAACTTTTCTAGATTAGGCCGCAGATGACATTTGGTATGGAAATAGCTTGATATCTTGGCCTCAAGGGAAAATAGAGTGGTTCAAAATAGTGTGAAGTGGATAGTTAAAAATAAATACAGAGCATGTATGGCGTATTCCTATTTTTGTGTTGGTTGGTCTTGGGGGTTTGATACGAATATTAACTAAATAGAATCCTACTAGGATATGATAAACGGCCCTACTGATTTAGGATGCATATTAGCTTCTGTTAAAATTCGCGGTAGCGGACTTCCGCTCCTACTGCTTAAATTATCTCTAATCTACAAAGAAAAGTGACGTTCAAGAATAGTTGACAAAGAAAAACATTCCTTTCTAGAATGCAGATATAAGGAAAGAATTATTAAAAAAAGTGAAGGAGAGTGAAAGGCATATGAAAGGGGTCAAGAAGTGATAAGACTGCCTCCATACCATTCAATATAACCCTATCGAACTAATTTGGGCCTAAGTACAACGAAAAGTAGCTGCAAAATCATACTTTTAACATTGCTGATAACGTTACTCAAGAAGACTGGGCCAAATGTGTGAGGCATGCCGTCGAGCTCCAGGATAACGACTCAAGGAAAATTATGTGAAGAGATTAAACACTACCTCTGATAATTAACCTACAGGAAGATGAGACAAATAGGGAAGAAACGGATGAGGATTTTTGAATAAAAGAGAAATATCCCTAGAAAAGATAAAAACGGCCCTTTTCAGGGCCACATTACGATCATTAAAGTTTCGCTATGATTGCGTTTATACAAACATTTTATTTTACAAATTAAAAACTTTTATTTTCAGGAAAAATAAAAAAAATAAAAATTATTCCTGTAAATACTTAACATTATATCTATCGTACCTAACTCGTTATCCATATGCACCTCTACAATTCGCACGAACATCACTACACGAAGACTCAGTTTTAAATGCGTCAACTCTAGGCGGCACCCATCAACGGATTTCCTTCCAATCAGTTTGAGTTCTAATGCTAACGTTAAAGGCGCTACCTTTAACGTTAGCATTAGAATGTCAATGTGAAGACGCGACGCTTTCAGTTTCCAAGCTTGTCTCAAAGCGAGGCGATACGATAACGATTAATGTGAATTTCAATAATAAGACACATACGCAACAGATTTATTGCACCAGTACAATGTCGCGTACAAACCGATTAGGAGTGAGTGCTTTATATAACTGCCATACCCTAAATAAGTTAGTCCGTTACCATCTTAGACTTCATCATATACCACAAGTGAGATTGCAGTCATGAGCTAACTTTTAGTGGTAAACAATAAAAACGTGTGTGTACTTATGTAAACGCGTTAGAAGTTATACTCCTTTAAAAATTTCATCTCCGCCTACGTTTGTACAAAAAGGTATTTAATACATTGAACGTTATATTATAACGCAATATCAGTTAGTTAAATAAAGATTATTTAAATATCATAAAAAAAAATCGAAATAGGTAAATAAATGGACATAATTAAATTTGGAATACTATTAGAAGCATTATCGGACAACCAACATTAAAATTGGAGATTTATGTACAATTGAATTAATGGTGTCGGTTTTTAGTGACGGTGTGCGCGCGCATCGTACGAAATTTACTCTCATCATTTTTCCCTAACATGCCATATATAAGAAGAAGTATATAACTTCAAAAACAATCAGTTTCATAGTTGACATGTGTGCGATAGCCTTTTCAGGTACGTCTTTATGTCGGTTATTTAAATATATATCTTTCTATCTTTATAGGTCAGCTTGTATGTAGGGTCTCACGGTGCCTTCAGTAGCGCGTTCCATTAGTGGATATTAGGGCGCCGTAGTTAAATTGTGTAGTTTCGAGGTCAAGTTATGTTATAGCATCAGTATATCTTTAATAGTACGTTTTCACGTTAGCTTGGATTCTAGTTCAGCCGTATTAGCGTTTTTAGACCAAATCGATATCGAATTCATCCTCATGATATCAATCAATTACCGGCTGTCTACAGGGCACGGGTCTCCTCCTACAATAAGAAGAATTCCCTTTATAATTTAGTATAGTGTTTAAAATGGTATATTCCGCTTACAAAATATAATGCGCCATTCTTCTTTTAATGAAAACTTTCGTCTTAAGGAAAATCTGTGTCAAACTTTAGACACATTTTGCTTATTAGTAATCTATTGCAGTACTAATTGTACTTCGCGAACAGCAAAATGGATCACACCGAAGGGTGCTACCCTAATTGAGTGCGGTGCGGGTATATTATGGAAGTTACGTTTTAGTTTTTAATTATCTTTGTTGATACACAGATAAATGTTATTAAAGTGTTCTCATTTAGTTTTGGAGCATCAGTTTTCCGCCACGTGTTATGGAAGTTTTCCATTTCTAGTCGTTATAAGCCACTAGGAATTTCTCTCATCGTCGTATAATACCAGGAGCTTATCTCGTCTGGGACAGGGCTTTACTGAATGCGGTAAAGCTTGGGGCATTTCTGCCGTCCACTACTGACTGTATCGAATATAACATTATCTTGTTAGACAGTACACGGATCTGTATGCTTTTATTTAAATAGATCATTATAATAGTGCTAATGCTAGAAATTTAAGGGAAAAAATTCGCATTTTTTTATTCCACTGCAAGTTTGCCTTTGACTGCAATCTCACCTGGTGGTAAGTGATGATGCAATCTAAGATGGTAGCAGGCTAACCTGTTAGAGAGCAGGCGTACCCTTAATCGGTTTCTACGCTGTCGCGCACCGGAAAACTACATAGCTTAGCAGCACTTCTTTGTCGGTAGGGGGGTAACTGGCCACGGCTAAAGCCTCCCACCATAGCAGACCCGAGAAAATTCACGAATAATAAATTTCCAAATTGCCGGGAATCGAATCCGGGACCTCCTACTTAAATTCACAGCGCTCACTGTTGCGTCAGGAAAGTCGTTAAATTCGGCTTGTAAGGATAATCACATTTACGTGAAGTAAGTCTACTTTAAATGGTACGTTGTAATATCTTATCTTATATCTTTAAACGAGCAATTCTTGTATAACTAGAATCTCGGAATCGGCTTCAACGATTTTCATGAAATTTAGTATACAGGGGGTTTCGGGGGGCGATAAATCGATCTAGCTAGGATTCATATTTTTTAGAAAATGTTATTTTATTTGTGTTTTCCGGTAATAACCGATTTGGTGCAACGAGTTGCACGGGTCAGCTAGTGCCGCAGTGAGTAAGTTTAATATGTGTGCCATTTTTTTAATGTTTTTGAACCCAAATAAAAAAATAAACTAAGAGTCGTAATAATGCAATGTTAAAAGTTACAAGAACCGGGTAGTTATAGACGTTTGCTCAAAGTTTAAGTTACGCGTCTTTTTTCGCGTGGACATTTAAATGCCTATGTTCTCTGACCCCTGAACTACCATTTGGTAAGCAACAAAACATGTCGGTCTCGTGTTCTGTGAAAAAAAAAAAAATCTATCCCACAGTAATCGAATGTTTCTCCTAGATGCTATTCGAGACTATAATCTCTAATATCTAACTCTGCGCACAATTGCATAAGTTCAGCCTTTCTGCCATCCATCCAAACTTTCGCTTATATAATATTAGGACAGATTACTGCCACAAACACACTAACAATAAAAAAGATAAATTTGTTCTACCATAGTCTCGTTTATGCGCTACGACGCACTTTCATGATTAATCGCTCAAGGCCGCACCCCGCCGCTTTAATCTCTCAAATGCCATGGATCTCAAGACATTCTACTGATGCGGTTTCACTTACAGCTTTGTATGATATCGAGTTTATTTTTCGGGAACAAAACTTGCTAAATTCATTATCTTCGCCATGTTCTATTACAAAGTTATAGTTAAATAAAAGATAGTTTAGATTTTATTAAAGAGTTAAAATAAAAGTGGTAAAAGTTTCGACCTCTCTTTCGGAATGACCGCCTGTGAGTTCTATCTTTTCGGAGCTATGTGCGTTGCTAATTTAAGGAATCCAAATTATCACATGCCTTAACGGTGAAGGGACACATCGTGAGGTAACCTAAATGCCTGAGAGATCTCCATAACGTTCTCGAAGGTGTGTTAATATTACCGATTGCACTTCGCTAGCTTGATGGACTTCGGTCTAAACTCACTCTGAGACCCAATTTCATGACCTACCTCGTAGCTACGAGCCAGTAATGGGTTTAAGAACGATAACTTTGTTATATTAAAAGTTGCGAAATGCGTTGACTGGTGTGTGAAATTCAAATTTTCTTAATTCATGCAGAAGCTATGCAGGCAGGAAGAGTACATACGAGTACATATTTTTCCACACAACTGTGAATGGGGATAACCTTTATACCTTAACCTACGAGCCCTAGTCTAAGGAGTAACACTTAATAAACTTAGCCGGGTATTTGTTTTGTTGTCTCGCAATAAACAAAATTAATACTAAATCGGCTGTGAAGTTGAGCTTATTAAACTAATTTTTTTTTAAGTTACGATAGTAATGCTCGTTTCTGTTAATTATACTGACGGACCAAGTAGATGGCCCGACTGGGAAATGGGAAACTGTGCCTATAAACAGAGTAACACTTCGCAGGGATTCAAGGGAACTGTCATGCTGAAGATACAATAATAGTATGTTTTTTGTTGTTAGGCTGTGATAGCCAAAAACCAAAACGAAAAAGAGTTTCGACACCTCTTACTATTTCGAGTTATCTTTTTTAATGTAAGGAATTTAATACCGCACTTGGCGAGCGCGGTGGACTATGGCATACAAGACAACCGGCATACCTCCAATTGTTCGGAGTTATATGGGTTTTAAGAAATTGAATACCCCATTTTTAAACGGTAAAGAAAACGTCGTCATGGTATCAAAGACGTGTCTATTCTACTAATCCGCACTTTGTCAGCGCGGTGGACAGCAATCTTAAATTCTTCTCATAGGATGCGACCGTGTGAGTCGACCCATGCCCTGCAGTGGGTCGGTAATGGGTTTTAAAAGATGATGGTGATGACAACTCCACGCTACTCGACGAATTTTTAGGACTCTACTTCCGATCGTCTTGGCTGTAGGTAGTATTACAATAAGTCAGACCAAAGCCTTTTAAAATTATAGAAGATACATTTACAAAAGGAAAAATAAAATGGCGTAAATATGAAAACCTGTAGCAGCTTCATTTTTGTGCCTTTTGGAGTAGAGACTTTGGGACCGTGGGGTCCGGAGGCAAGAGCCCTTTTCAAAGAATTATCGAAAAGGGTTATCGAGTCTACCGGTGATCCTAGAGTGGGCAGTTACCTTGGCCAACGAATTAGTTTGGCCATCCAAAGGGGCAATGCTGCCAGCATCTTAGGAACTGTGCCTCGCTGCGGTGGTTTCGAGGACGTTTTAGATTTTATTTAGTTTTAAATAGTTTATTTTAGGTTATATTCATATTTTAAAGAAACAATATTACTATAATAAAGACTATGCCATTTTATGCAGTCTATTAATCTATAGCGCAGTCTAGACGCCGGCCAGACGTAAGGCTAGTTAACTATGTCACAAGGAAAGTGCTCTTTCATGTTGGTAATTACCTACTGACATTTAAGAGCTTCTAACTTTTAAGTTTATTTTATTAAGGACGAGACACTTATTTAACGAGCTTAAAAGGAACTCTGCAAAAATAATTTAGATTCTTCGTAACATTAATGTTCAGTTTTTTTTTATTCGCTACAACACTAGACTGCATTATGAGTCTGAGATTTAGTCTGAGATAATAGCTAGCTAAACTGTTAGGGCTCATCGTCATGATCATTATTATTAATATAATGATTAGTTTTATAAATTTAAAATGCATATAAAAATTTTCGGAACCGACAGGATTTGAACCTGCGACTCTCGGGCAATCGCGGCCTGAGCGCTTACACCAATTAAGCAACGGCTCTCCTTACGTCGATGCATTACAAGGCATTCCACTGGTCTCTATTCGTAGCTGTGGCTAGCCATCTCCGACCCGCTTTCGCTACTATTTCATCTACTCATCTCACACATGGCCGGCCTCTCGCTCTATTACCTCTTGGTCCGGAACAAGTAACTGATCTTATTGTCCATCTATCATCGTTATATCTAGCCTCGTGACCTGCCCATTTCCATTTCCTTTGTAGCTAAAAAGTTAGTGCGTCTGTTACCTTTGTTTTCTTGCGAATATCCACATTATTCATACTGTCCTTTAATTTTATACCTAGGCAACTTCTTTCCATTCTTTTCTGAGTAGTAGTAACCCTCCAAGGTATAGATACATAAAGCCAATACCCCTAATGCCCGTTATCACTGACGGTGGACATGGCAATAGATATATACGTTACGCCTAATCTATAGAAATTTCTAGACAACCGTTCACAAATGGTGGTTGTGGATGGTTATCAGTTATCACCTAAGAGCTGGAAACGTTTTATGTCTTTAGACTTTTTTCGCCTAAGTTGCTTGCCTAAATTATTAGGCATGCGACTAAGGCGATGCATACGTTATTGAAAACTGGAATAAGACGTTTCTAAGCGGCATTAAGCGCCGTTAGCCACAGCCGAAGCCTTCCACCAAAAAATGACGTACATAGTCAAGTCAATATTTAGGCACTTTCTAAGCAACATTCTAGGCAGTAACTAGACTATTAGACAGTATAAAATAACCGTATTCATCGGGTAAAGTTAAAAAGTTGCCCAGCAATCATCGTTGCAAATAGATGATACATAATATCTAATTTTGTTTACCAATTTGCCGCATTCGAGGAACTTTGTTAACGAGATAGAGCGTATCTAGTTGGAGAGCAGCTTTTGTTATTATTGTTGCAATAATTAATTATTGGCTTGGCAATAGCTATTGAGATTGATTGTTTAAGTTACGTAAGGACAATGTAGCTGTCACAATCACTTGCGGCAATATTGTTGCAAACACCCTTTGATGTCAATAGGCGATTGTCGAGGACAATCCGTTGTGGGCGAGAGCATTTAAGCGGTATATTATATTACACTGCTGTTAACCGGAAGCATTTGGCGTGAAATTAATTGTGTGGATAATAACACCGGATATTATGGCCAGTATTTATCACATTATTTGCGCAAAACTGTTTTTAATTTTATAAATAGTGGTGGATAATCTATATAAATATTATATACAAATAAATATCGTCAGTTTGAATGTTCGGGTTGGTAATCTGTTTAACTACTCAATTTGCAATATTTTTTCACTGTTAGAAAGGTATATTACCCTGCTATTTTTTGTATATAAACAAATGAAAATCGCAGGATAAAGTACCTTTCAAAAAGTAAAAAAAAAACAGTAATAAATAAGAATAAACATAATTGAAATCGGCTTAGTTATTTACTATTGCTAGCGCTGTCGGATCGTTTATGACCGAAAATTGTTAGGTTATTTGCATGTCAAAAATATAACCCTGTTTCAATCCTATTATACCTTTTATGTCCGAGCATGGGTGCCTTTATCCTTTCACGAATGCTCGTCGACTGCAGAGCTCCAAATTAGACTTATGAACGTACGCAAAGTTACAAAAGCTTCAACTGTATCACGAGAGTTGTAAAGCTTTAGTCTGTATTCACGTGCACTCAAATTCATATTCAAACTTGAATTCTAAAAAGCTTTATTAACAAACCTGTTTACAAACCGTTTCGACACATTTATGTACGTATGTTTGTTTTTATTCGCGAGTCAGAGTAAATAGGCACTTCGAATGAGAGGATATTTTTAAAGTTTCACTAAAAATGACGCCATAGGTCAATATTGGAATAGTGTATTTGAGAAGCATGAGTTCCCCTAGTCCTAGAAACTTATTTGATCCGGTGATGGCGTCTCTATTATCGCGTGCAAAATATCAATTTTAATTTCATAATAGTTTCAAACTGTTAGATTTTAACTTGTTTTCATCATTAGTAGTTAATACAGGTTAAATCTCTTTGTACAGTATGGTACAGAATGGACAGTGAAAGTTTGTAAAGACTTCAAATGTCGCGATACAGTCTAAGCGTTGTCGGCTTTAACCACTAGCTAAACTTCGTCAAACTACTGCAGGAACAACAGAGGAAATCTGTTTACTGTGGTAGTTTCTAGTTCATTGAAATGTGAAAAGAAAAAATGGTACCTAACCTTTTGAAGTTTTACTTCTGTTGGCGCGTCAGGGAAAAATGATAAGAGTACAATGTTTACTATGCGCGCGCTCACCATCCCAAAAAACCGACACCCTGATGTTAGCTATAGACAACATTCTAGTTTTGCAAAAAAAGGTTTAACAGTGTACACTTTCAATTGTCAAAGTCTGTGGGCTCATTCCGGTGATTTAATTGATTAAATTGTACAAAAATCTCAAATTTTAATGTTTAGTGAAACTTGGCTGTCCGACAATGAGACCATCAGATAACGCGTTATAATAAAACTTTAAATGTATCAAATACCTTTTTTTTATTGTTAGTTTAGTTTTTTAAGGCGAAAGATGAAATTTTTGTTCTTGTCACGCCCAAGAAGTATAACTTCTAACGCGTGTACATAAGTACACACACGTTTTTTTTTAAATAATATACAGTGCATGAAAGATTGTGGGATCATCATCTCTATAACCCCATTTCCGGTGCACTTTACAGAACGAATCTACTTTCGGTATGAGAAGAGCATCAGCCATGGTCCACTATTCTGGCGAAGAGGATTCATTGACTTAACATGCGCTCTCGGGTTTAACGATTCCCTAAGGATGTTTTCCTTCACCGTTAAAACGAGTTATGACTTAAATGATTGATATCGATAAGACAAAGGTCAAGTATCAAACTCGGTCCCACCGAAAATAAGTCGAAGTGTTTACCACAAAGCTATCAAAATATGGCTTAGTTGAAATTTACATGGAATACTGAAAGCTAATATTTAAATATCATCTTTGACCAATGAACGACAAATAGTTCAAATGAATGTCAAACATTGATGGCTCGTTAATTTCAGTTTACATTAAAGCGTAGCTACTAGTACATATAATAATTAATTTTCTTCGCATATTGGTCGCTCGAGGATAATTGAATATAAACATGGTGCAATACCCAGATAATTCAAAATATTTCTCTAACCAACAGTGGTTAGAGAAATATTTTGAATTATCTGAATTAACTACAGAGTATTAATGACAGTAGTTTAATAATTAGGGATAATAATGAGTACAATATATTAATTCACCTTCCATGTATGGGAAGTTAGTGTAGGATGTATATACTTATATATTATACTTAAAAGGATGCCCAAGTAAAAGTGTCTTCAAGAATCACACTTTGAGTGAATATTAAGCCATTACCACTTAATATTCACTCAAAGTGAGTAAGTACCACCTACGTACGCTGCACTACCAGAAAGAACTAAAAAAACGGTACTAAATTATCATTATTATTATAGAAAAAGTCGCTACACAAGACATGGACCTGATTGAGCCCATACATAGTTGAAGGAGAAATTAAATTGAAATATCAAAGTTTAGCTGGAAGCATTTCGGCTAATGGAGTCTACCATAATTTTAGTAACTCTTTTCCGGCCCAGATTTATTCTTAAAATGAGAAAGAAAGGTTTGGGACGTGTTCCATCCACGCTAGTCAAGTGTGGATTGGTAGACAAGTACATTTTGTAAAACTTTCAGGCATTCAGGTTTTCTAACGATGTTTTCCTTTTCCGTTAAAGCGAGTGATTTTGAATTGCTTTAAACGCACATAACTCTAAGAATTTTAAGATGCATGCCAGGGAACTCAGTCTCTCCGAAAGGAAGCCCGCTAGGCTAACACCACTTGGCCTGTGTAGTCTATGCTCTTCATATTGGATAGAAGCAGGCGTTACTTTGCGGAAATCCATAATCAGGAGATGTTGACTTTACAATCAATAATTGTTAAATCCTTAAATTGTGCGTGCTTAACAATTATTTATTGTAAAGTCAACATCTCCTGAGGATGTTCCGGTCTCGGAGCGAAACTTTCGTAGAGGGTACATTGCCGAGGATCTGTTTGGTGAGGAGTATAAGGATTGAGGAAGTTATAAATTACACCATACAGAGTCTCCTGCTGTTCGCGGATTATAGCAAATTAATAATTTCATAATATATGCTCTTCATGACCATAAGATCTTCTAAGTGGAAGTATAGAATCGGTTCGATTGCCGCGAACGCTGCTATGTTCACAGTCTCAATAACCGACTGGTGGATATTGTCTGTACGGTTGGGTCTTAGGACTTAGGACCCTCTTAGACCTTAGAAAAAGAACGACTGAGAGGTTGGAAAATTGACTGAGAGTAACAAACATATCATTAAATTTACCGAAATTAAATTATCATTTTTGGACAAAAATTACAGATTTTTGTCTAAAAATTACAGTAGTAGTAGACAAAATCATTTCTTCTTAAATTAGCAAAAAGATTTTTTAAAACGCTCTTCAGGTTTATAAGACAGGTTTAAAAAGTTGTACAACAAAACAACCGCCAGTTAATAATACTATTTTCAATTTGGCAACGCAATAACATGAACTTGTGACGTCACCTGGATAGACAATTAATAGTACTACGATAGTATTAGTATCGTAAATGGACGTAAAATATTGCTACGCCTACGTTAAAAATAAATGACAAACCAAAAATAGCTCACGAGTCGCGGCGTTTGACAAAACCTCAACTTTGCGGAATACCAAAATACCAAACAAAATGATATTGAATGAATGGCGATGCATATATAGTAACCGGTGCGACCTTGGCATTACTCGGGTACAAAAAGCTCATGCAAAATGTAGTGGATTTTCCAATGTAAACGTAATTACTTTATTCGACAGGTACTCAGCAAATTTAATATCGGCCGTTTGTTTAATTTAAACTGGCGAGAGTGTCACTTTCACGATATTAATGATACTGATGATGAACTGAATAGCTTTACTGTTTATTTTATCGAGATTTATCAAACGTGAGAACAATTTATTTAATTAATTTGATGGTATTGGAATTGTTTAAAGGTTGTTAACGATTTTAATTATGGATTTTAAATGAATAGCTTTACTGTTTATTTTATCGAGATTTATCAAACGTGAGAACAATTTATTTCAATTATTTGATGGTATTGGAATTGTTTAAAGGTTGTTTATGGATTGTTAGTTATATAAATACAATATTATTAAATAGCTATTCCCCGCAGCTTTACCAGAGTTATTTATGGGTCGTTATGAAATGTTATACCTGGTACCTTACTCATAGACGTAAACTCCATCCCATACATATTTTTATTTTACATTATTTCCTAAACTACACGATCTAATAACATGATTCACATAATGTTATTTGGGCCTTGTGAAGCAAACTTTGTCTACTTACTGTCTTGATGGCAAAATGGTGATTTTAGTTAGAACAAGTATAAAGAGAATGCTTATTATTTCTGAGATTATTCTTTATTTGTGCACATAATTTAAGGAAAATATTACAATAAACACGAAGAAAGAAGTAGCAGTTTTTTAAAAGACTACAAAAAAGGAGGAGATTCTCAATACGGTTGTAATATTTTTAATTTTGATATATCAAAATGCTTTTAGTCAAAAGCTTCCAAGATCACATTGTCATCGCGTTACGATCTATTTGATTATTATCTATCGAAGCATATGTATACCGTTCGCTATCATATGTATGCCATACACCAGAGATACAAAGAAGGTTTGATCTAATATACATTATACTATAATATACTTACATAATACATTTTACTTGGCATCAACTTAAAAATGTTGTAGGAAATATTTATTTCTTCCAACACTTCATATCACAGTTTAGTTACACCTTTCGGGCCGAGCATGTATGTATAACAAGAATAAACATGTTGAATAGCTATATTTGCATACACATAGTTAAATTCTATTCGGGTTTTGGATCTAACTCGCGCGCGCCCTCTCATTTAAAATTTAAAGCAAATGGGAGGAAGCATATTCTAAGCAAGCTCGCCCCAGCCTAGTACTCGTCATAATTTTCCATCAGAGATAATTGCAGTCAAGAGTTAGCCTTATAAAACTGAAACCTTACTACAGAGGAATTTAATTTTAATGAAATCTAAAACTGGGCTACATGAGAGCTGACTATATTGTATAGTTTAAAACCCTGAGTTGACCTTGTTTATTGACTCCCTGGAATGTCGCAGTTCTGAACCCATTAGTCTTATATGTAGGAGGTCCCGGGCTCAATCCCCAGCAGGGGCAAAATTTTATCTAGCGACACTTCGTCGTGCCGTCAACTAACGTCCGACCACCCTACTGACACCGACGTGCCGCCTAGCAATCAAATCAACTTGAAGTCTAGTCGAGCTCGAAAGGGTGGAATAAAAATATTAACAAAGGTCGTCTATTCCACCTATAGACCTGACACATATATATTACTGAAGCGTATTGGTATAGATTTTAAACAAAAAGGTTAACGTTAGACTCGATCAAGTTGTGTCAGCGTTACTGGATTTTTGACATTATAACAATAAGTGTTACTATAAAGATTTTACAAATAGACCAGCGACCTACCCCGGCTTCGCACGAGTGCAATGAAGATACTAATGTGGGATAGTTTAGAGTGAGTGAGATAGAATTAAATCAATCTAGTGAGGATTAAGCCCACGTTTTCAATGTAAGCGTAAAAAAATATGTTTGTTGATGTTAAAACATCACAACAAATCTTTAAGTATCTTGGATCTTTACTTATTATAATCTCAATTTTTTTGTTCAACAGTACATCAACATTCGTTCATTAGTTTAAAAGACGTAAGCATCAAAATAGCGGGAGCGATATGTAAAGATACCGATTAAGGTTTGCCGATGATATTATATTTTTCAGAAACATCGATTCAAATCCCCTGAGCTGTAATTCTGCTCGGAAAATGGAGCCTTTTTCAATAAACCTCCATAAACAATAAACCTTAAGTTCACTTTGAGGTTTACTCAAGCATCCTTACGCCGTATCGGCGTTCAATAAGCTCTTTACCGTGGCGCGATTTGTAAACAAATGAAACTCAAAGGCCTCGCGCCTTACAAGTTATCTTAAGCTGCTATAATTTTTTGTAGATTCTTGCGTTTAATTGTAGTGTCATATTTGCATGCATGCAAGAGACGCTATAACACTTAAGATGATGAATATTCAAAAGTGAAGTTTAAAAATCTAATATTATGATTATGATAGCTAAGGAGTTATTCACAGCATAAAATAGTTCTTCCTTTTTTAAGTTTATTTTAAAATTTTAAAACTCTTTTTAATTTGTTTTATTACACTTTTGTATAACTTTAAACCTAGTCAGTAGGGAAATAACTTACTTATTACGTTATAGGACAAGTTAGAAAACTTACATAAAACTTTTGCTACAATTGATTATAAAAATGATCTATGACGGAAGTAAGTGATTTATTAAAATCATGAGTCATTCTAAAAAAAAATACTACTTGTGCTACCTTTTTTTACGCTCTATTTTGGTTATGCTCAATTCTAAAATAAGTCAGTCGAAGTTATTTTGGAGCTGTTTGGCTATTTTGCTACAAACAGGCAGATAGAGAATTATAGCGGGTTAAGTATTTTTTTCTTTATTCCACTAAAAGTTAGCCCTTGACTGCAATCTCACAATCTTAGTTGCTTATCTTTGACACCCAAATGGCAGGACATTCGAGTAAATAGGCATCTTTACTCAACAGTACACAAACAAGATGAATAGGGTTTTATGAAACTACGTTACGAATGCCAAGACCGGACTGGAATTTAGGTTAAATACTCTCAAAAAGTCAGGAAGTACTCGTACCTATCTAAACATGCGACTCGCGACTACGGTTTTCTGATAATGTAGTAGTTAGAAATGACTCTGGTAGACTCAGTTTTTTTTTATTTATATTGACAATAGACTAGCGCGTGGCAGCAATCTCACCTGACGGAAAATGCAGATATGGCCTAAGATGAGACGCGCTGACCTAGAAGATGCCTATTCACTCTTGTTTTAAAGATACCCGGGTTATAAGAATGGGGAAACATAGAACTCGGAAGGGCGTTATAAACCCCAGCCATCCGTAAGTACGAGAAAAGAAGCTGCAAATCGCTTTGTGCGAGTTTTTGGGATTTTTGGGTTTTCGGGAGGACAACATAGGGATGAAAGCCCGCAAGGTGTCTTGCTGTGCGATGGTAAAATAGTGATGGAGCGAGATCGAACAGTTTCTAAGTACAATCGCCTAAGCATATCCTGTAGAACATCGACACACTGGCAACCTTGCGACGATGATCAAGACTTTGAAGTTTGGCCAATAGTGGTGAATCCTCGCATAAAAGTCTACTGGCTCAGCGATCCGCATCATCTAAAGCGGCCAATTGGCACTTAGCTGAGCTATTATAAATGTTACTGCAGTCTACACTACCGTAGTTGTTTGTTTACACTACACTCAGATGTTTAGTACAGTACTGTAGTACTGCAGAAAACATCTGAGAACATTAGGGGTTTTATATTTCTTACTTTAAAAAATGAATGTAATGTAAACTATTCTGCGTCAGTGGATCAACGTATTTATTAATAACAATAAATTGCCACAAAAAGTTAAGTTGGTATTACAAACGGAAACCTTACGCCATAATGAGGAAAAAAGATATTTCGTTATAAACAATACTGCAATCAACTGCAGAATTTATTATTAGAGAATTAGTATTATTAGATAACAATGACCTATTGTATCCTTCACAATTTAAAAATTTTATCCGGAAGATAGTTTAAGCGATTGCTTAGTAGGTTTTTTTGGCGGTAATATGGGCTTAAGATTCTATAGATCTACCGAAGTTGATGTTAGATGAGATGTCAACAGTATTAATAGGTAATGTTCTATAAAAGTTCACCTAAAACTTAAAGCCCGGCTCAGTATAGGAATGAGAAGGGAGTTATTCGCAGTGTATAGCTAATTAAGATCAATGTTCCTTGTATATCACGGAATTCCGCAAAACAACGCTTCTATAACGAGCATTTTATAATTATAGAAGACTACCTGTTCCCCGCAGTTTCACACCCGTTAAATAAAGATCGGAACGTAATGCTGTATTGGCCATGCGGATACCTTCGGTACGTCAGGAACGTAAATATTTTTTTTATCTGGAATAGCCTTTGTTACCTATGCACGACTTCACAGTTTAATCGATGTAGGCAAAATTTGCATCATATCATAGACTGAGAATATTTTATATCCCGGAACTAATTTTTTTTTTTAGAAGCGGACTGTAACGCGAGCAACTGCTAGAATAGTACATTTTTGAAGTTATACTTTTATTGGCGCGTAAGGGAAAAATTTTGAGAGTAAATTTTTACGATGCGCGCGCATACCGTCACAAAAACCGACACCACTAAGTTAGCTATTATAGTATCTATATAGTCATCATTTGAATTTTTCTAAAAAAAGGTTTGACAGAAAGGAATGTTCAATAATTCAAACAATACCATTTTAATATTGTTTCTATCGTTTTCTCTACAAGCGTAAGATACAATTTTTGAAAACATTTTTATCTTGTTACACCAAAGAAATATAACTTCACGTTTTTTTGCTTTTTTATGTATCATTAATAGTTATCTCTACGCACGCCAAATAATAAAATGTATAGAAAAAAAACTTGAGAACTTCGGTTTACAATTCAAATTTTTATTTTAAATATATTATAGCCTAAGTTACTTCCTGATAGTTTAGCTTTCTATTGCAAACGAAATGGTTTAAATCGCTTCAGTAATAAGAGAACATGTGCGGTAAAGAAATGTGCTCATTATTACATTAATAGTATACCAAAATGAAATATAACATTGTAATAGCACTCAAAACTAAGAAAATATAAATACACTGGAGTCTACCGCAGTATTGCAGAGCCATTGTGTGCCAAGTCGAGAGTGCCTGACTCTTATTGTATTGTTGGAGCTTGTATATTTCCTTTTACGAGAGGTTTCTGTATTCTAACATTAAAGTACTCAAGGTCGTGTGTATGGTATGCATAGTTCTATTTTTGAATATTTGCTGTCAGTAAATTGGAGAACAACTTAACAAGTCATCTCTAATAATTTTACTATACTAAAACAACAGTACGATGCGCTGTTTAATGTGTGCATGTGGTTATAAGTTCTATTTATGGGGATAAATGGCAGTTTTGGCGTTGGCTCTACGTGGTGTTTTCGAAGAAGTTTTAGATTTAATTTATATTTATTTCGGTACGTAGGTTTTTATTATTATATAAATATTTTAATTGTGCCTAATATTTAAAAATTAATGATTATATTTGGCACAAATCAAATAAAAAACTTAATGATCACATACAACGGATAATCTCGGAAACGGTTATGTACGGGATGAGTATTTATGAAGCAGACGTTTCGTTTTTCATGTTAATTATATGATTGGATAAATTTTACAAGATAAAACGCTGAACGAAGCTTGGTCGCTCAGATACTCATCAATGATAATATGTGATACTAATTATCATTTTAACTATAATTAATTAGGTTATGATGTGATTATTATCATTAAAGCCCATCAACCAGTAAAAAACAAAATGGCAAAGCCAAAGTCAAAGTCAAATATTTCTGTATTCAAAAAGGCATATAGATGAAACTTTTGATGCGTACATTACATGTCAAATATGACATACAAGGGAGTCGATAACTAAATTCGTCAACTTGAAAATAAAGCTACGAGGGTTCCAAACGCGCCCTGGTCTAAGTTGAAGCCCACAACAAACTTAGCCGGTTGTTATTTTTTTTTGTTATCACCATCTCACATTGTCATTTATAACTATTAAAAAAGCAACCTGGTAAGAGCAATAATTTACACCCAAGCATTTTTATACGATGACGTAGTCCTTAATACTATAATAGGACTTTTCTATAGGATTATTGAAGACTTGACGTGAAAGATAGTGAAGACTTGCAAACAGTCGAATTGCGGTTCTCAATTCGACTGTTTGCTCTTTTTTATTTGTATAATTGTTACGCGAATACCGCTCCAATTATGAACCTAGTATGGATGACGTTGTTCCTCTGGATATTGCTCTAGTTTTTCATACTATATTAAACTACGTTATTAAGATTAAACTGGGATCTGTGAAGCATTAAGTCCGCCTTTTGTACAATTAAAATTAATTAAAAAAAGCTCTTGGCGTGCGCCTACCGTAATTTTCAAACAATGCCTTTATGGTTTTCCGAAAGCGAACAAAACTATTTTTCTCATAATATGACGCCCCTTAACCTCCCTTAACTTAGCTAAGTACAATGATGTAAGCATCATATGACTTAACAGGAACAATAAGAGCAAAAAAAAGTACTTAATTACTAAACTAAGGTTCACTTTAACATTTACAGACTTAACTTAATAGCAGAACCGATTAATAAAAATGTAAAATTAAAATATATTAACAACACCAGTAAAAATGTATTTAAATATCATCAAAATTAAAATCACCGTAATATTATAATACCGTAATTGTCATTTCCAGTAAGGCTAGCTAAGGCCAAGACAGCGTACAAGAATAATCCCACTTACTGGATTTGCACCTACGAGGTTTCGGATAACAGTCTCTACAATGTAGCTGACTAGAAACGTATCGTGTCAAAGTCATGTTGGAAATACTTTTCCTTACCATATACACTTACGTTAGGGTAGAATATAGCATTGCAACATTTTTATCCTCTACTGTTATGAATTTACTCTACCTCTACCAGACGGTAGCTACTTTCGCTTTCCTGATCGTCAAGTAAACCTAGTTTTTTTTATCGTTTAATAAAACCTCTATTTAGGCTTTACCATTTGTAAAATCAACCCAAAACAAGTCTTATGTACTAGTGATAGTAGATTCGTTATTGAGTTTGTGTTCATAGCCGCCAAAAATTATACAAAAAGCAAAAGGATTGTTATGAATTGAATAAAATATTGGCAAAAAATCCAAAAATTCAAAACGGGTAATACGTGTCGCAGGAACTGTTTTTACGTCAAAATCATTTACGAAATACTGCAATGATAAAGCAAAAAGACGCCACGTTATATATATATTTTAATGACAATGTGAGATGGTGATAGCAAAAAGAACACCCGGCTAAGTTTGTTGTGGGCTTCTTCTTAGACCAGGGCGCGATTGGAACCCTCGTAGCATTAGTTTTAAGTTTACGATTGTAGTTATCGCCATCACTACTCACTGCTATGTACACATTTTGTATATAATAACGCATCAAAAGTGCCATCTATGTGCCTATTTGAATAAAGAAATATTTGACTTTGACGATAGCAACCGCGGTACCACGTTCTAATGGCCAAGTAGAACGATATAATAAAACAATTCTCTAGCCCTTCGTAACATGGGGACAGATACTAATACCAATAAATGAGATCAGCTCATCGATCAAATTCAACAAGGTAATAACAGTATTACTAATAAAACCACAACGGCAGTACCTAATGAACAATTTTTTTGGTTATCGATTACGAATGAATAGTGTCGTAGATTGCAATAACGAAGAACAGTTTTTAAATAAGACTGCATTAAGAGAACGAGTAGAATCTAAAATAAAGATAAGCTCGGAATAAACAAAAAGTTGCTTACGATTCCAAACGGAAAGAAGCACCTAGTTATCAAAAAGGTGATCTTTTAGTTATTAGAATTCTTAAAACCTCTTGACAACGATCAATGTCACCATTGTACACTGTTCACTACGGATACCTGATACAATTTCGCATAACACTGTAAGTAGGTACATAAGAAATAAAAACAATACTTCTGACAACATCAGACTTAGAATTCTTTGTTTTTCTAGACGTATCAAAGGTTTCATGTTTTTGACACACGAAATCCCATCATAATGCCTGAAGGTTCATTCTGATCCTCTCATACCTTGTACCCTGTATGGGATAGATAATATATACCTATTTCATTATATACCTAAATACCTATTTCAGTGACTTGAAATTATTCTTTGTACGGCGTGATGATTTTAGTACTCTGTCCGTTATTTGAACAGTTAACTTTTTTTTTCCCATCGATCCATGAGCTAACTTTAACAAGTTAGCGTGTAGTCCCTAGATGGCGGGTCTACACGCTAACTTGTTAAAGTTGCCATTTTTAAACTGCAGTGTCTTGTGTTTTGATGGTGTAAAAGATGTATTCTGAATTCAATGTGCACATTCAGGATTATACTCATTCAAGTTACAGTTCACTTATCTTATCTTTTGTTCTCAGCAATTACACCAGCCAAGCGCGCAATTCGAGATGGATGCGTCAACAGGAGGGCCGGATGTTGTCCGCCATGGATATCGTGCGTTATCTGTGGCCACGCGGGTGGCAGCATTGGATGCGCTTTGATGTGGAATGTGAAATGGCGGTACCCTTTTCCGCTCCAGTTTACCCCACGTGACAATGTTGTGAGCGTGTTGTGAAAAGTGTTCAGTTGTGATTAAGTATATTTAGCGGAACGACAGCAAGTGAAGTGCATCCATAGTAACTCGATATTCTCAGTGTCCTCGGTATTGTATTAAAGCTTATTTAACAGTTTTAGTTCATATAAAGTCTTGAAAGCTTGTGCCTTTAGCAGTTCGGATTTTAGTATTACTACTAACGGTTATTTCTGTACCGTTCTATTTACTGTAATGTTAAAATAATAGTCACTAAATTACTTAATAATTACATTCTATAAATGTGTATAACTACTGCTGGAACATTATTGTACTGATTGATTTAAATTAATAAATGGTGTATGATTTAGATTGTCTTTTTATATAATTAAACTAGCTGACCAGTTCGGCTATCTATCTATAACTGCTCCAAATCGGCTATTACAGTTTTTAATATCTTAAAAAAACCTAGAATCCAACTTTAGCGCCACCTACCAATACCTACCTGGAAATAAAAGTAGACACGGCAATAAATAATTATTCATTGTAAAGTCAACATCTTCTGAGGATGCTCCGGTTTCGGAGCGTAACGTGCGTAGAGGGTACATTGCCGAAGATCTGTTTGGTGTGGAGTATAAGCATTGAAGAAATTATAAATTACACCACACAGACCCTCCTGTTATCTCTATCTCCTGTTATCTCTATATCTAAATACCATTATATCTGTGTGTGGTTTAGATATGAAAAGTTAACAGACAAACAAAGTTACGTTCGAATTTTTAAAATCAGAAGGTATGCTTTATTAACTTTACTCAGGTATATTGATCCTAGTTGAATGCGAGTGATATGATTGATGCGGTGATCAAGCGGTTATGTCACGATGCAAATTAGTCCCATTAACTTATCAAATCCGGCATCAGTCTCGGTGTTAACGGCAAAACATCATCGGCTAGCACAGGTCAACTGTCATTTCAATATAGACTCAATTAGTTCCAAATTTGGCTATCGGTTCCGATAAATTCGTTGTACTGAAATAGTTAATTGTTTATTGAGTATCTACCCTAAGCGGCGCGTACCTAATAAAGTGACAAGTCACATGTTTTTAATTTTGCATGTGATGTTAATGCTGCATCTGTTTTCATTTAATAAAAACTATGGCAATGGTTTACTCAAACACGATTAGGTTTTCGGTTTCGGTGTTTAAGTCTCAGAGACAGTACATAATGTTGTTACGTCTAAAGCCTGAAGTATTATTTTAGTTTTCATTTACACGTTGTATGGTATGAGGGACTATAAATTGCGTGCTGTATAACTTTCAAAAGCTGTTAAAAGTCTGCCCCCGCTCTATTTCTGTACGAGTCGCCCTCAAAGTCAAATTAACTTCTAACGAGTAATGAACGAAATTAGCTTTTGTACTGAACAAGTATGGTGAACTGTTTCACAGGTACGTCCTCAAGTTTCTAATTATGAGTTTATTTTCACTTTAATGTTGGTGCTCAGCTCTTTTTATAATAGGTGCTGTTAACCTTTGTATAACTACCTATTGGCCTCTTAGACCGATGTTATAATTTTGCTTTATTTTCTTAAATGGAAAACTGAAACGCTCGGAACTTAAACTTCTCACTCACTGCTAGCCGATGCAAAGACTTACATACATGCAACGAATCAAATTGATACCCTAACGCATTTTAATATTACCATGAATTGTTTTATTTTGTAACTTTTTGTTTTTTTAAATAAAGGTTCATTAAAATACAATATTGTAATGTATACAAATTGTAACAGAAAACTGAGAAAACTGATAGGTAGTAGTTAAAAAAAGAGTAAATATTTTCTTTTAAACTTCGTTTGAGAAGTGTTTACACATGTGATAAACGACTAAACACCGGGAGGTAGCTTTGCATCGTTCGAGTTCATGTAGGACAGCGGTGCATCGATAATGCAGTCGTATTTATATCAAAATACCCACCAACTCAATGTCATGAGCATAAATATCTGGCAAATATGAATTTATAGTTGTCAAAAGTTTAATTATTTACCCACTTTATACATTTACTGTAACACATATGCAAGAATACATTTCGTCCCATAAATGTATTCTTGCATATGTGTTAAGAAATTCAGAACATGTTCTTTTGGAGATAAGAAGAGAGTATTTAAGGATTTTTCGTCATGATTCCGTCAAACTTGAACCGATTTCATTTAACCAATTTTTTTTTAAAAGCTTTAGCACCTATTATGATATACTACATAATTACAGTAAGCAGCTCATAACATCTTAAAATAAAGTTAAATTACATAACTTGTAAGTAAATTGCGGAATATTTCCGCTTTAAATTAAAAAATTGCAAGTACTTTTAATTTCAAATTCCATATAACATAAAAATAGTAAAGTGGTAAATATAATTACTCTGCCTAGTCCATACAGATTGGGACCTTCCAACATTAAAGAACATATTCAAGTGAATTTCAGATAATATTCCGTAGTGGTATATAATATAATAGGTGATAGCGATGCTGGAACCTTTCCCAAAGAATATAAATAGCACAGCTTATTTCCCAAAACTGTTGCATATTAATACGGACATAAAGCTTTTGATTTCGAGAAATCAAATAAATTGTTAAAGGATTTAAAAACAAAGTGAAATAAATGCGCACCTACTTATTTGTGGGCAACAGCTGGTCAAACAAACTGTGCCTAGAAATGACGCATGTTCGATACGTAATACGAAAAACTGCAAACAACCACTTTGTGGTAAAAATAAGGTGAACATAAAATAAAAAGACAGAAAATTGTTGTGCTTATAAATTTGCCTCATCATAAAGCCTCAACTGCCCTCTTGAATACTTTGGTTGGCCATAACTTTTAAACACTCGACTCGACTTGACTTAAGAATCTGTCAGGCAAATAAAGTCAATGGGTTCAAAGTGTCTTAGCGAGGCCTCCTGAATCGAGTAGCCCTCCAAGCTCTTGGCTTTTGATTAACCTCTTTTCTGCCTTGAGCATGAGATCACTTTATTGATGGCTATCAATAAATTTCCCTCTGAAAACCGTATAGGCTTTTAATCAATATTTTCATTTAATTGTTATGATGTTAGATACTATTTGACGAGCTCCTTGACGCTGTGAGCGGTGTGGCGGTGGTGAGGGACTGTGGAGGTCTCGGGTTCGGTTCCCGACACGGTCAATTAGGATTTTTTTTTATTTCTGATTTTTGTCTGAGCCGGTCTGGTGGTAATCTAGAGGCCGTGGCTTGTTACCAGCATACGCACGGACAATGAAGTGCTGGCAATTATATACGACGGCATAGAAACCGATTAGAGTTATGTGTTTTAATATATCTGTGATCATACAGGTTAGACCGCAGCTATCTTAAGACTTCATCATCTTAAATGACCCGGTCTTGACGTCAGAGTACGGAAAAACTTGAGTACATATCAAATTATTTATTTGAATAAAACATATTTTATTCGTTCTGTTGTATAAACAAAAAAGATCACGCATATATAATATTTGGTTGTTTTACTTAAATAAATGTGGTAAATAAATTATAGCTGCCGAAGATTAAAGCGATTAATACATTAAAGCGATTAATATTCATTGCATAACATGACCTTTCGCCAGATTAATAACGACTACCCGTTAAGTAGCAGAGTGTTCAATTATTATTTATAAATAAACCTGTGAGGTTTTATTAATAATGTAATCTCTATCTATAGTTTTTTTTATTGTTTTGTTGGATTTTTTATATTGGTTGGTTGGATGTTTAACTACTTACAAACATGTTATCATTTTTAAATTATCAATAGCTTACAAAATTCCACTGATGGCCCTAGGGCCTTCCAGTGGGAGGGTTGTCCTAGCTATCCCCGAAAAACACTTCATAATCGCGGGATATCAGAAACTCTACGCATACGAAAGGCGTAAGAATCAAGCATGATCGAGATAGTTATACTATGATTTTATATGGCTGTCTTGAAAACTCGCTCTACCTATTAAAAATGTCCACGATCTAGATAGCTTTGAGCACTCCATTGTATAATTAGAAAAAAAACCCTCGCAACGAATCTGTATCATCTTCTCTTTTTCGCAGTAAGAAAATGAGAAACTAGGTATTAAGTTTTTACGAAAATTATAAAAACAAGTGGCCCTCGAGACGGCAAAATGAAGCTGTGAAACTTTTCCCTGGGAAAAAATACTTGTCAGAAGTTGTGGATGCAGTTGATATTTTGTTTAATTGAAACATTAGTTCTCTTCTAACGACCGCGCGGCCTCTTAAAAAGTTAGATTGTAAATTTATATAGGAGTTCTCGAGGAACTTTCTTTCGCTCGCCTGCCACCTTTGAATTAACTTTCAACTTTAATTGCAATAATTAAGTTGAAACTTCCCCGGACGAGCTGTGTCATAAAAAACTCTATTACTACTTATAGTTAATTATAGACCGATGTAAGTAAATTTGGTTAGTAACTGCTTGAAGCGGTGATAGCGCATTGGGTAGGAGCTCGCCATCATTTTCGGGGGGGCGAGTTTGAGTCCCAGCTCGCAGCTCTAATTTTTCAAGCTTAATTCATTTTAGAATAGAGTCAATTAGGATTTCTGACTTTATGTTTTATAAGCAAGGCCTATTGTATTCATTCATTTTGTTTGTACATATATCGCTTGGAGGCACATCCATGTCACTCCGGGGGTAAGGGAGAGAGTTTGTTGGTTTGATTAAAAGAATAAGCAGAAGAAAGACAGTTATCGACATACCTATATGTAAGAGTTTTGAACCTAGTGATAATGCCATAGCTCAGAGAACCGTTTGTATATTTAATCACAACCACAGTCGACGCATTACGCCGCTTACTTACTACCATTACTTATTTTTTACCGTCCTTCTTATCTATTGTTTCATTGATTCATTGTAATCTATAAGCCTTCAAGCTGTTGAACCAATTTTAATAATTATTAGAGTAAGGAAGCTTTTTATCCAGAAGTAACAAGAGCATCTATAATAATTTCAATGATAACGCGCATTTTACAGCGAAAAGAAAAAAAAATATTAAAACCGCCATTTGTAGGTAAAAAAAGAGTCGGTTTAGTATCAAGACAATTTAAATGTAGATAAACGTTGTCTGTTATGGCAGATAATAGATATTAATGTACGGGACGTACAGGTAAGGTCAATATAACACCTTTAGCGTGAGTAAAGTCGCTAGTCATACATTGGTGCAAAGGATCTTTTCATTAAAACAGTAATCTCCAATTCATAACAATACACTTTTTGTATCCAGAATTAAATTTCAATAGCAAGGCTATGAAGTCATAAAAGTAATATTGGATAGAAAATGGTTAATGCCATAAAGCGGCGCGTAAAATCTTTGACGTGAAAATTTCCGGTAATTGGTAATTGATACGAGAGGAAAAATGAAAGCATAACAGCGCGGCTTTTCAACGTGCCAGTTAACACGTTATTAATTTTATATTTCCAACGTAATTTTCACTCATTATTTTTAAATGCGTGCTTGTTTATTTAACACAAGCTTTTGTGGTTTCACCGATCCCGGTGTTTGTAATTAAAGCTCGTTAAATTCGATTTCCAAATATTACTAATATTTTGCATGCGTATGTAAAGCGAGTGATAATGCAATATCTATTTAACATACCGGAACGCTAAATCGCTCAATGGCGCATCTTTTTTGCCACGGCTGAAACCTCCTACCAGACCAGACCAGGGCAAAATTAGAAATTAAGAATTCCCACGTTGCACCTGCCGGGAATCAAACCCGGGATCTCCTACTTCAAACCACAGCGCGTACTGCCAGGGAAGTCGTAAAACCTTACATCCATATATCTATCCAATGAAAGAGGTGTACTTAGCACTCATAACATTTTTTTTATCGTAACTTTTTAAAATCCCACTACGCTGCTCCAATGTAGGTTGGTGGGCTTTAAAGATTATTATTACATGTGTTATAACTGGCATCGACTGCTTAACTTGCTCTCCGAACTTCGGGGGATGGCATCTCAAATTTCCTTTCTCCGTGCTAGTACTTAGCTTCAATGGTTTTAGGTACTGAAAAACCTAGAACGAATTCATTCCCAACCCGGGTTCCCTCTTGTAAAATCTCCGAAACTAGATCAACGAGAAAAGAACCCACTAAGGTTTTACCATATAAATTATGGGAGGTATGTATGTATTAGTGGCTCTCTCGATACCCCGCGCCTGTTAAAAACAAGACATTTAAATATAAAACAAAACATAAAAGAATGCACAAACAAAACAATAAATGTGCTTCCGATGCCTGAATGTAAATGTCTGTGAGCGGACAGAACTAAGATAGAGATAGGTATAGACCAGGAAGGCGGAGCAAATTATGTTATTCACTGCGGAAATTCATTTCCACTGCATACGGGCGGTCTCATTTGAGATAAAATGCAAAAAAAGTATTATGTGTCATGACGCAATGATTTTAAAAATAGCAACTGAGAAAAAAACTCGTTCTTGTGCTTTCTTATCTTTATAACATTTTTTTGACCGCGACGTTGTCGACGTTTGCTTGTCTTTTCGAATCCCCCGGAACAAAAGTAAACCTATCTGCAGAATGTAAACCGATCTAGCTTATTAAAAAAGTACCTATCGTAGGCACGTAATAAATGTAACGTTCGTTAACTATAAAATCAAAACATTTTATTTTACTGTTTTCATAATTTCCTAAACAGCTGATTTAGTAAACTGCAAATGGAAGAAGCCCTCAATATACCTAGGGAAGATTATTTTTTATTTCATCCTTTCTTAGAACTTCGAATACTTTACTCGAGCCACGAACATCAGTAAACAATTTATACTTTAAACTTTAAGTAAGGAAAGGTTCAATAAACTGAAATACATCCTTAAGCGTTTTTTTCATCAAAGGTCACCATAAAAAAGCTTTCCTTTCGGGACTGAGGCCAATCCTGGACATGGACCACAAACTTTACGGATTTATGTGCGTTCTAAGCAACTAAAAATAGCTTCAAGCGATAAGGCCGCCTTTGCGCATATATATTTATTTACCTTATTTTCTGTTTGTGTAATAAAGACTTTCTATCTATCTATCTATCTAAATGCCACTTGCTTTAACGGTGAAGGAAAACATCTTGAGGAAACCTGCAACCAATCCAATTCAACCAATCCGTTGGACGAAACCCTTCTTAATTTGATAGAGACATGTGGCATATAGTGGACCGGTAATGAGTTGATATTAATGAATCAATATCACATCCAATTAGGATTGCAGTCAAGCGTTAATTTGCCAGTCATAATTAAATCAACAGTGCACTAATCAATATTCGGTTAGACATCAGAACATTAACTCAACCTCGAAGATATCAAACAACTAGCAACACGTAAATCGCATAGTATCTACTGTTGTTGGAACGTTAAACTTTGCTCGGCGGGTTGATTGGCGTATTGAGGCGAAGTCTAACTATTCAAACATTACCACCCCAGTCTGCTTCAACTCTGACGTTCGTTTGTAAAATAGTTACATTACCTACAATAAGTTACTCTACGAGTGGATTAAATATAGATTACGAACACGTGAATTTATAGAGCGAAGCGCACTACTGTGTCTATCCTGACGACTGCCGTGACGCAGCGATGAGCGTTGTGGTGTTTAGTGTAACGAATTTATGAACTATTTAACTTTTACACGTAAATTAGTGTCGCATGTAAGCTAAAAATCAAAAAAAACGTAACCTAGCAATGCGAAACAAACAGAATAAACCCCTCAAAGACACAGTGCCCAAATTTTAATCACGCATGCCTTTTGTAGAGTGCCAACGGTTTGCCATCCCTGCTATATTAGCTGTCACAAGCAACGACAAAGCAATCATATCGGCATACGATTATGTCAGTGCCAGCACACACTACACCTCCCTATCCTATTACACTTTGACATATTTAGTTAACTTCACTTTGTGCTTTGTACCGTAGGTATTATTCTCGTGAGGTTGTGAAACTAGTTCAATATTCGAAGTCTATCTCCGGTTTAATCTGACTGGCATGAGTGTTACAAAGTATTTTACCAATGCATAGGATTATTGAGTTAGGGGTATTGTATCCAAGTGTAGAAGTGTTTGTACAGAAATTTCTTTATATATGTCCGTATACAGGACTAGATTTCGAGACCTAGGCTATTCGATGTAAGTCACCGTAGCTATTTAGTAGCGTTTAAATACGTGAACCTTATGGGTGATTTAGTCGTCATGGAACAGACTCTGGAGTAGCCCTTTAAAATGCTTTATTAATAGGTGGCCGTGTGAGTTAACGTGAACAAGAAAATAATAGGTCAGGTCATAATCCGATTCACCCTTATGGTTAAAGTTGCACTTTCAATTTTAAGCGAGAATTTAAACCTAGGTCGTACGATTTAACCGTACTCGAACGGGCGTCGTTCGGAAAACTCTTTGACATCCTGTTAATCCCTATCCCTATCCCTACTAATATTATAAATGTCAATGTAAGTTTGTTTGTTACACTTTCACGCAAAAACTCCTTAACCGATCCTCATGAAACTTTGTACACATATTCTTGGAAGATTTAGAAGTAATATATATGATACTCTTTATCCCGACATTAAGCTCGGTTCCTTTGGGAGTGGGTGTGAAAGTGTTTGAAGATTTTACACCATAACTCCGACAAATTATAAGCGATTTAAATAATTATTTTGTACTATAGAGGTTAAAATATGTGTTTAATTTTGCCCAAACTTTGTGTATATGTGAATGCGGTTGGAGAAAGAGGACAGAAATCGTCAGCGGACAGCAGCAAACCCCTTATTTAAGGCTTAGCTATACTGAATACTTTAATTTTTTTTAGAACTACAACTAAATTGAATGCCAAGTCAAAAAACAAAATCAAAACAACAGCTAGTTTCAAATAAATCAGCGTCTGAAAACTAAAGTCTTTGAACAGTATGTGTTGACAGTGGGGACTTATGACTTTGAAACATGGTCGTCTGGGCCTGATAAGTGCCATTCGGCGGGAGATGTAACAAACTATGCTCGGAAAGCCAATCAATAAGATCCCAGACCAACAGACAGGAGATGCTGTTATTTCAAAACACAGATATACACTTTTTTTGTATATAAGTATTTACAAAGACTATTTTCTCATTCAGACTATTCGAGTCGAAAACTCAACATGAAGCGTGATGGATCTAAACTCTATGAACTTAGATGAGGCGTTTGCTCAGCAGTGAGGCAAACAGTTTTTTTTCTCCTTCGTTCGAATACAAATGTACTCGTATGTCTATAAATTGAATATATATATTAAATCCGACCATCAAAGAGGATCTCAGGAAACGTCTAGAAGCATTCGAGATGTGGGCCTATCGACGCATGCTGAAAATTAGTTGGACTCAAAAGGTTACCAATGAGGAAGTCTTGCGACGAGTTGGTTGTCAGCGCGAACTTTGGAAGACCGTCAAAAAGAAAAAAGTTGCTTATCTAGGGCATGTGCTTCGGCATGATAGATACAGGCTACTGCAACTGATAATGATGGGCAAAGTTGCTGGAAAGAGACGCATCGGTCGCAAGAGGAAGTCTTGGTTGCGCAATATTAGGGAGTGGACTGGGATCGCGAGTGCTGCCCAGCTGTTTAGCCTCGCGAGAGAAAAGGAAAATTATCGAAAACTGACGGCCAACCTTCACTATTTGGAGAGGCACCTAAAGAAAAAGAAGATTAAATCCGATTTTTGTTAACCGTTTTTTAATAAATAAATATACAGGTAACAAAGCTAATCACAATGAATAAGTTAAGTTGTCTGAATTTATATGCAACTAGCAATGCTATTATGTTGCATCAATGGAACGAAATAATACGCTCGATTGATTCTAAAAGCATCGATCATGAATAACGATGGGAGATTACCGAGTCAATCCATCGTGAATTCATACTTAGTAAGGTTCATGGAGCACAGTTAACGCTCAACTTGCCAACTGCATATTAGATTTTGCTTGAGTGAACTTAAACCACAAACGCGCGTAGAGGTAAGCACATCGGAATATTACGGTACTCTCGGAGTAGTACTACGGAGAAATTGTGCGGCTAAATAGATCACTACTTAAGGTTTAGTTATTTAATTTTACATTTGATAAACCCTTATTTATTATGTAGGGAGTTTGATACCTACTAAGGTAATAAACGTCATTCGCGACTCATTCCTGTCCGCATCGTTTACTATAATTCGCTCAGGAACGTTACAATTATTATTTTAAACTGAATTTTAGCCAGTGAAAAGTTATGAAAGGTTAAAATTCTGTTACAATATTTGGCCAACGTTTTAAAAGCAAGTTATCCGCCATAATCTTGGATATTTGACTTGTAGTATAGTTATAAGGTGATAACTTATAACTAGTAGTTTTTTAAAAAAAATCACGTTTTGCAGTGACAGCATTCTAAAAACAATAATCAAGATGGCGGAGTCTATACTAATATTATAAGGAGGTAAAATTTGTAAGGCTGTAAGGGGTAATCTCTGGATCTACTGAACCGATTGTGATACTTCTTTTACCAATAGAAAACTACATTAGTAAGTAGTCGGATTTGCAAACAAGTCGGAACAAACGGGACGACAACAACATTTTTTACGAACATTGCCTTCAACGATGAGATTTATGTTTCAGTTCTTGAGAAAAGTTCTTGATAATGCCTACAGAAAAGTCGGCGACAGCGTATGTCTAACTTTTATATTTCAGTAACAAAAAGTAGTTTTTCTTATTAGAAAAATCTACCCGTGAGAAGGGTTGCTAGTACTAAAAATATTTGTAACAAAGATTAGTGTTTGCTGAAAATAATAAAATGGCTTCAGTAGAAGATGATAATAGTATTATTCAGTAGGTATATTATGACATGGACTTCCGCTTGCAGCTTCTATCTAATATATTTTCGTTGCTAAGTTAGTAGGTATAAATTAAAGTGTACACAAGCGATTCTGTAACAAGCGGGACTTGCTCTTGAAACTTTAGTCAACTTTCCACAGTGTTATTGAAGCTTCTTACAAATGAAAGTTCTTTAAAAGAGCAACCAGCTACTCGTAAAATAAATTGTAAAGAAAAGTTTTGTATCGCAGATACAAGAGAAAAGTTACAGTATAGGGTTAAGATGTACCTACACAAAATAATAAGTAAGGAAAAGGAATACGAAAAGTAAACTCAAATATAAAAAAAAGTACATATAATATATAATAAAAAATAAGCGTTTTTATCTTAACTACGTAAACAATATTTCAACATCTTATATCATTAAACGAGCAATTCTTGTATATAGATACTCGTATATATCTCGGAATCGGCTCCAACGATTGTCATGAAATTTAGTATACAGATGGTTTTGCGGGCGATCTAGCTAGACGAAGTAGCGCGGGTCCGCTAGTGTACAATAATACGCCGAACGTACATGAAAATGACACATACCCACTAAAGATAAATACATAATAAACCAAAAATAAATTTAGGTGGCATAGCCCCAGTGTAAGAGAGAAAGAATATTCGTATTCCTATATCGGAACAAATAGATTTAATATAACAGTTAAGTTACTACAAACAAATATACTTTACGTTTCAAATGTGCTAATAAAGTGGGTCCTACATGGCATAAATAAATTAGAAATTTTGGATTCCAATTTATCTTAGGGGTAAGTGGGTAGGATGATTTCATTATTTATATATATTTAAATGGAAGGGATATGATAACTACGTTCGTTAGATTTAATCGAAAGCTGGAAAGTCAGAGCAAGTCTAAAACGACCACAGCAAACATAGCTGGGTAATTTCTTGGTAATCGCCTTTTCACAGTGCCACTGTAGCCATAGAAATAGCAGATTATGCTGCCAGCCAGACGACGAGACTGGCTTTTATGGGGCAAATAAAACAAAAGGTTGGGGGACTTATAAAAAAGTGAAAGAGGGGGCTATGGGTAGAGAAGGTTGGAAAAGGCTACACCGACAAGAGCTTTGCAAGTTAATGATACAAGACTTTGCTTCTAGTTAAAGTAGAAGATGTTTTATTGTATTTGTTTCTGCTTACGCTTCTCTTAAACTAAAAAGTCAAGATACCGATAGGATTTTTTTTATAAAATAGAAATAGCCTACGTATTCAAAGCTTATTATAATAAGTATATTTTTAACCCCAGACGCAAAAAAGATCGGCTGTTATAATTTTTATAGTTAAAGTTTGATGAAAATCGCTCCAAAAATGGGGTATTACATATTTTTTCACAACTCCCTTAATATGGGTATTAAAAGGAAGGGCTTGACTAGTAGAATAATGTACACTTTATTGAAAGTCGGGTTTTCTTTTTATTTTTATTGGAGTAGGTACATAGAAATCCTACAGTTGGGCAAAGGCCGCCCTATATCGTAGACGATTGGAAAGCATATTACCACTACGCTCCGGTTGGCGGGCTTCAGAGATTGTTATGTTCGTGCTAATAAAAAAGACCGTCGGTTAACAACCAGACACGGATGGTGTCGATTGCGTAACACTGGATATAAGCTAATTTAAAAAGAAAGACCTAACGCAAAGACATCGATGTATTTACGTGCTCACCACAATAACAACGAGGCAGTGCCAGTACGGCGTTGAAACTGCTTAGGTTTTTGGGTACAATAAATAACATACGAGCAATCCATCCGGATTAATGACTGAATCGTAATACCAGTGAGATAACAGTCATCTTATATGGTGGCCGAGAACACTCCTTGCGACAACCCAGCTAGAACTACAAAAATTCCAACGTCAAGCGTGCCTAGCTATCACAGGCTGCATGAGCACAACACCAACAACTGCGCTGGAAGCTATATTATCATACCACCACTACACCTACACATTAAAGAGGAAGTCACACTTGCAGCCCTTAGACTGAGGGCTTACGGGCTGTGGAAGGATACAAACATAGGACATACAAGGATACTATCAAAAGAAATTAATAAATGCCCACAACTAGACTGGATATGTGACAAGACGCGGAAACACTATGTGCTAGACAGGCACTATATAGTAGCCGCTGAAGGAGGAAAAACAGACAAAGCTGACACCGTCGTAATAGAGGTCTACACCGACGGATCAAAGACAAACTCAGGCACTGGAGCAGGGATATACTGCCCGGAGCTTAACATAAACATTGCCCAGCCGCTTGGTAAGAACAACTCCGTCTTCCAAGCGGAGTGCGTGGGCATAACAACAGCAGTCATAGCCATGCTAAACAGAAAAGTAAAAGGCTTCAGCATCAACATAAACAGTGACAGTCAAGCTGTACTAAAAGCCTTAACCAAACACACAACAACATCAAAACTCATACTTGACTGTCACAAGGCCCTACAAGCCCTATCAAAATCCAACAGAGTAACCCTAAAATGGATACGAGGTCACAACGGAAACAGAGGAAACGACGCAGCCGACGAATTAGCGCGTCAGGCAGCATCACTAAGGGTAGCTGGACCGGAACCCATCATACCCATACCCTTCACTGAATACAAAACATGGCTCCACAACCAGACGCAAACATCACACTCGGTACTATGGTCTAAAACAAAAGAGTGCAAACACACGAAGGAGGCCGTACCAGTTCTCAACCCACGACTAACAACAAAATTACTGCAACTGAATCGACCTAAACTAAGGACAGTTGTAGGTATGATAACAGGGCACTGCCCACTAAACAAACACCTTTCCATTTTAGGTATAACTGACAGCCCTCTCTGCAGAGCATGCATGGAGACGGAGGAAACACCGATACACGTAATGCTCCAATGCAACGGAGTAGCAGAACAACGCGCAGCACACCTTGGCTCCTCAGCAACACTCCATGAAGCACTCGGCGACCTGGGCGGCCTGCTAAGCTTTTGGAGCGAGCTCGGCTGGCTGGAGTGATCCAGCGGGGAGCCGCATCAGTGGCCATACGTACAACGGACGGTCCCAGACCAACCAAGTGCGGAAAAGGCCCAGGAACCGAAGAAGAAGAAGAAGAAGAACAGTCAACTTGTCATCAAATGTCAGTACTTATCCTTACTAATACGTTCTAATGTGCACACATCTAGATGTGCCCTCATATCTATGCATCCTGTAGATGGACAGAGCTCGTCCAGGGAAAGACCATCACCATGTTTATTTCTGCCGTTAAGCAGCATTGTCGCAATGCTGTGTTCCGGTCCGAAGGGCGTGTAAAATATATATATATATATATACATATATTTATAAATATTTCTATCCCTGAAATGCATTCGGTATATTCTTTTCAGAAGCGGGATGCAGTAAAAACCTATGCTGCCTAATCACTAAACCGATCTTGACGAAATTTCGCGAAAAGATAGCTTGCATTCTGGGACAACATAGGATATTATTAGGCCAAGGAAAGAACCACTTCCGTCAAGTATTTCAAAACATTTCAGCGCGGAAAAATTACTTCGTGTAGGCGATAACTCCGCGCGGATAAAAGACTTACTATCGTCGAATATTGTTTGAACTCTGAAAAAATATTGGATATTGGCACCGGTAAACGCAGCGTTTGCAGACAGTGGTGTGCAGTTCATACATGCACAAAAGCACTTCCTATCCTAAAATATTTGTATAACTCATAAAGGGGAAGGATTTTCCATTTTATGCCATATTCCTTATGAAACCCTGTGCACGCCACTGTTGGCAGACCCCCAGGTCTCCTACAAGGTGGAGAGATAAGATCAAACGAGTCGCAGTTAAGGGTCCTCAATACCAACCCTAAATAACCTAAGCTAGACAATCGCCCGTGTCCATCCCTGTGCCTCGCAGAATCTTAAACCTTCAGGCCCGGTTTTTATTATTAGTAGGTTTAAGTAGAATGTAAGATATATTCAGTAGAATAAGGCTTTGTTTCTAAGTACTAACTTAGTTTTACTAATTTGTAATACTGACACCATTAGGACATACGTCCGAAATTATAATTTATTATTTTTAATATTATCAAATTGTTGTGATAATATTCGTATGTGGTGTTAATCTTAAGTGATGTAATCCATCCACATATTATACCTACTATCTAAGATATTGTATCTCATTTTTTAATGACATAATTAACGTATCATCTAAAGTCGTTGTCGTTTTATTGCACTTCTGCGCCGAACTCTACACAGCATTTGCTAGAAAACCCTCTCCTCCCTTTAACAGAGGAGTCATGGGCACATGTCTCCTCTATGTACGGAGAATTTCCGTTAGAAAATAGTACCTAAATTCAGATTGAGAGAGACTTAAAAAAAATGGGCCCCCTTTTAAATATTGCAAGCATGTACAAATACGAGCCTTAGTGATTCCCTCTCAATACATTTTTTCAAAGCCTGTCATTATAGTACGAGTGTAGCGAATGTGAACATTCGCTACACGCTGACATGAAATTGCTGTGCATACAGATGCAAGAGTGCGTAAACGATGTTAATGCATTCAGCAAGAGCAGGGTTTTCTCGGTCCAGTACATTTGTAAAAAGCCCGTCGTCGTATAAAAAACATATCTTGTCTTACATAATATTTATTAAAAAAAAATGTGGCTTTATAACATGACGCTTTTGTTAGGCCTTATTAAATAAAGGTTTGAGTCATCATCACCATCATCCGCAGCCTAATAACGTCCCACCGCTGGGCACAGGCATGTCTAGAAATATTTCAGAGCATACACCCACCACGCCGCTCCAATGAGGATTGGTGGGCTTTATCGACTATAAGCACAAGTCAGTGATAATAACCGGGACCGACGGCAATACGTGATCACCGAGAGTTCCTCTACGGGGTTGACACTGCAAATTTCTTGCATCCTTTTATTATTTTCAAACATATTTAAAAAAAAAAATTTAATTTTTTTCGATTCGAAACTTTTATTGCAGACTAGAAGACCTTTATGTCGCCTAAAAACCGCCACTCATCGCCGCTTCAGTATTGAAGCGAGCGAAACAAAAAAATGTACGAGCAATTTTCGAGTGATTGCGAAACTCGCGTACGGGATAACCGGTTTTAACGTATGAATGGCTACAATTTCTAACAAATTGTATTTCATTTTTTTTATTCCGCTACAATTCAGACCCTGATTGCCTCACCCGTCGGTTAGTGATGATGCAGTCTAACATGGTAGCGGGCTAACCTCTCAGGTAGTAGGTACGGCAGTTAGCAGTTAACCGACACTCCTAATCGGTTTCTGCGCGACATCGTACCGGAACTCTGAATCGCTTAGATCGCTTCAGAAGCAGATCAGATAAAATTCGGAAATAACAAATTGCCGCCGGGAATCAAACCCATGACCTTCAACTTCAGCTCTGGCTCACTGCTGAGCCAGGGTAGGAGATACACTAGGTGAAAGTGTTCTCAATAAAATATTATAGTCTTCCAATTCATAAAAGCTTTGTAAGTTTAATATTTATCTTAAAGAAATTATGATGTATTTATTAAATAAATACATCATAATTTCTTAATACATAATATAATAAATATAATTTTTATTAATACATAACTATAACCTAAAATAAACTATTTAAAAACTAAATAAAATCTAAAACGTCCTCGAAACCACCGCAGCGAGGCACAGTTCCCAAGATGCTGGCAGCATTGCCCCTTTGGATGGTCAAACTAATTCGTTGGCCAAGGTAACTGCCCGCTCTACTTATTTTAGATTATCTTAAAGTCGATTTAAAATTTGAATACGATATTCCCTCTTCCGTAGTTTCGTCAAAAGTTTCCCTTTGAAAATATATCCGTTTCAAAAAAGTTAAGCTTCTTTTGAAATTCGTTATTACGTTTTATAGCGACAGAAAATTTTAAAGAAGGTTCCAATGCTGGAAACGTGATCTTTGGGAAATACGAATGATTAAAAGCGATCATAAGGGCACAATTACCAATTTACCTAAAGTGAACGGTGGAAGATGAAGCTCTTCATTTATAACTCATCTCATTTATGCGGAGATGAGAATTAACTGATGATAAGTTACAAAATAATGTTCCACGGAAGCTGTAAATCTATAAAGTCTACTTAAAAAGCTTTCTCCACGTTTGATTCTCGAACTATCTCGTTGGTCTATCGCATGCTTAACTACGCATCACAAAGCGCTGGGTTCGAATCGCGGGTCGAGCAAAAACTTGTTTTTCTGTCAAAGAATTCTCATTACCATCACCAGTGTCAACACTGACGCCCCGAAGAGCACATTAAGCCATCACTTCCAAATATCGTCTCTAACTTGTTGATAACCCATCAATCTTTTGGGCGGGTGGTGGGTCAATGCTCTGAAAATATCTATCGTGTGAGAGTCGAATAATTGTTGGGTAAAAAACAAAACTTTTGTCTAATCTACCCGTCACGCACTTGACAAGTTTTAAACTCTCTCGTATGAAAGTCGAACAATTGTTTGGCAAAAGACAAATATGTTGTCTAACCTACCAGACACGCACCTGAACAGTTTTTTATTTAGTATATATCTTATAAAAAGTTAGAATTAGGTCGTATATGGTTCCGTAGTTGCACGTTAAGAACTTAGAGGAGGCCGTTTTGTTTGCCAATCTTAATATATTACCAGTTTAACCAATATCCAATATTTTTTTAACTTATCACCTGCATGAATATTCCGAACTCAGATTATTTTATAGTATTAATTGACGGATCAAGCAGATGGCACTTCTGGATGGTGTGTTCTGAAACCGCTTATAAACAGAGCAACACTTTGCAGGGAACGCTAGGGACACGGTTCAGACCGAAACTGCTGTTTTTTATTCAATATTAAAGTTTTTACTAATTTATTAAACGTTTTACATGGTCTATTATGCTGAATGCTAGATCCCGAGCTATAAAGCGTCCTAATAAAGCGTACATTTCCAGCGGCGGGTCTGATGGTATATCTCATTAGACCCGCCGCTAGTATGACGATACAAAGTAGGGTTTTATCATGCCATGCCAGGCTACTAGCTATGAGTTAGTTATGTTAGTAAGTTACATAGTCTCAGTTGCCATATTATTTTTAGTCGAAAAAATGATAGTAAATGTTACTCGGAATCTAAGGATTCCAACAATACCACAAACATTAGAATCTGTTAAGGCATTTAAGAGTTACGTCGGTATAAAGAAGCGTTCGTACATGCATAACGAAACACATACGTGATCCCGGAAAACATTACACCCATCAATATGGCAGTCGTGTAAATAAATAAGTTAATGAATAGATAAGTTATAAAAATCTAAATTTTAAATGAAACTGTCGTTGAAGATATTTGTAAGTGGTAAATTATGTATGCATTGTTTTATATTTCAAAGTAAGGCTATAGTCGTAATAAATAAATAAATACATTAATCAAATTAAATTATGAGAGTTCCAAACGCATCGTAAAAGGGATCCAACTAGAAACTCACTTAAAATTACAAAAAAAAAGAGGCACTCACATAAAGTAGAGATGAACCTTTCTTCTCCTTAACACCAGCAACCTTAGGACAAAAAAAAAACATATTGTATTAAGATCTCTTTAGTGTGCTTACATAGGCCTATCAGTCGGGTAGCTTAGCATGACAATTAGAATTTTCCAGAGGCTAATATTATTAGGTACTGAGCTCAAATTTTCTAAACCAGGTCCTCGTCAGCTATCTAAGATTTTACGGGGTTCATTTTGAAATATTTGGGTAATAACTGAAGTATTTTTTCTTTAAAATCACTTAGGACCGCAAACTAGGTGGGGTCAAGAATGAGTGATTATAAGGCGACCATACAACGATTATAAAATCCAAATTAGCTGACGAAGTTTCTGGTTATAAACAAAAATTTAAAACTAACTACAATACGCAACCCTACTATTTATGATTATTGAAAGTTTGACTTTCTATCATCTTCGTTGACTCCCAAAGTTGAAACATTTTTATCTACGTTTTTGATAACCTAAATAAAGTTTAGATTGCCCTTTGGACATGTTTCGGCAGCCACATTTAACTCAAATTCTTTCAAGGATCGCTTTTAGTGATAAGATTGACTATGACATTTTAATCGTATCCACCGTACGTTATCCTGTATTATGCAATAAAGATATTTAAATATCAAAAAAAATTGTTACACCTCTAGAGTGATCAAAAGGAATGATCTCTCAAAATTTAAAATTTCCTCGTTGAACTAAACCATCTGGTCTGATTTTTCGGTGAGTCAGTAACCATATAATAATTTTTTTTCTCTTTTATTTACAGGGGTACCGGGCGAGGAGGCATGTTCGGAGATGTCAACATCTCCGCGATACTGGATTCACTTAGTGTAAGCTATGACAAGAGAGTCAGACCAAACTATGGAGGTGAGTTGAATGTCGCTCGCCGCTTACATTAATTTTATTTATTAAAACACGGTGGCCTTTTTTTCGTCTTATTATAATCCAGTTCGTATGTCCAATGTGTAATTATATTCATTGATAATAAAAAATAAAATAAAGAACGTTTCATTAAGTAAAATTATACATCAGTGCGAAAGCACTAGCCATAAGGCGCTGAAGTCTATCATTGTTCCGATTCGATCAAAATAGCGAATAATGATGATGTGTTTAGAAAGATCCTACAGCAAATGCGGGACGGTTGTAGCGGCGCTGCGCCGGTGCATACCTATAACTTTCGATCATTCAACTTTGCGTAATAATATTCCAATTGCGAAATGAATTCGATAAGCTGAATCAAAAACTGCTCATTTCCCTACTCTAGTAAACTAAACTTATTTTTAAATATTGCCTAGAAAACTTTTAATAGGATACACTTATAATATTACGGGAACGGTAAGACGATTAAAAAGTTGCCATGTATAACTGACGCGCTATATATAATTAATTTATACGTGCTCGTTAGCGCTTGACAGCTTTTTGAGCATTGCACATAACTCTACAAACAAAACTTATGTGCGAACACTTAGTAGGTAAATAAGTACAGAGCAAATCCGTTTGACACAAAAGTAAATAATTCAAAATAAAATTTACAGCTCTAGAAATAGTGATACCCTTTTCCATAACGAATTCTGTGAATAGGATAGCACTATTTAACATATCATTTTTAGTTTGCCTTGGTGATTAATGTACAGTCTATTTGATACGGGATGAAAACGATAAGTGTCTGCAGTCTATTTCTTTACCAATAGAAGTTATTTTTTTATTTACTTTCAAATTTTGTTCATTTATTTATATTAAAACGCTGCATTTACCTACACTGGTGGCTTTCCAAATTTTTAGAAACATTGTATGCAAAAAAATACATAGTCCCGTAACCCGGAACAGCCAATAAAATTGTAGATATTAGTATTGAACACCGACCATATTCTTCCTCGTTTTTTAGGCGCCATACTAAATTTAAAGTGGAATTGTATAACTCAGACACTCTCAATTTAAGAAGTGATAATTTTTAAAGGCGTTGTATAGGTATTTAGGCTTAAACATTATTATGATTAGACGATAGGGCTTCGTCACATAATAGAATGAGTCGTGTTTTAAAGTTGATTATACGAGTAATTCATCAGAATCTGCATTTATCCTAAGCTTAGAACTCGTTGAAATATATTGATAGATAGATAAACATTATTGCAATCAATGCGTTACAAAATTCCCACATATCAAAAGTAATAAGTATTTTATTATTGATATTAGCAAATGCGGTCTAATTGCAATCTAGAAATTCTTCTCCCAAACAAAAAAAGGGTTTAATGAAGGTTGTTAGGAAAGGAGAATCTGAGCCGATAGTTTGTTACAGACTCTTATGATGACATCTTAATCATACGTATCAAAATCTTCAAACACGCTTAGAATATCGCCCGTGACTAAGAAAATAAATAAGTGACTCATTATAACAGAAGAAACGAAAGATACATAATTTTTTAATACCTATCGTTTAGGCCGTAGCTTGACAAATACACATACATACAATTATGCACATATTAAAAAATTTTTCTTTGGAATTCGGATAAAAATTATTCATACTATTGTAGTGCCTAAAGTGTCCAACCAACTGTTTAGAAGTAAGTGCATATATACTTAATTCAAATACAGCCATTTATTTGAACGCTTAAACAACTCTGTATGTATTTACACAACTACTAGTGTAGGTATTTATTGATAAAGAAAATTTCAAATAAAATCGATTTTCTCACAAAATCTTGTTATCTATCAATTTAAGTAGTTAGGTTAGGTTAGTTTATACAATTACGTTATCATAAAAATTGACATTCATTTATTGTGTAGTGGAATTTACTTGTGAAAATTTGCTTAATGGAAACTGACAAACACAAATACAAAGAAACAAACCTGTAAAACTAACATGAACCCTGATTTTCTTTCATCTGGGTTAACGAAATGCAGCCGCGTGAAGTTTATTTGAAATCAGCAAAGGTACCCACTTGAGCCAATAAAAGACAAAACACCTCGTTAGAGCTAAAATACCCGTTATTTATTCAGGGAAATATAAATTCGCTGAATCTTAACAATTATAGCCTGTTGAATTCTTAATCAACGAGACAAGCTAGTTTGTTAATTAAGAATTCAGCCCAAAAATTTATTTTCGGCTCCGCGGAAATTGTAAAGTTGTTTACGTTTAAACCGAATTTCAATTTTCATCGATGTTACTCTATTTTTTCAACAAATCGTAACGAATTTCAATGAAATATGTTTTGGAGAGAGCTAGTTCATGTTTTTTGTTTTTATTTCAATGAAGATCTCGACACCTGCGCGCAATAAAATTTCATTCATCCATTCTTTTGGCAATATTACTTTACCAGCTATATGAAAAAATACGCGCACTCATTTTAAATTTAAGCCCATTTATTTGAAACATAAGTATGCAACATTTTAAAACTTGTAGATTTCACAAACGTATATTTCACTTTATTGCATTTAGCTTTAAAGTTTTAGAAGACGTGAAAACTAAAATTCGATGCAGCTATTTGTAAGCTCACTATTGCACGCCTGAATGGCAAACTGTTAGCCCTTTTTAGCTCATAAGACAATTGTATGCACACAGTTTATGCAATAAATGAATTATGAATTATGATCTTTTTTTTTTATTCGTTTATAAGCACGAGCCAGTTTAACTTAAGCCTCTTTTCATTCAATTTAAATTTGATATACCTAGAAAGCATAATGTGTTCGGAAGATTATTAGGAAAGACGGAGATCTCGAAGTAAAATAAAATCCTTTGCAATTACTTAGTGCAAAAATGCAGTAGTATAAGTACCACAAATCTGATATTATAAAAGTGTGTCTGTTGGTTTCTTTAGTACTAACGCCCCTTGAAAAAAAATACTGTTGTTACCAATGCTTGCCTTTACAGATGGATTTCTATCTACAAAAAAATATTGGATACTTTTTGTTACGGAAAAGCAATTTTTTAGAAACAAATTTGTCCCATATAAAGTGTAATATAATCTCAAAATCACAATTTCCGTTTCTAACACTCTTCTACAACGTGTAAATATAATACTTTACAGGCTTTAGAGGTACATTGTACTGTCTCTGAGACTTATCTGCAAAACCGAAAACCTAATGGTTTTGGAGTAAACCACTGCCATAGTTTATACTGAAAGAAATCAGATACGGCTCTAACATCACATGCATAATTAAAATTATGAGACCCCGGTCACTTTATAAGGTACACGTCGCGTAGCGAAGGTAGTAGGTACTACGCGCGTTTGGTTTTCCGTAATGTAATGGATAAACTTAAAAAGTAATCAACCTAGAGAAAGCTAGATTTTCAAAGAGATCACATTGGTAATATTTCACCCTGAAATAAAGGTATTTTTTAAGCCATCTATAGGAAAAAGAGCTAGTAGCATAACATTATATGTGAAAAATTCAATTTTATAACTATGACATATCATGAGATACAACCTGGTAACCGACAAAAAAGGCAGGCATACGGACAGACAGCGGAGTCTTACGGAACATGAAAAACCGAGAAGCCATATAACTATCTCAAAATATAAGCAACATTAACGCAAATTAAATTAAAAGGTATTTTAAGTTATTATTAGGAATGACATTTTTATATCAAGAAAACCTTACGTGAATAACTTATAGTAAATAAGCTACTTAAGAAAACTGAAATGGTGGTACAACGCGTTCAGAATGCATGTTTTAAAAACTGCTACTTTATTCCACGTTACACTGATAATAACAATTAACAATCATAGAATTTTCAAAATAGAAATTGCGTAGATTATATCTAGCTTTTATATAGAGTAATTAATACCTTATAACTTATACTTATATATAAAGCCGAAGAGTTTGTTTGTGTTTTCGTCCAGTATAAAATAAATATATAAATTAAACACATCGCAATCTAGCTCCAAAGTAAGCCTAGCTTGTGTCATGGATATTAAGATGACTACTAAATATTTATTTGAATACAAGCACGAACCTTCCTTTAAAATTATACTGTTCTTTTCTCGTGCGACGGGTGCTTCCAAAACCCGTAGACACGAAGAACCTAAAGAACACCTAAAGAACACCTAAGAACAGCTTTGGTTTTTTTTAACCTATTGTAATTTACAACTCAATCACTCAAACTCAAATTATTAGACCCGGAACAGCCAAGGCAGATTGGCATTCTTCAATAATTCTGCCTTACGTTTATCCAGGGTTTTTTCTTCATAAAGTGAACAACCGATGTCAAGGTTTGTCTAACGTTATTGGTCTTTTTAAATATATCGTCATGCTCAATAAAATCAGCGAGCACAGTTTATTTAAATAACAAAAGACAGCATAGGATGTTCACTCTCTGCACATTAGCAAAGCACACCCTAGTTAATACGCAGAAGTTTTACGCTGAGGGGGAGAAGCGGCGTGAGGACGATCAATATTCGTAAATCGCTTACAATAACCTTTTGCGCATTGCGTAAAAAATATATGCCGTGAAGTGTAATATATTTGGTACGTGATTGCGTGAAAATCAAAATGGTAAAAGAAGTACCACTACATCACTCTGTATCAATTAATCACATACCGTGTCAACAATGACTCATGACGTCTACAGTTCAGCCGATGTAATAATGCGTTTCTGACAGATCGTGATTGAATGTAGTTTTGTAGTGACGAAACTTTACAATAAAAATATAGTTATTATTTACACGAATAATTATCATGAAAAACTCCATCTTCTGCTTAAATATTATTTTTAAAATACAACGATAGCCAGCGCTGGTCACTTAATCATCCAATATGGTAGCTGCAACGCCTATAAATTCGTCTGCGAACTTTTAATAATTTTGGTAGACGACTGTAAACCTATACAGTAAACTGTACAAATCACTAAAATACCAACACTCATTATACATACTAACATTGCATGGTTACGAAAGTGCGACTCCATAAATAGAAACCTAAATGATGCACTTATGTTTTGTTTGTATTATTATTACTTAGATATTATTAATTGCAAACCTACCCAAAAGCGTAAAAATATTTTTTTTTGCAAAAAACTGACTGACTTCGTTATACAACTAAAAAGCAAGTAATAAATATTTCCTACAACATTTTTAAGTCAGCGCCAAGTAAAATGTAGAAACTACTGGTACTGACCTTGCTTCTATATAAAAAGGTATACGAAGTTTATGTTCATACATACCGATTATACACAAACAAAGTCTGTTTTTTTTTGTAAATTTTTTTGTTCCCCTCATCATTAGCCCATAATCCGCGAGTTACGGGCCAAAACTTTTTAAAACTGATCCCGAAAAACCAAGTATGCTGTGAACACAAAAGTGTTTACCTTTAAAGTAGTACCTACTTAGTTACCCACGTAGGTAACTGTTGCTTAAACGTCTTCCATAACGACAAAGTTGCCCAAAGCGGAGTACCGCTCATCCAAACCACAGAAAATATACTTTAGCATAAAGTTTATATTTACTGTGTTTATATAGCAAGCATAGCAAGCATAATCGTATTGCGTTTTTAGGTTTTCTGTCATTGATACTCTAGTGATGGCGAGAGTCAAATTTTGCGTTAAAGGCTCCATTATCTATTAGTTTCACAAATTTCGTAAAAACGAGAGAGTTTCTTGGCAAGCGTTTCCGAATTTTCCTTCATAACAAGCCGTAAATGATGGTACACATATGGTTCTAATAGTTTAGCGAAGTTGGCTCATAAACAGGCGTTAAATGTCGCCAAAGGTCTCCCTGTTCCGCCTAGAAAAATTAGCGAAATATTAGCGATGAACGAGATAGATGCGCCGTATTTATTGTAAAGCTACGCAGTAGGGTCATTCCGAGACGTAAAATATGGATTGACCCCTTTATACAATACTGCTACCTCTCCTTACAGTATAAGAAGATTTCCGAAGGCAAGCTTTACTTTCTTACATACTTTTTATAAGTGCTTTCTTTTTAAACTTTTAGGGCGTCCATGAGGCGTCTTAGATACGATTGTGAATTTTCCTAACTCAGAATGAGTGTGCGCGAACTAAACCAAATTTCGTCACTGTTGTGTTGTTGGATGCCCTCTTTATAATCAACTCCGAATTTTCATATATATTATATAACTAGTGGTTCCTCGCGACTTCGTCTGCGTATAAGTCAACCTTAAAAGATAGACATATGCTGTCGCGGACTATTACCCAGAACTTCGAAAAGGTAACACCTTTGATCATAAAATCATGTATCACAAAGGTGTTATGGTTTTACCGTTTTAAAGTTTACGTAGCTGAAGCAGTTAGACCCGTATTTCCTGAGATTATCGGGTTCAAGATAACAAACAAATAACTCTTCAGCTTTATATATGAGTCTAAGATTTACATCATATAATATTCAGTACTCATTTCACTAGTTTGGAACCAATGTGAAGGCTATTCAAATTTTACAATTTAATAACGAAAGTACTAACAGTGAAATGTTATCAAAAGAAAATTAGACGATGTCACAAACCAAAATGTGACGTTTTTAGACTAAGTGGGTATCTTTATTCTTAAGTATGTATCTAAGCCAAGTGATTTTATCAGAATAGATTTTGTACCATTAAGTTTTTATTTTTGATCGTATAATAAAATTGTCATAAAAATCGTACAAATTAAAGTGCCAGTGTATAGCAGCTTAGTATATTAGCGCTTTATACTGGTAACTTAAAACCGGTAAAATAATAATAAAAATAAATATCAGAAAAAGTCTCCTTTTTCTGTATATTATTTATACTATAATAGTAAATAGACCTGCCTCTAAGGTTTTTCCTATTCGCTATTATTGATATTTTAATTTTTAAATCTTATTTTTTTCTTCACTATATCGCGGTGTAATATCAAGATTTCTGAAGTTAAAGACTACTAATGCATCACTTTATACACGATATTAGCGTTCCCCGTGACTTTGTCTGCGTAAAACTTCTGCGATAAGTATCCGATAAACATTCTTTCGATATCCTACACAATATTACGACTGGGATGCGATGCTGTCCAGGACAGTAGAACAGCGTCGCCCAGCCGCCATCTTCAAAAATTGGGCTATCAAACGCAGCGAAGATTTTTGAAGTCAGTTTTTTTTCCTAAATTTGATGTCACTAAATAAATAAATTTAAAATGTTAATTTGTAACTTGTACATACTAATAAATAATCTTCCATCCCCTATTTAACCTCCTTAGGGGTTATAATTAAAAAAGTTTCTCAATAAATGGGCTATAGAAATAAAAAAAAAACAAAGCTTCATTACTAGTATCTAGAATAAAGCCATAATCTATGGATGCTATGAGAGACTTACTAGACTTCACACGGCATTGGGAACATTAAGAAGAACTCTCATAGCATCGCGTCCCTGAAATATAACAAACATCAATCCCGCGTGGACTGACATCATTATTATTTTATAACTAGTTATTGCCCCCGTTCTTTGTCCGCGTTTATAAAGGTTTCTAAAAATCCCGTGGTAATGTTACAGTCCATCCTTTTAACTAGCTCTTTGCCAAAAATCAAATTGGTCGGTTGCTTGGTTAGGGCGGAAAAGGAGGAGAAACAAACAAAAACACTTTTGTATTTATAACATAAAGTAAGGAACTTCCGCACGCGTATAAATCAGAGAAAACAGTTAAGTTGCCATGCCGCCTGGGTACTAAATTTATTTTACCGCGACGAGAAACAAACTTTTTTTTTCATTATGTATAAAAACTATCTGTGAAAAAAAATTATAAGCGATGGTGAGATTGGCATCAAAATCCGATGTGTATTTTTGGAAGTTAGACGGACCGGACGGAGTTTGAGTTATACCATATAGAGAGTCAGAGATATATAGAGACGTTAAAAAATATCATAAAGATACATATTCAGGTTTTATAGTTCTGTGCTTAAAGATACTTAATATTTACTTTTATATGCAACATAGATTCTGTGCGTGCATTCGTAACAAAGGCTTTTTAAATACCATGGGGTTCTATTTTTAAATAGCTAATAGATTTCATCAATATAGGTATAGTTTTTTCAAAAAGCTACAAAAAGTATCCAAATCAAATCAAATTAAAAAAATATATCAAGTTAACTGTATCACAGGCACTTATGGAGTGATTAAACACATTTTACTGAAAGCTGATGGTCATTAGATTGAAACTGAAGCTTAGAACTGAACCTGGTTCTAATTAACAGCTCACAATAAACGAATCCTATGTCATTCATCCACAAAATCAGTGCCAATTAATCAAGATCAGTATAAAAGTATAACCGAACATAAGTAACAAACAGCCACACTATAATATTAGTACTTTTGGAATATGGACGTTAGAATTTTTTCAAAGCTGAACACATACCAATTTACTATATAAAACATAAAATACTCAAAACAAAAATAAACTAGGTACTATGAAAATAAATAAATAACAAGAATATGCTATGCCATAAAAATGGTTAATTATGGTACCCAAACGCTGGCGGTGTAGCCTTTTTGTAATTCCAAACCAGTCGTTGGTTTTAGTGATGCAGTCTAAGATGATAGCGTGCTAACCAGTTAGAGTATGGCAGTTATTTAAATCCGTACTGTTAATGGGTTTTCACGCGGCATGTACCGGAGTGCCATATCGCTGAGAGGTACGTCTTTGTTGGGAGGGTAACTCCCTGTCTCCCAACAGACCAGATCATACTCGTAAAATCAGAAAGTATAAATTCCCTACTTGACCTACCGGATTGAGCCCGGGACCTCCCACCTATAACTCCCATCATAAGACAGGGGTTAACAATGCGCAAGGGAGGTTGAAATACGCATCATCATTTAGGACACTCAATTAATAAATTATGCTTTAACATGGCATTTTGAACGCTTATTATAACGCAAAAGACACCAGGATACAGAATATACGACCGTTCGTAGAAACTTAAAAAAAAAAACGGGTATTTATGACCGTGCCGGTAGATGTATCCCATGTGAAATTTCAGGACCGCCGGTGGACGTGGGCGTCACCATGTACGTGCTGTCAATCAGCTCGTTATCTGAAGTGAAAATGGTATTTAAGAGAGTAATATTTAAGTAGATGGTCATTAGAGAAGAGCTATCCTTAGGGTAAGATCACCTTCGCTCGAACCATTTATCACGTTCGATCGGGGGGATCGGGCGTCCCATTAACGTCACGTCCTCTGGTTTGGTTTTCACGGCGCGTGGCGCGCGCGCGACTCACAATTGGGCTTGATTGCAGGTCCGCCAGTGGAGGTGGGCGTCACCATGTATGTGCTCTCTATCGGCTCCGTCTCCGAAGTGCTCATGGTACTCGCTACTGTCAACTCACGCTTGTCTCGGTCGCTCCGGCCGCGGCCGCCGCGACCGAGCAGCCCCAGATACGAGGCTGCGAGCATGCCGGCGTATTGGAGCCGACAGCTCGGCAGGCGATACACCACTTTTTTTACCATCATACAAATTTTTACGTTGGAAAACGGAATATCGGGAACATAGAACCCTATAGAAATTATTACTTCTCGGCTCGCAAATAAAAATCACTGACATTGTGATAGTTAACAACTGTAATCGCTCCTAACACGTAATATATAAAAACAAAAATATTTTAAGAGTGGAAAGTTACTACAAGCATTAAGCCCTTCGCACACCATTTCGGCTCGACGCTGATTCGACGCCGACTCGACACCAACTCCACTCAAATTAGAGCACGGTAAAGAAAGTTTTGTGTTGTGCGGCATAAAGTAAGTTGTTTTAAAAACTGAAAATTAATAACGAATAGTGGATGACGCGTTGCACACTCGTCGTACGCTTCTAAGCACCAAGCACGCTTACTACTCGTTGGAAACGCGTTGTGAACTCGTGAAAACCATATGGACCGTACGCTGATGTGGTAGAAGTGACAGACAGTTGTCCACTCGTTGACACCGCGGGCGGCTAGTGGACAACGAGTTGTCGACTCGTTGCCGGTGAATCGAAAGTTGGAGTTGAACCGGCGTTAAACGGTGTTGGGAAAGCGTTGAGGCGATAAGTGAGTGAAGGCCTTTAAAATGTGAATGTTAGTGATAGTTAAATCATAAAATATACGCGAACAATATAAAAAAAAAATATATTTAAGAGCAGAACGTTATTACATCACTTCACGCCGCGATATCACATTTTTTAATGCGAATCTTCTAGAATTCGGACTAGAAATTTATGTAGTATTAGATTTTATAAAATATTAAACATAACTAGTATTTTATAAAATAATAAAAGGTTTTTATGTTATCCTTTTACGAAAAAGCAAAGAAAAATTTTTATAAAGCAATTTTTTTTCAATAAATAATGTTAAAATGTTTCCCACCATCACGTCGTACTGATTGCTTGTCCCATTACGTTTTCCAACGCAACCAATTGCCTTATTTTAAATGTACATAAATGTAAATTGGCAAACAGTGGTGTACCTTACCGGGTTTGTCACAATCATAAAGACATACAAAATTGTACTTGCTACTAAGCATTCCACAAAGCAGAACACTGTCGTTTTTGCTCCATTGTTGTTATTTTTGTTTTAAGCTTTTTATGTTTTTGAGTAGGTATCTGTTGTGACTGTGGGTTTCTTACTATTGTCTCCCAGGCGATTAAACTTCTTCGTAATCGCCACTCGCAATTTTCTTACTTTTAAGTAGTCTTGCTATGAATGTATTTAAATGTTTGTACCGTTGTCCAGTGAGTTCCGGTTGGACGAGGGAACTTTATGTTTATTTTACTTACTCCATATTATTATTTAATTTACTTTTTGAGTTACAACTGATTAAAAGAAAAGCAAATTAAAGCTCGTTCGTTCGATCAAACATAGTCAGGCTTCATATTTGTGGAAGATACAAAAATAATTTGATATTTAAATTAAAAGTGGAAAGCCAAAATACCCTTGATAACGGTTCCAAAGAACAATGTGTAATTTATTTAGACCAGGGTGTATGACCCCTAGTGGAAACCAAATCAAGGGACTTTTAAAGTCACTTTATGACGTGACCCTAGTGAGTATATGTCATATAAATCGTTAAATGTGGTATCTACATAACTACACAAAAAAGTACACGTAATTATACATAATCGAATGATCATATTTACAACTATTATATTATACCTAACCTCATTAGGTCAGGTATAAAAAATAATGCACTCGCTGTATTAAAAAGCTCTCAAACAATCCAAGATCCAAGTATAACGTTACGTGTACTTTTATAAATAAGTATACTTTTATATCATTATTTTGTATAGTAATTGTAAAAAAATTGACACATGGCAGAGCAAATTATTTTTAACAAAATTTCAGTATCACACGAATTCATTTTCATTTATAAATCTAAGCTTTGTATTCATTAGTATGTACCTAATTGATCGCGCGTACAAGGTTTCAAGTGCAATACTACTTGTACTTCTGACATACAATCATTTCTGCTTCTAAAACAATAATGATTGAACCATGAAGACTTGAATGGTGCTCGATTTACAAACACTCATTTACTCATTTACACATTTGCTACGATTTGAATACTAAGCGGTAAATTTAGTTATACTATTTTAGAAAAGTTATTTTTAGTATACTACTGAATACATGGTTTAAGGTTAAATATTTTGGTCTTGTACGTAAACATAATACGATATTCTGAATATTCTTGTATTCATTTCTTTGAACAAGGAAAGGGATGTATCAATGCCCGCAGTTTCATTCTTGTTGCGAAAACTAACGCACGAACGCTCTCTCTCACCAGCATTTGAAAGCTGAAGAACTCAGCCACGCGCATGGGGTTTCACGCCAAGCGTTTAATATCAAACCCTGTTGGATGAATGAAAAGCGCGGACATGAAAATAAATAAATTAAAGACCGTGAAGGAAATTTGGTCAATAACTGACACAAACAGTTGGGATAGACTTATCCTCATTTATAATACTAATAATGATAATTCAGCGAGTTTCAGAGCTTAAAATCGCGTGTTTGTTTTGCAACTTTGTGGCATCCAACATTTTATTTACATTTATGATTATTGGCAATATTAGTTGAATTATTTGTACCTTAATTCCTAGATAGGTTAGAATTCGTAACTATCTAGGAATTAATATTGTGATGCTTAAATATGAATACCCGAATGAACATGTACCCTTAGTACAAGATCGCAAGCAAACTCAACGCGCGTCACGCGTGAGCGTCGCTTAATACTTAACGTTTAACTACAATTAAAGTACCGATAAATTTACGTTAAAATAAAAGCATTCTATCTAATTTTCCTGATAGACACAGCTTTAAATCCGGTAGGATGTCATCAGTGCACGAATATTGCAACTTCAGTAACGCAAATTTTCAGTCAACCCATCGACGGGCAAATCTTAGTCCTCAGTTACGGTTCCATTAGACCCGTAATCCTAATCCATAGTAACAGATCTAAACAGGACCCAGAACGCCCTAAGGATCTCCTATAAGACTCATTCATTCCTTCGAGGTTTTGGCCCCATCATCATCATATCATTTTAACCAACCGGCTGGACATAGGTCTTTTGTGGACAGTTCCAAAATTCAAGTTCCGAGGCCGATTATTTTAACGGCTCCCAGCGACTCATTGAATATCCACCTCGCGCACCAGTTAAGCGGGCAGGGTCGCAATTCCAGCACCTTACGACGCCGACGTTCATCGATTTCCTAGCCGTAGCTAGGGATGGGCGGAGCATACGTGCCCGGCCCATTCCATTGCCAGTTCAGCCTAGCATTTCGCGCTCGCTTCACCCGTCGACGCTGTAGGCACTAGTTACTGTAGCGTAGAGCGATGGTAACGCTCCGCTTAGCAAATAATCCGAAAAAAAAAAACCATTTTATGTCATTAACGTTACGTCCACGTTTTGGCAGTTCAGTAGAAGTATCCAAAATTCCGCGACGAAAAATACTTCATAGCTCACAAAATTACGGTTATCTGGACCCACGCTAAAGTCTGACGCTTCGCTAATCGAAAACGCTTGGGAGTTGTACAATCCGTATTGAGGGTACTGATGGTGAATGAGTGCGTACAAGACCGTTATCTGCCATGCTGTCAAGTCTGTTTAGAACATTTCAATATTTCACTTTGAATATTAACGCTATCACGATTAATGGAAATAAGGTGTCATGTATTGTGTTCGTGTTAGTGGTTGAAAGGAACGCTTTATACCGTAAAATAATATGTTTCAGGACTTTACATTGGATTTCTACTTTAGGCAATTTTGGACGGATCCCAGGCTTGCGTATAATAAAAGGCCTGGCGTTGAGACACTCTCGGTGGGCTCCGAGTTTATACGAAATATTTGGGTAACTATGCAACAAATTTGTAATACTAGTTTACTTTTAATTTCTGTTTTCACTAGGGACTAAAACAATCATCCGGGATAAAAAATGTCAATAGACTTAAATCATAGGTGCCTCTAACATTGAAATCCCACCCGTGGTTTCTGCGTGACGATTAATTCTAAAAACGTCTACGTAAAAGTTTATTACCACAAGTGTGTTTTTTGAATGTTTAACAAAATGGGTTAGACACAATTTCACCCGTTTGCAGCATAAGTAAAAATTATTAATTTTAGATAAATTAAGTAACATTACGATTCATTTCGGTAGAACATCTACGTAAAAGTCTATCACCACACGTGTACTTTGTGACATGTTTAACAAAATGGATAAGACACAAATTCATCAGTTAGCAGCATAAATAAAAATTAATAAGTTTAGATAAGATAAAGTAATTTAACGATTAAATTCGGTAGACGTTAATAATTATGGTGGTTATTTGGTGGTAGAATCACTACAATACTAAATGAATTTTGAATTTTGAATTTTGAATTTGAATTTATGATGGTATTTTATAATTTTAATTACTGAACAGAGGTGATTAAGCTAAATCATAAGCCGATTATCTCAAGTGTTGTTCAAATAATTCAGCGTCGATAAAACAGTAATTATTACCAAGATGAGTGTTGAAGAGGTTGAAATATTTATATTTTTATATCTAGTTATAAATAAATATATTGTTATAATTGCTGGACGAATAATAATCTACCCTAGAAGATCATCATTATCAAAAACATCGGCTCGTCAATTAGTTCCGATGCTTTCTCTCTCATATGAGATCGGGTTTTAGAGCGTATTCTCAGGCGCCTCCAACGGGACTTGGTGGGCTTAACGGTTATAATGACATATCAGTAATAATAACAAGGGACTGGCAACTTCACGTGCTCTACGAGACACGTGGGTGGATGGCGCTACTTTATTATTTCGCTATATTTTATTAATCGCGCGGCGATTACTTTAAGCTTTATTTTAATTTGACTATTTTTGGACTGACCCAAAAATCGAACCCAGATTATTGGGATCTATAGTTGATATGCTAACCACTTGACGTACTCAATCTATATGTGCCAAAAAGACCATCCAAGCTATTGTCCAAGTCCCAGCAATATGAACTTCTTACTTCTTCTACTTTGCCTTCAATATTGAAGTTTCAATAAAAAATAATATTGGGTTAGGCATAGGTTAAGTTTAGAACATGTTGAAAAGTTATGGTACTTTATTCCTCACAATGCGTAACGAGTCATGGATTTCTCATAACATATTTACCAACAGGATTATTAAAATGCGAAAATATTATTCATTCGATCGAGAGGTATGAATGTAGAAAACATTGCACAGTCCGAATCAGTCAAAGTATTAGATATATTTATTTTAGGTCCCGCCTAGAAGTTGCCCTAATAACACGCTTTTTAAGCCTTTTTTGCGAGAGCGGCGTTAAACAGTTAGTGACAATAACAAGGACTGACATATCGTAATGGTGTGGGGACGAGGGTGGATTTCACCAGCCTTCAAAACTTTTCGTCGGAACACCGAATTATCAAAAATAGGCCACCTAATTTCACAGTTTATCATGCGAATGGGGGACCAAGCGGGATCGGTCTCTCTTGGTCCCACCCCATTCGCCCGCGTCGAGTTATCGACCGTAACCCTTCTACTTCTAAAAAAACAACGCACTTTTGTTTACAGGTACCCGATACTTTCTTCGTGAACGAGAAACAGTCGTATTTCCACATCGCCACGACGAGCAACGAGTTCATTCGCATACATCACTCCGGATCTATCACACGTAGTATAAGGTAATTTTGTAATGTATGATTTACTAGTTGTTATAATTTCTTTGTGACAAGATGGGTTGAAAAGAGACCACTCCGCTCTAATGTCCCGCAAGATAGAAAAATGGTTGTAAAATGTTGATGTCGGAAAAGTGTAACTACTGAGTTTTTTGCCGGTTCTTCTCGGTGGAGTCTGCCTTTCGAAATGGTGGTAGAGTCACTACAAACACACTACTACGTTTCAAAATTGTTTGCAGGAAATAAATACATTTAGATTTGGAATTGAATTTTGAAAAAAAAATTGTCTTGTATGCCTCTGAACAAAAACAAAAACATATACCTCGGACATCGCACATTTTAAAATGACCCTATGTCGACATTCCAAACTATAATTTATCCGTGTTCTAAACTTCCCACACACAGACACGTCTAGCCGTTCTGGCATAGTTGCGAAACAAACATCCATCCAAACTTTTGCATTTATAATTTTAGCATAGCTATAGCTATTTCTTTGTTGTGTTTCTCGTATTCCCGCGGGTGTTTTACGAGGCAACTAAACGGTTCATAAAGACGTGCTGGTACCATCGACCTCGTTGCTACTTCTGCCGTCTACTATGAATACCAACTCGTCTGCGTCAGCGTGCTGATTATTATCAAAACCTTCGAATTGGGCGGAACCTCATTCTAGCATTAGACTTAGCACGAATTAATCACGCGATTTCCCTTCACCGATATGCAAGGATATAGGATTTTTTTTCTTAACCTGGTCGCCCCTGAAACTGAGGTGGAAGCCCTAACCACCACATCACCGCCTGCCGTTCAATCATGACGTTCAGTTATTTACATAACAAGCGACACACTAATTTAATATCAATACAGAGATTCATACAATTTATAACCGTCGATAAATTATGATATAATACACCTTTCATTGGGATGGATTAGATAGATATTGGACATCAATACAAAACATATAAATGAAAAAAAAAAATCCCCGACTTTCTTTATAGCGTACATTATTCTACTAGTAAAGTTCTTTAATTTCATGATTTTAAATCTATAAAGTATATATTAAAGAGTTATAATCATAAAAAAACTGCGAATTTCAATTAATTTTCTATTCAATAATTGGCCCGTAAACGAATAAATATTATGTATAAGTTTTAAATATCAAATGACATCAGAGTTTTAACGGTTATCAACAACGTCAATAATATAATTATAATGATTTCTTAAAACTTAACACAACCTAAGTATATACTATTGGCCTTAGTTATAATTTATATAAATTCGCTAGTGATTGCCCGCGACTTTGTCAACGCAAAGCTTCTAATACGTAAAATTTACTTTTCATGGCCTATTCAGCACCCTTTTGGGTCGTTTAAGTAGATTTTTTTTTTAAATTTAATCATCGAATAGCATATTTTAATGATCTAACTTCCAACAGATGGACGGACATGAGATTAAACAAGTTTGTTTGTTTGGTTTGAGCTGACGTTAGTGAACTTATCGGAGACTTAATAAGATATACTTAGAAGTTTATAAGTACGAAATCCGTAAACTGATCAGCTTAGTCTTAGCAAGTACAATTTAAGCGTTTTGTGGCACTCTGAAGTGCATAGTGGCCGGTGTAATAAAGGCACGTGTGGCGTAAAACCTTCGTCTCAGGTTGATGTTCACAGGACGGCACTTTGCAGGACGTTTTTCTTGCTTGGCCTCCGAAGTTTCGCTATGTTTATACGCGATGGTTTTCTTGGCATCACATGAGACATCTAAATGGTCCCGTCCCGGCGCTTACAACGCGTATTGTAAACTGGGATATAACGTGGACTATCCTGAACATTCCACCTCAAAGTGGTCAGGAGATCCGTTGGCCGTCAAACCGCGGTCGTAAAGCCTTAAATCGATGAAGGTTTACGTGCTCCCGTTCGGTAGACGGCAATGTTATAGACAAAACGACGACGATCTGTTTCCAATACGGTATGTGTGGTATAACCATTGACTAGGTTTATTTTAATTAGTTTTTTTTTTCATTATATATAAGAAATTTAAGATATCAATTGCTTTAACGGTGAAGGAAAACATCGCGAGCCAACCTGCATGCCTTAGAGTTTTCCATAACGTTCTTAAATGTATGTTAAATCTACCAATCTGGATTTGGCCATCGTGGTGGCCACATCATTTTGAGAGGAGATTGTGTCCCGTAGTGGGAATGGATTGATCATAATGGTTTAAGAAATAATATTTGTTTCAGATTGACTATCACCGCATCTTGCCCAATGGATTTGCAGTATTTTCCAATGGATCGACAACTATGCAACATCGAGATTGAAAGCTGTAAGTAAACATGCGCATAAAGTTATCTAAGTTCCGCTTATACTAGTTGTTTAAAAATGTATGTTTTAATTAAAATTTCGTACTTCGCTTGAGAAAAGAAAATATGAATACGACATGGATAATGTAAAAAATTGAGCGCGTGCAAACTCATGAGGCTTTAATTTTGTAGATAAAGAAAACCTTGTTATGAAGCAAATTAACGCTTTGAACATTTTTGTTGTACGACGCTTGATGTCCTGACGTCGTAACACACTTTAGCTTTGGTAGAATCAGTCATCTTAGGTTACGGTTGTGTTGAAGATAACCCAGTGCGATGGGTGTTTATTTTCTCGTTCCATATCTCTGCATGGTACAGTTGGCTACACCATGCGGGACATCCGATATAAGTGGAACGAGGGGCCCAACTCTGTCGGTGTGTCGAGCGAAGTGTCCCTACCGCAGTTCAAGGTGCTCGGCCATCGCCAACGGGCCATGGAAATATCTCTCACAACAGGTACAAAGCACATTTGCAATTTGACGCGTTCTTCTCTTTTCTTCTGCACGTCTATAGCTTGATCGCGAATATTTTGATCTAATTAAATACCTCAGACGCTACGTAAATCTGAGCTCATTATTTAGGTTCTTTGCTCGTATTTGCTTAATACCATTATAAAGTTAGATAAGAATATTCAATCACTAAAATTCAATTTTCATTTCAGGAAACTATTCGCGACTGGCATGCGAGATTCAGTTCGTTCGTTCGATGGGCTATTACCTTATTCAGATTTACATTCCTTCCGGCCTGATCGTCATTATATCGTGGGTATCCTTCTGGTTGAATCGGAACGCTACGCCTGCCAGGGTGTCACTTGGGGTCACCACCGTGTTGACTATGACAACGCTAATGTCTTCAACGAATGCAGCTCTCCCGAAAATCTCGTACGTCAAGTCAATAGATGTCTATCTGGGCACCTGCTTCGTCATGGTCTTCGCTAGTCTCTTAGGTAACAAAAGATATTGGATACATTCAATAAGTTATATTATATATAAAAATAAATTCACAATGAACAAAGACCTACAAACTATGTAGGATTTTGTTAATTGTGAATTAATTTTTTGTGCTATTACACACGTTGCGTATTTACTCGTAGCTATCCGATAGCTCTGTGATTTATTATATCTTGTTCTGATATGCGATGCGTTTTTAAATCAGCTTACGCAACTCTAAGTACATACGAAATTTTTGGGCAGGTCATAATAATCATCCAAATTGGTGGTTGTGAACCTGCCCATAAAATTCTTTTGTAATTAAACGTTGCACTATGACAATTGGTAATTCAGCTTTGCGTTGTAAATTAAAGATGTTTTTTTTTAAATATGTATCCTCTTTGCAGAGTACGCGACTGTGGGCTACATGGCGAAAAGGATCCAGATGCGTAAACAACGGTTCACTGCTGTCCAGAAAATCGCCGCTGAGAAGAAGATAACGATAGACGGCGTCCCTGGACCTTCAGGACCCGAGCCTCAAGCAACTCCTCGGGCAGTCACACTGACCAGGCCAGCGCCTCCGAGTCGATCATCGGTGAGTTCTACGTTATTTCTCAGCATTACCATTCATTTTTCTAAGAAACGAACTTTGATACTACGTCTAATTTAGTCTTACAATCCTCACACACAGGAAGTGCGATTCAAAGTTCACGAGCAGAAGGTGTACGCACGAGGTGGCCCGTTGGATAATGGGCGGGGTGGACCTTCGGTGTCGATGCAATCACTATCGCATGCAGGTCATGCCGCTCACCCGGCCCTCCCAGCTCACACGTCACTCGTGGGACACGCCGTTCTACCAGTCCATGCTCCACTGCCAACCCATGCTGCAGTCCCAGCCCATGCCACACTCCCGGCACATCTGGCTCATCCAACTCACACAGTAATACCGGCGCATGCACCAGTTCCGGCTCAAACTGCGGCACCACCAGCCGCCCCAGCCTCACAGCCTGAGGGCGAAGAACCTTTAGCGCCACACCTAATCCAGGCATCCAAGGTGTGTAAACATTACTATTATAACTTCTTGCGATTGTTTCTTGTTTATTATTAATCGAAGGCATTGCGAAATTCTCAGCGAAATTTTAACGCGAATTTAACTTCATATGTTCTATATTTACGCTAAACTAGCGAGTATATTAAATATTTTTAAAATAAGATGCTTTGTTCACGCGTGTTTTAGTCGATGTCGATTGAGAGTTCGGTCTTTCACTCACATTCATGAAGTTTGGGTGGCAGAAGACAGAACCCTCTAACGGTTTTGCCACGGTAGGTGCATATCCAGCAACTTAAACAAACGTGTGTTTATAAATTAAGCATTCAACGGGTACCAGTAACTGTGCCAGCGGTTGTTACCACGCATGGCATTCTTATTTTATTTTCGAGCGATATGGATGTCCTATAGCAAAGTTGTTAGGAGAGGTGAGATAGCGGGAAATGGTTCTTTTTCATTCCTGGACATTTCTCGTTGGTCTTTGCCGCTGTTCACGCAAACGTGCTATCGATTAGTACTTTCGGATATTACTAAAACACGCGTGATTTCTATATTTTGTGGCATTGATTTAACTGTGAACGTCAAGACTAAAAATGTTGCAGGGCATCAACAAAATCCTGGGCACCACGCCGTCTGACATCGATAAGTATTCGCGTATCGTATTCCCGGTCTGCTTCGTTTGCTTCAATCTTATGTACTGGATCATATACCTCCACGTATCAGATGTGGTTGCGGACGACCTGGTACTACTTGGCGAGGAAAATTAAATGCAGTTCCGTTCCGTCACTTGCGAAGATACTAAGCAAACCATACCACAGATATGGCACTACGTATTTGGCAATGTGCTTTCCATAGATGTACATATTTGAATCTTGCTATTTGCAAATAATTCCTAGCGAAAGGAACTAGGGAAAAAGACAAAAAAAAATACTAACTCTAACTATTGACATTGACAGTTTATTTTATGATTTCAAAGAAATGTCAGTCGTTAATTATTAATGAAATAGCTGTACATTCCCGAACCTACTATATAAAATTTTCTCATACAACTTGAGTACCTACGATAACGCACGAGTAGTTATAATTTCCTATTACTATAAGTTCGTTGAATTATTTTTAAATCGTCCTTAATTTTATCTATTTTTCTGTATATCTATTAAACCAAAGACTTAACTAGCGTAACTTGGTAATTAAGTTTTACTTCTAACTATACTATAGATGAAACTGAAGTATTAAGTAGATATTAGGTAGATAACTAAAAACTTGAAAATAGGCTAATGTAAAATTTTGTAAATATGAATTATACTCTATAGGGGTCTCGATCTTTTTCTACTATGATTTAATTAATTTCAGCTGCTCAAATAATATGTAAAGTAATATTGAAGTTAGGTTCTATAAAATTCAGTTGATACAACTGAATAGGTACCTATAGTGGTCCATAGAGATACTATGTATAGACCTACTACTTGAACTATAGTCGTGCCAATAGGGTTCTGACAATATGAGACTAACTCTAGTTTATATGTTATTTACAAGCTACGAGTAAGGTATGTAGTGGACTAACATGTCTTAAAAAAGAATGCGGAATATCATAGCTTTGATAACAGAAATATTCAGACCGTCAATGAATAAATTCCAAAACCTTTCTAATATTTGTCAATATTTTGCAACATTTTTAAGAACAATCTTATTGCGTTTAAACCATTACCGGCCCACTACAGGACACGTGTCTCCTCTCAGAATGAGCAGGATTGTAGCCCCAGGCCACCACGCTGACTAATTGCGGAGTGGTGGAATACGCGTCGAATAAAACCTTTTAGAAAATTATGGAGAACTCTCAGGCAAACGGGGTTTCCCCGCGTTTTTTTCCTTTATCGTTAAAGCAAGTGATATTCAATTATTTAAAAACGTTCAAATCTTCGATAAGTTAGAGGTGCTGGATATAGAACATGGCCAGGGTCACATTGCCTCCAAAGTGAAGTGGAACTCGTGAACACTTCCATTAATAAGTATTACTGATGGAATCATAAATCTCACGATATTCGTTGACCGTCTGATATTTGCCAATACTTAGTTTGCTGCTTAATAAAATACTGCGTTTATTACGACTCTAAATATTTAAAACTGCAAGCTATTAATACTGTAATTATTCTAGCTTTATCGATCATTTCATTGATGTAAGAAGGCAACAAGTTCAACGATGGATTGTGAATTTACGATACATAAAGATTGTAATACGAAGACTATAATTGACACGAACTGTAAATATTAACGTAAAATAATGTAAACATTATTGATAAACTAGATAATAATATGTCAAAATTAAGATGTTCAACATACTTACATACACAATCGAGATGTAGAGTTTTAGAATGAATATATTATCAGTTTAATTTATATCAAATTATGACCACCGTTAAATAACCAAACAATTAGTAGATTATGAATTGTATGTAGTGCACGATACACCTTTTTTCAACATAATCGATTAACGCATTTTAACGGGTAAACTTTTATGATAAAGGTTATTTTCGTCTTAGGGTTCGTTGAAAAATATATCTTAGTCCTCGAAATATTTTACTATGTATTTGGACACAAAAATATATTTAATAATATAGTCAGAGAGCCATTCTGCTGGTTTATATATTGTGTATATACCTTGTTAATCATTCATATAATGTTTATTAGCACATCCGTCATATATTATGTGCGCTACATAATATTATTTGATTACTATATAAAAAAAAAAACCTGAAATTTTACTCTATCGTTTTGGCTCTGCAGGTTTTTGAGAGTGAAACGTGAATGGTTTTTTGAATTACATACGGAATCTTTAGAAGCACGGGTCCCTTAAGCTCGTTGCTCGTTAAAGTTTATGTAAATTGAACGTTAAGATTTTTTCAGCATCGACTGAAAATTTGTGACTAAATTTATGAATTTTATTCTTGATGACAGTCAAGTTGTGCTAGTGGGGTTGATGTTGTCGAAGTTGTCATTATTTGTTTATTTATAATATCTTAGCCTTTTGTTGAAGAATTACAATCCTTATTTTTAGAACGTCAAGGAACGACATAATATTAACTGTAATTTTGCAATAATACTGCTTTAAGTATAAGGTAGTAAGCCGCCTCTAACAGGCTAGTTCTGTCATTAGTTCAAGTTTTAATATTTTACGTAAGTAACATTATTTTGGGAACTTTTTATACCGTCTTAGTGGGTATTTAGTTGCGCTCTTCATAACACGGCCTATGATAACGTTTTGGTCGACAACCGAATTATTATTAACAATGTTTATTTTAAATTTCATTGAGTACCAGAAAAATTGACAAATCCGCATTTATATCATGTAATAATAATTGTAACCTTAAATTATGTTCCATAATTAAAAAAAAAAAAAGAGAAGTTTTAACTTTTTTAGATAATATAATCGTGTAAGTAATATACTTAGTACTCACGGATACTTCCAAAAGTAGAGTGACTGCAGCTGCTCAGTGCACGGATGAACTGTAAAGAAAAATAAACATTTTTAGTTCGAGCTATCAACGGTAGAGTTTACAGGACTACTGTCTCTTGGGAAAACGTGTATACATGGCTTTGAGTATAGATAAAAGACAAAAGCGTTTTGCGATTTTCTACCTGTTCTATCTTGGGAGCTGAGGAATTGCAAAATAAACATGGCTATCTTTTAACGGAGAAACAATTGTAACGTATTAATTAGTTATATCGCGAAGTTTTCAGTAGGGCTTACGAAATTGCCGCTGTCCAGTATCTCTAAAAGCACGATAATCCGTCAAACCCGGTTGTCAAAGCGTGGTGGGTTTCTTTAAGTCCCTCTTTCGAGAAAGGAGGCGTTTACCCAGCCTTGGGCATTAATAGACTGATGATAATGATCATGATGAAATAAAACATTTAACCCAACAATCAGAAATCAAATCAAAAAATTTTTTTTATACTTATAGCTACTTATGAGGTGTTAATACCAATTTTTTTTTCATTATTGTGACGTGATGATGCTAATACATTAGCTAATTTAAGATTAAAGTTTCAAAGCATCCTAACACAGTTCTCAGAAGAAGCCCATAAAAAACTTAGCTTAAACTCACTAAATAAAAAGATCTTAGCAATAGACTCGGATAAGATTCGATTAATTAAGAAAATATAATAATTCCTTGACAGATTATGTCATAAAAAATCCTTTGCATCGTTGAAATTAAAAAAAAAATCATGAATCAACTTTACGTTCAAGAATTGACACTTTTGACGTACCGACCTGGGTTTATGTGCACGACTTGACCGGCATACAGAATAAGGGCCCCGTCAGAAAACAAGCGCGAATCGTTTAATGAAGAAACAAAACCTTGCTGTCGGTTTAATCGTTATCGCGTTGAAACTAATCAACAATTCAACAGCTCACAAAAATTGGGCGGAATTCCGACAGAAAACGTTTGCAAGATTAGAGAATAGATTTATGTGAGTCGGCCGATGTCGTGCTTTATTCGCATAGTAGTCGTACGCACGTATGTTATGCGAAAGAGGCAGCATGATACCGGGCGTCTTCTACAAATCTATTATTTAATGGCGCCGGTGATATTCAAAGGTAAATTTAAAAAAGTAAATTTAAATTATCTGCTCTTGTCATGATAGTCGTTTTAATGGCTGGAATATGGGTATGATTTGGATGCTTCTTTAATTGTTGATAAAAATGCAATTAGAATGGGAAAATTGACAGGATGTCTGTTCCATGTGTTGGGAGTTAGTTTTTAATGAAACGTAGTCATAAAACGTGTACCTAAAAAAAACTTAGTGCTGTGAAGAAATTTAATAAAAAAATTATTTGTAACGATAAGTAGAATTAAATTATTACTAAAATAGTAATTTTTGTTTCCCGTAAATGTGAATAATTATATTCGTATGTAAAGATTCAAACCCACCTTACATTACCATAATATTATACATTTTTGAAAAAAAAAACTTTTTACCTTTGTCTATGACGAATATATATATAAATGCATCCTTTATTACTTTTGATGTTACAATACTTTTTTGCTAATTATGTTTTAATAATTGAGAAGGCATGTATTAAGAGACTTCTTAAAAGTTTCATATTATTATTTTATGTTTTACGTTCTTATCGCTACCTACCTCGTTTATTTTACTAAACTGACACATTTACTTGGCAGATAAACCACTTTTATACGATTTAAAAAATCTTTTTTTTTTATGTAATAAATATAAAAACATTTATCCAAAATATTATTTAGAAAATATTATATGTAACGAAGTTGCTCAAATATTTCAATTTCATTAATTTATTCATTAAAATGAGTAAATAAAGTTGGGTAATGTATTTTAATGTTAAACATTTCACAAAATTTCATTATATTATTGATACGCTTAGTAAATTATATATATAAATATATAATGTTTATTTTTCAAACTAAACCTGATACTTAAGTACTTTTAATTAATTAATTATTTAAGACTGATATTTTAATTAAATAATACTGTTTTTCTTAAAGTTATTAATTAAAAGCACTATTATTTTCACCTAACCATCCATATATGATATTCTGTGAAATCTCCTAGAAAACTGTGTTTTTCTGCTTCAAAATAGTAAATATCTATTAATATTATGTTCTAAATAACAAAATATGCTAAAAGTACCTGATGAAAGAATAATAAGCAATTAAAATACGGTTAATATATATTTCAGATGTTAAACATTACATATTTTAAAATATTTTTAAAGGAACATAATAATTATGTTTGCTGACATATTCTGTATTTTTATTGTTAAGTTTGTGTTGTATTGCAAAAGGAATATATAATGTGTTATCACGTTAGAGAATCGAGCAATAAAGAAATACATAGGTATTTTTAAATTATCTAATTTACGATAACTATGACTGTATTCCAAATAAATTTTCGATTAATAAATGTAAATTATAAACCTAACCATTATTATTGCACCTAGTACGTAAGTAGGTATTGTAGCTCAGCATAAGAGGGACCGGACGACATACGTTAAATCTTTAATCTGAAGCTCACAGATCATCAAACTAAAGGAGAATCATTTTATTGTCATAAAAATAGTTTTTAATAAATCCTGGGATGACCCGGCATCGTCATCAGAAACAAAGCAAAGTGCCATGAACCACCTTCCGAGATCCGATTCTATTATAATAGATACCATTAGGTATATTGTATGTCATTAGGTGTGTATATAGATGTGCCAAATTACAAACATATCCACGCTTTAAAAGTGACTTGCATGATTTGACCAAAACTTTCAAAAAAAAAAAATTATAATAATAATAATCACAAATATTTTTTTTTTAACTTGTAATAAACCAAGAAACGAGTGCGCGCACTTTTAAGGCCATACATTTATTGAAACCATTCAGTTTAATTAGTTGAAACGGTATAATATAAAACACGAACGTACAATCAGACCGCCTGGACGTTTCAAAAGTGCTTATATTTAAGCTTACCTACTTGAAATAAATTCCTTTTTTAAATTAATTTCATTTTGCATGAATCTATGCTACTATTGCAGAACTTCAATATTTCATTTCGTTTCTGAACGATTTAAAACTGGCTTAACTTTATCATCATTATTTATCAGCCGTTATAGGCAAGACGATGATCAAACAAGCACTGAGATAGAAAAGTAGAATTTTTAATCAAAAACTTGTTAGTAATTATATAGAGAGAATAGTGTGATTAAAGTTAGGTGAGAAGACAGCGTATGTCGTCTGGAAACCTCGATTGCGCAACCAAATTCTAAATCACACTTAATAAATCTAGAATATTAAAAATATATACTAAAACTTAAGTTAGAAATCCAAAAAACTATAAATAATTATTTACTATTTAGATATTTAATCGGATACAATGAATGTATTTTAATCGTGTTACAAAACTTTGTTAAAGTGTGTTCGTATAGATATTTACAATTTTCTATTTTTATTTAGCGTTACGTTTATCTGCTATCAGGTTAAATTTGTGTAAATTTTTGAATATCTTTGGAGACGGACTATCAAATTCCTCAATGGGAATTGTGTATTGATTAATAGCAAACTTTTATCTCCTGTAGGAAATTTAAAACAAAACATAAATATTTTGATCAGTGCTCAATGATGGCTTTCTTAACTTGTTGAAATTTAATGATTCACTGTTCGCAAGAACAATAAACTTTTATTAAAAACCTAGCAAAAATAAGTTAAAAGATAAATACAGTAACTGTCAACTTGCATTTTTATTGATATTTTATGGAATAAAGTTTAATATGAGAGTTGAAAATTTCTATGCGAATACAGCTAAGTGCATTTCCTGAATTTGTACACGAAAATGTAGGAACACTTAATATGTTATCATTGAGAAATTTTAAAAGGAACCAATGCATTGGATGTTGTGTGACGTTGTTACTATTTTTAGTAAGAGCAGCACATTACTCTATTATATCTACATAACATTTTGATAGTCACGATGCTAATTGTTGCTCTACGCTCCTAATCGAATCCTACCGATAAAGTCAAAGTCAAAAATATCTTTATTCAAGTAGGCCCATAGGTGGCACTTTTGATGCGTACATAAGAATTACACGGTAGTGAGATGATGGCGATAACCACATTTGTAAACTTAAAACTAAAGCTACGGGGGTTCCAAACGCGTCCTGGTCTAAGAAGAAGCCCACAACAAACACAGCCACACGATAATATGTTATGTCAGAGTTAGATATCTTATGTCTTTTGTTTTAATGCTCAATTACGTCAATAGTTCAACAGCGGGCGCTCTTGTCAAAATATATGAGTGTATTATAAAATATGCGACTGTAAAACGAGTACCACAAGGTTTACTTTTCTTTGACGTTCCATTGTATCGATGCTTGGAAAAACTAAACGATTGCGAGAATTCAAATCTTCTATTAAGCGTGAAGACTTCAAGTAGTTGTCTTAAATTGTCACTTTAATATGCCTAAATAATATGGAGATAATAATTGAATTAGAGTTGGGTCTGAAACCGTATAAAACTACAGTTACAGTTGAACCAAATCTCGAGGAAATAAAGAATGAATTATGAAATGTGTAGTCATTAAAAAAAATATATGAAACGTTAATTTAAAACAAGGAGTCAACTGTTATATGGCTTCGATACTCTTAACTACACTGAAAATCTTGTAAATTACTAACTAGTAGTTTGTGAAGTCAAATTTAGTTCGCATATAGTGATGACTTCTACTGCCTCTTTGGTCTGGTTGGTTAGTATTCTCGACTAACGATCACAACGTCCTGGATTCAATTCCCGGGTCAGGAATTTTAGGTACCAGTCCGGTGTAGGAAATCAGAAATGTCCAACAAGTTGAGCCGTCGGTCTTGTTTATTACCTTAGTGCTAATAGCTAGACCGATGGATCTGTTGTGGCATGTGTTTATAAACATGAAAACCTCGTGACTCACATTAGTGCAGCTAGAAGCGAATAGTTCTTAATGACAAAGAAGGCCAGTGGGACATTATAAGACTGATGATAAATTATTATTAATAATATGAATGTCGCACTAAATCCATGAAAAACGGCGACATTACATCGTGACTATCAAATTTATATTAGGCATTGCATAGAGCACGAATATAAATTTACTACAAAAAATAACTAGAAAATTCCAAAATACTATGACAATCGATTTTCCAAGCAACATCGATAGAACACCTAAACTCCAATATGTTACTTAGGACCCAGTTATAAATTTCTAAATAATGTCAGATATAAATTTGATATTTTGACAGATTTTGTTTTGAAATTTGAAAATTTTTGCTAAAACTATTTCCCGTTATGTAAAAATTAAAGAATAAAGAAACTTACGTTGTATTAAATATCATTAGCATTTGGCTTCCAATATAAAGCCTGCAAAAAGCACCTTTAAAAGTCTTTAACCTATAGATTTCTATTACTGCGACCTGCGAGACTATTGCCTTAGTGTAAAGATCGTAAATTAGCAATACGTGTTAAGTGTAAAATGCATCTCTCCCCCTTTACCTGAATATAAATTCCTTTCCCATACAAACGTTCTTGCGCTATTCCATACAATAAACCTCGACCCATCGCGTCGAATATTAAACGTATGGGGCGTAGCGTGATTTCCAATACCCAATAATCATTCTCAAGAATTCTAACAAGATAACATTCGTCCACTATCAACCCTCTTTTTGGAAGTGGAATTTATAAATCCTGAAATTTGCATTTTACTATAATTATTGTCATAGTAAATATCGATGTATCAACTACTCTCAGACATTCCTTTTTATCCTCCTTGGGGGAAAACTCAAAAAGTTATATATTCTATTGCCTTCCTCATATTTGGCCTATTAAATACAAAAGAAAGATTTTTCCAACAAAAATATATTATTTTCAGTTTAGATAGATTATTTTATTCACAAACTTCTAAATTAAGAATATTACCAGAGAAGAGTAAGAATATTCGCAGAATAAATTTCTTCTCTCGCGACAGTAGATCTTGCTCTAGAACAGTCTGCTGCTCCAGAATGATGTCACCTGCTATTGCTGACTAGTCTGAAAAAAAGAGAGACACTTTTATATTTCTCATACTATCATTTCTGTGATCTAAACTAGGCTTAAGTTAATAGATCGTAACATAAAAATGGTTTAATTGAAGTTATTCTTCTTTCTTTTCTTATAATTCTTCTTCCTTACTCGCGTTAGGGAGTAATGAGAGAAAATGATGAGAGTAAATTTTCACGATGCGCGCGCACACCGTCACGAAATACTGACACCATGAAGTCAACAATTTTGTTTTTCAATAAAAGGATTGACACTGAACATTTTGATTTGTGTGACACTTTCCGTATAACTAGTTTCAACAGCAAGATCAACATTAGTTTCAAAATTCTTCTTAAAAGCAAAAAATCAAAAAAGATTTCCAATTAACATATAAAACTGCTTTATATTTTGTTGAGACTGACATAAATTATTAAAATTTAATTTAGTAGATAATATATTATTTGTATAATTAAGATAATTTGAAATAGCTTCCAATTCTAAAATAAAATTATTATTAATAATATGTTTAATAAAAAAAACTAGTTATTTTCAATTATATTTTTTTACTTAGAAAGGTATGTTTATTGTTATATTTTTGACTGAATTATTTCTATGATTGTTATGTGACATTCAGATATTTTATATTATTATGTAATAAATGACTAACATCTCCTGTTCTTCCTCGAGGCAATCTAAATTATTATAAACTACACTGGTGTTGCTAAAGATGTTGCTCAAACTGACTAACTTTGAATCATGTCTATGTAGTACCTAAACATTGTACGAAAATTTAGTTTTGTGATTCAATAAAATTATATGGTCACTAATCTGTTTTATTTGCCTCACGTCGTTAGACTCTGTTTCACGCATTCTGTCCAAAAAAGGAGTGCATGGTAAAATGCGTGATATTTTGAATTTTTTAGTATGTTTTTAGTGACTCTACCAGCGGTTCGGAAGGCAGATTATACCGAGAAGAAGCCGGCAAGAAGCTTAGCAGTTATTCTTTTCCAACATCATTTTACAATTTAACAATCATTGTTCTATCTTGTGTGAGATGAAAGCGGAGCGGCTTGCTTCCAGGCAACCTTGTCATTAAGAAATTCATCAATAGTATAGTAAACACGATTTATTAAATGCGTTTTCATATATTCTTATGTTAAATCTAGTATAACCTTCGGACTTCGGTATAAAATATTCGTTATAAAAGCATAATCTCAGCCCCACAAAGGTTTTCTGTACTTTCCTAAGACGAGCATTCTATGAGATAGTATCACCGTTTCTAGTAAGTCGATTATTATATCCTTATATCCTTTTTATTCGTCAGTTTACAATAGTGACGGCCAACTGGCGCAGCGGGCACCGACCCTGCTTTCTGAGGCCAAGCCCGTGGGTTCGATTCCCACAACTGGAACATGTTTGTGTGATGAACATTAATGTTGTTCAGTGTCTGGGTGTTTATGTGTATATTTTAAGTATTTATAGAATAGAATAGAATAGAAAAACTTTATTGCAACACAACAAAAAAAAGGAAAATACAAGGAAAACAGTAATAGTACTTAGTGCTAGGGTGCAAAGGCGGCCTTATCACTAAAAGTGATCTTTTATATTTATGTATATTATATTTTGTATTCATGTATATTATTCATAAAAATATTCATCTGTCTTCTTAGTACCCATAACACAAGCTACGCTTACTTTGGGGCTAGATGGCGATGTGTGTATTGTCGTAGTATACTTATTTATTTATTTATAGTGTTAAGAATCCTGAAGTAAGTTTTAAAACAAAACCTGTCCCCGCTCTCCTCCCTATACAATTTAGGTATTTTCCCAGTATCGCAACTATTTTAGTTTCAATATAAAGCGCAAGTTACACACTTTCCTACCTACCTTCAGGTACTTAATCGTATTCAATATATTTATTTAGCTTGTGGTCGAACGCGAAAACCGTTTCAATGTTGCACAAGTGCCTAAGTTTTTATTATAGCCAGGGCACTTCATACGTGCATGAAAGCGCTGCCTACCCTAACATTTTAATATAACTGGCAACGTAGGAGGTTTTCGCCATTTTATGCCATTTTACTTCTTGTCTTGCCCTGGTCTAAAATCCTGTGCACGCCGCTATATATAGCACACGCATTATTACTGTCAATAATAGGGGTATGGGATTAGTATAACTACCACTACCAGTAGGGCTAGCAGAAGCACGGGCAGGAGACCAAAATTATATCCCTCGATTATATCCCATCCCCCGATTATATCCCCTACAAGGGATATAATCGTGTCCACCAGCTAAAGCACGGGAGCATGGAATAAGAGAAGTTAGCCCCCGTTTATTATTACACATATATTAATAACAATAATAATAATAATTGTCTTTATTGTGCCTCATTTACAACGGACATTTACATTTCTTATAATCTAAGGAACGGTAACCGCTGTGTTAGTTAAAAACTGTGTTAAAAATCCTTACAGTAGCTTTGCAATACATTTATAATAATATAGTCTTTGTGAGACTAAATATTACTCTTTATAAATCAAAAGCTGAAATTAACAATCGACTTACCAGAAACGGTCATAAATTAGTGATATCTGCATATCGTTTGCGAAAGGTGCAGAACTCCTTCGTGGGGTTGAGTATACGCTTTTACAACATGATTCCTAAGGAAATTCTTGACCTACCAATGCATACATTTAAAAAATGTGTAAAAACGCATCTAGTACAGCGAGGTTACTATACATTTGATGAATTACTCAATGACAAGTTAGAATGGAAGCAGCCAGCCTCGCTCTCATCTCCCGCAAGATAGCAAAATGATTGTAAATGTTGATGTTGGAAAAGAGCAACTACTGAGTTTCTTGCTGGCTCTTCTCGGTAGAATCTGCTTTCCGAACCGGTGGTAGAGTCACACAAACATACATACTTGACGTTTCAAAAGTGCTTATAAAGTAGGCCTACTTGAAACAAATGAATTTGAATTTGAATTTGTGTTACAGCTATTAGCGCCCACCTCCGGGTTTGCTTAAATACGAAAAGACTAATACAAGTTTTTTTTATTTATTATTATTTTGATATTATTTCCACTTGTGCGCCAGTTGATAAAGCTGAGCGAGAATATAAATTGTTATCCTTTCTCGGCCGTGTGGTGACCGGCAAATCAGAATACATTTGTAACCTCTTCTTCCCGGAGAGAGAATAAAAGGAGAGCGGGCAGCGGTTCTGTGCTACTACTACCATTACTGCGATCATCAACCCGCCTGCCCAGCTTTGTGAATATGGGCAAATCCTCAGAGCCCATTAGTCCAGCCGTACTGTAATAGGCTGAAGATAATCATGATGATCAAAAGTTATCAAAGGTGGCAATTCGCTTACAAAATTATTATCTACCTAAATTACATTTTAAAGGAAAAAAAATAAAAAAAAAATATTCTACGACAATACACACATCGCAATCTAGCCCCATAGTCTTACTTTGGGTTGTACTTACTTACTTAGCTTGTGTTATGGGTACTAAGTTAGCTGATGAATATTTTTTTTATGAATATAATACACATAAATACTTATAATATACAGATAAACACCCAGACACTGACAAACATTCATGTTCATCACACAAACATTTTCCAGTTGTGGGAATCGAACCCACGGCCTTGGACTCAAAAAGCAGGGTCGCTGCCCACTGCGCCAGTCGGCCGTCAAAAAATAAATAAAAAAATTAAGATTAAGCTCGTTCCTTTAGGTTTTTCCTAATTTTCTTTTTCCGATAACAACCCGAAGTATTCAATAAGTAGTGGCGTATGTGATACAAGAACCCGACATATTAAATGAATGTATGAATACACTTTTATTGTACACCACATAAACATATAGTAAAATTAAAAATAAAAATTTCGGCTTAAAGACATTTATTTCTCAAAAAGAACACACTAGTTCACTTACATCGAGAACACAATAATATTTAAAAAATTAGTAGATATTAAATCTCAAAGTGCTTTCTTTACAAATGTACCATATTATTTAAAAGTAAAAATTTTTGCGGGTGGTTAAAGAAAAGCGAGCGATAAAACAAATAGTTTTATAGGAAAGAGGTCACATTAACTTAACTGAACGGTATTTTGTACATGTTCAATAACAAGTTTTTTAAACATTGGTAAACTTTTAGTGTTAATGATTATCTCAGGTAAATTATTGTACAACAGCACTCCCTCACACAGTATGCTTTTCTTTCCATAATTGGTTTTAGTTTTAGATAGCAAAAATTTAGTTTTACGTTTTTTTAGATACCTTTGCGTATGTTTTTGTTTGAAATCGTAATTGTGAGAGTATATTATCTGTGCTTATTTTTCTTATTAAGGTGCAGGTTTTTAATGCGTTTAATTGATTTATATTAAGAATTTTCGTCTCTCTGTACAATTATTTGTAGGATTTAAATAGTTATACTTATAAAGAGCTTTATTCATTTTATTTTGAATAATTTGCAATTTAACAAAAAGTTTGGCGGCCTTATCTCTACATAGCGGTCTCTTTCAGGAAACCAAAGGCGTTAAACACAGCTCAAGAAGAGAGGTAGGTGGTGCATTTAAATAAACATGCATATATACCTATAAGTATATACAAATATAATATTTATTATTTATTATATAATAAACTTACAATAAAAAATATAGATACTGATAATAATTAATATATACCTATATAATTAATATCAATAATAAATAAATATATACAATATTGTCAAACCACAATTAAAACAGAAGGGAATAGGCATGTTAAAGATCCGAAGATTCAGACAAAAAATGATCTTTGACAAGTTTTTTAAAAATGGTAATACATAATCATAACATATTGATATAGCAAGAAAAATATTAATCAAATCAAAAATTTTCGTATTCGTAGTCGTGTTATCTAAAATATATAGGTACCTAGAATCGACATCTTCCATGACTCACCCACAGCTTTCAGAATAAAACTCAACTTAAATTTTTTTGTAAATTTTTTATCAAATTAACTTTACATGACGCTTTGTCAATGCTATGTGCACTTGTAATTGACGTGCATATCAGTCAATGTGTTTGTGTGTGTGCTATGTTTAAATACCTATGTGTAACATGCATGTTAGTGCTCTAAATAAATATAATAATAAAATAAATAATCGGTTGAGCCCTTTTCGAGTTCTTCTGAGACAAACGCACGTAAAAGATTTTTTTACTTCTTTTAAAAAGGGTTTATTATCGGATAAACTACAAGCACAATTCCAGTATCGTCACAATAGCAGTCGCAGTAGCTGCCAGGGCCTAGGTTGCAGAGTTTGGCGTGCTCATGACGTCAATCCCCTCGGCCCGGATTTTTGCTCTTAAATTAAAGAAATTTGATCCTTAAGCCTAAATGGGTAAGAACCAAAAGAGAACGGTACGGCTATGTCAGACATAATCAATGCGGTAACGAGTCTTGGCAATTGTTCAAGTTAAACTTTGCCAAATGTGTTCGTAACCGTATTTCGAAATATTCGCTCCCAATATATACCTACCTTTCAACGCCATCTATGAAAATACGGGTAAATACGCCACCACTTTTGACAACGACTACCGAACGAAGCCATCTATTGGTGAACGTGAAAATATTCTTAAGTATCGAAAAACACAAATAGATGGAGCAAGAGTTAACGAAACGCAATATTAAACCAACAGGTACGCCCTCTATGAAAGAATGTTGAAAGTAATTTAAGGCATACCTTTCAACGTCATCTATGAAAAGTACGGGTAAATACGCCACCACTTTTGACAACGACTACCGAACTAAGCCCTCTATTGTTCGCCAATAGAGGGCTTAGTTCGGTAGTCGTAGTAAAAATAAAACATAAAAGCACAATGAATGATGCAAAAGTTAACTAAACGTAATAGACAACCAACAGGTAACAGCCTACAGCAGACTAGCACAGGCAACAAGGGGCAATTAACGTGTCCACCTGACAAAAAATATATCCCCCGATATCCCCTGACAGGGGATATAATTAACGTGTCCACCTGCTAAAACAGGGGAACATGGAATAGGAGAAGTTTACCCCCGTTTATTATCAAACAGATATTATTTTGATATTATTTCCGATTGTTGGTAAGGTACTCCGAGAGTTGATAAGGCTGTAGGAGAAGATAAATTTGTATCCTTTCCTCGAGGATATAATTGTCTCCTGCCCATGCTAGCCGTGCAGTGGGACCAATTCTATTGTAGGTCAAAAAATCCTTAAAGTAAAACTAAATTGACAACTGTAAAAATGGGACTATCCTTTTGACAATATGCACTGTAGTTTTATTTTGTTTCTACAAACGCACCAAGATACGTAGGTAAAACCACTCGCGTCAAGTTAATACCTACTGTAAACTTTGAAATCGCAATTGTGATTTCGATAGCATAAAATGTGATAATTGTATTAAAGATTTGTCGTAGTGTCGATAGTATAAGCCTATTATAGGATTTTTACAAATATGCTAATAGTTATTATAAAATAAATTGTCCCATATTTTACTCTCTGGATAGTATCGACATTATTAGATACTTTCGCTACTGAATGGCTATCGATATTCGATCCAGCGTGGAAGCGTAGATGGGTACCACGCGCAAAGTTCACACTCCTTTTGTAGCGGAGCAAATGCAAGCAAATGACGTAAAAAATCAGAGCACACGACGCGAAACGTGATTCATCATACGCACGTGTTGATCAGACCTTACACAAAGTTTTTTTTTTGTTGGGTAAGTTTTCTTTAACTTGAGGCGGTAACATTGATTGGTAGTACTGGAGCATTGCAGTAATGTATAGCTTTCATTACTTACATTTTTGATTGCTTAATGCTGTTCTCTAATCCTCATCTGTAGCGCCTCAATTGAAATTCAGTCGATTCCTGAAAATAATAATAATATTTTTTATAAATCTAGTTACTTGCAGCGTCAATCGATTAAGGTTCCCCTAACATCGTGTAATACGCGATTTCAATTTTAGAGCTCATTACTAAATGACAGACAAATGATTCAATGACATGGTAGAGTGAAAATTTAAAAATATATGCCCAGACAAACATCACATAAAAAAGGAAACGTCTGGATGCCGTCTACAGCATGCATCATATAATACCATAACAATTAAAACATAACATTTACAGTTCGAATTTATGAATAATTATTGTGCTTTACAACTAATGAAATTAATATGTAATGTGTGAAATACCCGTTAGGTGTTTACTTTGTCCATGCTCTATTGCCATTGGGAAATTATTCGTGAATACTGGCAACTTCGGCTCTTTTTCTGAGGTTTTTCCGACATTCCGTCTCATTTTGACGATATTATTTGTTTTGTTTGGTGGATGGAGGGTAAAGGTAAGGAGAGTCATCTGTGTATATGAAAAAGTGTCGTCAAAATGTATTAAATTAGGATGGCGCCACATTTGCATCAGGGTAACTCTTAAAAAAAGCGCCAAATATAAATATTGTTAGAGTAGGCTTGAAAAATAAACAAGGAAGTATGGAGATACAAGGAAGTAAGGTTATATTTACCACAATATTTTGTACAACGTAAGTTGTTGAAATTCTCAATAATTAACTACTTTAGTCGATAATGACATTAAATTTTTTAACTCGGCATACTTCAATTCATCTACGATTGCTACATTCATACCATACCCTGTGCATCCACCAGCGCCATTGTGGAGGATTTTTGAACTGTTATTTAGCGCATACAACTGGACGTCTTTTTCAACTATTCTCCCATATAAGATGACTCTCCTTACCTCTACCCTCCATATTGGTGGCTAATGAAAAGATTACCTAACCTATACTTAACAATACTTTGCCATAAAAGATTGGTTCATCGGTTTTAAAATTTTGCAATTCGCAATCGGATAATTTATGACAATAACTATTTAAATGCTGCAAAGGAGGCATCGTCGCATAAGAAAATTATTTCTGGTTCTATGCACAGTTATATTGCGTGTTATGGGTTTCATAGTTGTTTGAAAATATAAAATAAATAGGTATATAAACAAGGAAAAGAAACTGAAGGAGGGAGCAGACCCACCACACTGCTCGAAATTTGGGGTTAAGCCCCCCCGGCTTCAACACTTGTGATGATTACCAAGACCGACAGCTAAAAATGCGAAGCATGGTGGTGGACACCATCTAGTTTCTAACTTCAGGTTGGTATTAAGATTTTTTAATGGAAAATATTTTCCTAACCTAGGATATAAACCCAGGACCTTGAGATTACTACGCCAACAAGGCTATCAATATTCATTCTTTTTTGTTACACCTTGTTTTATGGAAAAAAAATTATACTAATTAGTCTGAAGATTTATCTTTCTAGTTATCTATATCAAATAGTTTATAAAAACTTGCTAATGGTATATACATCATGCATATAATAGAAAAGAATACACAAAATTAAAAACTTCGTACAAATTTGTTTGATGAATCTTATTCACTATGTTACTTGAGAATATTCATCACCACACTGATCGCACACTATACTCTTATATTGCAGATTGGGCATTGCTCTGAAGTATTTTGTTTTTTTGATGGGTAAAAATTTTAATATTTAATTATTTCTTATCATAGGTTTAATTGGATTTTTCAATAAGTCCCCACGTAAGTCCTACTTCTAGAGAGACATCAATAGATCTTGCAAATGGTGATAGAAGCAGTGTCAGAAAAGTAATGGCAGGCAGGCTGGATGCAAGAGGCTGCATTCTGTAATAGAAATGGACCCTTGCAGACACATTATTTTGCGTCTTGATACTATATTTTGTATCTCTATCCATGCAAATAAATACTAATTGAAGTGTCTGTAGTGTATTTTAAATATAATATATTCTTATACAGTTATTATTATATATAGGTATTATCAGTAATCAGTAGTTCATTCAACACAAACAATTACAATAACACAAATAAAATTACTAAATTGTTTGTTTCCCTTGAAATTCCAAGGTTCGGTCTTGATCGGTTCAGCTATGCCACTGAACCGATTTTGGCAGTATCACAGGACAAGATATACCATCTTGTTACAGTGCTTGGAAGATTAAAATCTTAAAAGATTTACTAGATTCGAAAAAAAGAGATATTTGCAAGGTGGGGTCTTTTCAGCATAAACGGGAGACTCAAATTGTATGTATCCACCATCAAGGGATAAAATCTCAAGCATGTCTACAAAATAGAAACTTTGACCCTGTTAATGTTACACCTATTTTATTTGCAGAATATTTCAACTTGTGTGTTCATGCTCTTCAAGGATTTTGCTAAAATGTTCCCCGAAGGGATGTGAAATACTAAATTTCTGTATTACACTTTTTTGGGAAATGGGAAATGTTAATCAATAACTATAATTATATATATTGCTTGATTAATTAATTTCTAGAGCCTAATAGCCTCTCCTCGCAGGGATGTTACCCATAATCACCATACAGAGCAGGTTGGTGACGCTGCTTCCTATTGTCTGTTATATTCCTTTAAGTCACCTTGTACAACACCCACAAGATGACAGCTTTTGTATTTTTAATCTGTTCTACTGTCACCAAATGGCTTATGTGGTTGAACGGTAAATTATATTATTATAAATATATTGCAAAGCTGTAAGAATATTTTTTTTTTTTTATTTATTTATTATTTATGTACCATAAATTGTGATTGTGAACATAAGATACATGAAGTGTACAAAGGAAAGCTTATCTCTATAAGAGATCTCTTCCAGCTACCCCAGGATGTGAGTAAGAAGATTTAATTGTGGTATAGGTCAAATAATAACAAAATTCTACATACTAATACAATAACATTTGAATATACTATATATACAAAATACATAAAAATAATATAATAAATATTTATATAATATAAATATATATCTATAATAAGTAAACAGTGCTAAATATACTATGACAACGATAGATAATGCTCCTTTACATTGTGTTTAAAAGAGTGCACCGATCGGCAGTGTCTAATATGTTCTGGTAGTAAGTTCCAAAGGTTTGTAGCGTGGACGGAGAAAGATTTCTGGAAGAAAATAGTATTATATGAAGGGACATCAAGAGGATTTTTTGACACGCAAGACCGCAAGGGTCTCGTAGGCGGAAGACATAGCTTTATACGCAACCTATTTAAGAATACCTATTTCTATAAATATTTCAAGGCAAGATTTGCGAGATCTAAGTTTGTATTTCTTCCGACAGCTCTTTTTTTGTAATATAAATATGGTATCGATATCAGCTGCTTTGCCCCATTGCAAGATCCTACAAACACAACACGATGAAAGTGCGCAAAATAGACAGGCCTAGCAGTTTCAAAGCCTTCTATCTTTCTTTCACTGGGTTTGTCTCCGTACTTGGTCAGCCCGAACCTTCATTGTTTCAATGTCTGTAAACCGTCTAATTTTTCTGACTATAACCATAATCATAGTAAGTATCTACCTAGGAATCTATTTTATTTGGATATTTTTTGTTGATCAGTTAAAACGCTTAATTTCCACATTCTGAGAACTGGAAGGCTTAAATTCAGACCTAGCTGATGCTATTAAAAATACATACACATTGGTTATTTATACCTAATCGATCCGAAGATAATTTGTATCGTGTAGAACCGTCCATTCAAGATTGAAGACCTAAATTAATGTTCATGACGTTGACGGAATTACTATAGTGATCTTGGAACGCAATATTCCCTAATAAGCTCAGTCCGAATAATTTTAAGTCAATTTATTGTTCTGATGTTAGGAAGGTTAAGGCCGAAACTCCTTTACGGTACGCGGCGCGGCCGACGGCATAAAGTTACAGATTTGATATCACATACTAGTTACGAAGTCACTTAAAATGTGTTCTGTTTTTGCGAAACGATTAATGCGCATTTAGTAGAAACTTACAATTTTACAGTATAACAAAATAATTATATACATATAACTATAATTACACTTTATATAACAATCTAGTTTTTTTTTGCGACGATCATCGGTAGAGAACAGAGCACGACGGTTATTGATTATCTATTCTTAGTACCTTATTCTTTTGATTTATGGCTTGTATCGATACGACTCTGTGTTATGGAGGGTAGAGGTAAGGAGAGTCATCTGTGTATATGAAAAAGTGTCGTCAAAATGTATTAAATTAGGATGGCGCCACATTTGCATCAGGGTAACTCTTAAAAGAAGCGCCAAATATAAATATTGTTAGAGTAGGCTTGAAAAATAAACAAGGAAGTATGGAGATACAAGGAAGTAAGGTTATATTTACCACAATATTTTGTACAACGTAAGTTGTTGAAATTCTCAATAATTAACTACTTTAGTCGATAATGACATTAAATTTTTTAACTCGGCATACTTCAATTCATCTACGATTGCTACATTCATACCATACGCTGTGCATCCACCAGCGCCATTGTGGAGGATTTTTGAACTGTTATTTAGCGCAACAACTGGACACTTTTTCAACTTTTCTCCCATATAAGATGACTCTACTTACCTCTACCCTCCATACTCAGTGTGCAATGTCACTGTCAATTGTCAGTGGTTAAATAAGTAAAGTTGAAAGATGAACAAAAAGAAAGCTTAACGAAAGACAATGCATCCCATACAAATTCATGCACAGTGTCATCGCCGGCGAAGACATTATACATTTCTAACGACATCCTGATCCGGGTTTTATCCACGGTCACGGGGGCGTTTTAAATAAAAAAAAGTAATCTAAAATCCCTCATGTCGCCCTTAGGTCCGAGCCTTACAGGTAGAACCCCTAGGTTTGATGTCGCATCGCCTCGTTGACGGGCTCAACGTCGTCTTAAATCTTCAAATGTTTGTGAATGCTTTTATTCAAATTTCAATTGTTATACAAGTTGGCGGATAGAGCACTTTAGAAAAATAAAGTCTGCCTGTGTGTAGTGTCTCTACCACTGGTTCAGTAATCAAATTCTAACAAGAAAATCCGAAGCTGCTCTTTTATAAGATCAACATTTACAAATTTATAATTATTTTTTAATCTTGTTCAAGAACGGAGCTTCCAAGCAAGTGTCATAAAGAAAGTCATCAATAATAATTGTAATGTGGAAGGAGTAACTTCTCGCTAACTGCCTTGTTGGATTTGTGATAAGCATGTTTTACTACTCACTCCTGATTACTGTTCTTGTGCTTGAATCCCGGCTTAGGTCTCAACATGTAAGGTATAAGCATATATCCTGCAATGAATCCTTCCAACCCACTTTGAAACGGTGTGATGGATCCATGGCCTAAAGTCCTATGAGAGGCCTGTTCCAAGCTATAGCAAGCACTTATTGTGGTCCACGTTGTCTCCTATAATCTCTTATTCGGTTTTATGCATAGTGGGTGCTCAGTGGCGTGCATAGAGGGTATGCACAGGGTATGCAGATGATATAAGATTAAGTAAATCTCCAGTACGAGGTATAAATACTTAAGGGTAGGCTTTTTAAAACTCCTACAAAGTCTAACCTTAAGTTTTTTATAACTCGTACTGGTGATTTTCTTCATTTTATATCATCTGCATACCCTGTGCATACCCTCTATGCACGCCACTGTGGCTGCTGCAATATGTGCATATTTACACATGTACAACACATCACTTGCATTGACAATTAAAGGTTTTATAGTGTTAAGTAAGTAAGTCAAAATTTGGGCTTTGTATTTTGTGTTATCTTTAGTAATACATACATTTAGAAAATGTGTAAAAACACATCTAATAATGCGAGTTTACTATAGATTTGATGAATTCCTTAATGATGGCCTTCCTGGCCCTCATCTCCCGCAAGATAGAAAAATGATTCTAAATGTTAATGTTGGGAAAGAGCAACTACCAAGTTTCTTGCCGGCTCTTCTCGGTAGAATCTGCTTTCCGAACCGATGGTAGAGTCACTACAAACATACATTCTTGTTGTTTCAAAAGTGCTTATAAAGTAGGCCTACTTGAAATAAATGTATTTTGAATTTGAATTTTAAATTTTGAAAAGTAATTAAGTACTTGCTGTAAATAGTAACTAGGGATAACACACAGACACACACGCACACCTGTTTAATGCAAACGACTTGATTTGCACATTTTAAATTCCTATCAAATTACAGTAGGTACTTACTATAATATAGAGTGTATATAACTTTTTAGCTAAATGCTGGTGAGCTGCAATCAATAAATTGCTATTACATGATTCCAGCTCCCGGGTAAATGTTTTATTCAGACAACTGTAAGATTTGAACGAGCCTAGGTAATAAATTTCAAATTTAGTTATTTAAATTGAAATAATTACCACTTTTTTTTTACGTTTGGCTTGCTCGCGAGTATCTTCAAGCTGGGAATTTTTTGAGGGTGATTCCTAACTTTCTACTGCGATTTTACACAATGGACAGACTAACCGCGACAACTGCCCTGTTTGCGATATAGCGAAGTCTGTACAGCTTTTAAGCATCGTAGCTCGATAAATACCCCGTAACTGTTCCCTTGAAAAATTATGAATTTTTATCATCTTTTCGCTACCTATTGTATGCCAGTGAGTGGTTAATGATCAAAAAGATTTTTTAAAACCCACGAACAAAGAGAGAGACCATACGCGGTTCAGATACGTACCTGTTGAATGCTGTTTTACAAAGAATAATATGTTTGATAAGTTAACCAAGATTAGTAAGTTCACTATAACATTTCTTTTTTCAAACATTTAGAGGAAAATACTGAAAGTCAAATTATTTGCGTTACGCCTAAAAGCCTTATTCCAGGACTTCACAATGGTTGCACTATCGATTGATATCACTGGTACATACATGCGCAATGGGCACCTATTTACTCTTTATGTATTGTAATGGCCAAAATATTATCGAATTTCTGCGAAAATTTAGTTCAAACATATTGTAATCGAGTAAAATAGGGATTATATTTATAATTTGAAGACTAAGACCAAAAGACGTAAAATTGCGTTTCAACATAACTACCTACCTACCTACGTCTCGTAAAGACATCAAATACAAAATATAAAGAATAAGTATACTCACATACGTCCAGACCCGTATGTCTCGCCTTTTTTTATGAAAATTGGTAATTAGGGGCTCAGAGTATTAAGATATCAGCAATATTCCCTAACTACGAACATTTTTCACTGTACATAGCAACAGGTAACTCCTTCCGCAAGCGCGCTGAATGTACGTCAAATATGGTATTACAGTGACATCGAAGAAAAACATCTTTTATTTGAAGTTAAAGTAGTAAGTATGGAGGTACCTAGTTTATTGAACTTTTGCTTTTTAATTATAGTAATATTTCACTAACGTAGTGAATATTTCAGACTTTAATATTTTGATTGTTGTAGAGGGCTCTTTTTAGAACATGGCGCCTTTATTGATGTCCTTATTCTTTACGATAACGTATTTAAGTATTACATAGCACAAAGAATAATAGGAAAATACGAAAAATATCAAAAGAGTTTTATATTTTTAGGGTATGAAGGTGTGTGTCAATATTTGAAAGCTTTGAAAATTAGGGTGCTTAGTGCATTGAAGCGGAGAATTTTAATAACGTGTAATTAAAATTCTTCATCTTCTGGTCAACGCTCTGTTTAGCGACTTTTAAATAGGTTTGAGAACCTTTTTTAAAGTCTTTAAAACAGAGCGATTCGCCCTGATTCTTTTTTTAAGGTATATTTAAATCCCATATAAATTATATTGTAGCTAATTTAATGCCTTTTGAAAAAAAATACGCAAACAAAGACGATGTATACCTACTTTTATACGAATGGAATGTATTCTATTGAAATCCGTAGGTATCCTATTTTATATCTAGGAAATAAAACATTGTCTCAGTCCCACATAATACAATTTAATGACACGCAACAATATTATGACAAGTAGGTATGCTATTAGATACATTAGTGGAAAAATAAATAACATTTTTAATTGTTCTGTGTCACAGCATAAGTTAGCTTTGTTGACCATGATAACTCTAATCAAAATGTGCTGATTATAAATAGAATTTATATACATGAGGCCAAATTACATTTATGATGCGTTTCGTGTTTGAATTAAGTACCTAATAAACAGACGAAAAAACGAAAAAATTAAACCTAAAAATAACCAACAGTTTTTTCAATTCTTGTAGGTACGTTTTAAGAAAATCAATAGATGACATTCAATATTAAGTAGACAAAATAGAGGCTCTATTCGGTTATATGATACTTTTAAACTGAAATACAAATATTATTTCGTCAACAAATTTTCACCATAACATCCAATATGGCAGTCACTCGATCAATGCCCTTAAAATGCCTATTGAAACTGAACGTTTCCGTGAATTATGATTTGCTTATAGGTTTAATGCATACTAATAATGATTGACCTATATATTTCTAAATTCGCAAATGTTATTTACCTTTATTGTGATGAATTTTGGGCACCTGTGACTGCCACTTGTCCAGAGATAATAAACTGAGAATGGGTTAGGGCGCTCTTAAAGGACATTATTGATTGAATCGCAACTGCGCGAAGATTTTTTTTTTTTTCTAGGATTTCAAGGCCACCAACAGCCGTAACAGGTGTGGAAATTAATTCAAAAGTCATTTTGTTTTTGGTTATATAAACTTTATTATTTGAAACAAACAGTAATATAACATAATATATTAAAAGTACGATTTATCCTAACTCGTACCTACTTTGAGATCTAAGTATGATTAATATCCAGCCTTACTTATAGATAATCCAGCTGTCATAATTGAAGGAGCGTTTGATCGGGTTACCTCCACGTCCTGAGTGCTGTGGGTGGGTGCACCTTGGAAACATCGGTTAACAGTTTCTCTTTTCTTATTAAACTGTGGTCAGGGCATGGCTACGCATTTCCGTGCTGTCACCTGGTACTAGGTGCCAACTGGTAGTCAGCGCTGCATGCTTTCACTGTACGACGCATGCATCACAACGCACTGGACTGGCATCTGTTTCCAGGTTGTGCCAAACATATAATACGTGGTGTTGTTGATATTGTAATGTGTGGCGCAATGTAATTTTTTTTTCTTTATGGGATGTTGTTAGCTGATGGGCCTGATGCTAATGACCCGTTGAGGTGGAGGTCTCTACGATCCCCCCCGGTCTCCGGCGGAGGGTGCAATGGATAGACGGAGGGGGTTACTGACCCTTTCCGCTGCTGGAGTGTAAAGGAAGGGGTGTCTTGACTGGCCGTTCCTATCCATTGAAGGATTTGTAGCCCTTCCAGGAATGGATTGGTGGGCTAGAGTGCATAGCGAACGTTCGCTGCATTCGCCGTCGGCAATTGAAAGCTGGGGGTGGGATTGTGTTCTCTTCAACCCCTTTTCCCCCTGGTGCCTTCAGAGGACTTGTGATGGAAACGGTGTTATCCCAACTTGTTGCCTACTTAAGGACCATACTGTGGGTGACGGACAACCACAGAATGGTCTTCGAGTTGGCCCGTGTGCTGTTGTTCCGGCACGCCTCTTACTGGCGTACTGGTTTGCTTCGGTCGGCGCCCGTTGGTGGAGTCGCGATTGCTTTCGAAAGCGTTCCCGTGATATCGCGTTACGTAGGAACACCGTGCGGTTTTAGTCAATCAGAGTCCGACATAACCTCAGCACATTCCTGTGGCGCAGGTGTGTCTATGCGGATTTAGGATTAGCTGAAAAAAAAGCTGTTATTATTAGTATACTGGATAATAATCTTTCTATTTTCTTCACAGGTCTTACAAATGTAACTTTCTTGTTTTGCAATAGCAATAGATATATTCAAAATCAAACATATTCAGGAAGGGCCTCGTCCATGTGTCGCCCTTAAACATTTTTTTTCCTATCGTTGCGTTAATTGCGACATACTATTCGATCAAAAATGATTTTTGCGTATACAACTACATCCACAGAAATATTAATCGTGTTTTACTTACGTGAAATTACTTACTTTTTCTCTCGAAAGATCAAGTGCCGTGGGTTATTTCTTTGTTCCACTTTTGATGTCAGCTGCGTCACTAAAGACAATCGCTGCTTTTTTTTTTGGTTTTTGTTTTCAAATTTTGTATCAGGTTAGTGTACTATAAATAGTAATTAAATAGAAGTGTAGGTAATGTGTCAGTGGTGCTACGATTTATTTGTAACTCCATTTGCTGCGATTTCTTTTACCGGTAGCCAGACTGCTATTGTCACTGCTTTTTTTCTTTGCTTCTTTCTATACGAATTATGAAAATTTGCTATGTATCTCTCTAAATTGAAAAAAAAATATGTTTCTATAGACAACAGAAGACAGGTTATTAAAGAAAATATCAATAAGATGAATAGGAAGATAAATCCCTACCACCCAAAAATAATTGGGTAATTATTGCAATTAGTACCTATTAACCTACCTACTAACCAACGCATAAGCAAATACAATTCGTTGGAAGCATAGGTAAATTAACCCAAAAACCTTTTGTAATAAAGAGTTTTAGATTCCACTTTTGTGTTATTTATAAAACCGCGTAAATAAATATGCACAGACCAAGTGACGAAGAGCATCATAAATGTAAACTTAGGCAGATAGACATATTTACATTTTGACCACTAAGTATTACTAATAATTATCATTTTAGAAAGTGGTTTAAGTAAACTGTATTGCAAGAAATTTCAGCATATTTTACTTAGGTACATTTCTGAAGAGTGTTACAATATAAATTTTAAGGTGCATGATATTGAATTCATCTCATTATGAAATTTATATTTTATTTATCCAATATTCTAAATAATAAAACCGTTAAACATATTACATAGCTATTAATACATCACTTAATCAGCTACAAAATATATAGATCTAATATAACAATTCTTTTGAGAATTTGATATTTTACAATTAATTATTAACACTAGTGATGTAACGAAGCGTTGAATTTTACTCTTGTATACAAAAATATATCAAAATAATTACAATCAAATAGTTACTATAATATCTTTTAAATTAACAAAAAATATAAATAATTGTATTATTCGTAAATAAATATATCCAAATACATATTTTTTTCAAATAATATGAACTTAAAACAAAAATAAACAGAACATAACATGAATCACCTTTTTTTTAGAGTCCTTAGACTTTAAAATGTATTAATATTAATTAAGTGATTATTTTTTGTAATTAATTCAATAATGTTAGTGATAAAGACATTACAAATAATAAAAAGGTACTCGAACAAGTAATGATATAATAAAATATAACTAAAGTGCATATTATAGAAAATTAAACCTTTTTGATAAATAAATAAATTGCTTGAGTATGTACTATTAAAGCCTACTGAATTATATTTCTTTTTAAATAAATAATTACATCTTTTTTTGTTATATTAAATTAGTGTTACTTAAAACAGAAAAACTAGTAATGGCCTTTTATTATTTTTATTCACATATCTGCCTCCATCGTCACGGCATATTTTAATAGTTTTATTTTCTAAAAAATAATCAAAATAAGCACGTTAAGCCGGCGTTTCCAAATTAAAATATATGGCCAGATCCGAGAATCGAATCTGAGACCTCGTGATACTTACCGTGTCGAAAATACTTTGATCTATCTCTCCTTATTATCCGAAACAGCTAATAAGGATGGTAGAGGTAGGCAAAATTGCTGAACCAACTGTCGCATCAGTGGGCTTGTGACCTGGGGCATGCAAATCCAGATAAGTAATATTTTATCAAATTACAAAGTTCAGTTGATACTTGAGAGGCTCGAAGTCCCTACACGAACGCAAAACACGAACGTTCGTGCACAAAAAATCTTTATTTCAAGTATTCTTACCTTATTACTCTCTCATCTCTCCCCTGGTATCTCTGTTTATTTGGGACATTACTACCGGTTTGGAATGCAGAACTGAGAGAAGATTCAGTAACTGTTTTGGACATAATAATATTAAGAGTAAAAATTGTAAATAGCGCACGTTTCGTTCCATGAAAGTAACATAGATATGAAGTAGGGAGAAAGAAACTAATTTTGTACACAGCTTTAATTTGGTAGATCTAAAAATGGGTGCTTTACTTTTTCGCAAAGGACACTTAAACTTTATCCCGCGAGAGACTTACGTTTATCCGGGATAAAAAGTAGCCTATGTGCTATTTCAGACTATAAATCGAATCTACGATATCTGTGCTAAATTTAATTTTCATTTCCTTCCGATTAGACGCTATGGCGTGACTGAGTAACAATCCTCGATTCTGAGAACTTTCGCAGTTATGATATCTATTTAAATAATGTTTTTACACACCGAATAACTCATTTCGTTTTGCTGCCCCAGGCCTCTGACATAATTAGAACACCACCGGCGTGCAGTGATGGACTAAACGGTACCAATACATAATAGCGTAACATACCTACCTACTGCGCTGGTCACTGGAAAAGGGATCGGCGAAGCGCCCACTGACTGACAAGACATGATTTGCGACTCTAAATCGAGTGTCATTAATTCAATTTTACTTTGGCCATACAGAGTGTAACAATTGAAAACGACACCTTGATTGGGTGTTAGCAAATATGTAAATGTACTAAAGCTACAGATAGCGGCGACAAGCGTAACCGCGCGCTAAGCTTTTACCCGTACATTTAATCACATGGCCAGTGGCCAGGTAATCATATTTACCCGTGGCCAGTACGTAAATTCAAAAGGCTTTAGTATCGTTTTCCACCGGAAGCATTTTGAAAAGAACAGAATTCAGATTTGTTCTGAATTCTATTCTCTTTCGTGAATACTTTTGTGTACGACAGAATTGACAACATTCGGCTAATTTTACCAAAACGGAATTTCATAATTACAAACACAGTTCGAAAATAGTGTATCATCTATTTTCATCAGCTTAGCAACGCTGAATAAATTGTTTTATTATTGATTGAATTCTAAATTAGAGATAATGTTTTATTTTTATCCTTAATCTTGTTCCTATTTATCCTGACATCGATACCAGGGACGTAGTAGACGTCCTTTTTGGGTAGTAAGCAAATAATCTTTTTTAATAATCCTAACTCCACGAATGATATAGAGTCCGTCATCCGTGTAATTAAAAAAATGTTACATCGCTACAGATACTTACAGATATAATCATTATTAATACAACTACATTAGAGACCAACAGACTGTATTCATATCACAGTATTTAAGATTGAAAATGATAGAATTTTCATGGCAATAGACTAGGTACTGTAGAGTTGCTATGTCGTAGTTGCGACTTTGAAACCTCGTGTCTGTAAAATCTTACGAGAAACAATATTAACTTACCGACTAAATTATAGGGAACAGTCTAAAAAGTACTTGATAAGTTCATCCAATGATAAGTCTGATGAGCATCTTGTACGTTATTGTTCCATAAACTACAAGACGCTAAAACACCTCAGCTGACATTTTATTAGCATGACCTGTTTTCTACTTATGTTTGACCTGCGGTGCCTCCAGGTACAGTATTCGATCATGCCATTTGCTACGCTAAAAGAGCGTAAGCACCGTAAATCTACGTTTCTCCAACGCAGTGGTGTACTTGTGCTACGTAGGGACGTAGCAGTAAACATGCTACGTCCCTACGTAGCTATGCTACTTGCCACGCTTTTGTAGGTTATCATTACGAATCACGTAATACCGAAATTACGACGCCTCCAAAATTGCCTCTAGGAAGTACTAGAGTTATCGACGTCGGATCTTATGTAGTTATATAATAGAACAAAATATGATTATTACAGTCATCGATCATCGCGGGTACTACAGTTGGTCATCCGGACATTGCCGGTAAGTTGTCCTTGCCAGACAACATCGCATTGCTCACTTTCATGCTTAAGGATACAACACAAAACTCACAGTTTGCCTTATTGTACCCTAAACGGCGAAACGAAGAAATGGTTGTTGTAAAAAAGTGACAGATATAAGGTTTAAAGTCGCAACGATGGAAAATGTATACACACCTATACGCTTTTATTTTAATTTTGCATCTTGAAAGTCTATCCACCAAAGCCACCGACCTGACGAAACAGTTGGCGGCTTTGTTGTTCTATCTATCACTGTTAAATACAAGATTACTATAAGAGCATACAAATGATTAAAATTATGAGTTTTGTTAAGAGAGACGCTGCGCAACTTAGACACCTTGCATTTTCCAACATGGACAGTGAAAGCAAGCTACGGCCATATGCCAAATTTCGTCATTGTGACTGCAATATTTTATAGCTCCGAGATTTCGAGTTAAATGAATCTTATACATAGACAATATAAGGAACTGTGGTCTCCAAAAACTCGTACAAAACTAGTCGAATTGGTTTACCATAATGGTGTCCTGTGTCAGTAATGAAAGGTGCCTAGGTCTAGCAATATAATCTACCTAGCGCCTGCATAAAATGTATCTAATTACAAAATATTCTCTTCCTACCCTGATTATCTATGACATTTAAATCTTATCACACTTATGTTGCAGTAAATTTATAAACTGGATATATAATTAAACTTTAGATAACTATAAATTCATATATGCCAGGTATTTATTTAATTATTAAATTGATTAGGATTTTTACAAATACGCTAATAATTATTATTTAATTAATAGATAGTTTTCAAGAAACAATTAAAATTATATTTGAATAACGACCAATTCAAGACATTCAGTTGGTGGGTATGTCGATATAAATACGACTGCATTATCGATACACTCCAGTCCCACATGGACTCGAACTCGTTCGAATTTTTGGCATATATGAATTTATAGGTATCTAAAGTTTAATATTTACCCAGTTTAAAAATTTACTGTAACACTTGTCACTGCCTGCCTGTCAAGCCCTCGATAGTAAAGTTAGACGATAGTTAGTATATTTAATATTTATCTTTATTTTAACATTCTAAAAAATAGTCCAAGCCGAAAGAGTAAGTTAAAAAAAGTGTAGAAAGATTCACAAGTTTTAAGGACACGACCCCGTAGTCAATTGACTGTACGGCTCAAAACAAATGAATTTTTGAGAAATTTGTGAATATATGGGTGGGGACTGACTCCAAAATGGGTCAAAATTGATTTAAGACTAAGGCCAAATAGAATAACAGTCATATTGTTTTTATAAATTTCATCATCTTTGATGATCATTTTTCAAAATCGTTTTAGTAAGAAACTCAAAATATTGATAATTTTTGAGTTTTATACTTTCTTTCTTATCTTTTTTTCATCTAACTTGGCTATTAACAAGTGCAATGTTTTATGTGCTGATATTGTTCGAGTATAAGTATCTTTAGGAGCTTGATAAAGAATTAACACGTTTGTGAACTGGTTAGCAAGCCTATTATTCTATTTGCCTTTGAAGTAAGTAAACACATACAAATTGCATTTAAAGACATTAAATTAAACACCATTTCATACAATAACGGCCAATATTGACGTTGTAAATGAGTTTTGGAATGTCATAGAAAACCACGGTTTGTCATACAAAGATTCCAAGCAATTAAATATTTACAACACTAGTAAACGCCCTAAATTCTATTACATTATAAAATAAAGTATTCTTATTTTGTGGCATTAAAATTTTAAATTTTTCTGAATAATATTGAGAAGGCGATAAGTACCTACTTTAACATACTTATATAATTCATTTAATTTTCTGCAGATATTGTCGATAACAATATTCTTATTACGGTTAAATATTTTAAATACCTATATTACGGTACATATTTTTATTATACAATGCAAGGCCTACAGTGTGACAGTAAAATGATTTAAATGTAAGACGGAAAAAATAAGAAATTAAAATGAAATTTTATCTCATGTTCTTTCTACTTATACATTCATTTTAGAATAAATATGAAATTAATAAACCTTGCCTGAATTTTTAAATTTTTGACTTTAAATTTACTTCTATTAGAACTGAGTATGAGTAAAAATCTGTCAGCGTGTTATTAAACATATCACATATACATATCTGGTATGCAGTGTACAACATTATTAGGAATAGTTTATAAGACTAGATTTACCTCAGCCGGCTTAGCTCGCTTGAATGCCAAGGTGTATAGTTAGTCATCATCATCATCGTCAGCCCATTTACGTACTGGAACAGGTCTCCTATCTTACAGGAGAGAGAGTTTTAGATAATAAAACAACGTTACTTTCAAAAGTGTGTGATGGCAACAGTTCTCTACAGGCCTCTGTGAACTTTCTTATCAGTCACTAAGCGTGAAATACAGTGAGGTATGCTCGGAGCATCTCTAGTGATAAAATCAGATATAAGGACATCCGTAGATGAACAAGTTGCCATAGCTGTAGGTACGAGTTGCTAAGTTAAAGAGGTAAATGGGCGAGGCAAGTAGCATGAGGTACCCCTGGACCCCAATGCCCATGGGGACGAGGAGTCAATGTTTTGTGGCCGAGCAGTGTTGGTATACTCCCGATTATGAGGACATCAACACCATCGCATTAAGTCGCAGTGAGACGCTGGACACATGCGGTATAAAAAACGTGTGGAAATGGAATGATGGTGATTTACAATTCTTGACCCCTGGTAACCGAATCCAGGACCTCGTGATCCGTAGATGAACATACTAACCACTAGACCAACAAGGCATTTATTCTAGTTATTTTTCATAGTTATAGGTATATTATATGCTTTAGAGAGTGACAGTCTATTCAGTTGGGCTTCTGAGTTATGTGTGTTGCGCGCTTATATAATTAACTTGTAATATGCAAAAAATACTCTATATAATAATATAAAGACATAATAGAGGGAGACACAAAGATGAATAATATATGTTTATAAGTGATTCACTTTGATGTACCTTCAACAAACATAGTCACATTTTATTTTGACCAAGTTGTGCCTAGGCTAATGGCTATGTCTTATAATAAAAATTATTTTTATTCTCAGCGTCTACACTTCTAGAATATAATAAGTATCAAAATATGCAAAGAATCTTGACACAGATTTTGCTTTGCATTGTGCTGTTATACATTGGCAATACGAAGATATTTTATTCTCAATACAAGCATATTAATATTCATATTCTAAACTGAGATATGTTCTCAGTTATTGGGAAATATAAAGAACTCTACTATTTATTTTTGGTATTCTACATTTCAAAACATAATATTAGCTCCTTATTTATGAAATTAGAGTTATGTCGTACTGGCCACTTTGATGAAAAGTGTACCCTGTATGATAATTAGAAACGCTCATCGCAATGGCTCAACCCTGGGGATTCAGCCAAATCCTTCCCAAAGCGAAAATTCACTCATGTTTTTTTAGTAAAGAGATCAATGAACTACCCATGAAATGGTAAAAGTAAGCACTTTTACCATTTCATGGGTAGTTCATATGGATAGCAATGGTACATACTTTGATTAAATAAATATATTATTATATTTAAAAAAAACCATTTTATGTTACTCCCTTACCAAACGCCAATTACATATATAAGGATCTTATATTTAACTATCATTTTTTAATAAATAAGTAGGTGTTCTAAAATTATATTGTTGATATACGAGTACATCTGTTGATGTATGGTGTATCACATCACAAGTGCTGTAGGAGCTATTTGTGATATAATTAATCGTTTGAATTTAACTAAACTAAATTAAGAAAGAGTATTAAAGCTAACATTATAACCCTAAATCAATGATTTGGATAATAAATGACAAACAAAATAATGTTACATTATCCGAAACTTACAAAATAGTAAAAACAAATAATAAATTCGAACCATGGCCCAGATTCTCTATGGCTCTTTTTTGCAATTATATGCGAAATGCTATAATATTGATTACCCGTTATAACATTTTCTAAAACTCTTTTTGTGCTTGAAATTGCTCTGTAAGATTTTACGATCTCAAACGTTTGCGTTTGATTTAAAAAAAACTTTTCTCTGAGTTAGTTACGAGCGTCGTGCAAACTAAGTTTCTTTGGTCTCTGATGTAAACATGTATATTTTAAAGTTTTATTAACTTGACTTGATTATCTACCGCAGTACTGCAGTACCTACTTATTAATTTTCTTTTAAGTGCTTTTGTTGATCGTCAAATATTATCCTTCCGGAACCAACCTTGTACAGTATCTCGTAACTCTCTTTTTTAGTACTTTTCAATTATTTCAAGGTCGTAGGGAATACATGGCCTTGATTCGATTTTCCTACATAGGTTACCAGAATTAATTATTTCTACGTTTATGGTTGACCAATGTGCGATTCAATCATTATCTCGTATTTAAACTGTTAAATCGTCGCCAACACAAATTCATGAAAGTACAAAAGTACCTCAGTTTTGGCAAAGACGTAAAAAAAGACGAAGATAACAATAAAACATGTCTCATTAACTCAGTTTATTCATTAAAGTCGCTGATTTAATGTATAGGTATAGAAACAATAGTAAAATTCAAGATGAACAGGTAAATCTACATGATATTGAATGTCACAAATGTATCTATACAATCATAAAAATAATTAATTAATGTGCAATATAATGTGACACATAGGTACTTAACTAATAATAGCATGAATATTTGATAAAATATCGGTTTTTGTGAACATTTTCCACAGCGTCTTAGCGTTATTTTCCCTAAAGGGTAAAAAATATGCAAAGAAAAAATTATTTAATAAAAAAATCTAAAGTTGAAATACATAAACTGTTTAGAGAGTACTAAAGAATTAAACGTGTACGAGAGAGATGTCTACGATTACGCTAAGAGACTGTGAAAATTACAATAAGAAAGCAAATTTATTATTCTTAATGATATTATATGTACTTAGCTTTACTCTATGTAAATGTCCTCGATAGGATATGCAGTTTCGATGAACTTCTGGTAGAACCTCTGGAATGCTCGCCTGAAACAAAAACATCACAACATTGATTGTGTTACATAGATAATACGTTCAACTAGCGACAACTTTTTCAGTTAGAAAAATAAACTGCCAAGTGCGAGACCAAGTCGCGTACCAAGTATTCCGTACATTGGAAGAAACGTATAATTTAATTTTGTGTTTATCACCCAAACTATTTTACTATACATAAAAACATACTGCAATAGTTACTCATAGCTTTTATTCTTTATACTCAGTCTCTTTTTGATATTAATGTATATGTTTGTAACCAGTTTAACTTTTTAATTTTTTTCGACATAATTTTACTGGGGTTATTGTGACTTATTTAATATAGATAGGTTTTTAGGATAGGTACTCGTATGTCCTAAGCGGACTTTTTTTTTTAAATGGCCAATGTTTTTTGTAGTAGTATTTATGCATGACGGTTTATTTAATAAGTGCATGCCGCGGCATGGATGGTGGATTTCTCCGTGCTTGCTTAAAATTCAAATTTTTGTAGGCTGAAATCATATTTTTGCCGAAATTAAACATAACATACTGTTAATTGGATAAAAAAAATTGGTAAAAAATTTAAAAATCGGTCCCATAATGATTTCGAAGACCATGCGGTACAAACAAACAAGCAAACAAACAAAAAAGTATTTTTTTTTTACAAAAATATATTATATATTCTAAATTAAAATTTATAATTTCATCAATCTTTACACTCCACACCAAGCATATATTCAGCAATCTACTCTCTATGCACGTCTTGCTCCATGCCGCGCTGTATAGCTATGGACAATTTTTGGGCCAGGTTAGGGGAGAGGGGATCACAGCTTTTTTCACCCAATCTCCCGGATGAAAACCTTAGTGCTCCCACCCCAGCAACCAGTTGTCTCCACTGAAAATGGGACGAAGAGGTGGCAGTCCAGAAGTTGGGCATACTTTAGGTTTTATTTTGGTAGCAGCGCTGCGCTAGTCTCTCTCGCGGTCTGACCAATACCTACTTACTTATGTCACGTCCCATAACAGGCATTTGCCATTTTGCCAGGGAACGAGTGTCAGACAATCCGAACGTTTGCCATCTGTGCGTGAGCTCCATGGAATCTTCTCGAGCAACGACTGCAGTTTACAGCGTGATTACTATTGGCTTCCATAGCTCACACATCACAACCCAGTTGGAAAACCTCACACGCAGTGCGTCGCGGTCGAGGAGAGCACCGAGGCGAGGCGATGGTAAATTCTGTAACCACGCTCCGGATTCTGGTCTTAAAAACGCCTTTAGTCATGCCTACACCCGCCGCATTCTTTATAATTTGCAGCAAAGTTGCCACCACCAACATGGCGTCCCATTAGCCCTGTGGAGCCGGTACTCGAACTCAGGATCGTTCACGCATTCAGTGCATTGGAATCATATTGAATTTTCACTGTTTCACTGTCCACAGAGAAAATGCTACCAACAAGGCTTGCAGCTCCATGCACTGACGCAAAGAAGGCCGGAATGCCCACATCTTGAAGAGTATCCTGGCTCCACTAGTCCTCCATCAAGGTCTGATAAAGAATGGACTCCAATAATGGATTTAAAAAAACAATAAAACGCTATCCGGATACAACCAAATTGAGGTGGTTCTCAAAACGTAAGTATTTTTTGGCACCGCAAAACTTGACCCAATCTCTCCCGGGACAGCAGAAGAGAAGATAGGAAAACCTTAGCGAAACAAATTGCTTTCGTCAAACTGCTCCCGGAATTAGACCTTCAATGTACGGGAACTAAACCACTGGAAAAAAAACGCACATTTGGATTCGTTCACCATACGTTGGTCGCGTTCAACTAACTTTGGTTATTATGGTTTTGACCCTTTTTGAAATAAGTTACGAGAAAGAAATTTAGACGACGAACTTTAACATCATTAACAGGTATTGCAGTATATTTTTGTTTTAAAAACTGTGTTTAACTGTTACTGACCTCAATTTCAATACTATTATTTATTCGGTAATGGGATATAGTGTCCTTTTACCGTTTTCATGATAACATTGACTGAAAAAAAATAAAAAAACTATTTTAGAATTAACAACGCGGACCCTTTCATAAGATACTCCATTTGCCCTAGAAACCATATTTTAAAGATAAAAAAAATAAGATTTACTCGCACTTGGCCTTTTTTTTTCTTTCGCAAGTTAAACAATAAACAATGTATCAGATGGTAAGTTTTTACTATTTTGGTTTGGAAGGCTCTACAAAATTATGTAACTTACATTTTACTTCAATCCTTATTATAAAATAATATAAATGATAGTTTAAAGTGCTTTAAATGTATTGAAAACTACACACGGCCCACTGGCCACAATCTCAAGACGGCTCCACCAGCATATTTATTATCAGCAAAGACGGGTTGTAGGGTGAGGTGGCGGTAAAAAGAATGAAAACTACGGTTTTGTGGTTGTATCCAGTGGCCAACAAATAAATGTTTGCGATGAACTGCGAACGTAAACTAGTTAAATTGGTACAGTCATGGGTGTACCCAGATTCTGGTCTGGGTAGGAGGTTTTTTTTAAAGGGCACTCTATAATCGAAACTGAAGCCAAAACTGTATTTTTTTAGTTTATTACTTGGCCTCCATTCATTTTAAAGAGAGATGGTACGTTTTCTGCGAGATTTCCAGGGAGGCAGCTGTCCTCACCCTCCCTCCCTCCCCCCTGCGTACGCCCATGGGTACAGTACATTAGTAATTTAAGTAAAATAATATTTGAATCTTCTTACCCTACAGCTTCAGCGACTGGTCTCGTAGATTCTTGTCCTCTAAATACATGGCAAGCAAATCTCTGCAGTGTCGGATGTTTAGTGATGAATCCCAAATAACGGTGATCTCGGGGATGAAACGCGCAAAACGACACATTTTTCAGTGAATAAAAGTAGTCAATGCAAGGACTGCTACGGGTTCTCTGGAAAAGAAAGAAATCATTTTATAGCATTTACAACGTCCATTGAACTGAAGATCGCTGTTGCATTCGTATAGTTAATAAGGGAAAGCATCATTGGATAATTCTATAATACGCGAGTTAAATAATATTAGTATCCATCAATCTAATCCAAAATCTTCAGATGACTGATTGAATTTATTTTCTTTTTTGCCCTGTGGTTGATCAGAATACGTACAGTTGTCGTCACCTCTTTCTGCGGGTAGCACACGAGGCGAGTAAGAGATTATGATGGAGATCGGCCAGCACTGTTCTCTGTGCTACTAGTTAGGTACTACCATCTACTTCGATCACCAAAAAAGTATGTCCAGCAGGGTTATTATTGGGTTATTAACTCTCGTTCGAAGAGGCCTTTAGCTTTAAATAAAAAATGTATACTAATAATTTAAGCGTTAAACACTATACTACCCAATACAGTATTAAAATGCGAAAACTTATAACTGTGATATTGATAAAAAAGAAAAATGTACCACAACAGAAATATTAGTTATTTACTATTTCACCTCCATAAAAAAATGTTTATCTTTCGCCCTAATTAAGAGTTTGGTAGTTCTGGGGTCACCAGATGCACAATTCAGTTAGTCATATTATATACAATATCAAGAAAATATGTCGTGTCTAATGAAAATGGTCCCAAAGTCCCATAATGTCAGGATCTCATACGTTGGAGCTGATAGCGCAGCTGCGTTAACTTTTTATCTCGTATCAACAGAGGTCACATCCCAGATTAGAGTTAAACACCATATTGTTATCCAGACTAACCTAAGGACTAAATCAAGGCTTTATACCGAAACAATTTATTTAAGTAAACTTATTATTTTTAAATATAACTTTTGTTCCAACTATAACAAGGAAAGTGCAGTCTTAGATGAAGATATTTGGTCACTATGAAAATGAGTTAATATCTACAGCTTTCTATCTTGTGAGAGATGACAGAGAAGAGCCTGCTTCCAAGCAGCCTGTCGTTAAGAAATTCATCAATAGTCTAGGAGCCACGATTGATTAAATGTGTTTTAAACTTAGGTAAAGGTAGATCTAATATTACCTTCGATATCATGTTAAAAAATAAATAACCATCCCTACAAAGGATTTCTGTAATATTCTCAGACGATAATAAGATGTCATTAATTTAGGTCTGTTTCTAGTATATCGATTTTTTGTTTAAAATTACTAAAGTTTTGTTCAATAAAGATTAAATAAATAGAATTATTATAAATATATTGTTAAGCTACTGTAAGTATACCTATTTCTTTATTCGCGTGATCTTAGTTTATATATTCATCGGGCAGCTCTTATGTGTAGAATAAATATATTTTCTATATCAACTGCTCTACTCCATAAAAAATTTCATACCAAATCACACATTACACTATGGAAGTATGGCATTTCAACATCTGTAAACTGTCTAACTTTTTTGACAGCATAAGCAGATGAGCTGAGCGAACCAGCTAGTCTCTCGATATGGACACCCCTCTTTTACATACAATCTAAGTTAACAATTTGGGAAATTCTCAATTTTTAATGATTTCTCCATTAATCATTACTTTTTATTAACTTTCTTTACATTTGGTAAGATAAATTCCACACACTTTGTTTACTTTGCGTTCAAAACTAAGTTATTAACTGTAAACCAGTGAGTAGATGCAACATAGCACTGCTTGCACCGTAACAATTGTCTCTACCTCTGTCAGTCTTACGAATTAAAGATGTATCATCTGCAATGAAAACAATGTCACAAATGGTACTGACATGACAAGGACCTCAAATTGAGCCCTGTGGGACACCCATTAAAGTTGATTTACACTGAGACAACGTTTTTATGCACATACCCTTTGTGTTCTATTACTAAGGCCTAAATAAGAATGGCAGCAAATATGTTCTTATTCTTGATGGATTTAGTAAATTTACCAACTTAGATAAACTGCTACAGAGATCAATGAATATAAAAATATTGGTTATATGGTGGAGCCATTATTTTGATCTTTCGAGAAACACAGTAATAAAAAATTTAAAAAATAAGTATTCTCGATTAAAATATAATCAACATTGTAATTAATACTTTTTTATTTAAATTTTTAGATTAAAGATTTACAACTTACATTAGGCTTCGACCGATCAACCATCCGTAAACCCTGATCTGATACTTCTAAAATACAGGGTTGTGTCCCTGGCTCTCCACTGCTTTCCCCTACGATTTTCTTCACCGCTTGGCAAACTACTCCTGTACCTTTGTGTGCTAGTGTTTCCACAGAGCCCATGTACCTGTAATATTAAAAAAAAATATGTTATTATATCCGCTTTATATAACAGCGTTCTATGTTTCATGATCTCCCTGGTGCACTGATGAGTGCTGTCGTCTTAAAAGTGGACATCACGTTTGTAAGATCTTACACAAAAAATAATGTACTGGCAATAAAGATTGTGTGAGTTGATACCGATACATTAAATTCCACATACTCAGAAATTAAATACCTAAATTACCATTGCCGGTAGGATGGAAACTAGACAAACTTGACTGAACGATTACAAAGCTCTCTAAAAACAAGGATGTTCGTTACCAACTCACTACAAAGGCCTGCAATAGATGCGCAGGAAGTCTCCATGTGTTTATTGGTGGGAACGGGCGAATATAACAGAACTCTGTACCAGATGCCTTAGGAAATATACTAGGCATAAACGGTAGAAGACCTGTTAGTCAAAGTTAAGCAAGACAAACAATTTTACAAGTTAATAAGAGTAATACAAGTCCGCAAAACTAGTCCTACAAGGTCTAGAGATCTAAAGATGAACAGAAGAGAGAACTTTGCGATGAAGAAGATATACATGGATATTGGTTACAGAGCAGTGACGAAAAATTGCGGAGAAGTCCTTGAGTTTTAATAGGGACATAATACTATTCGTGGTCAAGAATTTGTTTCCGCCGAACAATCACTGAATTCAATCAGATGCTACAAAAACTTGAAGTAAACACAGTGGCGATAAATATCGCAGCAGAAATCACAAAGTAAAAAAGGCGAGAGGACCTGAGCTTTTTTATTCAAAAGTGGTTCATGTAAAGATCAGGACCATTTGGATTTGGTATTTACAAGAATATTCTCTCCAGTCTTAAAAATAGTCTAGTGTTACTTTAAAAAGTAAACTAACCATTACACGATTCAACTTCATACAGACCTGTCAGCTACGGAAATCTAAATGGAGAGAACCTCTTCAAACCGAATCGACGAGCTATTGCCAGATCACGGTGTTATTTTAGGAAGGCACACCCAAAGTTGATTGTGATCAAAAGAGTAGTTAGAACGAGCATGGGGGCTAAGAAGGTTACACTCAAAACCACGAAACTGTGTGCCTTGATTTGTCTAGCCTTAAAAAACGGTTTTATGTATACTTTATTTGTTAGTCCCAGAAAGAAAATAGCTTTGGAACTATCAAAGGACGCATAAAACATGTGTTTGGTTCTAGTTATCAGGAGGATAGGTTAATTAAACTTTGCTTTGAATTGTCCCATATGTTTTGCTGATGATCTCGCATTAGCAGTCTTGGCCAGAGCAAAACGGCCCTCATAGCTATGGCATACGCACAGCGCTGGTAAAAATCAACGTGTGTGTGCGGGAAAACCATCTGCCTCTAGCGCCAGAGAAGACGAAAGTAATCGGAAGCGGGAGTCGGGAGCTAAACTCAATGGAATGTAACATCATTTTTTTAGCTTTTTAATTTCCAAATTATGAAAAAAACACACTTCCCATTGGAAATACTCCAATTGAAAGCGCTTCAACTGAAAAATGCCAATTTTAGAGCAATATACCACAATTGACGCCTATTTTAAAAAGTTTCGCATACAGAGCCTTGCGATTAGTGGATGAACGGTGATACGGACTCCCAAAAAGTGATTACACGCAAGGTATCCAGAGAAAAGAATTAGCAAAAATATGGATTGAAAAAGCGAGCAAGCATTTAAGAGATGTCACTAAGAAATGTCATTACGTCAAGTCTAGTAGTTCCCTGTGAGCCGGACACCCACTGCCAGGCAGAAGTCAGTTGGGAGTTTTTCCTCTTCACTAGAAAAAACTGTTAGCCCGCTACCATCTTAGACTGCATCATCACCAGGGGATATTGAAGTCAATGGCAAACTGTAGTGGATTAAAAAAAATGGTAACTCTGGGATTTGTGAACCTGTTGAAGTTTTACTGTTGGGTAGAGCTAGAGAAGCATATAGCTTAGTGTCATCACGTTGCACGATGCAGGAAGATGGCCTTTAGCAATTGATATACGGAATTAAATCCCTGCCAGATCGGCTGCTTAACGTGCTCCGCAAGCCGCAGTGTTTGGCAGTGCCAATTATCTAACGTCGGGCTGGTAACGAGCATTTATATGGAAAGAATATTTAACTACGATTGTACACACAACGCCATCTAGCTCCTAGTTATAGGGACTAAGATAACTGATGAATATTTTTATGAATAATATACAGATAAACGCCCAGACACAGAAAAACATTTATGTTCATCGCACAAACATTTTTCAGTTGTGGGAATCGAACCTCACACCCTTGGACTCAGGGTCAGGGTCAGGGTCGCTGCCCACTGCGCCAATCGGACGTCAATACTCAAAAGTTTTGTATTTCCCACCCGGAAATCAATCCGGATATTTCGTGGTCTGTAACGTACTAACCAACAAATTAATCCACTGTGGATTCATTATTATAAGTTAATTTTATCAATTAATCTATAACAAGTTAATAAAAGGCCACTATTTGGCATAACTTACCCTAGTAAGTATCTTTCTCGTTTAACTTTGGCATTTGCGGGGTCAAAATCATTGTAATCCATGTCAACAGCATAGGCTGAAGGAAATATACCTTGCTGGCCTGTTCGTAAGTTTACACCTGTAATTAAACAATATAACAAAGTCCTTTAAAACGTTAACTTAAAGATGATAAGTGCTGCTAAATAAGGTTGAAAGAAAAACTATTATCATAGTAATCTTTGTATTTCCTTCATCACATCAACCCATTCAGATCACGGGTCTCCTGGCAGAATGAGAAGGGGTTAAGGCTGTAGCTACCCAGTGGCAGCTAGCCCAGTGCGGATTGGTGGACTCCACACACCTTAGAGAACATTACAAGAACTCACAGGCATGCAGGTTTCCTTCACGGTTGAAGAAAGTGATATTTTATTTAATTAAAACGCACATAATTCTGAATAGTTTTTCGAGCTCCTACCTAATGCGCTATTCCCGCATCCTATTATTTATTATATTGTATTTCCTTACAGTGAACAAAATATATGTTATTATTGACTATATTTCTTATTGTATCCACTTTACACGTTCAAGTTTTATTTTTAAATAAAACTATAGTAAAATACTTTATGATATCGACACATTAATGAGTGCTTCAGTTGTTTTAATAAATGTTATTAATATATAATTCGTACTGCTTTTTGGTGGTGCAAGTGAAGGTTCTAGCTTATCGTGTAAAATACTGAATATAACTATTAACGTGCTCTTAATAGCGCTTTTAAAGACTATTTTAGTCAATAATCGACCTAATCCAAAAGCTTTAGATGACACACAATGAGGGTTCATTTATAAGTATCGGTATTCGTTAAGCAAGCGTTCCTCGGGTGCTTACCAGGGCAATCTCGATAAAATGTTCACCCTTTTAGTGTTAGATTCCAAGGTTTAGAAGATTCTATGATAATCTAAGTTTATTTAAGTTAGGGCATTACAATCTGCTTAGGGTAAATAAAATACTTTTAAAAGCGTGATCTGAAGACACCTCTAGGTGGTCGATTTTTTTTTTAAATTGTAAGCGGATGAAATTACGGGTATTTGAACATAGAGGTAAGTGTAGGAATAGGATTTAACTTCTTAATTCAATGTGGATTCAAAAGGGGATCCTGGATTAGTTAATACTAATTGTCTGGGGTAACTTTATACGATTTAGCTTTCTTTATACTAGTTTTTGCACGCGTGGAAAAATTGATGTATATAACTATATTTGTTATTCTTTGACCCCTGAACTTAAAAAAAAACATGTGGTTCTCTTGAAAAACAAATACAAATCTATCCCACGGAAACTATAAATTTTTCGGAGTAAAAAGTAGCTTTTGATATGTGGATTATATTCCTGATCCTCAGTGCTAAATTTCATCTTTAGATTAATGAACCTCGATTCAAACTAGCATTTATAACATTAGAAGAGATCTAACCTTCACACCATAAATCTTCAGCCTCCTTTTGCACGTAAATAGGATCTCCAATTTCAACTTCTATTTCATCGTGGTGCCTTGGATTGAACTTGTGTAAACCTCTGTGCGTGGCTTCTAACATTTCCAATTGGCTGTGTGGAACTGTTGTCATGTTACCAGAGAAGTTGATGCCACTGATACTGCAGCTGGATGATGGTGATACTGAAATGTAATGAATACTCTGTATTCTGCTATTTCTCTACAGCTTACTTTTTGGTACGCAGTTAACCTAATGGTACCTTTTATGGCCTAATAAGGTCCTAATGTTTTCTGTATAAATAAATAAAATTGTGATTTTTTTTTGGTATGTCATAAAAATCATTAACATCCATTACATGGCCACTACTGAGCAAAGGCCTCCACTCAATTTAGAGAGAGTTTAAGCCGTAGTTCACCGCACTGGCCAAGTAGACTTAACACGAAGAACTCTGAACTCAATGCTAGTTTCTTCGCGATATTTTCCTTCGCCGTGACATGAAATTACTTAAAAAGCACATAACTCGGAAAAGTTAAAAGTGCGCGATCTGTAGACGAACTATATTTCTCTGAATGGAATCTGAAGTCTAACTCATTAGGCTGTAACCGCTTCACTAATAAGAAAGTATAAACGTTACTTTTAACAAAAAAAAATCTAAAGATTGGGTGGACTGGCTCGTATGACTTTGCTGGCTAAACTTTGAAGCGGCTGGAATGATTTGGAGGTAAGATAGAGACTTACTAGATCTAAGGAGTATATTTATGTTACATCTAGGAAATATACCCCTCAAGAGGTGAAACAGGTTTGGAAAGATTGCATGAGAGTTCTATGTTTTTCAAAGAGGTATGGGCATATAAGCAGATATGGCGAACCTGATAGTAAGTGGAAAATCATCGCCTGTAAACTGACCATGCAAAGTACACGTCCTAAAAAACAGCAACCCGAGCCGTAAGTGATAAACGATATGTGCCTATAATAAATCCGGTAACCACGACCTTCAGGCTGGAACACAGTAATGTTGCTTAACAGCAGAAATGAGTATGGGTGATGGTAGAATTCTCCGCACAAGCTCTGTCACAAAAAACTTTACTTCCACTCAAAAAGGTAGGTAAAGGCAGGTTTACCTTAAAAGTGTTAGGTGATTCATAGAGAAAAAAAAGTTTCACGAACTCTTGTGTTGTCTAACGACGTTAGGCGCCGTCTGAGGTTACGATACCGATCCGGCGGTTCACAAAGTTTGGGGGACTCGTAAACGGACACTTAACAGTTGTAAAAATTACAATTCGGTTTTTTTTAATAATTCTAAAGCTATAGGAAAAACGAAATTAGGTTATATGAGTTGCCTAGTGAAAATCGATTCATCATCATCACATCAACCCAATACCAGCCGACTACAGAGTACGGGTCTCCCCCCACAATGATAAGAGGTTAAGGCCGTAGTCCACGCTGGCCCAGTGCGGATTGGTCGACTCCGCACACCTTTGAGAACATTATGTAGAACTCTCAGGCATGCAGGTTACCCGCTTCCAATCGGAAAATCGATTGGTGAAAGGTAAACGCCTAGGAATCTTCTATGGTTAGTTACGTTACTTACTTAAGAAATGTTTTGTCCGTCGTTAATAAAAACGAGCAACCGTCTCTGGTGTATATCTCAAAAAAATATCTTATATATTTAAGAAAGCACATACGTGCTGAGGCCATCAGGTTAAAAATGGAGCTTACCATTTTGCTGCAAAGGTGTCGGTGATAAACTCTTCGGACCGGTATCAATAGGGGAATGTGCAGTACTGTGCCCACTGTCAACATCTCCGAGGCTCTGTAACCTTTCAGAGTCAGGACTCGAGTCTTCATCCAGGAGGTATCCACATTTCAGTACCAGCAAAGGCCGTCCCTGACACCCTGGTCGTCCAAGAACACCAGTCAGTGCTCCTAATTCATCAGCCAAGGATGCGGGCTGGCCTGATGTTATTACTGTCGCTGGAATTTTTAAGAAATCTTATTAAGCTAGATACAAAATATTAAAAGGTGATGAATAAACTGTAAAATATTTTCGTGATTGCCTAAGTTTTTATACCAGTCAAGTTCGCCAAAAAAACCACGACCACAGGTCGCGTGGTAAATTATTTCAGTGTTCGTTGCTTCAGCGTAAGCCAAAGAAAACAAGAAAGTTTTACCAACATATCATTTTTTAAATCGATTTATATATCTTGTTGATTAACTGCAGAAAATAAGTCAAACTATGCAAAACTTAAAGCGTTTCAGATCAAGCTATTTGATTGAGTCAGAAATAGGAAATAATATTCTTAAGATTTATTGTTTTGTTTAAAAAGTGCTTCTCAACGTATTCTAAGAGCCCACGCTAGTATTTCAACCCAAGTGACCTTCAAACAACAATCATAACTACTAAAAGCAAATTTGCTTACCTATAAGCAAATTTGCAGTTAGGTTTTCTGAGTTATATTTTGGATAAAATACTAAATATTGCTGATTATTATAGATTTACTAGCTGACCCGTGTAAGTAACTATACTAAATAACCCGGTAATTATCTAGCTCACCTACCAGGTCCAGTTTTATTTTCAAACTATATAATACGCGGCTGGGCGTCCCTCTGCATTTTTCTTGCATTTCTATACCCGTCGTAACTTCTAAACATAGCTCTAATTTAAATAATTTAAAGAGGAATTTGCAGGTACATAATCAATTTTAATTATAAAACTATTAATTTGGATAAGGATTAATATCATGATGAATGTCACCATCTTTAGATTTTACCCATTTATGATTGACCAATTATAACAAAAAGCGGTTATTGGGACTATTTTTTAGATTAACAGTTATACATATAGCCTCCCGGACTTTATTGTAGGTAATAAGGATTACTTTAAAGATGTAGTAATTTTTATATATTATCAATATAAAACCGTAATAAAATACACTAAAACCTTCCGCATGAGTCTCTCTGTTCATTACTGAAAACCGAACGAAAATCCATTCGGAAATTTTTCAGTTTTACGCTAAGACAGACAGACAGAAAGTAAATAGCCTTTGTTACTTCCAGGTCCTTAACTAAGCCTATCCAAAAAACCACGTCAATCTAAAACGCTGCTTTTGTTTTGATTTAAAACTGTTTCAAAAAAATTTGAAGTATATACAGGTACGGTAATGGCCGTTGTTGGCGGGAGTTAACAACACGTTTTTATTTACACTAGATCACTTAATTAACTTATAGTTAAAACTGTCTTTATCAGTTATTGATAAATTGTGAAAAAATTGTGAATAATTATTGCACTGGAAATTAATAACGAATTGAGTAAAATTAACATGAGAGTTGCACATAAAAATTAAAATAATACGTATAACAGTCACTGCTTCGATCAGTACACAAATAAAACCGAAAAAAAATGGCCGAAAACTGTATAGTGAGTAAGACAGGAGACCCGCTTCGCGAAGGCGGGAGATCAAAAGACAAAAAATATTCATATCACGATGGAAAAATAGGGGTTGATCGTAGAGGGTTAAAAATTTAGGGTTGTATGTATTTTTTGATGGTGTATTATAAAAAAATAAAAAATTATCTAAAAATGAAAAAAAAAATTAAGGGTGGACTACCCTTAACATTTAGGGGGATGAAAATTAGATGTTGTCCGATTCTCATACCTACCCAATATGCACACAAAATTTGAGAATGTTGAAAATCGGTTTAGCCGTTTTGGAGGAGTTTAACTACAAACTGGGTGCAAGTTCAACATAACTACTCCGTTTCCCCTAAAGAAAAAAAAGACCATCTGGTGGCGTGTGATAACGGCAGATCAGTTCTCAGGGCCCGTCGTCTTCCCACGGGTGTCGTACGAGGCGACTAAGGGTAAGTAACGGAGAAAGGGAAGCAGCGTCCTCTGTGCTACTACAACCACTTTTTTTATTCCACTTCATCTTAGCCCTTGAATGCAATCTTACCTGGTGGCAAGATGCAGTCTAAGATGGTAGCTGGCTAAGGTGTTAGGGAGTATGGCAGTCATACCCCTAGAAATTCAAGAAATTATAAATTCCCAATGCCCTTGCTGGGAATCGAACCTCCTGCTTAAATTTACAGAGCTCAACGTTGGGCTAGGGAGGTCGTCATTAACTTAAAACCATCTACTTATAACTTTTAACCAACCATTGTGATCACCAATCCTTCACCCAGCGTGGTGATTCTGGGAAAACCCTCGCTAGAGGTCTTTAGATTAGCAGTGCACTGCTATAGGCTAGGTTCACTTAATGTTAAAGTTATAATACTGATCTGCGTAGTGAAACAGTGTACGTAGCAAAAAACACAATCCGCCAGCGCTGTAGCAAGAAGACAAGTAAAGTAACTCTATTTGAGTTCTGTAATGGCTGCACTAGACTGTATAAAAGAGCTACAACCATTTCAAAACCCAAAGTCGAGTTACTATTATTACACTGAAAAAGCTGTTATAGGTATATACAAAGGAAAGACATCTAGTCGGTACATAAAATAGGGATAGTTGCAAAGCTCCTAGTTTGTCAAGTTGCAGGCACAAATGACTCTCATTTGTGCCTGCAACGCAGTCTAGACGCGTAGCTACTTGAAAGAAAACAAGAGAGTTGCTGAAATTCAAGAAGATCAAAGCTAAGTTTAAATTATAGTGTACCAGATTATTCAATGCCTAGATTCTCTAAAAAATTATAATCGTCAGTATTCGCGAATGTAATCATAAAATTTTAAGTAAGGCAAGGAAATTCTTGTAAACTGGTTACTGGTTACAAGTAAATTCACGTGACAAACAGGATTAAGTTGCATTGCTTTTACATACTTTACTTTTCAATTGAGTTGAAGTTTTGTACCAATGGATTTGGTGTCTTTCAGAAAATTATTACATTTCGTTAAACATATCCGAGAAACTATACTACACGCCCGCTAGTAGTCACATTTTATTAAGGACTAGCTGACCCGCGCAATTTTGTCTGCAACAAATCGGTTATTATCTGTTTTAATATCTTAAAAAAACTAAGAACCTAATTGCAGCGCCACTTACCGGGTCCAGTATTATTTCCAAACTATATAATACGCGGCCGGGTGTCCCTCTGCATATTTCTTGCTTTTAGCAATTCTATACACGCCGTAACTTCTAAACATAGCTCTAATTTAAATAATTTAAAGAGGAATTTGCATAATCCAGCCAAATAGGTTCATTTGTTGTGGCGTTAAAGCGTAACAAACATCCATCCATCCATCTATACATACATACATCCATTCATCCATTCATCCATTCATCCATTTTCACAAACTTTCGCATTTATAATATTAGTAGGACGGTACGCATGCATTCGTTGTCCCATATGCTTTGCTATTTGCTGTTATCAGTGAAGAGTTATGCCTTTTATCTTCGAGAATATTTATTAGACCTTTCTTAAAATTAGACAATACATGCTTGATAGTATACACTTTGAAATAAAAAAAAAAGAATGATTAAAATCTGTTCAAATTTAACGGAGTTTTGAAGTAAAATTGATAAAAACTTTCATCCCATTTCCCGGAGGAAACTTTTTGTTTATCGGGATAAAAATTAGCCCATATGTTGACACGGCATATCAGCTATCACTATACCAAATTGGATTTAAATCCCTTCAGTAGTTTTCACGTGATGCCCGGACAGACAGACAGACAGACAGGCAGACAGACCAAAATTAAATAAAAATCTGTTTCAGTATCGATTATAAAACATCCCCCGGTCAAAATTTTCAAAATATATTAAATGTTTAGAAATCTTCCAGTTACAGTTTTATTAAAAGTATTGATAAGTATGCTACACTAATTTCTTTAATGTTTCGCAAATTGTATAGCTCGCAAAAGCCTTGAAATAAAATCGTTAAAGGACATAGCTAGATTAAACGCGGAGCGAAATCGCCTTGAATTAAAATAAATAAGTTTTGCGCATTGTTGAAGTTAATTTAACACTTATAAAGGGAAGAATATTTTAAGCGTTGAAATCTGTTAACTGAAAATATGCAATGTAGGTACTTACGTTTTCTGGTTTTTGGGATTTCTGGCAGTTTCCTCCTCCGCCTTTCACCGTTCCCGAACGCTTGGTGGAGCGGACTCCTTTGCGCTTCCGCGGCATCTGCTGCTCCAGGAGAAACATCATCATTTCCAGCATTTCCCGGTTCGGTTTCCCCAGACTCTTCATCCGGAGTGACCTCACTCTTCGGCGACGGAGAATCGTCCTCCAGACCAACATTTGGGACTAACCTAATTTTAAACACAATGACTTTAACTTTAAGTCGCTACCGTTTACAAATTATTTATAATATTTGAAAATGAACGAAAACGAATGAACTTAATAGTACAATTGGTGTATGTGTGAGTCACAGCTGATGAGTATTCCACTTTTTCGGAAACACTAAAACTTAAACTTTACAAGTATTTTCTTTTACTGAATTATCAAGCTTAAATCTATTTCATAGGTATTACAGGTTAATTATAACTATTTTAAGTGATTTGGTCCTCAAAGTTATTTAGGACAAGTGGCGTGTTGTTTTATTATTTTATGAATACACTTATTAGCAAAACTCCGCGTGTGCTCCGTTATCTTGCATTAATTTGTCTAACGAACCTCTATACAAGTATTTTATTAACTTAAACTACTCATCTTAAGTTCGTTATACGATCAAAAGTTAAAGACTAATGCACGTGATTACTTAATGTTATACGGCGAAACATGAATTATAAGTACTCTTTTATTGTTTTATATATACACTTACGAGTAAAACGGTGTGGGTGCTTTAATATGCTGCGGTAACTTGTCGAAAACACGGCGAAATTCTTCAAATTCACTATCGGCCATGTCGTTACACCAGGCACTAGGAGTTTCGAGAGTGCTTGCGCGTCTCTCCGGTGTGAATATCGACCGAAGTTCAGAGTTGTTATGAATAGTGCGCATGCGTGAGGTGGTAGCGCGCGCACAAACAACCCCCTCAGCTGAGCGCTGTGTAGTCTTTACCCACACATAGATATAAAAGTTACTCAACGTCACGCAATTAAGTTTGTGAATAAGTGATTCAGCGGGAAACCCTCGAGAACTTATAAGTTATCGCTCTGTAAATAAACTAAGATATTTTGTTGTTTTTAGTAATCTATGAAATTACAAATTAATTTAACAGCCTGTCAAACCGCTCGGGGCCGGCGTTGTGGGCTATATTTTTCATTTTATTCAAGAGTTGAGTCCTACGCCTATTAATGTTTAAAATACATTAAACTTCCCACTTTTAACATAACAATAAGATTTTAAGAAAGAATACTGCCGTATTTATTTAGATCTTGTTTTAATGAGATAAATAGATTTGCAAATAACGTTATTTTTATAAAAAGTTTGTATGAAATTTATGGCTACTGAGAATCAACCGTAAACAATTTAAAAAGTAGCAAGCACGGGGTTTTCTTTACTGCAACTAAGTTAAGTATCTACCCTTAAAGTTTAGTCTACGTAAATAAATATTACATTAGTAATAAATGTTGTTAGTAATATAGTACACAATTATATCCTTAAATCTACATTGTTATTTTGGTTTGTAATTTTTGTTTTGATTATCTTAGGAAATATGAGCCCCTTCTCGGCTAAATGACTCTCCCAACCTTTTGCCATGTTTCTCTTTCCTTGCCTTGGTTCATCTAATAGTTCCCTGCAGCTCTTTTGATGTCATCAGCCCACCGTTTGCTTGGTCTGCCAACATCTCTTTTACCATCGGGTCCTTTCCATCGTATTATCGACCTATTATGTTCGAAGCGTGATAGTAGTCTACGTAAGCCATGGCAATTTTATTTTTTGGCTACTGATTTATAAAATATTCTTTTGTTTTACTTAAAAAAAAGTATGTGCGTGTAACCTTTACGCGCAATTGAAGTGAAACTTTTATTATTATTTTTTGATGAAAGAGTGAAATGTTCCTGGGACTCAGCCATTTCAATTGATATTCACTATTTCATTTTATATTCTATTTAAAATTAATTAATATCACTTTCACATTTTATAAATGTTTTCATTTGTTAAATAGAATAATTGAGAGTAGAAAATTGCAGGCTAGATCAGCACATGCCAATATAATATTGTCATTGAATATTATAGAATGACATATTATAGAAATTTATCAATAATTTGTTTATTTCAAAAGTAATAAAAAAACAAGTATATGTAGAGATTTTCGAAAAGCTTTACAATTTAAAACAAATATTTAAAACTTGAATTTTTATTCAATTTGCTGTTTACAATTGATCCGTTTGAACATATTGGAAATAAATAATCCTAATTGATTATGATATTTGCCACTAGCCGGCGTATAGGTCAAGAAGCGTGAAGTATATGACATATACTTACGACCAATCCAAATTATTATTTTTAAAGAGCGGAAACTACACAGACGTGTAAAAAAATCTGTACTCCCTAGTCGTGCCTAAAGAAGTTTTATTGCAAAAACCTGCCTTTTTCATATATAAACCATGTATATGATACCTTAGGAGTTAGTGCAAAAACATACGGACGCGGAAATGACTATACTATGCAGTGAAGAAAAGTGATTCAGGACTTTATACCACATACTTGGATATATATATTTGTTGGTATATATGTAAGGTTATCTATAGAACCTTCAAGAGAGGCAACAGTTTATCTCGAGTGGGTCCGGAGACGCATTGACTGAGGCTCACGGGATTAAAGTGTTTACATTACTCTTTAAAGATGGCCGTCTAGGAAGGACTCTTTTAGAGTATTCTTTATCCCTCCCTGCAAAAAGAGGTCTATACTTATGTTAGACTACTTTGATTGTCTCATCTTGGCAATCAAACGGATATATAGAACAAATGTGATTTTTTCCATTAACGAAAATTTTGATAGAATTAAGAAGAAAGTAAAACTTCTTTAGGCACGACTAGGGAGTAACTCAGATTTTTTTTCTGACGGAAGTTGCGCTTAAGTCAGACGTTTGTGTAGTTTCCGCTATTTAAAAAAAATAATTTGGATTGGTCGTAAGTTTATGTCACATAATCCATTCTTCTTGACTTATACGCCAGCTAGTGGAAAATATCATAATTAGGATTATTTATTTCCAATATTTACAAACGGATCAATTTGGAATAGCAAAGCGAATAAAAATACAACAGTTTTATAAAAAATATTTTAAATTGGAAAGTTTTTGAAAGTCTTGTTTATTTATTACTATTGTGATAAATGAATTATTATTGATTTTTCTGACTATTGCGACATTCTATAATATGTGCTTTCTACTCTGTGAAAGTGATGTTAATGAATTTTAAATAGATTATAAAATGAAATAGTGAATATTAAATGACATGGCGAAGTCCCGGAACCATTTAACTCTTTCATCAATAAATAATAATAAGTTTTTTTTTTTTTTTTTAATTTATTCTTAAGCATTGTTAATAATTAAAAAAAAAAATAAAAATAATAAATGATAGTTATAAAGTTTTACTTCAATCGCGCGTAAAGGTTACACGCAAACACTTTTTTTTATAGTTTAGGGGACTTGATAGTCGATTTTTATTCATTAGGTATATTATTGTGCCAAGGTTTTTTCTGGTTTGGTAGTTTATGATGCCCAAACACCTATTAGAATGTTTTGGGGAATCGTATTAGAATTTTACCGGCAGGCTCGCAAGCCAGGTAGACATACATAGCCAACACTTTCCACTGGAAAAAGTTATTACATATTGCAATTCAGAGCTAGTTCTTCTTCTCTTCTTCTTCTCTCACTGGGCTTGTCTCCGTACTTGGTTGGTCGGAACCTCCCGTTGTACGTAGTGTCACTGGTACGGCTCCCCGCTGGGTCACTCCAGCCAGCCGAGCTCACTCCAGAAGCTTAGCAGGCCGCCCAGGTCGCCAAGTGCTTCAGGGAGTGATGCTGGGGAGCCAAGGTATGCTGCGCGTTGTTCTGCTACTCCTCTAGATTGGAGCAGTACGTGAGTCAGTGTTATATCAGCCTCCATGCATGCCCTGCACAGAGGACTGTCGGTTATACCTAAAATGAAAAGGTGTTTGTTTAGTGAGCAATGTCCTGTTATCATGCTTACTACGGTCCTTAATTTTGAGTTAGTTCTTATTAAAATATTTTGTACGGTATAAAGTTCCGGAATTTTAATCGCGGCCGAATTTTCCCAAAACTAGGCCAAAGTTTAGAAATTTGCATAGCCCCTGCCGAGGTTTAAACTATTTCACTAATAAGACCCAGCGCTCACTATTGAGCCGGAGAAGTTAACAAAAGGAATATAACACAGTTATTGAAATAATTAAGTCCGGCTCTGAGCTAAGTATACCTACTTTATTCCGCAGACGTGATATGTCTCGCCGATTTGAGATCAAGGCTATGCAAAGATGGAACGGACCTCATGGCATATAATGATTTATTTTTAAACCTATGCCCGAAGAGAGGAAGTTTGAAGCAAATATTGTGTTTATCATCGTAGCGTTTCACGTATGGAACAATTTGAAAGCATAATTTTCTGGGACTATTGGATACCTCGCCTCCCCGTGGTTATGTTGGACTCTTACAGTCTAAATTCTATTTCCTCGCCTGCTGTCTAGGGCAAAAAGCACACATCCGCGACCCAAAAAACTAAATTCGGGGAGCAGACCTTAAAGTTCTAACCTTCACAAACTTTTTTATTTAAATTTTGTACGCCTATTTTACTGCCTGTTTCAATAACTGTTATAAGCTCAGTATGAGGCTCAGCTAGGTAGCTATGATAAAGCGTTATTAAAGGGCAAACTCAAAAATACTATTTTTCTTAATAATAGTTCAACGGGTAGGTATTATTTAATATTTTATTAAAAGTATTGCATTTTATTTTGTTTTTTTTTATTTTATTTGGTTTTGTTTGTACTGTACATTTTTTATTAAGTTGTATCTATCGTGCGTCATTTGTCTATTAAATACGCGGTTCTAGTAACACAATGTCACGGGTGGGGTCGATACTTCTTTCCGTATACTTTCTGTTAGATAATAAATTCATTTTGTAAAAACCAGCCGTTTTCCTTTTTAAAAAAAACAAAATAACTTAAAAGTCATAAAATAATGCAATACATAAAAAAAAAATTGAACAGCCTCAGCCTCAGCCTCAAAAAAAAAAAAAACTCTTTTTGGATTCACATGGGACACGTTAAGTTATTGGTATTGTATGAAACATAAGCATTGTTTTTCTCACCAGTTCTGCAAACAACAATGCTTTGTAATCTTCAGATCTAAGATAAATATAAATTTGCCAGCCTCCACCGTAATATTTGCAGCTAGCCTTAACTGTGTACTTCCTTTCTTCATCTTCAGAACTACTAGTTTTTTTTTACTTATTTCAGAACAAGGACACTGCAATCTCGCTTAGTGTGTGATGATGTGACCCTTAATATGTTTCTGCGCATCGTACCGGAACGTTAAATCGTTTGGCTGCAGTCAGACCAGACCAGACAAAATTCAGATTGCCTTCGCTAGAGACCGAAACCTGTATCTCCAACTTATAGGACCGCAGCGCTCACCAAACAAAATAAATAATTCCCCCAAAACGTTGCTATAACAAGTTCACTTAACGGACATTTCATTATGTGCGAGTAGACCAAATTATATCAATTATGATATTTTCAACAATGGTATATTTATAGTCACACGTGCCGTCTCCAGGTTCCTACCCTAAGACGTATAAAAGGTACTTACCGGTAGTACACGTGACACACGTCCACCCTTCGAAAGCTAACGTGACGCACGGAGATTAGCGGAGGCCACGGGGGTCAATGCATCGCATCGAACTTACGAACATAATACTACCATACATTTATTATACAACTAGCCGTTTCCCGCCCGCTTCGCTAGGCGAATTGAAAAAGGAAATAAATTACATTTTATGTTTCATTTTTATTTTATTTTTTCATATTTTTATTATTCTCCTTTTTTTTATTTTTGTATGAACATAAATAGGCCCCGCGGATAGAACTGTAAGCATCGATATTGTTTAGACTTACTCAAATTCCAAATTCCATCGATTTAGCCTGTATCTTTCATCCAGGTGATTTTTCTCACTAATATTCATTGTAACTTTCAATGTGCAATCATTATAAAATTTCCGTGCCTTTCTTCCAAAAATTAATAATAATTGACATGAAGAAAAAAATTTGAAATGAGCATTGAAAGTTTAAGTTAAAGTCATTGCAAGTCTCATATGTGAAGTTGAAATCTGTCTAGGTTCAAGTGCGCCGAACTAAAATTTTCTCCGTGACATCAATTTTTTATAGAAAATTAATTGTGCATGTTTTTTATGAATTCTATTGGAATAAGTAACTAAATTTCTTTTCCACATCTCATGTGCTTGGAAAATGCATTCATTTTAATCTGTTACATTTCCGCGATCCCGCAATAAAAGAATTCGTCGGTTATGTAGTCTGCAAAAGTAAAATGAATGTAAAATTCTTAGTCCGTTGATTGGATAGCTACATGTAAAGTTAAGTTTTTGAAACCTCTCAATGACTTTTTCTCCGCTGCCAAAAAGACGATTGTTGTAAGGAAATACACGAATATCCCTACATACACGAAGATCCCCACCAAATTTGGAGTCTGTAGAAGTTACAGGTTAGAAATAAAAATTTTAGATTTTAACACCCACCCCCGCAATTCCTGTCGGAAGTAGACTTTATTGAATTCCATTTTGAGATGTTCTTTATGTGAATAATAAAAGATTCCTACCATATTTAGAATTTTTAGAAGCTATATTTCGAAATTGAAATTTTTTATTGTTAACACCCACCCCCGCGAACCTTATTGGAGGTGATTCATTGTAAAATCCGCTCGAAGATCATTTTTATATTACATATAGAACACTCTCACTAAATTTTGAGTCTATAGGAGCTATCGCTTGGAAATTGAAAATTTTCATTGTTAACGCCCCCGCAATCTTCTTTGGGGTGGGATATCGTAAAATTATAGAATAATAGTAGTTCATAAATCATTTTTACATCACTTATAGAAAATTCCTACAAAATTTGGAGCTTGTAGGAGCTTTAGCTGGAAAATTAAAAATATTAATTGTTAATACCCACCCCCGCAACCCCCTGTGGGGTGAGCTATCGTAAAATTCGTTCATTGCCTATTTCTACACCTCTTACAGAAGATTCCTACCAAATTTGAAGACTATAGGAGCTATAGTTTATAAACGGGAATTGTTCATTGTTAACGCCCCCGCAATCCCCTTTGGGGAATGAATTTCTTAAAATCTATTCATAGCTGACCTCTACATAGCAAAAGTAATATTCCTACCAAGTTTCACGTTTCTAAGTCTTATGGTTCCCGAGATTTCGTGGTGAGTGACTATATAGATGGGAATTCTTCGATTATCATCGCAATTTTTAACTTTTTATCGGGCTTTTTTAAAATTTTCTTACATACAAAACTTTCTCCTGACAATTCTGAAGATAAAAAAAAGCCCAATTGGTCCAGCCGTTCTCCACTACCGTGAGTAGATTCTTAGCTGAATGTAAAAGAACATTATCCGTTCAGTAAACTCCGTTGAAATCCATGAAAACAAAAGAATCAAGAGAAAACGTTTTTATTAGCGGGATAAATGTTCATAAAAGTAAAACCGCAATAAAAAAATGAAGGAACGTTAGAATTCGAAAAATAAATAGCCATAAACCATCTAGGAAAAATTTCGCATCGAATGGTGGTAGTTTCATGTCGATACGATCAGTGGTTTAAGCGTGATTGAGCCTCAAAGGAACACCATTTTCATTATATATATATATAGATAGTGTAATCAAGCGTCAAAATTATTTGCAAAAAAAGAACGAGCTCGTTTTTAACCGAGTCCAAAAAAGAAGGTTCACTATTCGCCTCGTTTATGTTTTTTTACGCGATTACTCCGCGAATACATTTTTCATGACAGTTACATTGAATTTAGACGAAAAGTTATAAATATTTGTTCTACTAATTAACCTGACTTACATTTTAGTTTATTAAGTTTAAGTTTAATTTTATTCATTACTTTTAAGACATCAATATTAATTATTGTAATCCGATTTAATTCATTTTTGTTTTGTTTTGTCTCCTAATAATTGATTAAGTTAATTTTTTTATTGTAATTTAGCTTTAAATATTTATACTTTTATACTTTTAAAGGTTTATATTAACTGACTAATAATTAATTGTAAATAATTTATAAGAAATACTTTTTTACATTTTAATGCATGCTGTGATAACCTGTAAATTGAACATTTACTATGTGACTCATTCCAAAAAAAAAAAAAAGCATGTTTTAATGTATCAACTGTTGGTTGTCCTTTATAAATAAATAAATAAATAAATTCTAACCGATTTTAATGATTCTTGTTTCGTTTTATATTTAAAAGGCACAGGTGAAGATCTGATGAATATCTTCGGAGATGACGAACGGAAGTTCCTAATGGATACGAGTAAATTTCGAGATGGAGACGGTACTCCATAATGGATACGTGTCCTATCACACGAAAAGTGTAAAACTGATACACTGAAACTACACAAAGAGGATTTCACAAGCTGAAATTTGATGACTTTCTTATGGTTGCTATGTTCAACAAATTCAAGCTCATCATAAAAAACGACCTGATGGTTTAGTACCCGGAGAATTCCACAACAATTAACGTTCCAGCATCGGTAAAAGCAATATTTTGTGAAAAGTTAGGAGCAGTTTAAAGTTGGCTACTATAACTGATTACAAACCAACCCACTCAAAACGCGTTCAACCCAGTAAAAATGTATTCCAACTAAAAACAAAAATATAAATATTTTCTACAACAATATTTTTTAAATTTGGTGCCAAGTAAGATTAAATAATTATCTATAATTACAAAGTACCTTACTAGCTATTGTACGCAAAATTTGTAAGACGATTGGTTTTTTTTTTTGAAAAGGCAAGAAAAAAATATGCCATATTAGCTGAAACGAAAATCGTAGAGAAAAACAAAAAAAAATGTAGTTATGACGACAAACCAGCGCTTGAGGTCGGCGTAGTTAGTTAAATATAAAAATAATAATTGTCATCCTCGTCATATCAACCCATTACCGGCCCACTACAGGGCACGGGTCTCCTCCCACAATGAGAAGGGGATAGGGCCGTAGTCCACCACGCTGGCCCAGTGCGGATTGATGGTCATCACACACACTTAAAAACATTATGTTGAACTCTCAGACATACAGGTTTCCTCACGATGTTTTCCTTTACCGTTGAAGCAAGTGAAATTTTAATTGATTAAATCGCACATAAATTAGAAAAGTTAGAGGCGCGTGCTGGGATTCGAACTCGCCCCCCCGAAAGTGAAGACGAAGTCCCACCCACTGCGCTAACACCATTTCAATGCGACGTTGTAAGTAAATTTAAAAATAATAATTTTAATATGCGTTAATATCAGTATTTTGTTCGCATCATAAAAAAAATCCTTTATGTCTGTTTACAAAATAAAAAGCAGAACGTTAGCGGTCGACAGGAGTACAGCAGCTGGACCCAAATCAAGCTGACAAAGAAATGCTATTTTTTGCATTTCACTTTGATTGGTATCAGGGTTAAATCGGGTTCTTTTGTTATTGCTCTAAAGGGGCAAGTTTTATCAAAGGGTTACTAATACTATAACCTCGAAAGCAACTCTGTTTGTCTGTTACCTTTTCAACTGATTTCGACAATTTGGAAAAAAGGAACGGCCACCTGGAGCCTATCAAAAAGTAGAGCTTTTTGATTCGCAAGAATATTTTACGTGAGATTAAAAAAGGAAGCAAATTCGGACGACGTCATGGGAATTTTGAAAATATTGGTTAACTTATGCATACGTGTTTATTAAGTTTTGCCTCTTTGTCGTAACGTATGTCTTTGTAAAACTCCGTCATGAAGTTGATTTATTGGAAAAACGTTCAGTAAGGTTCCCGTAAAAAATGAAATTTACAATTAGTTACATGTTTAAAATGAAATTATATGCATGGTTGTCACTACAACTGTACTGGAACAGTTCGGAAACAGCTTTGTTCGGAATACGTACCTTCGGGAATAAAACCATTGACCAGTTGACGTAGAGCAAGACTAAAATAAGGTGTTCTAAAATCGTGAGCCAATTCATGAAAATGATTGAACATGACTATGAACATAATTCATGGACATGAATTAGAATTTCGATTCTGACAAAAACAGCTTTATGTATTTCATTAAAACATAATTAAGTTCTTAAATTAAAATCACTTTAAAAACTCCATTCTCTACGGATTTGTTTACAGTCAATCAGAAAACTGGTGATAAAAGAAAGAAAATAGAATGAAACCTCTAGATACTTGGTGCCGAGTGAACTTGGGTTGATAAATAAACGCTGATTGAATAGATACAACCTTGAGCGCCGTCTCGGAGGAAATTGAGTTAAAATCGCCTTTCAATGGGGAGTTGAAAACGTTCCTGTATTTATAAATCCTATTGAAATGTATACTTACCTACAGCCACCACTGGAGCGTAAAACGAGGGGCGTACGATAAAGTGAGTATGATGTACAAACACTTTGTTCCTTAATATATTATATTAGGCCGTCACAGCACGTATGACAGATGTGAAGTATCGGAACTAATTGGTGTGCAGGATCAATTTTCGGTCCTTGGCAATATTTTGATATTTGTATTTACACACCAGTACTTAGAAATTATATTAAGTGGTGACGGCACATGGCTTAGGTCCTCGACTTAACTTTCTGAGGGTCGAGTTCTAATCCCTAATTATTCTAAGTAATGTGCATTAAAAGCATTTTAAATATCACTTGTTTCAAAGAAAAAAATTGTGAAAAAACTTGCATGTCTGAGAGTTCTTGCGTGGTGGACAACGGCATTAAACCACTTCTCATTGTGTGAGGTGACCCGTGCCCTGTATTGAGCCGGTAATGGGTTGATATGATGATGATGGTGATGATGATGTAGATAAGTGAAGATAGCTTAGGTGCTTAGGACTTCGGTGTCCCCTTATTTGGTACAGAGATCGATCGCTGCCGTACTTTTCGGAGTTATGAGCGTTTTAAGCTATTACATATCACTTGCTAACAAGGTTTACATATCACTTGCTAACAAGGTGCAGAAAAACAACATTAGAAGATCTGCCAGACGCAATGCTGAGCGCCCTGGTCACCTGGTCATGTAAGTGGAAAGCTCCCGGGTTCCGCAATTTTGATTTTTTTATTTCAATATTTTCTCTGGTCTGGTATAGTAGGATGGTTTTTCCGTGGTTAGTTGGTAACTGAAGAATGTGGTTATCGCCATCATCTAACTACCGTGTAATTCCTATAAAGTCTTACAATACTTGAATAAAGATATATTTGACTTTGACTTTGACGAACTAACCTCAGACATGACATGCCAAGCGATTTAACATTTAGGTACGATGCCCTGTAAAAACCATATTACCTAACTGGTTATGCATTCTAAGATGAAAGCGGGATACGCTACCATCTTAGATTGCATCATCAGTTATTACCAGGTGGGATTGCAGTCATGGCTCACTTAAAGTAGAAAAAATAAATTAACCTGCATGCCTGAGATTTCTCTAAAATGTTCACAAAGGCCTGTGAAGTCTAACAATCCGTACTTGGCCAGGAGATCCGTGCTATGAAGTGGGACGGTATAATGGATTGATAAAAAATAAGTAAATAATTAATATTCTACTACAAAACATACATCGCCATCTAGCCCCAAAGTAAGTGTAGCTTGTGTTACGGGTACTAAGATGACTGATGAATACCCAGACACTGAAAAACATTGATGTTCATCACGTCGATCATGATCATCATCAGTTCAAAGAAAAGACATCCACTGCTGGATAAAGGTCTGTTATAAGGGAGTTCAGCTACGCACTTAATGTCGTCTATCGACCTCGTTGGGGCCGACCTACGCTGCGTTTTCCGGTGTGGGTCGCAATTCCAGTATCTTAGAACCCCAACGCCAATCGGTTCTCGGAGCTATAATAATAATCGTTAAAGTCAACGTATCCTCATTGTAGCCGCGTGCTGGGTTAGTACTCTGTAAATCTCTCTCCTCTAAAAGAGATCTGTCCCCAGCAGTACGAGGCTGATAATCACGGCTGCTATTTTTTTGCACATTGGTTACTTCTCTGTTTATTTTTTTCTTAGGGTCTTTCTTAATCAAATGACGTAAAGGCTTAATTCTTAAGCCTGGTGGCTAGATGTTACTTCGGACACCTCAACTAACTGAGCATCCTTGTCAAGGTTTCCTTACTAGTGTTCCATCCTGCAGAAAAACTGGACTCCGGAAGTAAACTCTAGGACAACTGTCCTCTACAGTAGGCTAATTAGCTTCATGTTGAATTAGCTGTTAATCACAAGGTACGTCACGAGCTAGTATATATAGGCTCAATTACTAAGTATAAGAGTTCTCTGATTTAATGACGTCATCCAAACATAGGTCTTATCCACGGTCAGGAGGACTAAACCTTGAACCAAAAACTCACTTGTCCAAATGTCATTGAAAGAAAAGGTCTGGGCCTCACCGAATGCAGTTCAAGTTTGACGTCTCCTCTTTCCTGCCAATGTACTCGAGCCCTGGAACTCAACTGCTGGCGAACTTCGTGCTCATCCTAACCCCCCTTTTGTGCTATTAGAATCCTTAAAGTATTACCCGTAGCAGTGCTGCCCATCTGAAACAAAAAATACTTGATAGAGGTACCTTGCATATAAACCACGCTTAATGAATTGTCTGCTTCACAATCACAACAGATATACTTTTATATATACGTGTATATTATAATAGAAGCAGCTATTCATTTATAATACAAGCGTTAACGAGCCGTAAATCGAACATAATTGTGTGACGTCATAGTACAAACTTATGAGACCTTACTATCTTAGCGGTGAGTAATTACAAATCTTTGTCATCATTAGATAGTGTAAAACCACTTTAACTACACAACGTATTTTGATGCCGTTTTCAACATCGTTTTCATAGATGTTTTCTATCATGATCAATCATCCGCCGCCTATTAAAGTCCCACTGCTGGGCCAAGGCCTAGTCTCACATTGGAGAGACGGTTTTTAATCGCAGAGTATAGATGGTTTCTAAATAAAGGACTACGTAATCGATAAAAAAGCTTGGGTGTAAATTATTGCTCTAACCAGGTTGCTCTTCTAATAATTTGAAAGGACATTGTGAAAGGGTGATAACAAAAAAAAAAACACCCGGCTAAGTTAGTTGTGGGCTTCTTCTTAGACCAGGACGCGTTTGGAACCCTCGTAGTTTTAAGTTTACGAATATGGTTATCGCCATCATCTCACTACCGTGTAATTCTTATGTACGCATCAAAAGTGCCACCTATGGGCCTTACTTGAATATAGATATTTTTGACTTTGACTTTTACTTTGAACATAAAGCTTTAGTAAGTTTTTTTTGTATCTAGAAAATAAGAATATTTGCAACCATGTACCGTCGGAAATAAATTTACATGGCAGTAGCTCAAATCTTTCTCTCTTATGTATAACCATTTAAAACCGAGTGATTATTTTAAAGTTTATATTTTATTAAGTAGTAAATAGATTTGTAAAATCAGATATCAGAAACTAGCTGTTGGTCGCGACTGTTTTTCCGGATTAAAAGTTATCTAGGATACAAGCTATATTTATGCAAAATTTTACAAAGTTCGGTATAACAGCAAAGCCATGCACATTCATAATACAGAGATTTCGTACGTTTACGTGTACTTATACGTTTTCCGGCTGTTGTTATATTTTATTTAAATCCTACGAGTATGTTCATCACCAGGCTATTTAAAGTATCAAAATTCTTCAAGATCGCTGCTGCGGCGGTTTACCACGAACATAGATAAAAAAACCTTTTTGACCACGGGCGGGTCCACCTTAAGTGGGATGCCCCGGATTCGGCACAGGGGAAATTTCTGAATTCTCTCTCTGGGTGGTACTAAAGTTTAAAACCTACATTATGACCTACATCATCATCATTGTCAAAGAGCAAATACATGATCTTTAGGGCCAAAGGTATACCGACGAAAGAGTGTGAAGAAAACTACAGTATCATACTGAATGGTCGCCCGCTTGAATATGTTAAGCATTTTAAATATCTCGGACATGTTGTTTCCGATGACCTTAAGGATGATGCAGACACAGAATGAGAGCGTAGGGCTATGGCGGTGCGCTTTAATATGTTGGTCCACGGGTTTTCCTGTTGTAGCTATGAAGCAAAAGTTAGTTTGTACAAAGCCTTTTGTCAAACCTTTTACACGGGATCCCTGGGAGCACACGGGAGCTATAGACAGGCATCGCTAAACGCCCTACGAGTTCAGTATAATGATGGATTCAGAATGTTGTTGGGCTTACCGCGTTATTGTAGTGTATCAAAAATGTTCGCGAGGGCTCATGACTTTTTTGCCATCAGAAGAAAACGAATAGTATCCTTGATGAAAAGAACGTGGGTAAGCAGTAACGGCATTATAAAAGCATTAATAAATTGATACGACTCTCCGATTTACAAGCTGTATATTAAACTCCACGTAGGGCTGCCCGGACGCAGAAATGCTAATTTGTAACTTTTTGTATATTGCATATTAATATTTCATGTAAGATTTTTTTTTTCTTTAGTTTAGTTTTTAATTAATCCTAATCCTATGGTTGCCTGGCAGAGATCGCTACTTAGCGATAAGGCAGCCTAGCCTTAGCTTAGCCTTTGTATCCTGCTTCATTCTTCATGTGTTTGTTCTTTTTTTGTCTTGTTTCTTTGTTTGAGTGGTGTACAAATAAAGAGTATAAAAAAAAAAAAAAAAAAAATTTCTGTTATTATAGTGTAGATGGGTCATAGTTACCAAATAAAAATAAATAAATAAATTATTCAGAGCATAAATTATCTGTACATTCATCCACGTCATTTCATATCTCATATCACTATCCAGACCACGAACTATCTGTATGTTCATGCACGTCATTTCACGTCATAATCCAGACCATAAACTATTTTTAGCTTCATCCACGTTATTTTGTATTATTATCCAAACGATAAACTATATGCGCGCTGGTCAAGTGCGGATTGGTGGCCTTCACACGCCTTTGAAAACATTAAGGAGAACTTCGAGCCATACAGGTTCCTTAACAATGTTTTCCTTCACCGTTAAAGCAAGTGATATTTAATAGCCTTAAAACAAACATAACATAGAAAAGTTTGAGACCGGGGTTCGAACTTGGCCCACCCGAAAGTGAAGCCGAAATTCTTACCACTCTGCTATCACCGCTTTTTATTCTTCAATCCAATGCTTTAACTTATCATAACAAAAATATTAAAAACATGTGTTAATTTGCATTGAGAATACTTTCAAATGCAAAACCACATGTTAAAAACATTAAACAGAAATTAAATAAATTGTTTTAAAATTATTAATTTATTTAGCCTTTAGCCTTTATCATAAAAAACGCTTAGGAAAGAAAAGGATAAAAGGAAGGAAGCCAATCTCATAATTGCCACTTATTTATAAAGTGGAATAGAGGGACTATTGAAAAGGAAATATTAAAGATGGGCGGGTCCCGTGTGGCCTATCCATACTTCCATACAAATGTTATAAATGCGTAAGTGTGCCCGTTTGTTTATTTGATTGCTTGTTTCCTATGCTTGGTTCAATAACTGCACTGATTTTGATTAAGCAAATAAATTGCTTGCAGTATAGCTAGCATCTGTAGAAGGCCAAAACCTCCACATTTTGATGACCTACCTGATAAAGTGGCGAGTGGTCTTATTGGGCTAAACACAGTTCTGCCATCTAAATTTTTTTATTTTTCCTTTCTGGTCTGGTGGAACGCTTCAGCCGTTGCTAGTTAAGCAAACCGACAAAGATGTGCCACCAAGCGATCTAGCTCTCCGCTACGATGCCGTGTACCTATAAAAAAATACGCTACGATCTTAAGACTGTATCCCCAATTACCGTAAGAATTCAGTCAAGGGCAAATTTGTATTAGAATCTATCTTCTTCTATATATATAAAAGAGAAAGTGTGTGGGTCCGTATAGGCTCCGAAACGGCTGGACCGATTTCAATGAAACTTTCAGGGAATCTCCGGATTGACCTGGCGAGTAATCCTGTAAAGTTTGGTGACGATAGGAGCACTCCTATTTTTGAACTGTCAAACTGTCAAATACAGCTTTTATTTACTATGATGATATTCTATTGTTGGGTGTAGATAATGATCTTCAACCGCTCGAGAAGAGAATAGAAGAGAATGAATACTGAGAGAAATAAATGATTTAATATATTATGAGACTTAAATTAAAAATTTAATGATCTAAGTTTATTGTTTAAAAAAAATAAAGCAAAATTTAGCCCGGCGAAGCGGGCTGGGTACGCTAGTAAAAATAAAAAAAAAAAAACCTTCTTATCGGTAAAAGCATCGGTAAGATTCACGGCAGACATAAAAATATAGCCCTGAAGCCGTGGGTTAACATCTTCATCATCAGCCAATCAACGTTCCACACTAGTTATGCAGAGCATAAACCCACCACATTGCTTCAATGCGGATAGGAGACCTTACGCCTTATTATCACTCAATTCTGATTATAACCGGGATTGACGTCTCTTTTTATCACGGAACTAGAAACCGCCGATGTTCTTATAAAACTTATTTAAACATAATAAACCCAGTAACTAACCAGTCGTGGTTAGGTCTTGTTAATCATAATTGTTTATTCAACTTCAAAGCACTTACAGTTGGTATAAGTAGCAAAAAAACAATTTGTGAAAGCTTATATTTAAATGCAAGGTGCATTTATTTTATGCAGTAATATAAATACTCAAAGGATGAACGTTTATAGATAATAGTGTATATAGTTTGAAGTAATTGTAAATCTTATTTATTGCTAAGTTTAGTGAGACTGGGGCAGTACAAATGCGCCAAATTGCCTTCGAAAATTTTAGAATTTGTATTAAGCCGCAATCACAATTTAGAAACCAATCTGGCCTTGATTTAAGCTGATTAAATTATTTGAAAATTAAAATAAAGTCAAAATACCTTTATTCTAGTGGCCCATACATAGCACTGATGATGCATACATTACATGAGAAATATGTATACATGTACTTACATGGTAACCATGTTAAACTTATATCTAAAGCTATGAGGGTTCCAAACGCACCCTGGTCTGTATCACCTATCTCACATTGTGAAATAAAATTATTAGAAGAGAAACCTGGTCACAGCAATAAATCGCACCCAAGCTTTTTTATCAAGTCCTTTATACTACAGGACTTTTCTATAAGCTAACTTAGCAGGATTGAAGCATGACCTGTCGAAACAGAATCACACCATAAACTACAAAATAAAAGGTCGTTAGCGGAAAGTCGTAATAGGTGAACGTTATGGACCACTTTATATAAAGAATATCTGTTAGCAAAAGTGCCGGGGTGTAGTAGAGTTGATAACGAATGTTAGGGGAATGGGGATGCTCTTTTCGGTAAACAATGGTAATAAATACAGCGACTGGCACGCTTAGCGCCCGTCACTCCGAGCGGTGGGCGGCTACAGACGTGATAGATACATGTACAGTATGCAATAGGCCTAAGCACATTCGGATGCATTTAGACAAAAAAAATTGTTCTGTGTTTCTCATTGGGCTCTGACATTATCATCATCTTAAGCGTATTAATGTCACACTCCGTGGCAATAAACGTCATAGAAGAAACGAGGTTTGAAGGAAAAGGACAAGTAATATGATTCTCACCGGGCTATAAGATCATTAGTATCTTCATCGTATTAACATACCATTCCGAGGCACTGGTCTTCATAGAAGAAAAGTAATTATAAGCTGAAGAAAAAAGACCAAGTTTCGCGATTATCACTTAGCTTCGTCGTTAACAATATCTTTAGCACATTAATGTTCCACTAAAGCGTATTGATCTTCTTAAAGAAGAGGGGATTTGGACCTAAGGCTCTGCATTTTGTAATTATACAAGTAAGAAAGGTTTAACGACATGTTAAACCAGGACCGACGGTTTGGAGTGCTCTCTGCACATGGTTAGTCAACGATAATTTCTCAACATCGGGCTTTTACTGTTTGTGTTAGTGCTGGAACCGGTCCACCAATCCACATAGGACCAGTTTGGTGGATTTAGTAATTATAAATCTAAGAGATCTGTGTTCTGTTAGTTTTGTTGTCCTTAAACGAAAAAAATAAATGCAAATACAATGCATCACGTTATCACGAATATTCTTGCAAATATTTGTTATTCATTATTTTTTGATAGAGGTCGCAAAGTGTTAATAATTGGACTGTTTTTTAATTAATTTATTTATTTTAGTTTCAACTATTTTTTTAACGCAAGACCAAAGCTCGGCAATAGCTACAAAAACAAAAATATCACTTGAGACGATTCCCAAACAATTCAAATAGGGTATTTATTCGGCTTCGGTCGTGGCTAGTCACCATTTTATCGACAAAGATACGCCACCAAGGGATCTAGCGTTCTGGTACGATTCCGCAGCAAAACAGAATAGGGTATGGTTTTAAAGTAGCTGTTGTACCCCTGGTGGTCCGTTCCCATCTAAGGCTTTATAGTAACTTACCACCACCAGGTGAGATTGCACTCAAGTACTACACTTAAATTAAAAAAAAAACAGTTGAATGTGTAAACACACGAACTAAATCGCACCCATCAGTCAAATAAATTAGATTGTTAATATGATAAAATGGCTTTAACAAAACGACACAATGTGGCCCCGTCGCGACAACGAAAATCCAGTTTAATGTTAAGAAACGTTCACCCATGTCAACATCTGGGTTGGGACCGATTTCGTAAGTGCGCAATTCATCTTAGTGCCTCGCAAAACACGATCAGTGCAATTATTAATAACAACTTATAATTACCGTAACCTAAGCTCATCATCTTTCTCCTTATAAAACGATTAACGGCCCACTATAGGGCACGGGTCTTCTCTCAGAGTGAGAAGGGCACGTGTGTCTTCTCAGAATGAGAAGGGACTGGGCCGTGGTCCACCACGCTGGCCAAGTGGGGATTGGTACTCGTCACACAGTGAGAACACACACATGCAGATCCAGCAAGTGATATTTTAATTACCGAAATTTAAAAACGCACTTATCTCCGAAAACTGTATGTCGGGGATCGAACTAGTTCCCACCGAAAAGGAGCTGAACCTCTAACCACTAGACCATCACCGCTTGTTTTAAGCCCACCAACGTGTATTAGAATAGTTTGTGGGTCTAATCACTATAATAATTCTCCTCTGTGGAAAATTCGCTTATGCAGTTAAAGCTTATGAAACAGAACTTCTTCGCTGCATCATAGGAAAAACAATTATTTGCCTTATTGCATCGAAATTAATAGATTTATCTATCAGATATTATATATCATTAAGATCTGCGAGAGTAAGTAACTTAACTACCATTGGTAACTATCGAGTGTGTATCCTGTTACAGTTAAAGAATCAAATGAAAACCCCGAATTTAAAACACAGAATTTATTCCTGAACATCGTGACGTTCGACGGCACAACTCAAACATTTATCTTGGCAACAATTTCATTAAAACATCCCATGAAATATAGAAGTTTTAAATCGAACGCAAACGGTATAAGTGTGTCCGTGACTTAACAGAATGAAAGATTTTCCAAGTTACACTGAACACTTGATTCAGCCAATCAAATATACCCACCCTCCAGCGAAGCCTCCACGCCTCGTCCCTTTATAAAGCGGGATACAGTGATGGCTGGCCGCAGTGTATCTCAGGCAGTGCAACGTATCCGAGGTACCAATCACCCCTAATTGGAATCCTTATTCATACAATTCAATCAAGGCTTCCTTAACATCATATAATAAAACAATTTATCGTCTCTTGCCATCCCGAAAATGAGTGGATCCGGCAAAGGTCTTCTGGGCTTGTGGCTCTATAGAAATGGTTCCGATTGGCAAGTCAAGAACGAAGCTCCTCACCATCCTAAGTTAGCAGAGATCCAGGCATGCCGACAGCACACTCATGATGGGGAAAGGATCTCCGTTATATTCTCCGTGAAGAACCAAGTTGGTGGGTTGGTTCGAGTCTTGGGCGTTTTTCAAGATCTCGGCATCAATGTTCTCCATATTGAATCTAGGAAGTCCGCTATGGAGTTATCTGCTGTAAGTCCTTCCTCCCGTAGCTAAACATCCCGTTTTTTTTTATTACATGTAAGCTTTATTGCGATGCCATTTTATGGTAATTAAATATGCTCTTTGAGGTGCAAGGGCGCTAACCTGAAAGGGGCGATGCAGTTTTTTTAACCACGTATCGATTTTAAACGTAATTTCGAAGGGACGATCAATCGCTTGACTAACTATCTCAAAGGCAAGAAGTATTATATAGATGGTCGGGAACTATCCGCTTACGAAGAACTGACCCAATTTCAAAATTAAAAAAAATATTTTTGTTAAATTAAATTAAATGAATTACACACTAGACGTTTACATCCGCAGTTATTGTTCAATATTTCGTTATCATAATAAAATCATTATAACGGATATAACGTCTCCATTTATCATGAATTTCTTCTTGATTTTTCTTGATCGAAGTCTGCTTCACCATAAATACTACGTAGATACTACGTAGTACAAGCTCTGATTCCAGATTTTAGAACACTAATAAACACAGTTCGTGCACATCTTTATTTTTTATTAATAATCCGATTGTTCTTATTGTCCTTTTACGCTTTTGTGTGTCGAAGAGATCGCTATGTAATGATAAAGCCACCAATTTGTACCCTCTATTTAACTTGGTCTGTTGTATTTATCATGTCTTTTTGTGGTGTACAAAAAAAGTATATTCAATACTGCCGGGAACCAAGGCCTAGTATTGTTATGGTAATACAATTTATTTTTAATTCCTGTATATCTGGTGCCTCATACATACAAGACAGCGCTTGCCACCGACGCTAGGGAGATCGACGACTTTGGTTGAACCTGTCAATTTCCACACGTTTTTGATGCAACAAAGAGATAATAAAGTCTTTTTCTGAAATTCGTTGATCTATTATGTATTTTTGGAATAATTCTTTCGCGCTTTTGCCCGAGCAGTTATTAAAGTGAGATTTAGAATAGGAAAATATTTTCTTTAAGTTATATTGATTAATCAAACAGATTTGATCCAATTCGTATATTTTCCTATACCCACTTAACCATTATTCTTAATAAGTGTTTATCGGGTCTTTACGTGTAGTTGTAGGAAGTATCTCAACTCGTATCTAATGTGGAACCAAATAGTATTTAATCTCCAGTTTAGGTTTTAAAATAATAAAAGGTGTTTTTTTAGTCGGATATCTTGGTGGACGTGGAATGTGATCCTCGAAGGATGGAACAGTTGAAACGTATGTTGAAGCGGGAGGTCCAGGATTTCGAAGTGGTGGCTTCCCAATCTGGCGAAGACTTTCCTCCTCCGACGCCCTTGTCTGCTGCTGCGAGCTTTGGTATGAATTTTATACTATTTTAATAATTAGCCAATTTTTAAATTGTTTCTGTATTTCAGATCTTATTTGATACAAACAAACAAAAAATCTTTTATCTTAATAATATTAGTATAGATGTACACCAATTTCCTTACCAGTTCTTAGCTAATTAGCGTGCTTCTGAGAGTTACGAGAAAGGAAGGAAAACCTTTCTTAAAGTTTCCAAACAAACTAATATAAATATATTATTTTCACAAAACATATATAGATAGCCTAGAATGTTTGGTTTTAGTATAAAGGTATGAAAATGATAAGAAATACGAATACTTCGCGCATTCTAACAATTAAATTAGCAGCTCTTATTTAACCGTCGGACCATTTTAATTTTGAACCAATTTTAATTGACATAACTTGAAAAACGGAGGACGTTCATAAAACTTATATCCAATATATAACATCGCTAGTGTTGAAATAAAAAAAAAAAAAAAATATTAGAATAATTGGAGTTTTATTAGAATAATTGTTAGAATAATTGGAGTTTTTAAATCTTAGCTGTAATATTATCCCTGAGTGTGAGACATTAATAAGGTGAGTATTTTGATGATGGAACGTTTCCTAGCCTGTAGGAGCTTAATGGTTGCCAGCGGCCAGAGTAGGGGTTTGACCTTTTTCCTCAGTCTGTGCTGCCTTGAAATACTTTATCTTGCATAATAAAGGTAGCAGTGCTTCACAGCGATGCAAGGATGTGGGGTACTATTAGCCCCCGGGACATCCCAAAGGGAGGCGTCATGTAATAGTAGCTCCGATTCATTGTTCATTGTTAGAAAATCCCGAAGGCCAATAACTTTGCGGAAATAACTTTGCGGAATTCCATAATATACAATGCTTAATTTGCAACACTTTGCATCGCGGAAAGCAGTAGAATCTGTATTGTGTATTTAATTATTTCATCAATCTTTATACTCCACACCAAACAGATCTTTGGCAATGTACTATCTACGCACTCCAAAACCAGATCATCCTCAACACAAGTTGACTTTACAATTAATAATTGTTAAGTTATTCAAAATATTCATTTAAAAAAAGTTCAAGCTTTTGTTCGTTATTTTTTCCTGTATTATATTTGTGGACGCAGTGAAGAATTCAATCAGTCAACCAGTCACTCCTCTGCCAAATAGTCCTTCCCCCTGCTCGCAAACAACTTAACGCATTTAGTGGAATTAAGGCTGTCCAATAGAGATGTGTTCAAAGATACTATTGCGTAAGAGAAAAGTTAAGCAAACCAAAAATAACTTTAATTTACTTACGAGTATTATAATTATATATATTTTTTGTTATTTATGGATTTTGATTTGTTATAATAATGAGTTTTACCCGCTAATTCTTATTCGAACAGCAAGTGGGTCCACTAAGACAGAGGAAGCTTGGGCCCAGCCGTGGGAAGTGAATAGGCTAAGTATAGTAGTTCCACGAATTTATAGTCCATTCTCCAGACATTTAGTAGGTTCATCTTTCCATTTGAATCGAATAAAACGCGCTTACAATCTGTTTCGACATAGAAGAGCGGCTAAAGTTATTGATATTTTGTTAAAAATACTAGCCACTGTGCTTTTCCATTCAATCGAGAGAGAGATTTTAGAATAATACCGAAGATATTTTAGTAAGCAAGTGTGTGGGCCAATACAATGCACTCTCTATTCACTCATTCTCGTAGCAATGATAGAACGAGAGATAAATGGAAATAGAAAAATCAGGAACAACAGCTTAAAGTGCACTTCGAGACACCTACGTACCTTGTAACACCACCGCCAAACCCCGGGAATTTCTTGATAGATAAACCCAGTATTGTACACTCCTTTAAACCCCTACGTCCGTCGGTTCACTGACCTATGTGACCTGCACATTTCCACTTCAGCTTTGTGACTCGCTGAGCTATGCCGGTAGTTCTTCTACGGATCTCCATCTCCATTTCTGTACTAACCCAACATTGCTTTCTCCTTCGCCCGCTTTATCAATATATTTTTGCTTCTAATGATTAAATGACGGCCGACTGGCGCAGTGGGCAGCGACCCTGCTTTCTGAGTCCTAGGCCGTGGGTTCGATTCCCACAACTGGAAAATGTTTGTGTGATGAACATGATTGTTTTTCAATAAATGGGTGTTTATCTGTATATTATAAGTATTGATGTGTATTATATTCATAAAAAAAATATTCAACAACTATCTTAGTACCCATAACACAAGCTACGCTTACTTTGGCGATGTGTGTACTGCCGTAAAAAAAAAATGTATTTTTATTAGATATTAGCTACAGCATTAAGGTGACCTTGTGCCAAGTAATGGGAGATTAAAAGCGTGTATCCTAAATGTTACGTAGCCGCTCCGTGCACTCCAACATTTCCACTCTATTTTTTAGTTCTAATAAGATAAATTCATTTATACAATTAATTTAGCTATGCACGTACGCGTGCGCTGATTAAATAGGTTTATTTTGCGGTTGGGCCAATAAAAAACCACAATTTAAAAAAAAGCGCGACGGTATTCCCTCCGCGTAATAAAATAGGTACTAATTCAATAAACTAGATTACATTCGGATTCCATAATAAATATTTATGTGTCATAAAAAAATAAATAATTCTCAAATAATGTGATTATTTTACATTCTCGTGAATATTTTGTCGCCAGAAGATTAATATTAATACCTTCTGTAAACCTATATGTTTACTTGTACAACTTCTAAAAAGAAAAGTGATAAGATAAATTCCATTTTTTTAGCTGTTGTGTAACTATGGCCCGCGTTCTTCCTTTATTACGGTTTTTGCAAATCCCGTGGGAACCGTTTGTTTCCCTGGGATATAACGTAGCCTTTGTTACTCTCCGTCGTTTCAACAAACTCTATACCAAAAGTTGATGGGTTGCTTACTAAGGGCGTAAAGGAAGGACGGACAAACAACCAGACACCTTATCGCATTTATGATATTAGTAAGGATTTAATGCGCAGGTAAGAAACTATCTTTGCAAAGTATCATACATTAGTTTTCAATAAAAAAACGCGTTGAAACGTAGTTCGAATAACTATACATAGAAAGTGTCTATTCAGCGAAGAATTGAAGAGGAGTGGAAACTAATAGAATATTCATCAGCACTCTATTCGATAACGTCCCGACGTATATTTGTACTTACGGTAGCTTTGCTGGTAACACAGTTTACAAAGACTACGGATTACAAAGACCTGGATTCCTTCGTTGGATTTTTATTCTTTCTTACATAACCCATTTGTTTAGTGTGCCTTTTTTGTTAAATGGACAATATCCTGATCTTTATATTTATGATTTCTACACTTGGTTATAGAATAATTTGCCTGTCATAGTAATTATTATTAAGAGGATTTTTTGAACATCGCTAACTTGAAACTTAATTACGGCTTACGGAAGATAATTTTAAAATTATAAATATATTTACTTAAATAACTATGAGAACTTTAACGTCCAATGTTTATTTTTAATTTGTCTCCTTCTGACTGGCAAAGATCATTAGATCATACAGCCGAAACAGGGCTGATAAAGGGTTGTAACGGAGGACGGACGATTATTAAGCAACGGGGTTAAAGGGGTGAAAAGGGGTATAAATCCTATGTTTCTAAGGCTAGGACATTAAATTATGCATATACCTCTGCCCCTTACCTCTTTGGTTAAACATCACATAAAGGTATAGTTTACGGGAACATTTTACGTACCTATTGCAAATTGTAAGCCGACGGAGTCGCGGACTGGAATGGAATTGGTTTAACGACGGTGAGGCACAGTGGTGAACCCTGGAGTCTTATAAGTTGAAGTCCTAGGTTCAAATCCCGGTGATGAAAATTTGGATTTATATTTAATGTTCTAGTGGGATAGGGTTTAATACATATGTGCTCCTAAGAGGTTACCCAGTTACCGTCTTAAACCGCATTTTTGCTTATTATTAACACTAGGTGGGATTAAAATGTACTGTACTGAAATGGCGACCACGCAACAGTTAATGCAGTGTAGGTAGACCCCCGGCTGGGCGGACGGATGTCATCAGAACAGTCGCGGGTAGCCGTTCGAAGCGAGCGGCAGTTTGTAATTCCATACAGAATTCCTGTCATGGACGTCCATTGATTGTCATTATAATGATGATAAAGTGGCCAGAAACTGCTAGAATTGTGTAACTACAAAGTCCAAAACTCCAAAATCTTGATCCTCGTCGTAAGGTAGCCAGTTTGTCGGTATTATACAGGGATATACTTTGGACAGTGTGCTCAGGAACTATTTGATATCATTCCCTCTCCTTATTCTACCATCGCACTGCAAGCCACTGGACGGGGTTTCATCCATATGTTGCCAATAGTCCAAAAACTCGCACAAAGCGATTTGCGTCTTCTTTCTTACACGGTTCGGAACTTCCGAGTTCTTTGTTTCCTAATTCTTACCACCTGAGTATTTAAAAAAAAAGAGGAATAGGCATTTTCTAGGCAAGCGCGTCCCATCTTCGGCCACATCTACACTTTCCATGATGTGAGATTGTGGTCAAGCGCTAGTCTGTAAACGTTAAAAAAAAAGACTTTTCAGGAAGGTTGTAGTAATGAGAGTGACAGTGGTAAAATTAGAGGATTTAAAGTAATAATTATTTCAGATTTCGGTGAAATGCATTGGTTTCCGCGGAAGATATCCGACCTGGATCGAGCTCAGAACGTCCTGATGTACGGCTCAGATCTAGACGCCGATCACCCAGGATTCAAGGACCCCGTTTACCGCAAACGCCGCGAGCAGTTCGCCGCAATCGCTAACAACTACAAATAGTAAATATCTAACTTATCTATACTTTTAACTCCCTGGAAAGAGTTACGTGCAGTTTGATGCGACGCAACATGAGTTTCAGCGACAGTGGTAGTCGCGATCTGCCGGCGTTGGTTCACAGTGCTACAATCTGTTTGAGTGGACATGCATTAAAAACACTGATGTATTTTGGTTTATTGATTTACTCTTACTATCACACACTTAATGATTACATGTCCTGGAGAAGAAAGAGAATTCAATTTAGTTATTATCGTGTGAGTTTGTAGAAAGATTATTATCATCAACATCAACCCATTACCGGTCCACCACAGAGCTCGGGTCGCCCCCACAATGTGAAGGGGTTAAGGCCGTAGTTCACCTAGCTGACCCAGTGCAGATTGGTGGACTCCACACATCTTTAAGGCATTATGTAGATCTATCAGGCTTCTCAAAACGCACATAACTTAGAACAGTTAGAGGTGCGTGCTGGGATTCGAAATCGGCTCCCCGAAAGTGAAGTCGAGCATCTACCCAATGCGCTATCACCGCTTCACACGTAGATAGATGTGTCACTGAAATCCTAACTAACGCTAACGGGTTGGTCTATGTAAATGATGATGATAATGCATTTTTTAGATGGACAAAGGATATATTATTTAGATATTATATTATATATAGAAGATGCGCATAGGATACTTATTAGAGTTATTATTTAATGACCAGAAATGCGGGCAAAGTGACGGGCAACAGCTTAACGTGGTATATAGAAGTGTTTTGTAAGGATAATCACTCAGCATTCTTCTGGTATTAAACCAAATCTTTGATTTCCTGAGGGATCTTCAAAGTACTTTGAATAACTGCTATCATTTTTTATAAACTTGTTTGCTTGTGTTTATAGCGGACATCCCATTCCGAAAGTTCAATATACTGAAACCGAAATCAAGACTTGGTGAGTAAATTATACTCTTTTTTTTATTATAATTGTTACATGAACATTTTTGACAAGGTTTTTGATATTTAGTTTCGTATACAGTAGTTCAGGTTCAAAATATATTTTTAAAATAGCTTAATTCATATTTACAGTACATTTTTAATAGTTTTTAGTTAAATACTTATTTGAGTTCTTATTTTTTTATAATTTGACCGGACATAACAACGATAATGCTGTGTACACTATAATTGATTATTGTAATGGCACTAAACATAATTTGTAATTCTAACACAAAATTGTTGTTGATTTGTTTGTGAATGTTGTTAGATTTAATTGATGGGTCTTAAGAATAAAAAAATTAAAATAAATATTTTTGTATCCAATTACAAGTTAGGCCACGTATGTTAAATAAAAAGTTGGTAAGTGATGATGCAGATCAGATGGTAGCGGGCTAATGTTTAAGTATAGCAGTCGTATGTAACCGCTCAAATTCTGTTTACTTAGATAAAGTTAACTAATAATTTTATTTTATGTAGATTAATGTGAAATACAGTAGGGAGTAATAGTAGTTACGCTATTTCAAAGTATCATAACAGCACGTTCTGATAGTTATAATGGAGTCGTGGCCATTATAATAGAGTTACTCTCGGCATACGCGGTTTAAGCAACATAACGTAAGTTCTAGAGGATGGTTTAACTTAGATAGCTTCTATATTCGTTGGCTACCGGTCCAATAGAGCCATAAGTAGAAACTGTGCTTCAGATAACATTTTGATCTTCAACTATGTATATCACTTCTTAGCGCCTTGACCTTCTAATAAGTTTAAAACAAGAAAAAAAAATCAAATGAAAAAAAAGTTTTGCAATCAGTAGGCAGAGGTTTGTTGCTTGAGTAATTTGTTGTGAAGAAACTTTCGTTAACCTTGCCAACACTTAAAACATCTTTAATAAAAACCTACGATACAGACTTGCCTTATGTTGGGAACTAAGGGTTTTTTTTGTTAAATTAGTTTGTACTTTTTAACATTAGTCGACGAGTGAGGCGCTACTTTACATTGATCTATAGGATCTGCTTCAATCTTATATTTTGACTAGTAATTTAGCGGGATTAGTTTCTACCACTAAAGTGACCCGCAGTTCGTTTCCGAATAAGCTATCATTTAGGGTTTTTTATTTCATCAGTTTTCATGGTTTATGTGTCATATTGGCCTTTTAAATGAACACAGAACAAATTATTACCAAAGGATTACGATTTTATATTTCCTACAATTTTCTACCCCACTTTTTTATCGTTTATAAGTGCGGCAGGAAAAAGTTTTCCCGTATATATAAAATTCAAATATAGAAGCGAAGGTCAATCAATATTCTCATAATGCCGAGTTTTTCAAGAACTTCGAGATGTTTAGTATTTCCTGTGACAGGAACCTGAAGTTTAAAGCGGAACTTCTTTCATATAATGTCTGAGGAAAATACACACAATAAGTGACTCTACTGGTGCCATAGCATCGGAGATTATGATTTGTACATTTTTAAAGCCCTACAGGCCGCGACATTAGAAGCAGATGAATGAATGAATCTAGTGCTGCTCATCATTCATTCACTCAAGTCTCAAAACGGAAATCAGATTCTCTACTTGTTTGTATTTTGGGCTATATTTATTACTTTAATATAACACCACGTTGTTATAGCGGAGAAACGTACAAAATAAATAGACAAACATATCTTCTATATGTTTGTAGAAAGATATGTTCCTCAAAAGACATAAAGTCGGGCGGTATACCGGACTGTCTATAAAATGATTTATATATTTACGATTTCTTGCCACTGGTAAAAAAAAGTACATAGAGGATGACAACAAATATATACAGATAGGTTCGGGAAAATTGAAGTCTTAAAGTAGGGTTACTAGAATTTTTTTTACTTTCTAAAGAATATATTTTTTTTAAAACACATTCATTTTGAATAATCGAGAAAGAAGCAAAAAAAAAACAAAGTGCGATTGCAAGCTTGGCACAAAAACAACGTACCTATTAGCATAGTGCTTTGATCTACATTTGTTCGCACTGACCTCTATTACTACCAGACTAAAGGTTCAAATTGCTACGTCTCTTAGCACTGGATCAAAGAGAATACAAAAACTACATTTTACACTGGATTTCCGCTCTGGGTTCTAGGCTTTTGCTATTTTTTTTCTAAAGAGATCGAAATGTTTTTTTTGGGTATTTATTCTTAAATCCATAAAACGTTGACAAAACCTTGATATCCAAATAACAAAGTGGTTTGTAAGATTGTCTGATATAATAATGGTTTTGCAAGTGATTAATATATTTGGAAGACATATTGGGTACAAAGATCTCTGATCACTATTATTATAATAGAAGTCAGTCAAAGTGATTTTTTTTTTACAGCCTTGCCTTCCAAGAGTTACTTACTATTCACAGTATGAAGTTATTGCTTGTATACTCACTAACAACAGCAATGACTATTGTCCAATCTTTGCCGAAGCCTTGGCCAAACTTTGTGCATGTTGAATTATTATTTTATATTGACATTTAATAAAGTAATCTGTGATCTTTTCTCTTATCTAGTCACAATAATATATCTAATGATATAAAAAATAGAACACTAAAGGGTAACTTTTATTTTAGGAATGTTTTTTTTTTTTAATTTAGCTTCTTTGGTGTATGTACCATTGTTGCTAATTACGAACATGAAAGCTTGACAATATTTATTAATTATCTCACTTTAGTTTGGATTCTTGTCTGAATTGGCAGTGTTATGGAAGTGTTTATATACTTATTAGTTTAACGATATTTTTTTTAAAGTTCTAAATGGCAGAGTTCCGGACTTCCGGTACTAATGTACCGGAAATTTAAATTAATCTGTGGAGCCGGATGCCAGATAAAAAAAACATCTGCAGAATGCGAAATAAATCTATTTTTCACAAATGTTACTTGAGATAAACTATAATGACCAAAAATAAGTTTGCAATAATCGATTTAGATTAGATTCATTTCCCAGTTTTTGTTTTATACCACAGAAGAAAAATTACTCGACATGAAATGAAATAGAGGTAATAGTCCACGGACAATAACTCAAGACAATGCCATTTTTTTTCTTTGCTCTCATTTAACTTGGGTATGTGGATATTAGAAACATCAAATAATAAATTGACATATTTTGCTAACATTGGAATCGTAAATATCAAAGAGACCATAACTAATCAATAACAATCATAATAACCTTTTAACTTGAATTTTGGGAATGGGATACTAGACGTTCGAACAAACTTTGTGATCGAAGTGGAAATCGGAGTGTGTAACTCGGTCATAAATCCATTCTCGATTTAACTATCCATTTCCGCCTTCGACTCGGGGGATAAGGCTCGGATAAAATGAATTCTTTTGTATACTTGTTGCTATTGTATGGGTAATAATAATAACTAAATTGAATAAAGAAAACTTGACTTTACTATTTGTTAATCCTGGCATATTATAATAAAAGATTGTATGAAGTTTTTCGATAAAAAACGGTATCCCTTGACCCTTGACTTATTTCGCGTAAATTTATCGCTCAAGAGCCTATTTATTTTGGTGTTTCCTAGCTAAGAACCAAGTGGGTTAACTGGATATTATTAACAGAAGAGAAAAGTGCTCGGTTCCTCTTTATCGATAGGAGTTTGAGACCCTGAGTCACTAATCTGCGGTGATCAGTAATAGTCAGTTCCTACTGCTGCTCATACAGTCAATATCATTGACAATATTTTTTACCAATACTTCAATTCTTCAATATTATTGACGATGTGTTGTACATACTAATATACGAATAGTCTACACTACTGAACTTAATCCGCTCGTTTGTTAACATACACTTTATCACATCATATTTGTATGTAAACACATGGAAATAGGGATGTCAAGTTACGCCACACAATAAAAAGAAAACCGACTTCGATGGACCTTGTTTGTAATTGTCCATCTACAATTGAATGTATGTCGCAATATTTTGCACACGAGTGATCAAAAGAAGTGCATAAAAAGGCCCTAAAAAAAGCAGACAGCGGCGTACCGGACCCTACTTTATTTATATAACTGAAGGAGTAAGGTGCATCAACGCACATAGGAGGGGAGTTTAGTACACGTTCACGCGGTCGATGTTTTTGATCTGTGACTAAACAATTTCTATAACATAACTTATGAGATTTAAGTATCCCTACATTTTAAGAAGGAGTTTCAAAATGTTATCATACATCGAAATCTGAAATATAGTAAAAAACTATATTTAGCGAAAAAAAGACGTGTCTAATCTATATCCAGCGATTTCTTCATGATCTCTTTTTATTGAAATTTAATTCAGTACATTTTAATTAAGAAGTGTATGACATACGTATACGAAAGTGTGTTTGTTTGACGAAAGCAGCAACGGATAGACTATTGCAGTAGATTGCAATAGAGAGAGATAGTTAATGGGTCGCAGAGATATCGTCCCGTTGCTTTAGGATTATTCAAGATCGTAGACTCAAAATAAGGACTTCGTATGCAGGTATAATGAGTCTTTTATCCATAATCCTTAGCATTATGTCGAAAACGCCGATCGGTGCTATAATTTTTTTTTACGTTATATTTATGTAGAGAATAACAAAAAAAATATATATCGATATTTCTAGGGGTATTGTCTTCCGGGAGCTTTTCAAGCTGTACCAGAAGCACGCATGCGAAGAGTACTTGGAAAATTGGCCACAACTCGTCAAATATTGTGGCTACAGAGAAGACAATCTTCCTCAGGTAAATAGATATTTTTAAAAGACTAATAACTATAATGAAAATTTTATAATATTATTATAATAAATATCAAAAGTTATATGTAACTGAGGGTCAATTTTCAAATATTTAATTTCCGAATGGGGATTTAAAAAAATTTCTATGTACAGTAAGATTTTACCGATTTTTGAATCAACGTTTACTACCGATTGGAAACCTTTACTTTTATCGTTGTTCAATGTTACCCAAAGAGGATATAAACACTATCATGTTATTCAATGAAAGTTTATCAGAGAAAAATCAATAATATTACTCATTAACGTTTTTTTACTTGATTTAAATATTAAATTATTCAAAGAGGGAGGGGCAGTTATGGAATTGAGTTCGATTTAAAAAAAGGATGTGTGCCTTGTGCAACAATAGCCATCTTAACCATAGCCTTTGTTCGGGAATGCTCTGTCCTCTCTATCAGCTACGAATAGCTCCGAAGCGCGGAGCCTGCGCAAAACTCCGCTGTTGTCCTCCCACGTCAACATCTATCTTTTACACCAATAATAACTCTATTTGAATTTGAATAAAGATAATATTTACATATCAGCAGGAAATCTATGCTCAGATGCGACCTTGACGCTGTTTACGATGTATTGCTCTCAGTAAATCCCATATTTTATTTTTGACACAGGATCTCGATCGCAGCTTTTGTAATTTACTTATCTAAAGTTTAGTAAAGTAGTTTTTCGCGGGGACATGTAGAAGCTTGATGTGTAATAAACAAAACTGCGTGGTTGATACAGTCGGATATTATCATTAAGTATCTATTTAGTAGTAAGTTATTCGCAATTTGTAGTTTATTTTGCTAACCGGGTTGCGAAACTCGGTAACTTGTTATTTTAAAATGCTGCGTCCTTTCACAGCTCGAGGACGTAAATATTTTCCTGAAGCGTAAAACTGGTTTTCAACTACGCCCCGTTGCTGGCTACCTTTCTCCGAGGGATTTCCTATCGGGCCTTGCATTTAGGGTGTTTCATTGCACCCAGTACATACGCCACTCTTCAGATCCGTTTTACACACCTGAACCGTAAGTTTAAATAACTTTTTATATTATTAAAGAACGGTTATGAAAGTCTTATTTGTCACGTACCAATGGTGGCTTTGGTGGTTAGCAGGATTAACTATGGATCACTAGGCCCTGGTTTGATTCCTGAATTCAGATAATAATCCTTAAATTCTGCCAACCTATGTGAAAAGAGAACAGTGCACAGCTGCTGGACAATATTAGCCTGATGATGTCGAGCTTAAGCTCGTCAATTTAGCCAATTTCGTTAAAGGTCTTTTAATAAATATATACGTAAAAACATAAAGGTACGTACATTTTTTTATCAACATTAACAAAGTATTTAGCATATAAAAATTATGATTAAGAACTTCTGTGTAATGACCCGAACTGCTTTTGCTGTCGATATATAATTTGACAGCGTTGGTTGTATAGTCATTGCAAATTATGTACCAATATCAACGATCGCCACCGGTTAACAAATGTCGGGAAAGTTTACCTTGGCTCCCACTTTCTGGGTTTATGTGTCCGTCCATCATTCGCTAATTGATTAGCGACCATATGAAGGTTTTGGGTATCAAAATCTTATCCATTATTAATTTCGGAAAACACATCGAGTCTAAGGCCAAAACAGCTGCTCAATAACTTGATATCCTTATCAGGGTACTTCACGCTGGGAAAGCTCCTTACATTGTATTACGGTCTGGTACAAAATAGCGAGAAGAAGAAGTTACTTGTTGGTTGACCTTCCTCTTACCTCTGCCAAGTAGTAGTTTTAGTCTCTGCCGTGCCACAAAAAATCATTGGCGCCGAATCGCTATAACATTCTATTCAGATTGCTGCACCAGCGTAATGTCTATCGATCTTTTACAGGATAACGTCGAGAGCGCTCAGGAATTTCACCATTTTGTTCGCCAATCACCATACTACCAAAAAACAGCGAGACACCACGCCGAGAGCGGTCGCTTACTTACGTGGTAGTCATCCAGTCAACCTGTGCGAAACGATACTCATCTACGTTTCTGATCCGAACTGCTATGACGTGGAAAACTTTTCCGGCATCTATATTTCTTATCACGTATAACTTCGCGTATCAAGGGCAAGAAATAATAGGCATTCATTAGAAAAGTTAATATCAACCAACTTTTCGGAGTCATGTGCGTATTCAGTTTAAGCAATAAATATACCGTACTTTAACAGTGATGGATAACATCGTGACGAAACTTGGATGCCTGAGAGTTCTTCATAATATTATGAAAGGCGTGTGAGGCTAATCTGCATTAAGCCTATACCCTCGCTCATTCTGACAGGAGATCCTTGCCCTGTAGTGAGCCACTAATGGGTTGATAACGATGACGATGATACTAACCCAATACTTCATCATAGTTTTTCTTTTGGCATAGTAGTCATCAAACGCAAGCCTATTTCTTTTAAGTTTTTAAACATAATCAAACGGTAAGAGTCTTTCGAACCGTTTGAACCTTTAAAACTTTCCTATCTTTCAGATGTACCTACGGTTTTAATCGAAAATTTGTGTATTAGAATTAATTATCAAATAATCTTGGGGTTAGTATGTTCAGTTAAGGATTATGAGGACCATGATTCTATTCTCAGATTAGATAAAAATTATGTTATTCATTGGGTTTTATAGGATGTTCAGAGATTTCTGTACCCACCTTCAGTTAGGAAATTGGCGCTGTCCACCCTCATGTCTCGAAGACCACGTTGATATATAATACTACATAAACTTTCGCTCCGGTTATAATAACAAACATGTGTTAATTATTACTACCACATTAATCACTTTGGCGTAGCGTTGTAGGTCCATGCTTTAAACCCGTCGCTCCTTTGCGTGTATCCTGAATACATAAATGATGAATGAAATATTGATTGAATGGATGAATGATGAATTCAATTTTATTCGCGCTACACTGATGAATCACTTTAGTATAGTAGTAATAAATGAAATTTTTTTCTCAATTTTCAGCGACTGCTGTCATGAGCTGCTTGGGCACATGCCGTTGCTCGCTAACCCAAGCTTCGCTCAATTCTCGCAGGAACTTGGCCTGGCGTCGCTTGGTGCATCTGACGAAGATATCGACAAGTTGGCAACGGTAAGCTGTTATATCTCCAGTAGCAAGCAACACAAGTTTCGATCATTTAAAAAATGTGCAACACGAATATGCATTCAAATACATTTAAAAAATGTGTAAAAACGCATCTAGTACAGCGAGGTTACTATACATTTGATGAATTCCACAATGACAAGGTAGATTGGAAGCAGCCAGCCTCGCTCTCATCTCCCGTAAGATAGCAAAATGATTGTAAATGTTGATGTTGGAAAAGAGCACCTACTGAGTTTCTTGCCGGCTCTTCTCGGTAGAATCTGCTTTCCGAACCGGTGGTAGAGTCACTACAAACATACATACTTGAAGTTTCAAAAGTGCTTATAAGTAAGTAGGCCTACTTGAAAAAAGAATTTGAATTTGAATTTTGAATTTGAATTTGATCAATAATAGTACTCTTTATAGACACGTTCACATACACATAAATATTTATTATCCTCAGTACGGAACGTAGAAAATGGTTTTGTAACATTAACAACTTTAAGTTCCGAACGCAATGCATATTTAATTACGACTATATAATATTTGTATCAGAACGGAGAGCTTGTAAAAATAACTAATTAAATAACGTCAACAGTGTAAGTATTTCAGATTTATAGCTTTATTACGATGTATACATTTTTTTTCATTCTAATAAGCTAAATTTCATAGTTATTTATGTGTAGAAGCCAGACAAGATCAAAGATCTATAAGTCTGGTAGTTGAGCAAGGTCAGCAAATTGAGAAGTTGAAATTTGCTAGTATTTCAGAGCCATTTCCGAGACAAACCACCTACAATACGGTATAAGACATATTATTCTGAACATTAGTAAGTATTGGATACAGAAGAGAAATAGAAATAGAAAGAGAAGGGAAAAATACAAGAAACGAAGAGACAAATCGTCGGATTATAAACTATGATTGGGGATGAATTACGTACAGAACATGAAAACAAACTACAAGTTGAGTTTACATTACGATCCTGCCCACACGGTTGAGCAAAGAGTACTTAAACAAATGAGAAAAGAGTTAGAAGGACAACGATATAAATTGCCAAACCAAATTGCCATATAATTACTATGCAAGCTATAGTGTAGCATAAAACCCAACCGTGTCAAATCGCAGTCAATCGAGAGAAGTCATTAACTACTTATTTCAAACATGCGCTGAAATATTTAAATAGTATACGAAAAAATAATACGCTTAATATCACGGACTGGGTATTAACAGAACTTTAAGTCTAACAAAAATTACTAACAAAGTGCTTCACTCAAAATCTGATAGTTAACGTCTGATAGTTCTAATATTTTTATGAATAATATACATAAATACTTATAATATACATATAAACCCCAGACACTGAAAAACACTTATGTTCATCACACAAACATTTTCCAGTTGTGGGAATCGAACCCACGGCCTTGGACACAGAAAGCAGGGTCGCTGCCCACTGCGCCAGTCGGCCGTCAAAATGTGATTATACTCCACAATTTTTAAGGGGAGACTATGGAAAATTTGCTACCATTACAACTTACTTCTTCTTACTATTTTAATAGTAGTTCCACATCGGGGGCAGTACCGAGAGACGCCGTGAACGGTTGCATCGTTATGTAGTTTACATACAGGCAGAACGCACGAAGCGCTTTTTATCCTTACGGACTGCTAAGGTTTGGAACGCTCTTCCGGCTTCGGTGTTTCCTGAATCATACAACTTGAATGCTTTCAAGGCAAGAGTGAATAGGCATTTTCTAGGCAAGGCCCCAACTTAGACCGCATCATTGCTTTACATCAGGCATGATAGTTGTCAAGCGCAAGTCTATCCAGTATAAAATAAAAAAACCTTGATGGAAATGGCGATTAACTGATTCGTTCTATTGAAATCTGAATGCCTAATGTAAAAAATGTTAGTTTTTCTACCCATTCGATTGCGTTATTAAATTTGGATGGTGCTCATTAAATTCCATACGAAACAGTAGTTAACCACAGGCGAGGGAAATCCAGTCGTCCAGTAATTGCCTACTTTTCAGACCTGGAGAATTAAAAAAAAAATATATATATATACTACGACAATACACACATCGCCATCTAGCCCCAAAGTAAGCGTAGTTTGTGTTATGAATACTAAGATAGCTGATGAATATTTATCGAACCCACGACCTTGGACTCAGAAAGCAGGGTCGCTGCCCAGTGCGCCACTCGGCCGTCAAATTATAATGTACTATAGGTGCCGTGTCGGTAAGGCAAATTAGAGTAGAGTTGTCACCAAACAACCACATCCCACGGGTGTCGTAGGAGTCGACTAGGGGAATATAACGCATAACTACGATCGACTGCGATCACTAACCCGTCTGCCCAGCGTGGTGATTATAGGCAAGTCTTTGGGAGAAGCCTTTAGTCCAAAGTGGTCTGTTAAAGGTTGATTATGACCTAAAACCGTCTTATTTTAAGATGCCAGCAAGCCAGTAACCAGTTGATAATAATTATAATATTGATTTTTTTAATTATTGTCTGCTATAATCACTCAATATGAAATTGTTATTATAATATAACGTGACCTTAACACAGTGTGAGATGTAAATTAAATTAGCAAGTGTTCATCGGTGATAAATTTGTTTTGCTAAATTTGTTTTGTAATGCCGCCACATCAAAGCCCCGCGGGAATAGCGAATTTGAAATTCTAATGCGGCTCTCTTGTTTTTCGCTATTTAAGAGGCTTGATTTTATTCTGTAGGTGTATCACCTACTTTGACTGTAACAATATTAATATAAGAAGTAAAAATAAACTTGTAGTGCGGTTTACTAGGCTGAAGACCGCACTACAAGTTTATTTAATAAAATTAGTAATTGATTTAAGGGTAATTGTATATCATTACCAGACGAAATCCTTGTAACATAAGCTTATAGCTTATATAAAACGTAAGCTTATAGAAAAATCCTATTATAATATTAAGGATTAAATGTATGATAAACATGCTTGGGTATGAATTGCTCATAGCTCAACATTAACTGGACTGCAAGATGGAGATAACAAAAAAAACCGTTAGTAGTTTGTTGTTGGCTCTTCATAGACCAAGGCGCGTTTGGAACCCTCCTAACTTTAGTTTTAAGTTAACGAATGAAATTATTACCATCACTAACATTAGTGTTACATGTTAAATATTGTATGATCGTTTAAATAAAACATTTTTGAAGTTGAATTTTGAAAACTTATCCTTCGACGCGGATATTAATTTCATATAAGACACGATTTTTGTTTTAAAATACATAACCCACCTATAATATAAACCCATTTAAAATAATTGTATTATATTTTCCAGCTATACTTCTTTACCGTCGAGTTTGGCCTCTGCCGTCAAGTCGACGGAACATTCCGCGTTTACGGCGCCGGGCTACTCTCCTCCGTGGCTGAACTGCAGCACGCACTTACAACCCCCGATAAAATCAAACGATTCGACCCAGATGTCACCGTAAATGAGGAATGCATCATCACTTCTTATCAGAATGCTTATTATTATACGGATTCGTTCGAAGAAGCTAAGGAGAAAATGAGGTTAGTTATTTATCAAGTTTTAAAGCGACTACCAATTGGAATGGGTAATTATTTTAATACTGGCTCTTCCATAAACATTCTCGATGATTCGTCCAACCTGTAGCAGTTACAGTAGCTACTGGTGATACTAAAACAAACTCAATGTGTGCTGTGTTTGGGTTTTGAAGGGGCGTCGTTGCTAATGATAATCTTTAAAAAACTACATTTAAATTTAGAAGATTTTTTATCTAGAATCACGTTAAACTCGCCAATATTGGGTTAGTTGCTCAGCGTAGACAGGTAACAAAGTTTATATTATTAAATCCCGAGTAACAGTTCTTGAATGCTTTTCCAGAATTTATATTCCTGTAGCTTCCTAGCGTTCGTCTTCAGCACGGAAACTATCTTCGTACAGAAGTGAGCGTAACATGGGTAACGAAAAAAAAATAAACACAATATTAGTTTGCATTATTTATGAAACAACTTTGATTTATTAAATAATGGTTGGAATTGTTTCCTTTGCCTGTATCAAAGGCCTTATTCAGCATTTGCAATTTTAACCGTATTTTGTGCCAGTTTAGTGCTCCATCTAGTTTGTATCACCTCATCACCTGCTATTTAGTCAGCGTAGTTTTCTTTACCCAACGCCCGGTAACAGTTTGTTAAGACTTTGCTACACTTTTTATTATTCTCAAAGAGATAGGTCTTTGTAAATGTCACGCCCATCTCCATTTCTTGTGTGTCAGTACTAGTCAGCATAAAAATACCTAGGTTTCGTTTAATTTCTTACAACTAGGCTGCTGTATTGTTTCGGAAATATGACACGTTTTTTACACTGACTCTCGACTACGTCGACTAAGAACTTATTCTTAGCCAGCTAAGAGCCTGCATCGGGACTTCATCTCTGGAAAAGGGTACCATCGTTGTTGTCTACAGTGGTATGACTTCTTCAGTCCTGGTAAAGTATACCGATTGTCTACTAAAGTACGGTCTTCATCTCCATGCTCTCAACCCATGGATTCGGCATAACATGTGTTCTTCTTCCACTCACTTCTATTAGCTATCATTACACTATCCGCTCATTTTACACGCATATCCTCATTAACAAAATGCATTCCTTTAAGTACATCTTTGTTCCACATATTTAGTGTTTTTACTTTATACTACCGTTATAGTGGCCTTTATAAATTAAATAAGTTAAATTGTACTAATAAAAACTAAAAGTTTGTTTTAAATAAATGACAGTATAATTCCAATTAAAAAACACATAATAATTATTAAAACTAACATTAATTTTTACAAAAAATGTAAACCGTCTAACTGTTCACTTATGGACATGGTACCCATGCTGGCGCTATTGCCCCTTTTAATTGGGCTTAGCCGTTCGGCCAAATAAGGGCCAGCTCTTGGGCCGCTAGACGTCCTGACCAATTTTTGGGACGCGGTGTTAATATAAATTTTCGTGTCAGTGTTTTTTTTCGTGTCTTTTATTAGTAATTATTTATAGACAAATAAAAGTAGAAGGTAGCTCTTAAAAAACAAAATATACCTAGGTGTAATTAATGAACATAATTCATTTGGTCATTGACTACTCAACTAGTATAGACTGTGATTTATTATTTGGCTAACCTCAGTTAAACGGGCAAATTACAAAAGAGAGCAATTAGATTTTAATAAAAGTTTATGTTAAACATTAAGAATAAAATAATAACCAAGCAAGTATGGAAGAGTATGTTTGAAAGTCAGTATGTAATAATAATAATAATAATAATAATAATAATAATAGCTTTATTATTCCTTACAACGGTTTACATATTATTTTAGATGGATTCTAAATTTACATAATTAAATTCTAAATACAACAAATGTTTAGGTAATTTTTCTTAAAACTATGTTAGATTTAATATTTGTTGTAAGGACCGCATTTGGCGGTGAAAGCCTTCTCCATGAGTAGCCAGGATTTTCTGTCCATAGCTGCTCTTGCCCATGTTTTCCTGTGTTATATCATCAGACCACCTTCTTAATGGTCGGCCTCTTCTGCACTTAGAGTCACGTGGGTACCAAAAGTCAGTATGTAAAAGGCCTTAAATACATTTCTTTAAGAAGTTCCTCAGTCCCGATGTACGACAATTAAAAAATATTAAGGTACCCAATCTTTAGCCGTTGTTTTAAATACACCTGTGTATGAATATTGAGTACATTATTCATGATATTTTTGTTTGGATTATAATTACTCCTGTTCTCTGACCGCACCCCACCCAAATAAATTCCACCCAATGCATCCTTGCCTAGTATACTTCTTCTAGTTGCAATATTAGATCATTTTTATCGTTCATTGGCAAATTGTGGAACAATCTCCCATTTAATGTACACCATCAAAACTATGATTTGCTGTTTCTTACTATATTTGTTGGCTAAATAAATTCCTTATTGGCCCGCAACGCATTGGTGGCTCTTCTGGTGCTGCAAATGTTCATGGTCAACTGAAGCTTGGTCACCGAACTTGCTGGTTTACCTGCTACTGATATATAAAAAAAACAGTTTGTATCTCCGGTACTACAATTCTGACTGAAGAAATCTTCGCGTTATATAACCAACTAGCGTACCCAGCCCGCTTCGCCGGGCTGCATTTTGCTTTATTTAATTTAAACAATAAACTTACATCATTAAATTTTTAATTTAAGTCTCATAATATATTGAAACATTTATTTCTCTCTGTATTCATTCTATTCTATTCTCTTCTCGAGCGGGTGAAGATCATTATCTACGACCATGTACACCCAACAATAGAATTTCATCATTTTAAATAAAAGCTGTATTTGACAGTTTGACAGTTTAAAAATAGGAGTGCTCCGATCGACAGACAGACCGACAGATCCGATTTACAGGATTACTCGCCAGGTCAATCCGGAGATTCCCTGAAAGTTTCATTGAAATCGGTCTAGCCGTTTCGGAGCCTATACGGAACATACCCACACACTTTCTCTTTTATATATATAAATTCACTTGGGAAGTTGTAGACTTTGTTTAGCATTACGCTTTTTTAGGGCAGAGTACAGCCGGTGATGTCATATATTATGGCGATAAAATCCTAGTGATTTTAAGTTTTTCTATCAATACTCAAATAGAAAAATTAAATCTATACTTATAATAAAACTGAAAAATTTCTGTACATTTAATATATTTTGAAAATATTGATGGGGCGATGCTTTATAATCGATACTGGGTCAAAAACCGATTGTATGACTGATGTCTGTCTGTCTGTCCGGGCATCTCGTGAGAACTACTGAACGGATTTAAATAAAATTTAGTATTAGTAGCTGATATTCCGGGTCAACATATAGGATACTTTTTAAACCCGATAAACAACAAGTTTTCTCGGGGAAACGGGATGAAATTTTTTATCAATTTTACTTCATAGCTCCGTTGAATTTCAAGTGATTTTATATTTTTAAGTGTATACTATCAAGCATGTATTGTCTTATTTTAATAAGGATCTGATAAATACTGTCGGAGTTAAAGGAAATCACTCCGTACAATACTCTTCACAAATAATAGCCAGTCGCAAGGCATATGGGACAATGATCGAATGCATGCGTACCATCCTACTAATATATTAAATGCGCCAGTTTGTGAGGATAGACGTGTGGATGGATGTATGTATGTGTGTATCTACTAAAATAATGACAACTCAGTATACCACGTAATAATAGTAGGTACATAGCTAGCCGCGATGATTATGATGTTAGCATCAAATCTATTCTAGCTTCTCGATTGACTCATACGCGGACGAAGTCGTGAGGGTCCGCTAGTATACAATAAAGAAATCTAAAATAAAATATATTATCACGAAATTGTTTATGTATTTCAGAGCTTTTGCTGACAGCATCCAGCGGCCGTTCGGAGTTAGATACAACCCGTACACTCAAAGTGTCGAAGTCCTGAGCAATGCTCAGAAAATAACCGCATTGGTTCGTGAGCTGCGAGGCGATATATGCATCGTGTCATCCGCTATAAAAAAGATTTCCGCTCAAGATTCTACTCTCGACGTCGAAACTATCGCCAACATGCTTCACACTGGACTGCAGGTTAGCTTTTTTACAACTAAACTACGAGTAGCTGACCCGTGCAACTTCGTCTGCACCAAATCGGTTATTACCGGAAAACACGAATAAAATAACATTTTCTAAAAATGAATCCTAGCTAGATCCATTTATCGGCCCCCCAAACCCCCTGTATACTAAATTTCATGAAAATCTTTGGAGTTGATTTCGAGATTCCAATTATATATATACAAGAATTGCTCGTAATTCATATGAAAATAAGTCAGCTATAAAACAATTCTCCAGCTAAGTTCCGAAATTTATTGACCTATTTAGATTACCTTAGGTAGGGGTTAGGGAGTTACTTAGGTTACTTTTATGAGACGCATGAAATTCTGAAAAAGATCCGTTTTTTTTTTTAATTTATTGTTCAAAATAAATGTAACAAATATTTTCCAACATAATTATCCATCCCCTTAGAAACTATGCGTTTATGGTGAGGATGGCGGGTTCGCAAGTATATATCTTTATAAATATTCAACTACTTAATCTAAATGTAAATGTAACCTTAATGTAAATCATTTAGACAAGCTTAATCGAACAGTGGCATTTTTTTGCACTGTTAGCTAAAAAATGTCTATTACATTTCCTTAAAACTATATGTATTTTTTTCATTTATACATTGCAAAGCGGGTCTTCAAATATTTCGGGTAATATGTATTTATAAATCCTTCTTCCGTACACATCATGTGTATTTCGAATAGCGAAATGAAAATATATATAAATCAAAGCCACGTAGAACCGGCGAAGTAAAATTTTACCACTCTTTCCTATCCCTAGTGGCTGTCGTAAGAAGGACTTTAAAAAATAATTTTATTTTTAACTGCTCCAAAAAAACCCTAAACTCTGACAAAGTAACATAGGCTATAATTTTATTTCAAAAACATAGCTCAGAGTCTCCAACCTAATGAAAATTTCAAAGTAGCAAAACTTTGTCTATAAAAATTATTACTTGGCGTGCGCTGAGAAAACCATTTATGATACACAAAAAATATGTATTTACATATTTAAAGTACATGAGGCAATATATCTAACAATCATAGTTAAGTCGCAATAGCAGCTTTTGAGTTCTAAAATGTTGGTACATCGCCGTTGAAAACAAAAGTAGGTTACATTAGAATCGCAGTATTCATTTCTTAATCAAATAAAAGTTGTATTGTTAAAGGTAAAAAATAAAGCAGCAAAATACTTTTTATATCATTCCAATCGGATATACAATATTTTATATATCGCGTTTAAAGAACGTAAGAAACTAACTAAGTACACATTGAAAAACTTATTTTTAAAAACTACACTCAACATATTTTTTACAAGAATACAAATATTAAAATATGCTTGGAAACAAAACCAAACTCGGACAAAGTCGCAGGCAACAGCTAGTTTTTTATATTGCTGATAACTTTGCTAAATCTCTTGATCATAGTACTACAAACATTACTCTACATAAATCTACAAACAAATCGCTGTTAAAAAAAATGCAGGGCTAGCACAGGCAGGAGAAAAAAATTATATCCCCCGATTAAATCCCTCGGATAGGACAACTTTATCCCCATTTATTATATACACATAATATATTATATGCTTTTCTATAATTTATTCTTCTTCATTTTTTTTTTATAAATTCTCAACAATGCTTAGAAATAAAATAAAAAACACTATTAAAAATTTATAAAAAAAAAAGACATCCACCCTCCGCTTGCGGCGCTTTTGAATGCTTATGCAACATCAGGGCTCCATAGTGAGGAACCTCCTCACAATACGCGCCGTTTCAAGGACTACTGCCTTCTGTATCCGACCCTTGATCCAATAACCAATTGAAAGCTTCTTAAGATGTTGGTCGAAGCTTTTCGCGAGAAGACCATTGACTGAAACGACGATTGGAACAATAACGGTCGACTGAACATTCCACATGGCGGTAATCTCGTGAGCAAGGTCCAAGTATTTAGATACTTTTTCCTTTACAGCTTTCACCAAATTATCGTCATGTGGAATAGTAATGTCAACAATTATTGCATGGCGCACTGATCGATCGACTAGCACTATATCAGGTCTATAAGCTGTAATATACCTGTCAGTGAAAATCGTTCGATCCTACTAGAGCAATGTACTGCTATTTTCAAGAACTGACGCCGGGTCGTACCTATAGTAAGGCATTTCAAAATCGATAAGGCCAAACCGAAGAGCAAGTTGTTGATGAACTATCCTGGCTACTTGATTATGTCTGTGCAAGTATTCGCCGTTAGCAAGATGAGAACACCCGGAAACTATATGCCTGAGGGACTCCCCAGGACGATGACACGCTCGATATATGTCTAGAGTGCCATCTTTCATAATGTGTTTCCGGTAGTTTCTCGTCTTGATGATTTCGTCCATAATTGCATAGACAAAACCCTCGGTTTCCCCAAATAGGTCAACTGTAATCAGGATTCATATGCGATTTGATTTACACCTGGTCCTGACAATGCCTTGTAGAATCCGCCATGTTATTAGCTGTGATAGCGCTGTGTTATTAGCTGTGATACCCGATGGGGTAAGAGCTCAATATCACTTTCGGGGTACATTTCTAAGTTATGTGCGTTTTAAGTAAATGAACTCGTTAATTTGTATTTAATTTTAATTTTAATTTGCTTATTTTTATCACTTGTGCGCTAGTGCTGTGACAGTTGATAAATCTGTGGGAGAAGATACATTTTTATCCTTTCCCCGGGAAGATAATTGTCTCCTGTCCATGCTAGCCGTGCTGTAAACACAAAAAGGCAACTATAGCTGACAAAAATAATTAAAAAACTACAATAAAAAATCTTCTGGCCCGATAACATGCGGATGATGGATAGATATAAAATCGGGATGAAGCTTTTATTAACAAATTTATAAACAGATCCGTTATTTCTGCAAGGCTACATCTATAAGAACTACCAGTACTATTGATAAAATTGGAAAAAAATATTTTATATTTTATTTTATTAGTAGCTTAGAATATTATATAAGCTTTCTGCCCCATAAGGTACTAAACTATACAAAGCAGAATTTCCTATGGTTCTAAAATATTTCATTGTTATTTACCAAATTTGGTCTTTTGACTGGCTTCTTATTTTAATTGCTATTTTTAAGTTAAGAACATATATTTGCTAATTGTGGAAAATAAACCTTAGTTAAAGTTGTCAATTAATGGGCAAGAAAGGCAAACATCAAGTTTTATAATTTTTTTTAAGAAAAGTAAAAACAATATGTAAATCTGCGTATCCACATTGACAATGGGGTGAGATGGTACGAGCCGTAGGAATGTTTTGAGCTGATTCCAGGAAACGTCTCCAGGCTATCGTTTTAAGCACTACACAGTGCTTTATCATCTTCAGTTGGCTTGTGTGCACTCTATTGAATCAGGGGGATCATACCATGACCACCATGATGTTAGCTTCTTAGCTCCACAGCTCACTCGGCCTGTTGATAAGCTACAAAACAATCCGAAATTGTTTACTTGAAGTGGATCAGTCCCTGAAGGCTCCTGGGGGTTCAACCTATAACACCCATCGATCGTAGGACAATAAAAAATATTATTGACGATATTAACTTACTTTAATTTCCCACGATTTGTAACAATTGCTATTTTCTTATTTTTTTCATAAAATATGAAGATATATTGTCAACTTCAAAATATAAGTTAAACTAAAAAAGCCAGCCTGGAAGACGGGAATAGGAAAATATTAAACCATTTCAGGTCAGATCATTGCGGTCAACTCATTACTAACTTTTACCAAGATTAATATGGCTTTACAACAGATGCGGGTGCGATACTGATTTAACATACTCACGACGCCTGGGAGCATTCGCATAATGATATTGGTGATATTGATTTTTTTGTGATCAATCCAAAGCATTTGATTGCGTTGAACATAAAATCTTGTTATTAAACTAAGCCATTATGGCATCAAAAACATTGCAATTACTTTGATTGCCAGAAAACAACAGCTCTTAAATTTAACAAAAAGAAATAAATGGGGTTAAAATACCTGAAATACCTGGGCTTACCTGAAATAAATGAATTTAGAAATTTGCAATTTAGATATTTGAAATTAATCGGATATTATATAGTTACAGATTATGTCAGTGACCATGAGCAATGAGCAAATAACAATAAAACATGTTTTTATAAATGTACTAGCTGTTGCCCGCGACTTCGTCTGTGTTTGATTTTGTTTTTTGATGTGGCATTAAATTTATTTGCAGTTCTAAAAAAATTTAAAGTACTCAGTATCGCTAAGCCTAGAATGAGGGGTTTGCGGTTGTCCACTGAGGAGTTCTGTCCTCTAACTCCAACCACAGTTTGGATAAAATTAAACACATCTTATAAAATAATTATTAAAATCGGTTATAATTTTTGTCGAAATTATGGTATAAATCGTCAAACACTTTCATCCCCTCTCCCAAAGGAACCGAGCTTAATGTCGGAAAAAAAAGTATCCTATGTTACTTCTAACACTTCCAAAAATATGTGTACAAAGTTTCATGAGGATCGGTAAAGTAGTTTTTGCGTGAAAGCGTAACAAACAAACTTACATTCACATTTATAATATTAGTAGGAATAAGGATAGGGATGTTGTTTTTGAAGCATTTTATTTACAGCAAAACAATGTTCTTGCCCGAAAAGGTGGAATTAGAGATCTACTGTTACAGTGGTGTCTAGATCATATTTTACTAATAGTCCATATAGAGTGAAAATTGCTGAACATGTGCGTAACACCAAAAACAGCGCAAGAGTATGGTAAAGATCCTGAGAATACATTCAAAACCTGTGAGATGTTCCAATTTGCTGATGACACCTAACTTGCTATTAACGAACTTCAAACCGAATTGGTGTCTCCAATATAATAAAATGAATGTAGGCCTTGTTATAAACGTTGACAAAACAAAAAGGATATTTGTATGTTCAGGTCATAGTAGATATAGCGGTGATATTATGTCAATATGACATGCTGAATATTTACATAAAAGCAACAAGACAAGACAATCAACACAATCATTTTTTACTTGTTTGTAACATAGTTATCAAAAAAGAAGTCTGAAAAATCTTAAGTCTACAACTAAACTAAATTTGTCAACGACGAATTAAATTTGACATTGCTACCTTTTATAATAAACTTCTGAAATTATTAAAATAATAAATGAGTAAAAAAAGTTTCAAGCGGAACGTAAAAACATATGTTACTAACATGTCTCGATGTACAAACGTTAAGAAATTATTTTAAATTTGATTATTTACCCTCTCGTATTTATTTTGTACTTATGATAATTTAATTGTTTATAATGTTAATTATATTTATTGTATCTACCCAAGGATCGATAATGCAAAATAACTGTGATTGTTCCATTGAGTACAGTCCTTTAATCTTAGCCCTGTATTCGTGCTCGAGATGACTGTTCCCGAAGAGATCTTAAAAAGATCATCACAATTTGTAATTCTTCTTCCTGCACCAAGGTAAAGGGCCAGCACGTTGAATGTTTCGGTAGCAAGGACCATATCGTTTCATCTATAGATCATTTGGCTTTCTAAACGCTAAAATTGAAAGGGAAGGAACCCTGATTTTCAATCATAATTAGGAATTTTGAATTTCTTGCTGTAGATACTCAAACCACAACACGCGAAAAACAACTGTGATATTTCATAGTTGTTTTTCATGTTTTATGAACTTAAATTCGTAGCCGATTGTCATCGTACATTAACTTTGTCTCAATCTTCTGTGACCGTCGTTTGTGCTTTCTGAGCAGGGATCTTTGGTTCTTCTGAGGGTGCCGGTGACAACTGCCGTTTTTATACGAAGCGGAATTACAGTGCCCTGCGGTTTCAATATAACAATGTGCCGGTATTTGGAATACCAAGTTGCAGTGCGTCAGCATTAAAAAACAGCATCATAACTATCGACTCTGTTTAATCCAAAACTATATAAAATAGCGCTTCATGCCTTATGCATTATTGTAGCAGTATTAAGGGAATTTTAGAATACAAACAGGCTGCAGATAATATTTTTAAAAGCTATTTTTTAATTACAGGTGAACGAGAGAAGCCCGCAAAGTACTTCAGGCGGCAGTTCTCCAAATTCAGAACGTGGCTTATCTCCTCGACCAGAGAAAAACTAATACAACCAAAGATCCGAATAAATTCATCGCACGAGTATGATAATAATTACTATAAACGAAAATATATGATATAAATTGTATTACTTTATGATAAAAAATATATCCAAAGTTTATTAGATGTTCACTTATAAAATTAGTACTTATATAGAAATGTGACTGCTATACATATGAATATATTTACTCTTAGATCCATGTGTATCAACCTGGAATAATATTTGAAGTTCTTTGCAGTAAAGATTACTGTTGTTATTGTAAGTTTCCATGTTAACTAAAGTCTGACCTAATTTTCAATTAATTTACAGCTAGATAACTTGTTTTTAATTTTAAAAAAAATTATTTTATTTTATTCAAATCTGAATTTTATAAATTTGACAGATTTACGTTAGGTACCACAGTTAAATTTGTTATATTATTAGGTTACTCTTATTGTTACCTTGTGGTTTAAGGCCCAGGGGCTGTCTTACTTATGTTAATACACTGATGTTATATGAATTTACGTCAGTGTGTTAATATTATAGTAGTTGCAATAAAATATAAATTTTGTTTCAGAACTTAATTTTGAATATATTACGCTTTTACGCGTGTGTGTATTACGCGTTAACTAATCTATTATATTAAAATTCTTTATCCAGTCTTTGACCTAACTTAAACTTAAAAAGAAATATTTATATTATCTAGAAAACGAATAATTAATAAAATTTTAGTAACAATTAAATATTCCATCTAAACTAAGTTTTATTTCTAACCTCTGTGAATCTTAATTATTACTAATAAATATTAAAATGTATGATATTTTAAATACAAACCAGAAGCTACCCACAAAAGCAGGTATGCCGAAATTGATTATTTCTAAAATAAAAGTTAACCGCAACAATTTACTTTTTGTATGCATCTTGTGTGCTGATGCGAATGCATATTTAGATTAAAGATGCCTCCTAAAAGAAAAAGATTTAAATTAGATATCCTTTACTTATATCCTACAAAAGGAAGAGTCTACATCTTGATTATCTCTTATCGGGTAGTAAACTGCATGTTGTAGACATCATACCATAATTAATCATAGCATCGCCCCATAATTATTCCAAAAAACTTGGCCACCAAGACTTGTAATAATAAGTTGTTGCTTTTTTGAACGAGTGCTGTGATAAAATTTTTGATAAACATGAACATAGAAGTGTTACAATGATATTGAAGTATCTGGCAGGACACAGCTAGATCAAGTCACAGGGAGATCCGGCGTTATTAAAATAAGTATATTACGAGGCGGAATCGACACATGAGGTTGATTTTTGAGAGAGCTCATATTTGCTTTTAGTCTTTGTTTACCCAGGCTATAAGCATAGTGTCTGATCCGATGTAAGGATCTTCATACATGACGTGCGTGAATCTAAAGGTAATTTAAAAATACTTGAGTGGTGTCAGGATAACGTATAATAAATAAAAAAGATGTATTTACAGCATCGTATAAGACAGCACTTTAGGAAGTTGTGTAAGCATAAAAAGAGATTGAATGCACGTGTGAGTCTTCCGGCTGAGCGTAAGAAAAAAAAAACCGGACCAAGCTAATATGTTCGATAAGTAAATCATAAATAATTAAAAGTTTCATAAAATATTTCGCAACTGGAATCCATTACTTCCATCTGTTAACTCAATTAGAACACAGATGTCGCTAGTAAATTTATACATCGCGCTATCATTGTGTTCTTTTAAAAACCTATATACTCGGAGCGAATAACCTCGTGATCAAAGTAGTTGACTTATCGAAGATTAATTTTTTGAAGGTGGAAGTAGTTTACTCTACTCTACCTCATTATTCAGAATAATCGAAATTTGTAACAATAATATGTTACGATTAGTAGATTTAGAAGAAATCTCAAAATTAATATACTACGCATTTAGAATCATGCGTTTGCATTTTCGTGTGCATGTCGACGAAAGAAATTTACTTGAGATCAGTTTCTGAATTAACCATAGGACCTGTTCTTCAGCTCTTTTCTTCCATTTAAAGCAGTAGAATTCTACCACTATTTTTCATAACCCCACACTTTTCTACAAAATGCCACTTATCGCACATTCACACACAAGTACTTGGCAAGCCGCTAGATGTTATGGAATGTACTCCATTGCATCCAGCGCCTCTCAAGTTTGTTCTTGTATCAACTGACATTGTTCAAGCGCCTAATTATTGAGTAAGACCAAGTAAGTTTAGCTATTTATCTTCTTCTCTTATTCTTGATTGTTGTTCTTCAAAAAGAAATCGGTAATTATTTTACTGTCAATAGGTTCATTACCAAAGAACAATGGCGAACTCTTTAGATATAAATATATCGAATTTACATAATGCCGAATGAACATGAAATGAAATGAATGATGAAGAAATGTAATTACATTACATTTTACATCTCAAGTAAAACCAGAAAATCTTCTGTAAATTACTTCCGAATTTGAAATATCCACTTGAAATTTAAGCTCTAACACCAACAATATATACACCAACTTTCTGTTAATTATAACTTGTACCTATCAATTTTGTTATCATGTTGGCACTCTTTCTTGTAAAGCTGTTGTTGCCAGGTGTTAATTTTATGTAATTTGCTCCGTTATTTTATGAGTATTTAAATGATATTTTTTCCAAATGAACCATGCCAAAGTTATTAAAGGGAAAAGGCCAACCTTTTTATATATAAAATAAATTTTATAATAATTTCCTCACTTTTAAATTTAGCTCATTGTCATCACGTGATTGGTCCCGTATCACTTTATGATTGAGTTTATGAGGAAACTATAAAAGTTAAACATATAAACTGAATCGCGTACCTGTTGTGGTCGTGAACGAGTAGCTGTCAATAATGTTGATCAAGAAGTTGAAAATATCGTTATGTTAAGCCTATTCATCTATAACTCTTCTGAACTGGCAAATGAATTGTGAACATTTGGAAGATAAATTTTACGAACGCGATGGCTGTATGAATATTATTACCGAGAAATTTATGATTGAATTAGGACAAGCTAGCGACAGATAATTGGATATGACAGGTGACAATGATTGTAGTGCCAGTTTTATGGGCAATGATTATTGACTTAATTTTAATCAATAAACAATTTAAAATTAGCATTGTCTAATTCACATACTTTAAAAACAATATTTATATATTGTTACAGTAATTTTATAACGTGGGAAAATAACTAAACTATTGATGACTATGAATTCATATTTGCCAGATATTTTATTAAATTGATAAACATTTTACAAATACCCTAATAATTATTAATTACTTAATAGATAATTTTCAAGAAACAATTAAAATTATATTTGATTAACAAGCAATGTTCATGGGTGTTGTTGGGTGTTTTGATATAGATACGATTGCATTATCGAAATACTTCAGTCCTACATGAACTCGAACGATGCAAAGAAACCTCCCGGTGTTTTAGTAGTTTATCAATATTTATTTAATAAATAAGACTAAGACACCGGGTTTAGATCATTCATAATACATTCGTACTATGAATGACGAATGTCTGTGGGGTGACTACTGCAATAACTTCTGGCAACACCATGAGCAATGCTGCCAATTCCTGTGGCAAGGGACTCCTAATAGGACTGTACCTTACAAATTTTTACTATCTTAATATTCAAATCAAACTTTTACCCATAACATTTCTTTCATTTATTTCTATTCTTCAAAAGTTTTTTTTTTAATGGATTGTTTTGTTCCGTATATTAATAACAGACTACTGCTATTCATTTTAAGAACTAAGAATATATAGAGTTTTGTTTAAATACGTAAACAATAATGTATAACTACCATAACCGAAAAATATTTTAAATAAACGATTAGTCAATTAAGTTTCCTAAATTATAATTTTTTTACCCAGCTTTTACTGTTTGTGATAGCTTGGTAAAATATAGTTAATTTTTAAAATAGGTTCTATATGCATTAATTTTAGTCAAAAAACTATTCGCCATTGTTCTTTATAAAATTTTTAATCTAATGTTCATGGATTTGCCAATATGGACGCTTGCAAAAACGGAACAACGCAAACAAACGGCAACACTCTCGCACAGTGTTGTGATTGGTGTTTGTAAGACATATCACACATTCGGCTGCGTCCAAACCGATTCGTACCGGCTCCGCGACTAAACTTACATTGACAAATGTAGTCTATAATGAAAATATGAAACAAATCCCCCAGCAGTACAACACTACACAAAAGACCCTGAAATAGCGGCGTTTCTTGAAATCTGGTAAGCGATTATATTTTATTCCCCTGTGTTAAATAAGGATTCATAGCGAACAATGGTAAAACTTTAACTGGACGATTCCTACATTTAATTAATTTAAAAAATGTAATGGGAAAAGCTTAAACATTGATACGAGGCAAAAAACCTTTAAAAACCTAATTAAAAGTGGACAGAGTCGCGGGCAACGGCCATCTTAGCATAAAATATTGTCGCTTGTGACTCGGCTACGTTCGTGCCATTTGTTATGGTCAGGTTGGCCGAGTGGTAAGAAGGTACCTACCTAAGTAAGAAAGGCCAAGGGTTTCCTGCTGGAAGGTTGAGGTGTTTGTTTTTATGCTGTTTTTGAATGGTATTGTTGTTCGTACTAAATATGGATGTTGTTATCATTTTTTTAGATGATGTTTGTTGTTTTTGAAGTTTTTGTTGTTTACTTTCATTTTGAGTATTATTGTTTTGGTTCGTTACCTTATTGGCGGATAGACGAACGGACCGTCATAAATGGTTGACGACCTTTTGTCAGGTATGGAGCCTCAGTGCGCAGAAGGCATAGTGTCCGCGCACCTCGGTTGGCCCTTAGGATCTTCAAAATTTTTACTTGTAGACAGCAAGGGTACAGTTATACCAAAAGAAAACAAGATAATATTTTGAGAACTCTTGTTCATTGCAAGAGTCCTTAAAATTTCCTGTTTTCTTAACAGTGCCATTAAAATATTGTCTCATCTTATTTACAATCTTATTTATTTTTATATGGCACGTCAAATCACCGGACGAGACTGCAAACTAAACTAAAACTAAAATCAGTTTACCGTTTCATTTAATTTCAATGCAATTTAATAAATTTTTCATAATGCGAAATCTGTCACGATAGCTTTTGGTGTATATTAATAGTACATTATTTTTACAAAGTTTGTTCACATTTTATGACAAATGATTTGAATATAATGGTGATGGTGCTATGAGTTTTCAACTCGTTTTATATAAAATATAGTACTAAGGTAGTGAACAAGTTTAAAAACGTGTTAATTCTTGATCACGCTCTTAAAAATTTGGGCGACTCGATTCTATTCGATAAAAAAGTAACGAAAACATATAAGCAATATATAGCACTTAAAAAAAATCAGTTGTTATTAACAAATTAAGATGAAAAAGGTAGCATTTAGATTCTTATTAAAACTATTAATATTTAAGAACATTTGAAAAAGAATCATTTAAGAAGAGGAAATTTCCAATAAAAAGAAGTCCCACCTTTCGTATTCTATCTTCATTATTTATAATTCTTATTTAACGCTGTAAATAGGCCTGCGCGCGACTGTTACGGTTAGGGAAACGCCGCTTGGGAAAAATATAGCATAATTTTTTTTTATTGTATTAAATAAACTCTTTCGCAAATAGCGATGACTTCACTTACTGTTGTACTCCAAAGCAATCCTCTCTTGGGCATTCCATGGTAAGTTTTGCTATGCCTACCAAAACAACAGCGCACAGGCCAACTCGAGCCGTATTTTGCGTGATAGATAACCCCAACACTACAAGTCCTCCGAGGACAAGAAGCAAGACAGGTGGAGGAGTAACTCCCTCCCGCTCCCGGCCTGCGATCACTACGGCAAACGCAGCAAATGTTCACTATTCAAAGCTGCCTGTTCTTTTACAAGGACAATCACCTCATCGGGTCACCAGCTATCGGCTAGAAATAACCTATAAGAAAAATTGTTAACTGATGCTTCCACCAGCCGGAATGTTGGCCGGCTGTTTTTCCCCTCGAAAGAGTAACAAAAAACCTGTCCACAAGTGGATTGTTGGTATCTGGTGTCTATAAAAGCTACCTCTAAACAGGGGAAGTGAAGTTAGACCATTAAAGTCTGCATAGTTTTAATTAAAAATCCTTTAAAGCATTTAATAAAAACAAGCATCTATGAATTATGGATGACAAATCAGATTAAATGCCGGCCATCTGAAACTGAAAAATGTAATGAATAATTACTACAAACAAAAACTTTACAACTTTACAAATATTTATACAGCTCATAAACTAGCAAATCATAAAACGGGCTGGTTTCCTTCTGGCACGACTAAAATAGAGTTTGATTTAACGACTATAAAATTATAATCATTAGCTTCTCACACAATCAGTTCCAGCAGCTTACATACGTATTTTGCATACTGAACTACAAAAAACATCCTTTTATATATATTTAAATTTCTTTATTGAAATATTTATACCTGATCATACGTGTCTGGGGCATTTCAGCTTGTTTTCTTTGCACACGTTTATCTCAGAAATTACCAATTGAAATTGAAATAACTCTTTTGCAAGTACATTACATAGAATTTTTTTTAATTTGAATCCCTGGAATTACCAATCGTCTTTGATAATATTGTTATGCATTCGATAGCCCAAATCTCGGGGAAGGGTTAAGGAAGTATAACTTTTTAATATTTATGAACAGTGTTTTGGTTTAAACTTTGTTATCTCTGGAAATAGTAATCGGAATTTTAATGCATTAAATAGTCCAACACGACAAATAGCTTGTTTAAATGATTATATTTGTATTTATATTGATAATTATAATAGTACGTACGTCACCACTCCGATAGGATAGAGTGCGCTGAACACAGAAAATACCAGTCAGATTTTTAAAATATTTTTTAATTTGAAAGTACAATTTAGCAGCCGAGCAAAAGAAGTAATAGCAAAGCGAAGCTAGTAGGAGTGTGGACTAGAGGATGAAAACTTGTACGGGAAATTCTGATACGCGGAGGAAGTCACTGAGAACCGCTACTTTAAATTAAAAAAGTGAAATATGTACATTATTGTCTTTGGTACCTAGTCGCTTTTAATTTTATAAAATTAAAATGCTCAACTTTTTATTCTCTTAACAGGATCATTTTGTTCCGTCAGTCTGTCTATCATACGTCCGTGTACCTTGTCCCTCTCAGAAATAATTAGCCATCCAAATTATGGAACAGTCCGACTAATCAGCACTAATCATGACGAAATTTGATACAGAGGTAGCTTGCACCCTGGAGGTAGATATTTGATACTTTTTATCCTGGGAAAGCGCCCGTGGAACTCTCCCGCTTAATAAATGAAAAGTTTGTTTACTTAAGACAAGTAAGAAAAAATCGAGTAGGTAGGACTAATTAAAATGTATATGAAAAGACAATCTTGAATATCACGGTAAGTCTTTATAGGCTAGACCATAAGTGTAAAAACGTGTTAACTCTTGATCAAGCGCCTAAAGATATGATAGAAAATTGTAGCACATAAAAAATTGCGATTGTTAATATCAAATTTATCATTCTCGATTTTCTAACTTCATTATTTATAGTTATTATTCAACGCCGAAAATAAGGCTGTGACGATATGAGGGCAGCGACGCTTAAACCAGAATAACACACAAAATATGTTTTTTATAGTATTTAATATAATTCGAAAATTTGAAAAAAATATAGTGTCATCAGAACACTCGAAACGAAACGCTTGAACAAAAAATAATAGTTTTATTTAAATTAAAATGTAACTGATGCTCGAAATAATGCCTCTGTCTGATTGAACGGATTAGGCTATGAGATAGGTTTCCCCAGCAAAAAGAAGCCTTACTTTACCGGCTGTACGAACATGGACTTTATTCCGAAAATCCACCACTACGAGGATTATAAATAAGCTTAGGCAGATTGTGCTTACAGTTTTTTGGGAGTCGGACTAATTAAAATTTGCTGCTAAAATAATAGTTCACTTTAATACTACATTTCTGCTGACTGAAAGTACTTTTGTATAGGAAAATTTTGCATATTCCAATGAGCCAAAGTTTACACAAACGAATTATTCAATTTAGCAAAAACAGTCATTACATAGAAGTAACTGAATACATATAATAACAATCAACAAATATTATTATACTAAAAACAATGCTGAAAAAGTACATTAAATTATAATAATATAAATTTTGAAAGCATTGAGTGATAAAGATGCTGAAGAAATAATTATTCAAAACAGCAAGCAAGAAAAATACATATAAGATAAGTATGCAGGATACAGATATTTTTAAAAAGATTTAGTTTTTTTTTATATAACAAATACGAAACCGGCTGTATGTTTGTATGTTTAGTTCATACACTAATCCGATCTTGACTTAATTAAGCTTACGCCATGTCTTACTTGGCTTGGTGCCGGCAGATCAGGATACAGTGATCACCATCCCTTTTCTGTCCTGGGGTGTCGTACGAGGTGATAACCGGAACGTAACGAAGAGTAAGCAGCAGCGTCGTCTATGCTACTGCTACAGTCATCATCCAAATGCGTCACGAAACCACCTGGCAAACCTGGAGATTATGGTTAAAACTTTCTGTTATGACAGGCCTTTATTCCATGGCTATTGATGATTCCCAAGTTGTACTGTGGAGACAATATAACATTAATTTTTATATCTATTTGTTTAATATGAGAAAACAGTTAGTTTAATCTTACTAAGCTCATCAAAGAGCTTCAGTCGGAAAATCACCTCTGATTTTTTATCAAAAAGCACCGCAAGAAATTAATCTCCAAAAAAAAAGGGCGTGATGAGACTTTTCTTTTTGTTAATCGGTTAATAATAAATAGTTCTCGTAACAATGATAGCACAAAACTGTTATACGTATTTCGTAAGGGTATAACTACCCTTAGATAAGGACTTGAAATCCCCAACGACAACAGCACTCTTGCAAATCAGTGGTTAAATAAAAAGTAGCTTAAGTTGGTTTTAACCCCCGATGAAAAGGGATATTGTAATTTTAACGTTTATGGACGGGCTTGGATACTAAATCTAAGCCTGTTCATAAACGTTAAACTCTTCCCTCGTTCTGTTTGAAAGCCGACGCTCCACTGGCTACAAATTATTAAGATCCGTTCAGTCAGATTTTATTTTTATTTCATTTTTGTTTATGACTTTCTTATGCGTTTGATTTTGTTTTTTTGATGTGGCATTCAATTTAATTTTAGTTCTAAAAAAAATTAAAGTATTCAGTATCGCTAAGCCTTATGGGTTTAGCCTAGGGGTTTGCTGCTGTCCGCTGAGGAGTTCTGTCTTCTATCTCCAACCAGATTCAGATTTTCTCAAAGTTTGGGCAAAATTAAACACATATTATAACCTCTATAGTACAAAAATAATAATTTAAATCGGTTTTAATTTGTCGGAGTTATGGTGTAAAATCGTCAAACACTTTCATCCCTTCTCCTAAAGAAATCGAGCTTAATGTCGGGATAAAAAGTATCCTATATTACTTCTAACACTTCCAGGATATGTGTACAAAGTTTCATGAGGATTGGTTAAGCAGTTTTGGCGTGAAAGCGTAACAAACAAACTTACATTGACATTTATAATATTACTAGGGAGTAGGGATGTACAACTACAGTTGTACTGAACTCTAACTTACAATAATATTTACAAGAAATATAAGTCGTCTATCTATTCACTTATGTTCACCCATAATGCTGGGGCTTTGGGGCCAAATGCTTTGAATTGATAAACTTAGGCGTTGGGCTAAATAAGTCAGTCTAATTGACAAAGGGTTAAGACCCTTTGTTTTTTACAGGATTTACTTGGTTGATTTATTCTAAGATATAGTAATAAAGGACTGATTCTGCAGCATGCAAGTCTGCGGGATCTTGAAACAAAACTCCAGTTTGGGCTTGTTAGAATGATCTCAATGAGCAATTTAGGTGACAATCGAGACTCCATAATCCTCACATCCTAAGTATAATAACATTCCACCAAGTATCTAATATCTGCAAGCTTTTAATCAAGACGAAAAAGGTACATTACGTTAGTACATTTAAATCCTCTCATTTTTAATTCAAATTAAATTCACATTCCAAGAAACTATTACATAACATAATCCAAACATAATTCTATATTAACATTTCACTCAAACGAAATCACATTTTACGCAAAACTTAAGTTTTGTCAACACGCAGTTCGCAAAATGTTGCTTAAATTCACCCGCGGCCTGTATTGCCTGTGGATGACGAATGGCCTATACATATTTATGTTTTCATATTGAACGCATATAAACCCCATATAACGAAGAGTGCTAAAGAGAGCAAGGTGATTGTTACGATTTCAATTCACTATTCGGAAACCAATCACCTTCGTCGCGCAGGGCAATTGAACTTAGAAGCGCGAAATTCAAACCCTTGAAAAATTTAAGACAATAAACCACCAACGATAACTGTCACAAAAATAATAAAAAGCTGATACTGTGTTAGATATAGATACATTGCATTGTATGGCTAAATGACGAGGCATACATAATTTACTTCATACAATTAAACATCCATATTAACGAAATATAGAGTCTTGAGGCATGGTGAAGATTGAAAGTATAGGCGAATTGCGTTGGTAGTCAATAAACGAGCACAACTACAACTTAACCTCGCCTCCGCAAGTAATCACACTCCTACATATTTACCTTAAGAAATCTATATTTAAAAGGAGCCATGGAGATCAATATTGACAGATGCCAATTTTTGGTGTTGACACCCGCACGCGCACAATTTTCCACACCCTGCGCGACTTCTCGAACCCCTTCGAAGTGTCACGTCCTTTTCCGACAGGGTCATCCCTGCCGAAGATTTTAATTCTTAACTCCAGTTAAACAAATCGAATTAAACCGTAATATAGCTTGAAATATAGCTAAACATGTTCCGGGATTCGCGAATTGATTGAAATCTTCTCTCACGTACGATTTAAGAAGAATTCTCACAATGTGCTCGAAAGGTTATTTTGGCAGCTGGTTGTGCGGTGCACGACCTTCAGCAACACCCTTTCGTGGAAGCTCAGGGTAAATAGACTTCTTTTATTCATCATTATTGTCGAATCAAATGCGAAACGAAATTATCAAATCGTCTCATCATCCATCATTGATTAACGAATTACTCTCTCAATCAAATATGTTGCAAACGCGTAATAACCTATTTTTGGTAAAATGTTAAGTAAATACATACATCATTGACGTCATCTAGTCTAGCAACGAGTTATCTTCATTTTCTAAACCTTAGATACACTTTAATATGTTTTTAAGAGCTCGTAAAATGCTACCATATGGAGCCTGTGGTGCAATAAAACGAGCAACACGGAGTGGAGTTGACACGATCGCCATGCTGGCCCGGCCTAGGAATTTTTCCGCTGTGGTCCACATAGGAAATATTTCAGACCGGCTGATGTATTTCGCTAAACAGGACGCTATTACGCTTTTAGCCGACATACTGACATCGAACTATGTCATTTACTTGACCTTACTTAGTACATATTTAGCATATCTTCTTCTTCAAGGTGTGTCGAACTATCCTTGAAACAGATATTCCTGGTCCACCATCTAAATTAATTCATTTTGACTTACTGCTGTGTGCGTTTGTAGACTGTGGCATGAATCGATTGCTTGCGATTGAACGGTTACGGCGCAGTGATGCACGTGAGTGTAAGTAGGATGAAAAATGCATCCGTTTCGTTTATTCAAGGTCAAAAAGGGTGTACTTGTCGCCGTAGCTGTTTCACAGGATTCATATTTATTTGCAATAAGGCCTTGTTCACGTTGAACGTTAACTTGTACGCGTATTAACCCTTCAAGTTGTACGTGTAAAAATACATGTTGTTGGCTCAACTTTGTAAAACATTTTCTTATCTAACAAGCTCAAATTAGTCGGTTCCACATTTATTTTATTACTATCTCAATAGTATTAATACATTTACACTAAATTCAGCAATCGCATTACTAATTTAAGAAATACTGATTTAAATAAAAATAAAAAATCCAATTAGTGATTACTTTAAAATAAATGAAATTAAAATATTCCCACTGTAGAGCTTTATTTTTAGTTTTCTAATGAAAACTAATGTTACTAAAGATAACGAGTAATTGAGGTTCTAGTTCAATAGCTATACCAGCGAAACTAGAAGAAGTATGGAACAGAGGGTAAAGACATTTCTGACCTAATAACGAAGAAAGTTCATGAAAGTTTATAAATATATGAATCTTTCTGAATTAACTTTATTGTTATTATTCTCGTTATGTATAAGCAATAAAAAAGAAGCCGGTAGAATCTAGCACAATTCTATGTATAATTATATTTTTGTTATTGAAGTAAAACTTCTTTAGGCGCGACTAGGGAGTAACTCAGGTTTATTTCTTACGCTTAACGACGGAAGTAACGCTTACGTTAGACCTTTGTGTAGTTTCCGCTATTTCAAAATAAAATTTGGATTAGTCGTAAGTATAGGTCATGTCACGCTTTTTGACTTATACGCCAGCTAGTGGCAAATATCATATTCAATTTTCAATCAATTAAAATTCAAATTAAAAGAATTAAAATTCAACAGTTTTAAAAAAAATGATTTTAAATTGTGTAGTTTTTTGAAAGCTCTAAATGTACTTGTTTATTTATTAAAAAAGTAATATAAAATGATTCATACATTTTCTGACGATTGCGACATTCTATAATATTCAATGACAAGGTTATATTGACATGTGCTGATCTAAGCTTCAATTTTCTACTCGCAATTATTCTATTTAGCTAATGAAAATATTTATAAAATGTAAAAGTGATATTAATGAATTTTAAATAGAATATAAAATGAAATAGTGTATATTCAATGAAATGTCGGAGTCCCAGGAACATTTTATTGTTTCATAAATGAATAATAATAAAAGTTTTACTTCAATCGCGCGTAAAGGTTACTCGCACACCCTTTTTTAAATAACAGTAGTACAATCTAAAGACACCGCAAGACATAATTCACCTTGCATAGTATCTAAGTATACTTATCATTATATGTTTCGAGTCGAAGTCAAATGAAATCAGTCAGTTATCTATCCAATGCTTACAAAAATAAATTGATTTAACGAAACCACAAAATAATTTGACGTCATGACATTGAGCAATTGATATAGGTGTTAACAGCGATTCGAAAACTTTATTAATTTTGGACATGAGTGTTTCAAATTGGTTTAGGCACTGTGCCAAAATAAAGACGCTATTAATTTTTGTAAAATCTAAAATGATACCTGTGAATCGGTGTTACTTATGGAACACTATTTTTAATATTGTGACATATTATTATTGTGACACTAAAATTATGATTTTATGTTACTCTCGTACCAAGCTTACTGCAACAAAAGGACGAGACGTCTTGTCCAAATTCCATTTTGTGACAGCGATAATAGGTCAGGTTTTAAAATTTGACAAATAGGAGGGAAAGATCAAATTAAAATTCATTATCAAGACTACATTATCTTTTGCAAAGCTGACAGTAATAAAAGGTAGAGCAGATAGCTTGGCTTCACACCGGAAGACGTAACCTAAGAAAGATAACATCAATCGTGTCACAGAAAATTACAATGGGCCGAATATACGCGCCTTACACAATTTTACTGTTCAGCGCTACCGAACTAAGCGTTTTGTTTTAATACTGCCGGACGTTATATTGGCCACACACGTATAGTGTATCGTTATAATAGTAAGTAGACAAAACAGTCACCAGAGTATTGTATGGCAGTCCTATGAGATTTTATAAAATAGTTTGGGAATTGTGAAGGTATATAGAGAAAAAACCCCGTGGGATTAAATAATTGATTTTTTTATAAACTAAACTGTATTATTTAAACTGCCAAATTCAACAATTAATTTTATAAGTTATAATCAATTTTATGTTTATAATGCGTCAACAAAATACCATTCACTCACATCACTCTATTCATAGTTCTCATCAAAAAGATGGTTCTTAGAAGCAAAGTGTGTGAACGCTATAACATAGCGGGCATTAACAAAACGTCGATGAGCCAAGGTGAGAACAGTACTCCATCGTTTAAGAGGAAATTATATTAAATGTAAATTTTACAAATGGCTGTACATCATCGGGTCTGCCTCATAAAATCGGGTCCTTGGCAATGCTTCTTCAATTTAGTTATATCTACATACGCAGGTATATGTCGAACTTATATGATAGACTCGGAGACGGTGCCACAACTTATTAACGATGTCTACTTACTTTTAAATATACAAATACGCATTTCTTTTTAATCCGCGTTTAAAAAACGACTGTTTGTGAACTAAACATATTTTAAATATACGAACGTTCTTAATTTACAAGAGGAAACAATAAAGGAGTAGAACTATCCAGCAAGACGAATAAGTACCACGAAATTGTTAGTAGAACTGATTGCAACATGCTGCGACTCATCCCAACAAGACGTACGAGTAATTTAAAAAGTTCGGACTTTTGGTGTCTTAGTCTGAAATAGAAATATTGACAATACTAAGATTATGTCCGGAACTTTAATACGTTACTTAATGAACGCTCTTCAAATGATCTATAGCAGTCTAATTGACTATGTTGTAAACGGTTACTGTTTATATAGTTACCATATAGATATCAGATTTTTAAATCCGCCAAATTGTACGTTCTACCTTATTGTGCTGTTGTATTTGTATCTCTGTAAATTTTCTCTGTGGTGTACAATAAAAGTGTATTCATTCATTCATTCATTCATTCAGATTGGATTGTTGCTACGTTATTTACAAAATAACTTAAAATATAAATTGGTGGTGGATATACGACCTACATTGTATCTAGGTAAAAAGTAGATACAAAAGAGATAAATGCGCCGTTTGTAATTTAAATATTTTTAAATTTAACATCAAAATTATCATCAAACTATATCAAAGAATAAAGAAAAAGGCTCTGGCTTTAAAAATACTCCGTGGATTTTTAATTCTTGAGTGAAGATATTTGGATTTTGTGTTAAAGATTTCAATCCTAGATATACTTTCAAACCTATTAACACTGTCTTACTGTTTTTTTGTTAAATTGATATCTCCCGGATTGCGTTCTGTTTAATGATTCTTGCATCTTAATTAGCAATAAGTATGGGAGGAGTTAAATTTTACGACATCAATTTTTGTTTAACTATGGTGAAGTAAATTTTAACATATATTTCAGGGGCATTAAAATCGGAGCCCTGATAAAAGTTGCGCTTGAATATAATTATTGATAGAAAATAGGTTAAATGGGTGAGCTCACTAATTTTTTTATCGACACATTTAGCAAATTGAATACTGGAGATATATTTGTGAAGGCGGGACTTGCTTTTGACATAAAACAGAAAATTTGTAAACTAGCTCTTGGTCTATTTGGCAAATGAGCTACAAACCCGACTATGCTTTATAATTAGACTAGGTATAACATTGAAATTTCGTGTATGTCACGCTTTGGTCATTGTTTTGACGCCATCGCCGTCTCCGTCCAAAAATAATTTTACTTTTGATATATTAATATAATAATGTGTGTGAACAATGTAGTTTATAAAATCTGTGTTAAACTTTGCTTTTTTATCTGAACCAGTATGGGAAATTTTAATATAGGGCATTGTGAACAAACTTCTATATACTTACATAAAAAATATAGCTTTACTTCGTCTTCTGGTTGTACACAACCTTAAAACATCGCATATGTTTTCAAAGTCAAAGTCAAAGTTTTCAAAGTCAAAAATATCTTTATTCAAGTAGGTCCATAGGTGGCACTTTAGATGCGTACATAAGAATTACACGGTAGTGACATGATGGCGATAACCACATTCGTAAACTTTAAACTAAAGCTACGAAGGTTCCAAACGCGTCCTGGTCTAAGAAGCCCACAACAAACTTAGCCTGGTGTTTTTTTTTGTTATCACCATCTCACAATGTCATTTTAAATTATTAGAAGAGCAACCTGGTTAGAGCAATAATTTACACCCTAGCTTTTTTATCGATTACGTAGTCCTTTATACTATAATAGGACTTTTCTATAAGCTTACGTTTAACACAAACTTTGAACTTTTTTTGGAGATGTCTCCAAGATGTCAATTGGTAGTTTATTGTAGAATTATATGCAATTTCCTTTAAACGAATTATGAATTTTATGTAACCTAGTATATTGCACTGTAAGTTTATTCTTACTAAACTAAAGCAATGTTTAAATTATAGCAGTCACATTTTTTTCTTAAATTTAGAAATGTTTTTATGAACGTACATTAAATTTTCAAATATGTACTGACTATACACTGTCATTATTTTATATATAAAAAAACCTGTTGTCTTTTTTTTCTCTTCAGCCTAACGTACGTTTTATATAATAAATCTTCCTTTAATCTTTTGATAAGTTGTTTAGCAAAGTCGTTATTTGTTAAGAACTTTATGGATGTTTTTTTGTCAACAACAACGTTGCTAAGTAATAAATCTATAGATTACGGAAATATTGAATGTAGAAAATGGGCCTAATATGGTAGTGTACCTCAGTTTTTTTTCAGTATGTTTCAGCTTTCTCTTTGACAAAATTCATAAAAATCAACTTAGGGGCATACAAGCAGACAGAACGACTTCTGCTTCCGCGATAGTAGTGTGGATTAAAAAAAGCACATTATCATCAATCAAGTCGAATTCATAACTTTCTTTTAGATGTCGTTTTATAAGAAAAAACACGGAACGTTGATTAATGGTAGAGAAACATGGATCGACAAAAAAATATTTCAGACATTAGTCTAGATGATAACAAACACAAAAGGATATTGTTGGCAGCTGCGGATCGGCAGTTAAAAGCCTATTTACCAATTGAAAACTTACAGTTATCTAAAACCTACATCTACACATCAACAGCTATATGCTATATGCTACTATGCCACAAAGTAGGTACGGCTTAGGTGGTACTAAGTTCTACTGTCATCGCTTAGAGAAGTATTATTTTAATATATTTTACGCTTTTGTTTCAGAATTATAATCCTATTTTTTTTAAACTTTTTTCTTTATTTACTGACCTGCTTCTGTAATTAAATACATCAAAAAATATAAATTAATTTTTCAGTAAAATATCTGTCATTTGAGTTGACCTGAATAAACGATTCGGTATTATTAGATCTTTTTTGAAAGGGAACTAAACTTTTCAGTTCAAAGTAGTTGTTGAGTGAATTAGTTGCTTTTAGTGCAGCTGATCTAATTTATCGAAGCGCAAGTGGACTTGAGTAATACGAATACAATGTTAGAGAATAGACTTACTAAATTTAGTAAAATAACGTGATGTAACATATTTATTTAGAATTGATATATCTGATTTCTGATTAACATAAGCCGTGTTTATCCTTACTAATATTATAAATGCGAAAGGGTATTTGTTTGTTATTCCTTTCTTTACGTCTTAAGTAAGCAATTTATCGACTTGATTTTCGGCATAGAGATACTTGAAAGGACGGAGAGTACATAGAACTCTCTTCATCACAAAAAAGGTTCCCAAAGATTTGTAAAACGTGGGCAACCATAATGAACACGGGCAATAGTTATTATAATAATCTTTATTCAATATAAAACCAGTTATTAGAAAAAAAAAGAGGTAAATTTAAGTTTATATAACAATAAAATAATAATTATAAATACATCCGACATATTATCTAATACCTAACCTTCACAAAACCACTACAGTTTATTTTCTATTTGCTACATGGTGCACTTAAAGTCATTGCTTTAAAAATTGGACAGTCCAGACCCTCTGCCAACTTGCTTAGGATCTCATTAGTTGCAATTCCCGATCTCATGATCGCATAGAAATTCGATGCTCTGGCCATAGCGAAATTTATTTTGTTAGTTTAAATATAATTTAATTATCAGCGTAAAAGTTTCGCAACGATGTAATTACATTGGGTATAGGAAAAATTTATGTTAGGGGACATATCTGTAACTCACATCTCAGTGCTTCTGTCCTGGTTTACAATATTTCTTACTTGATGATTAGCTGAAATATTTTGCTGGCATCGTGACCCAACATGCTCATCAAAACGAAATGCGACCAGAAGGGCACCCGCTTTATTTTATTTATTTTGATTGAATCAGAGGTAATGTGACGTCACTAAATGTTTCTATATGAAGACATGGCAACGCGGTAAATCTTTCAACGGACACTTAACCCAATTTCTTCGGGACGTAATACACAGATACGACGGTTTGTCACGGTCATATTATGAGTCGTTGAAGGTTTACGTTAATGCGCGGTCTCATTGGAGTTGCATTTATCCAAGGAACATCCTTTATTCGTGTGTACGCGCTTATGAATTGACCTGAATTAGATATCTCATAAGCTGTCCAATACCTGCCTTAAGATAAGTATTAATAATTTCGAACTCCTACTGTCTCCGATTAAAAAAAAAATCATTGTTGCTTATCAAAATTTCTACACAGAAAAAATTAAAGTACAAAGTCACTGAGAAACTTAAGTTACGAAACTATTATAATGAATACATAACTATTATGTTATATTATGTGAGTTGAAATAAAGTAACTAAATACTAAATTTTACTAAATATCTGCGGTACAATAATTTGACATATTAGGCGTGTAAGACTTTATCAGCTTAGCATGGTTATCCATAAATAATTCCTTAAAGTGGGAATTTACGAGCCTCGTCTCATTCAGTTTTATCACCCAAGAGTATTAAGCACTTTGCTTTCCATATGAATGCTTGGTTACTCATGTGAACACAATAAATAGTAATAATACAGCTATATGGCATTATAGGAGTCATAAAACTGTGAACACTATCATCATGCTGGGCCCGGTGGCTTGTGACCGGTTCCTTTTTCTTCTTTTTGACGGCCGATTGGCGCAGTGCGCATCGAACTTGCTTTCTGAGTCCAAAACTGTGGGTTCGAATCCCAGAACTGGAAAATGTTTGTGTGGACAACATAAAGGTTTTTTCAGTGTTCGGGTGTTTATCTGTATATTATAAGTATTTATGTAAATTGTTCATAAAATATTCATCAGTCATCTTATTACCTATATCACAAGCTACGCTTACTTTGGGGCTAGATGGCGATGAGTGGTAGCTACTGTCATAGTAGATTAATTAATTAATTTATTTATTCTTTCACCCTTGAAAACATCTTAGGTACGTAATGTTTCCAAACAGATCTATCCTGCTAGCTGCAAACATAAGTATGACCCAATACAAATAGGATGCTCTTATTTCCGCTTGAAAAGACCACTTTCACGTTGCCTTTGGCCTGCAATGGCTTTGTTAGTCCCCTCAGGCTGCCTTTGAAATGATTCTTGTGTGACACCGGATGTTCGGCGTAAAGCGACGCCAATCCAGTTCCATTTATATGCTTAAAGGGATTTGCAGCTTATTGACTTCCTAATGATTAGAGACAGGGAATTAGAGTTAGCAACCTCCACGCTTCAACAATAGTTTGCGTAACGAAAGGCTGCACGTTAGCACTTCAAGGCACGAGGTTTAAAGTATTAAGATTTTCGAACCCTTGCGCATTAAAAATGGCTTGACAGAGAAACCCAATGGCAAACAACTCGGGACAAACCTAAAATCCCTAGTCACAAATCCTAACAAATAAAGCAACGAGGCAATCCGAGGCTAGAAGCTCGTAATGGAAAATAATATAACGATCTCCTCCTTAAAAAACCAATGAAGTAAATATCGTTAATCTTACTGTATTTTTCCTTCAGCGATTTGGATATGCATAGCAGCATAATACGAAAGTTTGTTATAAAATTGATAGTCGATCTGCATTCCATAATACATACACGTTTGAAGTGAACCAACCGCCGGAAATATTTGATTTAAAACAGCACATCTCAGGTTAGATTTTTTATTTATGAATAGCTTTTGCTCTGGAATATCTATTTCGCTGCGTGGGCTTAATATATTTTCCAGCGTTATGAAAAAGCTCACACCATTCCTTAAAAAAAAAATTTAAAAACATTTCCAGCATGAAATTTTTGATGAAATGATTAAACATAAGGCTGAAATGTTATGCGTTTGCCCATAAATAAACAGCTAGAATGCGAATTAATTTCACAAGCTCTCACGGGCAAATCCAGGAGCAGTTGAGTTTCTTGTTTATTTTTTCATTTTCATTATTTTCTGTTTATTTTTTTATAGTAAGAATTGACAGACCAAGCACATTGCCCACCTGATTGTCCGTGAAAAACCATCGCCTATAAACAGAGCAAAACATCAAAGGGCATGCAAGGAATACGTCCAGAAACGTGCCACCTTGGATACCTGAGGCGTACGAGTTAAGCCTCAGGTGCCTTTTATTACACCGGCACCCACGCCCTTAAACAATGCTGCTTAGCGGCAAAAATAAACACGGTGGTAGAGCTCTGTCAAAAAAAGGTCTACCGCAACTACAAGAAGACTCTTAAAATTTTTAAATATTTCAAACTGATCTGTTTTAATTGAGTGTGACTTTAAGATTCTTGAAGTATGTAAGGATTCCACTGCTCTGACAAACCGAGTAACTCTACTTTCTTATTTTCTTCTTTGAGACCGCAATCACTACTTGTATTACTCTCTAGTACCATACTCAGCCTATTAAATCTTACTTCTGGACACAGGTTCACATAGAAAATAGGGGTTTATAACATATAAACCTTGTATATATTGCAAAGGCGTTAAATGATTATAATAAACACGTTGGTAATAATAATCGGGCCTAACGTGCTCACCGAGGTTAGGAGGTGCACAAAGCAAATTTCCTTACTCTAGAAAATCGATACCATATAGTTTATAAGCTTGACCGGAATAGAATCTCTCATGATTCGTAGTTATATACGTCCCAGTTAAAAAAAGTCCCAATAGATTTTTTTGAATCTGCCAACTTGCATTCGCCGCTTACTGGGTAAATGCTCCATTTTCTTTTTTCCTATGGGAAGGCCTGCAGCAGTTAGGCATAAATAAGCAAATAATGACTATACTAATATAACTACGACAACATCAAAACATTAAGTTTCCCTAACTTAAGAATCCACTGTCATTCGAGAAAAAGACCTTTCACAAAACACTATAGAGGGACTTATCTCAATGAATTAGGTATAACTTAATGAAAGAGATATTTATCCCTTCAATCATTTTCGCAGTCTATTGTCTCGTTCCGATAGCGTAGCTAGTGCTACATGATTCACTGTATATGTCTAGTGGGGGTCTACAAACGCTACGTCTGGCATTTCTATACTGACCTATACACATTTATTTAATATGTTACTATTGCCTATGCATCACAAGTTATAAGGGCATGATGCAAAATCTTTCGATAGGATATAACTGATAACTGTTAGATATGACATTTCTATAGTTTCTTAGGTGTCTGATAATTTATTAAATCATACTGGGTTTTATAGTAAAAACCGGTTACAGTGTCAAATTGATCCACCATTTATAGTTATTAGTATAAACAGTATGTTATTAAATTACACTTTTAATTGAACTGTTTTCAATGAGAATTTATACTTTTAATTGTTAAATAGAATCTGGTTTTCTTTCATGAATATTATATTAACATATTAGAACCAAAAATACTATTTTTACACACTCTTAAGTCCAACCTATATATCGATATATATAAACATATAAATATTCGTAAAACAGACTTAAAAACCAGCCCGGTATTTCTTCATACGTAATGCAACTTAATTACAATTAATGCAAATTCAATACACATCATATATATGCCCAGAAACTTATATTATGTTATTATCTTATGTTTTATGTGTTACCTGCATCCTAGTTCCTACTAAAGCATATATTCACTAATTATTCAACGTAAGCAATCACCGAAGTGTACCATAGGACATAAACATCCAAATTCAGACGCATATAGAATGACTAAATATAAGTTAATAAATAAATATACTATGACAATACACAAATCGCCATCTCGCCCCATAGTAAGCGTAGCTGCTGTTATAGTATTATTTTATGAATTTAATACACATAAATACTTATAATATATAGATAAACACCCAGACACTGAAAAACATTCATGTACATCACACAAACATTATCCGGTTGTGGGAATCAAACCTTCCTTGGACTCAGAAAGCCAACTGCACCACTCGGCCGAATTAAAAAAAAAATATATAACACAAGAGCAATTTGAAGACGTATATAAAGCAATTAGCACGAGTGACAATGCTTGGCCAGCATCCACATAGCATAGCATATCATAGCCGCTGCATCGGGTACATAAATATGCGAATCACGACGTCTCATTTATGCAAACCGCGCGAGTTAATATTGCATGGTATGTTTTACATACTTATTTATAATTTTACGCTTACCGACGTCATGAGGGGAATGAAATTGGGGTGGAACCCCTATCCGAAATAATGAACGCTGTTTACAAAAGGATGTCTTTAAAGGACCAGCAATACAAAAGACTGAAACAGGGTAAAAGGTCTGTATTGGCACATAATTCATCTCGGAGCCATGCGAAAGGTTTTATGGTGTAATATTACTAATAAGGCATGTCAATAATCGTGCGCTCCTCGAAGAGCACAATGAGTCTTCGACCCCGTTCATTATTACATTGATAATATTACCCCTTAGTTAATTTAAGGGGTCACAGTACTTTAACTCGACAAAGCGCGCTATACCATCGTCGTGGGCATATATTCCTCTTCTTTTATCATCGTAACCGATTGCCCATAGTTGATTTATTTGTAAATTTTCATTTATTTTATCCCAATTAAATACCATATTATGTTGTTACTAATCTGAATTTGCAATCTTTATATATATATTTCTTGTGTGCGTGTGTATGTCACTGAACTCCTCCTAACGGCTGGACCGATTTGAATGAATTTTTTTTGTATGCATTTGGGTGGCACCGTGAATGGTTTACATTCACAAAACAGTCCGAAAGTTGGCGCTGGGGTCCGCTAGTTGCTATATAAAACTACCAATGTAGTTATTATTTTATTTTAACGTTGTTTAAAATATTTAAATTGGTTTGATGGCCGTTTGGTGCAGTTTACAGCGACCCTGACTTCAGAATCCAAGGCTCGATACCATAACTGGAAAATGTTTGTGTAAAAGTTTTTCAGCGTCTGAGTGTCTATCTGTATATTATAAGTATTTTTGTATAGTATTCATAAAATAATTCATCAGTAATCTTAGTACCCATAACACGAGCTGCTCTTACTTTGGGGCTAGATGGCGATGTGTGTATTACCGTGTTATATTTATATTTAAAGAATGTATATATTAACATCAGGCGTAACACAGACAGTAATTGATGTTTATAATTTTCTTTTCAAAACCGATACGCTTTAATAAAGAGTAGGGTAAAGGACTTAATACTACGTGTATGCCATCACTTGAAAATTTTTGCAAGATGAGAGAAGGATCTCGTTCGATCCATGATAGTGTCGGAATAATAAACTGTTATATGACCAACAATAAATTGATCAACTGAGCCTGATTGCATTTTTTTATTTGGTTTGTCTCGATTGTTATAGACGCCCCTTTCAACCGCAACCTATATTGGTAAAAAATGCAGAGCTTTGAAGTTGGAACTGGTTTTGTAATGGCATTAAATGTTGCCAATTGTGTTGTACCCAATTCTTTTCTTAACTAAAATGACGGTTAAAAATATAATGCTATCATTTTCTACAAAATGAATCAGAGAAAAAACTCTACTACTATAAAAAATATTACGCGATACCAACTCATGGATTACGATTTTTTTATGCAAGCTTCTTATTTATGTAATAAAAAGTAGTAATAAAAAATGTTGTATCCACTCGAGAAGCAATTACAACATGTTTTTAGGTCAAATTAAACAAAATTATCCGTATGAAATATACAAAATCTATAAATACACAAAGATATGAACAAAATAGAAAAGTGTTTTTAAACTGTATTTCTTTTGACTAAATTTTAACTTCCCCAAAGCGATGTTAAAAACTTGAATACTGTTTACTATGAAAATTGATACTGCTTTTACTGTTTATTTGCTGATATTTACGGACGATTGGCGCAATGGGCAGTGCCCCTCCTTTCTGAGTCTAAGGATGAGGATTCGATTCCCACAACTGGAAAATGTTTGTATGATGAACATGAGTGTTTTTCAGTGTCTGTGTGTTTATCTGTATATTATAAGTATTTATGTGTATTATTTATAAAAATATCCATCAGTTATCTTAGTATCCATAGCACAAGCTACGCTTACTTTGGCGCTAGGTGGCGATCTGTGTAATACCGTCGTTAATATATTCATTTCAGTAATAAAAGCCAAATTCATAGCTCCGAGCTGTAACAGGTACTAAGATTAGTTTTAAGCTCCACGTTCGAACATACTAAAAATTATAGTAAAATAATCGTATTTCGCTATAACAAATAGACATAAGTTTAAAACTGTTTATGTTGAAAAACTAACAAAAATTACGTTTGAAGTCCATACGCCCACAACTAGAACAAACGTTAATCTGTAAAATACAATGAACTCGGAATACGTAAAATCCAATTTAGTGTGTGTTGCTTGGAGTATTATGAGCAACTAAATGTTCTCCGCACACTCACACACACACTCACATTAAGTTCGATTTTCCTGCAATGTCAAACACTTATTTTTCCTCCTCCTTAAGGAATAAATTACATTATTTTTTTTAAATCTGATTCGATTGTCAATTTGCCAAAGTCATAAGTTTTGCGATCAATCAGTCATTTGGTCAGTCAGTTCGTCAGTTAGTCAGTAAGTGAATTTTTTCTTCTTGATATCATTCTTAAATATACAGCATCCGGCTTAGGTAAAAACAAGCAAAGAAGTAAATCAATGTCCGTTTTTTACACAAGTTCCTTGTCCGGGAAAAGTTTAAAACCTGGGTTTTCCCCCAGTGTAATTGATCTTTCAGACTACCCATTAGTGCAGAGAATCACTGACGCTGAAATGGCGCCGTTTAAAGATTACATTTTGCCTCGTGAATATCTAGCTCTCGTATTCTACCTTTACTTCCCTATCATTAAGTTCAATAGGTCAAATAATTGTAAGAAGGAATACCGCAGCAACCGTACGGTTCAAAGCGCGGTCAAACCATCCGCATCTCTCAGCTTACAATTTGCGCAACTAACAAAAGAGGAAGCTTCTAAATTACGTAAGTTTCTACCCTTTCGAATACTCGGCCTTGATTTTCCGTTATACTCTGATAGCAAGACACTCTCTACCACAGCATATAAAGTGTTCTCGTGAAATCCTTTATGAAATGGATGTAAAATTTAACGCTTAAAAATTTTTGCCCAATTGAGTTAGGGACTAGGGAACCATAGAAATGCAGGGACTTTATTTAAATAATTGATAGTGAATCTACAAAACCAGACGGACCAGATTTATTACAGTCCACTCCACAAACATTAGTAATACATTTTAGGGCTGTTGGAGTGGAGTGAAAAACATTTGACTTTTGATACCCAAACGCGTACTAAATAGGACGTTAATTTAAGGTTTTTACATCGATATATGTCGTGGCTGCTAAGTTTTTATCATGAGACTAAAACTCCCATTCGACAAGCTACCTCTCTACAAATATGAGCAGAAATTTAATAGAATTGAAACTCCGATATATAAGAAAAATATAAAATTATTGCTATCGGAGCCGCCGACATGCTGCAACTGAGAAGGCTGTGTATCCTAACTGGGAACGCGCAAATCAATCGGAAGTAAATTAAACCCTTCTTGCATTAAATTACTCTGGTGGTTGTAACATCTATATCCCAATTAAATAAAACTTTTAATATACTCAAGTCAAGATTTGTCATAATATATGATATGTCATACAACAGCATAGTTGTACCTGAGTCCGTTAAAAGTTTTCGTTCAGTTAATGAGAGATCTGTACGTTTATGTAGGATTTATTGAGTGTGACTGTACCACAGCTTCAGGCGGGAAAGCCCAGTACCGCAGTCGCGCGAAGCGGTCGTCGTGTAATGACGCGCACCGCTCAGAACCCGAATCGATATCGCACCGTACCTAATACACACTTTTATTAAGTAAAACATTTTACGACAGTTTGGAAACTTTTACTACGAGCATACATTGTTGTAATACAGGCGCGTACAATTGAAAAAAAAAAGTATTTCATTAAATTATCAGACACATTAAACAGCTGTTCCATGAAACGATGCCTCGTGTTAAATAGTTTCGGATTTGTTGCAGCTATTTTTAAAGTTTGTGTGTTAAATAAAAAAACTCGGCCAGATTAAAAGTCGAGAATAGATTTTGTCGTTAAATAATTATGCGGTTTTTGTTACAAACGTATGATCACATTAGCGAAACATGAAGTCCGCTCAAAAACTTTGTCCCACTGAATATTATGTCAGAATGTCAATCCGCCGACTAAGGGGATATTGCTTCTTCTACGAACGTTAGCAGCTTTAGAGGCGTGCGTTGGGAACAAAGTAAATTAGATCTTTTTTACAGATAGTACGACTTTACTTGGCTGTAGGTTTTTACCAAGGATTACATACGACATCTTCAAAGTTTTTCTTTTTTAACAAACGAAAAAATATTTTTCTATCGAAATAATAATGATAAACTCAAATTATTTTTTACATTAAATATAAGCCGTCTAACTGTTCACTTATGGGTATGGCACACATGATGCTGGCGCTATTGCTCCTTTGAGTTGCTAGACTTAGACGTTCGGCTAAACAAGCGCCAGCTCTGGTGACGAGAGATCAGAATACAGTTGTTGGGTGAATAAGGAAATATAAGGGAGAATGTGCAGCAGCGTCCTTTACCTTACTACTATACTCTAGGCTTCTACTGCCATCACTGAGGCCTTAAGAGAACAATGAGGCCTTTAAAGACACATGAGGCTTTCAGTCCAGCCGTTGTCAGGCTGTTCATGATTATATGACTACTAAGTTTTACGTTGAATTATTTTAATTTCAAATTCAGGGTAACGGGTTGAGAATTTTATCGTTTATTGCATATGAACTAAATAGGAGGAGTTCTTGTGGACAACTAATCTTTGTAGTATTTCTAGGAAATTTTGTATTAACTTTTTGGCTGTCATTTTCCGTGTAAAAATAAATATCTCCTGAATACTCTGGTATCGGAGCGATACTTGCCTCGGCATTATGTGATCAGTATTGTAAATGCTATAGAAATCAGAAATAAATAATATTATCTCATAAAAAATACACATTGTTCATTGTATTAGTCGAATGAAAACGAAACTTTTATTTCGTTCGTAGGCAATACGACGCGGTGGGTTGGAGGCCAAAGGTGGTATATAAATTATTCGATTTCTTTTCAATTCAACGGGAGGCGAATTCTTCGCTAGACAAAACAAATATTAATTAATTAAGTGCATAACAGTATTAATAAACAGCGCTAATAATTCACATAGGTACTTATTATGTACATGCGTGTCAAAAGACCTCTAAACTTATAATTCGCGCGTTTAAAAAATTTAAATGAAACATCACTAACGAGCTAGGCAAACCGAAATGACTTGCCGCGAACGTGGTACGGCTTTTCATTTAAACTTCAATAAAATACATAGAAAGACTCATTTTGATGAAGACACCAAAAAGACACGCCCGACGTCCTCATCACGACACTGGGTGCGTGAGCTATTTCCATGGATTTTTTATTTTGTTTCAATGAAGAAACACCATGGTGGTGCTATGATCGTCCGGGCCACATAATTTTGGGGCATTTATAAAACATGTGTAGACTCGTAGATTGTTTCATTTTAATTTTTTAAACGCGTGATTTAAATAAAATAGAATAAATCCTTAGTTTTTATTTTTAAATCTTTTTTTATTTATTTTTATTTATTCTTAAAAATAATTGTTTTATAAATATAACCTAAAATAAACTATTTAAAACTAAATAAAATCTAAAACGTCCTCGAAACCACCGCAGCGAGGCACAGTTCCTAAGATGCTGGCAGCATTGCCCCTTTGGATGGCCAAACTAATTCGTTGGCCAAGGTAACTGCCCGCTCTAGGATCACCGGTAGACATAACCCTTTTCGATAATTTGAGATAACAGATATTACTGCATAAGTTATGCTTTGTCGGTTATTCATCTTTAGCTAGAAGTTTAGTAACTAAAGGATAAGACTTACTAAACGGCTAAATATGTGTAAATCAGTGTTCAGGGTACCAGGGTTGCATGAGTAACTAGCTTTACGTCGAGCGTGTGCGAAGGTCGCTGCGTGCGTCGCTGGCAGCCAGCGCGGGCGCGTCGTCTTGTGACGTTCCTCAGTAGCGTCGCGCCTCTCTGAGGACATGTTAGTACCATGGATTACCAATGCGTGGTCGTGTATACTGTCATCAACATCGCGCCGCCCCGGCCCGAACAATCGCCGGACACTTCCAACGGCTGCTTGGAATGGATTAAAAATAAAATGAAAAGGTTAGTTTTCAAGGTTCTGGGTGTGATTGGAGAATTTTTTATTTATATTAAATGTTGCAAACAACGGGTGAGTTTCTTGCCGGTTTTCTTTTCGGTCGGATCTGTCTGCCGAACCGGTGTACATACACTACAAACAGATAGACTTCACGTTTCGAAAGGCCTTATAGTATTTATATTAGTCCTACTTAAAATACATTTTGAATTTAATTTAATTTATTACATTACCTACTGGTAGCAGAACTTTATAACGTTTGGAGATTCCCGGTATTGAACTGATTATACCAGACAATCTCCCGGGCGCTGTGGTGTGATGAGTGAGGGGCCCGGGATCGATACCTGCAGAGCCAATTTGTAAAGTAACAGTTTCTGAAATTTCTCTAAATAAAGGCCACTTACCGAAAAATACCTGCCGCCAGTGTTTTCGTGCTATGTCGCATAGGAACCGATTTGGTCTATGTGCTTAATATAGAATAATATGAATTTCGTCATAGAAAACCCAAATCTGAATAGAATTGGGTTTTGCATACCAACTGATATTTGTTTGCAATACTGAATGGTTTTTAGATTTCTATTAAAGTCAAAGTTAAATAATAAATTTAAAGTTAAAGTCAAATATTTCTTTATTCAAATAGGCACATAGGTCGCACTTTTAATGCGTAGATTACAAACAAAATGTATACATAGCAGTGAGTAGTGATGGCGATAACTACATTCGTAACTTTTAACACGTAATGCAGTGTGGTGGTAGAGCAATGTACATCACACCTTGGCTCCTCAGCAACACTTTAAGAAGCACTCGGCCACCTGGGCGGCCTGCTAAGCTTCTGGAAAGAGCTTGAGTGATCCAGCGGTGAGCCGAACCAGCGGCCACACGTACAACGGACGGTTCAGGCAAACCAAGTACGGAGAAAAGAAAAGAAAAGTAAAAGAATTACATTCGTTAAACTAAAACTAAAGCTACGAGGGTTAGAAACGCGCCCTGGCCTGAGAAGAATAGGCATTATGAATAATTTTGAAAAACTGCCCTGGATGTTCGAGAGTATCCACCACAATCAGAACATATCTTATCTAATTTAATTGTTTTGTTGATATAAATATTTAAATAAATTATTTCCCGCGAAAACGCTCAGCGGGTGTCATGGCTGCACTCGTGACGTCACAGGCAAATTAGAGCTATCTGCCTTAGTAAGTCCTTGTTCCATAGCTGAAGATTATTGATTTTGGATTATAATACAAAACTGAGTGACTGATAGTTTGAAAAACGCAAATAACAAGTGCAGCGATTTCTAAAACACAAGCGGTACTTAATTGTGTTTATATAGAATTGACGTATTTCGGCGCTTCTTGGCTGATCGTTTTTATGCAGTTTTATTTACGAGTATTAAAAATAAACACCAATCCACTTAGAATATTAATAAACATACGTGTTTGAAATACATGAATCATATATAATTAATCAAATAAAATATTTTAGCGATTCTTTGTCACTGTCATCATGCCTATAATTACGAAACATCCTTGTTTCTGATCCCGTGATCTGCAGTCGAACATGCTTGCCACCCCGCCACCTAACCTACGAGGTAAAATATATTACGTATAATACACATAATAAATATAATACATGACATGATATGATATTGTATGAATTGAAATAATCAAGTTTACTAATGGAATGCATACATACATACTCATCATTTCAATATATTGTTGTACGCCAGAAGTGGTTGGACGCATGTCTAATCACAATAAATAAATATTTAACGATACAAAAATTACAACCAATGGAAAATAAACTTTTTTCATATTATATTTAGTACAGGCAATTGAATTTCGACAATCCAACTATAACGAGATAAAATGTGCATAATAGCAGATAGAGTTAAACGCGGCATTGCACAAATTTATTTAATCAGTAGTTAATGAAAATTTCATAACGAACCATGAATTCCCGCCTACTCTAAAGTATAATTTTAATAAGTAATCTATATCATTAGTACACGTACACATACAATTATACACAAAAATTTACAATGTATGTATATCTAATCTGTCTGTTTGTATGTTTAATAACATTACATTACCATTTAATTCGAATTTAATGCGTTACGAAGAAAATAAATTCATTAACATCCCATGTTACCAGGGCTTCAGATCGATGACCACGTACAAACTGTATTACCTAATATCAAAATATTTTCAGTACCTTGGTAGTAGCTGAGCTTTTTTAACAGCGCTCCTCTGAGGAAGTACTACCGACATACTTATTTCTGCCGCTAATCAGTATTGTTGCAATACTGTGTCCCTATGTGGATTAATGAACCTTGCGAAAATTTGCTGTTCTCGATACACCATTCTCTCTCAAATATTTTTTAATAAGCAAAGTTTTTATGTTTAAAAATTCGCGAAGTGGGCGGCTATTCTCGGTAGTCAAATATGATTGGTTATCTATACAAATAAAAAAAACTCTGTCTGTTTGCATAGTCAATATTGTTTGTCATTCTTCGTGGCTTAGTGGTAATGCTGTGGCTAATGTGGTAACCTTTAAAAACATGCAGTATATTAGTAGATAATTTTTTGTAGGTTAATTCTTTTTAGGGAATTTACCCCTAGAGATTGAGGGGTAAAAGTCCTATTTTTTTTAATTCAAAGATTGTTAAAATCTGCATAATTTTAAATAAAAGTAACCAAAGGTCTATTTTGAGAAAATTTTACGTGTTATATGGACATAATTTTGGACAAACGTTAACTAGATTCGAAATATACGAAATATTAAATCAAAAGAAGCATATTTATTTGTACATAAAAACAAATTCAAAAAAATTTAAGTGTTTAGTTATGACAACCCTATTGTAGATAAAAGACCGACACACGCATAATACCAAAACTACGCGACATATAACGAGTAACATGATTTTAATTTTGCATATGATGTTAGTGCTGTATCTGATTTCTAACAGTAAAAACTATGGCTGTGGTTTACCCAAAACTATTAGGTTTTCGATTTCACAGATAAGTCTCAGAGGTAGTAAAAGACTATTATTTTGGTTTTCATTTACACATTGTATTAATTGGAATGACAAAGTAGCACAATTATAAAAGCGTCCTCTTTGTGGTTTATTACTACCCTCAGACATATTATTTAAAAAGCTGCTCTGGGGTGACATTATATTCTATGCCGTGTAGCATAAATGCTGCAACAGCGTAGAAGTTGTTCAGTAATAAATTAAAACATAAATTCGTAATCGTTAATCTATTTTTTTTAAATAAATTTTAAATATATCAATTATGATGGAAAAGTACAACATTAAAATAAAATATACTGGCTTAAAATATTTCCAGTTTTTCTTTTTCCTCTTATAATATTATTCCTAGGCACCTAGGTACTCCACAAGTTTATCGCCTATTCTGTTGCTATGAAATGAATTTGCCAAATTAAATTGTCGCCATGGCAACAAGTAATTGCTACTTCCGCTTACACGCTCGTTTCTCTTTTTGTGAGCTCGTTTCTCTTTTGATGATAATAAGGATAACTTCATAATATGTTATCAAGTAGTTTTTCCTACTTATAGTCAGATAGAAACTAATTTCACGAAGAACTTTTGCAATAAAGAGCTAAAGAACCTTTTGAACTCATTCCGCTTTGAGAACTATTCTTAGAAATAATCCGCTTTCATAGAACTCATATTGATTTCAAGTGAAGCATTGTTTGCAATAAAAATATTACATTTGATCGGAAAATTAGAAACGTTGTGTATACCTAATACTTTAACAAACAGATACTTATTTTATTTACTAGTAATATTTATGGTCCTGTGCCGTGTGGTGACCGCAGATCAGAATACATTTGTCACCACTCCCTGGGTATCCATTGGCTGAGTGGAGAATAACGAAGAATGGAAGCAACGTCGTCGATTCTTCAACTACGATCTACTCCAATCACAAACGCGTCTGCTAGCAATTTTTAGTCTGTATAGGCTATTCTGTGGTCTGGTATTGGCTATTGATGATGATATTATCTAATGCCCATGAGGGTTGGCGGACTTAGTAGTACTCTTACTTGGTCTGTACGCACAAAGTTACGCCCTTGGACCAACGTTCTGCCCGCATCATCTTCTACATCATTGTGTGAATGATGTTTATTTATTTATTTACACTATTTGCACACAGACAGAAGCAGTATACAAAAGGCGGGCTCATCGCTTAGTAGCGATCTCTGCCAGGCAACAAAGGGCTAACAGACTGCCGGTTGTGAATTATTAAAAAAAAGTTGAAGATGATGCGGAGACAACGTATGCACAAGACCGTGGAATTCAGAACTACGTACATAATCCGTCTTGCCGCACAGTGTTCCGCGTTAGATCTTCCATTCCTCGCAATCTTTCGGCGCTAAATGCACTGCTGACAGAGTCACCTCAATGTGACACATTTGTGGATTCTTGGAACACCGCTGTTACCAGCTTACAGTACTGTGAGAAATGCAATTGCACCATATTTCTATAGATTCTGAAAAACTCGATTCGAAGATTAGAAGACTTTTTACTAAAACTACTTTTTATTTTTTGCATGGAAACGAATAAAAAGTACAAGGCAAAATAAAAATTATTTTATGACAGTGATTATCACTGACTACGTATACTTCTTCTAAGAGCTGTCCTGTATCTAGCACTGTTATTGTTATTTTAAGGAAGTTTTCACGGAGCTCCTCCGAAGGCAACAGGACCAAGTGATGAGTCTTTGTTTGTCGAAAGCGAACGCAATAAATGTTAGCCGTTCAACCTCAGTTATATACAAAGGTCACAATATTGCAGTCAGTGCGATACCACTGTTTGCCCTTAGATCCGTCAGATCAGTTACCAAACCAGTTTGCCAGATACTCTACCCACCACCCGCCCACTACTGTAGTTTTGATTTAGAAAAACCTTTTTTTTTGTTCCACCACAAGATAGCCCTTAACTGTAATCTCACCATCACCTAACATTAGTAGTAACATATTATGTATATATGAATAAACAATTCAAATTTGAATTTAATTTCACAGTCTAAGATGGAGCGGGCTAACCTGTTAGGGAGTATGTAGTGACATCATATTGTAAATCGCATAGCGGCGCGTTTTCGTCAGTAGAATGATAACTAGCCGCGGCCGAAACGTTCCACGAGACCAGACTAGAATATCTGAAATAATTAATTCGCAAATCCCCTCTGCTGGGTATCTAACTCGGAACCAACAATTTAAACCAGGGCTCTCACCGCTGCGCCAGAGCGGTCGACAAAATAGTGAAAATCAAATTTAACAATATCTATATTCAACTACATAGATGGAATGAATGTTGAATATTTTCTTTGTCAATTTATTTGATGTGCAACGTATTTCACCGGATTCACTGTCAAATTAATACTGTACCGTGTTACATAAGAGGTCAGCCATACATTTTAAATGAAGGAGTGCACATTGAACATCGCGATGTCAAACAGACAGTTTAGGCAGACCGTCAGACAATCAATAATAAATGTATGGCACGAGGCTTTGGACAATGTAAAGTTGGAATTGACTGAAATTACATAGCACTTAAACAATTACAAATTCATATATGGTTCAATGCAGGCGTTGGTGTTCTAGATTTTAATTATTCATTTCCTACACGGCTGGATCGATTTTGTTTAGAGCGGGGTAATTTGGTACTGTTACTAATATCTATAAACTATTGCAATCATCTTTAATACACTTAAACAAAACATAATATATTCAGTTTATAGAACCTACTTCATACACGCTAGCCCCCACGCAACGTTGTTGGCGTATTAATCAACCTTAAGCGACAATTAATATTGCGATTTTTTTTTGAACTTCGAAAGGGCAAAAATTATAGAACTACCTGGAAGCTGTCAAAAGGAATAATTATCCCGATTTAAAAAAAAACATTAATGCTTCGCTGCTATTGGTCCTATTGTGATTTAATATAGCCTATAGCTTTCGTCTGATAAATAGACAATCCATCAGAAAAAGATTTCTGTCAAACGGTCCAGTAGTCATTGATATTAGCGCGTTTAATCGAAAAACTCTTCAGCTTTATAATATTAGTAATTTGTAGATTTCCAGCATGCAGCACAGCACCACTGAATTAGTAGTAGAGCTATTTGTGACAGAGCTCGCCTGAGGAACTACTGCTACCAAGTTTGTTTCTGCCGCTAAGCAGCATTGTTGGAATGTTGTTTTCCGGTCTAAAGGACAAAGTTGCCGGTATTTTTACAAGCACATGAGACTTAACACCTACGCCTCAAATTGATGGACACAGGGCGGCATGTTGCAGGACGTGCTCCTTGCATACCCTATGAAATGTTGCTCTGTTCATAGGCGATGTTTTTCCACTTACCAGGTGGGCCACCTCCTTCCGAACCAAAACAAACAATAACTTCTCCAACAAACAATTATTTAATGTTAAACCACCTTGTTAACATGATAATTTTTATATTCGCGAGCTCTACTGTTTTATTGTAACTCAAAATAACGAAGTACTTGCTATGCACTCACGCCGTCCGGAATATGGCAACTTAAAAGCCACGTTATTAAATACACAGCAGTAAAACAGCTGACCTCAATTAATATAAAAGTGGCCAGTGAGTGGAACGCAGAATATCACATGAGAGCCGTAAAATAAGATTTTGCTAGATTACCCTTCAAAACAAATTAAACCGACCTAAAAATATCACCCTTAAATCGTATGCAGTGTGACAAAAAAACTATCTAATTATGGCTGGAAAAGTTAACGATACGTTAACTTTTGCAGCCATAGTTTATATTTAAAAAGCATAGTTTAAAATAATATGCAATCCTACTTTTACACTTTTGCTTTTGTTTTTCATCGGTCTTTTTACACACATTGACTTTTTTCTAATTATAGTCGTAGTGTTTATTTATAGTAGTAATGTATATTTATAACCAAACAACATAACGGAACTAAGTAGCTAAAATTTTGGGAATGCTACATCATCACATGATTTAACGTTATGGATTAAACGATTTAAGTTCCGTTCTCAACACACAATGTTAATATATTTCAAACTTAAGTTCACGCACGTGTACGGTGCGTGTGTTTTTGAAGTAAAACTTCTTTAGGCGCGACTAGGGAGTAGCTCAGATTTTTTCTGACGGAAGTAACGCTTACGTCAGCAAAACGTCTGTCTAGTTTCCGCTACTTAAAAATAATAATTTGGATTGGTCGTAAGTATATGTCATATACTCCACGCTTCTTGACTTATACGCCAGCTAGTGGCAAATATCATAATCAATTAGGATTATTCATTATCAAACGGATCAATTGTGAATAGAAAAGTGAATAAAAATTCAACAGTTTTAAAAAAACTATTTCAAATTGCAAAGATTTTTGTAAATCTCTAAAAATACTCGTTTATTTATTACTTGTGTAATAAAAAAAATATTAATAAATTGTCTAACGCTTGCGACATTCAATAATATTCAATGACAAATATAATTATATATTGACATGTGCTGATCTAACCTACAATTTTCTACTCCCAATTAACTCTATTTAACAAATGAAAATATTCATAAAATGTGAAAGTGATATTAATGAATTTTTAATAGAATATAAATTGAAATAGTGAATAATAAGTGAAATGGTAGAGTCCCAGAAAAATTTTACTCTTTCATTAATAAATAATAATAAAAGTATTACTTCAATCGCGCGTGAAGGTTACACGCACACACTTTTTATTTTTAACCTGTACTAAGAGAAAGCAGGCATGGGCCTGATGTGTAATGTTAATAGGCTAATAATAATTTTCTTATTCAGACCCTTAATCTAGTAAGGATGAAATTTCGGACGGATCTTTAATTTATACCAAAATGATTGTTTTAGCTTAGATAAGTTATAGCATCTTTTAATGAGCAAATTACTAGCAAATGAGTAAATATATAAATACCTTCCAATGTAAGAAACACTATTCTTTTCTTCCATACATTTTTTGGCTTGAAAATGTGCAGATATAGCACCCATATTGTTCGGAAGCTTTGAAAAGTAAGGCAGCTTACATAGTAGTATAAACAATTCAAAGCTTGAGATTATTCAGATCAAAGGGATCCTAAGATAACATTAATAACTAAATAAACAATACATAAAAATACGACGTAATGAATCTCCTTTAAATATATACTCGTGGCAAACAAGAAACATCTTTTTACTGCCAGCAAAGATTTATTTTATTAGGTTCGAGTACGAAGCAGCACTTTTGATATCTTCAAATGAAATAAACAGAATTTAAACCAACTATTACGGCGCGATACAGAGATCTACTTATATCGAACAATTTGAAGATTGATTTATTACCTCACGCTTAGTCATCGATAGATTTTTAGGACTGTCTCTAATATTCAGCCAGAGAATATTCGACAGAGGCATTCAATACTAGTGGTTTCCTGGATTGGAAGTATTCTGCAAAATTATGCAATACCGGTTTAGCTGTGAAGCCGATAGGTAACAAAGGCAATTTTTTTTAATCCTGGCATTGATACCCTGATTCTTTTACGAGACTAAAGGTATATTTTGTACACTTTTTAGGATACTATTCACGGTGATTTTTTGGTCGAATACTGATATTTCAACCAAATGTAGTAAAATAAAAACTGAAATTACTTTTATAATTTAAGTTATACTCGACGACTCCTCGAATATAGTGAGAAAATGCGAAAAACAAACTTGGTCATGTCACGATCTTAATCTTTGCCATCGTATTGTTTCAGAGCAATTGCTGCAGTTTACCTCCAGTCGCTGAAGCTGTCACCAAACAATGGAGTCATACTCGGACACTTGGCATGCCTCTATTACAAGGAAGGCTTAGTAGATCTCGCTATTGAAACCTACAGACAAGCAATCGAAATGGAACCCAATTTTCCGGATGCGTACTGTAACCTTGGCAATGCACTCAAAGAAAAAGGCCAAGTAGAGGAAGCCGAAGAGTGTTACAACATGGCACTGCGTTTATGCCCAAACCATGTTGATACACTGAACAATCTCGCAAATGTAAGAAGGGAGCAAGGCAGAATCGTAGAGGCTACAGAATTGTATATAAAAGCTTTAGAGGAGTCTCCCAGTTTTGCGGCGTCGCATAGCAATTTGGCATCGCTTTTACAACTGCAGGGTAAGCTTGCGCAGCCTAAAATAAACCTTCTATTCTTCTTCTATTTTATTGTCACTTTGAAAAACATCAACATCAACAAACAACTCATTGTCTTTCAATCCCCGTTAGGATAAGCTTATGTTAATCCCTTTGTAATTTTCCAAGTGCCTAACCAACAGACAGACAAACTGAATATTTAAAAATATAAATTTGGTAAAAGTCTTTATATCATGAACCGACACTTCAATTATATTAATTTAAGCGAAATATATATTAAATTATGAAGCTGACGAAAAGTTGCGGTATGACGTTGACGCGTCTTACAGCAAAGCATTGCAAATGTTTGTATGCCTTTAGTGTGTGTGTTTTCCCCTAACCTTTTCAGATTCATAACCGTATGTCCTAATCCGCATTTAGTAGCAGATAATTTAATTAATTAACTAGGATTTTTGGATTTCTGATTTTATTATAATGATAAATGAAATAAAAAATATATTTCTAAGCTTACCATGAACGACAAGCTTTCGGTAGATTCTTAGGGGTGATATAAGATATTACCTAACATAATGTATTTTTTTTCTACTACAAGTTAGCGCTTGATAGCAGTCTAAGAGAGCGACATCGTTGCATGCCACATGCCTCCTTGGCTGCATTCAAGGTTGTGTACGGCGGGCGGACAATCTAAAACGCCTTTGGAAGAGTATACCTATCTAGGCTCTCAAATATGCAATGATGGGAGCTTAGTTCTAGAAATCAAGAAACGCATTGCAATGGCAAAAAGCGCCATCACACGCCTTACGGGAATATGGAGGAATCGTTATCGAAGCAACAATACCAGTTGATAGAACGAGATCGAGAGAACAATACTAGTCGTCTAGTCCGTGCTTTGTCCGTGCATCTTCCCTATTTTCATTATGGCGAGAGAAAGATAATAGATGCGTTCGAGTTGTGGTGCTAGATGACTTTTTGGACAGCCGAGCGCACAAGCGTGTCTATCTTGGCACAACTAGGGGTAGAAATTCGACTTTCCTCAATATGCTACCAACATCTGCTTTCGGACATACCATGCGACGTGGGGATGAGAGTTTAGACAAAATGATTATAACGAGAAACACCTAAGGCAAGAGACCAAGTCTCATGCCGTTCAACAACAATTTAGGTAGACCAGCTGAGACACAATTTAACACCATTGGTAGGCTTGCCTCGGATAGAAGCGGTGTTAGCAACTGGTCCGAGTGGGGTTGCAATTACACCATGACCACAATGTACAGCAATAAAGGAGCGACTATAGCGACATAGAGAGAGTGTACTTTACTTTTTTTACTATTTATTATATAATCATAATCATCACTTCGACCGATTGAAATCCACTACTGGACATAGGTCTTTTCTAGAGAGTTCCAAGTCCTGGGCCGCTTGTTTCCAGCAGCTACCAGCGACTCGTTTGATGTCGTCAGTCCACCTCGTTGGGGGCCGACCAACGCTGCGTTTACTTTTGCAGGGCTGCGTTTACCTGTGCGGGTTATTACATACATATTATTTATGTATACAATGTGTATGTATATAAATTATTTACAGGTTGTGCATAACCTTACTTTTTGAGCTGTGTTTTATGCCATATTTGGCCTCGAGGAGACCGCTGTGTGTCGATAAGGCCGCAAAATTGTAGTCATTGTGTGTATTTTTATGTCGTGTTCATTTATGCTCGGAAGTGATTGGCTCCACAAGATAAATTCTTGCTGGCATCTTGGTAAAGTCTCATTTCTAAGCCCGTCAAACAGTTTCAGAGGTGCTTGTTAAGCTAGGTATTTGTAACTTATAAACTCTTTATTTACGACTAAATAGAACATACAAATTTACAACGTACATTAAATAACAGTTTTACGTTGATTATAAAGCTTCCATATGATTACATATTTGATGCTTAAAATAGCCTATGGTAATGTAATTATCCAATGACATGGTGAACTCCATTAGCATATGTTAATATACTCGTAAGTGCGTTATAATTGGCATTTCACGGACCACTTTACTTCATAATACAAAAGCGAAATAAGTTTGATTAGTTTTGTTTATTTGTAAAACAGATATCGATCTGCTGATTCAGTAAAACTTAATTGGCGGGTCTACAATTAAAGCTGTAATTCCAGTCTGTACCACGGGAAAAGTGATAGCACTTTTCTTTTCAAATCATGTGCAACAGAATTGACAACTACAACAAAATCGGATCAGACACTGCTTGCTTTCTGGAGGCGGATATAAATATTTTAAGTACGACTGCCCGAAAAAGGAGTAAATATTTTCAGAATTCATATTGTATGTATATGTTTTTTTTTCCAACCATAGCTTTTAAATACTTAAAAGTTAGAATCCTTACATCGTCCCGAGTGATAAAGAATAATATTTAATTTATTTAATGGTGGCGGTATGACGGTATTTTAAATCATCGCTCATCTTCGGGAAACGTTATATTATAACATTTTCATTTTATTAAATTACAGGCAAACATGCAGAAGCTTTGGACCATTATAAAGAAGCGATATCGATTCAACCCCAGTTCGCTGATGCATACAGCAACATGGGAAATACTCTGAGAGAATTGCAAGACACCCGGGCAGCTTTAAGCTGCTTTAAAAAGGCTACAGAAATAAATCCGCTATTGGCAGATGCGCACTGTAATCTAGCCAGCATACATAAAGATTTGGGAAATATCAGTGACGCTATCCAATCATACAAAACGGCATTGAAAATTAAACCAAACTTCCCAGATGCCTTCTGTAATTTAGCACATTGTCTACAAATGATCTGTAATTGGGAAAATTATGAAGACCGAATGTACTTAATTTATTTAATAGTTGAAGATCAGGTATCAGGTGGTAAAAACTTATGCTCTGTACACCCACATCATTCGGTTCTATACCCATTGACAAATAAATCAAGAAAAGAAATAGCAGCCCGGCATGCCAATTTGTACCTAGAAAGAGTTAGAATGTTTGATAGAACTTTATTTCAATTCCCAAAAAAATTATCAGGACGATTACGAATTGGCTACGTTAGCAGTGATTTCGGTAATCATCCCACTTCTCACCTAATGCAATCCATACCAGGCATGCATAATCGAGCAGACGTGGAAGTATTTTGTTATGCTTTAAATCCAGATGATGAAACCGCATTTCGTAGGAAGATAGTAAGAGAATCGGAGCATTTTGTTGATTTATCTCTCGTAAAATGCAACAATGAGGCTAGCGAAATTATTAACAGAGATAAAATTAATATATTAGTCAACATGAATGGTTATACCAAGGGATCACGAAATGAAATATTCGCATTAAGGCCTGCTCCCATACAAGTTATGTGGCTGGGTTACCCTGGTACAAGTGGCGCTGATTATATGGACTACTTCATAACAGACGAGATCTCAAGTCCAATGTCGGCCTCAGAAGATTTTAGTGAAAAGTTTGCTTACATGCCCTATACTTACTTTGTTGGTGATCATAGACAAATGTTCCCTCATTTGAAAAAGCGATTTAACATTAAAATAAGAGGTGAAAAAAATCGCAGCGAAAATATGGCTGTTATAAATGCAGCCCCGTTTATTGATATGGATGCTCTTTTTCGGGTGAAAAAATATGATGATATTGTATCTTTTGGAATTTTAGAACCAATTTATGTATCTTTTAATGACATTTACATTCCGAGGAGTGATTTGGAAGCAGCAATAAAGCAAAGAAAAGATCAGGTAATTAAAACTAAATATTGTAATCTACTGTTTCCATATTACGGTATTTTAACTTTTTTTTTCTTGTTACAGGTTTATATAAATAATGTGTTAGTGGACAATGGCAAATATATTTATCAATTCAACAAGACGATGGGTTCAGGGGAAGAAGTTTATGACAGTATTATATTCACATCAAGACATCAATATGGTATCCCAGAAAACGCAATAGTTTATTGCAATTTCAACCAATTATATAAATTGGATCCCATACTAATGACTGTTTGGGTGAACATTTTAAAAAGGGTGCCAAATAGTGTTCTTTGGCTTTTGTCTTTCCCTAGCGCCGGTAAACCAAATTTACAGGAATTTGTGCACAAATGTGGTAATTATTTTATATGATCTGTTAAGTATGATTTAGAACTTGGTTCTCTTCCAATAAATGTTAAGCATATAAAAAAAATGTTTTGTTTCAGGTCTACCTTATAATAGAATTATATTTTCGAAAATAGCCTGTAAAGAGGAACACGTACGTAGAGGCCAACTGGTCGACGTTTGTTTGGATACGCTTTTGTGTAACGGACATACTACAGCTTTAGATATTTTGTGGACTGGCACACCCATGGTAACCTTGCCAGGAGACACTCTAGCCTCAAGGTAATTGTTTGTTATTTTTTTTAGTAACTAATTTCTTCAAAGTGTATCTTACGAGTAAATATGAAAGGACTAGCTGTAGCCGTGAATTTTTCCTCCTACAATTCCTAACAAAATGAATTATTAAGAAATTTTCAGATGACAAATTAACGAAAAATGTCCTTTATTCCCATCACAAACATACATATAGGCACACTTTCACCGGATTTATTAAAATAGGTAATTTGTCTTACACCCTCTACTTTAACATAAGGTTGATTTTCAATGTTTAGGCAGACATTTTATAAAAAAATCACTTAAAATCTATTAGTCTTTGAACACCCACTTAAAATCTATTAGTTTTTGCTTCGTTATTTTTTAGCCGACGCTTATGCCACGGAACAAACCTAAGATTTTGCTAGTGGTCAGTCTTAAAAGATTTGCATACAATTCTATATGCAAAACTTTTAAGGTTAAGCAACGTTAAACTTTTTTACCGCTAAAGACACTTTCAATGCACATAGAAGTACTACATATATAATTTTTTTGCAATACATTCAAACAGCAGGATCAGATCCATGTGAAAGCCTATATTGGTGATATGAATGCGAGATTTCGTAAATATCTAGCAAAAGTAATATTATCATGACTTTTGTCATGATAATATTACATCAAAAAGGGTTTATCGTAGAGTTTTTGCAATTTCAAAATAGAATTAAACAAAATATTTAACAATTTAAGGTTGTGTTGAATATTATGGGCTTTAAATATGTAAAAAGAGATGTCATAGGATCCATGAGCTTTTTGAAGTTCTTTTGGTGCGTTAGGGAAAAATGTTTTAACTAAATTTTTAATACGCGCACACTGTTATAACAAAACTTTTAGTAGTAATAGTATATAACATTTCTATTTTAAATCATAACACAGATTTAAATATTTGATTTGCATTCCTTTTTATTTGTCACTGACACAGATCCATTATCCATACAGATGGATCAGTTAGTTCAAAGTTCGTACTTTGAAATTCAAATTTATAACTGTGCAGAAACATTTAACATAAGATTTACGGAATATGTTATGCCTCAACAATAGCCATGCAATACTATGTAAATAACAATAAAACACATGAAAAATTAGGTTACAGCGAACTAGGCAAAGCTAGTCAAGTACAATTAATTACAATTCAAAGTCGGATGTTTTGAAACAGAAAATAGAATAGAATAGAAAAACTTTATTGCAACACAATAATAGTACTTAGTGCTAGGGTGCAAAGGCGGCCTTATCACTAAAAGTGATCTTTTAAAAGCAACCTGAGCGTGCGAAGCCGATAAAAAAGTGGAAAGTGGGTGGTGCATAAAGGATGCTACAAAAAATTAAATATGCCACATTAACATAACAGCTACAAAAATACTGATATAAATTTGTATGTACTATAATAGACATTTATGATATATATTCAGGCTATTATAATCTTACATAATACTCAATTACATAGATGAGTAATAATTTAGCTAGAGATTATAAAACACAGATTAGATTATAAGACAAAATATGATTAAGCTATAGATTTTGTGCTAGCCAGAAAAAAAAGTGCTGTCATCCGCGAGAAAAAATCATTTGATGCACCATACACACATATTAAAAATAAATGAAAATAATTTCATTTCATTCAAGAAATAAATTCATTTCCTAACAAGCAGCAATTTATATACAAGCCAATGCTGCCAGCATCTTAGGAACTGTGCCTCGTTTCAGTGGTTCCGAACACGTTTTAGTTTTTATTATATTAATATTAATATTTATCATCATCATCATCATCATCATCATCATCATCATCATCATCATAATCATCAACCCATCACCGGCCTACTACAGGGCAAGGGTCTCCTCTCAGAATGAGAAAGGTATAGGCCCTAGTCTACCACATTGTGTAAGTGCGGATTGTCGTTACGCGAGTACGCTATGGAGAGTTCTCAGGCATGCAAGTTTCCTCACGATGTTTTCCTGCGCCGTTTAAAGCAGTTGATATTTAAAATGCTTAAAATAAATGAAAACGCACATAACTCCGAAAAGTTAGTGGTGCGTGCGTGTTCGAGTTCGGTCTCCATGAAAGGAAAGCCGAAGCCTTACCTTAAGGTTTTATCGCTTGATGAAAATAATATTACATTTTTGAAAATAAATAAACTTATCATCTTAACAAGCATATCTGTATAAGACATGAAATATATATTTGGATAACACGATAAAATATTATTTAAAAAAACGTTCATGTTTTCAGGGTCGCCGCATCACTACTTAACACACTAAACTGTTCTGAGCTGGTAGCTAAAGATTTGTTAAACTATGAAGAAATTGCAGTGCAGCTGGGAACTGATCATGAATTGTAAGAACACTTTTATAGTATGAATTATTTTATCAAATGGAGTAATCCTACTAATTTTATAAAACGGCTCATTGATCAAATATGAATTCAAAGATTCGAATACTTGATAAGGAAACATATAATTCCCATAACTTAGTACTGGTATTAATATAATAATAATTTTGCTGAGTGAAAAGAAAATTAAAATACCGCTACGTTTTACTTATATAATTTTAACTAATAGAATATGGACTATCTTATACACATGCAATCCGAATTATTTAACGTGTCATTATAAGTTTTTTCAATTGTTTCGTTACCTTCAAATGGTACTAATTCCGTTTGCTTTTAATGTTACATTACTCAGGTAGAATTAAATATTACGTTTACAATTTCGTTGATCATTCTATTTTTATCAATTACGTGCTTAAAATGAGATTGCTATTTCAAAGAGATTATTATGCCATGTGCGTTCAGCATAACAAAAAGCAGCTGCTGCGAATTCGTTATCTTGAGCTTTATATTTTTTTTACAAAACTATAGTTTCGGAGCTGGTTGCTTTTTATATAGATAAAATATGATTGATTCGTTTTTGAGAGTGATGGGTAATACATTTAATAAAAAAAAATACATATTCTGAAATAGCGTAATTTTAAGTAAAATAATTTAGTTTAGTTTGCTGTAGTGTCCGCGAACCCCAGGAATATCTGTGCGATGCATGTGTAATTTACAATTTAAATAACCTTTAAACCAAATCGATATCGAATATCCAAACACCCTTAAGCTATGTTGATTTTACAAAGAACTTATTCAACAATTTTCGAACGAATGAATGAATACACTTTTATTGTTCACCACACACAAATACAGCAATATTGTAAATAATAATTCACACAATACATACAATTTGGCCTTATGGGCCTTATCGCTACATAGCAATCTCTTCTAGGCAACCAATAGCGTATTATACAACTGAAGAAGAGAGGTAGGTGGTGCATATGAATATGTACATATATATGTGTACATAGATCCATATTATAGGTATAATAAACTTATACACAATAAAATATAAATATATACTTAGTCAACAAAAAATTGTCAACTCCCAAACAAAATAAAAGGGAAGTTCCGAAGAGTAAAAAAAAAAAGATCTTTTAAAATGATTAGCATTTTCTAGACTGTGCCTCATCGATTTCTAGAGGAAAAGCATTCCAAAGTTTAACAGCCTGAAGAATGAAAGATCGCGCTCACCCTCAGGAAGATCAGCTTCCTTTAAGTATGGAGGATTTCACCAGGGCAACACACAAATTAAAACTTTTCCTTTAAATAAGGTGGAAAAGAAAGAATGTGTAAGTTCCGATGAAGTCGAATAGGTAACCACTGAGATGAGAACGAAATTATGCTATGTTAATGTTTTGAAATCTCTCAAGTTTATTTAACTGATCGTCAGTTGAGTTAAAATAGCTTGCGTCAGCGTAATCAGTATCAGCGTAAATAGTATCATTTTAAATTATGATTTTCATTAATATGACCACCATGTTATATTATGTAAGTAACAACATAAGTAATAACATTTACCTTTGACGTAAAAAATAAAAATAAAAATAAAAAAGCCTTTTAATTCTTGCTTACAATACATAATAACATTGCAATACACATTATGATTTTACCTTGAAACATTAAATACAAAGAAAATAAATAGAAAAAATAAACAGAAAAAGAAATAACAAGTGGTTCTAAATTTCGTTTAATAGAATTACTAGTTATTATCTGGTGTTATATAATTTCTAGCAAGAACCCCTCATGCGAGGGTAAAGGCCTCCTCCAGATATGACCACCGGTCTCTATCCTTGGTTACTTGCATCCAGTTTATGCCGGCAACTTTAGCGATATCGTCGGACCATCTTGCATACGGTCTGCCTACCTTTCTATGGCCTGCAGGAACTGGCCATGATGTCAGCCTTATTGTCCAACGGCCGTCAACCATCCTAGCTATGTAGCCTGCCTGCTGCATTTTAATCTTTGGGAGTAATGAAGGGCATCTGTTACCATCGTCTTTTGTCGTATGACATCATTTCGGATTTTATGAATTCTTTTTATCTTCATCACACTTCTCTCCATACTCCTTTGACAAAATTTTATTTTATTTTTTATGCGATAGGTAAATTTCCAGGTTTGGCAAGCATAAGCGATTGACGGCAACAAACATGTATCAAAAACCTTTGATTTTACTTTTATTGGCATGCAGCTTTTTAAAACTTCTTTTAAGCTCCAGTATTGTTGTTGTTGTTTGTTCCAGCCGCCTTTAATTCTTCGGTCTACTTCTAAATCGTTACTCTGACTTTTAAAAGATATTTGCTTTCCAAGGTAGAGATATAGCTGTCAACAATTGTATAGGTTAACTTCCAAGGTAAATAGAGGATTCAAAATAATTTGTCATGATTTTGGTTTTGCTGAGATTAAGTTCCAACCCAACGTCTCTACTCTTTGCTGTTTTCTGAGAACAAGACTATATCGTCAGCAAACCTCAGATGGCTGAGGTATTTACCATTTATATTTAGTCCTACCTTTTGCCAATTCAGTTCATTTCAGTTTCATTTCCTTATTCCATCGTGGTTATTTTGATTGCTTTTCTCTTTCGTTCTCATTCCTTTATTGGATTATCATTTGATTGATTACTTGAGGACTTTTTCCTTTTTTTTCCATTACTTCTATGGCTAAATTTGGAAGAAAAAAAGCAAGGGTTGGCGATTTTTTCTGTATGTAGACCCATCTGGAGCTTCAACAATAAATGGTCTTATCTGTTCACATTTCTTCGCAATCTCTTCAGGATGCCATTTTGAATTTGGCGACTTTTTATACATAATTTTATCTCCTTTGTTTAAAAAGTTAACTTGATAATTGTTTTACTTTTTTTTTAAGCATACTGAGGTAACCTCTAAGTGGTTAACAATAACCTTATTATCACCATCAAACACCCAATGTCACGATAACCATTTAACTTTGTTTGTGCATATTTGTTATATGTATTTGTCGTATGTTTATATCTTCTATCATTCTCTTGTGCAAATTGAAAAATGCACACGCATTGTTCTTATCATTAGACTTGTTAAGAAATCTTCAATACTTGTCTATATAAATTAATAAACCCTTACACAATACTTGTATACATAAATTAGCCAATTCATTCAAAAGATTTCTAACAATGAAGCGAATGGCTTCAAACTCATATATTATATCATTTATTCTTTTTCATTTTTTTCACACAAAAAAACTATAAAAATTTGTAAAAAAAACATCCACCCTCCGCTTGCGGGGCATTCGATTGCCCAAGCACCCGGCGCGTCAGGTCTCGAGAAAGAGAAACCTCCTCACAATACGCGCCGTTTCAAGGACTACTGTCTTCTGTATCCGACCCTTGAACAACCAAGCGAAAGCTTCTTAAAATGTTGGTCGAAGCTTTTCGCGAGAAGACCATTGACTGAAACGACGATCGGGACAGTAACGGTCGTCTCAACGTATTTATCACCGTTTATAAATAATATCCCAATAATATTATGTGCGTACTAATACGCACATATTATTGGGATATTATTTTCAACTGCTCGTCAGTGCTCTGAGAGTTGATAAAACTGTGGGAGAAGATAACTATTTATCCTTTACCCGGGGAGATAATCGTCTCCTGCCTATGGTAGCCATGCTGTTTGGTTATTCAGCCACACAAATTTGCCTTTTTTTTTATACATTTATTTAAACATTAAAATATAAAGAAAGAAAAAAACTAGTATCAACTATAATCACATCGACCACTAATAATGATCGATGCATAATCATAAAAAATAGCCAAAATATAAAAAAATGATTGAAAAATAAATAAAAAGGGCAACCTTCCTTTTTTGTCCTTTTAAGCATTTAAAAACGATAAAATAATAAATTAAATAATAATTATAATATTATATTATACTAGTCTTAATTTATTATAATATCCATTTACAAAAAAATACTGAGCGTTTTAATTATTTCAAGACATAATTTAAACTTTTTTCTTTCTCCTTTTCAGCCGGAGATACATGCGAGCCAAATTTTCCAGAGCCCGTTCGAGCAGCACACTTTTCGACTGTAAATTCAATGCCGATGCGTTAGAATATCTATATGCTCAAATGTGGGAGCGTTATGCCAATGAAATGCAAGCCGACCATATATCGGTGTACTAAGCGAAGAAGAGAAGAAACGAAGCTTATGTGGGACTTTTAAAAGAACAATGGCGAAATTTTACTGTCTAAAATAAAAGCATAAAAATATCAATTTTTGACCATGCTATCACCTTATGGTAAAAGCCGGTTAAAAAAAAATTATAGCTTAGATTACAGTATATTTTCTAAAGATTAATTGTTGTATTCCTTATTTATTTTGAAATTCAATTATTTCGTTAAAAAATATCTCACAGCCTTAACAGAGAGCACTAGTCTTTTATTTTTATTCAAACGTTTATTTTATTTTTTTAAATAAATTCTTATGTAAAATAGAAATAATTGAGAGTAATGTTATGGTATCACTGAATCTAAACTATCTTATTATGAATAGGCGAAGTTACACTTTGAAGTATGGCAGACGATAATTCTAAAGGTCTGCTTAAAATATAAATCTAGGCTTACAAGTAGATATTTATATTCAGAATAACCAACATAACGCTTTCTTTAACAAACTTTCTAAAATGTATAAATGTGTAAATTGTACATTTTGATGGACATTTACCAACACTGAGGGTTCATAAAAGAGGGTGAATATATATAATTAAAGTACCAAATGACACAAGAAATAACCTACAAAATTTCAAAACTGAAAATCAACATGGCAAACAGACTCAACTCAGAAATTTACTCGTATCTCTTTGACATATCTCTCAATAAGCCCGAAATTTAAATAAAGCGTAAGCTTATAGAAAAATCCTAGTATCATATTAAGGATTACTTAAAAGGTAACAAAGCTTGGTTATAAATTCAACGTTCTCAATAAATTCTATAAACTGCATAATATTAATTAACAAATGGTGATAACAAAACGAACATAGTTCATTTTTATTACCCGACAATTATATTAACATACATGTATGGCCGCTTCATAAGTGCCTGTGATAGGAACACAATTTTTCAATTTGAATTTGAATAATTCGATGTGAAGGACTTTGCCATTGTTCTTTTATTTAACCGTCTCGCATCGTCGTATTTTTAAAGATACAGCTATTTTATTAATAGGCTAGTTGTATATTTGTAGTGATAAATTAATGAAGCATTCCATTAATAGTGGCATGGTAGGATTAAAATAATCAGAACCGACATAAATGTGCTACAGTGCAGTTAACGGACAGTTATTAAATCTGCCAAGAAATTCTCGAGAGAATTAACAGCTAAGCGATAGAAAGTCAGCGTCAGTCCGGGTATTATAACTGTCATATGATAGTTATCGTTTACTGGGTCGTAATACGTTTAATAAACGATCCCGCATAGAAGCTGAAATCTTTAAACATTTACTATTTATATTATATACTAACTTTACAAAAAAATGCAACGAGAAATTAATTTGTTTAATAAACTGCTAAAATACTATATCGTCGTACAATAGGTAAATATATATTTTTGGGGATTGCTATTGTTTAATATAAATTTATTACATATTTTCAACCGTTAGTATAGTTTTAAAGCACATAACTGTCGGTTTTTGTATTTTAATCCATTCATTCGCTTCATTTCCTTTATTTATTTATTGTTGCTGTCAATCAAATAGTCATAGTTATAATGGTTCTTATATATGAACTTACTATATTCGTATATAGCGTCGATGTTTATGTATCAAGAGTGTTAACTTAGTATTCCATATTAAAATTGATATCACTTTTAAATAAAATATAATGTGAAGCGGTGATAGCAAGGTGGATCGGACTTCGACTTCAATTTCTCAGGGCCCAGTTCGAACGACCTCTAACTTTTGTAAGTTTTGTGTGATTAAGCAATTAAAATATTAGATATTGCAAATCCGAACTGGCCCAGTGTCATGGAGTACGGCGTTAACCCGTTCCTATTGTGAGGGGAGCCCTGTGTTCTGTAGTGGGCCGGTAATGAATTGATATTATGATGATAATGTTAATATTATGCACAGCTATTAAGAGGGGCTTACTGCGATCGCTAAAAGCAGTATTGTTTTTATATGTCTGACGCTTTCATTTCAGAAATATAATTCATGTTTTAAAATATCGCTGGGCAAGGCTAGCTTAGGCAGGCAAAAGGGATAAAATTTCAGTGTCGGATACGTGTCCACACGACTACAGCGCGGCAACAGAAATTAGGGGATTACCCCGTGTATTATTACACGTTACCTATTTGGATAGTATTTTCTCACCTGTGCGCCAGCGTAAACGTAAATTGCAAATGTAATATTTTGCCCATTACCCGGGGGAAAAATGTCTCCCGCCCAAGCTAGCCTGCCGGCGATGGTAACGAGCCCCCAGTTTTCGCCTATTGTACTTTTTAAATATATTATGTATGTGTGTAATAATCAACATTTTTTGAAATCGAGTAAGTAATTAAGAAAAACCAAAGCTGGATAGGCACCACGTAAAACCCATTCGGTCGTGAATGTAGCCACTGCAAATTGCAATTGCACCATGCGTTTTTCTTAGAAACTTCCACAAAATAAAGAACATACAGAATCCCCATAATTGCCTGCAGTGCATTGTCTCCAAAAACAGAGAAGAAGCCGAAAAACACAAAGCGGAATCTTTGTAACTGCAGAACTAACACAAACTTTTTGCCTAGTGTCGAACCGCCTGTTCGGGAAACAATACTAAAGTGGAGTGGTTTTTGATGCAGCCAAATAAGTCGTGTACACGGATACTGTATGTTCCGAATTCTGTGGTAATCTCTTTATTATATTATGTAAGGACTTAAAATACCAATGTACCGCGACCTAATTAATGTTTAATTATTATTATATAATATATTATTATAATAATAAGATAAAAACTTGTTGTGATAAATTATCAAGAACGGAATCGCAACATTTCAGTATGCACACAAATTTATGGATGACAATTTAATACAGATTATGACTCCGCAAATAATTAAATAGTTAATGGTGATAAGCGTCTCGGAACTATTTTGCGTTAAAACCGATAAGGGGAATTGGTTTAATATAACTGCCATACCCTAACAGGTTAGTCCGTCACCACCTTAGACTGCATCGTCACTTACCAACAGGTGCAGGTTGCAGTCAAGGCTAAATGTAGTGGAATAAAAAAAAAATTAAGTAGTGAAACTTTTCTAAATTACAAATACAAAAAAATAAAAATGGGACAAAAATGAAATTTAGCAAATTGAAAATGCACAAAATTTTAACATGAGAATTTAAATTAATTCTCCGTCCATAAAGGTCAAGCGGGGGTTTTACATGTTTGAACAGCTATTTTGATGAATTAAAATATGTTTGATTTAAACATATGATTAAGATTAGCACTAAGAGACCCATAACATAATCACAAAGAATATAGTCATGACATGTGTCATACTAGATTGAACATATGCAACATTTTAAGGAAATTGCATATTGATATTTTCGACTTTATTTGATAGTAAGTATCTACTTATACTCGTAAGATAGTCGGTAATTCTTGTACTAAAACTTAAAAGTTAACTAAGAATAGCTTTAAACATATATTTTATTATACATTTTTTTCAATATTGTTCTAGTAATATTATTGTTTTCCCTATGTACTTCGGGACCACAATAATATAACTAAATCGAGATGGGTAGTACTAAAATATTGTTTAAATGTGTGGTACACATAGTAGAGGAAATCGTTTGGCCAAGAAGAAAATTTTAATTGATTCTCCGTCCCGATGAACTTTAATAACGTACAATTTAGCTTTAATGTAAAATTGAAATGGTAAAATAATTTACAGTCCGAGTTAAAGCAGAAGCATTATTTTTCCCAAAAAAAAAAAGAAATCCTGCAGGAATCACATGCAGGATTTTACTGCATAATTTTTAGTACTATCACATGATAATTTCTGTCATGACTCAATTCATACGTTTACTTAATCGAAATAGCGGGCAGAAACTAGTTGTCAAAAATATGATATAGGTACATTGTGTTGCGAGATTATTATCGAAAGCCACGGAAAGTCACGGTTTAGCGATTAAATTTAGAATAATTCTAATATAATTTTAAAATACTTGTTAAAAGGGTGATTTTCGTTTTTTTTTGTTTTTAATTGATAAACTTTCTATTAATTGTTGTTTTTATTAATTGTTTTTAATTGATAAACTTTCTATTAATTGTTGTTTTTATTATTTGTTTTTAAATGATAAACTTTCAAACTACTGTACCAGTTATATAATTATTTTGCCACTTAATAGATTCTTAGTCCAGAAGTATTTAAAATATATTTATTTCAGTAAGGTAGGGATACGTTTTATCCGGTTGCGCTCACTAAATGGCCGGTTATACCTAATAATTAGTGTTCTCCAAAAATACGATTCCTTAGTATATCTAAAAAAGATGAAAAAAAGATATACTAAATCACTTAGTTTAGCAAAAATATAAATATTATTCTTATCTGTTAGTGGCTAAAGTGCACAAATAATGCAACTCGTAAAAGATAAATCTAATATGATATTCAATCACCATTTTTTGGACAGCCTATTGGCGCTCGAAAATGTTTGTGTGATGAACATGAATTGTTTTCTGTCAATAAGTATTTATGTATATTATATTCATCAGGTATTATAGTACCCATAACTCAAAATACCTACTTTAGGCCTAGATGGCGATGTGAGTATTATCATAGTATACATGTTTATTTATTTATGCCTTAAAATGGCGATTCTCACAAAGTTGAGTCAGTTTACTATTACGAACATCTTACGTAGATATAACCATTAACCTCGATTATAAACTTTCCGAGCAGCGTGTTAATGATAACGTAAGATAAAAGATGTGATTTATTGCATATTTGCATGTAATTAATATAATCAAAACCTACCTAACCGATGTTACAAATCCTTTCGTATGCCCAAAGGTACATTCTCAGTTAATAGAACACGCCATATTTTAAAATAAAAATAATATAATTTAATATAATAAAAGCGGTACCTAATTTGTAAAGGAAGACAGAAGAAAACGGCTAATGGGCTACTTTATTTTCGTGAACTGGCTAATTGTTTCACGCCAATATAATTGATCTTTAGTAAATTAAAAAAAACGACGGAAGCACATACCTATCTATTAATAACAATGAAGATTTCTAAGTCGGAGATAAAACAATTTAATGTAATGGAAAAATAGCATTTTACTATCAAGACAACTTCATTTATAGGTTAAGCTCTTTACAGCATGTAATTAATTGCAAAGGTTGAGAGGACGAAAAATTTAAATATCTTAGAACTAAATATTGAAATGGCACTCGATCACGCGACTGGTAAGTTGACGTCTTAACATTCGCGGTTGTATTTTAATATTTTAACATTCCGTAACGGCCCTTTCATAAAGCGGGTAAAACCGCGAGAAAGATCTAGGATAATATAAATATGGAAATAAGGCACGCTTGGCATTTTGCCTAGGGCAGAAATACCCTAGTATTTTTTTTCTTTTAGTAAAATCATGTGTAATAAATAATAAATGATAATTATTATACCTTTATGCCTACGTATAGAATATTCTATTTAAATAAAAAATAGCGCACTGTCACAATATTTATTTCTTCAATTCTAATTTGAAGAGTGCTTTTATTTCTATAAAATATAATTTAAAGGTATACGATGCTTTATTAGTGCAGAATAGTCTCATATAGATACACATTATTACTTTTGTAATGATGTGTATGAATATGAGATAATTTTCAACATAAGACATATGGCCTATTTGAATAAAGATATTTTTGACTTTGACTTTGTCCTAAAAAAGGTAATGTGAATGTCGTTCTTTAATGGTGATTTTAAATAAATGTGCTTTAAATAAAATTTTAAAAAGTATACTTTATTCGAATTTAGAATATACTTTAGTGTGAAATAGTAGTGTGATAATATTCTTCTTATAAATGTTACATATTAAGTGATGGTAAAATTAAACGAAGTATACTTTTGTAGACTAGTAGTAGAGAATCCTGTTTAAAACATACCCTAAAACAGTAATGTTGTTATTTCAATGTTATTATGTCAGTGTTGGAAATAAAATAAAGTATAGTAGAGTAGAATACTGTGTCAGTTTTAATCGATTGTATTACAAAACACACTCTCAATGTTGTTATGAATTATAATATTATGTGTATGTAGGTATATTATGTGTCAAATAAAATGATAATAAAATACAACTTTTGTCTCATTATTTAATGCCAAATTTGGTCAACGTTCTTCATTCGTTGGGGGCCGTGGTAAGAGTATTTCTGCAGAGTTCATTTTTAAGACTTGGTTTTGAAAAAAAATAACAGTCACATTGTATACATATATCACATTATAACAAAAATCACCTGCACGATTAATTGTTTCAGTCCAAATCATTGGTTATAACCAAAATAAATAGGCAAATGGCAAATATGATAAGCAACACTTTGATGTACATATAGCTCAGAATTTTTATTGATGGTGCATAGAAAACCCAAAATAGTTTTACCTAATAAGACTTTTCTACCAAGGGTCTACATTATTAACGCTGACCTTTATAAGTTAAATCTACACAAATTTCAGTCAGTCGAGTACCATAGTTCCCAAAATTAAGATGTTCATATCTAATCACGTAAATGAGGCAAAAATAGTATGCGGCTGTCATAAAAAAAAAAACTAAAAGTGATTGGAATTAAATATTACTGTAATGTAATGAGAGAACACCAACACAAATAAAAAGTGTGTGGCAAAAGCAGTGTTAATCTTATTCTTTTTGCCGTTATCTTACGCTGTCTGGGGTCAACACAATAAGTCTTCTTCAAATGTGTTGTTATTTTTGGTATTGGTATGTATTTTACATAATGATAACACGCTTGTCCGACGTCATCTCTTATTGGGATGTCTAACTTTTTATTTATTGTCTATCCACTAAAAGTTAGACCTTAACAGATATCTCAACTCCTAGTAAGTGAAGATGCAGTACTAAAAGTTGGGACATTATGTCATTATGGCAACATTAAATCTTTCGGCGGCAGAAGCGTGAGCCAGTGATAAATAGTTTTTTTTTCCTACAGATTGTTTGTTGCGATACCGTGCGATGTCTTCGGGTTATTAGTCTGTGACTCGTTTAAAAAAAAAAACAGAAGTCCGTCTTCACTTGGTTCCCAATTTGCGTGACTACTATAGACGTTCTCGCCAGAAAAAGTTATGTACTCGTTTTGAGGTTAATTTTTCTTTTCAAAATAAATATAATAAAAATGTTGTATATTAAACAACATAATTATTAGATAGGAGAATAAAGTCAATCACATTACAAGTAATAAAAATAAATCGAAATTCATTTATTTTATGTTGGCTTACTCTATAAGCACGTCAAAAATGTGAAATCTATCTGTTTGTAGTGAGTCGACCGTAAACACCGACACAACAAACAGACCATAATTATACATAAACTTTGTCTTTTACACTAAATAATTAAAGCATGTATTTTCAAAGTTAGTATTTTGAAAGTTATCGAAGATAGGTAGGCAGGCAGGGCAACATATAACCGTACGGTGTTACAAAAAATATTAATTAGTAGCATAATATATTTCATCGTCTCTTGTCATTCTAAATTACGTTTTTTATCTTTTTTACAATAACTTTAAAATTGAATATGAAATTAAATTTAAGAAAATACAAGTTTACCTGATACTTGCATAATTAAACTTCGGCAATGCAGTTGGTATCAATTGCGTCATTTTGGGAGAACCAATAAAATATGAACTGGGCTCAAAATGACTTACGTAACTTACATACCTTACGTAATTTTTGGATTCCAATTTTGTCGTTCTTTTAATCCATTTTTAAATTTCAGAATCAACGGGAAATCAACAAATACAAAATTATTATTTTTTTATTTCTAATTTTATATAAAGAACTGATATCAAGAAAATACGTATTGCACTTTTCAATTTTAATACACTAGCAACAAAAATGTTTTTGGTATAAGGTTTATTTTAGAGCGCTGAGGCTTTGCAGCTCATAACACTACAATATCGCGTAGTGCACACTAACTTAAAACGAAAGGAAATATCGCAAAAAACTGAAATATATGTGATTTATAAAAAACAGCACTTTCGAAGTTTGGTTTCTTTTTAGGTCATTTATCTGAGGCTGTCTTCCATACCTGTCAAGATTGTCAATGTCAAATAGTTAGTTCAAATTTGAAGAACAGGGTTGGAATACACAAACCATATTGTATAAAAATAATGTATTGATTCGGCCGTAATTGGGACTAATTTTAAAGTGAAGCTGTGAAAACCTGTTTTAAATATTAAGTAATAAAATGAAGTTAAATCAAAACCTTTATTGCACGATCAACCATGGGTTATTTTTATTAAAATTTATGATCAAGCAAAATATAAAGAAGAATGTGTTGCTCAGTGATATAATAATTTGAAGTAAGTGTATTTAAATTGGTTTAATAAAATTACTATTTTTAAAAACATATTTTCATAATGTACTAAAAAGAGAGTGCACTACTTAAAACAGTAACTAAAACAGTATTATTATTAGAACACTTACATATTACAACATGCCCGCATAGTAATAACCTTTTATGGAATTTACATCTCGATTCTTTAAATACTACCTTTGTTATGTTTTAAGTACATTTCGCTGTTTCGTGAGTTTATGTTGGTTGTGTTAATACACGCTAATATCTGGGAGTACCCCATATTACGCCAACCTACGTATTGGATTTGATAATCTTTTTTGAATTTCACAGCCTAATCTATCGATTTTTTTCAATTATCACCCCTTTTACGCCTGTTTAACAAATAGGTGATGATAGGCATGAAAGTGTATAAGAAATTCCGTCATGTATACGATACATTGTTAAAAATTGGTATTTTAGATTCATTAAAACTAAAATACTTCTTGGATTTATATAAAGTTAAATCTGAAAGGGATTACGCTAGAAAGCATAAATTTACCTCATGACACTCATTGAGATAAAAGATTTGAAAATGAAGCAAGAAAAAAGCTCTTGCTTCAACGGAGGCTGATATAAATGGCTCAACATGAATGTACGTAAGAACAATTTCTGGTTTCTTTTAAACAATGATGTAATCTATTGTAAACTTTGGATATTATAGAACGCGTTTTATTTCTATCTAATAGCAATCATTATATTTGCTTTTAAACTGCCTTTAAATTCTGGTATTTACATCAGTACGACACATTAGGCTCCGAAATTCTAAAAATAATATAATACGTTCATATGTCTTATGTCTAACTTGCTATTGGTCAATGTTGTACTGATGTTTGTTGGCGCTTACCATATTTAATTACATAATATTTTCAACAGCCGTTTGATACAAAAGCCTGGATTAACATTTATTTCTCAGCAAACAATGTTTTGCTCCATTATGCAGAGTTAAAATTTAGTCAAAAACATGATGTCGTTAGGTTACGATAGTAAAATATTAACAATGTACGTATAAAAAAAAATCTGAACAAAAATTATTAGGTTTTGAATGCTTGCTGTATGAGTGCTACGAGCTTTGTTAAGTAAGACGTAGAATACTTTTTGTAAAACTAGTCGTTAAAACTTGTAAATGACGATATTTTAACGATAAATAACGCAGTAGCCGTGGCTAACAAAATGCATGATTTACTCAAAATGAAAATGTATCATGATACTACACCAGAAACTTGATGTAAATCTTATATCACAATTTTAGTCTTGCCTTTTTTAATATTGTGTGAGTTTTCAGTCTTTATACTCATTTACATAGAATTAGTTTTTGTCAGGATTATCCGTTAATCGAATTCCATTATACGGCATTACCTGGTCGAATCACTTTTGATAATCAAAAAAAGCGTTTGGTTTGCTTCTCTTTTTTTTGTTTTGTCTTCTTTTTATTTTACTTATCCTATGTTATGTGAGGTTACAGATCATTTTTCTTTCAAATTTGAAGTTCGATCAAATTTGAAGTTCTTTTGAATCTATTTATTGCTTACTCCTTTTAATATTAAAATGACCACAAATATCTGAATTTTCATTGCTGCTATTTTAATCTGTATACAAGAACAATAAAAAAAAAAAATCTGGTGGTTGTGGTGGCGTATTTGATATCTCCGTTCCACCAGTTCATCTTCTCCCACCTTATCCTTACCGTATTCCCACACAGGTTCAGCATATTCATGTGTCTTCAGGATACGCATCAGAAAAGGTACCTTCATAAATAGATCAACATATCGTGCTTAACAACAGTGTCATTAAATAAGTGAAGACAACAACAATTTCATTCACACTATTTTCTCTGATTATTACTATCTGAAAACCGAATCATAGAAGCAGAAACTGGAACAATTTATGAATAAAGCTACGGTCTAGTACCATTAGTGTTTATTCTATGGATCGGTGGTCTTTCAAGAAAACAATTATTAATTTTTAATCCAAGTTTTATTTGTATTTTTTTTATCGTCTTTCTCTTTTTAATTCATTATGTGAACTAATTAATTTCTTTGACGATCAAGAACACGGTTTAATGTTCTATACCCAAATATTATCAGATGGGTTACGATCTATTTTTAGGTAAGCAGGTTTCCGAAAAACATTTATTAAACAAACATTGGAAGAGAACTCTTAATCAACAAAAAAACAAGCCTTTTATATTACTAGTCAAATAGTCCCATCACCTCACTTTGTTTTGGACTGTGTACAATAGTATAGGAGTTTATCCGATTGGAAATAATCAGATCAATGACAGATTACAGAGACCTTTGAAATATTTTTCTCAAAAATCCTTATTTTAGCTCTAATTAGCCAAACTAAAGTTTGAAAACGGTAAAATTTTCCTTATCTCTGATGTCGAAGTAATAATATAAGCAATTACTAAATTAGTAAAATCATCTACAAATAAAAGAGCCTTACCTTTGATAGAAGATTCTAACGGTATTTTTGTACCAGCTTTAGTATTGAAATTAGCTGTAGTAAAGGAAGTTTTCTTAGATGGTTATTACTTATGCAGCATATATGTCTTAATTGCTTATGCGGCAACTAATACCTAGATAAAAGATTCCTGCTTGCCACAATCAGAAAACACATTCTATTAACCTTTTCACGGAGAGCTATAATAATGTTTATAATTATTTTAGTGATAATATTGACGGTGTAGTGGTGAATATTCTCAAACTACTGAATGAGGTTGCTAACAATGGGTAGCTTGTCTTTGATGGTCTTAGTTTGGCGATCGCCTCTAACCCATAACTCTTAGAGCATTATAATATCGATACCAATAAATTTTACTTAAACTTTCCAATTGTCGTTCTCGATGATCGAAGTTTGTTATCCAAGACCACTAACGCACAATCCAGCGCCTAATGCAACTCTGACTACGAGTGAATATACCTGTGCGCAGTCATAGTTCGTAGATTAATCTCCTGATGATAGTTATGAATACATGTGTTTTTATATATACCTAATTGGTAATAAAGTATGACAGGTGAATGTGTTATATAATTAAAACAATTACATGAAAAATGAGTTTATTTATGATATACATATATTAGAATTGATAGTTTATTACATAAATAAAATCATTAGTGTTGCCGTTTAAATTATACAATATTTTAAGAAAGACATTTTTTCATAAAATTCGGATACAAGTCTAAACTTTTTTCACAAAATTATAGATTTCAAAACAACTGATAGTTCAAAGTGTATAATATATGGAAATATACAAGTACTAGCAGAATAATATGTATAGGTTTACTACGATTTAAAAGCGTATAAAAATTAAAAATTAAGTAGTACGCCTTGCAGAAATTATTGTTAGGATTTTATACAAGCAGTGTAATGTGTATGTAGATCTAGGAATAACCTATACTTAGAAGCCTTTGCACATGCAGACTTTTTGACGCACGGTTGAATTGCTAAAGATGTCTTATCTAGAACGAGCTGCAAGCACAATGTTAAAGTCAAAGTGTATTTTAAAGGGATTATTAATCACTTTAATGAAAACCTTTTACAGAAAAATACTGTTTAAAGTTTTAATCAAAATTGCAAGTTTCTGTTAATCCACTGTATTTAAAACGGCTATATGGGGGTCACAGATGATGGCAACCTTTGTAAATGCGATTTTATGTCATTACAATGAGTAATTTATTGTATTCGATTATTTTTATATAAAAATTGGAATGCACCGTGCATTTCAAATTAAAATTATTTTAGAAAATCGAATAAAACTGATATAATTTAAAGGCCCTTAGGGCTCTTTCCAAATGAAGTTGTGTATAATTTTTACGTACGTATCAATATTTATAGTTCGCATCTGTACTTTGCAAACACAATGTCGACAGCGCGTCAAAGTATGCAAAGGCTGCACAAAGCTTTATCTCTAGCTTTATATTTATAATAAAACAGTAACTGAGTATCATCTGTTTAATAGTGGCGTGCACTTAATGCTTGCATAAAATCATGCTTATTGCCAGCCCTCGTTCAACACCAGGTGTACGTCACTGCTGTACATTAAGCAAATTTTTAGAATGAAAATTAAAATTAAGATTGTTACCATAACGAAGATCAAAAGAGGAGTTTTTTCTCGTCTGCGCGTATTTTAATAAGTATAAGTGATTGAGTAGCGCGCTAAAACCATAGGATGGATCTAAATACTAGCTTTATATATATATGTATATAAAAATCAACTGTGGTGCGTGTCTCAAAAACTCGTTCAATTTGAATACCTATTTCTTTATGCCTCAATACTTGGCCGAATGTATATTAGATATTTCGTACTGAAATTACAACTTCAAATGACTTTCTATAGATGGGCGTTCGATTAAGATTGATTTTTATTATATATATTTTTATTTTAGTTGATCTTATTCAGTTTTGAGTGGAAACCATCAAATCAATTTTGTGTGGTACGAAGTTAGTAGAAAAATGGTTGGGAATATTGTCAATTTGACAAGAAATTTTGAGTTTTAGCCAGAAGCTAGGAAAATTCTGATGTCGAACTCCCATGTCAGATAGCAAGTAAAGCGTCGGTCTCGTTCATTATCATGGGTCCTAGATCTAAATCCCCATCTCAGTTATCCGAGAAGAGACAGTGTACACAAATAACTTATACCGGGAAGCTCAGTAAACGTAATTTAACGGGTATCAATATTAAAAATTTAACTGACATGGGCATTACATATTATATTATAAAAACTTTTAACCTTAGTATTAATGGCAACCGACGCAAGAGCTCTTTAGGACACATTTATGTGGAACAGTTTTAGGATTTATTACAGATCAGGTACCCAATGTAAGAGTAACAAAAACGTAAAACTCACAAACGTCCGAATGTGTGGAAGTGAGAGATACCTGAATAATATTGTGTTCATAGACAGTTTATTATTATTTGGTTTAAAAAAAAATAAGAAAGGGACGAAGTATATATTTCCAACTAACTTCTACTACTATTACAGTTTTAGTACTAAGAGCTCTAGAATATGCACCTCGAAAACATCGTCGGTTAATGAGTAACGAAACAGTACAACGTGAGAGTAAAATGGACTAATTCTTCTACCTTTCATACGGCGTAACTAAAACCCTAAGAGGTGCTCAATCTCTCACTAAGGGTATTATTTTATGTATGTACAAAGATATACGAAAATAGATCATCACATGTCGAGGCTCTCATGATAAAAACTCACTTTGAAATAGAACACACAAAGTTTAAATTTCAGCATCGTCGCGTACTCATTTGTATAATATATAATTATTTATTGCTGAGTATTAGGTACAACAGTATAATATTTTTCCCCAATTGATGATTTATTTCCATAAGAACTACTAATTGTTCTCACTATTACTTAAAGATCTAAAGATTTTGACCGTTAGATTCATTATCGACTTAGTTTGATATCGTAAACTAAGTGAACTCACCCATTTTATATTAGCGACCAACATAATATAGATACACCTTGAAGTTCAACACCAACGCAGTATTTATAATTTATCACATTACATTAGCAGTATTATTTTTATATTGTTCACACTCTTGTTTCACAATAATAATCCTTATTTAGGTCGATGGCTTAGGAAGCCGTTAATTTAAAATTAATACTACTTTCAGCGATGGTAGGAAGCCTGTAGGTTGAACTATTAAAATATTACAAAGAATATGGTCTAGTCAAAGTCAGGGGCATACTTCTAACGATTAAAATCATTTATTAGATCATTTTTAGTTTTGTCATAATTACTTGTATTCGAATATTTATTCTATACTTAATGCTAGTACTACATCGTATCGCAATCTATCATTACTACGTTTTTATTAATAAATTTTAAATATAAAATTGTTATATAATTAATTTTAACACTATTGGCGTATTAGTTTTATAACCATAAATTATGTAATTTTGTAAATGTCATTAAAAAAACACAACGAATATTATAAAATTTATATCGATTAATATCACCAAAATAATTTACAATAAATATCATCGTCAATATTTTGCAGTCGAATAAAATAAATTGATGACTTCTTACTTTCAAGCAAAGTTAAAAGTTAAAAGACACCAATTAAAATTTATGTGTTTCACATTTATACAATAACACCAAACTGACAAAATTACATTGATAGTATTCTTTTATTTTTTCAAGTAGGATTATAAAATAATTTTAGTTATAAAGTGTATCAGCGAATCTACAATCAGCTACCTTTTAAATAAAGTTTTACAGTATTGTGGTTATTATTTTGAAAGAATTGATAATTAAATACTTAGGTTTTATCAATTTTTTTCTAGCTTTTACTGAAACATACATTTAAGTTAAAGTACATCGAAATTTTACAAGATATTCTATGGACATTTTATGTGAAGTGTTTGATTGAGAGCCAATGACGCGCGCAAAATAGATAAATAATAAGGTAAATTCTTTAATGCACACAATTAAAAAACAAAACAACAAATATGAACAATTACATGGATCACATTATTTATAAGTTTATGAACTTGTTTTTGAAAACATATGCCTTGTAAAAATATTTTTGAAGTAAACGTTGTACTAAAACTGAAAAAGCTTTTAATTTGTATTCAAGCAACATTATTATTCTAAAGAGACTGACATGAGAGCAAGAATACTCTGTGTTTCAAGATATCCTAAACCTATTCTATGAGTTGCATACTTTAATTCTAACTTATAACTGACTGCTATAAATTCCATACAAATACTAGTCATAAAAATGGAGATTGAAAATTTAACTCTATATATTGTGAAGATTATTATTCGTGTTGTATGATTATTAGTGTTCCAAATAACATATATTTTAACTTACATGTAAACAAAATCTACACTTATTTTTTTTAGAATTTCTTATTATGACTGATGAGTCTTTTTTCTTGATGTATTTAGTCCTCACTGTGTGTGCATATCCATTTATTTCTATCAACTGTTCCTTCATTATCAACCTTTACATTATTATCCTCACTCACACAATCCAACAATTTTAATCATCAATCATCATCTTATATATTCATTTTCTATCTTATCCATTCTTATCACACCACACATCTATCTCAACATTAACTTTTCGGTTGCGATTACTCGTCTTATATCAATTCATTTTATTGCTCAACTTTTTAACCCATACAACACAACGGTCTCAGGACCTTCTTATAAATTTTAACCTCAAGTTCAAGGGTTGCATAACAATGGTGTCCTGACTGACCGGTTTACATTTCTTTCATCCTGCGTTCATTGTTATATACATGTCTCGATCAACACTGTTGTAATTTTAGAAATTTGGGGCTGACATGTTGGGGGACATTATTTAGGGCAATTTTAAAGAAATAGCCACTCGAGTCACGGAAAAGATGTACCTCAGACGCATCCTTTCTGACAAGATTAATTTCGTCAACTAACAGCATGCACCAGGGTGCTGTCTTCTGTATATTTGACTTAAGAGCATCAATTACCATGAGGAACAAAAGACGTCTAAAACCCTTTTGCAAGGCGACTTACATTTCTTTCACAAGCTTCACATATTTTATGAGTTTATTTCACACAGATTAATTCTCCTAAAATTTGTTAAGACGATATTGCTTTTAATTGAATATGAGAGTGCAGTGTTTTTTACGACAGTACGAATTATTATTATTAAGTCTTTTTTCGATTCTCAATAGCATAATCATTTTACGTTATAAAGCTATTAAAGGATTATTTCTTTACAAAAATGAAATTGAAGTCTATGAAATAAATTTCGATATTATTACCAGCTTACTAGAATGCACTCCTCGATCAATTACAGTGCTTAAGCGTACACTGAGTTCAAAATTGAAATAAGGCACGGCACTTCCCGATTCATGCCTTGTATATTTGAATTAAAACTGAATCAACTTCAAATTGCAGCCAGTGAGGCTATTTACTGATCTTGCTAGGAAAATGGTCCTGTGAAGAATTAGTTATAGAATTAACATGACTGATGAAACTCTGAAGACGCTGAATTAGTGTGAATGAATAAAATGAATAGAATATTAAGCTAAGACCAAAGATATCAGGAAGTGGTATCATTCGGATGAGAATCGCTGAAGACTGAAAATATTTATGTATTTAAAGTATGCGTACTAAAGTGTTTATTCAAACTACTACTACTGCTCTGATTGACAATATTCATCGTAGGTGTATTCGTAGTTGTAGAAAGATAAGGAAAAAACAGGTCGGAACACGCAATTTCCTGAACTCTTGAAGAATAGTCCATGTGCATGTATGTTGTCTGATGAAAACATCTCAACAATCTGATAAGCTTATAAATACTTATATAAAATAAAATCATAATAACACTGTTTTCTAAAACAGTTCTACCGTGTTACTTATTATATATCGATTATATTATTATATTTTAGTTCCAAAATTATTCTCCAGATTGGCTTTGATAAAATTCATATTTTCTTTGGATAATTTAGTAATCATTGTTATTTTTTATCGGTAAGTATTATAAAAACATAATTTTTTTACCATATTATTGACAGTGTTTAATACCTACATTTGACAAGTATTGCTATGACCTATATAGTAATAAAGCGTAAATGGTTTTGCTCATAAAAATTTAACGAGATGATATTATTTATTTATAACTTACATCTAAACTTTGTTACACAGCTTATTTATTACACAGGTTGACATTTATATGCGCATCATATTATAATAGCAAACCTAAATATTTAATTTTGTTGTCATCATGTTTTTAAGTAACAATAGATAGTATGGAAACATTATTAAGGGCCTGTTGCATCACCTTCTGATAATTGTTGGATAGCTTAGAAATGTTGTCCTTGTCACTTTACGTAAAGTATGAAAGTGACAAAACTAACGTTTTGGCTAACCAACACTTGTCATATAAAGTGAAGAAACAGGGCCTGTTTCACCACTTTCAACATCATCATAACTAATTGCCCACTTTTTTGTAGTAGAAATTATGTTAAAATGAAGATGTCAGAGTTTTGAAATTGATGATCTGTTATTAAAAAAATAACATTGCTACATATCTCCAACCAAAATTATTGTGTAAGAGGAAGTGTTAACGTTTACATAATAAAATATATTCTTTTATTCAGCCCTTTGATTGCTAACAGACTAGAGATTTTCGGTTACAAGATCACTATCTTTACAATTACAGACAACTAAATAACTTGTTTCAAACCTGCTAATTTAACTGTTAATCTTCTAGAATTATGTAAAACCAAACTAGCACTTCTATCCTTATAGCAAATTGTTAGTACTTTAATAATTACAAAATGCGCTTTGTGCGTAATTCAAATTCCAATACTGTAAATAATCTGGTCAATGATTTCTTACAAACTAGTGATATTTTGGTGGTTTATAAAAAGATTATTGTGAATATTATAGTACTACTTTTGAACGTAGCTTCTAGTTGAGATTTTTACGTTAAACAAAATTATCACAACTCGCTTTATTTCATCCAATCTGTTAGTTTATTTTTATTTTTAACAACATTGCAATCAATTACATCACAAAATGCATTTGTAAGTAGTTAATATTTGAACGCATTAAATACTCAGGTTTGATTCCAACAAACAAATGCTATTTCGTTTGTGCTTCTTATAATACTGCCTTTTTCTAGCTAGAATATTGTGAAAAGTGTAGTAATACTTTAAGATCTTCTAATTTAGTTAATCTTCCTTAGGTAAAACCAAATTAGCAAAACTATTTTGAAATCTGCTATTACTATGTGTTTTACAACATTGTATTAACGTTATTGTAGTAACGTCACACAACGCATTTGTGAGTAGTTAAGATTTAAAAGCCGTCAATCAGGCATTTGAATCTAGTAATGTTATTTTATAAGACTCACTAGTTGTAGAACATTTTTCCAGTTAGAACATTGTGCATAATACACGATAGCCTGCTTATTTAAGAAATCTTCCTAACCTATGTGAATCTAAATTAACACCACTAGCTTTAATGCTATCCGTAAATACTTCAATTTAAACGCCATTGTACAATTATACATCACAAAACGCATTTTTGAATACTAAAAATTTAAAGCCATAAAAAATCGGGCCTTTTATTTTAACAAAGTAATGTTATTTAAACCGAATTAATGCTACTAGCTTGACTGCAATATTTTAGTACTTTATTAATAACAGCATTGTGAAAATGTTCTAAACTTGGTTATATATCACATTAGAATTGGTATTTAAAATGGCCTAACCTCTTCACGGAATCCGTGAGGACACACATTTGTTTGTTGGTCTAAGACTATGAGCAACCGTGATTAATATTTAATATAAAACTAATTGCTATTTGGATGTTAATGCGGCAGTGTGATATGAGATTATCTTAAACTAGCAAGACACGCATTTTGTCTTAAACTACTAATCATTATGAAACCACAGATAAATTATTAATAAATCCAGTGTCGAAGCTGACGACAGGAGCTCTGCTTTTCAGATAATCGAGGGACCTGTGTTGTTGAGCAGGGAGTATTATTCATTCTGAATACATATTGAGTTTAACCATACGTGTTAAGGAAGTTATCACACACCGATATAGTAATTTAAGATTGCCTGACGTATGTTCTATCATTATTTTTTAATAATCCTTGTGTTTTATTTAAGATCCTTGAAGTGTTCGTTTTTTAATTTTTGTATGCAGGAAATAATAATTTTATAATAATGATAATGAAGGTGTTATTTTAATATTTATCTTCTATTATTAATTATATATATATATATTGTGAACGAGTAAATGCACAACATAATGTAAGTTTACTCTGAACTGTACAAAATACAGATAGTCTGTCAAATCTAGATATGCTAAGGTCAGGCCTTAGCATATCTAGATTGACCTTTATTCTATCGTACAACAGTCTGAACTACAGCACGAGAGATTAGGGCATCTCTAAAATTTATTTATTTTCAAATTTTATTACGATTATTATTTCTATTAACACGTTATTGGAACGGTATCAACATTTATCTGCGTAAGATTCAATTGTGTGTGATAACTACTTTGTGAATTTTGCTCCCTGCGTCTACAACAAAGGTTCTAATGCTCAAATTACAGAAAAAATCTACTAGTTACTAGAGCATTGGTAAGTTAAACCAGCAGGCAAAAAAGCTTATAATATTTCTATATCAAAATAATTTCGTAAGCCTTGCATAAACTACAGAATTGTGCAACTAGTTTATGTATAAAAATGTCTTTTTCGTATATACACACTATTGGATTCTGCACATCGACATAATATTTATATTATTAATAGATTATCGGTTATGCATTAACGAAACGTCACACTGAAAGCATTAGGAATTGGCCACTTTGCTCTATGTAGTAAAAAATCGTATAATCGCAATTCAAAACTAGGTTTTGATGTCAGTTAGTCAGTTCATGTTTATTGTTAGTTTCTTGAACCATAATTTTTAAATGCTGGAACAGGTTTGGATATATGGGGTATGGTTAAATTCAAATGACTAATATTTTTGAAAATCAATGTTTTCAAATGTTAAAATTCGTGCATCGTTTTCTTTGGCTGTCATGTTTATGTTATTTTTAATTAAGTACTGGTTGGAGCTTTGATTGCGAAATATAGTATGGTTAAAAAACGGCCAGTTTTCTTAAATCATTAAAGTTGACAAACCGATAAATACACTCGCGTTTTTTAATAAAGTTGACCAGTTAACCCTTTGTTAAATTCTGAGACAATAGTCTGCAAAATAGAAAAGAGTATTCATCTTCAGAAAATAAATTGAAGAAAATGCAGAAATGACAATTATGTCAATCGTTTGAAGCAAGGACAGGTTTAAAGAAAATTAATCTGTATACTAATACAAAATTATCGCTAAGACGAGAAACGGTATCATATGCCTGAAGACACACGCAAGAGATCTCAAACGGAAAACTGAGCACTCCGACTCTAAAAATAAATTTGACAAAGAAAAGATTTACTTTTTATCATTGTCAAGGATTCAATGTGTGAGTGTTCATAATATTAATTAATCGTTAACTGTATTTTTATCGCAGAACCCCTTAAATATATTTTCCACTCTAATTTTGAATTGGATTAAATGGTAAAAAATATATTGCAACATATCAAAAAGTAATAAGTATAATTTTAATTCAAAAATTGCATAAAATTAAAAAGTAATAAAATTAAAGTGTTTGAATTTCTCTATTCGTAAAACTTTCAGTGTTACCTGTTGTATTTATTATCGAATTATTACTAAATATTTGGTATATATAATTAACTATAGCTATTTACTGTAAGCATGGAAAAGATAACCAAAAACTTATTGGAGTAGAATATTGAAACATATGAGTTATTTATTGTTAAAAAGATGTTTAGATATTTGATTTGAAGATTCAAAAGCTGAGTACTACTAATATGTCAAAAAAAAGGATTCTAATAGTTTGATTTAATTTTTACTTATTTTTATACGTTAATTAGTTAATTTTTGATAACGATATGAGTTATGTCGAAGAATTAGTACAGGCTTGTGGCTTTGCAAACTCACGCATGCATTCTACAGGAAAAGATGTTCGGCCTTACTTATAAAAAAAACAATAATCACCGACTAAATAATTTTCCCTAATCCCGCTTTTCTGAGAGAGGAGGCCTGTGGCCAGCCGGTCGGTCATTCATAGGCTGAGATTGCTACAACTAATATTAATTAATATTTATTTAATATATTTATTAATCTTAACATTCTATACAAAGTCTGATGGAATTGACTTGTCCAATTATAATTGAGGAATTTGTGAATAATTAACTTATTATTACGTCTACCGCCATTTTGCGTTGGCAAACATATGTTGTCCAACCGGTGTTATATTGTGTATGTTGTTTATATTGTTTATGAATTGTATCATTGCGACGTATTCTAATCTTAATTTTTATCTGTAACTGTTGCGTACGACATCGTCTGTGGTTATTTTGGGCGGCTAAATCATATAAAAATTAGAAATTAAAATTTTTGGTTCAATAAGTAAAAAAAAGTATTTAGTGTTGGCCACCCTTATCTATTTTAGGGTTGAAAAATAGGTTAAGACCGATTATAAGACCTACCGAATTGGCAAAAATATATTCATAACTTCAAGTCGTTTCGGAGGAGTGTGTCCCCAAACTATGGCATGAGAATTTCATATATTTTATATTAATTTAACAAAAAGCATAAAAAAGCTTTATGTGTGGGACCGATTTATTATAGACTGAGATTGCAATTATCGTCCAGTTATTTAGCCCCGCGGAAAACAAGGCAAAATTTTAACTAGAAAAATGTCTAAATAAGAAAATCAATAACTTCATTCTGATAAAGTTTCTGATCAACGACTTTATCATATCTAAACATTTTGGCCATCAAAAACAAATATCTGGTCTATTGACACCAATTCAGCTTGTATATCGACGTCTCTCTTTTCGAGACAGGGAAATTAAAAACATTCCAATGTTATTTAATTTTAAAATGTTGTAAGCAAAGTGCTAACTAAGCACCTTTTATAAGTAAGGCCTTATTATATTTACAAACATTTTGTGATAGATCAATGTAACACAAAAAATTACGAAAATTACATGCATAGATTAAATAATTATAGTTAGTTCTGTAGAGATGCCGATAACTAATTTTAAAATTTAATTGTCTTTGTGAACTTAGTCTTAAATAGATAACAAACTTCTTTTTTGAGTATAGCCACACTACCTATTCATTTTAATTTGCAAAAAAAATCTTAAAGAAAACTAAGAATACTTAAATCATTAATTTTGATTTCTAAGTTATTCTCAACAGTGTTTAATTGCATATAATACACAGGTAGCAAATACAAGGTTCAAATTGATGAAAAAGTACCATGCATATTATTTTCAATGAGAAGCAAACTTTAAAAAATACATTTATAAAAATATTCAAATAAATATTCGAACATTAAGATGCGAGAGTATAAATAAATATCTGAATAATATAAATGTTTAAGAATGGTTTGCAGCTACAATTACGAAAAAATAAAATAGGTACCTAGTGACTATAACAGTAATATAAAAATTGCAAAACATAAACAACTTACTAGTCTTATATCAAAATAAAGTTCAACACTACGTAACTTATTATAAATTTAAGCATAAAAACTTGAGCATCAGACTTATATTATTAGAAACTATAACATTATTCCACTTATTTTACCACGTAAATAATTACTTGAAACACTTGTTGCGATACAAAGACAATTGAACTATAATATAAATATATTATATTGCTCTAATTTATCAAATGATGAAGTAATGTAAATATAGAAACCTAATCATTCCGCCTTACGTGTTTTATTTGATTATATGTACAGACTTGTGTATTGAGAATGAATGTTGAGACAGTTTTTTTGGTATTTGAATATTGTGTTATTAGAAACATGACTTTGATCGACAGGATAAATTCTCAAAAAAATCTTTTCGATGTTAACGAATGACAAGGTCATTGTGATCATGATCAAAAACAGGGGCAGACAAAAAAGATTTGTTATTGATCAATCGAGAAATTCTCATTAGCAGCCTGAAGTTAAGAAATTGGCGTTTCGCAATCACATTGCCATTTGTTTCTAGAAACATAAATAAGCTAAGATAATAGTAATAAAAAGCTATCTTTCTTATTTTCTTCAAAATGGCCCTTAAGAGTCGATGCCAAAAATAAATTAGAACAAAGAATATGAAACAAGTAGCAAGTAAGTAATACGCATTATCTAATATTGTTGCTCGTATTATTCATTCGAAAAACAGGTCACATCGAAATCTAAGCCTGTTCCTTATCACAATATTGTCTAAAACAGTTTTCTACATAAGACACGAGAGAGAAAAAACACTATTTCCTTATTGTTACTTAGATATCTAGTATATAGTATTCTCAAGTCTTTTATTTATATTATACATTAGTTTTATTTAACTACAAGTATGTAGAGAATTGCTAGCTGCTACAAATTCTATTTTGTAATTTGTTTTCTTTAATAAGAATAACAACTTTGTTACTAAAATCATCATTTGATAGAAGCATGCGTTAATTTGTGGAAGTCCATGATACATGATCAACATTAAGCTGCATTTTGTTTTGACTCACAACAACAAGAGTGTACTAACCTACAGAGTAATTTAAATCTTCTTTTATTTTTATTGCGACACACCACACGGATACTTGAAAAACACTCTGCTTTGTTGTGTGGCGTATAAAAAAATAATAGACGTAGTCGTAAATTACCCTGTAATGACTGGTCTTCTTGCCGCGATTTTTAGCAAATGAAGCTTAATGTATAATCATTATTTTCCTTTTCCCGAGAAAGGCGTGTTTCAAATAATTAAAGTTAAGTGTGTGGAAAAATAAGTGGATGTTAAAAAACGCCCTCCATTAATCCTCTTCCAGAAGAACCAAATCATCAGCCACGACGTCAGAAACGTGGAGATAGATTATCCAATACATGAGGTTAAAACATACGAAGCACACTGGGAATACGATGCGTGAATACTTATCAATATCAGATGGTGTCATTCCTAGCAGCTTGCTTATGTCCTGAAATGAGAAAGTTTGTACTAAGTACCTAAAGTAAAATTTATAATTTATAATAGGCTCGGTTGCGTCTGGTAAGTCTTTAGCCAAAACGTACTGCATGGTAAAGCGTATTACAAGGTAAACACAAGAGTTTACAGATTTTTTGAACAAGCTTATTACATTTTTACTCGGAACATAGTTACTTTGCTTTCTGAGTCGAAGGTTGTGGGTTCGACTCCCTCTACTGGAAAATGTTTGTGTGATGAACATGAATGTTTATCTGTATATTATAAGTATTTATGTATAATGTTCAAAAAAAAATTCGTTAGACATCATAACATAAGCTACGCTTACTTTGGCGCTAGCTGGCGTTGTGTGTATTGTTGTAGTATATTATTATTATTACTTAGGTATTTACTAGCCAAGTGTTTGTTTGCCTTCGTTTGTTGTTCCTTCTTACGTTTATATATACAAACAAGTCAAACGAGCGAGCGGGTACAAGCTAGTAAGTCTGGGTTCATGTTTACCTCTATTCCCACATCTGTAGCACCTTAGGAATTCGGTATTTTAAGGCAATTATATTTATTATCGTAATTTCCAAGAACGTAGCAGAAAAAATTATCAACTCACAAAACGTGTCCTCTTATGCGCGAGCCGCTTAGAGCAAGCACCCATGCGCAGCAACCAAAATTAAATCAAGAATTGAAAATGCAAAAGCATTTTTCACGGATTACCATAAGGAGGGTACCTAATTACAGTCTAATGCGAAGAAAACACCGAAAGGGTCTGGAATTTTTTAACTTTGAAATAAGAAGTAATGATTATTCCACCAACAAAAAACCCTCCCAAGGAGGATTGAGTTAGCGGATTGTTAAAAGTATGCTACAACAAAAAGAACCAGAAGCCTGTCTTCGAGTTTGCAGAAAGAATGCTACGAGTAAGCCAACACAAATTGCACGGTCTTGTGCCGCGTGGGTACAGTGGCTCCCTGCAACTAGCTTTCTGTCATCCATCCACCTCGTCGGGAGTCTACAAACGCTGCGTTTACCGGTGCGTGGTTATTATTCCAGCACCTTGGACCCCAACGTACGCCCCGCCATTGCTATTTTAGCTTTGCGACTGTTTGAGCTATGTCGGTTACTATGTTTCTTTTACAGATCTCCTTATTCCTGATTTGATCAAGTAGCGATACTTCAAGCATAGCTCTCTCCATCGCCCGCATCAAATCATCAGGCATCGACCTTGAGCCTTCTTATGAGGCCCACAGTTAGCGACCATGTTTAAATTGAGTAAGTCTCTTTCAAGTGTATGCTAAATAGGACCTCGTAAATGAGTTAAGGTGCTGCAGTTAAAGGGATTTCTAGCAGTAAATGAGCAAATTTATGGCTTTAATAAGTAAAGTGGCCCAATTTCTGGTTCATTCTAATTCAGACACCTATCCTACCTTTCCTAGTCCAGAAAAACCTTAACACACGTAAAGAGACCTGTGTTTGCAATTTGTGATCTTCACCATTACTGTCGTCCGTAAAAGCATTGGGTTCTATTGTGTTGGCTTCTTGGCAATTGTGATTTATACCCATCCAGAGCATGGTGGCTGAAGGATCTTGGTAAATTATATAGAATTTTTCAAAAATTTATTATCATTTATAGAATCCATCAGAAGCGATTTTAAACTTTTAGATTTTTTCTCTATGTGATAAAAGAAATAGGAGTACTTATAGTAGCTTCACAGCAGAATAATACTCTTCATAAACAAATAAAAAACCAATAACTCGAAACGGTCATAGACTAGTAACGACTTTTAATTTTGAAATCCAAAGTAATGTACTACTTATAATAATAAAACTGTAATTGGAAGATTTGTGTACATTTAACATATTTTCAAAATTTTGACTGGGGGATACTTTATAATCGATACCGAGAATAAGTTTCCGCCGGGAAATGGGATAAAAATTATTATCAATTTTCCTTCATAGCTTCGTTAAATTTGAACAGATTTTAATTATTATTTTTTTATTTCGAAGTGTATACTATCAAGCATGTATTGGCTAATTTTAATAAAGACCAGATAAATATTGTCGGAGATAAAGATCATAGATCTTCACAGATAACAGCAAGCCGCAAGGCATATGGGACAACAATCGAATGCATGTACCATCCTACTTATATTATAAATGCGAAAGTTCGTGAGGATGAATATATGGATGGATGGATGTTTCTATGGTTGGATGGATGGATGGATGGATGTTTGTTTGTTGGGCTTTAACGCCAAAACGAATGAACCTATTTGGCCGATATTTGGCAGGGACATACAATATAGTCTGGAATAGCTCATAGGCTTTTTTAATCCCGAAAAAGCAAAAAGCTCCTATAGCATCGCTTTTTTTCCGCATTTGTCTTTCAAAATTAAAAATGTTATGTACTACATGTTTAAAGTAATCATTATTACCTGCAAAAAAGTCCGGGAGGCTATATATCTAAGTCACAATAACCGCTTTTTGTTATAATTTGTCAATCAAAACACGCGTCCAATCAAAAGATGGTGACATTATCCAATTAAATAGTTTTATATTTGTCCTATCGTTTAGAAGTTACGAGGGGTAAAATGCAGAGGGCCTCCCAGCTACGTATTAATTAGTTTGAAGATAAAACTGGACCCGGTAACCAATCGTTAAAATTCACAACAACAAGGTTGTTTTAACGATTGTTTAGGTGTGATTGATTAGGTGTGTGTGGACAAGCGTTTTGTCTATGGTTGAACCACGAATTCTATATTCATGGAGACAGAGGGCCTATTTTTAATGAACTTGTCCGCCCAAGAGCTATACGAAAAAAGAATTTATGACAGCAAGATGTGGGCCAAATATTATATTGAATTATTGTATTGTAATTAAAAAGTTCTTTAGTTGTTCTTATTTTATATTCAATTCGTAGTAGCACGGCTTTCGTGTGGTGCGTTCGCCCTAGTGTTCTTTTGTCACTACTCCCTATTTTTTATACGCTTATGCATGCACGCACCTTTATAGCATACTTTAGTGAAGGGAAACGAAGAGTTCCCATAGCCATGTGAAATTCAGTTCAGATAAACTAGCAGTAATTTATATTTAAAACTGTAGGATAGGCGACATGTATAAACAAAGGGGTGTTGCTTTTCTGCAATTACTTGTGCCAAGACGTAACTATTAAATAAAATCGCTGTAAACTATTAACACATTAAACTATAAGCCAGTTGCCATCGCTGAATTGTAAGAAGTACCTTTAATGTTGACTGTAATTTCGATTGGGTCAGACTAATGTCAGATGTACTATTTAAACCACAAATGTTTTATGATTACAGAACTGATTAAATTGCCCAGTGTTTTTTTTCAAAGTTCATTTATTTCAAGTAGGTCTTCATTTTGCACGCCTCATAAGCGAAGCGTTGAGGTGGGTATTTTTTATTTTTTTATTTTTTTTTATTTTTATAGATGAGCGCTTGACTGCAATCCTGCGTGTTGGTAATGCAGCGATGATGCAGCCTAAGGTGGAGCGCGCTTGCCTAGAAGATGCATATTCACTTTTGATTTGAAGGTTCTCTCATGTTGTAAGAACTGGGGAAAATGGAAGCTGGAAGAGCATTCCAGATCCTAGCGGTGCGGATCAGAAACGAAGATTCGAAGCGCTTCGTACGCGTCCGCGGTATATCGACCACGTAGGAATGCAGATCCTTACGGTGCCTCGCGGTTCGATGGTAAAAAGGCGAGGTCAAATAGTTCTTGAGCACACTCTCCGAAATATATCCTATGGAATACCTAAAGGCAGGCAACCTTGCAACGATGTTCCAAACTCTTAAGTTTTTTATTGGCTAGGTCACCGATGAGCCTTCTAGCACGGCGATCCACCGAATTACTATCAGTTTACGCACATCGAGTGATTCTCCAACTTATAATGTCACTTTTTTATTCTTTATTGCTTTTATAAGTGAATATAAATAGACAAATGTTGAGAAAAAACACTATTTTTATCACTCATGATATTTTTAAATCTCTTTTTATTATTTAAACTAATTAAAAAATTGTTTAAAAAAGTTCTGTTTTGGACGTCCGTGTGTCTGTGTGTGCAGATCCCGTATCTCGTGGTCACGATAACGAGCGAAATACATCACTTATCGAGTTGTTTTTTTTATAGGCATCCGTATTTTGAGGAATAGAAGCCTATTACTTCTCACGGTATAACTAGATGTAGTTTAATTATTAGTTACAAATAATCTCAATTTTATTGTAATGAATGAGATTATGATACGTGCACTTTTGGATTTTCCAACTATATCTATCTTGTGTGAGATGAAAGCGGATCTGGATGCTTCCAAACAGCTTTGTCATTAAGAAATTCATCAATTGTATTTAATCTCGCTGTAATACATGTGTTTTAAAATATACTTTATATATTCTTATGCATTAGTAGGTCCAAAATAACCTTAGGAATCATTTTATAAAAGCGTGTACTCAATTCCAGAACATTTTGATAATCCCGATGTTATAAATGACCATTTTCTAAATATACCTGGTGATAATGATATTGACCCGTCTGTTTTAGACTATTTCGAGACTCATAAATTCTCCGCGGTTAGTAGTTTTGAACTGGAGACTGTACATGATTATGAAGTAGCAAAAATTATACTAGGAATTAAATCTAACGCACGAGGAATAGACGAAGTAAACATGGATATGATTATTCTTACACTACCGACTACTCTTAACGTCATCACAGCTATAGTTAATAAATCAATATTATCTACGAAATTTCCTTCATGCTGGAGAACAGCCTTAATCTTACCTTTACCCAAGAATAATAACCCATCTGAAATCAAGGATTTAAGGCCAATAAGTATTCTTCCATATCTTTCTAAGATTCTTGAAAAAATTATTTACAACCAAGTCATAAAGTATTGCGAAAAAAATAATTTATTACCATATTTTCAATCAGGGTTCAGGAAAAATCGTAGCACATCTTCCGCTTTATCAGACGTCATAGATGATTTACTCACATCCCAAGATGCCGGCCAGGGTAGTATCCTTGTTCTGCTAGACTTTTTTCGTGCGTTCGACTCGATTAATATTAGGCTAATGCTTGCTAAACTTTCTTACTACGGGTTTTCTTCAGCAACAGTGCAATGGTTTGCTAGTTACCTTCAGATTAGAATGCAACAAGTGGTTATATGAAAAACCGATGGAAAAGACCTAGTTTCGACTCTAAAGTCTGTTAGTAGAGGTGTTCCTCAGGGGTCAATTTTGGGTCCTCTTTTATTTATTTTGTACTCTGCCGATATAATTAACTGTATGGAAAACTGTCAATATCATTCATACGCTGATGACCTTCAAATTTATGTTCCTGTTAATCACCAAGACGTTAATAAAGCAGTCGGGCAATTGAATAAAGTCCTTGATAAAATTTCACTGTGGTGTCAACATAATGCTCTTATTCTTAACCCTATCAAGTCTAAATTTATGGTAATAGGATCTAAAAAGCAAGTTAGTAAAATTTTAGCTTGCCAGCCAAAGTTGAATATCAATGGAATATGCCTTGAACATGTAAGTGATGCTCGTAATCTAAGACTTCGAATGGATGAAAACTTACGTTTCGAAAAACATGTAGTGGAACTAGTACGAAACTGTTTTTATAGACTAAAAGTACTGTACAGGATTAGACCTTACATTAACATCAATCTTCGAATGAAACTTTGTGACACGCTGATACTTTCGAAACTAAATTATTGTTTTACTGTTTATGGTCCATGTCTATTAGGTAAATCGTGGCGATTAATTCAGCGCACACAAAATGCTTGCGCCCGATTTTGCTTTACTATTCCGCCCAGATCTCACATCAGTCCTTTTTTAAATGATCATGACCTACTAAACATGAAAAATAGATTTAATCTGCTAGTAGGCACTCTTCTTTTTGGTGTTGTTAAAACAAAAGAACCACCATACCTGTATAGGAAATTAGTTTGGCGCGACCCTTGCTACGGTAAAAGAACTACAGCGCCACCACTATCGATGCCACGCCACAGGTCTGCAGCATTTCGTGGCAGTTTTAAATATCTTGCCACCAAATGCTGGAACGACATCCCACCGCCTTTTAGAAATGCCAAATCAAAGTTTTGCTTTAAAAAATTATATCGCTATTATCTACTGAACATTCAAAAATCTAATGTGGCACTATCTTACAATAATAACTACTAAAAACTGAAAATTATTATCTGACTAACATACTTTTCCATTACTACTTAAACAAAAATGAATTTTCATCTTCTTTCCATAATGAAGTTTACTTTCTTTTATAAAGTTTATATATATATATATATATATATATATATATATTATTTTTTATTCTTTTTTTTATTGTTTTTATATGTGATTTCATAATTGGACTTCCCTCAACTAAATAGGTACTGACAGAATACCAGCGTTGTGGGTACATTAGTATCCGGAGCATTAAGCTGAGTCAGAACCTTTTTATTGGCACGACACATCATAGACTTAAGCTATTTATAATTAAGTACAAAATTTTTAAGTTACTCCGTATGTAAGTCTGTTTGTGTTGTTCTGGTAAATAAACAAATTCTATTCTATTCTATTCTATTCAATTCCACAAATGATTTCTATACCTTTCGCAGACGACATGCAGATGCCACTAATTTATGACCATTTGTTATAATTTATGATCATTGTTTACATCTTCACTTTTTGTGAATGAATATTAATATACGGAGAGATTCGCGTTACTTAATTTTATTTATTAATTGTACTCTACACATAGCTTTTTTCTGTAATAGTTGAAGGTGAAGTTCTTAGTTGAAGATACGCTACCAGTTGTTATTTAATGTTTCGCGTATTTAAAATGCTAATGCGCAGAATTAGTTGAAAGTTCTCAAGTCAGTATTCTACATATTTATGATTTTATTTAACTTTCAGTTTATCTCAGAACCGGGCTTTGTCTATGATGTCGTCATTATGGGTTTTGCTACACCGTATTTATTTCTGATAGAGTCTGAGATACCTCAAATACAATGTTTAAGGACTTCAGCAGAGATTAACAATATTCTTTATTTGTGACTCGTTGCTTGGTGATTGATGAAGAAGACCTTCCATCACGCGGTGTCAAAGTTCAATGCTTTGAATTCGTTTTACTCAGAACGTCGTGACGTCTACGAGGTGAATGAGCAAGATAGTATTCGTGCGGTTGTGCTGATAACGTGCACTCTCGAATTGATTTATATCGTAACGGGTCTGTAAAAGACAGGACACTGCTTGTACTGCATTTGAAAGATTGCCTTGTTGCAGTTCGATCAAAGAACGCAACAAGTTGAACCCAGCCACTACAGGCTGGTTGGATTCACCTGCCTTTTTCCTTAGAAGAAAACTTCAATCAAATAATCCAATTATTTTGATAACTAGAAGAGCATTAGTTTATTAAGTAAAACCCCGTTATACTGTAGTTTTTCAGTGTCATATTACTCTCGTTACTTCAATAGCAGCTACGTATGCGAACGATTGATTGGCCGAAACACACTGGAGTTATTTCTGCTACGCTCTTGGAAATTGTGGAACATACTCCCATCTCAGTGTTCTCTCTGTATATGAATTGATCAAGGAGTTTAAGAAGTGTATTTTAGGATTTCTAGATGGTGAAATGGCTTATTAAAAGATGACCCGCTCACTCTTTTGCCTGCAATGAATATAAAAAAGTGGGTCTTAGAATAATCATGAGAACAACAAAGATTAGGTCTAATAGTCATATGTTTATTAATATATGTTACACGGGGTTATATATTTGCTATGTTATTTTACCATGGCCGAACAGCTCCTTCTTTAAAATTACTTTTGTAGTTTAACTGCTAATAGAAGGATTAATACAGTAGATTAAGACTTTAGGTTTCTGTGTGCAGTTGTCACACTCGTTAGCAAGCAAGTTTTGCCCAGGAGATAAGCTCTCGACTTAAATACTAAACAATTCAACATAATGCATTATCACCGTTAAATCTGTTTGGGGTTATGTGATATCTCAGCGGATTTAGACTTCTATTCGGTCTAGGGTACGAATCATGGACACATGTTTAAGTTTTCAGTGATAAACAGTTATCATCATCTTTATCGAACTATTATCAGCCCACAGAAAACTGGTTTTCTGGTTTTCTCCCAGAGTGAGAAGGGTTGTAGGCTAGGTTAGGGTGGTAGATTTCAGACACCTGTCCACATTAAGGAGAACTCTCATTCATGTAATTTTGCTCCCGTCATTTTAATTCCTTGAACATACATAACTCGGAAATGTTAACGTTAGAGGTCTCCTTATGTGAAAGTTTTTTGGTATCTGTTGAATTGCATAAGTGCTCAGTAGGGAGCCAGAAATAGGGTAAGATGATGAAAACTGCTTAGAGAAATCCATCGATCTTTGCAATAGCAAAGATCGATGAATCGAGAATTTGCTTGTATTCTTACGGTGCCATTAAAGTACTATGTATAAAGTGGCGTGCATAGAGGGTATGCACAGGGTATGCAGATGATATAATATGAAAAAAATCTCCAGGCAAAGTTATGAAAAACGTAAGAATAGGCTTTGTAAGAGTTATAAAAAGCCTACCCTTAAGTTTTTATAATTAGTACTGGACATTTTCTTCATTTTTTATCTTCTGCATACCCTGTGCATACCCTCTATGCACGCCACTTTATGTATCTAAATCTTTAATAATTAGATATATACGTTGATAGTGCACTCGGTATGACGCATTTTAATCGGATGAACTTGGACTAAAATAAAAAAAGGTAGATTTATATAAAAATTATACAATTGAATTTTTACTCGCGACTAGAATGATATACGAGTATATCTGTTTAAAGCCCATTAACTGTCTGTTTAAATAGTATTGTGTTGCAAATCTTCAAATTACCACTTGACAAAAGAGAGTGATTAAGTGTTTACGTAAGCGAATAACACATATATATATATATATATATATATATATATATATATATATATATATAATTTTAATATGATTAGCACTCGTTTATACCTTGTATAGACCTTTGTGATACTATAAATCATAACGATAACATCGGCCATTTTAAACACGAACCAATTACGAAAGTAACCTTCAACATGCTATAAAACTATAATAATGTTCAAGTACAGAACGTTTTAAACATTACAAGTTACATTACTGTGTTATCGGATATAACACGCGATGTATTATAAATAATTCGCAGAGCAGTACATAAACGCTAGCAAAGTTTTTGTCACATTGTAATTTTTTTTTAATTAATATGTAAATTATAAATTAGTATTATACCCTCAAGAATCCAAAATCCTTAAAAATATAAATTGTACGACACCCGTTGCGTTCCACCAATTATTAACTCTTTGAAGCATATAATCCAAATGAAGTTTAAGATATTTTCAATCAAAGTGTACAGTTTACTAAACAAAACCCAAAAAAAAATGAGAAAAATTAAGTGACTTTTTTATACAACTAAAATCCAAGAAATAATTATTTTCTACAAAATGTTTAAGTCGATGCCCTGTAAAATGTAGAAAGTTTCTAGCAAGTAGTAGGGATTTTCTACATTTTACTCGGTATTTTATACACAAATCGCTACGGTTCACTTAACTGACCTTGACCTGATGAAAATGGGAACACATAATTACTATACCGTCTTTAACAAAAAAAAAAATTCAAATCGGTTCGGATATTACAAAATCTTGCCTGTGTATCAAGAAAACTCGAAAGGCATGTATAGGATGTATACGATTCTGGACGGTATGTTCCATAGGGTGATATATTTTGGTTCGAAAATTACCTTTCCAGGATGAAGGATATGGGGTGGTGGGCCAGAACTTTCTTCTTCTACGCTACGGCCTCCGTTTATAGCATTTTCCAGTGTTCCACCCTTTGAGTGTACTTTGGGATCATGAACTTTAAAACGGACCTCCTGAAAAATTCAAACAATTTATTAATGTAATAAATAAATTAATATATTTTAAACTTCTCAAAAATTTTATTGTAACCTTTTTAAAACAAATGACTAAATTATAAAAAAAAGTTACTGTCTGTAATGATTTGTAACGCTTTCGTCCAGTGTTTCTCATTTTTACCGAACTGCCCTTAATAATGTTAATCAGATGTATGTATTTATACTCGACTTTTAAGGCAAAAGCCAATGGGGGTGAGTAGTTTTATTCAATGACGATACAAAACTTTTTTTCTGTTAATATATAATATTCTCCCTTGACTTTGTCAGAGTACCTACAACTTCTGTTAAGCAAATATATCCCATACAAACTTTCAATCTACGACACATCGCCTTGCACATCTAAAGTAGCCTATAGCCTCAAGAATATTCTGTATATATAAAAGCTAAAGGTCTCTGACTGATTCATTGACTGACTGATTTATCACGAAATCTCAGAGACTATGAAACTATGGGTGAAATTGGTGGTTAGAAGTTTGCATGAAAATCCTATGTTTTTGAGATTATCCGTTTTAAATAATGAAACTTATTTACAATATCCCTCTTAGGGGGGAAATTCAATGAAAGGTGGGCATGAAAGATGGGCATGAAAGTTTTTTGCTGGTTTCTTTTATTATTAAGTCTACAAACCTAAGATTAAGAAAATAGATTTCTTTTAAAGCATAGATGTCAGTTACATTTTTTTTTAATTCCAAATCGAAAGGGGAAAAATGGGTTTGGAAATTTGTATGAAAGTCCTATGTTTTTGTAGTAAGAGACCGAAATACGCATTATCGTTGATATTAAGATTTTTTTGGATATCATCTTGAAAAAGTAGTAAAATAAGGGAGGCAAGTGTTGCTGAATTTTTTAATTTTTCAGTCTAAGAACTTGGAATTTAGAAAATATATTACTTTGAAAGAACAGACATCAATTAAGAATTTTTATCCAATCAAATCCATCCCTAATGGGGTAAAACAGGGGTTGGAAGTTAGCATTACAATCCTGTTTTAAAAGTAGAGGCACTGAAATTTGCATTAATTAATAATTAATATGATGTATAAATGGGCTTATAAGCCAGGGATGCTCGTTCAAAAGAAGAGATGTTTTAAATGTGGCTTAGTAGATGGTCTAAATAGGAGAGCAGCATACGGAATAAACTGATTATTTGAAACTTCGCTTAGGTATAGCCATAATCCGCAATCTATACTTATAATAAAGCTGTAACTGGTAGATTTCTGTACAGTTAATATATTTTGAAAATATATTGACCGTGGTATGGTTTATAATCGATATTGAGTCTGTCTGTCGGTCTGTCTGTTTGTCTGTCCGGGCATCACGTGAAAACTACTGAACGGATTTAATTTATTCATATTAATATATTCATGAAAATCTATATATCAATTTCCCAACGATTAAGGCTATATTTGAAACAATTATTTTGGATTTGATTTCATTTGCTAAACAAAAGTATTCGCACGGCTTAATCTATTATGCATCAAACACCGAGCGTTTAAAAGCTATATTTTTTAACACCAAAATGCACATAAAACTGGGGTTTGTTGTACGTAAATCCATTCCGTTTAACTATTTAAAGACCGTTTAGCTAAGGTTGTTGGTATGCATGCAATGTTTATTCATTGAAATAGAATAAAATAGTATGTTTATGATGTATAGTTTCGTATATTATATTATTAAATTTATTTACATCTTCTGTTTAGGTTTGTTTTACCCTTACCTATAACAGAACAAGTTAACAAAAGTAAAAAAATATAAAATACTAGCTGTTGCCCGCGACTTCGTCTGCGTTTGATTTTGTTTTTAAAGTATTCAGTATCGTTAAGCCTTAAATGAGTATAGTAGTATATATATGTATAACATGTGACTGTCAATTAATTAAAGACAAATAATTTGCAATAAAATAAAATTGCGACTATAATTAAAGATCTAAGCTATCCTATCTAAGTTGGAGCAGACTGCTCACGGTGTGCCAATTTAATTTAAAATCGGTTAAGTAGTTTAGGAGTCCATCGCGGACAAACATCGTGACAGGAGATTTATATATATTAAGATAATCAAAATCAGTAGTAGTAAGTATCGTTAAAACAAATGAAAATGATTTGATGTCATGATGTCAGTGGAGTTTTCACATTTTACACATTTTCCTTTGTAAACACAACTCCCCCTCCCCCCCTTTTTTTGACGTGGTGGAAAAGCTTTATTGCTATCCCGACCCATGGACAGGACGGTTCCCCGGGCGTCTAACAAAGCCAATTAGGAGGACATGCCGTGGTGGTTAGTTTGGGTATACAATTTTAGAGGGGGGAGTCCCACATAACATTATTTCCTAAGGGTAGTTAGATCTACCTTTTTTGTGCTGACATGAAGTCATCCTTAATGTTTTAGATACGAGTATATGGCAAATGCATTGTTTATGTTTTTCCCGTATTAAAACTTTGGTGACTTTAAAATTGTTTATTGGATAGTTATCTTTCGTGGTTACTCTCAGTATTGATCAGATTTAGCAAAGAAGATTATGTCATCCGTGATCCTAAAGTGTGTTAGATATTCACCATTGATCTTAAGATCATGTACCGTGATGCTTTCACTCAATTAAAACCTTAAAAGTTTTGGTTGATTGACAACTTGAATGTGATACAAACTATTGAGTATTTGCTCCTTAATCCTGATTGTTCTCTGGGGGGGCTTTAGTCTTACTTTTGATCTTTGAATCGATATTTATTCCTTGTTATATTTATAGCTTTTTAGTCTATTTTTATACCTTCAGTTATTTTCTCTTTTCCTACCTTAATCCTTATTTGCTCGAAACGACTTGCAATTTTCTACCTAACGACGTTGCCTTAATTGGACTCTACTGAGCGACGCGATGGCTCGCAGTACAGAATTACCTACACTGGATTAATTAGTGTGCTACCTGCTGTTTAATCTATTGCTTTTTTACGGGGAAAATATGATATCGTATATTATTTTAACTTATTAGAGGAATGTGCAGCGTCCAAAAAAAACTCATGCGAGTTTCAGGATGGTAAGAGTATTAGTTTTGGTAGTTTGTGAAATAAAAATATAAACTTGTTTATCAGTTAAATTCTTGGGTCATGAAGCCTAAAAGTGTGTTTAACCAAGTTGGTAGGATATAATAAAAAAAAAAATTAAAAAATAGGTCATAACTTAGACATTGAGGGTTATTATGGGATATGGGTCAGTATAACTCTTACCATGCGGTGGTTTGTATTGAACTTATAATTTCATATTATGAGGTATAGCAATAAAGTTCTTCACGTTTTTTTGAGAGCATAAAATCTTTTTAATTCTCGCGAAAAATTCAACTGGATATTTTAATTTATTTCTATTTAAACATGTTATTTACGGTTGTTACACAGTTTTAACTAAATTTTTACCGTTATATTATTGTTGTGTTTTATATTTTTTCCTCTTTGGCGACATTTGCCAATTTAAGCGTTGTCATCACGTATTATTTAAACAAGTTCACAGTTCACCCACAGAATGACAGTTTGCTTGCCCTTTCAGTTTGTTTTGTGAAAAAATCCGAATCAAAGTACATGAAGATTTATAAGAAGTTAATTTTATTTTTACTGAGACTCCTGCACCGCTTGGAGGTTCGGGTTTAGGTGAACGTCGTGGTCAAATGGTGTATGCGACGACCGAGCTTGCTTGCCATTTTTTTATTGATTGTACATATTTGTTTTTATTGTAGGATCCATTCTCAGACAGGTTATATTCAAAACTAGCTCAGTTAAATGTTTATACTTCACAAGCATACAAATATTAAGTAAGTACGTAAAGTGTATAATTTCCAGAAGTACTTTGGATAGCCTAGATCTGTGAACAAACTTCTTTAGAAAAAATCATTCATAATTTTGCAGATATTCATATCACTTATAATGTGGTTACTGATCACATGTGTGAACCTGTAAATGTGTGTGTTTTAAAATATAAATACGTTTATTTTTATTTGATTGCCAACACTGTACTGGTTTATGTATGATATATGTACATTGTACAATGCCTATTTTATACTCTACTCTACTACTCTATATATATATATATATATATTGTATGCTGTTAAAGTCGTCGTTTGTGCTATATTTAAGCGAAGTGTTTTTTTTTTTAATTTCATGATTGGTATCATATTATTACATACAGTTATTAATCGCATAACGGCACTATGTTCTCGTTTTTGAAGTGAAACTTCTTTATCGGGGTTGGAAAAAAATTTAGTGTAACATTTTTTCGTTACGCGTGACATTTTTCCGTTACGCGCCATCTTTTTTGTAAACAAAACTCAAGACTCCTCAAAGAGTTCCTACAAAATATCTTGACAGTTGACTGAAACAAGTTCTATGAATATATAAAAATAAAAATGTATGGTAAGGCAACCCATTTGTATCAATCAAGGACATTTTATGTAGTTTTTGGTGCACAAAAGTCTCTTGATCCTTGGTAGTACATCCACTATAAACATCATTAGCAGTTGAAATTATTTTTTCTGAATAAGAGTTTAATATTCGATTATTATACTCAGTGACTGCGTAATTTGTATTAAATAATCGAATACCTTGAGGTTACTTAGTTGCAGCTTCTTCTACGGAATAAAAACGAGATTCAATGATAGATATTTCACTTTCATTAAGACGTTCACCGTTCCCGATTTTTTTAAGTATTGACGAGAACTGTTGATTTGCTTGAAGCATAACTTTGTCTAGTTACTAAAATTTCAGATTTCGCCATAATATTGGTCCAACAATAATCTGCTTAGGTTGCTTGTAGATAGGAGTAGCGCGAACGGGAGGTAATTGACGTAAGTCTCCGATGAAAATAATATCTAATCCATCAAAGTTCGATTGAAAGTTATAGAGAAAAAAAAAAAAAAAAAAATTTAATAATTTTATTAAAATGTAATAATCCTATTACAATTAATGAAATTCGATAATAATCGTTGTATAAGCTAAAATGAAATAATTGTAGAATTTGTATTTATGTCTATGATAATAAAAGCCTTTTATTAAACTTTATCTAATTTAACTTTATTTAACCAATGTCTGTAAAGTTGCATATAGTAAATTATTTTTTGGAAAAATAACGTCATAAAGAAGTTTCACTTCCTACGAGTGTACGCTACTACACGCACACATTTTTTTGATCCTAGAGTATCTTACTATCCTCCTTTTAAGAGAATTTTTGTTTGTTCCTATTTTAATTTGATTGTTCCAAACGTAGCGGGGTGTTTAAATAAGCTTTTCCTATCTATACAAAATGGTTGTCTAACGCTATGTCAGTTCATTCAATTCAGACATACAACTACTTTTTGGGTTTATAACATGATAATACACGTGTACCCTAGTAAGAAAATAGTTTTGTTGTTTGAAAAATAGTGAAAACTGTTTTGTGACTAATATATATAAACTTACAGAATTTCTGCTTGGAGGACATCTGTTTAAAGTACTGTTCATTTTGTTCATAGTGTGACAATCCCCAACCGAAGCGCAATCCATATTATTCTTTTTTTCGGAAGCTATTTTCTGTATTGCAACAAATCTTTGTTTCCTCATCTGTATCCGTTTAGCCATATATCCCACCGTCGCGTACTCTGGAAAGATGGAGAACTCCAACCACATTAAAGTGCTCCCAATAAGAGTCTTCTTTTAAAAGTAAAACTTTTATAAGAAGATTCACTTCACATAGTGGACCATTGTGAATCGTAAAACCAAAATTAAAAATGAATCGCTGAGCCAGCCGCAAGGCACGCACTCCAGCGACCTAAGACGAGATTGCTGCATCATTTAAATAGCGTTGCATGGCGAGCACTGAGTTTAAATTACTTGCATTTAATCTGCCCTCGGCGGATGCTGTCTTCCAAGGCCGCCAACCTTTAACTTCTATGTAGGCTATAAGGTGTACGACCTCATATACCTCATAGCTTACATATGTAACGGACATGAGTTGTCAGTTGTAGCCTAGTTCAGTTGCGCTGGACTTGAATAGTCCAACCCAATCTGACCGCGGATCTAATAGACAAAACTGTCATATGGGTACATGAAATAAATCAAAGTTCACAAGACACGTTATATAATACTAATTTCAATAGAATGTAAACGAATGAAATGTAAGATACATTTCATCAACTTTTAGGTATTCGCATTCTATCGAATATAATATATTCTCTTCGCAAAATGTAAAGAGCACAGAATTAATTATAGAAAATACACGTAAAATTGATTCGCTTGCATTTATTTCGCAGTCGCTGTTCAGAATAAAAAAAAAAAGTTATAATTACCTAGTAAACTGGCGAATACCATAACGAAGCATGTTCCCAAGTAAACATCAATCGATTTCACGTATGAAATCTTAGGCAGAGCGGCATTCGTTGATGACATAAGAGTAGTCATAGTCAATACAGTTGTCACCCCCAGCGCTACCCGCGCAGGAGTCGCATTCCGATTCAACCAAAATGATACCCATGATATAATAACAATCAACCCAGAAGGAATATAAATTTGGATCAGATAATATCCCATTGACCGAACAAACTGTATTTCACAGGCCAGTCTTGAATAATTTCCTGCAAGTTTTTTAGTTATCGATTAGAACATAACACTCAGTGCATAACAGTTAGTGAAACATTCAAAACATAGTATGTCTTTTGATTCGAGCTTTCGATTTGTTAAATTTTAATTTCTGAAATCTTGAAAATCAAAATTATATAAAAACTAAACGTTAATTGTGACTTAGACTTTAGTTATTTAAGAGTTTTATCACTTAAATCATATTTAAATTCCTAAAACACTCAACTCGGTGTCGTTAGTGCAAGAATACGAAAGCAGGACGTGAAAAGAATCGTGGTGTTTACTGTTTATGTTCAGTGTTTCACGTTAGGTAATGATCGTTTTCGAGTTTTCTTTCTACTCATCGGTATCTCCGTTTAAGTACCTGTCGTGAGTGAGATCTCCATGGCTCGCTGACGATGTCCGAGCACCTTGAACTGCGGGAGCGACACCTCGCTCGACACTCCCACAGAGTTGGGCCCCTCGTTCCATTTGTATCGGATGTCCCGCATGGTGTAGCCGACTGTGCGCAGCGGATACAAAAATGAAATAACCCCAGGCCCATCGCAATGGGTTTTTTAACTCGAGTCGCTATTCGGTCGGGGTAAGAGCGGGGAGTCGCGGGCTTGGCGTCACGCGTCTCTTTGTGCGGTTGTCATGTCGATTGGCGTGTGTGCTAGTGTCGCGGTATCGTTCGTTTGCACACGGGCGGAGGGAGACGGGGTCGGATGCAGAGCGTGGATGGACAATGCTTGGACTGCGGGCGTTACAACTGTTACCTGTGGTCAGCGTCACGACAGTGGCGCGCTGGCGGTGCCCGAGCACGCGGAATTGAGGCAGCTGCACTTCGTTGCTCATGCCGACGCTCATAAGCCCGTCCTTCCAGTGGTACCGAATGTCTCTCATAGTGTACCCGACTCCGGAGACATGCCAAACACACAAAACGCTATCACTTACGTTGCGAAGCATCGCGTTTCCCTCACGCGGCCAGTGTCGCCGGGACTGGCGGGCAGGGCGAGACTTTAACCGAGCTGAATCGAGGCGCTCTTGAAACTGTCTCAACTGTCGCACTCGAATCGGCTCAGCGTGGATGATAGAAAAATATAAAGCTACTTGTTCTACCTATTGGGTGAAAATGCCAAAACAATTTCTACAGATATTTGCTTAAAAACATATAGATAGGTAATAAAAATATGAATAACGCTCATGGTTTAAGGTTGTAAGAAAATTTTAATCCAAAAGAAAAATTTTAAACTACAAAGAAGGTGTAATTATATAAACAAATAAACGAAATATGTTCCTTTGACGTTTTATATAGTTAGTTTCAATTAAAATGTAATAAATATAAAGAGTTACTATGTTATTTCAAGACTTTTAATGAAGTATTTTCAATATTAATAGGATTCTAAAGTCTATTCTGTCTTGCCTGTCTTACAACGTACTTCTTTTTGTTAAAATAAAAAAAAAAAAATTTTGTTTTCTTGTAATTATTTAATGTTTTTTTTTTATATTTTGTAAAACATACATTACACTAGAAAGTAATGAAACCCTTTTCGTATTAGGCTTTAGAGTTTAAAAAATAGTTTAAAAATTAAGAAGCGTGAACTAATCCCATATAGGACTTAGCTCAGCGTGAATGTTACTTACAGATAACTGTAAGAGTAATATACAACGTGTAACGTGTGAAGAATACATAAGTATATTTCATAAGGAATCATCCTGTAAAAATATTAAATCAAAAGAAGTATATTAATTTTCCATACAAACTAATTCAAAATATTTTAAGTTATTATCTCTTATAACAACCCTACTGAAGATAAAAGACGCACATAGTACCTTGGCCACTTGATTTAAATGACAGATAAGTCTCAGAGACAGTAAATAATGTATATATAATATGGGGGATGACGTCGCTCGCGTCCGTAGGAGTTACCACCCTGTCCTTCAACAGGGCCCGCCCTACACGTGTCCCCTGGGTGGTGCAAAACGAGCTGACAACGCCGAACAACAGGCGGCGGTTAATTATCCTGACCACGGTTACCACAAACCCTGAGGCATTAAATACCCTCAAAAACGGTGGCAGTAGTACCTTGGGAAAGTACTGCTAGTATTCTTTCCCAAATACCCAATCCAAGGTGTCACACGACCCGTGCCGATGGATGAATGGCTGATGGGTTAATCAGTCTTGAACGGAGTCTCCTCGAAACCGGGGCAAATCGAGGCAGTATCTTGCCCTTCGGGTCTCATGCGGGGCTCTGAGGCCTTGCGACATTTTATTTCCCTTGCTACTCGTGGGACTTGCATGGATACAAACATGTCAAATTTTCTACCATCCACCTCTGGTGGACTAGACCAGGAGCAGAGGAGTAAGACTGACTCAGCACCAACTGGTATTTTCCAGGAGCTGGGGACGCCTAGTGACTCTGCACCAACTGGAACACCTTCGGCGCGGGACCGGGATGCTATGATGGAGGACGGAGGTCATACCACCTCTGCTCAGCCCTCGTGCAAACCTGCCCCGCCCGACAACATCTACTCCAATCCAGCGTTTAGACGCTTGAGTGGGGCAGGTAAAAAGAGAATGTGGAGGCTCCTGAAGGGGGGTCTCGAACTCAACGAGGCCATTCTTCAGGCAGGCAAACCTTGCTCGACTCAACCGGATGGTCAGCGATCTAACCTCAAGAGGGGCAGACCAGAGGACAACTCCCCCAAGGAGAAGCCGAGCAAGGCTCCAAAATTGTCCACTACACCTGTGAGGCGGGGTACTAACCCGACTCTCAGCTATAGGGACATAGCGGGCGCGACTAGAGTTGGCATCCGAAATGGGGTGCCAATGACAGACGCGCAAATGAGTTCGGTTCGTGCGGCCCTGGTCACCTCCCTGAACACAAAAGGGAGGTGCATGGACAACAGAGGCGCTGGACCGTCCTTTCTGGGCTTTACTCACAAGGCAGGATGGATTCTCGTAACCTGTGAGAATCAACGCAGCAAAGACTGGCTTGTGAGCGAAGTCCCAAATTGCAAGCCATGGCCTGAGGCGAACCTATCCATAATGGAGGATAGCGAGCTTCCAAAGCCATGGATTGCAACCACCCTCATTCCGGCGACTGATGCGTCCTCTGTCTCTGAGGCTCTGGACACCATCAGATACCAGAATGAGGGGCTTTACCCTGAACACTGGAGGGTCCTCAGCGAGAAGGTCGACGGAGCAGGCATCATTGCTGCCATCTCCCTCGACGAGATCTCCGTTGAGACCCTCCGCGCACGTGACTTTCGGGTCAATATTGGCTTCCGGAAGATAGTGTTCAGGGTGAGAGGAGCCAATACTGGTTCTGCCTCGGGGGCAGCTGCAGAGGTGCACACTAACCCGGCGACTGCAGCACCTGGCTCGACTGGCCTGGGAGTGGGGTCGGCTGGGCTAAGCACCAGTTCGGCACCACCCGCTCCTGGCCCAAGCGGGCTGGGGGGCAGGAGCGCGGGGAACCAGGGGAGAGCAGTACCCGGTACGAGCGGACGGGGGGGGGGAGGTGCCGGCCGTAAAACTGGTAGCTCCTACAACCCTGTATCGAGCGGACTGGCGGGCTCTCATACTGGGCAAAACACCTCTGCGGCTGGCCGTAGAGGAAAGGCGGGCAAGGGGCCTAAGGGGGCTCATTCCGGCAGAGGGCACGCGCCCTCTCCAACGGGAGGAGGCTCTGGTGGACCCGCACCCGTCGTTAAAAGGGCCAAATAAATGGCGACTCCCGGGGCACCGGCGAGGGTCCTCCAAGCTAACCTTCACCACGCGGCCGCCGCTGCCGCGGTTGTGGAGAAGGTTCTTGTAGAAGGTAAATTCAACCTCGCCCTCATCCAAGAACCCTGGGTTTCGCACTCAAACGTCCTAGGCCTGAACGCTGGGGGTAAGTTACTATCAAATACCAACGGTTGCAGGCCTAGAGCTTGTATTGTTTTCAACAGAAACATTAACTTTCTGCCGATTCCAGAATTATGCACTGACGACCTGGTGGCGGCATATATTGACCTCAACAGCTGGGGGGGCAGAAGAGTCATCCTCTGCTCAGCGTATTTACCCGGTGAGGTCACCAATCCGGCTGTCGCCCTACTCCCGGTGGTAGAGTACGCACGGGCACACAACGCGGAGCTACTGGTGGGATGTGACGCCAATGCCCACCACGACGCATGGGGCAGCAGTGACATCAACGAAAGGGGTGAGTACCTTTACGATTTTCTTCTTGCAAACTGCCTTCAGCTCTTAAATAGGGGAAACACGCCTACTTTTATAACAAGGGCAAGACAGGAGGTCTTAGATATTACTTTCGCGACTACCAATCTAGCCAGGTATATAGAAAACTGGTTGGTAAGCGATGAACCTTCCATGTCGGACCATCGACACATCAACTTTGACATAAAGTCATGCTCCAGCATGGAAACAGTTACTTACAGGAATCCGAGGTGCACCTCTTGGGACAGTTTCCAAAACAAACTAGAGAGCAACCTGGAACTGGTCCCCAAAAGTATAAAGACCCGTGTTGACCTTGACCTTGCGGTGGATGCTGTCTCCAGAGGTACAATCAGTGCCTTTGAAGACAGTTGCCCGCTTAGGGTGAAGACCACACGGCGTAAGGCACCGTGGTGGAACTCGAGGCTAAAACGACTCCGAGACAAAACACGTAAATTATTCAATAGGGCGAAGGCGACCAGAGAATGGGACATTTATAAAAAAGCCCTAACTGAATACAATAAGGAGATAAGGAAAGCCAAGCGAGCATCGTGGAGGAGTTTCTGTGAGGAAATTAGTAGCCTGCCTCAAGGAGCGAGACTCCACAGAATGCTAGCAAAAGCGAAACCCAATCAACTGGGGCTCCTGAAAAATCCTAATGGAACCTACACGTCAAGTGAGAAGGAAACCCTAGAACTACTAGCCACAACTCACTTTCCAGGAGCGAAAATCGGGTACGCTCGAAGTACTATGGCATGCTCTCTCGGCCATCCAAAAGTTGAGGATTGGAGAAGGGCATCCATCGTCTTCAGACCTGGCACTGTGAGGTGGGCCATAAGCTCTTTTAACCCGAATAAAGTATGTGGAACTGACGGCATTACTCCCCTTCTTTTACAAAAGGGAGCCCAGTTGTTAGTTCCGCATCTGGTAAAAATCTTCAGGGCAAGCTACGCCTGGGGACTTATACCGGAACAATGGACCAAAGTTAAGGTCATCTTTATACCTAAAACGGGGAAAAAGGATTACGCACTGCCGAAATCCTTTAGACCCATAAGTCTATCCTCGTTCTTACTAAAAACGATGGAGAAAGTGCTTGATAGGTATATCAGAGATGCGTTTCTCATTGAGAGACCCATCCACGCTACCCAGCACGCATATTGCAAGGGCAGGTCCACTGAAACTGCTCTGCTCAGCCTTGTTGACAAGGTTGAAAAAGCGCTGGAGGATAAGGAGATCGCACTCTCTGCTTTTCTGGACATTGAGGGAGCATTTGACAACACCCCGATACGCACACTGGTGGGCGGTCTTGCCAATAAGCAGGCTGATCATACAACCATCAGGTGGGTAGAGGCGATGCTCTCCAACCGGAATGTAAAAATCGAACTAAACGGTTTCTCGGTTGAGGTGCTCACCACCAGGGGATGTCCGCAGGGCGGGGTTCTCTCGCCCCTGCTTTGGACCCTTGCGGTGGACAATTTATTGCACAAGATGGCTAACTTGCACTTTGATGTCCAAGGATACGCTGATGACTTGGTGGTCATTGTGCGAGGAGCATGTCAGGACACCCTCTCCCATCGCATGCAAAGAGCACTCAACACTATTGAAAAATGGTGTATAGAGAACGAACTTACAGTTAATGCTGACAAAACTGTAATAATACCGTTCACTAGGAAGCTTAAGATTGACAATCTTAAGCCACCCAAGCTGAACAACATAAGTATCCCATTCTCGGAAGAGGTCAAATACCTGGGAGTTGCACTTGACAGGAAAATGACCTGGAACTCCCACATAGATGGCGTACTTAAAAAAGCAAAATCTGCACTGGGGATCTGCGGTCGGCTGGCGGGGAACAGATGGGGTATGAAACCCAAGATAACCTTCTGGCTCTACACAGCCATTGTGAGACCTATTGTGTCTTACGCATCCGTGGTTTGGAGTAGTAAGACGATGCAGGTAAGAACCCAGAACAAGCTAAGCAGTCTACAACGCTCAGCCTGCTTACTCATAACAGGAGCGATGAGCACCACCCCTGGGGCTGCTCTGGATGCTTTGCTGAATCTCCCTCCTCTTCACCTACATGTTAGGAAGGAGGCGAAGGCTTGCATGTACAGGCTAACAAGCCAGGGTGTGGTAAACTGGATCTCACGAGAACTGAGGCATCTTCATAACTCAGTTCTTGAGATACCTGTTTTGGGGATGCCAACAGACTCAACAACTCCAAAACTTAATTTCCTCAGGCAATATACTGTGGAAATTCCAAACCGTATTGACTGGCTTGAAAACCGGATCACCTGGAAACCGGGGAGCCTTAAGTGGTACACAGATGGCTCCAAGTCGGGTAGTAACGTAGGATGTGGAATATTTGAAGAGACCACCAGGGTAGGGCTCCAACGTAACCTGGGTGTCTACGCCTCCATATTCCAAGCAGAGGTCTTCGCAATAATTGAATGTGCGGAAACCTGTCTGCTAAAGAACTACAAAAACAAAACTATTTATATCCATTCGGATAGTCAGGCTGCACTTTCTGCTCTATCTTCTGAGGTTCTAAACTCAAAACTGGTAGAAAACTGCAGACAATTACTGAATACTCTGGCGATAATAAACAGGGTCATTCTACGCTGGGTTCCTGGCCATAAGGGGATCATCGGTAACGAAATGGCCGATGAGCTTGCAAAGTCAGGCGCTTTGGAGAAGCAGATTGGCCCTGAGCCGGTCTGCGGAATACCCAAAAGCTTGGCGCAACTCACCCTTCAAACCTATTGTAATTACCACACACTTATTCGCTGGAGACAACTCCAAGGAATGAACCATTCTCGAGCGCTAATAAAACCATTTAACAAAAGGGCCGCCTCTGAGGCATTAGCACTCAACAGAAAAAACCTATGCATACTAGTGCGAGCGCTTACGGGGCACTGTGGGCTTAATAGACACATGTTCAACCTAAAGCTGCAGGATACAGATCTATGTAGACTCTGTAAGGAGGCTGCGGAGACGCCGCTGCATTTGATCTGTTCCTGTCCCGCGCTGATGCATAAACGCAGCACTCTTTTGGGGAAACACATAATGCAACCAGTGGATGCTAAATCTCTTCCAGCAAGGAAAGTGCTGCTTTTCCTGAAGGCGACCAACGCTTGCTGGGAGATCTAGACAGCGGCGTCACAATAGATCGTAGCCGGTCGACGTGACACCAGGGATCAGACGAACCTGAGCCGCCAGCAGAAGAAGAAGAAGAAATAATGTAACCTCTAAACCCTGTGAAGTAATATTACGGTTTTTATTGACACGTTGTATATTTTTTATTTTTATTAGTACGAGTATCAGCGATAACATTTTTAATTTAATATCAATTGCCAATTTAGTGACCGACTTCTTGTATATCTGGCTCGCCTAAAAAAAAGACTTATTTACTTAAAAACATTCTTACATCCTCAAAACCGTATAATATCATGCATATCATAAGGAGTACTACATAGGTAGGTACTAGAAGCGTGCGTACAGCGAGGCTGTCGTAGTGCGTAGCAGTACGTGAAGGGTGAGCGGTATACTCGCGCATGCGTCGGCGGGTACGGGTGCCAGTGCGAATGCGGGGTGAGGTGCACGGCTGTGGTGGGTCGGGTGGTCCACGTCCGTGGAACGGCTCGTCGTTGTATGGACTCGCGGCCGTCGTACCCCGCCTCCTTCTGACCGCGCTCAACTTACGCAGCGTCGATGTCTCAATATCATTTCTTTCGCTTAATGCTCGTGAGGACAAAGGCTTACTATTTTACGAGTCTGCCTTCTGCGGGTGCTGTATGCGAGAAGGAGACATCCAATTTATGAGAACACGAAGGTAATCACAGCACGTGTCGACGGTTAAGTTGTACGCTTGTGCTCACAGGGTATCCCTGAGTAGCATCTGTGATACAAGAAAGTGGTCACAACACAATCGGTAAGCCTAGTGATTAATTTGCATTGTGGTAAGAATCAAATCAATGATTGCTTTAGGTGAACACACGGACATAATTATTAAATGCGATCAATTATTATTTTTCTATCATCGTAGATTCCTTGGGCCTCGCATCTCATACGAGCGTTTAAGTATTAAAAGGGTTGAGCTGAATATTCGACAACCCCAGGACTCGTTGGGTGTGCAAATTTCACATAATTGCACGATACATATTATATGAAGCGTGCTTTTTATATAACACTTTATAACAGCATAAATATAATAATATTATGCATAAACTGTAATTTTCTTTTAAAATTTACACAAAGTTTTAATCATTACTTAAATATACATTTTAATATTTTAACTACACCATCTTCAAGATACTTACAACTTTCAATTTCTATGTGGCACAGTTGACGATCCATTGGGAAATATTGAAGGTTCATAGGACACGATGCAGTTATAGTTAATCTGAAAAATTTGTTGGAAATAACATTTAACAATCCATTTCATAAAAAAAGTATGGTAGGATTTAAACTGTAGTTTTTGAGATAACCAGCCTATAAACCTATACGTCTTTTTTTAAATAAGAAAGCAACATTGAACTAACTGTGTGAAGAAATTTATCATAGGCACTCAAATCCCTACTAACATTATAATTGTCAATGTAAGTTTTTTTGTTACGCTTTCACGCAAAAACTACTTAACTGATCCTCATGAAACTTTGTACATATTCTTGGAAGTTTTACGACATTAAGCTCGGTTCCTTTGAAGAGGGTGTTTGACAATTTTACACCATAACTCCGACAAATTATAATCGATCGAAAATATATCGATTTAAATAATTATTTTTGTACTATAGAGGTTACGTGTTTTATGTTATAATACGTGTTTAATTTTGCCCAAGCTGTGGTTGGAGATAGAGGACAGAACTGGCTAAGCGATACTGAATACTTAAAATTGTTAGATCTACAACTAAATTTAATGCCACATCACAGCAATTTCTATTCAACAGCTAGTCGTATTATATAGAAAAGTGCTAGGTGTTTTCACATCCGCAAATCGAAGCTAGTTTAATAAATAATTATTGAAACAATAGATGTACGTTGCGATGGTGTGTTGTACCATATTGCACGTTCCCGCACTTTGCGTGGGAGAAGAAGAATGGGAAGAAGGTATTGAAAGAAGAAATGATCGTAAACTTATAAGTTTACCAGAAAATAAACTAGCGTATGACAGCAACTTCGTCTGAGCTGGAGTTATGATATCCCAAAGACAATAAAATCCTATGTCTAGTGTCTATACCCTACTTCAGCTCGAAAACTACGGGGAAAAATTATTATTATTATCTTTTAGAAAAAAATCTTAAAATATAAAAACTTGAAAAATTAAATAAGTACTTTTTTTATATACTTTAATCTATTATTAAGCCTTAGGTGGAAACATTTTTATGTTAACTATAACAACTTTAAATTTTTAAGCAAGAGCCTAAGATCACCAACATCTTGGATATGAAATACTACTATATGTTCAAAACGTGTAATTAATTACTTTCATACCAAATTTCTAATCTCCTTGTTCACACCTTTAGGGATAGAATTAAACAAAAATACCTTTTTATTTCACATCAAAATTTTAAATTTCAACGTGAAGTTTGGGCTGTACACCCTATTGTATATATGTTACGATCAATGTTATGGACTTGCTATATTAGCTATCATTGCGAGCTCGTAACATTGTTTAGGACATTATTTTGTTAACGAAAGATTTGTTGTTCACTATAGGATTTAAAGGCAGGCTCCGTGATCTACATTCGGTGGCTAAAAACTTCATTTAACGAAGAAGAAACCAACTGCTAGGACATCCATCGGTACGAATTAGAAATGAGCTGTATGCATAAGGTAAGAAATGTTTAGTTTGTACCTCAATATTTAAATTTTTCTAAACAATTATCTATCTATCTATCTTCTATATATAAAAAAGACAAAGTGTGTGGGTATATTCCGTATGGACTCCGAAACGGCTGGACCAATTTCAATGAAACTTTCAGGGAATCTCCGGATTGACCTGGCGAGTAATCCTGTAAAGTTTAGTTACGATCGGAGCACTCCTATTTTTCTCCTAACCTAACTGTCAAATACAGCTTTTATTTACTATGATGATATTCTATTGTTGGGTGTACATGGGTGTAGATAATGATCTTCACCCGCTCGAGATGAGAATAGAAGAGAATGAATACGGAGAGTAATAAATGATTTAATATATTATGAGACTTAAATTAAAAATTTAATGATGTAAGTTTATTGTTTAAATAAAATAAAGCAAAATCTAGCCCGGCGATGCGGGCTGGGTACGCTAGTTAACAATAAAAGAGAAATTGCTCGAACCCTTTTCATGTCCTCCCTTCTATGATAAATTTAAAAATCTTTTACCCACTCCGATGAGATTTTTTTTTTTACTATTTAAAAGTGGGTTTCTGAAATCCTCGACACCAATCAAGAAATTTAGAGTTTCCATTATTACAAAATTGTACAGTTCTTAACAATTTGCCTTGGCATCAGCGTTTGTCGGAACGAAATGTCGCGAGACACACATAACAGGTGAGCCCGGTTACATCTTAGAGATTGCTAGTTAACTTTGAGTGGATCCTTTCTTAACTATAATATTATAAATGCGAAAGTGTGTGTTTGTTTGTTTGTTCTTACTTCACGCCCTAACTAAGCGACCAATCAACTAGATTATGTCATAGAGTTAGTTTAAATGTGAAAAAAAAATTATATCCATTTATTTCAAGTATGCCTAAAATAAGCACTTTTGAAACGTCAAGTATGTATGTTTCTTGTGACTCTACCGGTTCGGACCGGTTCGGACCGGTTCGGTTAAAAGGACGAAGAGTAACATAGGTTATTTTTTATCCCAGCGAGACAAACAGTTCATGCGGTATTTAAAAAAACGGTAATGATCATGGAGAATGAACGCGAGCAGCAGCTAGTCAAAATATAAATCTCGACGCAGCAATTGACGGAAAAACAGCGCGGGAAGTCGATGGCCAGTTGCGCGTTGTGTATCCTATTTGTAAAGGAGGCCGAGTTAAATCTATTCTATTTATACCGCAATGTAGTTTAATATTATATCAATAAATATTTTAATATCTTCCTGGATTTGGACCCTTTAAATTTCAATGCTAGTCCATTCCTCGACCTCACTTCGCCGATATGCTGATATAACCAAACATGTACGTTGTAATATCCACAAAGCTTACACACACAAAAAATAGACACATACAATTGAGGCACACTATTTATTTTAACAACAGAATTATAATTATAGCGGCAACACAGTTCCCAGTTCTGCAACCATCAGTCTTAAATATAATAGATACCAATTCAATAAACGGCTTTTTTATTGTATACCTGATACTCCTAGTGATAGATCCTGAATAGTGAATACGTATGAATTCGTTGCTAGTAGTTGCTATGTGGAAATATGATTGTTTTTCATTAACAAAAAATGTATCGGGAACCCAAATATTTTTGACGAAATCGCTTCCAACTGACAAAGTTTCAACACCCGGTCTTTTTTTGTAACCCAGTCGAGGATCTGTCCAAAACTGTCTGAAGTAGAAATCCAGCGTGAAGTCCTGAAGAGAAAAAAAACAAATAATGCACACATTTTTATAACACGTTAATAAAGTTTCACATAATTACCAAAACAAAGATCTCAATGAGACATCATCAACAATATATAGTATGTTTGATTGGTTAACAAAATTGATGACTCAGCGAAAGCTTTGTATTATTTTATAAAAATGAAACACATTTGACGTCAAGATTTAGTATAAAAAATAGACTAGGTTCAAAAAGACATCTAACATCTGCATGCGTTGATTGAGTAGCTCAGTCGTGAGATAGTGTATAATAATATAGTGGTAGTGACAAAAATATGGCTAACATGTAATCTAACAACAATGTAATGTTAAAATCAGAAAGGTATGCTACGTATTTCAATGAATAAAATTAACGAAGCTTGAAAACATTGAACATAAAATGCAGTGCTGTGTGACACGAAGGCGTTACTGTGGTGACTAACAATGAAGAGATGGGTGCTGAGTGTTGGGACAGGGCGAAGTGAGTGGGCGGTGACGCAGGCTGGCACCCACGGCTCGATAAAGGCAGTCTTTTAATTGAAGCTAATAAGCCGGTATACAAATTGCCACGTGTAATTGTTGAAATTCTGAAGAACAAGACGTTCAACATAGTTCTCGGGTCGCTTGAGACTCGTAAATGTGAAAAAGACAATCTCTCCATGGCCATGGGTCACGTCTTACTGTGACCTTCCCAACTTTGATTTGGTTTCCACTTCGGGGTCTTTCACCCAACGCCTAGCAGCTCATTCAGTTTGGAAGACCGGATAAGTTTCTATGGTTTTACGAGTCTTACGATTCTACAATACGCTAATAGTCAATAAAATTTCAAAATTATTTAAGCGATAAGAAATAAATTACTATATAAAACCGGTGTTCCAAGTAACTGGAGAGCAAGAAAGGTAACGAATATTTAGGCAATATCAGTAGATACACATATACGTACATACACATCAAACTACGAAATGAGTGACGAAGAATTAAACAGTCGTCGCAAATCCATAGAATTTATTCGATTGAACGCCAATTTATTTTAATGGAAAATTATTTCGCGAAAATTGAAAAGAGCTGAACGTTAAAAACGAAGTGTTGATGTGAGATCAAACGAGACATTTACATACGCGTTTCCCTGAAATGAAAAAATAATTCAACGAACAACTTCAGATCAGCAACAAGTTTTCGCGGAAGTTAAGTCTACTAGTCATGAAACCTACTAACATCACCACTTCGCGCGAGAACAACTACTTCATCTTTGGAATTACGAGTACTGCTGAACACACAACCTGATAACTTTTAAGGTTATAACGGATTGCTTTTCTTATTATGAGGTCACAAAACAAATTTTGTTCAACACATACGTTAAAGGATCAGGGGACACATAATAAGAAAGCAAGATTTGCGGACAAAGGGCGTTCTGCTCCACGAATCGCGGGCATGCTCGCAGCCTCGTGTCTGGGGCTGCTCGGTCGCAGCGGCCGCGGCCGGAGCGACCGAGTCAAGCGTGAGCTGAAAGTTGCGAGTACCATGAGCACTTCGGAGACGGAGCTGATAGAGAGCACATACATGGTGACGCCCACCTCCACTGGCGGACCTGCAATCAAGCCCAATCGTGAGTCGCGCGCGCGCCTCGCGCCGTGAAAACCAAACCAGAGGACGTGACGTGCCCCATCGCCAGAGCGGGGTCGCGGGGGCGCGGGGTGCGTGCGGGAGGAAATAACGCGCGCTGACGCCGCGGCGATGCGATTGCGTCAGCGCCATCGCATCATATCGCGCCTAAGCATCGAACCGTGGACACGGGTGCTACAATGAACGGTAATGCTGGTGATTGTACTAAAGGACAAATCTTGCTATGTATGCGCTGTGTCTTTGATATTGTTTTGTAAATAAGATACCATTTTGACTTCAGACAGAGAGCTGATGGAGAGCACGTACATGGTGACCCCCACTTCCACGGGTGGTCCTGAAAACGACATAATACACAGCATGACAAGTGGTATTTTCCAGCGTTATCCGTTACCGCAGCTGTTGCTATTTTTAATTTGAAATTGTGAAATTTCAGACTCTTCACACATCTGTCACAATATTTTATATTAATTGAAATATTCTTATGGAAAAAGGATTTAACTAAATAAAGCGTCTACCTGATTGATAGAAAGACAGGAAAATTCAAGCGTGTTGGAAGAATAATGATCATAGGACAGTTGAAATTGAGACAAATGAACTTATTAAGGGGTTGAGATGAATTTGTTGCTTGAGTTTATTAACGATCTCTTAGAATTTGAAGATATTTTTTTAATAGTTCAAAAATGTAATTGTTTGCTGTCTAAAATATACGACTGGCAACGAGTTTAAGTTTCGTCTATATCAAATGAACAAAATGATTTGATATAGACGAAAAACTATAGTGTACCATGTGTAGATTCATTATAGATTATTTAACATTAGAAACCAAATTCAATGCTTCACTCAGTTAATTGAAGGAACTTGTTTTAAAAATAAAGTTATAGGATAAAGTACATACAGAATAAAATAATTAGGTCGAAGTTATTTTCTTTGTAGGGTATTTTTAAAATATTTACTAATAATAGCTTACGTTTATATTATTAAATAATATCGTAATTAGTTTTCATTATTGTATTATTTTTTAAGGAAAAATGATTTTTGAATCATTGTAGCTTTCTTTGATTAGAAAAAGATTAATTTAGGACGTAATTATTAAAGTAATTTTCGATTTTACGTTATTCTTCAACAAATTAGTTAGATATTTTATTATTATTTTGAAGTTTGAATAAATGTAGGTAATCATTTTAATTAGTAAAAAAGTGTCGTAATTTTTAAATCGATTTCTAATAAATAAATATTGAAATACAGCTCCGATATCTGGCCACATTTAGGTTCTATTTTGTAGGTTGGCGGTTGTGCAAAATAATTTATTCAATTAATCAATTATTTATTGAGTTTTTTAATGGTAGGGTAAAAGAAATGTTTATAAATAACAAATAGCCATAAAGAAATCAGACATTTTTTGGATTTAATATACATGTGACACGCCGCCAAATCCTGGGCCTGTCCACGGGCAATGTCCTTTAACGCGACGTCTCATATTGTATTATCTTGACATCAACCGGTAGTTACTATTTAGGATATGTTTTGGCTTGATAGACTGGCTATTCTAATAGAGCATTATGATAATACATGCTAGTTAAAGACGTGTATAATTTCCGCAAAACTGTTGATACAAATTTATACAAAGCTTGACGATAAGACTATAATTTAATGATTTACTACAACGAATGTTTAGGTAAATGAAAAACAGATTTTAAAATGTGTCTAGGTGTTTAATCATATGGTGATAAGAAAAATAGCATGTTAAGTTATTAGAGAATGCGTGCTACTTCAGATCTAACTTAACAAATGGTATTATCACGACCACCTCACAATAATGCCATAAAATATAAAAGGCCTGTTATAACAAAGTCTATTGAAATCGAGAAGTTGTAATTTTGTTTGGTTAGAACTTAGCTTATTACCGCATAAGTTCGGAACGTGATTGGACATATACGTCCATCAATATTGGTCTTGACGTAAATCCCAATATTGTGTTAACGAGATGAAGCTACGTTTGCTTAACGAAAGTACGAGTATGTTTAGAGTGCAAACTTATTAGTTTGTGTGCTATGCTAACCCTCGTACTTGAATAGTTTTATATTACTTTTCAATGAGTTCAATATGAAAGTATACCCAGTTAATTTAGTAATAGTAACTTTATTTTCATGCAAATTTCCTTGTAAATTTTTAATCTAGCAGTAGATTTTGAGAGCTTGTAGGGACGTAAGGGTACCTATAAACATTTTTTCTGCATTTTGCAACAATCATACCAATAATAAATACCGTACCTTTATATTGGACACTGCGGTAGCAGTTTTTAATTAATAACCGAAAAGGGATCGATTTTTTTTTTCGTTGATTACAACTATTGCCATCGAAATAAGTATACCAACAGCTGACGAAAATGTTAAAGGCAAAATAAATTACAAATTCAAACGTCCTTAAACTCACACAACTATAATGAATTTTGCTACGTATAAAGTTTCTTATCGTGAATACCTTTATTTCTTTAACAAATACAAAAATACGCATACATAATAACATTTTCAAATCACACAATAACCTCCCCGGAAGCCTTTATGATACATAGGTCTGGTGGTCATACATTTGCAATTTTTATACACGTGTCTTTGGACTGGCCTGACCATGAGATGTGAATTCACCGAGAATTATTTTTATTTTATTATAAGTAAAATACATTATATTGTGTTTCGCGTAATATAAAAAATTGAAGAAGCAGACATAGACGTTACTTGGTGAGATGATATATATCCAAAATATCAGCAATAAACTAGGTGGATATACCAAAGAAAGGTTATTGCTCTTTCAAACAAATTATTGAAATAAGTCATTAAATAAACAAATAAATTTATTAATACAATGTTTTCAATAATAGGACTTAAACTAAATAAATTACATGGTTCAGATAATGTGAATACGAAAAAATGAATAATGACATCCCTAACCCAAAAATGAAACAACTAAGTATCAAACAAATAATAATGATAACACAGATGATACATATCCGTGATAAGCTCTAAAATCTGACTTTTATTATTAAATCGCCAGCACTAGACATCACAGTGCAACCATAAATTAATTTAGTAGTCTAGCTTATAAATGCGGTCAATGCGGGCTTTACAGTTGTCATATATTACCCACAAAATATCATATTTAAGTCAGAGTCGCCATGTCATTAAGTTTCTGGAGAATAAGAAGTTCCTTCCCTTGTTGACTGAATGTACACGTAATGATCAAAGAAAGTGATATAACTAATTTAAAATGAAACCTTAATAATACAGGTTTGTTTCACGACATCTTGTCTTTTTCAACTTCTGCTGGTAAGGCAGTTATTTATGTAGGACCTTAACAGAAGTAGTCATTAATAAGTTTTAAAACAATATGAGATATTATTTTCGTCTATTTTTAAATATATTTTTACGTCAATGCCAACAAGGCGATGTTTTAATATCATAACGAGTATCATCTTCAAAAATAAAACATAAGGATGGTTGACTGCTATAATTAAATGAATAAAGATCAGTAAACCTAGTAGCCTTGTGGCACTGCCTTTTCATAATATTAGTTTTGGAATTTATAAGTTATATAATAAATAGATTTCCTTACATTAGGATATAACTTTTTTTTATGAGTTCTTGCAGTATTTAACCATTGAAATTTTTAATTATCATCGTTCAAGTTATTTTATTTTATATGCATTGCCTGCGCGTGGGGCACAAAATTAATTTTTATATAATCATCACCCGTAGATTCAGTAATTTTCAGTGATTTTATTATACTTAAAACTTCATACGCGTCTATTAACTTTATAAACATTGATGAGTTAGAATCAAATTTATTATTAACTTTGTTTGATTTGTTTGCATCATCTTAGTGAATGAAATGATTACCTATTAGATATAAGTGAAATTTTAAGTCCTAAGTGTTCCTAATATCTTTTTTATGATCCCAGTAATCTGTTCGTTTGTATGATACTATCTATTAGTGATACTAACCTCCATAGTTTGGTCTTACTCTTTTGTCATAACTTATGCTAAAGGAGTCCAGTATAGCGGATATGTTGACATCACCATACATGCCACCTCCACCACCAGCGCCTCTGTAAAGAAAAAGTACTTTTATTAATTTGAAAATAATTGCATATTATAATACATGCATATTTTGTCGATATTTACCATCTTAACAATATAAACGCTAATCTGTTTAGCGTTGGAACCGATTAGATATAGGACAATACTACCATACCCCATACAGCTTAGCCCGCTAACATCTTAGACTAGGTATATCATAACTTACTACAAGTTGAAAGTGATCGTATGAGAAAGTGATTATCACGAATCTGTTGCTATTTATTGTTTGATAAGTATTCATGAAAAGTTTACATAACTTTCTATGAAATATATAATCAATCAATTCTCTCCCTTAATGACCTCATACCATCAAGCAACTTATTATAAAGACCAATAAAACTCAAACTACAAAGTCCATTTATATACGTTCATATAAACAAAGGCTAAAAAAAACACTCCAGCAAGAACGTTAACGGAAAATAAATCTGAAATAATCCTTCTGATTGCAAGCATATATTTTTTATACCTTTAATATAAAAGTCGAATGCAAAATGTCAGCTAACGAAGTGTTCTGTGAATCGGAACCAACGACCAAAGCGATCCGAAAATTTTAACATCATTTTTAACTCCAAATCCTTAAAAGCGGATCGAAAAACTGGAATTATTTCTGCTTAAGGTGCCGTTTTGCTGTATCACAAACTTTTGTGTGATACATTTTATTACCGATATAATTATTATATTAAAATATGGTAAATCTAAATCTTCTGCTGAACTTTTCATATTAGTGTAAAGTGATCGAGTAAACTATATGGGTTTTTATCGACTTTTTAATTTTGGTCTAAGTTTAAAACGTTGTACAAACATAATATGTCTATTATCGTTGATCTTCTAAATTATTCCCTACATTTATTAGTTAGTTTAAAATTTTTGCATGCCGTCTCTACAAGGCTAATCTTTTATGTTTTTAGTACTTTGAGTACTCGATTTCTGGTCAGGTTTTTGTAGTCTTATAATCCATCTTTATGCTTTAATCAAAGAAATATTCACCATGGTCAATCCCAAGTAAGGAATATATTAGGCTAACAAAAACAAAAAAAAAAAACACTAATCATGCAAGCATATAACAGCTCCACTGATTTAAAAAAAAATCCTCAAATTTTCACAATAAGCCTCTATTTTTGTTTAATACAAATTAAAGGATTAGGAATTAGTAAGCCAGAATTATAATGAATTCAATACGTATATTTTTATTAGGGGCGTTCAAAAAAGCCCTTCCGAACGATTTTGTCCACTTCCTAAAGTGACATAGATTACAAGTGACATAAGTAACAGGTAACTTTTGAACTCAGGTGTTCGATGGATAGAAGCAGAAGTGGCTTTGTTAAGTCCATGATACACATATCCAAGCTTAATTTACTTTTCTTCTTAGTTGCATTTTCAATACGGAAAGTCATGTCCAGATTCTAGTTTTTTGTGGCAGTTCTACGCCTCTCTGTCAACAGGTTTAAAAGGCAGCCTTTGAAAAAAATATGCATGTAACGTTGTGTTTAATTAGTAAGTGGTCGAATGCATGGTCTTTTACTCCAGTTTGTCAGGCGTCGAACAAAGTATTCTAAGAATGTTTTATCGCCAAAATTGCAGTCTTGCTTACTCCAACTGGATCCGTAGTTGATAAATTTGTTTTCATGATAGTCCATAGGATACGAAGCAATTACCAAGGACATGTTTGGTCTTTGAGGATTATTTAATTTGGTAAAATCCATACAAAGAACAAACGCGGCTTCAGTAACTACTGTCGCAGGGCGTTCCGAGCAAAGGTGATCTCTGGTAGATGTTCTTCTTCACATAAAAACGCACAGCAGCGTGTTACTGTGGAATACGCTGGAGAGTTAATTTCGTTGATCTTGAATATAGATTCCCATAGTAAATTTCTCCAAGCTTAATAACTGCGCGTGGTTAAATATGTTCCATATTCGCCTATATATGTCTTTAAAAACAAAATATAAGCATGTTATTGAAATTTTAGTATAATCTATGGGCTCTAGCTTTGTCAGCCAGTATTTACTTTTTTTACCTCCACGGAGTTTTTGCCGCATCCTAAGGTAATATTGAACGCCTTAATTAAAAGAATTTGTGCGTGTGGTACACTTGAGAATCGAACTGTTTATAACGACGAATTGTTTTCAAAACTGATTTTACCGATTTCACAGCACATCAGATAACTTAATGTTTCTTTAACGTTAAGCATTTGATAAATTGTGTGGTGTCTCAAAGTATACAATGGGCTTCAATAAATTTTGCAAACCTTTAAAAAACATACCTGAAATTCCCTTTGAGATCATTTTTAAAGAGCGATCTCTGATCTCCTCGAAAGATATTTGTACTTCTTGCAGACAATATAATGATCAAACACAATCACTTTACGATTGTATTTTACTTAAATAAAACCTTTCAATATTTTTAAACATTTTCTATAAGATTGTTATTATCTGGTGTATCTTAAGAGTTCACGGTCAAAGAGCAATGAAATATATACATAGACGTAATGAGAACCCCTTTTTCAGTTAATCTTATTATTAAAGGCGTTACAATTTTTATTGCTCCAACCCGGAATTCGGACCAAGGAGTTCGAGATCTCTAGTCAAACATGCTAACAAATACGCAACCGGTTCAATATTATATTCCCTATTATATTCTCCTAATTACGTCAGAAATGAATGTGGATAGAATGCCATAGAAAATGGGCTGGGCTAACTAGGCATGTGCCAGACCGATTACGTAATTTCACAGACGGCGTACATTCAATAGAATTCCATTTCACACAATCAAGAGCTGAATCATTTTCAGCTGAAATGTTATAATGGAAATTCCGATAAATTGAATATTACGAGGATTGAGTGTCACTCAAATTTGTCCGAACAGTAAAGTAAATTATCAATTTTAACTTCGTCTCCAATTTGTGCACTTCAAATTGGGGTATTTAATTTGTGGTATGTTTTCGAAATCATGTAATCAAAATTCAAATAGTTGTCTTTCGATTAACAATTGTTGTTTAATTATGCTTAAAATACATTTAAAAATGAGTTATTACATTTTCATTAGCTTTAAAACAGTTTTTGTTTTATTCAACAGAATAGAGATATTCGTGGATTATCGGTCCGTAACCACTTCAGAAATGAGATCCATAGAAGGTACTCAGCTTACACTTTTGATTTATTTCACTACAAGTTAGCGGTTGGCTGCAATCTGACTTGAATATGATGCAGTCTAAGATGGTAACGCAGTTATATTAAACCCATCACCCTTTATGTGTTTCTACGCGACATCGTACCGGAACGCTAACTCGCTTGGCGTCTTTATCGGTAGGGTGGCAACTAGTCACGGCTAAAGCCTCTAAGTTAGATGATTAAGTATGCAATAGGTACAATACATAGCTCTCATAGGAACGATTATGACATAAGTGCTTATATGGAGACCAAGATATGGAACAAGCGTTCGTTCAAATAAACAAACAAACTGTTCAGATAACAGTTAATCGCGATTATCTCAGGAACTACTGATCTGATTTGAAAAATTATTTAATTGTTGGTTTATACTAATAGGAGCATAGCACCAATGAAGAATGTTTCAAATTCGAGGATTTCTATTAGAAAGCTTAACGCTACGTGGTCTGCGTAATCGGTTAATGTTTCGATAAAATCATGTTTGACATAATTGTTCCGCTTTAAAAGTAAAAAAAAAAAATCGCGACGTTCTATCTTTTAAGGTTTACTTATACGCGGACTAAGCCGCGACGGACCGCTAGTATAAACTAAAACTGCAGTGAGTATTGTTGCATAGCTCTATAATATAGAACAGTACTTGTAGCTAAAACTAATTCGAGAATACAGACATAAATTACGTTTATTTGACTGACATCAAATTGGTATGTTGCCAAATAGCTCCGTGCGAATTACATTCCGGTAAAAACATAAATATAGAAAATGTTGAGGACAAAATAAGCGTTCGTATGGGTATAGTACAAAGGTTTTGGCCAATGCACTGGCAAATCTTAAAAATTATTCTCATACTTAAAAAATAACTAAATGTGAATTTAAAGAATAACTTAATGTGAATTTAATTTATTGGAAAAGGACACGCTAAAAGTAAACACTACTTGAGTAAATACAATACCATTGTACAGAAGTCATTTTTGGGGTTAGATCTTTTATAATATGATTCCTAAAGTAATTATGGACTTACGTACCAAAAGCATAAGTTTAAACAATGTTTGTATTACACATATCTTTACAAAATTGTAAGGGAATGGTGATAACTTCGTTCGCTAACTTAAAGCTACGGGGGTTCCAAACGCGCCCTAAGAAGAGCCCACAACAAACTTAGCGGGGTATATTTTAATTGCTTAAATTTAAACTCTGAAAAGATGGAGGTGCGTGCCGGGAATCGAATAGGGTCTCCCTTCACTGCTATCACCGCTTCTTAAGTTAGTTCATCAGAGATCTTTTTGGGCTAGAATGCCCATCTATTGAGTAAGGGTATACAATAATTTCATAGTTAATGCGGAAAGAACCTTGGCACACTATTATGTAAAAGTTCATCAACATGTTTGGATTTGTGGGTATGTTTGGATTTCTGGGTATTAGTTACTTAATAACGCATGAACAGCTCAACGGTTTCAAATGAAATTTGGGACACAGTCGGGAAATTTCAACATAAACTATAGCTTTAACAAAGGTGGCGAAGCTGGGCTTAGGTACTTTATCCTTCGTTATGTGAGAACTTGTGTGCAGAACAAACCTATATCTCACATTTATCTTATTAATCTTATTAATTTATCTTATATATCTTAAATTTTTCAGTAATCGAATTTAGATATACATTATCCGTTGTCTAAAAGTACCAACGACTGGACAAAGGAGACACATCCGGGTTATTATCGGGAATTGCTACTTAATAAAGTAGCAAGGCTCTCACTATTAAGTAATTTTTTTTATTCAGTGTATCATATCAAAACATTACAGGTCCCACAATGAATATTATTCATAAAAATATTCCTATTAATCTTAGTGCCCATAACATAAGCTACGCTTACTACGGGGCTAGATATGCATGTATGTATTTTCGTAGTTTATTCATTAAAGTAAAACTTCTTTAGGCGTGACAAGGGAGAAATTCAGATTTTTTTTCTGACGGAAGTAACACTTACTATCTAGTCTGTGTAGTTTCCGCTATTAAAAAAATATAATTTGGAGTGGTCGTAAGTATTTTTCATATACTCCACGCTTCTTGACTTATACGCCAGCTAGTGGCAAATATCATAATAAATTAGGATTATTTACTTCCTATATTTTTAAACGGATCAATTGAAAATCTCTAAATATACTATAATAATAAATATATTATTAATAAATTTTCTGATGATTGCGACATTCTATAATATTCAATGGCAAGGTTATATTGACATGTGCTGATCTAACCTTCAATTTACTACTCTCAATTATTCTATTTAACAAATGAGAATATTTATAAAATGTGAAAGTGATATAAATGAATTTTAAATAGAATATAAAATGAAATGGCGGAGTCCCAGGAATACTTTATTCTTTCATAATAAAAGAAATAATCAAGTATCTGATAATAACTTGACCTGTAAAAAACGTAAGTGTTCATTTTTGTATTGTTAAACTTATTTTTTTTTTTAATTTTTAAATAAAATATATTCAATCTCATTTGTTAAGATAATGTTTTTATGAGATAAATTTTTACTTTAATCGCGCGTAAAGGTTACACGCACACACTTTTTTTTTTTAATTTACGCCGATCTCCTCGCTGCGTGAAAGTGCGAAAACTCAACCAACACACTTTCAAATTTATAATATTAGCAGGGATTAAACGGATACTTATATATATATATAGAGTCAAATAAAGCAAAGATTTCTATAACAGATAGCCTTTAGTGAAAATATTGCAATGACCAGAGCCGGAATAGTGCATATAGTTATTAAATGAAACATTCATTATCCCCTTAGAATTGTTTGCCATCTCGGAGTATTATTTGCTCATCCCGATATCGATTGCGAGGGCAAGGTAAAACCAAGGCGTATATTGGATTAACCCCATCTGTGAAATTGCGTAACAATAGCGGTCGCTTTGATCCTCTCAGTCGTGAATTGTAGGTACCGCCACCAAAAATCAACCCTAGATAATTCAGAATATTGCTTTCAATTTGCTAACTAATTCCCAGATATCATAAAATTTTATATTTGTCTCTATATTTTTTTATTTGTTTATAGACGAGCGCTTGATTGCAATCACACCTGATGGTAAGCGATGATGCAGCTTAAGGTGGAGCGCGTTTGCCTAGAAGATGGCTATTAACTCTTGATTTGAAGGTACTCATAACCGCTCCTGAAACCTTTCGGATCTGGAAGGGCATTCCAGATCTTAGCGGTGCGGATCAGAAACGAAGATGCGAAGCGCTTCGTACGCGTCCGCGGTATATCGACCACGTAGGGTCGACGTAGGAAAATAAAAATAATATATTTTTTAACTGGCCTGTGTTCGTGCGTAAACTCGGCAATGGCCCTACCAATTTGATTAGCTGTTTTGTTTTTTTATTCTCAAGACTTGGGATTTGAATATATTGAAAAAACAGCCTAATTAACTTAAAAGAAAATTCTAACGGCTATCCTAAGCGTTAGAAATTTTTTAGAAAAGATCATCAACTTTTGATCCACTTCAGTTTATGTTGTTCTTTAAGTAGTCCAAAGATAATATTAATTATAATAAAAATATTTATTAACCACAATAAATAAATAAATTACAACGTACTACGAGAGGACAGAGAATAAGAAAAAAATATATATAATAATTTAGGCGTATGTTGATTCGTTGTGGTCAACGGGTCACCTACTCAGCTCTGTTGGCAGTAAATGCCAAGGAATACTACAACGCTGATTTTCAGTAGGAACCAAAGGTCACGGGTTTTGGCGACCCGGCAGCGACATGGTCTGACGTAGTGTTTGCATACTCTATGGGTATAAATAACAAATGTAATACAAAAACTACGTCCTTATAACTTAACAATAATTACAAACATAAATTTAGGTCTAGAAAGTAATTAAAAAAAAAAGAAAACCAAATTATTACGATGCAAAAAGACAATCAAAAATAACAACATACTAATACTACAGATTAAACTACTAACCGTAGGGCATAGAGCACAGACTATACTAAGTTAAAACTAATTTGTTATCCACCTTTTCGCCACTTCTGTCACCAGTGATCATTGCCACGTATTAAAATTATTAAGTTTAATTTTAAAGCCATAAATCAAAAGAAGAAGTTTAATTTTGAATGAAATAGGAAAGATGAAAATAAAGAAAAATCCTCGATTTTAATTGTAACGTATTCAAAACATAATACGTTTGCTATATTTACAGTAGCTGGTCTTTTATGATATTTTATGACAGTAGTAAGTACGAAATGAATTTTCACGAATTTTCACGATTTAGTTAATTTTGATTCGCTAATAGATAATACTTATATTTAGATTTAAAAGCACTAATTACCTAACTAATTTTGTTGATATTATGAATGCGACAGTGGGTTTGTATCAATCACCTTGATTTTTGAAGTTAGTTTAAAGAACGGAGTGTAACATGGCCTACTTTATACACCAGGAGAACAAACGGTTCCCACAGGATTTCTAAAAGCGGATAAAGAAAGCGGGAAACAGCTCGTCTTGAAATAAATGTAGGAACACTAACATTTACAGGAGTTAATAACATTACATTACGACTGAGATACGTTGATTTGATGAACATTATCGGCGTTTAGTTCTTTTCTTTTCTTTTCGCAAGAATGCTAACCATGACTTCCGATTGTATTAACTGATTTGCATGTATATTTGGTATCTTGGAACACATTATCCCGATTAAGACTGGTTGTAATTTTCTTCAAAACACAACTTGGCTGTAGAAACTTATCGTACAATATGCGGTAGTTGTTTTTTTTTTGTGTATGAACTATTTTATCTATTGCTGTAAGAGCATAAATACAATGATACATATTATATGTACTCCTCTTTAAACACAGTCTGTCATAAAAAGGATATGACAGAACCCTATTTCCCATGATACATGACACGGGAAACTGCTATGAAAAAAAAACTAATTTAAAGCGCGCCCAACGTTATTTTTGATAAATAATTTCCAAATGAAATGAATGATGTGACGAGATTTACTCGTCCATTTTATTATATTTATCTCTATAAAATAACAGACCTTGGATTAAATTTATTATGTTGCTGAGAAACATTATCATTATTCTACTGTTTTCAGCAAAATCGTAACAAAAAAACAAAATATCCTTTTACTAAATTTTTAGGTAGACGTGGGTGGGACTTAGTAATATTTTTAGCAAAACCTCGGGGCGGGGAAAGAAAAAGTTCAGAAAGGTTTCTTTACTTTAGACAAACACCGAAAACGCTGATATAAAAACAATAAAAAAATACTAGCATAACAACGTACAAACAACAAATACTAACATAAAAGTAAACAAATTGTTGACGTTCATTTCCTCTTAGCGGATCGCATTGTACTATTCAGGTAAGGCAAAAGTTTTCCTTTCTACACCGCTATTGGGTTTCAGTCAGTAAACTTTGTTGTGAAATTCTTTACTGAATATAAAATATTAAAATGGAAATCTCTTTGGCTTGCATAGAGCAATTGTATTATATAAAAGAAAAAGCCCCAATAGTTCATTGGTTGTAGTAAATTCTACCCATTCGATTTGATATTTCCTGCAAAACTTACAACAACCACAATAATTCATTGTAAAATCAACATCTCCTGAGAAGTCTCCGGTGTTGGAACGTGTATGAACGTGAGTACTTTATAAATAAATAATGAATATACAACGATCCTACACACATCGCCATCTAGCCTCAAAGTAAGCGTAGATTGTGTTATGGGTACTCAAATTAATGTTGAATATTTTTATGAATAATATATAAATTAACATACTTATAAATGTACAGAAATAAATCCAGGCACTGAAAAACATTAATGTTCCTCACACAAACATATTGTTCAACACGCATCATTGCCCAGGATCTGTTTGATGTGGAGTATTAAGATTGAAGAAATCATAAATAGATAAGAGGAGGTTTAGCCAATTAAGCTAAATTTCCATAATATATCATGGAATTCCGCAAAGTAACACGTAATCAAATAACCCAACTACCTCTGAATTTTTGAAGTTATATGCATTTTAAGCAATTAAAATATCGCTTGGTTGGTGTAAGTGTATGTAACTGTGAAGAAATACATCGTGAGAAAACCTGTATCCTGAAAGATCTCCTTTAATACTACAACGAAACATTTGAAACATAACCTTTTTATCAAGGCTGCGTACATTTAAAATAATCTATGTCGATGCAATTCTTAGCACAACTTTATAAACGTTGTGCTAAGAATAGATATCATCCCACATAATTAGTCCTGAGCTACCGTTCCCCATTTAACCTTTCAAAGCTATAATATATTATATCGGCTCAGGCAAATATCGTAAGAGAAGAACCCAGCTCTTGAGTAAGTATTTTAGTATCTTAGACATGTATTTTTAAGCAAAAGTTACAGGCATTAGCTTTCCAAACTCCATTTCCAAATGAATTTTGTCAAAGTTTATACCAAATCTCACTCCTGAAAAATGCTTCAAAGGTATACAAAATTTATCATAATCATTATCCATATAAAGGATACATTTAATTACAAGGAGTTAAGTAAGTCTCAGAAATCTTAGACGGTAAATTTGAAAGGTTTGCTTTGCTATATTTCAAATAAATTTACCTTCTACTCGGTAGTTTGTCCATCGTGTTTATATATTTTGATGGAACTACGACCAAATTGCGATAACAAATTACTGGTAATGATAGTAACCGCGAAAAACTGATTGTATAACTTTTATAATATTTATAAACCTGCATTGAAGAAACACATATTTAATTCAAAGGACTGTATCAGAACAGACATGGTATTTCAGTTAAATGGTAACACTATAATAAATACTATCACGTCAGAAATAATAATAATAATTGCGACGTATTTTATTTAGAAGGATATTAGTATTTTATAGCTGAAGGCTAATCTAGCCTTCAGCTATAAAATACTAATATCCTACTCAGAATTGGTACGTATGCAAAAACCGCATTCAAATCGGTTCATACAATTACGGGCTATAATAATATAAATACAACAAACATCTAACTTTGTAACGTTTTTTTTTTTGAAAAATTGAATTTCGAAAATAATAAAACAGCATATCTATGTCCTGTGGTTGAGATGATGATCTTATTGAGATATAAATAATTTATAAATCAATAGATTGATAAAAGTAGGTATAGCACATACCTGTCAAAAGAGAATACAAACACTACGTATCCGGCAATTAATTTGATCGTTCCCGCTGAAAGTTAGAAAACTTCTTGATAATAAAAGAAAAACAGACTGTAGAACCTTTCTGAAAGTATTCGTTTATTAATGCACAGTGTGTTCACCCATTGATTTTGAAGCCAATTTAATGCAAGATTGCTTTAAAATAAAAGCAAAACATTTTTTTTTTATAACATTCCATACCATACCATACCCCTAACAGGTTAGCCCGTTTCCATCTTAGACTGCATGATCACTTACCACTAGGTGAGATCGCCAAGGTATTATAGTTGGTAAAAAATCCATATACAAATTATAAAACAACACCCCCTCCGCGTCTGTCTATCTGGGCGGGAAAAACTTAAAGCTTACCAAACGGATCTTTATACGGGTTTTAATAATTAACAGGGTGATTAATGTGGAAGGATTAAGTATTAAATTCATTATGTTTTTCTGTAAATCGGCTGAATAATAACGATGACTGTTAAAAATATCAATTTATGAATTTAAAATGCATAAAACAATTTTCGGAACTGACAAGTTTGAACCTGCGACTCCCTGGCAATCGCTGCCTGAGCGTTTTGACCACAAAGCTAAGACTAGGTAAAGCTAAGAAGAAATCATTAATCAGTATAAATCAAAATATAACCGAATAATTAGTGTTATAATTAAGATTGATTATTTACTTGTAAATATCTCTTTATATTATTCATATTGGATCTATCGTGTAGAAGTTACGACGGGTATAAAAATGCTAAAAGTAGGACTAATGCGGTTTAAACCATTGAGGCCTATGGCTGTGATTAGATATATAGGTATACATTTTACAATATATTATAGAGTGACAAGATTCTTTGTTAGTTTGGGTACAATACGCAATAGCCTCTGAAACTACTGGACCAAGCATTTCTTTTACCAGCTGAAATCTTTTCTCAAATACATTAAAGATCCTTCAGAAAACTGCATAATGTAACCTAGAGTAGCAAAATTTTGCCTATAAAATTCGTTATTGCGCGTGTGCTGAGAAATCTATTGATGATAAATAAAAGTTATGTATTACATGATTAAAGTTATGTATTACATTATTTCAAAAACAAATCCCTGGCAAAAACAAAACTAACGGTTAATGCGTAATTTGTGAAATACCGCAATTAACGCAGACGAAGTCGCGGGCAACAGTTAGTAAGTATATAAAACTTCTACCCAAACTTCAGAAGGAATATACTAAAAGTAAACGAATTGCGATATATTCGAAATGAAAATCTTTAAAAAAATATTATTAACCGCTTTTTTGCAAATTATTTTCTATAACTAGAATTTTCCATCGGGAAAATCACCCCCATTCACACTTTACAAAGCCCTTCTTGCGTACTTACATCTCGGAAATGAATGGGGCACTCCGTCTCGTTAAATAATCTTCTATTTATTAATTACTTAAGCTTCCCGGCGACTTCGTCGGCCAACAACTTCAGATAAGTTACCAATAAGAACTTTCATCCGCTTTTCGCAATCTCCTGGAGCATTTAAATCTAGTTTAAGAATTTACCTTTTATCAGAACAAAACTAAATTTAAGAAAGAACTTAAAAAATAATTTAAAAAAAAAATGTTTTCTTTCCAGCAGTTTTTACTTTCGCGGACTAAAATTGTTACCTGTCTATCTTGTATTGTCTTTTATTGTTTTATTAAAGAGGTTTCAATTGTCTGAATAATTTGCTATAGTCTTGTTTTTTTTTGTAAATCCCTACTTCCCTACTAATATTATAGATGTGAATATATGTTTGTTTGTTACGCTTTCACGCAAAAACTACTTAACCGATCCTCATGAAACTTTGTACACATAGTATTGGAAGTGTTAGAAGTAATATAAGATACTTTTTATCTCGACATTAAGCTCGGTTCCTTTGGGAGAGGGGATGAGTGTTTGACGATTTTACACCATAACTCCGACAAATTATAAACGATTTAAATAATTATTTTTGTACTATAGAGGTTATAATATGTGTTTAATTTTGCCCAAACTGTGGTTGGAGATAGATGACAGAACTCCACAGCGGACAGCAGCAAACCCCTCATTTAAGGCTTAGCGATACTACATTTTTTAATATTTTTTAGATCTACAACTAAATTTAATGCCACATGAAAAAACAAAATCAAACGCAGACGAAGTCGCGGGCAACCGCTAGTAAGGTAATAATTTTAAATAGGTTTTTTAATGCATAAGTAGCAGTTATAGCAGTTATAATAAAGTATTATAAATTAATTTATATTAAAGAATTGTTGTAAATTTGTATAGATATAAAGCCAACATCATCAGGCGCTCACTTAAAACCAGACCTTGTCTCTGTAGTATAATATAATAAATATACTACGACAATATGATGATGAGATGTGATGATGATGATGAATAATTATTTTAACAATAATTTGGTTTACATTGTGAGGTTAGAGTGTGTAGTTAGCGATTTTCACTTCTGCCGTGCGGTTTAAGCACACACTCTTTTTTCTTCAACAGTGATGGGAATCGTGCGACCTTTGGTGGGAAGCTTCGCTAGGGTGGTGCATACGGACAAAGACGGGCCGCTGACGGTGTCGCGTCGCGTAGAAACCGATTAGGTGTAAAGGCTTCATATATCTTCTGTACCCCAAACAACTTAGCCCGTAACCATCTTAGACTGCATCTTAGAGTAAGTTGTAGTGTAATAAAATAAAAACTTTGTCTCTAATTTCTCCATATTGTTCTCAAACGAATATAAAATATACAAGGCCGCACCTGGCCAGCTTACTGGACTCGAAAAATTCTTAATTCATATATTCAAGTAAACCTAGTTTATAAAAAAAATTAAAAACATCAGTCAGTCTGTTTGTAGTGACTCTACCTCCGGTTCGGAGGCAGATTCTACAGAGAAGAGCCGGCAAGAAACTATGTATCATACTCGGTTTTATAATATTTTAACAGTTTTAAGATCTTAAGATTTTTTTCTATCTTGTTAGAGGATAATTAGTTACTGAAACAAAAATTAAACATATTCTATAGGTTCTTGGCACCCTTAAGCCTTGTTGACTTGTCAGGGTACTGTACATTCCTCTTAAATGACAGATTAGGTATTTAAATACTACAATAAAACGGAACGCTCATGATCGCAATGTAGTAATTAGTATGCGAGAAAACATATTGTTGGTTGGGTATTCTGAAGCTTAAACAGTATGAGAATACGATCTAAATCCTTCTCTTCCTGACAGGACACCCGTGCACGAACAAAATGCATTTCATCGAAGTAGTTTGGTCATCCACGATATAACCTACTTGTTTTATGTTCAAATGAAACACCCATACAAAGCTCATCTCTCCACTATGTACAGAAATGAGCTTTGCATATGTGTGGGAGGATTATTCCGTGTGAAGTAATTACCAGGGCACTTGACTCTACCAAAAACGGTTAAGGGTGAAATCTCTTTTGTCAGAATCGATTCGCATTATGGCTGGGTAATTTTTTTTCATATTTTGAAGTGAAACTTCTTTATCGGCGTTGTAATATCCGTTACGCGCCATCTTTTTCAATACACCAACACGTGGGTGTAATTTAACTTTATTTAACCAATTTCTGTAAGGTTGCATATAGTTGATCATTTTTGAAATAAGGTCATACAGAAGTTTCACTTCTTATTTTTTTTTTATTCCACTATAAGTTAGCCCTTGACTGCAATCTCCCTGATGGTAAGTGATGATGCAGTCGAAGATGTTAGCTGTCTAACCTGTTAGGGAGTATGGTAGTCGTACCCCTAATCAGTTTCCACGCGACATGAATAATTACCTCACCTCAAACCTCATCAGTACCTCTGAATATGTTTAATAGAGGTAAATTATAAGTAATTAAATAATAATAATAATATGGGTAACATTTTTAAGGTATCTTGAATGTACCTTACCAGTTTTTACCATTCGGGAATTATCTCATTTCCAAATAAACTTCAAAAGCACAGTTTTATATGTTTTTGTATTATTTTGTTTATACTAGATAGACAACTCATGCATGATGGAAAGCAATGATACGGTCTGAGTTGGGACGCGCTGGCAAAATGCCTATTCACTCTTGGCGTGGCAGGAAACACCGACGCCGGAAGAGGGTTCCAAACCTTAGCGATAGGTATCAGAATCGTAGGTGAAAAGCGATTCGTAGACTTTCACATCTGTTTGGTATATTGGTAATGTAGCATATTTTATCCTGTAGGGTATATTGATAACCTCCCTAGTACAGCGGTGAGCGTCGTAGGCTTATAAGTGGGAGGTCCCAGTTTAAGTCCGCAGGTAGTTTAGAATTTATTATTACTGTTATTTCTCTAGTCTGGGCTTGAGGGATGCTTCGGCCGTGGCTAATTACTACCCAACCAACAAAGGAGTGCCGTTGGTGTTGTATCCTTTAATTGTTTTGACTATTGCTCACAGTTACCGTGAACAGAACAGAACAATGAACCAGAATTTACAAAGTAAGCTCTTTAATTTAGACCTCATTTGATACAATAATTTCATTATAAGAGTTTAGGCCCGTTTGGGTCTAATTTAAGAAGGTAATTAAAATCAAAGGATTTCGGATTTTAATCATCACCTTTGCTAGCTATCTGTCTTATCCCGTAGGAGTAAATCCACATTTACTAGTACTATAAATGCGATGTGTGTAGGTTTGTTTATTTGTCTTTACGTAACGGCCTAACTGCCAATAAACTAAATTTTTGGCATAGAGTTAGCTAAAAGAACTTTATATCCGAAGCAAACAACGTGGACAAAGAGAGCACGCTACAGCTATTCATAAGTAAGTATTTGTCAGCCAATGAGTATTAGAACGAAAATATCATGCTATATAAATATATTTCTTTTAATTGAGTTTAACTATATCCCTGAATTTTTATACTACTGAAACAAAACCAGACAACGGAGCAATCCATTAAGGTTTTATAGTAATCCATACACATAAACACATATAAACACGCACACACACACGCATTTATAGTGTCGCCCACGTCGCCATTCTATCATAAAATTGACGGCTTAATGGTCGCACTACACTGCAGTCCTTAGTTACAATTTTTCAATAAAAGGATTATTGCTATATGAAAAGATGAACATAAAGCTTAATTTGCAAAACTCCGCGAAAAGCGCTTTTTGCGGAGTAGAACAAAGCATGGAATCCCGCAAAGTAACACCTGCGTTTATCCAATATTTTTCTATAAAATAGCGCAAAAGGATATTTTTTTGATTTTTAACATTTATATAACGGCTATACAGACGTCAAATTCAATACCAAATTGAGCGTTACTTACATTAATACCAAACGGACGCCCTTATGCTCTCTAGACATCACTGAGTCGCCAGCTTTGCAATTTCTCTTGCATTCGGAATTAATTTGAACACAGTGAATACAGAAATACACGACGAATTTAAATTTAGTTTGGAACCTTTGACGGCAAATAATTGGAACTTAGCAATTGAATTTGAATGTTAACCAATTTCTAACTTTACCTTGCCATTCCGTATATTAATGTATTCAAAGCTTGAATATTAAAGTTTAATCTAGGTATATATTACTTATAATAAAACTATAACTGATCAAATTCTATTCGTACATCGAAGATACTGAGATTTTTTTTGGAGGCTTTTCATCGATCTTGCAGTGAAAACTTCATTTTCGTTAATTTTTGTCCGTATGTCTATCTGTCTGTGTCATGGCCAAAAATACTCAATGAAATTTAAATAAAATTTGGCATGAGGTAAGCTTCAACGAGGTAGGACATAGGATACTGATTCTTCTGAAATTCAGCACAGTTCACTTGGGAGAGAGAATGAGAGTTCCTTACTTTTTTAGATCATAACTACATTGAAAGCGATTTTAATAATTCTATTATTTATATTACTGAAAGAACAGGCTACAGAGGATTCTGCTGCTTTAGCTGAAAACCCCTCACTTTAGGTTTAACTATACTGAACACCAACGTGTTGACACTTATAAAACAGCTTCTGGTTTACCTTCTGCATACGAGTCAACTAACAATGCAATCGAGTCTTCCTCGTTTGCTCAAACAATATGTTGAAAGGAGTGTCGCTATTACTCAACTCGCTTGCCGAGTGCAGGCGACCGGTGGCGTGGGCGCCTCGTGTGTGTTTCTCGTCACCGCTCGCCCAAGAGGGCGGTTATTTGAAAAAGTTCAAAGTCGAAGTCAAATATTTGTTAACTAAAATAGGCACGTAGATGTCACTTTTGATGCGTACATTACATGTAAAATATGACATAGAAGTGAGTTGGTGGCGATAACTAAATTCGTCAACTTAAAACTAAAGCTACGGGGGTACCAAACGCGCCCTGGTCTAAGAAGAAGCGCACAACAAATTCAGCGAGGTTTTGTTTTATTATCACCATCTCACATTGTCATTTAAAAACTATTAAAGAAGCCACTTGGTTAAAGCAATAATTTACACCAAAGCATTTTTATCGTTGACGTTGTCCTTAATACTATAATAAGTTCAAAATGTGGGCCTTCCACTCGCTCATGTCATATTTTTTATATTCAATAAGACAGCTATGTAAAATACCCAGTAATGTCTAAATATTAAAAAAAAAACAAGTAAAACGTACAAAAAATTTTCGTAACAGGTACCTACGATATTATACTACGATATTATATACAACTAACTACGATATTATTATTTCTATCAATAAACTTTTTACTGAATCGTGTAGAGCGGCCGAGTGGCTCGCACGAGCGCCTCGTTCGAGCGTGCACGCTTAAAGTATTACGTTAGGTAGCTGATTTAATAACGAAGCTTGTAGACTGTGGCAATTACCTGCCCGTTGTTTACGCGAGTGAACCAGCAGGGCACTAATTACTATTGTAATATTCTAAATTTAAAAGTAGCTGCCTGATCACCGCTGAGTAGATTTTAGTATGTATAGTATGTTATGTGTATATATTAGTTTATTATTTTTTATATTTATTATTATTAGTATTTTATGTGTGTAATCTGGATAAGTATTTGTGTGTACTTGTTCGTAAGTAATAATAATAAGTATAATAATAATACTAGTATAATACCGCTAGATAGCAACTAAGCGATAAGGCCGCCCTTTGTATCCTACTTTTTAAGTTTATTTATGTTGTGTCGATTGTTTTTATCTATCTGTGGTGTACAAATAGAGTGTATAAATAAAAATAAATAAATAGATTTCGATGAAATTCCGCACTGACTCCGTCATAGAAAAATGTTATCCTGAGAAAGGAAATAAGCTACTCTTTGTCTCTACAAAGAAAACCTGGCCAGGAAGAACACGAAGACGAAATATAAATATTTAAATGAAATTAAAATTATTTTTTGCATTCACCTACAATAGCATTCTGTGAAATAAAATCTCTCTTATATCATTCCCTTGTGTGTTCTTTCGCATGAATCCTATTTGCTTTGTTTCTGCAAATTATCGCCTCTGGCAACGCTTTAATTAATAAACAAGTAAATGCTGAAATTATTTTTGTGGTTTACTGTTTTATCATCGTTTGTGAATGAGTTAAAAGAGCGTCCTTTATATAGAATAATGTGATTGCTATAATTGAATTACGACAAATCTTTAAAAGGTATTCTTCGGTATTCAACAGTAAAGAGTTGTGAGATCCATGTAATACCAAGTCGGTTACTTTACAAAGTACCTAGTTAAGGGACTTTCTGTCTTCTGTGTGGGACAATATCAATACTAAGAATATTTAATTTTTTAAATAAAAGAGATTGACTTGGCAATCACATTAAACAATCTTATTTAATATAATATGTAGTACTTGTGAGTCACATCGTGTTTTCATGCGATCTCACAAGACCTCTTTTATATCATCCATCTTAAAAAATAGAGGGTACACACGGGTTTCAACACCCAAAAACATTTGAAGCCCTTTGAAGTGGCGAGCAATCAGGGTGTAGAGCAAACTCTAAACCTTTCTCGTAAGCTTTTTATAACTCGAACTAGAGATTTCCCATTTTATATCATCAGCCCGCCTAATCCATAACTGAACCCACAGCCTTGGACTCAAATCGTTAAAAACTGTTCACATTCACTTTATTTTATGCCTGATGTATGATGTTCATGCCACGAGGTGATAACATCTAACAGCACGCGAATGTCACCCGACCACAAATATCAGACAACAACGATTTTAAGCTACTAGCGCTGGCTGATACTCTGGTAAACTCTCCACTTCATGCAGCATAATTAACGATAATTACCCGGTAATATTAACAAGCTCTTCAAATTGCTACGATAATAGAACCTTGACACTTTAATAGCTTGTTATCGTAATTCTAACTACAGGTAGTCGATGACTTTGTCCGCGTGTTATTACACCTCTAATTATATCCGTGGTTTTGGATTAAGAAACTATCTTCGTAAAGGAAGTTACAAGTGTTATGTTTTTTTATCCCATAAGATTATAGAATAGAAGGTTTTAATCGGATTTTATTCAACGAAATCATTGTCTGTCTTTAGTGTTAACTAAGTTTATAGAAAATAGCTCAAAATTTTATTGAGTAGTAAAGTGGAACAGGGACACTGTAGCTTATTGATCATCATCATCATCATCATATCAACCCATTACCAGTCCACTTCAAGGCATGGGTTTCCTCCCACAATTAGAAGGGGTTAAGGCCGTAGTCCACAACGCTGGCCCAGTCCCATTGGTGGACTCCACCTTTGAGCAAATTATGTAGAACTCTCAGGCATGCGGATTTCCTTAAGATAATTTAAAATGAATGATATTTTAATAACTTAAAACGCGCATACCTAACTGAGAAAAGTTAGAGGTGCGTGCTCGAATTCAAATTCGGCCCCCCGAATGTGAAGTCAACCTACTGCGCTATCACCGCTTCGCTTATTTGATAATAACGCCTTATCACATCCTTTTTTCTATCCCCTATTAGAAGAAGGTCGGGCTAAAATCCGTAATAAAATAACATTGAAGCGCAACAGTTTAACAACTAAGTGTCGCCATTTATTATTTATTGAGAATCTGACGAAGAACTTTTAAAAGGAAGTTATATTTTAACGGACTGTAGAATTCAGCGCAATAGCGCTTTACTTTGAACCATTAGGAACTCACGGCTGGAAAGAAATACAACCGACTCGCGTTTTTGTATTCCTATTATTGTTGAGAATTTTTGCGTGTATGCATGCTACTCTTGGTTACTCATTAACTAGGGAATCGCGTGATGTTTTGGCCTTAGCTCTGCATTGACGTGTAAAACTTTTTTTTTTTTTTTTTAATAAACGGAATAGAAGACCTTCATGAAAGCATAAAAATAGTGGTTAAGTGAGTATTACACAAGATTGCACATGCAGGCGCCATTATTTGTATGCGTTTCTAAACATTAGTGAATTATGTTTTCATCTATACAAGTTCAGCATTTCTTATTGAAGCATTTGCTTGCGAAATTGAAATATGACATCAGCGATTTCAATATGGCCAAAATCATGACAATATAAAAAAAATGATATATACGTGCAATCAAAATTACTCAAGTGGCTTTTAGAATCGCTTTAGAAAAGTTTTATAAGCTATGGTTCAAAAGTGAGATTGGAAATAGTTCATAGAAAATTGAAGTAAATAAATAAATAAAAAACAAATATACTACCACAAAACACACCATCTAACCCCAAAGTAAGCGCAGCTTGTGTCAACTAAGATGACTGATGAATATTTTACTTATCTATATACTTATAATAAAACTGTAACTAAAAGATTTCTGTACATTTCATGTATTTTGAAAATTTTGACCGGGGGATGCTTTATAATCGATACCGAGTCCAAAACAGATTTTTATTTAATTTTTGTCAATTGCGTAGATTCGTGAACGGTAAACGTTACGCCAAACGAAGGAAATATGTAGTAAGTGTATCCAAATTGTTTCTTTAAACTTCTATAAAACAGTCCTCGACAACATACAAAGTCGCGATATTATATAAATCCCCATTCACGCAATACCATTCATATTCAACACTCAAACATTTTCCTGTTGTGGCAGTCGAAACCACGGCCTTGGACTCAGAAAGCAGGGTCGCTGCCCACTCCACCAATTGGCTATCAAACGAAGTCCTCGATTCCATAACATTGATTTAGTTGAACATTGAGTGGTTTTAGATAAAAAGGGAGGTGGGGAATGCTTTCTTTTACGATTTTCTTTAATTTTTGTAATATTGAGCCTTTTCAATTGATATATGAATAATTCTTATTAATATTATGAATGCGTAGGTGTGTTTGTTTTCACGCCCTAACCTAGGAACTAATCAACTTAATTTTTTGCGTGAAAGAACGGAGAGTAACACAGGCAACATTTTATCCCAGGAAAACAAACGTATCCTGCGGTATTTGTAAAAAAACATAATAAACGCGGACGCAGGCAACAGCCAGTACAAAATTTTTGTCATCACTTCTTTTACTGGTCTCCTAATTAAACCCTAACACTAAATTTCGCTTAGTTATCGTTTTACGCTCCGCCACCAATCCGCACTGGGCCAGCGTGGTGGACTACGGCCTTAACCCCTTTTTATTTTGGGAGGAGACCCGTGCCCTGATGTGGACTGGGTCGATATGATGATGATGATCGTTTTTCGCTACTTAGGTCACCTGACTCTACTTACGAGTATGTACCAAATTTACACTTTTATTTCTATCGACTCTCGTAGCCATTATGAGATTTTCTCTGTGTCTCTGGAAGTCCTGGTGAGATATCAGCTTTGAACAGGTGAATTGTTTCGGCGATTTTTATCCATTATGAGGTACGGAACTCTTAAAAAAACTTGTATCCAAACAAACCTTTTCAAATCGCATGCAGTGGAAAAATTGTTCGATTTATTTTCCACTTGTATGCACGCTATCCTAACGTTTGATTGTAGTAAGCTAAAACAAAAACTAGGGAAATGGGCCAAGTGCGCATCGTTTGCTTTTTATACATAACTAATGTTGATGTAACTTGACCCGGCAGGTTAATTTCCAATATTTATCAACTCGTTAATTAAGTTCGTTTTGCCTAGACGCTATATGTCTGGTACGACCCTTTAGTGGGCTACGACATCGCGTAACGTACTTTCGTAGCAGTTTACATGTTTTATTAGCGCGTATTCGTCGATTATATCAAATTTAAGACTGATGCATGGTTTGAGAATAAATATATAAGTATACTAAAAAAATACACACATCGCCATCTAGTCCCAAAGTAAGCGTAGCTTGTGTTATGGGTACTCTACTAACTAAACTAAAATAAGTAACTGATGAATAATTTTATGAATAATATACATAAACACCCAGACCACGAAAAACATAAATGTTAATCGTATCATTTACACAAACACTGTCCAGTTGTGGGAATCGAACCCATGGAATTCGGAAAGCAGGGTGCGCTGCCCACTGCGCCAATCGGCCGTCAAAGAATGTACATGAACTGAACTTTATTTTTGCCTGTCCGTCTATCAAATCCTAAGTAAGTATGTATAGGAACATTGTCAAACGCACTAGAACATTGTGCAATAAATTTATGGCTCTAAGCCGATATAAGCTGACTCCATTCGCAGACTAAGGAAAATCCCGTGGGAACACTTTTATTTTCCGCCATGAAAATTATCCTACAATTTTTATTGCGGAAAATAAAAGAGTAATGTACAACGGATTTCAATATAAAACTCGATTCAGAAGCACCTAACGTATAGAGGTAACAATTAACTTCGTACTTTTTGATTATTGTAACTTTTTTTATGGTTAGTTGTATGTTTTTTTGTTAGAATTTTTTGTGGTTATTATTTCTAGTTCTGTGGACCAAACTATTTGACGGACCAAGCGGAAAACATTGCAAGGAAACGCAGGATATTAAAGAAAAACGTCCTGTAACGTGCTGCCCTGTGTCCATCAAAGGCTTAGCTGCTAAGATTCATATGCCTGTAATTACGGCCAAATGGCGCAGTAGGCAGTGACCCTGCTTTCTGAATCGAAAGTTATGGGTTCGATTTCCATAAATGCAAAATGTTCGTGAGATGAACATGAATATTTTTCAGCGCCTGTGTTAAAATATTCATCAGCCATCTTGGTACCCATAACACAAGCTACGTTTACTTTAGTAAATTTTATTTATTTATTTTATATTTATTTTTTATATTGAACATAAAAAAAAACATTCTAATATGATCATAACCGGTTAAACATTCTTGCCGACTTACTAACTGACAAAAAGCTGTTCTTTCATGAAATCCATTCCACTACAAATAAAAAGATGATACTGCTCAATATGTATTGCATTATTATTTCATTTCATGTCTCATCGTTTTATTGAATGTTTTCTCGAGAATTAACACGTATAAACAACGTTTTCATTAGTGCCAAAATTTACGTTTCAAGCAAATTAATTTCCTCATTTCCTTTCATTTAAATCAAAGTAAGTGGAGTTAACATTAAAGAAACATTTACATTGCGTTATTATGTTTAGTTGTGTCATCCAGTCTTCCGTCGTCGCGAGGTAATTGGAGTGCTGCAGTATTCTTCAGTTAGAATCTACGGGAACTATTTTACACGTTGTTTATATGTGGCTGAGATGACTATGATTATTTACAGTTGTTTTCTACCTACGTATATCTCTGATAGCCTGGTTGATGAAACGGCAATAGTTTGGACTCTTCGGAGTTATGTGCGTTTCAAGTAATCATATAACTAAAATAATGTTTTCTAGCAATCTCATATACTGTTAGGGCCGAGAATAATTTAATAATAAATTTGAGTCCGCTCTAACTGTCCGTTTTAAATTACTATACCAGCAAAAGATGTAGTAAATTTTTTATCAATTTTAACGACAAGAATTTTAAAGACTGACACGCGCATAATACCTACGCTACGCGACGCGTACCTAATAAGGTGACAGGAGTCATATGATTTTAATTTTGCATGTATCTGATTTCTTTCAGTAAAAACGATGACAGTGTTTTACTCAATAACTATTAGGTTTTTGGTTTCCGAATAAGTCTCAGAGACTACATAATGTACCTCATAGGCCTGTGAAGTATTATTTCGGTTTTCATTTACACGATGTTTAATATGGTTGGCGATTTCCTAATTATTTATTCTAACGTATTACTAACACTGTATTCTGTCTGCCACGTAGCAGGTAATTATCAAGAATTCCATAGATCAATAACTAATTAATATTGATCTAAAGAACGCTTGACATGTTTACTATGTTGACTTCTAACATGCATGTCCGTTTGCCAGGGTTTATACCTCAGTAACTTGTATATTAATAGACTTTTAAAAATTTATAAAAATCAGACTCCGAAGAATGAAAAAAAACCGCAATTTCGTTTACTTGGATGACTTATTTTTCCAGTTAACTAGTTATTTTTCAAAGTAGATAAGTATGTTATTTTTTCCACATAGATTATTATAATACTATGCAGAAAGTAAAGGGCTTATAATATACACTTTTTAGATTTATCATAGCAGTGGATTGCTTTGGGATTTTAGAATCCGTAAAAGCGGACCACCTAAAAGAAAATCCTCGTTGCTTGCAAAAGGTAGTCAAAAAACGGGCTATCAAAATCCTGATTGACGCGAAAGCCGAAAATAAAATGTGTCCACATTTCTCTCGTTATTTTTGTGCGAAATAACGTGCAATGAATGCAGAGATTTGACATATCAAAAAGAACAAACACGTTTTTCCGATTCAACCCGTTTTTTATTTCCGGATGCTTTGGATTTTAACGAAGTTTTCGTTTACTCAGTTTTCGTAGCAAGTTTTAACTGGTAGCCGGCTATCACTAAAATAGGGTTATTTTTTCTTGAATCGACCATTTTGCGCTCTTAGTTCTTTTTCTATTGAAATTTTACAAATATTTTCATCATTAGCGTATTAGTCAGGAGCTCGACTTCCCTTTCGGGGGTCCGAGTTCGAATCCCAGCACGTACCTCTAACTTTTCTAAGTTGTGTGCGTTTCAAGTAATTAAAAATTTCACTTGCTTCGCCGGTGTAGGCGGACTGCATGCCTGAGAGTTCTACAAAATGTTCTGAAACGTATGTGGAAACCACCAATCCGCACTGGGCCAGCGTTGTGGACTACGGCCTTAACCTCTTCTCATTGTGGAAGGAGACCCGTGCCCTGTGGTGAGCCGGTAATGGATTGATATGAAGATGATCATCATTATTACAGAAGCCATTCTTTAAGAGTACGATAAGTTATCGCCCCTTACATTGCATAATACCAGTTATACATAGCCAGTCCATATTTAAGCAACGTGGAGTATCTATGGGCTGTATAAAAAAAGCGAATTCGAGCTAAGAACTGGTTTTCAAGTTTCGGTCAATCTATGCTTAAAAGTGAACCTGGTATAAGCTCTATACCGGTTAATTAATACGAGTCTTATATTACTAACTTTTTCTCTTATGAGGTAGGCCGTGGGTAGCACTGTTATATTAATATGCTAAGGTTTAAAAACTGCCTGCAAATTAGGCCTCATAATAAACGTACACAGTTCTTTTGTATTTTGTTTGTTCGCTAGAAAACAAACCTATTCTCTCGTTTTGAAACTCGTTGATTTCGATCAAGTTATATAATTCAATTTCTTTTTGACGATCTTTACGATGGTACCTACATAAAATAGTATTATATCTCATCTTATTGTTCAAAATCCATTACAATATTAAAGGCTGTTCCATTTACTTTCAACTTTCATGTTTATACCGCCGAATGTTGTTTTAACCTAATTACTTGTGCTAAATGTAAAAGTCCCGCAAGATGGAATAAGAGAAAAATAGTGGGACTATCACAATTATCAAAGAGTTTTTCCTTTAAATATTTAAAGGCAATTTAAATATAGTAATTTTCCATTTCAATTTATTAACACTTTTCCGTTGTACAAAAAAAAAAAACAATTGATTCCCGCGACTTTAAATCGCGCCTAAGCTGTCTATGTCCCAGGCTAGAATACCAAGTTTTTCACTGAGGAGAAGGACATGATGTTCTTACTAATGATCAAAATCTCAATATAAATATTTTTTATAAGTATCTGTTACTGATAAACCGAGCTACTACAAAATAATTCATACTATTAGTATGGATGCCAAAAGTGTTGATAAATAGTAATCTTTTATTAAATGAGTTTGAATTATTCGAACGCTATACAAAAACATTTCATCATTCGTGTTATGAAATGAACAATTGTACAGGCACGGAAAAATTATTAAATCAAAATTTATCAAATTATATATTACTAGAGGTGCCCTGCGGCTTCGCCCGCGAAATTTTGGGAGGCAGCGTACTGCTACATAGTCTACACCTATAGTTATATATGAGATTGTGAGATTTTTTCACATACATTTTTTTTCTTACGATATTTTATTTTTCAATGAAAAATATACTATGTTATTTCTAATACCTCCAACAATATGTATAAAAAGTTTCATGAAGATCGGTCCTGTAGTTTTCGCGTGAAAGCGGAACAAACAAACTTACATTCATATTTAAAATATTAGTAGGGATTTGTGTGACTCAGCAAAACCAATATTTAAGAACGCTTGATAGGTAGATATAGATTTCATTTGATAACCCTAAATGAAAAGAGATTTTTTTGATATCGAAAAATATTGGACACATTTTACAGACAGGTTTCGCATTGCAAGATCATATGCATGTTCAGATTTTCCGATGAAATGATTTTGTGTTCAATGGAAGACTTACTTATTTTTAAATATTTAGACGTTTTAGATTTTATTTAGTTTTACATAGTTTATATTTATAAAACAAATGTAAAAGAAAAATTTTGCAATAAATTTAACCTTTCTAAAACCAAACTATTTCTGCCTATGTGTCTGTCGTCACACAAAGTTCATGCGAAATTTATTACAGAGCTTCCATCCAGGAGATTCGGACATAGCATACTTTTAGTATACGTTGGATACCGGCAAATAACACTGGGATTTGCGAAAAAACTGTTGGATGATTATAAAGCTTGAGATAAGATCTTCTTCCGGCTTTATATGCATGCCCAAATGGATCAAAAATCTAAACTCTTTAACTAAATAATAAATGTTAAACGCAAGTGATGATGTAAGCATTACTATTATTGTATTTAAAATACACGAAAATTCTTCAAAGTTTTTTTTTTTAATTTAATCTATTTGAGTGATATGTGAGTCAAGCCTCCACGGTCTATTAAACAGCTACGTTTTGATAATATCGTGAAAATTATATCAACCTTATCTTATATTATTACTATATATATATATATACAATTGCTATAAACTATTTAAATGAGTAAAATTAATGAGTACTTAAAATAATGAAACACTATGGACAGAAACGTTTGATGTTACAATGAATTTGCGTGGGTTAGATTTCGTATTGTTTGCCTTTGTTATTTGGTTTGTATTTTCTAAGGAATATTAAGTAAATCCTATTTGAAACTAGCACTCATTCTTTCTGAGAGGGTTAATAGAGTCAAAGCCGCTTCTATCAAATCGCAAAAATGGCCTCCAGCAGAAGTCGATGGAGACAGTTGAGATCAACGCGAAGTTGAGATCTCACCAGGACCACGATCTTCAGTGATGAAGGAACGACCATAGAGAGAGAATAGAGTCAAAGTTCACCTGCGTGGATTGTGAAAAAAAAAGTCAGGGGTTTTTTTAATTTTCAACATCTATTAATTGCTATTACATAAGGTTGATGGTTGGCCAAAATTATATAAAATAACATTTTGCGTTAGAAACTTCGCAACCCAATACACAAAATTCAACAGAGACTAAGCAGAGACTTTCTATGTATTGGAAGAGTATTGTGAGCACTCGTTCAGTAAAAACAATATTATAGAAATCATCCTATAACTTGGGATCCGTAACATTATTTGCGGGCATTTTCTCGTAAGTACTCGTATGGCCGCCAATTCGTATTTTATTATCATTTGCGCGCTTTTGAAAAAACGCAAAGCTAGTTAATATTATAAATGCAGTCCGCCTAAAAACAAATAAAAATATATATATATCGTTACTATTTATTTTTAATTTTTTATTAATTATTGAAATTATTCAATAATTACTCGCAGAGCAAATACATTGTTAAAAAAAGCGAATATATTTGTAAATAAAAAATGTGTATTAGTATCATTAATAACTGTTAAACAAAATTTCATTTGTTTATTATTAAATAATGTACCGCTATGAGGTCTTTATCTTTTGAGGCATACGTCGATGCGCAAAAGATATGCTTTATTGTAGCGTTACCCAATTCATACGCAAATCAATAATATTTACCACCATCCAACAAATATTCGGTGAAAGTTGAATTTTTCTATTAATAAGAATACTCAGTATTCTAAATATTATTTTTTCTATAAATCCCCTATGTATACCGAAATTTATAGAAACACGCCAAATTCGAACTCCGGTACTTGCCGCAGCACTAAGTTCTGCGCATGTGACCTTCTGTTCGTAACTTGCCGCATTCGTTAAATTGAAACTTTATTGAAAAACTATTTACGATTTTTGTAACTTAGGCTACAATAAGTATTATTTATCCATTCTATATTGTGTTTATAGTACCGTACTATAAGTTTTATCGTAGTTATTTAAAACAAAACTTTAGAGCGCTCACTTTCTGACGTCATAAACTAGTTTTAGAGTTTATAACGATTTTAAAGACGAAAAAGTTGTTACATTCCATTGCAATTTTAATATTAAGTGTAGTTTAATTGATGAGAAGTGTATTTTGTGTCATAAAATGAGAGAAAAACAGGAAAAATTAAATTAAGCGTGTCCGCCATCTTGGCGCGAATTTTGATTTTTTTTTAAACGTGCATTTATACTCACGCAACATAATCCGCAAGGGGCAGCAAAGCGGCTACTAGAGCTAAGAGTAGCGGCACACCGTGCGAGCGGCCAGTCATTGTGCGCGAGTTAGCCACATGGAACCGAGTGGCAAAAACACTGACGCTCGCACTGTCGCCGTCGAAGTCTTTCGGCGAACTAGCGAACACGCCAACTCTTCGCCCGCCCTGTCGGCCTCATGGAATCCTATTGATCCACGACCTGGTTGCGTTACCAACCACCGCGCCGTCGCACGTCTCTCTCTCCCCTATTCATTATAATGATGGGGGTGGTACAGTCGCAATCTGACCACAAGGGTATCGAACCCCAAATCTTCGATAATAAACTTAACTTCTTCACTCATGAGAAATAAATTGATAAACAAACAGTCAACCAACCGTTTTGTTTATATACAATCACAAGGTATGTTTGCTTCAAATATAAAAATAAAAAGTAGACTTTTATTTTCGAGCATCGAGAATTTTCATAACTGGCTTTAAATTGCAAGATACGCCAGTTATAAAACAACAACATTCCTCAACGCTCAGTTATTCCAGCAAAAGATATCAGCGCATTTAGTTCCTGTAACGTCAGGTTGCAGGTTCGTAAATTTATAAGCAGGAATTTCATTTTATAAATTGAGCGATGCACAACGCCGGTACAAAAGACATAAACGGTTTCACAGCTTTCTATATCAAATTTATTGTTGAAAACAATTTCAAACAGATATTCATTTTATTTTTATCAAAAAGGTATCTATTATAAAAAAAAACTCAAGTATAAAACGTTGTCGTCAAATTTAGTTCCAAAATTTAAGTTGCAAGGAAGTTAGACAAAAAAAAAAAAACGTTTACAATTTGATCCATCAAACATTACCTAAACTTAAACCGGAGGCATTTCATTTCACTATCATCAAATCAGGCCTTGATAAAATTATAAAACCTATGAATCAAAACAATACCTGCCACACCAACTTTCCTAGCCTCTAAATCTAAAATAAATAACTTTTGAAAATTGTTGTTAAATTAAATGTTGCACACAAACATACAAAAGGCAAGATATGATACTGTAATTTAATTATTTGCAAAACTTACAGAATTTCTTTTTTTTATCAAATACAAATATTTTTATGTATGTAGACTTGTATATTTTTACTATCATACTTTAAATACTTCAACTGTTTTCACGTCTACTGAAAAGTACTAAGGATTGGGGTCCCAGATGCCCCACAACGTAAAACGCAGCGTTGTCACTTCAGATTAACAAACAAGATCCTCCTTAATAATGACCGATTCACTTTAACGTAGATTCGGCGTTAGTTTAAATGGAAACAATCACTAAGAGCCAGTAGACACCACCCATAGCGGGGCAGAGCGTTTTTTCATTATCAACCTTAATTCATCCATAACTAGTTAAAATAGGATACAGATTCCAATGTCAAGGGTTCGACCCTAAAGCAACAAAGTGGATTCTTTATCATCATTATTATCAAACAATTACCTCTACAGGGCACTACAGACTGCTCCAAGAAGGACATGACCGATTTCAACATCGACCGAAGACATTGGGAGAGGCTTGCTGAAGGAAGACATGAATGGCGCAAGAGCATTAAATAAGAATGCCGTAACTATGACGAAGTTTGGTTCCGTGTTCTTGCTCCAAAAAAACGAATGCATACCATGGGTTCCTCACATCGCGCCGAAGGGTACAACTGCCATATTTGCGGCCGTAAATATCGCTAGCGCATCAGCTTATATTGCCGTACAAAAGGTATCGCTTAGACAGTGTTTGAATCGTCTCTCAAGACGTACAGGCTAGTGATGATAAATAAATAAATAAATATACTACGACCATACACGCATCGCCATCTAGCCCCAAAGTAAGCGTAGCTTGTGTTAAGGATACTAAGATGACTGATGATAATTTTTATGAATAACACATAAATACTTAGAATATACGAGTACATATAAACACCCAGACCCTAAAAAAACATTAATGCTCATCACGCAGACATATTCCAGTAGTGGGAATCGGACACACGGCCTTTGGCTCAGAAAGCAGGGTCGCTGCAAACTGCGCCAATCGGCTGTCAATGATGACAGTGCATGGGTCTACTCTCAAAATTAGAAGGCCGCAGTCCAACACGCTGGCCAAATAAGGTTTTTTTACGGGGAATAATTAATAAACCAAGCAGATAGCCTACCTAATGATGAATAAAAACCATCGCTACTAAACAGAGCAACACGTTGCAGGGCATGCAAAGAACATATCCTATAAAGTTACCCTATGTCGATCAACCTGAGGTGAAGGTGATTGCACCGGCAACCAAGCCCCTTAGCCCGGAACACAGCATTGCAACAAGCTTGCTTAGCGGTACAAATAAGCATGGGGATAACACTTTCCCGGAAGAGCTCTACTACTGGCAAAACTGAGTCGGTAGATTTCTCACAGAACTCTCAGGCACGCAGGTTTTCTCTCGATGTTTGAAAACGCACATAACTCCGACAAGGTGTCGGTCCCATCGAAAAAGAGACCACAATGCTGTCAAAACTTTTTAAGGGGACCCTTTCCAAAAGGGATTACGCGGTAATTTAAACATCGGTATGAATTTACTTTGGGTAAAGATTAAAAACTGAACGTCGAAATAAGTTTAAAACTCAATTTAACACAACATTAAAGGGAAGTAAACAACTTGATAAGTTATGTATATCTTATTGCTTTAGTACGTGCTGAAAAGCTCATTGTAACAATGGACCCATCCAATACCGCTAAACGCAGCGTTGTTTGATCCTAACGAGATTGAAAGGCGACATCAAACGAGTCGCTGAAAGCCGCTTTAAACCCCTGAAAACAAACAGCCCAGGACTTAAACCCCAATAAAAGACCATTGTCTAGCAGTGAACATAAATCGGTGGATTTTATAATTGATGTTACCCTGATTCTTATATTGTTAAATAACTGTTATTTCCAATCTTCACTGGGCAAGCATGGTAGACTACGGCCTAAACCCTCATTGTGTAGGAGACCCGTATAGTTGGCTGGTATAGTTTAATGTGATGATGACTAATTATATTCCTGAGAAAAGGGCCTGGTGACTTGTTTTACATCAATTTTATTGAAGCGTCACGCCACGTAGCGGTGATAGCGTAGTAAATGGGGCTTCGACCCTCTAAGTTATGTGCGTTTTAAGCAATAGAAATATCACTTGCATCAACGGTGAAGGAAAACATCGTGAGAAACAATATATATTAGATATTTAGATTTATTAGATTAGATAGATAGATATTTATTATGTAATGCAGTTATATTTAAAATGTAATTAATGTTGAAATTATTGGTAAACATTCTGAAAACCTGTAATAAGCTGAGCATGCACTTAGCTCACAACGTAGAAACTTGGACATGAAAAAAATGTATTAGCCGTTGGTTTTCCTAAATAAATAAACAAAGGTTTGTGGAGTATACCAATCCGCACTGGGCCAGCGTGATCGCCCTAACTTCTCATTGTGAGAGGAGACCGTTCCTTGTAGTGGGTCGGTAACGGGTTGATATGATGATGACTCAACACGAGTTTTACTTTACACAGACTTGAAACTGTTTTGATACTGGATAAAGACTACGTGTGTGATCGAAATGTTATACTTCTATCGTGAGTTTAAAACGTTAAACAAACTTACCTTTAGAATGCTTTCCATATCCAGCGACAAGATATCTTATAGATAGACAAGATATATAAAACCTGTATGCTGTAGAGTTCCCCATAATGTACTTAAAGACGTGTGGAGTCCACCAATCCGCACTGGGCCAGCTTGTTGGAATACAGCCTGAACACTCTCATTGTGGTAGAAGACGTGCCCTGTAGTAGCCGGCAATGGGTTGACATAATGATGAAAATGAAGCACAATTCACCACATTATAACTGTGCACAGAATATCACATAATTAACATATTTCCACAGTGTTATAAGTAAAGTGGAGATGGCACAAATGTAACAGAAATGAGGAGTTGATTTTACACAGCACAATTGCATTGTCAATTTTAGTATTTGTTATTGCGGGGTGTGAGGTGAGCATCTCTTATGGTAGCTTTGTAATTAGCGAGGAGAGTTTATTGTTTGTGTTGCATATTAAAAATACAATATACCAAAGATTTTTAGCTATGATTTTTTTTTCTTCAACGGTGAAGGAATAAATCATGCATGCCTGAGAGCTCTCCGTAATGTTCTCAATGGTGTGTGGAGTTAACCAATCCACTGGGCCAGCGTGGTGGATTACTGCCTTAACCCCTTCTCATTGTGGGACCTGTGCCTGTGTTACGCTTAAATATTAATAATTATGTAACATGGTCTACCGAAATATAACGTCAGCCTAAAACCTATTGGCATTAAAAAGGTCATAAAAACAACACAAAATCTGTACATAAGAACCTTGTAATTATACCTTGATGCCATAATATACAGCTTACTATGTACAGAAATATTTTTTATGTATTACACTACACTTAGCCCTTGACTGAAATCTGTGTGGTAAGTCATGATGCAGTCCAAGATGGTAGCGGGCAAACCTGTTGTTTTTAACGCATACACTCAATCGGTTTCTACGCAAAATCGTACCGCAACGCTAATTCGTTTAGCGGCAAGTCTTTGTCGGTAAGGTGGTAACTAGCCAAAGCCTAAGCCTCCCACTGGACCAGACCAAAGTCTTAAATAATAAATTCCACAATTTATCCCTGCCGGGAATCGAACCCGGGACATCTGACTTAAAACCAAAGCGCTCACCGATGCGGTAGTTAGATCAAGTCAAATTCAAGTGAAAGATCAAATCTGTCGATCACGCAACATAAAGTGGGTGTGTAAAAATACCTTCCCTTACAATTTTGAAATCTCATCTGAATAACTTTCAAAAGAAACTTCCACATTAACAATTTTATTCAGAGAAGAAGAAAAGGTTTTTCATCTTTTCACTCGCACAATAAGATACGTCACATGCAAAACTTTATTACACGTTGATAAAAGCACAGCGTTCGGGACAATTGTGTTTTATTTGTTTGTTTCGGGGACGCGACGTCACATATGTATATAATATGAAGCAGTAAAATCGTAGACTTACATTTCACAGTAATATAATTAATAGTGTTTTTCTCGCGACAGCTCATCATCACCATCATATTATACAATTACCGGCCACTACAGGGTCCGGTCTCCTACCACAATGAGAAAGGGTCAGGCTGTAGTCCGCTACGCTGGCCCAGTGCGGATTGGTGGACTCCGCACGCCTTTGAGAACATTATGTAGAACTCTCAGGCATGTAGGTTTGCTCACGATCTTTTCCTTTACAGTGATATTTATAATGCTTAAAGCGCACATAACTTTGAACAGTTAGAGGTTGGCCCCGAAAGTGACGTCGAAGTCCCACTGAGCTATCACCGCTTCCCTTAATTTCAGCTTGCCATCTTCCTCAGCTAAACTGCAAGCCAGATGTCTCATATCTCTTTCAAGCTGCTCTATTTCCGGTTGACGAGCTAAAGGGATTATAAATCACACGTTAGCGGTTTAAACTGGCACCGACAAAGGACGGACGGGCAATAGTGTTCTCCAATGCAAAATGACGGACCTAAGTCACGTCTGGCACTAAGAATTTACAGAAAAATCCTATTCATATCAAAATTTTAAATGCGAAAGTGTATTTTTGTTTGTCCTTACTTAACTCCGTAACTAAGCTACCAATCGACTGGATATTCGCTTAGAGTTAGTTAAAAGTATAGTAACATAGGCTATTTTTTATCGTTAAAACAATAGATTCACACGGGATCGGCAAATAACCGTTACAAACGCGGACAAAGTACGCGAGCAACAGTGAGTACACTGTAGTTGAAAAAATTATATTAGGATGTCAAACAGTTCGTTAAATAACAACAAAAAGAACACGAGAACCGGTAGCAGATTCTGCCCGTGTCATCCAACTTGACATCTCGTACCTACGCAGTCCCGTCGTGACCACGATCCATGCAACTGGGTCGAAATATCGACAAATCCAAATTTATTATCGTGTTATGTACCCGTTGAACTATATTTAAGAAATGTTTATTAACCACGAAAAGTTTAGTTTAAAATCTTGAATTAGCGTAGTTTTTAGTAATCAGCAATAAATCTTTACTAATCAAATTGTGTTCTCAGCTTTGGTGGTTTCAAACAAAACGATTACTAAACTCGTCATACAATCACGTCATGGGAAACATATAGGTACCTAACCTATATGTTTCGCACGAAGGTACACATCCTTCCGAATTTCTCCCGTATAGCGATCTATCTAATACCGAATCTGCCTAGTTATTAATCGGTCTACAATCTCTCCAGTATAAGGTCCTAACAAACCAGGCCGATTGGAATTATTAACTTTGTTTGCTTATTTAATTTGTTCTGATCTGTTACGATAATTAGGTTCCAGCTAACGAACGTCATCCTGTTTTTATAGGTAAAGCTTAATATAAAATTAAATAATGACGGTCATTGGAAGGGCTAAAATCCGATGTATCCAATAAAATGAAAGCATTTAAAAAAAAGTTTTGATTGAGAAAGTTTTAAAATGGTGTTTAGAATCGTGCTTTCATTTATTGTACACTCGTGCGATTCACGCGAGGTGATAAGTCTAGGGTTTTAGGTCAGTGGATCAGGGTCTTGAGACTCTATGAGTTTTTATTTCAACGTATTCTTAACAAACTTGTTAAATAGCCTTTTCAATTTTACTTTGCTGGAAATATTAAAAAATAAAAATATAAATATACTACGACAATACACACATCACTATCTAGCCCCAAAGAAAGCGTAGCGTAGCGTGTTATGGGTACTGAGATGGCTGATGAATATTTTTATAAATAATATACATAAATACTTATAATATACAGATAAACACCCAGACACTGAAAAACACTTATGCTCATCACACAAACATATTCCAGTTGTGGGAATCGAACCCACGGCTTTGGACTCAGAAAGCAGGGTCGCTACCAACTGTGCCAGTCGGCCGTCAACATGGCCTGTACCTTGAAATAAATATCTTCAAAATTTATTTCGAGATTGTTTTGACAGCAATAGTCGACAAACCAGATGGAACCATTTTGCAACACACGACCTATAACGAGCTGGGTCCATCAACTTGTTGAGGCGCAGGTGTTAAGCCTCAAGTGCCGGGAGTTACACTGGCAACTATGCCATTCAGAACAAAACACACCATAGCTGTTTGGCAGTAAAAATAAGCATGGCGGTAGGACGGACGTATTCTGTCACAAATAGCTAGCTACTATCTCACTTTACGTCACTAACTCAACGCCGATCTGACAAGCCAAATTGAAGTTTCACATGGAAATTTTAGCCGTTAACTTAAACAGTTATCATCAATCAAACCAACCCATTACCTGCCCACTACAGAACACGGGTCTCTTACAATTACAGAAGTGCGAATTGGTGGACTTCACTGGCTTATTAAAACATTATATAGAACTTTCGGGCATGCAGATGTTTTTCGTCAAAGTTGAAACAAGTGATAATTAATTGCTTAACACACACATAACATAGAAAAGTTAGAGGCGCGTGCTGGGATTCGAAATTGGCCCCCCAAAGTTGAAGCTGAAGTCCTGACCACTAGGCATCCTATACCCACCTAACCTAACCAGTACCTTAACAAAATTGGTTTATTCTTAGGTAAATGAGCAACCGCTGAGGTATTTGCTGGCCATATACATAAAACTAGGTACTTTATTGAAAGTAAACCACTTCATTTGTATTTCATATGCTTATTAATAAAAAACCCAAACACCTCATTTATATCTTTAAAAGATATCCACGATAACTACCACTCGACTTTTTCGAGTGACTTCGTCGAAGCTTTAGCTACAAAAAAGAACAACACTCCTCGTTATGCCAATTTTAAAGAGGTCAGTTATCGATAAAAGTCAACACTTGACTTCAAGAATCAATCGACTTCCACTTGACGCTCATCGTTAAAGCAAGCTAAAATTTAATAATTTCTGTGATTAAGAATCAATCTGCACCCACTTCAAAATATACAATGAGATCGATAAATTCCTTTATCTTTATATCACAAGACATACTTAATTGAAACGCATTGAAATGTTATTTGAAACTTTATATCATGCAACTTGCAATATTGTTTGAAGTATATGACGCGTGGAATCGCATGAAACACACGTCCTAGTTTTCATATACAATGAAGAATTTTTCTGAAAAATAACTCTATGATATATAACATAAGATTCACATCACACTGTTTTAAATATAGTTGAGTTGACACAAAGTGCGAAAGCCATAAGCTGGTTAAGCTTCTTACGTCCACTCGATGCTCATCGTAAAGTCGGCTGAAGCTGAAATTTTTTGTGACTTTAATCTTCTGCCGACACGGAGCGTTCATACGTTGAGTGATCTATAATAAATAACTCACATTTTCTGTAAAAAAGCGGATTAAAGATAAATTCTTGTGATTTTTAATTAAACAAATTAAACTCCCACTTGTTACAATTACGAGTTACCGCTCAGTTTAAGATATACAATAATAGTAATAATAGTAAATCAGATGTACACGATTTTCTAAAAATTTCTTTAAGATCTTTGTTGAAGCGTATATAAAGGTAACAGTTGCACCGGTCAAATTTGTCCGGCTGTCGTAAGTTAATCTTACATTTCCTTTGATATTACCGCATAGTTAGGCTTACCTCCATCCAATAGACCATGACAGCTTTCGGCAGATAATGCATGATTAGTATTCTATAGCAAACAATAATCTATTGTAGATTCCGCCCTTAACGGATTGCTTAACACAACTGCTGTACCTATAGTTAAATTGAGGTCTGATATGGTATTCAATTTATCATGTCTATGTATCTTGAATAGTATAATGGGAGGCTGCTTAATCACTATCGTACTCTTAGGGTAACTTTTCACAGTGCATGATAGAACGAACTTCACCACTCTCCTATTTGAATTGATACTGTTGTACGTCCATCTAATGTCATTTGTTATTATCGTTCAAGAATAATGCAAAAGGATCGTCTAGTGTCATCTCCTATCAGAAGTATACATTACTATATTAAACCATTGGTGAATATTTTTAGCCGGGCAATCCGCCTCCATCGCTTCTTTGATTCTAATATTTACTGGCTCAAATAATATGTCGGAGCACAATTATATTTTGATTCATCATCATGATCAGCACCTCAACCAATTGAAGTCCACAGCTGGACAAAAATTCCAAGGTCCAGGGGCCGCTTGTTTCCAGCGACCCGCTTGATGTCGCCTATCCACCTCGTTGGGGCCCGACCAACACTGCGTTTACCTGTGCGTGGTCACCATTCCAACACCTTGGAACCCCAACGTCCATCGGTTCTCCGAGCTATATGCCCCGCCCATTTCCACTTCAGCTTTGCAACTCGCTGAGCTACGTCGGTAACTCTGGTTCTTCGGATCTCCTCATTCCTGATTTGATTACTTTTGATTGCACAATATTATATGTCTTTTTTGTATTCTTCTGCGTATAACAGTGAAGACCCTATTCGCTGCGGCAAGATGATTGCAAATATTGTCTCTTACAGATACATACGCGCTATCAGCGTTTGCAGTGAATACATTATAGATCAGCTCCGGCAACTTTTCGATTCACATTGCAATTTACTTACATTATCAATTCAATAAAATTGCCGGCTATTACTTTGACTAGTCTGACCATGCAGTCCTCTGATAAAAAAATGCACACTACTAAAACTACAAGCTGTGTAAACGCCAATTTGGTTTATTGAGACACGAAGTTCTTGAGCGCCGGCGAAGTAACGTTTGCAAAACTCTCAACTCCTACGGGACCGCGTTTTCAAGTCAGAAATTTAGATCTTTCGAAGTATCTAAATTTTGCAGGTAAATAATTTACAAGATTCATATATTTATCATCACTATCCTATATCAGTCCAATGCTGGATTAAAGGTCTTTCTCAACAGAAAGGTTTTCTCATAATAGTAGCACGGAGGAAGCTGCTGACCGTTCCTCGTTATATTATTTTAGTCGCCTCGTATGACACCTACCGTCATCTTGCGGAAATTTTTACCCTGTGAGATTGCACCATAACACACATCTGCAGTATTGCCCTATTCAAGCTCTCTTCATGTTAAAGTGATCACAATTCTGGTGGAGCCACACTCATGTTTGTCCTCAACATTTGAATATCATCTTCTCAATACAATACTTCTTCCTCATAGGGAAAAGGCTTATAGATAATGCAACTACCATGCTGCTGCAACACTAAATGGGTTTTAAAATTAAATTTATTTCAAGTAGGGCATTATAAGCACTTTTGAAAACTTCATGGAGAACTTCCAGAATGCTGTTTCCTCACGATGTTTTCCTTCCCCGTTAAAGCACTAAATGTTATTGTTTTATCACAAGGTGACAACTTGGACATTACCGGTTACCTATCTTAAGTATGCATTCATATGTACATAATACAAACATAAATACATCCCCTCGAGTACAGTGGCGTGCTTAGGCGGTATGCACAGGGTATGCAGATGATACAAAATTAAGAAAATCTCCAGTTAGAGTTATAAATATTTGTGTAGGCTTTTTATAAATCTTACAATGCCTATCCTTAAGTTTTTTATAACTCTTACTGGAGATTTTTTTACTCGTAATTTTATAACATCTGCATACCCTGTGCATACCCTCTATGCACGCCACTGCTCGAGTAACATTACACTTCTTTGCAATGTGGGACAGTTGGGTTATAAAGATGCAATCCATTATATGTTAATAGGCTTTTACTTTTTACGATTAATAAACTATTTCAACATAATACTGAGAGAAACTTCCAAATTGTCAGAGTAAGAGGTTAGTTCTAGTGTAGCACCAGCATAATAAAAGCCTCAGACTGGAATTAGCTTATGGCCAATGTACGTTGTATCTGGACGTATAATACCCATAGTTGTTCACGAAATGTACTTGAAATTAATCGGATTGAAGATTAAATGCTGTAAATTGCAATCACTCGACCCCAGTGTAGGGGGATCAAACGCATCAAAGGCGGCAGGCATTACATCGAGTTGAATAGGGAAACTCAACTAAGGTATATCTACACTTATACGATGAAATGTTGGACACTAATTAATCGCCGTAAACTACTCATCCAATTTGGAAAATTCTTCAATTAATTGACTTCCCGGTATATTATTCCGGTGAAAGTAATAAAACGGCATTTTGTTAAAGGGAAAATGAACGTATTTTAAAAGTTTTTGAGCTTCATACGGCTTATAATATCCCAGCAAAGTGGCATAAATATACATAAGGGAATTTCACACATTGCATAGTTAATGCCAACAAATGCGAAAAGTGCTGCTAATAGTAGTTTTGAAATTAATCTAGTACTTATTGTATACATTTTTAATACTAACTGCTATGCATGAGCTAGCCGACTAATCGAACGTGCTATTATTGCACAGACAGCAGAAAAAACCTGGGAAGGTTTAATAAAACTTAGGTAGGTACTAAATTTGGATAAAATATAAATTCTTTGTTTGGATAAAATATGGTAGGTACACCTTACATAACGATGTCAACGTTTTGTGTTCTACGCATTGTTGTTCATATCGAAGTCCAAATATCAGAGATAAATTAAGAAAGCTTATTATAATATCAGTATAAGTAATTAGGTAGATCAAGTGAAATATTTTTCTGCACTTTAAATTATTGACTGAATGCAATGAATTATGTAAGAGCCATTTCTTCAATGCAGTTTTTCATCATTTTAGTGGTAAAATCTGTATATTTTGTAATAACAGCTTGAAAAACTAGAAGTCACTACGTTTAAAAAGTGCATTTTTAATTTTGTTTGTTGAATTAACATTGTTCCTTAATCCTATATCAGTCAGTAAGAACTCGCAAAGTCTTTTTTGAATTATTTTCTTAATATCGTATGCTCCATGTCAAGACTATTAGGAGTTTGAACAATTAGAGAAAACCTTAGTCCTGGTTTCAATTACGTTACGAACGGTTCTCCTTTTTGAATCCGTTCAAATTTGTAGATATATCGAGAATCGATGACAATATACTGATTTGATAGGTTAATACATTTTTCAATATGCAAAATAAGATTTTTATTAATTTATATAGTTTTCATCTACAAGTTGATAAGGCAAGAATGATGTCAATTTTAATTTCCAACTAAATCTTGAGCCTATTTCTCTATTATTAACAAATTTGATGGTGAATGGTTAAGCGATTAATTTTGTTGTAACAAAAATAGCAGTTTAAGAAAAACCAACTTAAAGGAATAACTATTATTTATTTGTGTGGGAAAGTTTTGTTGAAAAAAAAATCGACTACTCCCTTATTTGTTCATGGAATTATGATATTTTCCAAGTATTCTACTACTGTTACTCCGCCGTTCTAAATGTGACAATTTCAATTTTACTCCGCGTTTTGTTTTTAACAAAATTCTTGCATTTATAATATTATTAAGGATAGGACTTTCTCTACTGACGCTACCTTTCGATCGCAATCAAAGAAACGCTTATATACCGTCGTTTCACAGTGTAATCAGGTTGTTTTGTTAAATCGCTGTAAGTATTATTAAAAGGCTATTTGTTTCGAAGGCTATTTCGACTTTGGCTTGTTGCTTTCGTTTATTTCTATTTGATAAATGTTTATACTGAACTAAAGTTTTAAATTCAGAATGCATTAGTAAAACATACAGTCTATTAAAAATATAACATTAAACAATAAGTTTACAAGCCGAGCATGGTGGAAATAAGAAGTAAGGACTACAATTTTACGCTGAAAAATCTTTGCGCGAGAAATACGCCAATTGTATAATTTTTTTTAAAACGAATAGGAACATTTCACTGTCATTTCTCCGGTATCCTATATAAATTTTGAGGAAGCGGTGATAGCCCACTGGGTAGAAGCTCGACTTCACATTCGGGGTGCCGAGTTAGAATCGCAGCACGCTCCTCTAACTTTTCTTAGTTATGTGCGTTTTAAGTAATTAAAATATCAGTTGCTTCAACGGTGAATGAAAACATCGTAAGGAAGCCTGCATGTCTGAGAGTTCTACATACTGTTCTCAAAGGTGTGTGGAGTTTACCAATCCGCACTGGGCGTGGTAGAATTCCGGCCCCAAGCCTTTCTCATAGTGGGACGAGGCCCGTGCCCTGTAGTGGGCCGGTATTGGGTTGATATGATGATGACGATGAAGTATTTGTGCCAATTTTTTGTTCTAATTTTTTTACTAATTCAATTATTTAAATCAGTGCAGTTGTTGAACTTAACTAGTAACAAACAAACAAATAGAACACATTCGCATTCATAACATTTGTATAGTTAATATAAAATGTAAAGAAACAAACATAACTGATGAATAAATTTACAAAAATAAAATTTTCAATGAAATCGTATGACCCTTGTAACTGCAGCTTGCGACTTCAACCGCGAATTAAAGTGAGTAACGAGCATAAATGAAGAGGTTTAAGGTTTGACGTACATGATTATTACTTACCTACTCATTTTATGCGTACTTAAGATTTATATCGCTCTCATTCAATGTACATTTTAATGATATTGCTAGCGTAAGTTTGCCGCATTGTAAGTAGAGTTATAAAATTCAAATTGAAAATTCAAAATTAATTTATTTCAAGTAGGCCTAATATAAGCACTTTTGAAACGTCAAGTCTGTCTGTGTGTAGTGACTCTACCACCGGTTCGGAAGGCAGATTCTACCGAGAAGAAGCCGGCAAGAAACTCAGCAGTTGCTCTTTTCCAATATTAACAATTTACATTTTACATTTCAAAATTCATTTTTCTATCTTGTGAGAGATGAAAGCGGAGCCGGATGCTTCCAAGCAACCTTGTCATTAAGAAATTCATCAATTGTATAATAACCTCGCTGTAATAAATGTGTTTTAACACATTCTTTAAACTTATGCATTGGTAGGTCCAAAACTTATACTTTTTTTTTTTTAATTTATATTATTGGTAGGTATACTTATATGACCAGTGGCTATTATCAATAAATAGCCTTTGACATGTTACTGCTAGACTAAAGAGCTCACCTAACGAGAGGGTTTGCCAATAATAATCATCACGCTTGGCAGTCTGATTTGTGATCGCAGTAAACGGTAGTAGTAGCACAAGGATGCTGCGGCCAATTCTCTGTTATATTCCATTAGTCGCTTCGTACGACTACCGCGGGAATGGAGGGGATTACTATATTGTAACCTGCCGTCACCACACAGCACAAAGTTACTGGCTATAATAAAAAAATTAAATCATTGTTAGTGCATGGCAAAGGAAATAGAACCGTTAAGCAAGGGTTTGCTAACCTGTTCCAATTAAAAATCCTATAGTTAACCGTACAAGTTTTTGAATTGTTAGTCGTTAATTAGTTGGTTAAAGAAAAACGTAAATATACTTTCATCTTTATCATCATATCAACCCATTAGCGGCCCACTACATGGCACGGGTCTCCCCCCACAATGGTACGATTTAGTCCACCGTGCTGGCCCAGTGCAGTTTGACGGACTCCACTCTCCTTTGAGAACATTATGGAGAACTCTCAGGCATGCAGGTTTCCTCAAGATGTTTACCTTCACCGTTGAAGCAAGTGATATTTTAATTGCTTAAAACGCACATAACTTAGAAATTAGAAAAATTAGATTGCTGGGATTTGAACTCGGCCCCCGGAAAGTGAAGACGAAGTCCTAACCACTGAGCTATGGGCTAGGTATAAACTATCACCGCTTCAAGTAAACTTTATGAAGTACAAAATAATTTCGATAAAATTATTGCAATGCCCCGGCGGGGCGTCATGTGTATACTTTCGTGTATTTACACGCCAAATTTGATTAATAACATTCAAAATTCATTTATTTCAAGTAGACCTAATTAATAAGTACTTATGAAACGTCAAGTCTGTTTGTAGTGACTCTACCACCGGTTCGGAAGACATAGTCCACTGAGAAGAGCCGGCAAGAAACTCCGCAGATTGCTCTTTTCCAACATCATTTTAAAGTTTAACAATCTTTAGAATTTTTCTGTTTTGTGTGCGATGGGAGCCGAGTGGGCTGCTTCCAAGCAGCCTTGTCATTTAGGAAATAATCAATCGTGTAGTAACCACGATTTATTAAATGTGTTTTAATATATTGTTTAAACTTAGGTAAAGGTAGATCTAATATTTCCTTCGGTATCATGTTATAAAAGCGTATACCCATCCCCACAAAGGATTTCTGTACTTTTCTCAGACGATATGCAGATATCACTCATTTGTGTCCGTTTCTAGTTAGTCGACTGTTTATATCGACTTTTCGTTTATAATTACTTATGTTTTGTTTAATAAAGATATTATTATTATAAATATATTGCGAGCCTACTGTGAGTATACCTATATCTTTAAATTTGGTACGAAGGGATTCCCGTGATCTCAGTTTATATATCGATCGCACAGCTCTTTTCTGTATTATAATAATAAATTAGTATAATAATAAACTAAAGTAATTTAGTTTATTTGTGCACAGGCGGGCACACGAAACGCGGGAATTATCCAACGTCAAATACGTATACAAACAACATTTATTTACTATATATTTACTACTTACTTTACACATGGACCATTCGTCATAGTATTCGGTTTTTTGAAATTGTAATGCTGTTTCCCAAAAATTGTAACAATAATTAAGTATTTACTTATAATAAATCCCGATATTGTTGATATTGAAGCGATTATGCAATGAGATTTATTGAAAACATTCCAAACTGAATGGAAACAAAACGGATTAGTATATCGGTAATCTGTTATTGATATATATATTACTGAGTATATTATTAATAAAAATATTCAGTCATCTTAGTACCCATAACACAAGCTACGCTTACTTTGGGCTAGATGGCGATGTGTGCGTTGTCGTCATATATTTATATATTTATTTATATTAAGAGCCTACGACTACTTCGGAAGTACGTAATGAACATCGACCTACAACTGCCCTTAATACTCTGATGTTAAAAACAAGAGACTAAATTTCATGAAAGTGACATTTCAAAATATCCAAAGGTGTTCTACGATGATTTAATGTTGAAATCGAAATGTCTAGACAATGTAGATGCACGAGATGTACGACAACATGGCGGACTTAATGTAGATATTATGTAAACGATGCTATATTGTCCGGGAAAGAGAAAGACATATAGTCTTTTCGAGGCGTTTAGATGCTGACTCGCAAAATATAATCTAAGTACAACAACAAAGAAAAAAGAGCGTCTTCGCAGGTATTGTTCCAGAGGTGTGCCAATTTGTTGTTGTGCGATTGGCTGGGTTCCCACTACGCCGAGCCGTGTCGGGTTTCATTCCAAATCGTCCAGTCGGATGGAAATATAACATTTTGCCTTGGGACATTATCGTTTTGAATTCGAACTATATAATATATTTATTCATTACAAGTAGTTATTCACATAAGATTCATTTTTAAAACTACTTTGTGCTAAGTCGAAAGGTATTTTTCAAGGCAGAGTCATCATGCATTACGTTATGTTTTGTAAGATATATGAGGCATTTCAATTATACAAGTTAAATTTAGAATACAATCAAGCAACACTTAGCTTCTGGGTAACATAACAAAAATTTTATAGGCATTAATATGTTATATATAGCTGTTACCCGCGACTACATCTGCGCTTATTGAGGGGTTTTAAAAATTATTTTAGGATGCTTAATCATCCCTACTTCCCTACTAATATTATAAATGTGAATGTAAGTTTGTTTGTTACGCTTTCACGCAAAAACTACTAAACCGATCATCACGAAACTTTGTACACATATTCCTGAAGGTGTTAGAAGTAATATAGGATGCTTTTTATCTCGAAATTAAGATCAGTTCTCTCGGGAGAAGGGACGAAAGTGTTTGACGATTTTATACCAGGCGTAGCTATCCTAAATACATAAAGTGCTGCCACATTTATGATGCACATGTCTTTCGAAAAACAAAAACAAAAGCGGACGAAGCAACAGTTAGTATAAAATAAAAATCAAATCGAGAAATGAAAAAAATATTTAGTGGTGGTCACTAAGTGGTCGCCTCTCGAAGTAGTACAAAGATTTAGTTTGAGAGGATCGCCATTTCGAGACTCCTCACGCTCCCTGGCCGTTAGCAGCCCATCAAGCGCCCGAGTGCGCCAGATGGTGAGTGTATGACTTATATTGGCCTCCCTCGTGAGTTGCGACTGACATTGGGTTTAATACCTACTGGCTGACAAGGGCTTAAAATGCTGAGTGTTCCAAAATGAAGTTGAAACCAGATAAACTATTATAAAAACTGTGAAGCTCTTTACAGCGAAAGAAAATTACGTTATTCTTAACCATATTACTGAGTAGATAGCTATCGCTATACACTATTAGATATCTACTACTGAGAATCAGCGTTGCAGTATTTCTTGGCAGGTTAGGTTGGTTAGGTTCCTTGGTTTCGATCATTTAGCGGTTAGAAAATAAACGACGACCGATATTTAGATCTATAGAATATGCAAAAAAAAATCATAAGAATGTCAAGCCGTTTCGAAAGTGTAAAAAAAACACTATGACACGAGAATTTTATATCATGCAGCTGTTCACATTTCGATGGACGCTGGTAAGCGAACTACTTACTTAAGGATTACGTCGTAAACTTCGTCAACTCCGGTTTCCGTCTAAATTCTTAATCGTCCTATGAGAAACTTCGTGACTTTCGAGTGCCCCAAGTTTCTTGAATTAGAGCATTTATAAGTTCTAAATTGACTCAGGTATCGCCTGGTTAGAAGTTTCAGCCGTGGCTGAATCACACCCTATCGGCAAAGACTAATTATTACCGGTAAATTATTCAGAGACGCAGAATAACATCTTTTTTACAAATATCAAAGTTTGCTTTACTGGTTTGTTGGATTCCCATTCACGCAGACAGAGCAAAGAGCTCATGCTATTTTTGCACAGAAATAGCTAAAAAATCAAAGGGCGACCAAAGCTACTCTGTTTAACTTTGTTCGAGTAAACACATCCACATAGTCGGAGTTAATTGAAAATAAAAACAAATGCCGAAGTGCAAACAAATACAGAACGCTTGCACTTTACCCTTACCTAGAAGTTTGCAACCTGAATAAATCAAACAGGAAGCAATTACACGCACGGCTCTCCGCCAATAGGTATAAACTTTGTAAATAGTCCAGCTCCTGTTCGTTTTTGCTCGTCCGTACGTATCAAACAATAAACTGTCTAAAAACACATTCGCATGGAATTTTCGTTTTTTCGCGGAGCTAAATTATTTTCTGCTGTAAAAATCTAGCCCGTCAGTTAATTGTTTATGGGTGAGCGATGTGTGATGGCATTGAAATACATTATTCCGATTCATAGAAGTGCAAAATTTAAACATTCGCGCAACCAAAAATATTTACATTTGAAACAAGTTGTAAAAATAAATAAATTATAAACTTTTATTGTACTAATGATTTGGACTTAACTGTTGGTGTTTTACCCTAAAATGTATTTAAGAAAAGAATCTGAACTTTGTAATGTAAACACATCGAAGTAAATAACAAACACGATTGCATGTGCTGGAGGAAATTTGTTTCGGATTTTTGACAAAAAAAAATGTTTAACTACTCCATTTATCTTTAATATGCAAGCTATCCCTATGCAAAATTTGGATAAGAAATAAGATTGTCTAACAACACTTCCATTTTAAATCTTTATATATATATTTCTTGTGTGCGTGTGTACGTCACTGAACTCCTCCTAAACGGCTGGACCGATTTGAATGTTTTTTTTTGTATGCGTTTGGGTGGCACCCTGGATGGTTTAGATTCACAAATCAGCCCACAGATGGCGCTGGGGTCCGCTAGTATTTTATATGATTCCAATAAGAAAATTATAGTACTGATAAAATATGCTTGATTACGGCGATACAGTCAAAATGATTAAAATGTGCTAAAGAAAAAAAAAATTGAATTGTAAATTGAATTAAATATTTTCGCAATGCTTGTGTTCAGTTGATGGACACGGGGTGGCACTTTGGTGGACGTTTCCTTGCATGCCCTGCGAAATGTTGCTATGTTTAAAAGCAAATTATATTAAATTACTGGTGGGCCGCTGGGGGTATTTTTTTTATTGGATCATTAAAAATTTAATACTATACAAAGAAAAGTGATGATATAAAATTAGAACGGAAAATAAATTAATTTAAGCTATGTAAGTAAATGTTTGACATGTTTTTTGAATGAGGTCAAAGAACTACTAAAAATGTCACAGTTGTTTCTGTAAGAATTTAAAAGTGAGCAAATTCGAAAGACAGGCGCATGTTGTCCTGCCTTGGTCCGACAAAAAGGTAAATGAAACGGCTTCAGATTTTGCAGGCGACTACCCGAACGCGGTACACAAAAATCAACCTTTCCAATATTTCCGTTAACTCAATGTCTCCATTGATGACTTTAAAGTATTAAGGGCTTGGTCCGTCAATTGTTAGTAAAAAAACCATAAGGAAAAATAGCATTATCATGGTATTTTTCGTTAAGCAATGTTTGTCGTCATTTACTAAACCTACCTACCTAGTAACATTTATCATATACTAGCTTATGCCTACGACTTGGTCTACATGGACTACAGAATTGGGTCTAAAGCTTCGCTCGTTAACAATTTTTAATCTCACCACGGGAACCATTTGAGAGATCGGCTTAGAAAGTACATGTCCTTTTCATAGGTGACATGTATACCAAATTTTAAAGCAGTTTGCCCGCGGCTTAGCTCCTATACAATTTCCAACTTCCAATCGGGAACTACTTTAGGGATCGCGATGAAAGGTAGCCTATGTTCTTCTCCATGTCAAAGGCCTACATGTATGCCAAAATTAATTCAAACCCGTTCGGCCGTTTTTGCGTGATTCAGTAAGTTTTGAGTGACTAACATCCACCTCACATTTATAATTTTAGTAGGATTTGTAGCATTATTCGGGCGAAAGATGTTCACAATTGCTTTGTGACCAGTTGAGTTGAGTTGTCATCTGTGGATGGCAGTAATGAATTGATGGATCGCTGCGATCTGCGTGCAATCGATCGCTGCGACAGATTGAAAGACGAAATATAGTGAGCGATTTAAGTGGATGGGTGACAAAGGCGAGCGTAGTTTTGCTCTTTGGGAAACACCTAGTTGGATGTCCGAATACAAAAATGTAGATCATATTGTTACTTGTTTGCTTATTTTATAATTAAACTTTGTTTTTTATTGATAACTAAATGTGAATTGCTCTTTCGCCCGCGTAAATTACGGAGCGCAGCGAACTGGTACATAATCTAAACCTAGGTACATGAATCATATAACAAGCGAAAGATTTTTTCATTCGTACCGGAAGTGCCAAATATACAAACCTAAGATATAAAAGAACAAAAGACTGGGGTAAGGGTGAATAATATGTAACCTGTACTTGCTCTTGGAACTTTAGCGACCTAGGTTTGAGCGAATAATATACCTGTTCTTGTCCTTGGAGCTTTGATCACCCACTATTTGAGACTTTCAATCACATAATCATTGCCAAAATCAAATGGCCGTCCCGAGGAGCTTCCCTTCGCGCTTCGTTTTACCTTATTTATATACTTTGGTTTCCCTATAAAAAATGACTCCATTAATAACGTTGACTCAAGTCAGTAAATGGATGATGTATTCATTATTTTCAGGTCCTCTTATCCCTAACAAAGAATAGTAAACGAAAACCAAGAACATTCGTAACATCTTTTATTTAATCCTAGCACTGAAGTTTTCATAAATATGGCAGCACTTTATTTATTCGGTTAAGACTTAAGTGAGGGGATCTGTCCTTTATCTTTAATAATATTCATCAGATCTACTCGAAATTTGGGCAAAACTCAACTGATAGAATAACCTATACAATGCAAAAATAATTATTTAAATCTGATAACATTCGAAAACTGGAAATGTTTGTGTGATGAACATGAAATTTTGTCAGTGTCTGGTTGTTTATTTGTATATTATAAGTATTTATGTATAGTATTCGCAAAAAAAGTTCATCAGTTATCTTAGTACCCATAACACAAGCTACGCTTACTTTGGAGCTAAATAGCGATGTGTGTTTTGTCGTAGTATATTTATTTGCTTATTTATTTATCATCCCGGATTATCCCTTAAAACAATATAAGTATATAATATAAGTTCCAGACTATGTTTTTTAAAAATGTTTTATTATTATTGACGAAATTTGGAACTGAAATATATGGCCTTATAATACTTTTTATTCCAGAAAAGCCTGATTCTTACCCAACCTTCCTTATGCACCTATGGCTTGAATGCTAAACTGATCTTGACTAAAACACGCATAAAGATAAATGGTATCCTGGAGACGGACATACTTTTAAATTGGAAAATATAATGCTTCCGTGGAATTTTCAAAAAACCAAAAACAGTGTCTGTTGTCGTAGGCTTGTTTGGTATACGTTCGCACAAAGCTTTGGCACTGCAATATAAACTGTTTTTAAGTACTTTTTGACATGTTAATAAAAAAAAAATCTTGTGATGTGTTTCAAGGTTATGAAAAGGCTAGCTCGTTTTATTTGTCATCAAAAAACATGACAAATGAATCACAACGCCGCCTTTAGGCTCTTTACATAGTGCCATGCTCAGCGGAGTTCTGACAGCCTTTGTGTACTACAAAAATATTTTACACTTAGGTAGGTACCTATAGGAAAAGACCTTTGGTTTTCTGCCTCATTCTTTATATGTTGCCATGGTTGTTATTTTAATGAAAAATCAGCCTTAACTTGACAGCAGAGCAAAAAAGCTAAGAATGAAAATATAAAATGGCTTACTAACACTTATGGACTCTACGAGGCTTTTCACTTCGAAACGACCTTCATGTATGGCTTTACCAGTAAGGTGGTGGGGGCAGCCGAACCCTTTCGTATCAATCCATTACCGGCCAACTACAGGGCACAAGTTTCCTCCTATAATGAGAAGGACTTTAAGCCATATTCCATCACGCTTTGAGAACATTATGGAGAACTCTCAGGCATGCAGGTTTCCTAACGATCTTTCCCTTCACCATTTAAGCGAGTGATATTTTAATTACTTAAAACGCACATAACTTTGAAAATTTAGAGGTGCATGCTGGGATTCAATTTTTAGTATTGCAATTTATAGTCATGATTTTTTTATAGTAATATTGGCTGGCCAAGCTGATGGCCTGACTAAATGGAAACCTTTCGTCTATAAATAAAGCAACAATTTGCAGGGTATGCAAAGGACCCACCCTGAAAAGTTCCACCCTGTGTACATTAATTTCAATTTAAAAAAAAAATGACACAAGTATCAAGCCATATGTGCCCCGGAATAAAGGACCGCACCGGAATAAAGCAATTCTGCTTTGCGGCAGCAATAAGAATGACGGTAGATTTCCACGGACGAGTTATCTCACAAAAAGCTTTACTTACTAGCTAGATATTTCCTTTACAACCCCGGATCTTAAATAAGCCGGAGGTAACCGTATGAAAAACCTTTGTACAGGAATTATTATTGAAATATCGAAGAGAACCTCAGTCTTATGTCCGTATTGCAATGGATTAATATAAATAATTAAACGCATATTTCCGGTGGCTGTATTCAGAGCTATTGGATTAAGTAAAAGAGTTTGTGAAAAAAATCTTCTGTCGACCAAAAATAATAATTTATAAAGTTTAATAATATCAACCCATTTCCGGTCCCTTATAGGGTACAAGTCTCCTCTCACAATCAGAAGGGGGTAAGGCCGTCACCACGCTAGCCCAGTGCGGATCGGTGGACTTCACGCACCTTTGAGAACATTATGGAATCAGGAATGCAGGTTTCCTCACGAGTTTTTCTTTCACCGTCGAAGCAAGTGATATTTTTATTTGCTTAAAAACGTATATAACTTAGTGAAGTCAAAAGTGAAGTTGAAGCCCACTGCGCTATCACCGCTTCAAAATTCAATATTTCCTGGCAAATTCAAAACAAAGTTTGCCGGGTCGTATTAAAAATGTTTTACAGAGATGAGATCTGAGAGTAAAAGCACATCTCACTGCGGAACTAATCAGCTTTGGCAGTGCAGCGTACACATAGTGACAAGATTAATTGCATTAGTAAGACTAAGATCCAGACAAGACGAAATACCTTTTAGCTTTCTTGATTTACTACTTACAATACAAAAATGTAAAACATTTTGTAAGACCTGAGGTATAAGAAATCATTAGTTTTATAATTAATTTATTATAAAACTAATGATTTCTTATAATTTTATATTTTTATTAATTTCTTTATCTTTCTTTTTTTTTAGTTAATTTTTAAATTATTATGTTATATAATAGTGTAGATAAATAAATAAATAAAATAAATATACTACGACAACACACACATCGCCATCTAGCCCCAAAGTAAGCGTAGCTTGTGTTATGGGTACTAAGATGACTGATGAATATTTTTATGAATAATATACATAATTACTTATAATTTACATATAAACGCCCAGACACTGAAAAACATTCATGTTCATTACACAAACATTTTCTAGTTGTGGCAATCAAACCCACGGCCTTGGAACTGAGAAAGCAGGGTCGCTGCCAGCTGAGCCAATCGGCTGTCTGATGAGTCAGTAACCTAATAAAAAAATATTATTATTATTATTTTATATATAAACAGGATCTACAAATTTTTTCGCATTGTTTTACATTTACTACTAGGTCTTTTGATTTACACCGCATATTTTTACCCAAATCCCAAATGACAAAAAACATGCATACAAAAATACAAATGATATCATAATTCAGCTAACTTCATAAACTTTGTGCATCTTTTTCCGTACATTTACAGTTATAAAAAATACTATGCGGTTACAAGCGTCATTATTTATTGCACCACCTGCGCAGATTACACATAAATTTCGCGTAGGACTGGCTGCATTCCCAAAGGTATTACGAACGGATACTCTCAACCAGTTCCTGACTAGGAGATAGGCGTATGCAGGTGGGACTTTATAGACGTGTAATGAGTCTTAAAACTTTTCTTAGTCATTTTCATAATAAATAACTTAATGTACTAGTTACCAAGGTTGATAATAGAAAGCAAAATTTCCTTTATTAGTTTTCCAGACCAGAGCCAATTCACTACAAGTTAGCCATTGACTGCAGTCTCACCTGGTGGTAAGTGATGAGGCAGTCTAAGATCGTAGCAGGCTAACCTGTTAGGGAGTATGGTAGTCATATATATTCTAATCCCTAATCGGTTTCTACGCGACATCGGACCGGAACCCAAACCCTTTCATATAATATCCATATTGAGGGAGTTGTGAAAAAATATGTAATCTGTTATTTTATGACGGCGGCGATCTCGGAGCAATTTTCATCAGGACGCTAAGAAAACTCCTGAATTATTCAAATATTCAACAAAAAAACGAAATCAAAATGGGTGGGTTCAACCGTTCGGGAGTCACGATGCCACACACACACACACACAGACACGTCGCCTATAAAACCCCGTCTTTCTTGCAAGGGGGGTAAAAAAAACATTAATATTATTATAATCTGTCTACTTTCCTTTCACGAAAAATATTTCGTGCATCCCTAAAATACGAGTAATACAAACTGATAGAATTTTTCTATCACTCGTATGCATTCTATCACATCGAGTTGTATTACTTTAGCAATGTATGGGCCACTTGTATAAACCACGAGGGAGTTAGAAACTACTACGGGAATATCATGCATTTTACATATTCCATCTACAATCCATTTGAACCTCATGCATACGTTATAGCCGAAAGGCAAATCTCCGCTCAGCCCAGGTTAAGAGCGTTAGCACACCTTTGTCGCAGAATCATAACAGCGAAAAAAAGAAAAAGGAAGAAGGTAAAAAATAATATGGCTTTGTTGCAGAAAACTTTACTTATGACTACATGGCTATTGGCATTTCATGTAAGCTCTATGCTGGGGCTCTATGCCAGGTAAATCTGACAATTTATTTGAATAATAAGAACAGAATATAATATATTCTGGAAGCATCCAAGCATCTTGGAAGCAGGCTCCGCTCTCATCGGTCACAAGATAGAAAATGTTAAAGATTTTAAACTGTTAAACGATGTTGAAAAAGAGCAATCTGCTGAGTTTCTTGCCGGCTCTTTTCGGTGAAATCTGCCTTCCGAACCTGTTGTAGAGTCACTACAAACAGACCGACTTATATTAAGGCTTACTTGAAACAAATGAATGTAGAATTTTTGAATTTTGAATATTAACAAGAATAAAAATAGTATCCATTATCCAAATGATCACCGAAGAGCAAGATTTTTCACGAAAACGTGTACGTACGTATGTTTTCACCCAAATAATATGTACTTTTGTCTTTGTTTTTCTTTGTACTGTTTCTTTTTATTTTGTTGCATTAAAGTTATTTTATCTATCTAACAACAACAATAATTATTCATTGTAAAGTCAACATCTCCTGAGAATGCTCCAGTTTCGGAGCGACACGTGCGTAGAGGGTACTTTGCCGAGGATCTGTTTGGTGTGGAGTATACGGATTGAAGTTATTATAAATTACACCATACAGATTCTGCTGCTGGTCGCGGAGTATACATTATCCAATATTTATATATTTATCCAATATTTTATCTATCTGCTCTAAACCATTAGTAAGTAAACACAACCGCTGTAGGCTTGACAGCGGCGATAAATGTTTGGTCCTATCCTGTAATCCAGGATGAATGAATATGCTTTTGTTGTACATCAACACCACCCAATATTTATTTTTTGTATTCTACTACAAGTGAGCCCTAGACTGCTATATTACATACCCGTAAGTTGGTAGCGGGATAACCTGTTAGAGAGTATGAGAATCATATTTATTAGAAACTCGCTTTTTTTTTTTTTTTCTAAGTCTATTAATTCGAGGACAATGATGTGGGACTTGTACTAGTGCTATTTTATTTTTAGCTGTCTTTTTTGTTAACTCTAATAAATATAATAAAATAAATCATAACGAACGCTTAATTGCTTAGCGGCATGACCAGGAATTCAAAAACTGATCACTTTATATTGTTAAATAGTGGAGTAGTACCAGCCAACTAGAACTTTAAACTATCTTCAAAAAGTCTCTGTGGTTCTAAGGCCAGTACTTTTTTTTAATTCAAAAGACTAAATTATTAACGAAGGCCTCAAGGTATCTAACATGCGTCCATACCGCATTTTTGGTAATAGTGACGATTTTTGTAGCGAAGCTTTTCCGGGGATTACTACCGTACTTATTTCTGCCTCCAACAACGCTGTATTTCAGTCTGAAGGGCGGGGTCGGTCCGTCAAAAAAAGGTCACCGATTTTCTGACTGACTGACAGATACCTCATGAAATCTCAGTCACTACAAAGCGAACTTGAAAACTGAAACGTAGGTTCCTTCTAAAACGTTAATGACAGCTAAAAAAACAGTTTTGATAAATTACGCCCCTAAGAGAATTAAATAGGGGTTGGAACTTGGAAGTTTGACTTTAAGTTTGCGTCCTACTTGCGTATAAAAGACTTGATTTAAAGTGTATCTCTTATGACTGGTCGCATGCAGGACGATACTCTGGACTCTCCACATTTCGCCATTATGTGTAGAATTTGAAGATGTTACTATACAATGCATGAATTTCTTAATAAAAAGGTTGCTTGGAAGCATACGACTCCACTTTCATATCTCGCATAACAGAAAAATGAATTTTAAAATGTAAAATGTTGATGTTGGAGAAGAGCAACTACTAAATTTCTTGCTGGCTTTTTGTCGATAGAATCTGCTTTTTAACCAGTGGTCGATTCGCGTCAGTTGACTTTTCAAAAGTGCTTTTAGAGTAAGCCAAATTGAAATAAATGAATTTAGATCTATTTTTTTAATCTTTTCTTTAAACACTTCATGGGTACTTAATAAAGCTTTTCTTACTATTTCAAAATTTCATCTGATTTTAATAAAATTATGGGAAAATATATTTTAACTATACGTGGATAAATATATCTTAATAAACGCTTACGAATTAGCTAGTTTTCTTAGTTTAAAACCTGTAAATACTATTGTGTATAATTATATACTAGAGAATCTTTGAATTTAAATTTAAATTACGGTTTTTATAGCGCGTTCATCTGTAAATTGCAAAATGTCGAACGATGTGTTCCGATAAAGGAAATTTCTAGTGTGATTTTACACGACACTGGAAATCTCTGAGGACGTTTGTAAAGAAATATTTTAAGAGGGAATTTCCAGTCAGTGGGAATTTATTACGTCTCAACTCTCAGACGTCGAGCGTTCCATTCATGCATTCGTTCCATTCAACCATAGACGTTTAAACTTTATTTTTACGATAGATTCTCAATATTTTTTAAATAACTTCAAGAAGTAAGTAAGAGAAGTAAGTTTTTCAATAAAAACCTATTCGTTTACCATCATCACCACTTGAAGCGATTGACGTCCACTACTGTTCATCGGTCTTTTCGAGGGAGTTCCAATATCCACGGTCGTGGCCACCTCGATACTCGGTATTTAATAGAATGACAAGTGGAATGAAAGGGTCGTAAAATGATAAAAAAGTTACAGAATAATTAAAAAATCAAAGGAAACATAAAGCTTGAGTAGCTTTAGGACACATAAACAAAGCACAATTTTAGTTTTGCTAAAACTATACTGTTGTCCAAGAGGTCTTTCGCGTTTTTACTTTTCTAAAAAAACCGTAGGAATTGCTTGTTTTCTGGGTTCAAAATATCCTATTCCCGCCTCGAGAATGAAAACTATCATGTAAAATTTAGACATGGCCAAGCTGTCGTTACGTTTTTTTTTGTATCGATAAAAAAAGTAGCCTGCATCTATAAAATACAAGATATAAATGTGCCAAATTTTATATGCATGAAATATTTTTTACCATTGCTCTATTTGAATTGTAACTATTTCTCTATGTTGTTTTATTAACACAATTTATTTGCATATAAGTAGCTGAACATTTGTCTTCATGATGTTTGGATTGTTTTTTTTTTTTATATAAAGCTATTGGTGAACCAAACAAATGAAGCAAAGAGTATTTTTAATTTTAATGTTCATAAAGATTGGGGCAGAGGTTTAGCTCAATATAAGTAGCTAAAAAAACTAACAGAAACACTTTCGTGTTCATGATATTAGTATGAATTGTTTTGGACCCTATTTATTGTTAGCATACTGTGCTTTTTTAACGCGTCAGTAATTTTTAATTTCAATCATTTATTTGTAAAAATGGTTCTCTCAAAATTATACAGTCTCACTTTGAACATACTGGTGATTAGAACTGTTTTTTCTCCTCTAATTTATAAACTAATTTAAAACCTGATAATTTGATTAAAAAAAATAACTTACCTGATATTATTTTGGAAGGTCCGGGATCATAATTAATTATTATCATTTGTACTTACCTTAAATGTTTGTTACACTGTTAACGATATTAATTCAAACGTTCGAGTATACAGTCTATGTAGACTAGTATAATTCGTCATTAGCCCATTTTAAGGAGTGAGGTTTATATATACATTAAAAGTATTTATGTATATTATTCAAAAAGATATCTATCAGTTATATAAGTACACATAACACAAGCTTCGCTTACTTTGGGGCTAGATGGCGAGGTGTATATTGTCGTGATATATTTATTATTTTTTTTCCGGCGAACAGACACGATACACATTTATGTTCGCACCCGGGAATCGAAAGCAGAACTCACAGTTGACAACGCGAACCAAAGTAACAAGACAGTTGTCCCTAAGGGGAATTGCAAACGCCAATTCGACAGTTTATTCACGTCGATCTACAGCGCATCGTTCGTGGCCTAGTCAGCCATGCCAGTTGTGACCCATATTCGGTTGGGCGGGCGGGCGGTCGTAATACATACCTACAATCATTGGCTTTTCATTTTCTCATTCAAGTTATAATCCTTTCAAAGTGCCCCACAATCTCTTTGATGTGATATCCTTTTGGCGAGTTACAGAAATCAAAGGGCTTAATGTAATCGCATAAATCAGTATTAAATTTTTTTTTTTATAGTATAATATTGTAGACGCTCTCGATTCAGAATTATAATCTTTAGGTAGAGAGGTCAAAGTTTTAATTTCAAAAATTACATTTATATGTTCTCCAAGGTGCGTGGAGTCCACCAATCCGACCTGGGGCAGCGTGATGGACTTAACCCCATCTCATTATGGGAGGAGACCCGTGCCCTTTAGTGGGTTGATATGATGATAATATTGATACCAGTTATATCAGATGTAAATCTTTAATTTTAAAGTAATACAATTTTGGTAAAAAGCTCTGAGTTATTTTTTCGAATAAAACAAAACTTGCGCGTTCATACCACATATAACAGTAGTAATAATAATATATACATTACTAGTTCAACAGTAATACTGTTGAACTAGTAATGTATATATTATTATATATACACTACTGTTATATGTGGTATGAACGCGCAAGTTTTGTTTTATTCGAAAAAATAACTCTGAGCTTAATCAAATATAACAATTCAAATTTAGTTAAATGGATGATAAAATGCGCTTAATGAATTCCAAAATAAAAATTTAATCATATACTACTTGTTTCTAGCGGTTTCACCCACGCCAACTATGTTGCAGCTACGACGTAGCGATCCTAGCGTAATGCTGTTGTTATATTATTTCATCGGACGGGTATTTCCAGATACACAAATAAGCTTTTAAACTTTATCATATTAAGGATGTACCTACAGAGAGGGAAAATAGCGATGCAGCTTTTTTAAACGTTCTTTATCATTCGACTGATGTGTGCGTGAGTAACATACCTTTTGATATCTTCTCAGGGACTTATTTATTTATACTCTTCGTTTGTACTCTACAGGTAGAGAAAATAAAATTAAAAAACAGACAGTTCAGTAGTAGGATACAAAAGGCGGCCTTATCGCTAAGTAGCGATCTCCACATGGCAAGCGGCAACCTTAGATTTAGGAAAACTAAAAAGAAAACGGAAAAGTTCCCCGTATACTTTTAAAAACAATACATAAACCAGACTATACACTTATGACAATACAATTAATAAATAAACTTATACATACTTTAGCATAACATAAATTCTTAAATATACTTGAATATGAGTAAATAAATAATAGTGTATTTATTGCGTGATATAATAAGCCTTCTTCTGCGTGGACTTCAGAATTGTTTGTAAAGCTTCGTTCGTTAAATTTTTAATCCTACCACGGGAACTATTTGAGATATCGGTACATAAATTACATGTTGTTTTCTATAGCATAGCATAGGTGACATGAACTACTTAAGTAGTCAAGATAAAAGGTTAGCCAAATTTCACCCAAATCCGTTCAGTTGTTTTTACGTGATTGAGTAACAAACATCCACACTTTCATATTTATAAAAGTAGTAGGATAAAGAGAATAAATATTTATTATTGTAAAAAGACCGGGGCCATCTGGATGATGACGAACTTTGGAGGTTTTAAGGAGAATTTGGCATTTGTCAGCAAATGGCACTTTGCAAAATAGCAATTTGGCAAATGTTGACTCGTGTGCAGAATGTTAGGTTATCAAGCAGATATGTTATCCAAGAATATTCCTAGAGTAAATTAGAATTAAAAGAAAAACGTATTATGATATCATTAGTCGAAACATTTCAAAATCACCATGCTCGTAGTTGCTTCTCTTGTGACTGTTCTTAAAGGCAAGGTAATTTACTTACCTCGGGACAGGTGATCGGAGATTTTATTGACATGAAACTTAATATGAAACAATTTTTGGCCCTCTATCCTTTAAATATCTGTAATAGAACCACCATTTTGCGGTAAATTTTCTCCCATATTTTTCTGACGTTGAAAAGAGCTCGAGGCTATATTTTAGCGACGGTATATTTAATGTTGAGTATTTCTTTTAAATGGCTCGGTTGGTTTTCTTTTGAGTCTTCTTGTGTGCATCAAGTGTTGCGAACCCTTGTTAGCAACCTTTGAGGGTTGGTATCGTCCCGGCCAATAATTATTGTGCTGAAAATTGGCAGTACCAGTTTGGGGCAGGAAATTAGCGTTGTCCGACGCCGTTCCTTGGAGAGCTTGTTAAATCGTCGGTTCCATTTATAATTAAGAACATATTGTGATAATATTAATCGTTAAAGACCGCCAAATTGCACGAGAACATGAAGTCAAAGTCGAATATTTCTTTATTCAAATAGGCTAATATTTGGCACTTTTAATGCTTTGATAATATCCAAAATGTGTACATAGCAGTGAGTAGTGATGGCGATGACTACATTTGTAAACTTAAAACTATCGCTGCGAGGGTTCCAAACGCGCCCTGGTCTAAGAAGAAGCCCACAACAAACTGAGCCGGGTGTTCTTTTTGTTATCACCATCTCACATTGTCATTCTCTAGGGTAGGGTAGGTGGTGTTTCTATTCTATAGGACATAGTTTTTATAAGATAGCCGAGCAGGGACATAAACAGGTTGAGAATGAAGGATCCAGATCCCTTACTGTTTTCTTATGTATTTTTGTCCGTGTACCTATTTGTATGGCGCACGAATTATATTGCAAAAATACTTTAAACGGCATGAAATTAATAATAAATATAATAAAAATCCGCGTTTTAGAAAAAACCTGACGAAATCCACTTTAATTAAAATAATTAAAAGGTCCGGTATTTTCTGTAGATAAACAGTTGCAGCGAAACTTACTGATTTAGTTAGATACATACCCGGCTAACTGCTCCTTTCAAACTTCGTAGCTTTCAAACATAAATAGAATATTACTATTAGAGAGATACATAATAAACACAACGCTTTGATAAAATAAATTTATCCGTTTTGAAGAACTTTAGCTTAAACCTATTTATACACAAAAACATTTTTTTGGCTTCATTCATAAGGTTCAAAATTATAAAATTTGGCTACTATCTTTTTATTTTGTTGTTTATTCACTGGGCGAGCTTGAGTTCCAAACTCGCACCACTAACTTTTTTTATGTGCATTTTATACAGTTCAAATATCACTTGCTTCAACGGTGAAGGCAAACATCGTGAGGAAACTTGCAAGCTTGGGATTTTCTATAATGTTCTCAAAGGCGTGTGGTCTCCACCAACCCGCACTGAGCCAGCGTGGCGGACTAAGTCCTTAACCCTTTATCATTGTGCAACGAGACCCGTGCGCTGCAGAGAGCCGGTAATGGGTTGATTTGATGATGATGAATCAGGGTCTAAAGCAGGGCTTCCCAACCTGGGCGCTGTAGGAAGTACAAAGGTGAACGGACAAGGGCTCTGTACTTAAAAAAAAAAACGAGCTTTTTCTCATAGCTTTAGTGAAGCGCGCAGCGGTTTCCCACACTTTTAAAAATTGTTTATGATACATAATGTTCTCAAAGGTGTGTGAAGTCCACCAACCAGCACTGAGCCAGCGTGGCGGACTACGGCTCAAAACCTTCTCTTGTGTGAGAGACCCGTGAGATGTAATAAGCCGGTAATAGGTTGATTTGATTATGATGACGATGAAGAACACGACAGGTGTTTAACATTAGAAGGCATCACGTTTAGGTCCCAGTGGTTGTCGCCAACATGTGATAATAAGATTTAAAGCCCACTAGCATGCATAGCGCAGCCGGGCGGACCATTGCTCTAAAATCTTCCCTCGTATGAGAAAAGAGCCTGTGCGTAAAAGGAAGTAATAAGCTTATTATTTATGGAAACGTGCTTGTACACGTGTTTTCCTCGCATTAAATTATAGAAGTCACGACTTCAATCGTATTTAATTTCTTGGAAGTATTTTTTTCCGTACAAACTTACCGTACGCCCCAACGCATCGCATGGCACGTCTGCTTTATTACATAGTTTTTAACACCCGACGCAAAAACGGTTGTACAGTGAATTCGTCTGTAGCGTTTTTAGCTATGTTTGATGAAAATCAGTCCAAGATGGCCGCCGCTACAAAATGGCGGATACGTACATATATTTTGACAACTCCTTCTACTTCAGTATCAAATGAAAGAGCTAATATAATACTATACTGGTTACTGATTTTATTTTACGTAATATATGACAAATTTCAAATCCAAGATGGCCGGCACCACAACATGGCGAATGATCTTTTTTTACAACTCCCCTCAATATGACTAGAAAAGAATGGGCTTGACTAGTAGAATAATCTTTCGGGAGTTTTTTTTTAATTTTTAATTTGTTACTTAGCTTTAGGAGTTTTCTAGGCTCATAAGTGTCGCAAAATGCAATATAACTATAAACCTTCCTCGAGGTTTTGGCTATTAAACGCAAAGTATATTTACCACGTTTGGTAGATACTAGCGTGTAAAACCAACAAAACAATACTTCAGTTTCAGATAGATAGAAAAGATGCGGCACAGGTTAACAAGCCCAGGTAGTGCAAATGATGTGTACTCGTACATTTAAAAGTCGCAATGCGCTATTTAGTGCAGAGTTGCACCTCGTGTCAGAGGCAGGTCCGTAAAATAAATACAGCTTAGGTGGGTGCAGCTTAAATTACGATTTACGAGTTTCCACCTATCTACCGTGCCGTAAGAAAATATTTGCCATTTCCCAGAGTACAGGTGAACTTTAACTTCATTTATTATACTATTAGTGGCAATTAAAACTGAAATATTTTTATATATCCACTCACTTAGTTTTATTTTAGAAATATATCTGAAAGCGTCATAGCTTAGTGGTTAGGCTATACGTAACCGTATCGCGGGGTCTGAATTCGATCCTCAGCACGCACCTATGACTTTTAGGAGTTATGTGCGTTTTTAATTTAAGCTGTTAAAATATTACCTGCTTGGGTGGCTAAGGGTGAAAGAAAACATCGTGAGGAAACCTACATGCCTGGGAGTTCTACATTACGTTCTCAAAGACGTGTTCACATGGTCAGTTTTTCGGTAACGTCTTCACGTTATTGGAGGTCATGATCGTCTAAACCTGGTTATAGGGCTTTATTAACGAGTTCCAAGTTGTTGTAGCTCGTTCGCTCGTCGGAGTCTAACAACGTTGTATTTCCGATGCACGATCGCCAGTCGCACAATTGGATTTGATCACGTAGAAATATTCCAAGCGTATCTCTCTCCATTGCCCGCCGAAAACTCTGCACCTTTAAAATTAGGAAATCATAAGTCGTCTGTTAAATCGTCTGAAGTTTTCCGAACGCTGCAAATTGGCGAAAAAAAAAACTCCCAGGCATGTAGGTTTCCTCACGATCTTTTCTTTCACCCTTAGCCACCCAAGCAGGTTATATTTTAACAGCTTAAATTAAAAACGCACATAACTCCTAAACAAGCTGTATTTGGCGACTCCCTCATTTGCAAATGGTACATATACGAGTATATAGGTATATCCGAGTATATATATCTCGATACAAATAATTACTGACTCGCCGTTATTTGCTCACGGCGGATGCATAACATTATTTCCGGAAGATAATACAAAATTAATTCAGTAGTTTGACCAGCACTCTAGGATAATCTAATATTAATTGAGTTTTGATCCAATGTTTTAGCGTTCAATATTATATTCATAACGCATTTTATTTAGCATTATCGACGTTTAATTTAAGTGCTGTTATTTCCAAAGTTAAAGTGTATTACGTTTAGTAAAACAGTGATATATACATCCAAACACATATTTGACGGCCGACTGGCGCAGTGGGCAGCGATCCTGCTTTCTGAGTCCTAGGCCGTGGGTTCGATTCCCACAACTGGAAAATGTTTGTGTGATGAACATGATTGTTTTTCAGTGTCTGGGTGTTTATCTGTATATTATAAGTATTTATGTGTATTATATTCATAAAAATATTCAACAGCTACCTTGGTACCCATAACACAAGCTACGCTTACTTTGGGGCTAGATAGCGATGTGTATTGTCGTAGTATATTTATTTATTATTTATTTATTAAACAAATTTTATAAATGTGGATGTGTGTCTGTTTATCACTTCTTCTGGACTCAGCCATTTAACCGATAGACATACGCTGAATCCTGGAGACGTACGACGTACGTATACTTTTTATTTCGGGGAAAAATGCAGTAGCCGCGGGACAGTTAAAAACTGAATAAAACGTCGAAGAATCGCATACCATAGCTTTTTTATAGATATTATCATCATCATCATCATATTAACCCATAACCGGTCCACTACAGGGCACGGGTCTCCTCCCACAATGAGAAAGGGTTAAGGTCGTAGTCCACCACGCTGGCCCAGTGCGGATTGGTGAACTTCACACACCTTTGAGAACATTATGGAGAACTCTTAGGTATGCAGGTTTCCTTGACCCTTGAAGCAAGTGATATTTTAATTGCTTAAAACGCACATAACTTAGAAAAGTTAGAGGTGCGTGCTGGGACTCAAACTCGGCCCCGAAAGTGAAGTCGAAGTCCTACCCACTGGGCTCAATTAGTTTTTAGTCTTAAGATCTTATTAGTTTTTAGTCTCAAGATCTTATTATCAATCTCATCAAAATCTATTGCAGCATTTTAGTATAAAGGGGCTATTCATATTTCGTTTTGAGAGTGAATTTTCGGCAAATAAAAATCCCCTCTTTAATATTTCTCTAAGCAAATATCCCATGGACTGCTTTATACAGTCTGTGTACAAAAAATAGTCACGTAGTTTTCATTACAAATTGGCTATTAAAATAAAAAAGGTTTTCGCTACATGAAATATTGTTGCAGTGAACGAAAGCTATTCTTAAATATCAAGAGCTACGATGGGATATACTCATGGCATCACCAGTGTTTATTTTTAACCTATTTAAAAAAAGGAGGAGGTTCTTAAATCGACAGTATGTTTTTATGTATATTTGTTACTTGATTACTTTGACAGGCGGAATTTTCGGAAAATAAAAAATAATCACTATCAGTGGCGTGCATAGAGGGTATGCACAGGGTATGCAGATGATATAAAATGAAGAAAAACTCCAGTACGAGGTTTAAAAAACCTAAGGATAGCCATTTTAGAGTTATAAAAATCTTACTTTTAAGTACTTAGATCACTATCTGATTTGTTTATTGAAATGAATAAATAAATAATAATAATGTGTAACTGGATTGCTTTACGAGTCTGTGCAAAAATCATTGTTATTGTCACAGTAGATGAGAATGAAAAATATACACTCTGTCTACATCAAATATCGTTGCAGTTAACGGATTCTTTGAAATAAAGAGTTACGATAGGACATTCTTATCGCATCACCAGTGTTTATTTTAGTTACCTTAAACGAGTATCAATGTTATGACGCAAAACAAATTCTGGATTGTAGCCAATTTCGCATGAAAAGCGCCCGGCATAATACCTGCAGGTGCGGCATGAGTAATTTCCTTTTATGACATCCGCCCGTATATTCTGCACTTTTATTAATTACTAACGGTCGCCCACGACCTAGTCCGACGACGATTTCTATTGTTAATGGTTATTTTTCTAATGATGCGTATTATGCTATTTTATTAAGACTTCAATACTTTAAAAAAATAGGACTTTCATTACCTTAATTTTACTTTACACATAAATTAATAACTCTCAGAAATGGCATTGTTACTTATGTCTCTAATTATTAAAATCTTGTGACTCTTAGAGAATCTTCCAAACATCCCCCAAATTCACTCGCTCAGCGGTAGATTTTCGAATCAAAAAGTGGAATATATTCGAATTTCATATTAGACGAACGAGTGGTATAGAAAATGTCTACGTGTTTTTATAAAAGAAGGATATAATATTTTACCGATTCGTTTATTACAATCTCTATTTGTTCGAGCTTCGAATTCGAAACTCACTTCACTTCGCAAGTGCGTCAGGAGTTTAGAGAATATCATATCAAGGTCATGTGAGATCGCTTTCGAAGTGATCTATCTCACTCAAGTGAGCTTCGATATCGAGCTGGCATTATTCAGAATAGCCTTGCTGATCGAAATTCGACGGTAAATAATTTAATTTAAATTAATTATTTATATTTATTGATGTAACAGATCTTCGGCAATATACCCTCAAGAGGGCTGTAACTCAAGAGGGAGGGTACATTGTCTGTTTGGTGTGGAGTATACAGGTTGAAGTAATTATAAATCCCACCACACAGATTCACCTACATTTCACGGAGTATAGCAAATTAAGTTTAATTTCCATAATATATCATGGAATAATGCAAAGTAACGCCTGCTACCATCCAATATTGACATGGAGGATTTAAAATATAACATTTGTTATATATAGGCATGGCTTGACCGCTCTACTCGTCACAATGAAAATTTACATACAAATAATTTGCACCCGGGAGAAGGCCGTAAGACACATTCTATCCCCGCAAAATAAATAGTTCCTGTGGGATTTTACAATACCAAAATAAGTCCCAGAAACACCTGTTCAAAAAAAGTTGTATTAATGTAAAAAAATCTTGCCCGGCGTAGTATTTTGATACTTTGCCAACCTTACAGCTTTATTAAGAAGTGATTTTTCAATCGCCAAATAATTACTAAATAAGGTTTTTCTTTTGAAATGTATTAAATATAATCCTCAGGCGGATTATCTGAAGCTTGAAAAATAAGCCCTTTGACGCTAAAACCTTCCGGTCTGACATTAAAATAAACAGTGCGGGGTAGTCTTATTGGACAGCAAATGCCGCACCCTAAAAGCTTTCGCATACCATATTGTGTCGACACCAGTACTCAAATTAGAGCATGGAAAAGTAAGCTTAATATCGAGCTGCATAGAGTAAGTTTTTAAACAAATGCAAAAATAGTCGACGATGAGTGGACCACGACTTACCAACTAGTCTACTCGTCAACTTAACTAACGTGCTTAAGCACGTCCGCATAATGTCCTATAATGTGAGCGTCTCGATAATATCGTTAAATTAGTAACTGAGAAAACCTACCTACCTACACGGTTTATATCATAATCATCGTAATAACCAACCTATCACCGATCGGATTAAAGTTACAGCCCACCAATCCAGCCAAGCACGGATTGGTGGACTTCATACGAGTTTGAGAACATTTTAGAAAACTCTCAGGCATGCAGATTTCCTTGAATTTCTTCTTCTTCTGTTTTCTCTCAAAAACTTTAAAACCGTTAGAGGTGCGTTCGAATTCTGCACTCCTAGGTTTATATGAAAAAACCATATTTAAGAAATAATAGAAATAAAATTGAGGCGTTTGACCTTTCCTAATTTATTCAATGAATTAATAAAACAATGAACCAATTAATTGTATGTCAATAAATAGATGTGTGAATATATTACTAGATATTTACCAAAACATAATGGAAAATGAGCTTTCAAACAAGTGTGAAGTGGCTAATAATGCGGTTCACTGACGAAACAGGATTCGCAGAGTAGCCGGCGGCATACAAAACAGTTAAAATATGAAATACAGCGAAATATTCTCGGCCTGGGATCTGATTCTTTTTGGCATTTTCATTTTAATTTCGCTCGAAATTGATTTTCAATTTAAATTTATAGGCCTTTTCATTAAATCTATTAATGCCATAGTCTATGGTAAATGCTTTTAATTGTGCTTAAAAGAGATTATAATTTAATATAGAATCTGGGTTGCGATAAGAATAGCTATAGTAATTTTAGTCGTAACTTCACATAGTGTTATATATAATACTAGCGTACCCAGCCCGCTTCGCCGGACTAGATTTTGCTTAATTTTATTTGAACAATAAACTTACATCATTAAATTTTTTATTTAAGTCTCATAATATATTAAATCATTTATTTCTCTTCGTATTCATTCTCTTCTATTCTCTTCTCGAGCGAATGAATATTATCTAAACCCATGTACACCCAACAATAGAATATGATCATAGTAAATAAAAGCTGTATTTGACAGTTTTACAGTTCAAAAATAGGAGTGCTCCGATCGTCACCAAACTTTACAGGATTACTCGCCAGGTTAGTTCGGAGATTCCCTGAAAGTTTCATTGAAATCGGTCCAGCCGTTTTGGAGCCTATACGGAACATACCCACACACTTTCTCTTTTATATATATAGATGAGCTAGATTCTACTTGAAAGCACATGTAAAGCTGTTAAATTTAGAATTCTAATTTTTCCTACTTCTAATGTTCAAATTATTACACTCGCATATATATAGCAACAGTAGAATATTTTGATTATATTATAAAGTCTACGAGGCTCAAATAATTTGGTTTAGAGCTCTAAAACAAGTAACATTTACATAGTTTCAAAGCATTATTTGCTTATTTATTTACCGCCGCAGCAAACTTTGCCCACAAAATCAATACCACTAACTTGTTAGATTCAAACTGTAGCTGTAAAGTTTGCAGCAGTAGTTAAAGTACCGATCCACAGTCCATTACTTAAACTTGTCCCCTGTATAAGATAGGGGAGAATTTTAAGTGGTTGGACTGTACACTAATAATTTTGCAAGAAAACTTTTCAGAATTCGAAAAATAACAAAATTGGAACACTCATGCACACTCTCGCCGTGCCTTGAAAAGCTACACCCTGACTGACCTAACTCAGTAGTCTAAATGTAGTTTCACTTCTTTCACGAGTACTCGTATAATGAAATAAATACTACAATTCTTCTGTATTATATTTCGCTAAGAAGCGCCGATAGCCTAGTGGATAGATAGCTTTCCTTTCGTGCAGACCGTGTTTGAGCCCCGGTGTACTCCACTGACATTTCGGAGTTTTGTGGAGGAAATCGAGAAGCATGAGAGTTCTCCATAATGTCTCAACGGCGTGTAAAGTCTACCAATCCATACTTAGCTAGCGTGGGAGACTACGGCCAAAACCCTTCAAATTCCGAGAGAAGACCCGAGCCCTGTAATGGACCGGTAATGGTTTTATGATGATGATATTTCGCTAAGATATTTCGTCTACATACAGTGTAGTAAGTATGGGATATGACAAACTTGACTATTGCTTAGCAGTGTGACAAATCAGGTCGTCGGTCGTGTATTCCGTATGCAAAGCACGAGAAAAATCGATAGACGATATTTCACAACGCGTCTTCTTTATAGGGTCAAAGACAGCAATGATATTTACTGTATATATACTGTAGATCTATTGGTTGGATTTAAGCGAAGAAGCTTTGCGTGATACCGGGCTACATATTCGAAGGTTTTTCGCTTAGCATTACATAAAAATATTACATAACACAATTTCATTCTAGGGAGAGCTCAGTGGGTAGTACTTCGGTTTCACTTTCGGGGGCTATACTTCGAATCCCAACAAATCTCTAACTTTTATAAGTTACACGCGTTTCAAACAATTAATATATCACTTGCTCCAATGGTGAAGGCAAACATCGTGACGGAACCTACATACCTCCGTGTTCTCCATAATGTTCTTAAAGGCGTGTGAAGTCCACCAATCTGCAGTGGGCCAGCGTGGTGGTCTACGGCCTAAACCCTTCCCATTGCGGGAGGAGTCCCGTGCCCTGTAATGGGTTGATATGATGAAAATCGAAATCCAATCGCGAATATCGAATCCCAACTGCGAATAACTTCTTATGCAGAGCGTTATTGGAAAGCTCTCTCTCCACACTCGCGCATTGAGAACCATTGAAATACTCTAGTAATCTAATATTAAAATCATTTCATAAGTATCTCTTTAAATGTAGCCCAAATAAAACTCGACTTGTCCAGTTACTCTTTTTACTTTAGTTTAACTTTTCAATTCAAGAACAAAGGTAGGTACTAATTTTAGTTCAGAAATGTAAATCTTTTTTTTTTAATATATAATTAATTTAAAAATTATCTCTATTCACAAGTAATATGATTTTTATAAATGTCCAGGTGGGCAATGTTGAGTCAACACAATATTGAGTAAAAGTGAATTAAATTGTTCAATATACAAGGTGTAACAGAATTACGAAACAATATTGAAGGATGTGTAAATATACGAGTATTTCATAAGGAATGAAAATATCAAATCAAAAAAATCTTATTATTTTTTTCATACAAAAAATTGTTTACATATGACAACCCTATTGAAGATAAAAGACCGACACGCTAATCGCGCATCTTCCTTCGTTACGCGACGCGTACCCAATGAAGCATGATTTTAATTTTGCATATGATGTTAGGGCTGTGTCTAATTTCATTCAATAAAAACTATGGTCGTGGTTTACTCAAGAACTATTTGGTTTTCGGTTTCACAGATAAGTCTCAGAGACCGTACATAATGTACCTCTAAAGCAGTATGAAGTATTTTTCGGTTTTGATTTACACGTTGTATACGCAGTGAATTATTAGGGAATTCTCCCAAAAACTATCTTTTTGTTCCTACGATTGTCGGACAAGAAACAAAACCTGGTCCTAGTTGTTGTTCAAGTGTTGTAATTTATTTAGCCAAGCGGCTGGTCCTGGAAAAATGGCCAACAGCACTAGCTGCTTGGGCGCTAAGCCTAAAGGTGAGTATAACAATTATATGACGGATATTCGATTTGGTTCTTTCCTTTCTACCATAGAACTGCGAGGTACCGAAAGAATCTGCACCGTTGCGTTGTTGAAATACCATCAACACGTACGAAGCGTTTTGCTTCTTCCTTTCTGATCCGCACCGCAAAGGCCTGGAATGCCCTCCCATCTTCCGTCTTCCCCGTTACCTATAATTTGGGTACCTTCAAATCAAGAGTGAATAGGCATCTTCTAGGCAAGCGCGCTTCATCTTAGGCTGCATCATCACTTACCATCAGGTGTGATTGCAGTCAAGCACTTGTCTATATGTTTTAAAAAAAAAAGGATATGATTATGATTTATTATTAGTACATTATTATATTTTTGTAAACTTGCTATTAATGTTTTTGATATAAATTAAATAGTACATTGAAATAAATTTGATGTAGTTAAACTTTAACTATCAATTATTTCGTTTGATGCGCCGCCATTAATTATTCCTGTATGGGTATTAAATGTAAATGAAACTCATAATACGGTATCATAGTACTCGGGGTGATTACACTATAATTACGTGAATAATAACCCAGCTATTTAATGCACTGAAACAGCAATTTCTCTACAGCTTGGCATAATTTAGTTAGTCATATTTTATTAAAGGCTCAGCTTTCCTATCGGGTCGACTGAGTTCCATTCCGGGCACACACCTCTAAATTTTCGAAGCTATGTGCGATTTAAGTTATTGATAATCACATGCTTAATAAATAAATAAATAAACTACGACAATACACACACCGCATCTAGTCTCAAAGTAAGCGTAGCTTGTGTTATGGCTACTATGATAACTGATAAATATTTTTTTTAATGAATAATATAAATAAATATCATATATTATATACATATAAACATCCAGACACTGAAAAACAGTCATGTTCATCATAGAAACATTTTCCAGTTGTGGGAATCGAACCCACGGCCTTGGGACTCAGTAAGCAGGGTCGCTGCCCACTGCGCCAATCGGCCGTAATAGTTGAAGGAAAGATCGCGAGGAAACCTGCATGCCTCTGAGAGTTCCCCATAATGTTTTCAAAGGTGAAATCCTGTACGCATTCGGCTAATTTGCTGGAGTACGGCCTAAACTCTACTCATTCAGAGAGCAGATCCATGCCCTGTTAATGGGTTGTTAATGAAGAAGACGATGATGAAGTAAGATTTTCATGCTCATTTTCAGCTTCACCTAGTAACAGCGTAATAAAAGACCGCCTTTTTCTAAAGATGCTTCGTCTTCAAAATGAGGTTCAAACAACTTATTTTAGATTTCGAACATAAATCTAAAGGAATGGAATGAATGGTAGTCCGCTGTACAAGTATTAGCAAAATTTTTTAAACAGAAATAGTAGTTATTACCTGTTTTTTTGCATTTAGTTTTTTGCATTTAGTTTAGTTGCAGTTTAGTTTTACTAGTTATTGTAATTTTTTTCTTTATTAATTTTAATAAATATTTTTTTTGTTTTATCAAAATTTACATTTGTTGTATAAAAAAATCCATACTTAAAATTATAAAATTCAAAATTCATTTATTTCAAGTAGGCCTAATATAAGCACTTTTGTAAAGTCAAGTATGTCTGTTTGTGTGTGACTCTATCACCGCACAGTGGGCATAATTTCGAGTTTCCCTTTCACAGGATCTTCTAAAATTCATTCCTTATTCTGACGGTTTGAAGTATACAGTTCTGTTGCAAACATAAAAACAATGGTATGAATGCAAAAGTGTGTTTATTTGTCGTTCTTTTCACGCTCTAACTAAGAAACCATTCAACATGATTTTTGGCGTAGAGTTTGTTGAAAGAATTGAGAGTAGCATAGGATACATTTTCTTCCAGTAAAACAGACAGTTCCCTCGGAATTTGTAAGAGTCCTTTATAAATGCGGAGGAAGAACGCGGGCAACAGCTACTAAACGATATAATATAAAGAGATACATCTTGAATGAGTTTTTTAACTATTTCAGTAAGCTGTAAGTTGTACGTTTTTTATGCGGTATATATTTAAAGGGCAATTTATATTATCTTTAGTGTTAAAATGTATCTAGCCGTGTGTGGGTCTTATATGACTTCGAATAAAAACTATTGAAAGAGGAAGTAATATTTTGGTTATGTTTAATTTAAATCAAGACTAGCTGTTGCTGGTGGCTTCGTACGCGGTTTTTTGGGTTTTTTTTTTATTCCACTTCAAGTTAGCCCTTGACTGCAATCTCACCTGGTAGTAAGTGATGATGCAGTCTAAGATTGACGTAAGGTAAGGTAGTGGGCTAACCTGTTAGGGAGTATGGGTACCTAGACATACCCCTAATAGGTTTATATGCGACATCCTACCGGAACACTATCTCTTAGCGACACGTCTTTGTCGGTAGGGTGCTAACTAGCCACGGCCAAAGACCAGAGAAAATTCAGAAATTATAAATTCCCAAATTGCCTCTGCCGGGAATTGAACCCGGGACCTCCCACTTAAATTCAAAGCGCTCACCGCTGCGCCAGGGAGGTCGTCAATATTTCTGGTTGTTCATGAAACCTGCGAGAACCGCACATTTTACCGGAATAAAAAGAAGTTTGTTTTATTCCAGGATATAATCTATCTCCATTCCAAAATTCAGTTAAATTGTTAAAGTGTTACAAACATCCATCCATCCAAACAAACTTGCGCGAATAATATATTAGTAGGATTCCACACTCTAAAAAAATAAAGCCAACTAAGAGAGATTTTCTCTTAGTTGACGTTATATAAATTATAACAATTATGATAATAAACATAACAACAAAAGCTGATTAGTTATAGCAGCAAGTTCATTAGAGATTGAGCTAACAATGTAGGTATGTTCATTGATTCTAACAAATAAATACGTTGTTTCTATTGTTATTTACTTCTTTGTATGATTAGATCATTTTTAATTATTTAGCTTAACAAGTACGTAAATTGAATCAGTTAAGAATATGCCTTAGTTAAGTAACAATAATAGGAGTAATACAGTTGCTCAGTCCATTGAATTATGATAAACAATCATTATCATCTTATTTGATGTAACTATGTTCTTGTTAGGCTCGTATGGAATCAAGATGCTTGATCACAATAATCACTATCTTGTTAGGAATAACCAATTTTTTTTTAGAGTGCACGCTTCGGGTGTTGTGGGGACTAATGTAGATCCACCTTCAAGTATGCAATCATTCGATCATATGCACACTGTGTATATGCAATGATGACTATATTATATTAAGCTAAAGACCATTCTGCCAGAGTTTTTTTTTTTTATTATTACTTATACTCTTTATATGCACACAAATAAAAACACACGAGAAGAATAAAAACAAAACACAGACAGAAGAAGTATACAAAAGGCGGCCGTATCCCTTTAGCGATCTCTTCCAGGCAACCTTAGGATAAGGAAAACAAAAGGATAACATACTGCAGGTTGTGCATATTAAAAAAAAAAAACACACACACAAATTAACTTTACATTTTCTTAGAGCTTTCAGCCTGGGTTACGCACAACTGCCCACTCTTATTATGACAGGGAAAAAATAGCTATCTGCAATATCTTATTTTATAATAGTTGTCAATTTTATTAAAACTCAACGCCTTGTTGACGTCATCTTCCGCACGAATAGAAAGCTCGACGTTTATTACCATAATACATTAGACAAGTTCTAAATTATCTTAAATTATCTTTTACTAGCCGCCGCCCCCTTGCTCATTTAAGCTTTTTCCTTTTTTTTTCTTTATCACGCTATAATCAGAGACCCTCATGACCGTCCTTGATAGTTGTTGTTATGTATTTACCAATTTACATAATATCTTTAGCAGTGATAGCCCAGTGGGTAGGAGCACGACTTCACTTTCGGAGGCCTGAGTTCGAATCCCAGCACGCACCTCTAACTTTTCTATGTTATGTGAGTTTAAGGAATTAAATATTATCCGCTTCAACGTTGAAGGAATTCAAGCAACCTGTGTGCCTGAGAGTTCTTCATAATGTTCTCAAAGGTGTGTGGAGTCCGACAATCTTCACTAGGCCAGCTTGGTGGACTACGGCCTCTCTAATACTACAGCGAAACATTTGAAACATAACCTTTTATCAAGGCTGCGTACATCAACAAAATAATCTTTATCGATGCAATTCTTAGCACAACTCCCCCGTATCCCAGTTTAAGGCTAAGGCAACTAACGTAAGATGCGGATTGGTGGCCCACTAAGGTCCTTCTGTAGTGGGCTGGTAATGGGTTTCTATGATGATGATAATATCTTTAAAAAAAAAAATTTAAATATCTTTCAAAATTGAAAAACAAAAACGAAACGAAAAAAAAAACAACAACAAAATATTACATATTAATATACATTTTGACGACCTTCGCGATGTAACGGTAAGCGCTGTGAATTTAAAAACTACTAAACTAAATATACTACGACAATACACACATCGCCATGTAGGCCCAAAGTAAGCGTAGCTTGTGTTATGGGCACTAAGATGACTGATGATTTTTTTATGAATAATATACATAAATACTTAAAATATACATATAAACACCCAGACACTGAAAAACATTAATGTTCGTCACACAAAACATTTTCCAGCTGTGGGAATCGAACCTACGGCCTTAGTCCCAGAAAGCAGAGTCCCCACGCAGGTGCCCAGTACGCCAATCGGCCGTCAAATATACATATTAAGTACATTAAATCAATAATAAAAACATATACACTACCCACGTATTTGACGTATATTCCTTTTTATCAATTTAAAAACTGATTGAAAAAATAGGCAAATTAACAGTGCCTCGGCAAAATCATAATTTACAAACTTGTATTAATATTTTTTAACGTCGTACTTAAGTGGAGAATACGATCACGTATATTTTCTCAAACATATCTAGCTCGGTATCAGTGGCGTTGCTATCCCGTGGGGAATGCCAGCGACTAACCGGCCGATTGATCGGTGCAAATTGGTTCCAATTAAGGATAACGGGCCAGATAAGTCTGCTGTACTGTACGACATCAATTTCTGCGTTGTATTAAACAAAGACGCTTTTCGCCTTTGAATGTTTAACTGCTAACTCTGCCTTAAACGGTTTCCACTATCGTTCAGATAATTTTTCACAAATGGTTTACATCAATGTTCAACCCATTACCGGCCCACTACGGAGCACGGGTCTCATCCCACTAATAGGAGGGGTTAAGGCCGGATGCGGTGGTGACATCCCAGTGCGGATTGGTGGACACCTCCAATTTTTGACTCAAAAGTTGACGGGGGTGAATGATATTCGTTCATTCAAAAATTGCAGATCACACCTAAAGAAGTATTCAATTCAATAAAGTTAAAAGCTTAAAAATAATCGGATCATATTAATTTAAAAAAAAGACAAGTTCGGAGCCGACGCTTCAGTTCATTAAATAGACAGAATCCATTAAATTTAATCTTCACGAGCTGTCTTTTGCATAATCCATGTTTGTGCTGTAAATAACTGCCAACGGACATTTGCTACAGAACGTATTTTTTCATAGACTATTTACGTAAATTTGCATTAAACTGAAGCTATTCCAGCACTCATGTCTATGCAAACACCTGGGTGACAAGGAAAGTTTAAGCAAATAAGCTCAACAATATAGTTTTCAAACTAACTTCCGGCGACTATGTCCTTTATAAAACGTATTTATTATATATAATATTATCATAAATCTTAAAAGTGTAACATCTTTTTCTTGGGCTTTGCATGATTTATTTGATCCAAACCTCATTACATTTTGTGCCATTTTTAAAGGTAGCTATATTTTAATGATTTAAACTATAGTAGATTTAAAAGCTTCTTCAAGCTACAAAAAAATTAAGTGTTATTTGCTTTGACACGTGAATTTGTACACTTGTAAGATTACGCTAAGACTCATGGTGCCTGTAATTTCATCGATACTTGAAAGGTGGTTTAAAGTATGACAATACACTGCCTAGATATCCCGCCGTTATGTCGAGTTCATTAATGTTGATGATTCTCTTTGAAAATTATTAGTTCATAAGCGACATTAGCATGTAGTGTTTGCCTTTAAATGGTTTTGCATACTCTGTGTAATGTAAATATGATAAGTAATATTATTTTTATTTATGTGAAATCGTTGGTAGACCCAATAAATAAATGTAATAAAATATGAGGCCTACAACTACAGCTCAGTTTAATGGACACAGGCGGCACTTATTTTAAGTTGTACATGTAAGTTATTCGTTGAATACCAAGCAAAGTGTCACTCTGTTTATAGACGATGATTTTCCGCTTACCTTCAGGGTGGCCACCAAATAATCATAATGTCAAATAATACTAAATAAAAGAATGAATAAGGCCATTTAATATGGCATTTTAATATTTTTATTTTCGCCAAATCGCTATCGTAGAAGAGATGATTGGGTCATTTGTGCCTGCACATTGCCACTTAAGCTTCAAGTATCGTTGCGTTATATTTATGAGTTGCATTATTTTATTGATCAGAATACAAACTTCGGATGGGACGACTAAGGGAATGTAATGGAAAACGGGAAGCAGCGTCCACTGTACTACGTGCCCAGTGTGGTGATTATGGAGAAAACCTCCCTGTTAAGAATCGCTGATCACTATAAGGATTCGCCAATTCATATTGACGATACTTTGTAAATTATTTATTTTAAGTAGGTAGGTACTTTAATTATTGATTGTAATTAAGCAAATACCTATATTATTTACTAATTAATAGTAGGGATATTTATTTCTATAATTTATTCTTTTAATTTTTTTTTTTTTTTTTTTTAACAATGCTTAAAAAAAATTTAAAGCACGATTAAAAATTTATAAAAAAAAACATCCACCTTCCGCTTGCGGGGCTTTGAATGCCCAAGCAACCGGCGGTCAGGGCTCCTGCCTGTTTCAAGGACTACTGCCTTCTGTATCCGACCCTTGATCCAACAACTAAGCGAAAGCTTCTTAAGATGTTGGTCGAAGCTTTTCGCGAGAAGACCATTGACTGAAACGACGATCGGAACAATAACGGTCGACTCAACATTCCACATGGCGGTAATCTCGTGAGCAAAGTCCAAGTTTTAAAATACTTTTTGTAGGAAAGTTGGTATATTATTCTTAATCGCTGATCTAGCATTGATTTTATAAATACTATAGTAGTTATTAGGATTATATAGTAGTAAATTAAATAGAACCTAGAAGTAGTAAATTGTAATATAATATTTGATAGGTATTAATCGATACGGTAAATAATAAGCCACTGCGTTTACATTTTGTGAGAACGCATAGTGCCTAAAATTCTTTTAATTTAATATTATTTACTGCATAATAAATAGTGATGTTTTATAAGCAAACCCTAGTTTAAGTTGATTACTATAGAAATAATAACTATAAACACTTACTTACGATTTTAAATATGCTTATACAATATACATAGCTTCTTAACATACTCGTACATAGTTCTAAACTTCGGCTTATCTACATAACTACCTGCCTTTCACTGTACTTTGTATCCTCCAATATTATTATTATATTTATCATATTGTTATTGTAATGTGTTTCTTTCAAATTATTATTTGTTCTCTTTCTAACTGTGATTTTGTCTCCGTCTGCTTTTGTTATCTTATACTATACTGATACTCAAATAAAGACTGCGTTATATGCCCGCTTCAAAGGCAATAAAAACCGGCATCCCCTGGTCAAAAGCACGCACATCACTTGTTGACTCTGAAGCGAACGCATCTCCGGTAAAACAACTACACCTTGTTGTTTTATTTTTCGCACCGTGGATTGGACTCCTCTACGATCCTCCACACTCCCTTTGGGAGAGATCTTAAATCCAGCAGTGGACTTTTATAGACCATTGATTGATATTTATATTAAATTTTGATTTCTTATTGATCACGTAGATTATACTCTAAGCATTTTTGAAGTTATTCTTCTTTTGGCACGTTAGGAAAAAATGTTGAGAGTAAATTTATACAATGCGAGCTTACAAAAAATTTACCATTACTCCGTCACAAAAAAACCGACACCATGAAGTAAGCTATAGTCAACATTTTAGTTTTTCTAAAAATGGTTAGTGCCGTTTTTTCTACAAATGCAGAATAAGGCGAAAGATAAAATTTTAGAAAAGATTTTTATCTTGTTACGCCAAAGAACTATAACTTCTAACGCATGTACATAAATACACACCCGTTTTTTTTTTTACTCTAGGCTTTTGATTATTCTATGAATTTCCCAATGTCTTATTCAACGTGTAGAGTAAACCTAGTCCAAGCAAATCACTGTTAATCGCCCGTGGAGGTAAGTTTTAGCCTTCTTTTAAGGCCCATAGAGCGCTGGAGACGGTAAAAAAAAGCGTTTCAGACCTTTCAAATCAGACATATCCAGACTGTTAAAGTTGTAAACTTGCACTGTTTGCTAGAAAACATGTACCTGAAATATTGATGAACTCACCAATCAAGAAAAAGAGAAGGAAAATCCGATAAATTGTATATTTTAATCCCGTTATCAATACATACACAAAGTCCTGGCTAAAGTAATAATCCTTGCTCAGCGATTTGTAAGCCTAACAATGGTATGAATTCTTTTGTTTCTATTTATTCCAACTCTGTGCGCTCCACTGCTGCATTCATCTGAATAAATAATTTGCGTTGTAGCCATCTCTTCTCATGCCACGTAGAAACACGAAAGAAATAATGGTCTATCGACATATAACAGGATCCTCGTCAGGGTTTAAAAAGCAATGGAGAACCATTTTTTGCAATTTGAATCTAAAACAACAGTTTCGAGAGTATACCCCGATGGACACATAGTAGATTTACGCCACGAGAGTATATAATACTTTTTTACTTTTAGCCGTATCCAAAGAATATTTTATTTTATCGGGAGTTGAACTTACTGGTCAAAAGGGTTGGAAAGAATAAGCCTTGAAGCTATCGGACCGTTAAAACATTCCAAAGGAGGTTTCGGTACTGATTGCATGATTACGGTGTCCGGAGTACGGAAATCCTTGAGTCTGGTGTATTTGAATATATTCACATAAGCGTATACAATACTTTCTCGAATTCGGCTGGTTTTATAGTATTTAAAAATGTATGAAGTACCGAATGTCTGGCAGAAGTTCAGGACAAGAGACTGTCAGAATGCCAAACTTTACACATTCCCAGTTGTAGAGAAAATTGGAAATTGTCACGTCCTTAAAATCGGTTTTCATTGTTAGAGAAAAACACACACTAGAGTAATATTAAAAAAAAAACTGTTTTCAATCTAATTACTAGTAAAAAAAATTAATTAATTCATTCTTACATGAATTAATTGAACATGCATTATTTTAACCTTTAAATCTTTATGCTCATTTTCTTTTCCACCAAGTAATGTTTGAAAGCTCTGCACTCGAAATTATAGACGATTAATATATATCTAGGACACATGGTCCTGTTAGATAAACTTTATTTCGAGAAAGAGGTTAACCGTCTAGCTAAATTAATGTGAGTAGCGTTCGGGAAGCTTTACGACATGATCTCGTCTGGAATTCCTTAACGCCTGAAGACTAATGTCTTAGATTAGTGCGTGATGCTAGTGCATGGAAATTCTAACAAAATACTTATGTCTAGTACGTCCTGTCACCTGTGGTTAAGATGATGATAACTAACCTAAGCATTATCCTTATTTTTCAATTGTATTCTATTTTTAAAACCCCTGGGTTTTACTTATTCGGGTCGTCTCTGTTCGGCCTACGCCTAAGGCTAAGCTTCCTTGCACGCCCTTTTCCTAACAGGCAGTCTGTGATATGGAGACAGTGACTTTTGCTGTTTTGACTAGGGCTAAGAACGCGATTTTTTGCCGGCCTTGAGGTCTGTAACCTTATGTGCAATTACAACATAAATTTATAGTCTGATCGTTTATTAGGTATGGCGGTTGCGTTTTTATATCCGGTGCATCGTTTTCGTTGTCTGGGTTTTCTAATGCTATGTCGGTGTTGGAGTGAGTTGGAGTAACTTTTTCTGGCACATGTGGCAGAGAGCGTACCAAGCAGGGGCGTAAACGTAACGCGTGAACTAACTTATGCTTTGTACTCGCTCAGCCGACTACTACTTATGGATTTATGATCATCATACTCAGACCGAAAATGTCCCACTGCTGGGCACCACCCTCATCTTTCAAACAACAGCGGGGTTTAGAGCATAGACACTTGTGGACACTTGTTTTTGTTTCTATAGGGCTTTGACGATTTACCTCATATATTAGTGGGAATTACGGGAAACAACAGCACGCGAATGGATAACGCAAAATTACTAAATGGGGGCTGGTAATTAGAATTTGAGAGGGGGCTTGCAATGGAACGGGCTATGTTAGGAGTGTCTCTGAGACAGAATTTATAATGAAGAAATCCGTAGGAAAACGAGTGGTCGCCGCCCAAAGAATAAGCAGGATAAAGTGGAGACGGCGGACCGGCAGACACAGTGTGGGAACCTTAAAAAGATATAGATGACCCTAAAAAGGTAGCTGGACGTGTTCTCGAAAAGGCCTACGTCTATCATTGTAGGTTTGTAGGCTAATGAGAATTTATGCCGTGTGGTTATGGCAGATCAGAATACAGTCGTCACATATGTTCCTGCTTCCTGCAGGTGGCGTACGAGGCGACTTAGGGATCTATAAATCGTCAAACTTGCTATCCACGTAAACTAAGCAGTTGATCCTATTATCTACATTGGGATTTAGTGGATTTTCCTCTCTACACAATGAAGCCATCATATTGTGTAGAGGAGAAGATTTCCTAAATATTTTACATGAAAACACTTTATTGTACACAACTGAAAAAAGTTGAAAAACAGAATCAATTTAACATGAAAACACTTTATTGTACACCAATTAAAATCATCTCAAAAACAGAATCAGAAGAAGTCTTGAACAAGACAGCAGAGAAAGAGACAAATATCTGGCAAATGCAGTGGGAGGAGTGTATAAGACAAAGCTTGCAGGTGGTCGCGTCGCACTAATGATAAGGCGCTTCACAAACAACAGACAATTGCTCTGCCATTATTCGTCAGGGATATAATATCAATAATATCATAAAATTCAAATTTAATATTTCAACATTCATTGAGGCCTACGACAGGCACTTATGAAGCGTTCATACGTATATCTGCAAGCCGAATATAGTAAAACTCAAGTTTCCAGGTGAGCAAATATAAACTTGTTAACAACCAATTCATCAAACATTTTTGGCAATACTTATTAAATTAGCATACAATGAGAACCATTTATTTTTCAAAAATTAACTAGACTAAGCAACGTTTTACACAATAACTATAATCCGCAAAAAGCAGGACAATCTGAACTGCGCCAATATCATGACGTTGTTTTTTGGCGCTGTTCATTCTAAAGTAACCATCTCCTGAGAATGTTTTGGCGTCAGAGCGAATCGTGAGTACACTACGGCATTTGGTGTGGGAGATAAAGATTTAAGAAAGTATAAATTGCTCCGGACATATTTTAATGCTTTTCACATAGCATCCCTACTTCCCTACTAATATTATAAATGTCAATGTAAGTTTGTTTGTTACGCTTTCACGCAAAAACTGCTAAACCGATCCTCACGAAACTTTGTACACATATTTTTGGAAGTGTTAGAAGTAATATAGGATACTTTATATCCCGACATTAAGCTGTTTTCCTTTGGGAGAGGGGATGAGTGTTTGACGATTTTACATCATAACTCCGACAAATTATAACCGATTTAAATAATTATTTTTGTAATATAGAGGTTATAATATGTGTTTAATTTTGCCCAAACTGTGGTTGGAGATAGAGGACAGAACTCCTCAGTGGACAGCAGCAAACCCCTCATTTAAGGCTTAGCGATACTGAATAGTTGATTTTTTTTTAGATCTACAACTAAATTTAATGCCACATCAAAAAACAAAATCAAACGCAGACAGAAGTAGCGGGCAACAGCTAGTAGTAAATAAAGCTTAAAATGCATTACATGCATTTAGTAAAAATTACTTTAAAAAAAAGGGAACAAAAAGGAAACTAAAAGTCTAACGTATGTGAGAGGCCTTAGAGTTCTGCGCAACAAATCGACGCTGCGATTGCCCAGCAGTGTCTCCATCTTGCTTGTGTAAATCAAGTTACGGGCATGCGTAATTGTTTATATACGAAATACGCAAGCCCAGGTGGAAATACCAAAACCATTGAGCATTCTGCCCATAAAGGTGACGCCTACCACATGACCTACTTTTCGTAAGAAAGCACTAGAAATCTTGTTATTGTAAACAAAGTTATGATCTCTGTAAATCATGTCGTCGCATTTGTATCCAGCGACTCCCTGCGAGTCATTTGATACCAACGCGGGTCCTTCTCGTAGTACCTACAAACAATTACTGACACTGCCCCTTGTTTATTCACATTTGATTTAAACTCATGATCCATAAATACTTGATTACGTACGTAATTCAAGGATAAAATATTGAATCAACAAGTTTCTCATATTTAAACAAAAGAAAAACGGCAGAAATAATAAAACAACAAAACAAATTTATCAACTGTTTACAGTATTAGGCACAGACAAACCCATGGGCTACGAGTATCTAGTATCTGAGTCGGCTACAACCGGGCCTCTTTGAGAAATCGTCTTAAAAAAATCATTTAATGATCGACGTAACATTGTTTACCTCAATTTTGAAAACGAAAGATTAACTAGCGATAATGTACAAAAGTGTTATGGTGAGTGAGGTGAGAAAAGCTTTGATTTGGCGCCACGTAGCTACGTAGCTACGAATGTGGCGTAGCGTACGGCGTCCGGGCTACAAAAGCTCAAAAAATATGTATTGTAATTTTCAAAAATCTATATTAAATACAAAAGTAATAAATCTGCAATCGGGTTACAAAATTTAATAGTTGCTATAAAACTATACCATTTAAATAATCGCTAAAAATTTGTTGTGCTTAACCAAACCTAATATCCACCTAATATGACTAAGGGGTTCCCAACGAGCCTGCTAGCTGTTACCAAATATTTTTATTGAAATGTAAGAAGAAGCTACAAATTATTCAGAAATTTATGAAGACAATCATAATATGGACTTTATTTTCAAATCATAATATAGGAGTGAAACTATGATTGGCTTCATGAATTTCTGAATAATTTGTAGCAACTTCTTACATTCAAATATTATACCAACGTGATTTATATTCCGCGTCTGGAATTCCACCTAACGCGTTGCGAATGAAATTTTTCGCGATTTTAGCGAGTTAACGGCACAGTCGATGCTCTTCTAAAATTAACAACAAAATATTCGCTCGAATTTAATCTGCACCGCACCTCGTGAAATTTGTATTAAAAAATTATTCATTGCGCGAATTTCAAACTGCAAGTGCTGGTATTTCTGTATGATAACAGGTGTTACAGAATTGCGAAAAAACAAAATCGTGCGGATTTTTTTCGCTCTGCTGCTTGCTGTATAACTTGCTTTTTTGTTTTAATTTTAGTAAATATATCATCTTCATCATTAAAAAACCATCACTAGTTCCTTACTTCGTTGGGTTAGTGGATAGCACATTCAACTCGGGTACAATGCCGGGTCGATACAAAAACTTTACAGTAATAGCGTTAGTAAACTTGGCTTAAGAAAGCAGCAAAAACGCTCCGTTTGTAAAAATTCTACTTCTACTAGTACCATAGCGTATATTAGTAACCATACGTTTGTTTAATCCAGGTTTTTGTCAGTAATTGTTATTTATAGAGGTGTTTGATTAACTTTTCAAGAAAATTGACGTTGTAATTCCTCGTTCCTCAAAGAGCACGTTAAACTGTCGGTTGCGGTTATTATCACATATGTGATAATTGTCGTTAATATCCACCAAACCGCATTGGAGCACCGTGGTGGATCTATGCTCTAAAACAGTCTCTCCCATGAGAGAAGAGGCGTGCGCCCAGTAGTGGGATGTTTAGGCTGCGGATGATGACTAGCCCACTTTATGTAGTGGACTTCTGTCAGAATGAGCAGGTTTTTGGCAGTGATGTACTACGCTGACCAATTGCGGAATGTTTGACTTCACACGGCTTTGTAATGTACTCATTACGGAGAACTCTTAGGCTTTAGATTTCCCTTCACCGTTAAAGCAAATAATCCCTACTAATATTATAAATGTGAATGTAAGTTTGTTTGGTACGCTTTCACGCAAAAACTACTAAACCGATCATCACAAAACTTTGTACACATATTCTTGGAAGTATTAAAAGTAATATAGGATACTTTTTATCCCGACATTAAGCTCGGTTCCTTTGGGAGAGGGGTTGAAAGTGTTTGACGATTTTACACCATAATTCCGACAAATTATAACCTATTTAAATAATTATTTTTGTACTATAGAGGTTATAATATGTATTTTATTTTGCCCAAACTTTGTATAGATCTGATGGATATAGGACAAAGCTCCTCAGCGGATAGCAGCAAACCCCTCATTTAAGGCTTAGCGATATTGAATACTTCAATTTTTTTAGAACTACAACTAAATTAAAAGCCACAACAAAAAACAAAATCAAACGCAGACGAAGTCGCGGGCAACAGCTAGTATTTTAATAATTGTTTAAATAAAAACCCATTAAACGACGTAAAGTTAGAGGAGTCGAAATTGATTTTCCATAAATGTGAAGCCAAAGCCTTAACTACTAGTCTATTGTCCCCTATAGATGCACAAGCTTAGGTACCTACCTACTATTTTATTTTATGTTAAACATAGATTTTCGTAGTTAATCAACATTTCTTAAAAATACCACGATAATTTTATCCATGCAATTGGGTTCAAATATCGATAAATCCCATATCATTGGTATGTAGCCATCGAACTATTTTTATTATATTTTATTTTATGAATTGTTATACATGTTAGCCACAATCGTGCCTCTTGTCGCCGTAAATATTTTGTTTCGTTCACTAGTCGCTTCACCAGATACACCTGTCCCGTGCCCAGAACGTAAAACAATTCATAAAATAAAATGAAATACTATGCAGGTACCAAAAACTCTGTCCCTGTAAGTAGTTTTAATTATTGCTAGCATGTTGGTTTTATATGTAACACATAATCTTTTAAAAACATAATTATATTTAAAATTTAACTGGTCATTTCTGAGCTTAGCATCCCCCCATCCCCATACAATTATGTAAACATATATGTATGAACGCTTCATCACATGCCTGTGATAGGTCTACATGAATAAAGACATTTTAAATTTGAGTTTGAATTTGAAATAGTATTAATTAATAGCATAAATGTTTGAATTAGATAAATGTACAAAAAAAATCATGAATGCTGGAAATGAATTATATTGGCTATTTTTTATTACCTCTCCCTGCCTCCAGCCATTAGTTACATAAATACCTACTTAAATTAATAGAAAAGATTTGTCTATAAAACTTATGCATAAAATTATTGAGTTATATTTTTTAATACGTTAAAAAAAAATTACAATAGATGAACTATTAAATATTTTGTATAGACAGGTTTGCTTTAATTAACACACTTATATTTGAGTTCATATGACTGTAATTTGATTATTTTATAAAACGAATAAGCTATAAAAAATTTGTACCTTAGAGCTTTCAATTAAATCCTTGTTTAATTATAAAAATTGGCCACAACTCTATTAAGACTAATTTTGCTTAGTTATTCAAACCAAAATAAGCTCTTACAACTTTATATTGTTTTATAGAGTATCTCACTAGTGACATCTATTGAACAAAGTGAAGAAGCGAACTTCTGTTTGTAGCGTTTTGATGCGAACCATAATCGTATCCTTCAGAATGTTTCAACTGACTAAGGAATTCCAAAGGGAATTCATAGAGGGCGCTTAAAAAATATTTTTTCTATAAAGTGTTTTACTCTTTCAAACTTGCGCAAATTTAGTTACCAAGAAAGTGTAATTGCAAATACATTTTTCCTGTAATTATTTGTATATTATGATACATTTTTTGATCATAATTTTGAATGGTAGACGAATCGCCTCATGCGTATTTATTTCTGCTTCTATCTATAGTATCTCTTAAAAGTTGTCTATATTCAATCCATCTGTAATCGGTTCAAAACTGTATGTATACACATTGACAATAACAAAGTTGCTAAGCAATAAAAGTATAAATATTGAATTCACTGAATATGGAAAATGGACGTAGATGAATAAAGCTAGATTCGCTACACTGTTCAAGTGTCACTCGGCGAATTTTTAGGTTATATTTTAACGAGCCTATAAATATTCTGCCCACCAATCCGCACTGGGCCAGCGTGGTGGACTACGACGTTAACACCTTCTCATATTGGCATGAGACCCGTGATCTGTAGTGGGGCGGTAAATGGGTTTATATGACGATATTCCTACTAAGGATGAAAATGAAGGATGAAAAAAATAGAATGTTTGTTCGAAATAAAATAAATCAAATAAGACATTAAAAGTTTATTCATGATAAGGACAGCATTACATATCATTGATTCTAATCTAGCATGCAAATACGAGATCTATAAGAAGCTTCACAAATGAATACAGGATTGACCTTTCGTGTCCATAATCAGTGGTGTGCACTTCATACATGCACTAAAGTAATGCCTACATTTTTTAAATATTATCTCCTTCATAAACTCTTTTAAAAAAACCATTTCTCCATTGAATTTTTCCGTGTACATGCTTTATGCATACCCTGGTCGAAAACCCTGTGCACGCCACTATCGTCATATTCATGCTAACATTGCCTGTTTTTACTATTCACTTTTCACCTACCTAAAGTGCGCGCACTTTGTAAGTATATTAGTATTTTTTTATGTTTATTTTTTATAGAAAATATTACAATAAAACTTAACTTAGAGTATAAACCTTACTTATACTATCTATATATGGCAGGTTCCTATATGGTATTTAACAATACTGGCTACTATTTTAGTTAAACATCTGATCACATACGCAAATTTGCCAAAAAACACCCAAATTAAGTAAAACTCAGTAAAGTAAATCTGTGCAATTGTTGTATGGTTGTCAAATTATGGCGTTATATTTGTCACAAAAATGACAAATTTATGCGAACGAAGATAACAGGTCAGCTTATATGAAAGCTTACACTATAGGTAGGTATATAAATTCGTAAAAATAATTAACAATATTAGGACTCCATTACTCAAGGCATCTACGGTTTAATATGTAAATCTGTGTGTGGCATTTCACAATGGTTCACCGTCTCCAAGATGGCTCTCGGTCTTGATGCTATCCCCCCAATATAAAACTTGGCTAATTTATCAAACCATGTTACGTTCTACCAAAGAGTTCGTATAAACCGGCATTCAAACAATCTGTGGTTGATGCTGGATTTCTTGGACTTATTGTATTTATTTTTTACACAAATAAAAAAAGTTACTGTAAATCATCTACACCATTAAAAGCCATTTCATTGCGATTTATTATCATAATTTTCATCATCATCATCATAACAATCGATGAAGTCTACTGGTGCTGGGATTTTGTGGGAATCATCAAATTTCACGGTTGCGTATAACTCGTGTCCTGTTTATTCGGATAATAAAGCGTAAGTTTTATAAGAAAGTTTTGATTAAAAGCAGTTAAGAAACAATGAGGCAACCTTCCTAACAGAGCTGAGCGAGGACCTAACTGATGGCATGAGAAAGCATAGTTAAACTGTGAAACAACGTGAGATTAACAAAACTACCGTTGCTAAGTTAAGTAAAGTTATGTTTTTAGATATAAATATTCATAATATTCATAAATATTCATAAAAGTACGTTTTGCATATCTGTGTCAGAATAACTGGCAAGGACTATTTGACAGACAGATGTTACTGATAGTTTATGTTGCGGTTAATCGGATCGGCGGATAGTTTATAATCTTGACTGATACATTTCCAGACCTGGATCTTGAAAACATAAAATCAGTCTCAGATCTTAAACGTCCACCACACTGCGGTTTAGCAGTCGCGACAAGTTGTGACATGAGGACTAACACGTAGAACTTCAATCCGGATGTTGTGTACAGGTGGGCGTCAACGAAAGGATAATCTAATCTACTTTCAGTTCAGCACACAAAGACCAAAAGAACTGAGACGAGGCTTTACCTTGGATAGCGACACTACAGAAGATACGCAGGATCGTTTTGTCAAAGCGATTTCTCGTCATACCTAATAAGCAGCATAAACCACTTTCCCCGCGACCGCGACCACGAGCACGACTGCGATTGCGACCGCGATCACTCAGCAACCGCAGCAGCTTCAGTGTGAATAGCGCTTTATACTGCTCACATGAATAAAAATGTCTCGTTCATTGGCACATATCAAATTCTTTCGAAACATTCTGAGTGTATATCCAAAAATTATATAAGCCGTAAAGATTCTTATTGATTAATATAATTAAATGAGAATTGCATCCCTGCCAAGCTCTATTAGTATGGTGCCTCTTATGTCGGGTGAGTTATGCTAGAATATATATTTTTTTGGAAATTTATAAAACATCATAGACAATATATGCCCGAAATTAATAAAGTATCACTCAAATCCAAAATCTTTAGATCATATGATGAAGCAAGTAAAGTAAATGAATTAATGAATGATAAATTATTTTTTACATCAATGTAGGTACAATAGGATGGTACACTTACAATTGAGCCGAATACATTTTACCAACACCGGTGTTTGAATATTGAAATATATGTATATTACTTTTAAAAAACCAAGGTTGTGTTTGTTAGTAAAATAAAAAGTTCTTAAGCACTATATAATAATTAATATATATTTTTTTAAATATAATATATAATTAATATTTATAGTTTAATAAGTTTATACATAGATAAGGGCTTTCTACCTTAGACTATCAATTTGTTGCGCACTCACGCGTATATTACGCACTTTTATATAGGCTAAATAATATATTCATCGAACTGAAGATTTTGGACTGATTAATAATTTCAGGCACTAATAAATAGAAAGTATGAAAATACAGCTAATACATGAAAATTCAATCCTTAAATTAATTCATAAAATTTTCATGAACTCCGCATTCGGGAAACGCTATTCATCGATGGGTTTGCTAAATTAAAATTTTAGTTACTTTAATTTGCTAACTTAAAGTAACTAAAATTTTTTATATGAAAATTTCGTACCATCCTGTTTTCATTTGTTAGGCATTCTTTAAATCCTTTTTCTTAATTAATGTTTAACAATGTAATATTTGGCGATTAGAAGTATCTATACTATTTTGGGATTAAATATTAGATAAAATTTAGACAATAATGTTGTTACGATAAGCACTCATTAAATACATTGAATAAAATCAATACATTTGTTAGTATAAAGACCCTACTGACAACTTTTTTTGAAATTTAATCCAGACTTTTGCTGCAGAAGTGCAATAATAGTACCTACAATATGGTACAAGTGTAATATGTGGGTCCATTACCATTCGCCAAGAGTATAATTATCTAAGCACACACTTTTCTTAAACAATAGCAAAGATTGCGAAGAACTCTACATTTTGGTGACAATAAACTTTACCTAGCGTTTCTTGAAGCTATAAACATTTATCAAACTATTTACAATACGCAGAGTAATAAAAAGAAAAGTATTAACTTATATTTTTAATATCGATCGAAAATTGTTACCTATACCTAAAGTATAGGTAACAATTTTGTTTACATTCTTACTTTCTTTCGCGCACGCATCGCTGGCATGGCAAAAAGAAACATCACGCATGTTTCTTTTTGCCATGCCAGCGATGTGTTCATATCTACAGTCAATATTAAAAATATTTGTCAATATTTTTTCTTTTTATTACCCATTGTGAATAGTTTGATATACGTTTATTATTCATAATTAAGGAAGTAGGTACAATTATTTAACGTATGCCGCATTTATCGCATTGCTAGTAAAAAAAAATCTAACAACATATATCTCGCATTAATGAACATTCTTAACTTAATCTGAGTATCTAAACATTCAAGTGTGATAATTTAAAGGTAAAAATACGCATGTTTAATATTTTTAGCCTTAAAGTAGTGTTAAAAATCCACGTTACGACCAAGTGGGAAAATGTGTTTATTATTCAGCTTAATATAAGGGCTATTTACATGAGTTTATTTGGGTACACTTTACTTACAAATGTATTGAAAAGGTAGATAATAGACGTGCATTACTTATTAAGCTATCATTGGTACTTAAAACTTACGCTATTATTTGATTTCCATCTTTGCGTTCTTGTGGCACATTTTCATAAATCACAGGGTCCTGATAATCTTTTTGACATTTTTAATGTCAAAAAGATTAACAAATTTAACAAATTAAAGAGCTAACTGTGATTGCTATAAGTATTTTCTGAAATTTATTCGGAAATATTCAAATGACGTTCGTAGTACGCACTTCGTCATGCATAACACAGCCAGCACTTTAATTTGTTATACAGTTAGAAAATAAACTCTTCATTACTTTGAAAATCCATTATTGTCTGTTAATATAATGGAACATGAATAGCAACAACAATGTTGTATGAAATTTCTTTTTCTTTCTTGCTACGCCAAAAGGGCAGAGTTCAATTGACTATGGAAGATTTGTCATCATCAAAGTCAAAGAATCTTTTAAAACACAGAGTTAAGGAGGTGATCCATTGACCAGAATGAAGCAAACTACATTTTAATTGTTAATGTGTTTTTACCTCATTTTTATAAATGCGTGTATGTTGCGGCAACACTTGGTGTACAAAGCCTATAAATATGTTAGTCTAGAAAATCCTTCGACTTTGATGTTATTCTATATAATTTTGTAGCCTTGGCGGAAATGACAATTTCCCGATTCATATCAGTAAATAACCCGATTGTTACTTCAAACAGTTCTTGTTCAGCAAGGATGTGCTGTTGAAAAAAAATATATATGTCTCACTATATCTGCGTAGAAGGATTGCCAATTTTAAATGTTTAAAGTGTAAGAATTTAATAGATGATCAGGAGCCTGGACTTTATTCCATTTATAAAAAATAAAAGATAAACGATCACTTTAGCGATCTAGCTAACAGCTCTTCTGTCATAATTTTATTTCCAGAAAGGCGACCGGCTGGGTGATTACGTATCTCGCGACACGCTTGCGACAAGTGTAAATCTCGCGATCACTGCTATCAAATGTCACTTTTGTTTATAAATTGTATGTAAAAGTGAAGTTTGACAGCAGTGGTCGCAAGATTTACGCCTGTCGCAAGATACGAAATCACCCTGCTGATTTTTCACTAATAGGTGTATGTAAACAAATCTTAGTGCCAAGATTCTTATTAGTGAACTATGCCCAAAATTAATAATACAAATACATAGTTTTTTGTTATTTATTATTATTTTTATTGTATTTTTTATAAGTGGATTATTGATATAATTTACATGCCGATATACTTATGGCTCTAATTATCTAAACTAGTAAATATAAATAGAGCAAACTTTTTTTTGTTGAGTTTTATTTTTTGTATTTTTTTAGTATTTTTTAATTTTTTTTTTTGTGTATGTATATATTAACAACCTAAACTCAACTCGATATTTTGCAGCGTATTACAAACTATGAGAATATAACAACGATAATAACCATATAAACGCTAACAAGCTACTCGGGCTTCATAATCGGAAGAATCCTTGCAATTAATAAACCTTACTCTAATCATTTTAAACGAAATAAATATATAATTGATTTCACATTTTTTTTTGTTCATTATTGTATTGTTTTTTTTATTATTATTTATTTAAGTCGCTTAAAATATCACATCTGTTGGCACAGTAGCAGTATAATTGTATGTATATTAATACACTATGTTATTTCATGAGGTGTCAGTAAGGCAGTAATTTTACAACACTAAAAACATGTTGATAAGGATTGCTCAATGTTTGTTATAATGTTTTAATAAACCATGCTTAATATTTATCATGATAATATTATGAGGCACATTATTATCTATTTTATTGGTGTTTTGAAAGTTTTTTATTTTTTTTTTCATTCTCTGTTATTTTTTTTATTCCATTACAAGTTAACCCTTGACTGCAATCTCGCCTGGTGGTAAATGATAATCTGTTAGGGAGTATGTACTAAATCGCTTAGCGGCACGTCTTTGTCCATGGGGTGGTAACTAGCCGCGGCAGAAGCCTCACCAGACGAAATAGCCCGCGAAATTCATAAATGCGTAATGGTTGTTATATTAATATAAATTAATGTATATCATTTATTATATTATTGCTTAAATACTTTTATGGAATGCTTGTGGAATTGACCTTATCAAGGCAATCATAAAGAAAATTTTAATTTGCGTTGTAAATTGAGGCACCCATGCTTATAATTTTATTTAAGGCGATTATACATAACATTTTCATGTGTCATTATTATTTATGTTTCTATTATTTTAGTATGTAATAGTATTATTTTATTTTTATTGTATTTTCCATTGCTATCAATTTTATAAGATTTTTAAAAGCCAGGAGATGTGCGTACTCCGCTACACGTACACAGGGTGTCACAGACTAAGAAACTTTTCGTGATAACGTATTGAGCATCATGACTTTAAGTGACGTTCGTAAATGCATAAAAAAATTTTACTGTACGGTAAACTGATTTTATTTTTTAAATGTAGAACTAATATATTTTTTTTTTGTTCCATTTATTGTCATTAAAGAAAAAATTGTATTATTAAAAATAAATATTATAAAGAAATATTTATAATAATTGTGATTTTTATTATAATCGGCAAACGTCGATTTTATTCCTAGTATTATTAACTTTTTATTACTATGTAAAATACCAAAATCCACTACTTGCCTACTGGTAACCTTAATCTAATAATTTATTATTATTTTATAGAACTGCCCTCGAAAACCTATATAATAAACCATCACAAAGGCGAAAAGTTTTTACGCGCTTAAAAATTTGTAATTAAAGTTTAGTAAAAAATGGTGTTTTTCAAATTACATATGTCCTCATTGATCAATGAAGAATTTGTTTGAGACATAATTATTTGCCTCTGTATGTCACAGTAATCATTAAATAAGGATTAAATTATACTGGCCATATCATTGGATTGCATATTATATCTAGCAAGCATCAATCGCAGCAAAGACCAGTAGTTGTTATTTCCTGACCAGCCAAATAAAGCTTCAAAATAAAAATAATATAAAATCCTTAACTACCGTATAAGAGAAAATATGATTATGTAATTTTCTCTTTTATTTATTTTCCCAAGTTCTAATTATTATCTAACAATCTACGTAATATAGCCCTGGATCCTTCAATACATCAAACATAGCTACTTCTTACGTGTTGACTATTGTGAAAGTAACATATGTCACCCTCACATATCCACCATGGTGTTGAAATGAGCCAGCCACCCAGTAGGTGAAGGCAATGCACACTCGTAGTTAGGCACTCAACATGTCGCCATGTAACACAATATTAAAGTCCTACTACAATTTAAATCCCATTATATATTTTTTAAATATATGTGTTGAATATGGAATTTTCTTTAAATAATACAAAAGGTTTCCCATCCTATAACCATACTTAGTTCATTAGCACAAAACGGCACTTTCTCTTAATTATCATGTGCAAAAAAAAAAACGGAGAAGTATACAGCGTCGGTACTAGCTAAGCTGAGAGAATACTCTTTGGAGGTACTCGTCGTAAGATCCAATCCGACACTTTTTAGGTCTTTACGGCCCGGATCCAATGCTTGTTCACGATTGTCCGTCTATCGGCCGTCCTTCCGTCAGTGGTTCAAAATGCAAGTGTCAAAAAACTCGTCCGACTTGTGAACCATAATAAACTTGGGAGCGAGAAATGTAATTCGTTCAATATTAAAAAAGCGAAAAGTATCGTCCTGAAAAACGTCAAGGCCATCATCATCGTACTAACTTAGAACATCAAGGTCCTTAGAATATAGAAATGAGGAACCTCCCATTAGGACAGATGACAACAAATGATTCGCAATGACCCGCTGGACAGTGGACATAATTATACAATTGTACAACACTTCAGCAAATTTTTACAAACGTACATTTCTTAGGATCTTACAGCCAAAATTATCGCGTCTTTAAGAAGAGCGTTGTTCTGCTAATATAATAAGGGATTAGCTAAGTTTATTATAGGTTAGCTGGAGTAAGAGATATGCTCTCAGAATGCGTTCTATCGTCTCTAGTCAAATGTCTGTCTTATAGTCCTTGCCAAGTTAAAACGAATAGCTTTGTTCCTTCGCGCATCTTCATTACGCAGTAACCTTTCGTGGAATTTAATACTCGGTTTACATCAGAACTTAGCATTCCTGCACTGCGAGGAAAAACGATGGTTCTGCATTTTTCTAACTGTCCTATTTCCCAATGTGCTTTTTATTGATGTATTGAAGGATAACGTGCAAACCAAATTGAATACATCTCACAAATTAGATGTCATTGTCAACCCACCAGTTCACAACATTTAACTTGGCTCGTTAGTTTTCGCTATTAAAATATGATATGTCCACTAAGAACAAAATAGCATTTAAGATTGAAATTTCGATTCATCATCAGAGCAAGTTTTTTTTTAAATAAAATAGCTGTTACGTACCAAGGTACTCACAGCTTCAGATTAAGTTTATGTTCACTAAATTCCGTATAAAAATCGTCGCGTAGCCACGAACTATATAAATGGGTCGTAAAATCGATAAATTTAAATAAGCATCCTGTCACCTACCCGTCATTTAAAAGACAAAGTGTTGATTAACTTTAAACTTGTAAGTTAAAAACTCATATTTTAGTAATTCGTAAACGGAATATTTATATAAGTAAGTATGAATTCCTTACTAACGTAAAACCTTTGAAAGAATTAAGTTTACAATTTAATATCCAAACCAGGATCTTTATTAGTAATTTTAAACTGAATCAATAAGGAGTTGGAAAAATAAAATTTGAATGAACACAAACTGATTTGTTGAATATAACAAAATTTTCGCCCTTTATAAAAATCCAATCAATATGGACGACTCTACTATGGTATATCTTATACTCATCATCATCATATATAGCCTTCCACTGCTGGGCACAAGTTTCTGTCATTCAGGAAACAGGGTTTATGGCATATACCCACCATGCTGCTCCAATGCGGGTTAATGGGCTCTAACGATAATAATAGAAACTTATAGTTTAGCATGCTCTTTTAAAAGATCTTAGCCCAACAGGGTTTTGAACTCGTGATCCGTTGTTGAACATATTATCAACTATTAGACCCACGAGGCAGTTATATTTTATACTCGTATATATTATATAAACTTTAAAGAACATTGCTCTTTTGTTCCTCTTAGCATACTCTGATAAAAAATTGTTAGCTTAACAATTTACCGCAAGACTTTCTATAGTCAAGGCAATTAAACAATGAGCCCGATTATTTAAGATTCGTTTATTAATGACTTTTTAAGTTGAGCCCAATTAACTAAACCCCTTTATACTAATCAGCTCGTTTATTAACGTTTCTGATTAATTAATTATTGAAGATTCCATTTATGAATAAAATTGTTTAACGTCGAACCCATTTCAGGATGTCCCTTTTCAAATTAGTTTTAATTATTTATTGAGAAGTCCAACTGTTGACGAGCCTGTTCATTAGTCTATTATTGATTAACTTGTTTATTTATGAGCCTTTTGTTTATTTAAGGTCCTTTCGTTGACGAGCCTGTTTATTTTTATTAATCAGCCCTCAGTGATTTATTGCTGTTATATATGAAATAACCACTTGAAGGTTTGCGCTACTGGAGTGTAGAAGCTATCGCAAAACTCTTCAGGGCACGAATATATCAGGGAAAGACATTAGGAAGGGGGCCGTTATTATGACTAGACCGAATATAATGGCCCCTGATGAGACTGACTATTATTGATAAGCCCGTTTATTAATGAGTCCTCAATTATTGGTGATCCCGTCAATTCATGTGCCCAATTTCTGAAGACATAATCAACTGATGAGTCTGTTTATAAACGACCCCGTTCATTTACTACGAACGTATTTACATTTACTACGCCTATTTTTTGATGACGTAATTATTGATAAATACGTTTATTGATCAGATGATAAGTGATAAGCATATTAAACTTATGAGTCCGTTTAGAGATGAACCTGTTGATATTTGAAATTTCTTTTTACTGATTAGTTTTTTTACTAAAAATCCCTTTTTATTATTCTCTTTATTTAAGAGCAGCCAGTTTTAATTAGTGCGTTTATTGATGAACCTGATAATTATAGATTATCCCGTTAAGTAGGTTACCTATTTTTAATTATGAATGCGTTAAGTTATAAGCTTGTTTAATGATGATTAATTATTGGTGAGCATTGATAAGATGCAAGAACGTTGATGAGGTGATAGCGGATGAACCTGTTTAGTGATGACCTGCTTTACAATTGTATTTAAAGTTGATTAAGGTCAACATTGTTGGTTTTGCATACAGAAGAGCGGCGTATGTTAATGCCACCCTTCTCCGAGGATCAGACATGAGTGAAGCTGGCGTGGACTGCATCCTCCTGGGAGATCTGGGTGCCAGCGGGAAAGTACTGAAAAATAAAAAAGGAAAAATTAGACTCAGTTTAAAAAACGTGTTAAATGTAACGTGTTTTTAAGTTGTAGTTTTATAATGTTATTATAAATAATTATATGGTAGATAATTCTGATTAGTTTAAAATTTTTAATTTTAAAAAATAGCACAATAGTAACAAGTGATTTTTAAATTCAACAATCATAATATAGAAAAATAACAGATTATATTATTTATATCACAAATTATTATATTTTTTATTATTTATAATTTTAAGTTTTTGTTATTTGTAGATCGAACATATTAATGAAAATCGAAAGTCGTGTTTGATTTAAACAGTAGAAATGGTAATAACATATAGAGTGAAGGAACCAATACAAACTAAAAACAAAAACATTATCAAAAGAATTTACGATAAATAATTACAGATAAGACAAATGGGTAACCATATACAAGTTTTATGCAGGATGGTTTTTCTGATGCTACTATGATTCCAAGGAAAATGAACATGTAAAACACAAATACAATTTTGCATACGTATTGGATAAACTGTACAATTGAAATAAAAATATTTAAATAGAATATTCAGAGCTCGATTAAAAATAAAGTAACATAGGTACACGTGGCACAACCTTTGCGAGAGGTAATACAGAACTAAGTACGATCGATATTCAAAATGGTATACATTGGGAAACAAAAAAAAAAATGAGTGACACAATGAAGTGGGACGTAACTATTCAGTGGCTAGCCCATGTTGTTGAACATAGTAGGTTTGATATTAAGTGTACATGTAGGAGGTACTGATGATTTTTTTTGATTCACATTTTCCAGGAATTTTATACATTTCCTAAATAGCAGTCGTGAATGTGTAAACTCGAGGTTAAGTCATGGCAGAGGTGCTTGGTAGGGCAACCACTATGTGGTGAAACGGATGGATCGCAATCAAAAGGGAAGGGGTTGCAGAGATCCGCAAGCAAGCAGAAGAAGATTGTGACCTGTTGATAAATTCACTAGGAACTAGGTTCAAGAAAGCAACGAAAATGAAGAGAGACAATCCTATGACCTTAAAACGGGAAGTTGGGCCCCCGTGGAAGGCACGCCTGCGGCCCAGCTGTATGAGCCAGCGCTGGACAAAGTAGCATTGATCACATAAATCACCAGTCTAGCAACTTAAAGAAGAGTCCTTGTGCCTGATGTGAAGGATGCTGCGGCTTCAATCAAACAGATTGCGTACAATTTTCGATAAGACGCGGCAGTTGCGAGCCGAAAATGCCTGCCTGAATGCTGAAAAGGTTAGTCTTAGAAAGTAGCTGGTCATGGATGGATATGAAGGATATGGAGAGGCCGCGGAAGTAGGGTTCCGCGTCGTCTCCCACTGATTAGATTGAAAGGCTGCCTGCGCCCAGAATCGCAGCTTTCCCAACAAAAAATAAGACCAGACCGGCGTTTCGGCGTCAAAAAGTCGAAAGAAAGGGGGAGATTGGAAACCTAGGAACCTAGTCTGGTTGCCTAATAAAAGCCAAAAGTACAAAGACTGACGACGGCCCCGGGTCAACAGCGCACTAGGGCCCAAGAGGTGTAACTTTTTCCGATAAATGCTTTCTCATAAGGATTTTGGTTAGTCTCTTGTATTGTTTTGAGCTATGTTTTATTACGAAAAACGTAATTTTACAGGCTACGTTTAGTAGAGTAAATACGATGGGTATTTAATTTGTAGATGATTTTTATCCTGTATGTGCGTTTTAATAAAATTGATTAAAGAAATTGAATGGAAGAAAACTTAAATTAGGACTCACAGGTAGGGTGTGTTTAATAAGAATTGATAATTAGTAGCAGGGGTAATCTGTGAATTAGCCAAATTGGCGAATTTGGAGGGATGGGCCTTGAGTCTTTGTTTCCATACCTGATATTTTCGCGGTGTAGCAGTAATCTTGTAATTACAACATTGCTCAATATTATACGCATTATAAAAAGATAGCAAAGATATTTAATGTACTCTGTGAGTTGAGCGTACGAATTACAAAATACGGACAAAAACAATCTGGTTCAGCACTGAAGAATGTTCGAGTTGAAGATATTGGGAGTTCATTCTTCACGTAAACTTTCTTCGCACGCGAAGTTAACTCGATTCACAATTCGACTCAATATACAATTATACAAATATTTAAAAAGGGAATTGACATTACAAGAGGTATTTGAGACGAAACGGGACACATCATTCTCAACAAACAACAGATGCAGGATTTAAAGGTTTAACGACTTTGTTCATCATGTTGGACCTTACATAACATACATTGATAAAGACAAGGGGATCAATCGGTAGTTTTAGCGCTAAAAACTTACGGTTTGACTTACAACAACCGCTATAATTAAAAAAAATTCCGATGTCTATTGCTCATCACCTCCCGTCCAAGAACGAAGTCATTGTACTAAAGTAAATAAAGAAAAATGTTTGTGAGTATATTATAATTTTAATAATATTTTATTGAGTATTTAACTTATTTTATTGAGAACATCCTGGGCGACGCGGTGTGTTATTTAAATTTACATGTTCTTTCGAGCGAGTTGCAGTATTATGGAGAATAGAAAAAGCTTTTTGGCTTCTGCTACCTTTCTAGGGAACTGTGCTAGTGAACGAACTAAGATGCTCTACTTAGGGTAGTATTCTTCCGACTTATGCTCGTTCTTATTAAACCTAGCAGGCGCCCTAATCAGATGCAAAGCAAAGTGATTTGGGTGAAAAAGAACATATCACTAACTAAATGTATTTTCTTATGACTTTAGGCGCCGTCTAAAGCTACGATATTTGGACTGTAAAGTTTAGAGAACTCATAAACTGATACTTCACGCATGTTAAAATTTAATAACCTTAAATTGACACAAAAAATGAAAAGCATGATTATACAAGCACAAAATGCATCGTGTGGCAAGAACCATAGACAAGTTAGGTTGGTGAAAGTTAACTCTGTACCTATCTTCTTTAGTTGAGCTTTACTAACTTAGGCATTGCCTCGGCCGTCGTTAATGAAAACAGTTTCTAAGTGTCAAAACTTGAGTCATTTGTCATTTTTTTTATTTAAACAATAAACTTACATCATTACATTTTAAATTTAATTTAAACTTTATGTCTTATAATATATTAAATCATTTATTATACGGACATACAATACGTACGTACGTATACGTAATACGTACATAATGAATACGGAGATACCGTATTCATTCTCTTCTATTCTCTTCTCGAGCGGGTGAAAAACATTATCTACACCCATGTACACCCAACAATAGAATATCATCGTAGTAAATAAAAGCTGTATTTGACAGTTAGACAGTTCAAAAATAGGAGTGCTCCGATCGTCACCAAACTTTACAGGATTACTCGCCAGGTCAATCCGGAGATTCCCTGAAAGTTTCATTGAAATCGGTCCAGCCGTTTCAGAGCCTATACGGAACATACCCACGCACTTTCTCTTTTAAATATATAGATAGAACACCGAAAAACTTTCTCGTTTATTAAGTATGATTTTATACTGACCCCAGCAAAAGCAGCGCCATTCCATCCGAGTCGATCCTGATCACGTTGAGGTGTACGCTGTGGAGTCTTCCTATCGGCCGGTGACATTCTTGTCTTGCCCCGTAAAGCAGCCGTCAGAGGCACATTAGCCCTGGCTGCTTCTGCCCGTCCATGTTGGCAAAATTCGAGTAGAGCCACCCCTAATGCCAAAGCCAATCCACCAACTAGGACATAGAAGATGCCAGCTACTTGACTGAGTGTCATTTCGTTGAACGTTACCGTCTGAAACGTAAATAATAACAAATGAGGTTTTGTAAAAATGGAATGAGTAACAATTCGATTCCCAAATTTACTTTTTACTAGTTTCTGCCCGCGACTTCGTCTGCGTGCACTTCAGAATTGGGTCTATAGCTTCGCTCATTAAAACTTTTTTAATCTTATCACGGGAACTATTTACGTTAAAAGTATACCAAATTTCAAAGCTGTCTGCCCACGTCTTATCTCGTAAACAATGACAAATTTTCCCTCGAGAACTTCTATAGGAATCGGGATAACAGACAGCCTATGTTCTTTTACATCTCAAAGGCTTTATGCGTGCCAAATTTCATTCAAATCCGTTCAGCCGTTTTCGCGTGAATTAGTAATACCCACACTCACATTTATAATATTTATAGGATCATATTAGCTTATCTTATATTAGGAATCTCCTCAAGTCACTAAGGTTTGACGATCTCGAAGTTTATTAGGAGGTTCCGGGTACGATTTTTTGCAAAGGCAATTTGGAAATTTATCATTTCTAAATTTTCTCTGGTCTGGTCTGGTCTTGGCTAGTTACCACCCTACCGACAAAGAGGTGCCGCTAAGAAATTTAGTGTTCCGGTGCGATGTCGCGTAGAAATTGATAAGGGGTATGACTACCATACTCCTTAACATTTTAGCCCGCTACCATCTTACACTAAATCATCACTGAACACCAGGTGAGATTGCAGTCATGGACTTATTTGCAGAGGAATAAAAAAAGAAAATAAAAGTATTGCGTTGTTCAATAATCGCAAATTATGAAAAACATATTTTATTACCCCATCTTTGACCAGATCACAGTCAGCCTTATTTGTTGTTGACAGCCATTTGTTCCATAACCTCTGAAGGACGCCATTTCTCTTCATGCTGACGATCACAATATTTATCGCCTCCCTGCAAATGAGAGCCCGCCAATTTGTATTTCAGAAAAAAATTCAGTCGTATTCATTTGAGTCGTATTACTATATGACTCCAACGGAAAAAGGAGTATTGGATTAAAATTATCAATAAAACAATACGTAGTAAAACGTAATGCTGAGAACCTAAAGAAAATGAAACAAAACATTAATATATTATGATCATCCTCCCACAATGAGGAGGGGGTTAAGGTCTTAGTCCACTACTTAGGCCTTAGTGCTGGCCCTGCGCGGATTGGTGTACTAGGCATGCAGGTTTCCTCACTATGTTTTCCTTCACCGTTGAAGCAAATTATATGATTAATTGCTTAAAACGCACATAACTTAGAAAAGTCAGAGGTGCGTGCTGGGATTCGAAATCGGACCCCCGAAAGTAAAGTCGTAATCCTACCCACTGGGCTATCACCACTTCATATTATGATACTTAAATGAAATTATAAGGATACATTACTTAATGCCAAAATAAAATTAAGAATAACGCATCGTTACCTTTTATCAAATGAGAGGTAAAGTAGGTGGATTCTCAAAATATACAATATGAATATAATTATTGTGCCATCTGATTATCATTTTTACGCTGTGCTAATTTTATAGAGTATAATATTCAGTTGAATTATACATTTGGATATAGTCGCTTACGGATAGTTTGAATATGTTAGTTAGTAGTTTAATGGTCCGTTAACTATTGCCAAATAACCGTAAATATTAAATGATAAACCCATATTCGTGTTTTAATACCCCTTATTATAGAACAAATGCATAAATAACGTTAAATAATAATTTACAACACGTTGAAAACTATGCCTATATATGATATAAAATTGTCCTGTATTTAGTAGCTGTTGTTATTACAAAGCATCCTTTCTTTTATCTGCTTTGCCACCCATTTCCAAACTTTTTAAGACTCTATTATTATTAAACTCTTTATTTGTATACCACAACATTAACATATTTAAAATATAACAAAAACAGAAACATCGAAAGAAGTAGTAATACAAAAGGCGGCCTTATCGCTTAATAGCGATCTCTGCCAGGCAACCTTAGAATTAGGAAAAAAAAGAAGAGGAGAATAGACTGCTGGTGGTACAAATATTAAAATACATACATGCAAATAACTACATGCTAATACATAAACTAGTGTGCACAAATAGATAAAAAGTAAATAATATAATAAATAAATAAATATAAAAATAAACTAATATATATAATAACAACACTCTAACTCTAGATTCTAGTCAAATTTAAAGCAGGATAAGAAAGCTTGGTTAAATAGCGTACGAGTCTTTTGAATGACAAATTACATTAGATAACATCATACAATTCAAACACCGAAATATAATAATGATAAAATAATGCTGTTCTTATGGATTGTACTAAGGTTATTTGGCCATATTTAATGGTCTATTAACCAACTAACTAACGTTAACAAACTATCCGTAAGCGACTATATCCAATTGTATAATTCAACTGAATCGAATCTAGAAAGTCATTACGATGGCCCCTAAACTGCAAGGCCGGGTAATGTTGGCTAGGCCTGTAAACCGCGACCTTCTGGAATCGAATGCATCAGGAGACAATGGTGTGACCCTTTTAATGTCATTTTTTTTTTGAGTGGTTCAGTGACCCACTATAGAAATAGGTTATGATTATTCGATTGATTGATCAAACCTTGATTGATCATTTTAGTTGAATAACTCGCTTTATTGAACCATTATATATTTTTTAATATGTTTGTAATCATCCTAGCTTCAATATTTCTAACGAAGTACCGCTGTAGCATGTCAACAAAAACAGGTAAAAAAATCATAATCAACCAACACCTTACTCCGAGTGGTGTCGTTAATTCTCTGCATCCAATAAAGTCCCACATGAACCGCGGGTATAATAAAATGGCAGCAGTACGTTATAAAATGTAAATTTTAACTTGTTGTTAAAAATCACGTTCACAAATCGCACTCTATAAAAATGGGGGGGTGATATAAATTCGGAATGGGGGAGCACCTGCCACAGACTAAAGGAAATGATTGTACGAACACATTGTGACCTCATAAATGAAGTTATTTTATTGGGAGGTGATAACTTCAGTTAAAATCATTACTTCATATTAAGTCCGACATCGCCCTACCTAATTCTATTCAATTCCACTATAGATTTGTTAGAGTTGATAAGTTTCAATTCTCTGAGTACATACCTATATGCTAATAGTTACTGTTTAACGATGATAGCATAATCACTAAATCAGTATTATTTTAATAGGGTTTAAGTTTTTTTTTAATTATACCAAATTTTTATTAAAAGACATTTAGAAAAGAACTGGAAATCGACATGTAGCACAAGAATGTTATATGAACCCTTTGAACGAGTCACTCCGTTTCATCCAGCGTAGTTCAGCCATTATAGTCAAGCGCGAGTCAGGCATAACATTGCATTGTGTTAGTTAAATAAAATAAATAATATATATACTACGACGATACACACATCGCCATCTAGTCCCAAAGTAAGCGTAGCTTGTGTTATGGGTACTAGGATAACTGATGGATAATTTTTATGAATATTCATCACACAGATATTGTCCAGTTATGGGAATCGAACCCACGGCCTTGGACTTAGAAAGCAGGATCGCTGCCCACTGCGCTAATCGGCCGTCAAAAAAATTTAAAAAATGTTATTTTTATTGATGTTCAGAGTGGAGAACAGAACTATGTTTCTGAAAGGGTCCCCCGACTGAACATGTTATTAATTTTACTAAATTTTTAACGTCTATATGCTTCTTTAGTCTCTGTCAATTCTGTGCTGTTTGGCCCCGCGTAGATTTACGAGTATTCAGTATTCAACAGGGAATTACTACACACGGATGAGATACAAGCTGAATATCGGTAGCAATTCTATAATAATATGGTTCAGCGATTCCCAAACGTATAAGCATGTATAGTTATCCTAAATAATGCTGGGTTCGACGTTATATGCTTTTCTGATAAAACTTACTACAGAGCATATGTACGTTACATGTCAATAAAAATTAACTTAGAAGAAAATAACTGAATGCAAAAAATATATATTTTCAACAGCCAAGTCAAAAAAAACCTTTAAATCTAGTCTCGTTACTGTTGGCTATGAAAGTAGCAGAAAAAGAACGTTGTATACCATTAGAAACCTTTGTAAATATCCTCGAATATTAAGTCAAAGTTGAACAAGATTTACTTATAGAGATCATTGAGGTACTAACAAATCGAAACGGAGGTACAATATCAAACTGACTTTAGTTTGTTCGCTAGTTTTTAATTTTCTTGTGACTAATACAATACCTACCTAATGTATGTAATAAAAAAGTTGTACTATTAGTGTTCTATAAACTTTTTCATTTTCCATTCCATTTTTATTTTTTATATTCCAAAAATTTCTTCATGCCTGTATTTCCTTCAGTCATCAATAATATAATAAAAAATATTATTTACGAGTAAACAGGCATTTTTCAAAACAAACAAATTTTCCTTTTTTTAATATTAATAGTACTAGTGTATCTAGCACACTTCGATTTACTCGATTCCATATATAGTTGACTCAATTTTGCATAGAAATTGCTTGAAACCCAGGGATCAACATAATGGATCGGATCTTATGATTTAGTGATGCATAGATACTACGAAATATCTTCAACAAAACTGCGATAGAGCTTTCACCCACCTACATCCAAAGTACACATCTACCTACCCATTCCCCTCTGTACATATTACCGCTCTTTTATTTTCGCAGTTCTTCTAGAAATGGACTTTTACCGACCATTGAGTTTTTCCAATTTGATCCTTATACGATTTGTAGGTATACTCCTTTCGCTTATATTTTCGAGGCTATTCCAGTGAACGGTGGGCCATAATTTAGTTTTCTGCTCGAAGACACGTTATAAACGGTTAAGCGATAGCAAAAATCGGCAGAAATTCGTCTTGCTTTTCTGTGGATGAAGTCTTTGTTTTTGACATTGTAATTTTTTATTATTTTCCATCCTGTTAAATTAGGATGATGAGGTTTAGAATTATTAAAAAAAAGTTAAGAAAATTCTAAAAAGTATTATTTAAAAAATTAAGTAATCAAAAGCTACAGGTGCATATAAAACTATAGCGTTAAAGTAGATTTCGGTTATATGCCGTTCTTAAGAAATAGTACTTGAAACAGTTTGTCCATCTTATTACTTTTGTGGCGTCCCAGATTACATGCAAAAGCATTTTATACAAGAAAATAGCAATCCTTATATTATAATTGCGTGATAAACAACGTACGTAGATATTTTTACTTTTTCTCATCTTTCTCCGGCCCGGCTAAGGATATTACTTCCTAAATAAGTTTTGTGCGAAGGAAAATGTTATTCAAAACTTATTTTACTTTGTTACACGGCACATTTTTTGCACGGCACTTTTGCTAATGGAAAACAGAACACCTTTACTTACCTACTGATAAGTCAAACAATATATCAAGTCTGACCACAAACAGTAGGAATCAAATTCGACCATTCCTTACATATTACACGTACACATTATTAGCAATCAACAGTTTCTCATCCTGCATCCCTGGTTCTTTTGCATTGTTTTCACGCTCATCTTTTATCAATTAAGTTTAATTTATATCGTTGTTATAGGATTTTTTATTTTTATCAATAACTATCTCTTATCCGGAATATTTCCGCGACTTTTCTAGGACAAAACGGGTCTTATCTTTGTCTCATGGATGCAAATTCTATGCAAAGTTTCGCTAAGATCAGTTTGACTTTATACTCTGGCCTACTAAGATTATATTTTTAAATCACCCGAAAATAATAACTGGATTTTAAAGTCTATCCTATGACCATCAGCGGAATGGAAATTGTACATTTGTTAAATTTCATCAAGATTGGCAAAGCAACAAATACATAATACAACAAATAAACAAACAGGCTCACTTTCGCATTTATAATAATAGTATGAAAGTATGTACTATTGTATCTACTACGTTTTGCAGGCTCCAATAAATTACTTTATTCTTTCTTCTTTTATTTGTCAGTATTTAATTATTTTCAAGCTTTAACAACCAACGTTATAATTTTACCCAATTTGGTCATAATTCCGTGGTGCTAGTCAATAAATTTCTACTCAAATCGATCAGCTTACCTCAATGTGGACCCCTTGGTGATTGCAACGGCGAAATTGACTTCCTTGTATGTGCAAGCTCTTGTAAAGCCGCAATCATTGCTTCTGTCAATAAAGTGATTACGCAGCGCACCTTGGTTCATCTCCGCATCGGATAGTAAATTGCTTCTAGACCCTATGTGGTTCTGGAAATTCATGTTGTGTTAGAAATTGAATTGTCGATTAATTTTGTGCAAGGCTTTAATTAATCACAAATTTAGTCCATCACGAATATATAACATTAACACCCCTACATGGCTCTAATTCTCTATTTATTAATTTACTGCAATAACTTTATTGCGTATTTAAAGAAAACTGTACAGTATGCAATATAAGAAATATAACATGCAAAAGTAACCTTATCATTAACAGTGATATCTCCCACGCAAAGCAAACATAAATTAACAAATAACGACCAAGATGTGACTTGGCTCGTAAATATCGACAAGTAAAAACTTCATCGTTGAACTTCGTAGGGAGAAAGTGTAACAACAAAAAACTATGTATTTTTTTAATAGCCATCAGATCAATATTTGAAATAAATGGACAATAGCAGCAGATTCTTATAGGGATCAGTGAGGGCCTTTTGTAAGGCTTGGACCTACACTTAGAGTGAAGTTTGCGCAGTTGAGTTTATTCGACTACAGAATAATCAGCACGCCTGAAGTCAGAAATAGGGACCTCGGATTCGCGGACGATCACGCTATGCAGAGTTTGAATTTTTTTTTCCTATTTTGGATTCCTATTTTCGGTTTTTATTTATGAGGAAAATATGTCCTCTATGATCGCTCTGGTTCTCCTGGCGAAGGAGGCGTCACTACGCCAGGAGGAGTGTAAGAGAACTGGTTTATCAAGCCACTGTGCAAGACCTCATCAATAGCTTTTTGTATATCGTAACAACCTTTTGATATATTCTCCATGAGACGATGTGCTCGGTATAAAGAGGAGTGTTATGATCGGAGGTAAATATATTGTTATTTATCAATAGGGATAATAGAATTATAGGGATCTGGAGGTCTTTTAGCGTGCACATCCTTAATGTCACTATGAATTGCGTCACATTTTGGTTAAAGCGAGAGATGAAAAGTAGAGAGGAGAGACAGTGAGGATGGGTGTTACTTTGTGTCGGACTCGCAAGCCGTAGGATCCATGGAGATGGTTAACCTGTTAGTCTTCACCAGGTTGCAGTCAGCTACATGCGATGTTGAGAGCTCACTCAACGATCTTCTTTTGTTCGTCAAAGAGAGTCTTTACCAACCCCTGGGTTTTCCAGAGTTGTCAATAGTTATCATAACTTGGAAACGCATCATTGGCCCTTCGCTGATGATTACGTTTTGCGCATCCGGTGACCGTACCATATCGTATAATCAATAATCAATAGTCAATTGTCAATAGTCAAAATTTCCGCATTTTCCACAAAAAATTGCTGAGGGCATCACGCAAGTGGTTGGTTATTTGCAATGAAGCCTTAGTTTCTTGGGTTTTGACAAAAGATCCACTGCAACTTTGAGAATAAATCAAGTAGCCCGGAAAGCTTCTCGAAGTTAATGGTCGTATTAATGAAGTACATTTAGACAACTTGAGTTCTCACAAAACTTATCAGTTATTTATATACAATAATAATCGAATTATTAAATAAATCTATATCCGGAGTTAGTATTTTGGTTCTTTAATCCATACAAAAGTATGTGATCTCATATAATTTCGCCAAATCACTGACACTGTTAATTTTTTACAAAGTCACAACATGATTAAAATGAATTCGCTTGCCTTTTTTATTTAAAAAATAGCGCTAATAGGTCAAACAGCTAGAAGATTGTGTGACCAGTCGGTTATTATGATCTACTAAAATGCATGGCATCCATGCATTATCGATTTCCATCTCTTTTTGCTACAAATATTTTCGAAAAGTTTCAAAAACCCCAACCAATTGGTATATTCAACAGTTGCGTTGAGACTGTTTGACTGTATTGAAAAAAAAGAAATTACTTATAAATTTGCAGAGATGGAATCGGAAGCAACTCAAAGATGCAGTCTCGTGAAATATCCTTAAGTGCGATGCCTGAGATAGAATAGAACCTAGTGTTAGATCAAAATAGAGATAAAGATTCAAACAAAGGGTGATGAAGTTATCTTATAAACATGTAGGAATATCTTTTGAGTTAGTTGTATTATTGAATTCGAGCAACGCTCGTTAGAAACTTAATGGCCAAAAATTCTCGTAGCGTATTTAAATGCTAAGACTTGATTGGACTAATATAGATTAAGAACAAATTTATGTAGAACAAAAAATCATAACTTGCGAGCATTAAAAACTCATTCATTATAAAAGGTAAAAGATTTTTCATAACAAGGAGAGAATTGTACACACATACATTTTTTGAATCACTTCTAAAATATTACACAAGAAACAGCAAACGCTCGCTAGCTTGTAATTGCGTTGTAGGTTTTATAGTTTTTATATCGCCATTGTTGGCTTTAAGGTTAATTGGAAATGTCCGAGAATAAAGCAATTTATCACTCATAGTCCTAGCTCAAGAGCTAGTGATCCCTAGAGCTTCGTTATAAACCAGAACTTTACCCTCTCTTCTTTCTCCTATCTCCCCTACTATACTACTATAAACACTATAAACACTTGTGTTAAAGTAGAAACGGAACGGAGTGTTACAGTGACAGCGATGTGAGATTGACGTTTGTTACTTTTGTTAATGTCAGCGATTGTCATATTTAAAAAAGGGACGAACTTTACGACCTAATTTAATTCAATTTAATTCAATTAAAAAACCTCTGGTGAAAACCCTTTAATTTTTTTTATGGCAGTGCTTAAACTTGTTTCATCAAACATGCATTAACTATTTGTTTACCCTTATAATCTACTGCTGCTATCGACTGCTATTTAACATGGTGGTAATTGATGTTGCATTGTAAGTTGTGAGCGGACTAACCTGTTAGGGGGTATGGTAGCTATATTATAGAAACCATAACCCCTAATCGGTTTTTACGTGGCATCGTACCGAAACACTAAATAGCTTGGCTCTAAAGGAATTGCTAGTTAAGAATATCTGACGAGCTCTTGTTCTACAAAGGATGAAGAGTTCGCGTAATTAATGTGAGGGGGTTACTACAACGTCTGTTTGGTATTCAAAGCACGTAAACCAACGTGAACTCTGAAATGCTTATTTTAAGCTATAGTAAATCAACCGCTGCTTCACAATAAGTATGAATTATAAAAAAATATCGTTTTCTCGTTTCGTCGTCATCATTATCATATCACCCTGTATCCGGCCGGGCTCCTCACACATTGAGAAAGCGTTAAAGCCATATTTCACCACGCGGCCCCAGTGCCAGATTGGTGAGAGATCCTTTGAGAACATTATGAAGAAAACGCATGCAGATCCATACTCACGTCCAGGCGTTTTTCTTGCCACAGTTGATGCAAGTGATGCTTCAAAAGCACATAACTTAGAAGTTTAGAGATGCGTGCTGGGATTCGAACTGGGCCTCCCCAAATAGAAGTCTAGTGGTTGTCATATTCAATCCGATCACGAGGTTCGAATCCCGCGTCGAGCCAAATTTTATAAGGTATTGTGTATTTATATTAAAGGATTTTCGGCACTAGCCCGGTGTTAGGAAGTTGGCGGTGTCTGCAACCCGTGCCTCGGAAAGCACGTAATAACATTGTCGTATATAAGCTGATGAGTGTGAGCGAGACAAGGCGAGAGAACTTTGTACAAGATTGTGTTATTTTGGCGCGGCACTTAATGTCATTCTATTGCGTTCGGTTGGCTGCTGCCACAGAGATGATAGTAACATTTTAAATCAATGCGACAGAGTGTACCTGCCAGAGTTATACTCTTTGTTATACTTGTTTGTTCATACATTGTTGGGCATAAGTTGTGTTCGTTTCCTCATTGATCAAGAATTAATTATTTTATGAATTGCTTTTCGAAATAAGTAGTCGAGCAAAATGCATGAGATATTTATTGGAACGTAAACCCGGCTTTTCGGCTTCTATGGTACTGCCATTGCCTGGGTACTGCAAATTACATATTAAACGTTAGATTGCTTAAACATATAATACATGTTCTAAAATGCTGCAATTTTATTTAATTTTATTTATTCAGAATATTGGTAAGGGTACAGAATTGACACAATAAACATGGTACCACGATAACAGTTGCAAATTAACTAACTATAAACAAAAGTAGACAATAAAACATGCAGCGAGTTATTTAGTGTGGGTGTGTGTGTGTGTGGTGTATGTGTGTGTGTATATGTGTGTGTGTGTGTGTGTGTGTGTGTGTGTGTGTGTGTGTGTGTGTGTGTGTGCATGGGTGTGTGTGTGCATGTGTGTGTGAGTGAATGTGTGTGCAACTGTGTGTGTATATTATCTTCTCTACATCGCTGTAGGATACAATCCTAAGCCAATGTATAATAGCACTTTTACATTTATAGACATTTATAGGATATATATTGAAAGTAAAGTTAATTTTGTTGTATAGTGTACAGCTAGCAAATTGACTCAACATAAATCGCTTGTCTCGTGATTATGATTGCCAATCGCCAAGCGCCAAGGCAGCTCGCATTGCTTTTATGCAGATCTGTTTTTACCTGTAGGCATCGCTTAAATCATGACTGAGTCTTACTTCGGTTAGGATTCTTGGGTCGAGTTGCTGGAGTGTGGGGTCACCGATGCGCTCTAGAATGAGGTAGGCCGCAAGGTTCGCGGTGTATGAACACACTAGGATGAGTGCGAAGAACCACCATACTGTGCCGACTATCCTTCCTGACAAAGACCTGGATAAAATAAACATATGGTTATCATACGCGTCTAGAAATTAAATAATAGAATGGGTATTAAGTTACGGTAAGACTACGCTCCAACCCGTCTGCTGAGTGTGGTCATTATTGGGCAATTCTTTGTATACATAGTTAAAATAAGAAAGCTACAGCCTCTAGTCCCAGGCAGCCGCGCTATTCCTGGTTGGCAGCGGTTATGATAAGGGTGGGGCAAGAAGTGTCAAGGCAGTTTTAAGACTGTTGAGAGCTTAGCCGAGCTTGTAAAAGTAACAAGCAAGTTACGCTGGAGTATAGGCTTCTTGCACTTAAAAAAAAGTTTTCAATTCCTGTCTACTACCATGCCTTACATACGGTTGCCAGACTTGGATCTGTAACAGTGCAACGTGCCAAAAAATACAAACCTGCCAACGTTCTATGGAAAAGAGATTCTAAATATTAAACTCAAAGATAGACACAGAAACGCAACCATTAGAAATAAAACCAAAGTTATTGATGCGTGAACCTATATCAGAAGCCAGAAATGGAAATGGGTAGGTCACGTCGCACGTAGCCCTAATAATAAATGGACAAAACGCACATCTCTATGGAAAGGTCCAAAGGGCATTAGAAAACGGGGTCGACCAAAGGTACGATGGGCAGATGAATAGGAGAGTGTGACAGGCGAGAAGTGGCTTGAAAGAGCGCTAAACAGAGCTGCGTGGCAGAAAATGGAGGAGGCCTTTACCCACAATGGCTCCTTGGATTCATAACTCAATTCGTAAAAAAAAATTTTAACGTAACAAATTTGTAAAAGCTTATATTCTTATCTATTTTTATATTTATTATGTTTTATATTTTTGTTTATATTTTCAATCAAGGAATAATAAAAGGCTTTTTTTATTTATTATTTATTTAAATATTGCAGGCTTATTGGAAGTACGTAGAGAGGGGAAGGACACGGTAATCCTGCATTAGAGCAACTTGTTCTACTAGGAGGGCGAACAACAGTCCCAAAGTGGCGTAGGATTAATCGTCCACAATCCTTCATCAACAACATTGTTCGAGTCGAAAGTGAGTCAAGCAAGGTAGCGTACTTTATATTCAACATCACCAAATGGTATTCGCTGAAGGGTTTAAAGGTCTACGCACCCATAACAGAGCACTCTATTCAGAGTATATTTCAAAAAATAAACATGATACAGTGTTGTGATGTGGGATTTCAACGCAAGGCTGTGCAGGCAAAGTGTGTCAAAGCTGATAGTGTGGCAAATTGGCTATGGACAACGGAACCAACGGGGTCAAATGCTGGCTGACTTTTGGAAAAAGAGTTGAAGTTTTGAAGTGTTTGTACGAAAACGTCACAATACCAGTCCGATTACAGGACTAGACAACGCCGTTCCAATTGCAGCGAGGAGTTCGACAGGGAGATGTTGTCTCCCCGAAGCTGTTAAACGCACCTGTAAACACAGAGTTGACCCCCTACAAGGCGGACATACGACGTCAAACGAGTTGCTGGGAGCCGCTGAATACAAGCTCCATACGCTATGCTCAAGGGGTAAGAGGAATATCAAACATAACGTCATGCGCAACCTATAAACGTCCCACTGCTGGGTAAAGACCTCTCCTCTTATGGGAGAGATGGATTTAGAACATAGACACGCTACTCCGCCAATACGGGTTGGTGGGTTTAACAACTTTTGTTACGTTAACAAACAAGTGGTAATAATCGAGACAAAACTTGCCTTTCACGTTCAGCCGAACGTGCTCTCAGAGGCATGGGGGTCGACACCGCCATTTTCAAAACTGCGAGCTAGTACTGGAAATTCTTTAAACGAAACAATAACCTACCAATATCAAACAAATTATGTAAACTTTTTTGGATACAATTACAGAAAACTGTTAGGAATTTGGGTTCCCCGCCAATGTTCTTCGGAAACAGTAATTCTTAATGGCCCCTAACCCATACTGGAGAAGCATGTTAGCCCTACGCTGCCAATGCATCTCTCGATTGTGATGAGAGAGTCTACGTGCTAATAACTAATATCCATGTTATAATATTGTTAACAACATGGGGAAATATAGTAACTGGTTACAACGAGGTGATTATAAAGCCTTTATTCGCGTTCTTGAACATACAATATTTATATTGGCCTATATCTCAAACACGCACAATGTAACACGAGGTGCGGAATTTAATCTACGACGCTTGCCAGATACCGCATATTGACCGCAATGCTCGCTTTAAATTTGCCAAAATCTATACAATATACCAAGTGCGGTTTGTAGAGACACACTATTATGCAAGACTATAGACTAAATAAAACGATTTACCTAATATCATGTATATTATCACAATCAATGAATATCCACTGCTGTGCATAGGTTTTTTTAAAGAGACGATCTTCTGAATCAGTACATATAAATATCCGCAGGCGATGGAGAAAGCTATGTTTGGAGTAACTCTTCGTGATCAAATCAGAAATGAGTAGATCCGATCCGAAGAACTAGAGTTAACGACATAGCTCAGTGAGTCGCGAAGCTGAATAGGTAATGGGCAGGGCACCTAGTTTGGAGAACCGATAGACGTTGGGGTAAGTAAACGTAACACCAATAGGGAGGACAGATGACGTCAGGCGGTTTGCTGGGAGCCGCTGGAGGCAAGCGGTCCACGACCTTGTATTGTGGAACTCCCGATATAAGACCAGCAGTAAAAGTCAATTGGTTGAAATGATGATGATGATAATGATACAAATATAAGTATCATTAACAAAAAAGTATTGTTAAAAGACATTATTACCTAATATTTGTCGGACCTAAATACGAAGAAACTTAATATTTAAGGAAGTAACGTAATAAATCAATGAAATGGTATGCCTAACACTCAGCACTATCTAAAGCATTGTGAAAATTAACCCAGTAAAATATTTGTTTGACAAGAGGGCCGTTACATTTAATTTAATGTGATATCTGTGGAAGAGTTAGATTTAATCGCTCACCTTGGTACAACGTCGCTTCCCTGTTGCATAAAAGATCCGAGGGAGAACCAAAACGAATTCCAGATGCTAAAATCGTTGTGCAAGATTATCTGAAAGCAAAACACGTTTAAGATTTTGGCATGAATTTTTCACACATCACAGAGGGCTTAACTTTTTGTCCTTTTTAGTTCTAAGATTCTAAGATGAATATGTTATTATTGTACTCCCATCACATCTAACCACAAAAGAAAGTTTAGGTCCTGGATTCAATTCCGGTTAAAGATACTGCCAAGAAATTCTGCAAAGTTCTAAACTCCAGGCAGAATACGTCATCTGAGAGCTTATACTATTACGAAGATAATAGTACGCTATCTCACCCTTTAGCAGAGTGGAGGGATTCTCTTAGATTCTATTTTCTATAAGAGAAGAACCATAAGCTTAGCAGAAGAAGCAACGGTATCCCACGCAACATAACCGGCAAAATGTATAGTCATCGGTTAATTATACTTAATCAGAGGACTCAATCAAACGTTTTTATAAGATAGAACCTTATAAATACTTTGGATAGACATAGATATTAAGTTTTCCTTTTTATTTATCTTTCTTCTTTTTATCTCGAAATGATTGTTGGACCAAGCAAATGGTCCACGTGTTGATAACTGGAAATCCATCGTCTATAAACACAGCAACATTTATCAGAGCATGCAAGAACAGGTCATCCGACGTGTCGCACTGTGTCCATCGACCAGAGATGTTAAGTCATGTGCCTGTAATAACACCGCCAAGCACGCCCTTCAAAACACAATGCCGGAGCATGCATGTATACTGCTTGGCGGCATAAGTAAGAATTCTTGTACTTCTAACCCAAATGTAATTTTTGCTCTTTGAAATAAATTATCTAAATTGAATGAAGTAGTGCGAGACACATAGGCTGAGGGTACTAACAAAATGATTTCTTCACAGAATTAAGAACATGCAGAAACCGTGTACACGACTAATATTGAAGCATCAAAACCACTCCGCTTTAGTAGTGTTTCTCGAACAGGCGTCACATGGAGGGTAATTATTTTTCCATTAATATTCTAAATGTTTACCATAAAATGTGAAAATAAGAAAATGTGAGGTAGCAACATTATGCGGGTGTGAAGTCAGACGTGCGCGGATCGTTTTCACTGTTTTTGAACATAATGCGGCATGCGATAATGGCTGAATGAGGGTTCTGTATGATTATAATTCTATGGATTACATACCTCATTTGTATTACTCATTGAATGTTCCACTTGATTTTCTGTTACGGAAACTGACCGCCATTCGTGCGGCGAGAATCTCGATACAAGGAACAGTACAATGCTCACAGCAAAGAAGCTGGATATCACACAGAGCTGTAAATCATCAGTAGTTTCAGAGCATATTTGGTACAAACAAACAACCAATCAAATATATAGACTAGTATAGTAATGTGGAAATTATTTATTTATTTATTTATTATTTATACTCTTTGTTTGTACACCACTCAAACAAAGAAACAAGACAAAAAATAACAAACACATGAAGAATGAAGCAGGATACAAAAGGCGGCCTTATCGCTAAGTAGCGATCTCTGCCAGGCAACCTTAGGATCAGGAAAACTAAAAAGAACAGATAGGTGGGGTACACTATTTAGTACATACATACAAATATCTACATAATAATACATAAACCAGACTACACAAATAAAAAAAAAATTAAAAATACTATTGATAAATATAAAAAAAATAAATATACTAATACATATCTTAATATACCATAAAAACTTAAATATGAGTTTGAGTAGATAAATAAATAATAATAGTCGTCTTTACTGAGCGAGATAATGAGCCTTAACAGCATTTTTAAATATGCCCAATGACTTTGACTGCCTTATGATCAATGGGAGTGCATTCCACAATTCAGTAGCTTTGACAGTGAACGAATGCTTATAAAACTTCGTTTTGTGGAACGGCATGCTCAAAGTCAGCGCACGACTCGATCTAAGTTCAGACTGCACTCCAAGAAATTTAAACTTCTCCTTAAGATAAGAAGGAGTCTTAGGATTAAATAACACACAGTACAGAAGTGAAAGTACATGAAGATCCCGGCGACGGCGGATAGGGAGCCACTCAAGCTTCTGACGAAATTCAGATACATGGTCATATTTGCGTAATCCAAATATGAACCGAATAGCTAGATTTTGAAGACGCTCAAGTTTGTTAAGATAGTCCTCGGTCAAATTAAGATAGCTTGCGTCCGCATAGTCGAGAATAGAGAGAAAAAGAGAATGTGCTAACATAACTTTAGTCGGGATTGGAAGAATGGATCGCAGACGGCACAGCGACCTAAAAGTGCCAAAAGTCCTTCTACTCAAATCCCTGACTTGCACAGACCACGATAACTAAAGAGTTATCGTGGTCTGTGCAACCTTGGCTTGCATTTTGATAAAGATCAAGATGCAAGCCAAGGTTCTTTACAGAGGCACAAAACGGAATTGTGACACCATTAAACTCAACACTTGGTAGATTTCCCCAATCAACCCTTGACCGCATACCAGGGCTTCCAATAATAATAGCCTGAGATTTAGCTGGATTAACCTTAAGTCCATACTGCCTGCTCCACTCAAAAATTTCATTAAGATCGGTGTTAATAGCAGCAACAGTAGAACCAAGGTTATCAAGGGTTGAATGGCGATAGATTTGGATATCATCTGCATACATGTGATAGAGAGAAGAGATACGTTTGGAAATTGAATTAATAAAAATAGCAAAGAGTAAGGGAGATAACACGCCGCCCTGAGGTACCCCGGCCATCACACCAGGATGAAGAGGTCTCCTCAATCCGAATGCGTTGCCGACGACCAAACAGGTAACTCCGAAACCAATCTATCACCGATGGAGATATGTTAATGGAGCGCAGGATACTCAACAAGATATCATAATCAACTGAGTTAAAGGCATTACTGAAGTCTAGCAGTATCAATACTGTGAGTTCCTTATTATCCATCGCCCACCGAATATCATCAGTTACTTTTACTAGCGCTGTAACTGTACTATGACCAGCACGAAAGCCGGATTGCAAGGGACTGAGAAGTAAGTTTTTATTAAGGAAAAGATGGAATTGTTCGTAAACTAGCTTCTCAAGAACTTTAGAAAGGAACGGTAAAATAGAAATGGGACGGAAATCAGAGAAAGAAACAGGATTGGTCTTTTTAGGGTGACTTGTGCATTCTTCCAAGCTTCAGGAAATTTGCTAGTCAAGATGGAATAGTTGAGAATATGGGTAAGAAAAGGGGAAACAACATCGAGAATGGGAACGATCATATTACGGCTGACGCTATCAGTACCAACTGCATTCGAGGCGATGGACAATATGCTCTTCTTAACATCACATTCAGTGAAAGTCTTGAAGGTAAAAGATAAAAAGTCTGGAGTTGATGGCGAAGAAAGAATACTAAGAGTACGCTCCTTATTGACACTATCAATTGTATCAGAAGTTGATAAATGTTTATTAAGGAGTTCAATATCAATGTTGAAAGAAGTCTTAGGGGATGATTTACCAACTCCAAGTGACTCAAGAAATTTCCAAGTCTTAGCGGTATCACCGTTCTCGACTGACTTATGGATGTGGCGACGTTGGGCATCTCTACACAATGTATTACAGCGATTTCGTGCTTTATGATACTTTATACGGTTAGCATCGGAATCATTTATTTTATAATTAAATTTTGCCGTGTTCTTCTTATGCATTAGAATTTTAATCTCCTCTGATAACCACGAAGCTGGCAAGTGCTTAAATTTAATTGGTCTTACCGGAGCATGCTTATCATAGAGCTGTGTAATCAGCGTGTTGAATATTTCGACCTTGCGATCAACGGAATCCACATCCATGATAGCCGCCCAATCTAAATGTCTGGCATCATCACATAGAAGACTCTTATCAATCCCTCCAAAGTTACGCCGCAGAAGAATTCTCGCTTTCGATTTAGGAGGACGTATATTATAGGAGAGATAAATCAAATCGTGATAAGAAAATGCATCAGCAGGACATTGACCATGCTTATTGACGAAATCTGGAGAAGAAACTATAATTAAGTCAAGAAGAGAGGGAGTACAGCCGGGAGAATAATGTGTAGCAGCAAGGGGGAGTAGCGAAAGACTACAGGATTCTATCGTAGCCAGAAGATTCCTGGAACGATAATCATCTTTAAGTAAGCATGTATTAAAGTCTCCCATAATAATTGAATGGCTGTACGAGGGGATTACTTTTTTTAACAGGGTTTCAAAAGAGTGAAAGTAATTGGAAATAGATGGTGGGCAATAGAATACACCAAGAAGAAGAAGAAGAAGAAGGATTTTAGTATGAGATAGGAGAACTTCCACCAGTAAGTGCTCAGTCGCATCAGGAAGAGGGGGTTGAGAAGACGAACTAACAACAAAATTAGTACCCTTTACTTATATATATATATATATATATATATATATATATATATGTAAGTAAAGGGCTCGATCGCTGAAATGATCATACTGAAATTCGGCACACAATACAATATATGACCGATGTCGTTAATTCATAAGAGGTCAAATTTAAATGAGCATATAAATGGATAATGAAGGTATCACTACAAACAAACTGACTTGACGTTTCAAAAGTTCTTATAAACTGGGCCTACTTGAAATAAATGAATTTTGAATTTTAAATTTTAATTTCATCTTTTTTCCTAAATATGCATTACTTAGATCCTATGTGAGCGAATGCATTGTGGCCACTACAAATCTTGAATACCCACTAAAACCCAAGTGCCTATACATATTTTTGTTCTAATCTAACGTAACCTGACTTTAGATATTAGTTCAGATTTCATAGTCGCTCACTTAGTATAAAATTTCCCCGTAGTAAGTATTTAAATTCTTACTATTCTTACCTATTTCTATTTGTATTATATACACACGTACGTGCATATGATTAATGCAAATATTTTGGTACAGTATTATGCGAGATGTATCGTCAAAAATACATCTGTTGAATAATAATATTTTAGGAGTGTTTTATTAGGATTATATCCATGGCTACAAACAAGTTTATCCTAATACCCTGAAGCTCCAAACTGTACTATTTTATACTGATATATTTACACTGATAGCCATAAAAAGTATTAAGTTCGCACAATGTTTAAAAATAAAGCAAAATAACAGCTCCATTTACATAACGACTGTACGAAAACCAGGCTATCGAGGTTATCACCCCGGACATAAAATAGCTGATAATATCTATTTCATCTTTACTTTGTCACCTCTGAATATATTATTGGAACTACTGCAGTATGGAAATCAAAATAAATGACATCGCTAAGTAAAATATAACTAGAGTCTAATTAGAACCTTTCTAATTTTCATAGTAATTTCTTAGTTTAAGTATTTTCTAAATTTTGTATTCGTAGGTATGCCAGAGAAACTTTTAATTGACTTAAATAAATACCTAGTTCCGACACTATTCTGAAGCTCTGGCTGATAGACAAGAGGGGGCAATCAATAAATAAAATCTATTTTTAAGTCTTAATGCAATATATAACTGAATTTATTAAAAAAACAATTTTGTGAATTTATTAAAAATTCTGTAAAATTTGTATAAACGTACTTTACGTAATTTGTATTGACGATTTCATATAAATGGCAGAATCAAAGTATATCTTGCTTTGCTTGATAACTTATACTTTCGCCAAAGTATAGGGGTACAGCTCTACCACTTTTTAAATAAATTGAAAAAGAAGTAAAAAAGTATAAGGATTAATGCTAATAATGTTATAAATGTGAAAGTGTTTGTAACTCAATCACGCAAAAACGGCTGATTTGGATGAATTTTGACATGCATGTAGCCTTTGACATGGAAAAGAACATACGCTACTTTTTATCCCGATTCCTTGAGAAGTTCCCGAGGGAAAATTGAAAATTGTTTACGAGCTAAGCCGGGGGCAGACACTTTTCAAACTTGGTATGCATGTCACCTATGCTATGGAAAAGGACATGTACTCTCTATACCGATCTCTCAAATAGTTCCCGTGGTAAGTAAGTGGCTTTAGACGTGGGCAGAAGCTAGAATATTATAGAGGCGAAAGTATTAATGTTTTTTTCTCAATCACGTCGCAAAGATTGAACCGATTTAGTTGAAATTTGTTAAAGATATACATTTTTGTCTGAAATAGCACATAGGCTATTTTTTATCCCGGAAAATAAGAGAATTCCCGTTGGAATAAAAAACCTTACCCCACGCTAACGTTGCGCGTATCAACTAATCAATCTGTTACCTATTTTTTAAATATTTCTTCTAATCTGAGATTGTCCGGTGAATTTTCTTAGTTTGGTTGCTTTGCTGACTTGCCCGGGGCGTATCCAAACATTTTCCCGATACAATGTTCATACATGTTTATGACAGTTCTTGGGCTACTGAGCTGCGTTGTTTAGTTGTTTGCTGATTTATTGCCATTTGAAACTGCACCGCCTTTGTATTAGCCGTTAGTTTGAGGCCAATGTATTGGAGTTAGGAAAAGATATAAGCTTTTATGATAAAAAACAAGATGACTTTTATCACTTTATTTATAACATGTTTTATTGTATATAAAGTGAGAAAAGTCCTTAGTCCTGAAGGTAAAAATTCCAATTGAGCATTGATTTTTTAAGGCATTTAAATCTAATTGCACACGAAATGTATTTGTCATGAATTCTAACACCTCATACACTGCCATATTAACGTCAAACCTTAAGGTCAATGCAGTTTCAAACCACATAGATAGTGCAATCCTCACGGTTAAACCTGTAATATAGTTCTCTATAGCTATAAAAAAGTACTTTATCCTTAACCTTTGGGCTATATTTTTATATATTTTAAAATTACAAAGTTACCTCTGAAGCAATTAGCACTATGGATTGGTTAGGTAGATATTAATTTTATGATTTAAAAATATGTCTATTTACGTATATTTTCGATTATTTAGTTTTTTTTTTTATAATCAGCCAATTAATTCTCATGACACCTAAAACTGGATGACACCTTGAAATTAACAAAAATTGCCAAATCATAATAGTTTGCGTATGTCATGTCATGAGCTCAAATAAACTTGAAGGATGTTATAGGACATAGAAGTTGCAACTTTAAGAATTTGCTCTCAACTTTTACATTCATTTAGTGAATATTATCATTTATTTTCAGAATTAATTAAAAACTTACCCATATTTCCTTTGAAAGGGGTCGTAGAAAACTGAAAGTGCTCGACAGTTGCTTCGATGTTCTTGTACGTTTGATGGGTACATCTATGGACAGGAATGGCTCACTGAAATCGATGACTTTTTCTCTTTCTGGCGTTATAGTTATAGGTGCGATGGCCATATCTGCTTCCTGGAACAAACAAAAAAATATAGTGCTGGTGGACAAACAACAGAAGCAAGAGCTCAACTCCAAATTTCACCACTACGCGTACGAGTTTATTTTTTGTATCTACTGCTTGCATTTTGTTTTCTCATTTTGTTCTATTAATTTATCAATATCTTGGCCAGAGGGTTTTTTATACTGTTCATTAAATTTTACTGTAAATACTATCGTTATCTTTCTGAAGACATTACCTTTCCAAAGAGGGAAAACTTCTCATTACAGAATGAAAAGGGCGCAAGCCCTATTCCATCACGTTTGCCAAGTCCAGATTGATAAACCAAGTAAACCTTTTGAGAACATTGTGGAAAAATCATAGGCATGCAGTTTTTCTTCAACAAGTGATCATTAAATATTTGAAACGCACACTCTTAAACTAAACTCCGAACCTAAGCTGTGAGAAGTCAGAGGTGTGTGCCGTGCTTCGAACTCGTTCCTTTTAAAAAAAGTGGAATTCCTAACGAACATTGTGGCTTTTTACCAATATTGTGTTCAAAGCAGTTCTAGAGATTATTACTTTTATAAACGTGAATGTAAGTTTGTTTGTTACGCTTTCACGCAAAAACTACTGTACCGATCTTCATGAAACTTCTTATACATGTTTTTGGAGGTATTAGAATTAATATAATATACTTTTTATTGAAAAAAAAAAATACGTAAGATAAAAAAATGTTTGTGAATAAATCTGCCCACCACCAGATCACCGAACTGGAAGATGCTGCCCATAACACAACAGCAATACACACTCAAAGCCTATATGAAGAATTAGTTGATAGGGCCCCGCAGTTGGTTACTGCTGCTGCTGACATGTCTACTGCTAATACCAACTTCTCTAATTTATTGATAGTCAAATCAGATACAGTAGTCAATCCCTGCAGCAGTAGGAAACTAAAAAAGTATATCAAAGTTAACCGATATATTAAAAAAACACAGAAACTGTTAAAAGTACATAAAAATTCTGTTAAATCTCTGAAACCAAAGAAAGAACGTTTAGAATTATTGAATGAAATTAAAATGTATAGTTCACAGTTAGAAAGTAATAGATTAAGTTATGAATCTGACACACAAATCCTAGAAGCACAAATAGCCAGATTACAGACTTCTTTACGTACACTGGCAGTAAAGTTTGATATGTATCAAAGGCAAATGATATCTGAGTACACACAGACTTCAGATGAATGGCATAAGACAGAACAACCCAGTGGTAAATTAACTTCACTATCTACCCATAGTTTTGATAGTATAGGCAGTCATCCCCAGTTTGTGTCATCAGTGTCATCACCCTCTAATGTGAGAAAGGTGTGTGTCAGGTTAAGTAACTCAAAATCACAAAACATAAATATTAATAATAATTCCTTTATTGAAGCAAATGCTCATAGTAGCAGTTCAATAAAAACAATTATGTACAGCGATGAAATTGGATGTAACATGGGCTTATATCTTAACTCTCAGTTGAATGGACCCACAGTTTTGAACTACTGTTTACCCAACTCAAATTTAAAAGCTATTGTAGCTGCAATTTGTAGAAATAGGAATATGTTTGACTGTAAAACTAATCTAATTATCATAATGGGAAATAGAGGGAATGTTAACAAACCTGAGCTGATTAAACTTATTGATTCTTTAAATACATTAAATGTAAATAGTATTGTATTATACACATTTCCTTATTTTCATAACTTGCCACACCAAGAAAATACTATTAGGTATAATTTTAATATGACTTTGTACAATTTATGTACATATAATAAGAAATTTCATGTTATAGACTTTAGCAAATGTGCTAATCCTACTTATAATTTGTACCGAGATAGATATTACCTATCACACTATTTTAAACAACAGATAGCTGTTTCGCTATCATATTTTTTTACCATAACAGCCAAGAACTTGGCTAAACCAGCTGCTTTTATTGAGCAGTGTAATAGTTTTGACATGAAAACCTTGGAAATTATTCCAAGTCATTTTAGTTTAAACTAGTTAAGGAGACAACAGAGGTTTTCTCTTGCTTAGAAAAGCAGACAACTGAGTCTCCCTCAGGCATATATGAAAAAAATTATAGTAAGGGGTCGCACAATGTACTATTAAACCAAAAATATAATAAAAAATCTAATTCTAATTATATCAACTTGGTTCACCAAAATATTCAATGTATTAGAGGAAAAGACTTAGAGATTGAATTATTTTTAAATGATTTTAACATTAGCATTTTATGTATAACTGAGCACTGGTTGAAAACCCATGAATATTTGTTTAATTTTGGTAACCACCAGGTTGGTAGTTCGTTCACCAGGGTTACAGCGATTCATGGAGGCTCTATAATTTTATTAAATAAAAATTTAAAATTTAAAAACAGAAACGATATTGTTAGCCTTTCTGTTGAACGGACAATAGAGCTAGCCTCGGTTGAACTAGAGCAATTTATAATTGTTACTGTTTATAGGCCACCCTTGTCAAACTTTGAACTTTTTGAAAAGGTAATGGATGAAGTGTTATTTAAAATATCAAAGTGTAATAAAAAGTTAATAATATGCGGAGATTTTAATGTAAACATTTTAGAAAATAACTCTTTAAGTATCAAGTTATTGAATTTATTTAAAACTTACAATCTATCAAATATGTTCATGGAGCCCACAAGAATAACTGCTACTAGCGCCACCTGTTTGGATAACATCTTTACAAATATAATTCCTATAAGCAAAAATATTATTAGTAAATTAGACTCTGATCATTGTGGTCAAATTATTCAATTTGAAAATGTGAAGAAAAATGTTTCTAAACGTAAAATAACATTTGTTCCTGTAACATCCAACCGCATAGAGAAAATGAGAATTAGCCTAGTAAATGACCTCCCATTCCTACCCTCAGGGGCGACTCCAAATGCAATGTACAGCTCCTTTTTCAATACCTTTAATAAACTATTTCATTCTATATTTACTAGTAAGTCGGTTGTGATTACTGATACATTAAATTTTAGTGAGTGGGCGACAGTTGAACTTCATAAAAATAGGCAAAAGCTGTACGAATTGTATGCTGAACGTCAATTTAACACTGGTGATAAGTTTGGGGATTATGTTAAATTGTTTTCCAAGAATTTTAAACGCGCTTGCCACTTAGAAAAGACGCGATACATCAAAAATAAAATTAAAAATAGCAGCAATGCAATCAAAACTACTTGGAACATAATTAATGAGGAGACGGGAAGAGTAACACCACGAAATATTAACTTTAAACTTAATGTAGATAATAAAGCCTTAACAACAGATTTCGAGGTGGCTACTGCTTTTGAAATCTTCTTTACCAACATTCCCGTCTCCACAACAGAATCATTAAACTCTTCACCAGATATGGCTCTCTCTCTATTAAAGGAAAATGTGCCTGAGTGTAACCATTCTTTTAAATTCACGCATGTTAGTGGCTCTGACGTTATTAAAGCCTTTAAATTATTAATTAATAAAAAAACAAATGATCTGTGGAGCATTTCCGTAAACGTTGTCAAATCATTAATTGATATTGTTGCACCCGATTTAGCCTTAATATTTAATAATTGTATAGATTGTGGTGTGTTTCCTGACTTAATGAAACTTAGTAAAATAGTTCCACTGTTTAAATCGGGTAGTACTTCTGACCCCACTAACTTTAGACCAGTATCCGTACTACCCACTTTCAGTAAAATCTTTGAAAAACTCATTTTAAATCAATTACTTTACCATTTTCATAAGTATAATTTACTTCATATTAAGCAATTTGGTTTCACACGGGGTCGCTCAACAATCGACGCAGGTGTTGAGCTAATACAAAACATATTTGAAGCCTGGGAGGAGTCACGTGATGCACTTGGTGTGTTCTGTGACTTATCTAAGGCGTTTGATTGTGCTCAACACGAAACGTTAGTTAGGAAACTACACCACTATGGAATTCAGGGTGTAGCTCTAGACTTAATGAGTAACTATCTACGCGATAGAATTCAGAAAGTCGACGTGAATGGAAAACGGTCTAATGGATCAGTTATGAAAATAGGTGTCCCACAGGGGTCTATATTAGGACCATTTCTGTTCCTTATTTACATTAATGACCTTCCTTACCTTGCCAAGGATAAACACGGGATAGTTCTGTTTGCCGATGATACATCACTGACTTTTAAAATAAATCGACGTGAACTAGCTTTTGACGACGTAAACAACTCTCTCGCTAAAGTGGTACAGTGGTTTGAAGCTAATAATTTGGTTCTTAACGGAAAAAAAACCAAGTGTTTAAAATTCACTTTACCTAATGTTAAACACGTGAAAACCACTGTACTACTTAATAATGAGGAACTGAAACTGGAGGATACGACAGTTTTTCTAGGACTAACGCTAGATTCTAAACTTCAATGGGGCCCTCATGTAAATAATTTATCGAACAGGCTTAGTTCTGCTGCCTATGCGGTAAAGAAGATACGCCATATGACCGACGTAGAAACTGCTAGACTGGTATATTTTAGTTACTTTCACAGCATTATGTCATATGGAATTTTACTTTGGGGTAATGCTGCTGATATTAGCACTATTTTCGTGCTGCAGAAGAGGGCTGTTCGTTCTATCTACAAAATGGGTCCGAGAGAGTCATTGAGAGATAAATTTAAAGATTTTAAAATAATGACAGTGTATAGTCAGTACATATTTGAAAATTTAATGTACGTCCATAAAAACATTTCTAAATTTAAGAAAAAATGTGACTGCAATAATTTAAACATTAGAAGTAAGAATAAACTTACAGTGAAATATACTAGGTTACATAAAATTCATAATTCGTTTAAAGGAAATTGCATACAATTCTACAATAAACTACCAATTGACATCTTGGAGATGTCTCTTAAAAAGTTCAAAGTTTGTATTAAACGTAAGCTTATAGAAAAGTCCTATTATAGTATAAAGGACTACGTAAACGATAAAAAAGCTTGGGTGTAAATTATTGCTCTAACCAGGTTGCTCTTCTAATAATTTAAAATGACATTGTGAGATGGCGATAACAAAAAAAAAAAAAAAAAACACCCGGCTAAGTTTGTTGTGGGCTTCTTCTTAGACCGGGACGCGTTTGGAACTCTCGTAGCTTTAGTTTTAAGTTTACGAATGTGGTTATCGCCATCATCTCACTACCGTGTAATTCTTATGTACGCATCAAAAGTGCCACCTGTGGGCCTATTTGAATAAAGATATTTTTGACTTTGACTTTGACTTTGACTTCTAAAAATCTCATATAAGACTATGTAGTAGTAAGCTGCCTCCCAAAATTACGCGGGCGAAGCCCCTTGGCACATCTAGTAGGTTATAAGTATTTAAATTTAATATAAGAAAACAAAAAGGTTTTGATTATTTTTGTTACACTAAATATATAACATAGTAACCGCATTAGTCCGCAGCTAAGCCCGCAATAATCTTTTTTTTTTCATGTCACTCTCGATAAAGGCTTCACTCAAATTCACTCCTAAAGCCGTGTTGGGTTGCAATATTATGAAAGTCCAATCACCAATGGTAAAATAATAATAATATCTAGTAATATACGTTAAACTTAAAAAATTTTAACAAAGTACTTTTATTAAATGAGTTCGAAAAGCAATCTCTTTAAATATTATATGTTTGATAGGGTATATGCTTTTATAACATAAAGAAAATACCGAATAAATGGAATTAATTAAATATTATATATGTATTATATACCGTTGCCGAACCGCGCCGCTGACACTCGATTAATGATGCTTCTTTTACACCAACCTATGAATTTAAGTCTCTTAACATTTTTTTGAAATTTATTCTGTCACTTATTAATGTTGTACAAAGAAAAAAAGTCACCCTTCACTTGAGAAAATTTATGTACGAGTAACGTAGTACGTGGACAAAGTTGTATTAAAATACTAAAGGTTACGTACCTTTAGTATTTTAATACAAAAACTGTACGTCATACTGTTAAATGGGGGAAAGTAGCCCGGATATTAAATCCTTGTTCGTAGCTAAAGCTAACGGGTGGGCTTTGCGACATGGATCTTTCATGTTATATAAATTCTAGTTTCAAATAATGAAAACGTTCAGTGAGCGAAATTACAGCTTCATAATAATTGTAGCTGTAATAAAAACGACCAACCAAACCTTGTTAGTAACCACAATCGGGTATTAGTTGGTAAGAGTGAAAATTTGTCGCCCGATAGGCGCAGTGGGCAGCTACCCTGCTTTCTGGTTCCAAGGCTGTAGGTTCCATTCAAACAGCTACAAAACGTTTGTGTGATGAACGTCTGGGTGTTCATCCGTATATTAAAAGTATTTTTGTATTCTATAAATAAAAAAATATTCATCATCTTAGTACTTTGGGCTAGATGGCGATGTGTGATTTTTTTTTTCCCCAATGAAGGAAAATCGTGTTGGAACAAGGCGAGCTGTGAAAGCTCACAATATTATGAGCTTTGCGGAGAAGTACTACAACCGTGCTTATTTCTGCCGCCAAGCACCGTGCTGTGTTTCGGTCTGAAGGGCGGATGTAATTCCAGACACATGACGCTTTGGACGGCATATTCCTTGCATGCCATCCAAAGTGTTGCTTTGTTTATGGGTGATGTTTTATCAAAAGTTGACCCATCTTCTCGGTCTGCCAATTATTAATATAAAAATTACACATCTCATTTCTGTAAATACAAATGTATAAAATCGAAATGGCTCTCTCTCTGGCGGTTTTAACGGTCTAATCTTTATTATATAATATATATATTTCTTGTGTTCTTGTGTATGTCACTGAACTCCTCCTGAACGGCTGGACTGATTTAAATGAATTTTTTGGTATGGTTTAGATTCACAAATCAGCCCGATATATGGCGCTGGGGTCCGCTAGTATAATATAAATCTCAATCTGATAGAAAATTATACAGGAATTAAGTGCTTCTTTTTATTTCCCGTCTTTAGGAAATCTACTCCTACACACTGCGAAATTAAAAAAGGTAGGTTTCATCTAACTTGCTGTTATCTCTTAGTTATAATTAAGTTAAATTATACCCTGTAGGTAAATATAATTTTCAGTTTTAATCTGACACTACTTTAATCTCAAATGCAACCACGTCCCAACGATAGAAGCGTTTTCGCTTTGATATAATTTTATTTTTAGATAATTAACTTTCCCTGTAAACCCCGTGCTAGAGTAAATTGGACTCTTTGGGGCTGAAAAATTGACACGAAAGGACATGCACGTCATTTAAAAGGATGAGTTCAAACTCGCCGGATACTAGGCGTCTCTGGTTAAAAATAGCTCAAACTTACAGACTCTTTTTTTAAGACACATTCTAAACAAGAATCTATGCGTTTATCATTTTCACAGTTTAATCAAAGTTAAGTTACATACAAAGTCCATTTATCTGTGTGAAGGGATACTCTCACACACACATGCACGTGAAAGATAAAGCATTGTTACTGTAATGTAATTTTACACGTATGCATTCCTTTAGAGTAGGAGAGCGCAGTCAACTTTACTGCAAGTTAAATCCTAAGACACAGGCATATACATCAGGCTTTTCGTTCGCTTTAATCTTATCACACCAAACGTTTGCGTAATCATTCTTAATTTTTTTTTAAACTAACTGTAATTCAATATCATTATCATTTGTGGAATATATATTGTACGTTTTCTTGGCGTGGTAAACTTTTGTAGGTTTAAGTTGGAAACCCTACTTAAGCAATGCCCTTATACTTGTATAGGTTTATGGTTTAAATATGACGAGGCCGTAGCTTTTATATTATGATGAGGCCTTTTTTCAATCAATCAATATTTTTTTAGTTTTCTGAAATATGTTACATGTAGCAAGTGTATTTATAAGTGTAAGGATTTAAATTTAACTAGCGTTATAATTTCCACTTGTTTATAATTTTTTTATTTTAATCTTATTTTTTAACAAGACAATTGGTTAACGCCGGTAGATATGCGCCGCCATAACGGCGGGAACCAATCAAATTGATTGCATCCTACCTGGACGGTTGAGAGTTTTGGCGGGAGATGGGGTTTTTCTTCTTGGCGGGTTGGATTGTTCTCTGTGGGATCAAACGCGAGGTTGTAAACATTAAGTTCATATTGTCATAGTTTATAAAGTATGATACCACTTATTAATAAGTGGTATTTGTATGGTATGCTTATTTGCATCTTTTCGTGGCCTCATCGCTATCCTACTACAGTTATAATATAAGTGTTAAGTATACTGCCAAGATTGGCGTGGCCTTCATATAATTATTTGATTAAAAGTATAACCCAAAGGAACAAATAAAAAACTAAATTGATCCGTGTTCCCAATTCCCACCATTTCACTATCTGTGCTCTGAATATGTTCGAAATCAGTGTCCGTATCTCCCTTATTTATCACTAGTCTATCAGAGTACTCATTTTGATGGATGTTTTTTTATATACGTTTTTACAATGGAAATTTTGTACCTGCAGCTCTGATTCTGTTTTCGTATTAATTTTACTGCAGTTTAATTGATATTAACGGTACCACAATATATATAACTTTGTTAACGTAACAAAAAACCCAAGTATAATTCAATGAGAACTCTCCTTGAAGAATATTTTAGTGGAAAACGCAATCCAAATAAATTTATATCCATACAATTAATTAATAGTTGAAAGAGTGCAATAAATTACTTTTAATAAATTACGATTAAAATGTAACCAACACTGAAACCACGAATTTTGTTTACGATTCGCAGCTCGATTAGGTCATGATATGGTTCTCAGTCTGACATATGTCAATTGCGCAACAAAACACAAACATTAGGAAAGATAAAACAAGTCTCCTCAAATCAGAAGAATACTATTCCAAACTTTATCAAACTTTTTTTATAAAATCACGGGCAAAAGTGTGCAATAAATACTTATATATTGACTACTATCTATACTACTATCAGAGTATAACTTCAGTTTTTTCATAAGTGTTAATCCATTTAACCACGGAGTAACCTTTTTTTGCAGTCGTAAAACTGTAAAATAGTAATAATGTGTAATATATTATCATTACTTCTATATTTATTATTTATAACGCAATATGATTTTTTTTTATTCCGACACTTAATAGCTTGCTGAGAATTGCATACATAACAGCAATTTAGGAATCCATAGTGACCTGTAGATACAGTGAGAACACATAAATATTTTCAAATCACATTTTATATTCCAAAACATTTTCAAAGAACTCTCCCTCGATATCGAACCAGGTCTGCAGGTGTCTGAGGAAATAGCGTCAGATTTATTTTCCGCGATAAAATAATGCACTTTACAGCGTCTTCGATGCATCCCGATTTCTTTCAGTGACTTTTTGTCTGAAAGCAATTTCGTTGAGAGTTTACAAACAAGGCAGTAGAAACTACTTCTTGAGGTTAGATTCGCTTTAGCCTTTAATGTAATTCCTTATTTTTAAATTTATTGCTAAAATCCCCTGACCTATAAATTCTAGGTTTATTATTAAAAAGTGATTTATAAAACCTACACTTTGCGTATGGTACTTTGATACTTCATAGCCATCTTCATCATCACCCCATCCAATTAATATCTTCAGCTGGAATGCCCTTCTAGCTTCCATTTTCCCGAGTACCTACCTACAATATGAGTACCTTCAAATTAATAGTGAATAGGCATCTACGGCGCTCCTCCTTAAGCTCATTACTTACCATCAGGTGGGATTGCAAGCTAGCGCTCGTCTATAAAAAAATCTGCTTGACATAAGTGGGGAGTTCCAAAACTTTGGTGAGGCAGGAACTTTTTGGTGAGGCCTGCAAACCCTATTGAAGTCTACCAAAGCTGCGTTTGCCGGTGTTCATAGTAATGTTCAAGAATACATAGTAATGCATCCGACATACATAGATCATCATAGATCATCTGATCTCATATCTTTAAAAATAATAAAAAAAAGTCAAGCGCATCTGCGGAGCCTTTCTTAATAACTACAATACCTCCTCTGGACATCTGATGTCACTTTATGCTTCTTTAATTAGATCTTTATTCCCGACTACAGCTGTGTAATACGGTTGCCGTTGTACCGAAGACCGAAACTGGAGGCAAAGTTTCATTCTACTTTGTGCCTTATGTATAGTATCTTGAAGTTCAAATCCAAACGCGGTAGCTAGCATATGTAGTACATACATAAATAGTTTGGAGAACGCCCAAAACAAATTAAGAGTTCCTTTTGTTCAATAGTAGCAAAAAACCTTCACTATTCTATTGTTCACAAAGTGATTGTCCGTATTACTCTTAAAGTTCTGTATTTTTTTTCTTGTTAATAGTTTTCTGCCATTAGGTTTATGTATCTTGATAGGAGAAAATAATGAAAAAGGAAAACTTAATACTGAGAATTTGATTTAGGAGCAAAGACAGAGTTGTTATCAGGATTCATGTCCGATTGAAATAGTTCAACTGTTCTGTATTATTTAGTACAGTGATTGTTAGACAGCAATATAATCAGAGTAAAGTCCATTGCACTTCACGCGTGGCTTCATTCAGTTTGCAGGCTTCAAGTTGTTTGTTTACATAAATTATACTACATTATATACAGTACAATGGACCAAATAAACTTCTTTCTTAGCCATGGGTCTTGACATGACTATTGACAATCCCTAATAGGTCCAAAAGCTACCTCTTGATTAGCTACCGACATGCTCAACAATGAGCCCATCCTCCTCATCATCATTGTCGACTCATTACCGGTCCCACTGCTGGGCAAGTGAGAAGAAATCTCTCAAAATGAGAAGAGTGTTGACCATAGTTTACCACGCTGGCCAAGAATAGATTGGTAGACTTCACACACCGTCACTCTCAGGCATACAAGTTTCCAAACGATGTTTCCCTTCACCGTTAAAGCGAGTGTTATTTGAAATTAAAAACGCACATAACTCCGACAAGTTAGAGATACGTGTTGGGGATCAAACATATTCGCCCCAAAAGTAAGGCCGAAGCTCTGACTACTTATCAAATATAAGCGCCTGTTATGTTATCTGTGATAGCGCAGTGGGTAGGAGCGCGACTTCACTTTCGGGGGGCCGATTTCGTTTCCCAGCACGCACCTCTAACTTTTCGAAGTTATGTGCGTTTTAAGTAATTAAAAATATATCTTGCTTCGACGGTGAAGGGAAACATCGTGAGGAAACTTGCATGCCTGAGAGTTCTACATAATGTTCTCAAAGGTATGTGTAGTCCACCTAACCGCAGTGGGCCAGCGTGGTGGTCTACGGCCTTAACCCCTTCTTATTGTAGGAGGAGACCCGTGCCCCGCAGTGGGCTGGTAATGGGTCGATATGATGTAGAAACGATCTAAGAATAGATATGTATAAGACATGAAGTACCCGGCAAATTTTTAAGCAGGTAACTTCTCCGAAATAGAAATGGCTGGACCCTAAGTCTAGAAGCATTGATGGATATCGTAGTCCCATATAGGTAGGCCTTGCATTTTGGGCATATGGTTAGAGTTGCAGAGAGCCGTAAAATCGTTCAACATAAAATTGTAGACAACTAAAGATTTTTAACTGAGATTTACATGGTTAATCAACATTTCTTAAATATAATTCAACGGGTACATACCACGATCATATGTTATCGTGGTTTGTTGAATTATATTTAAGAAATAAAATTGTAGACCTTAAATAATCCTTCGAGAACTATGTTTTGTACTTAGACGATACATTAGATATGTTTGCTTAGAAACTTGACAACATCGTTTCTCTAATGCCATAGTACGAAGGAACTGCTAAACGCCGTGAGTGGTGGTTATGTGGCTGACATTTAATCAACTCACGTGAAACGTTTTGTATCCACGCTTCAGATACCTAACGCTGAACCCTTACTACATATTCCGCTTTTTTCTGTCACGCGCAGCATGTGACTAGTAGACTCCGATCTAGAGTTCATCATGAGATTCCATCAGGCGTGATTGTAGTTTTTGACGAGCTCTATGGCGCAGCAGTTAGCGTTGTTTTAAGTAGGAGGTTGCGTGTTTGATCCCCGTGGCATCCTTATCTGGTGGATACTCCATCAACATGCAGGAAATGTTTTTTATCCACATTCCTGCTATCGAAATCATTACTATCATGCTATCTAAACATGCTATATATTATACTAGATGTGCCCTGCGGCTTCGCCCGCGCCATTTTGGGAGGCAGCGTACTGCTACATAGTCTACACCTATAGTTATATATGGGATTTAAAGATATTTTCACAATTTTTTTTTATCTTACGTATTTCTTCAATGAAAAGTATACTATATTATTACTAATACCTCCAAAAATATGCATAAAAAGTTTCATGATAATCGGTTCAGTAGTTTTCGCGTGAAAGCGTAACAAACAAACTTACATTCACACATATAATATTAGTAGGGATATATGTGTTTAGAGATATATATATATATATATATATATATATAGAACGTGGAATGGAATGGAATTACAAAAGACTGTTGGAGGGTGCATAAGTTTATTCTATTATAATCTTACATATGGCATATTATCACCCTGCAAAAATATTAAATCAAACATTCTAATTGTTTACTTCTGGCAACCCTATTGAAGATAAAACACCGACACTCCGCGACGCGTACCTTATAAAGTGACAGGAGTCACTTGATTTTACTTTTGCATGTTAGGGCTGTATTTGACTTCGTTCAGTATTTTCTACTGATTGATTAGCCCAAATATACACAGCATGCAAGGAACACGTCCTGCAACGTTCTGAAAATCATATTCATCATCATGAACGACGTCGATGATTGACGTCTACTTACTGCACATAGGTCTTTTGTAGGAAGATCCAAAATCCAAGCGTTACATTGGATGCCGCTGTCCACCTAATTACTGATCGACTAACGCTGCGTTTACCGGAAAATGTAAGTAGTGTTATTCCTAAAAACTGACTCCAAAAAGAACTCTCATTTTAGACTTGTTAATAATGCGTTCATTAAATTTATGAAAAAATAACAAAATAGATTCTTTATAATAGCTGGTTTCTTCAGAATTTTACAAAAGTTGCTCCTTGTTAATTAGGCCAGGTAACAGCCCTCCATAATTAACAACAAGCACTATCGCTGAGACTGTAAGAGCTTTCGAGACTCTTAATACTTATACTATTATTGTTACATCAAATATCTCCGTATAATTAACTTATAATCAGGCTTGTGGTAATACTATGCCTCGAGAGATATCTTGCTATTAGCATCTTTATTGAAAGGGACTTTGGAGACCAACGCTACTATAGCGTCGTCTAAAACGAACCACTGGCCACAATCAACCAATCACGATGGCTAGCGACATGCAATGAACATTAAAATATGCATACTTTGCATTTTTTTTTTTTTTAATTTTTACTATAAGATAGCCCTTGACATCTCGTGGCAAGTGATGATGCAGTCTAAGATGGTAGCGGATAATCGGTTTTCTAACGCTATATTTTATACAAATATGATATGTTTTATACTAACGTTCTCGGTTTGTTCCCTGAAGCAGACTGAGCTTTTTCTTGTCCATTTAGTTTAACACTATTCTTTTTTTTTCTATTATTAGTAATATATATTTCAATTTGTCATTGTTTTCATTATATTTAGTTACACGTTGGAACAATAATTTTATCATTGTTTTATATTTTTGTGTGCTCCAAAAATTTATTAATTTATTAACTTATAATATTATTCTGATCGGTTTCTTCGCAGCAACGTAACGAAAACCAAAAATGATTGGAGAGTTCTCAATGACGTTCCCAAAGATGTAAGAAGTCTTTCACACGCTTTTCGATGGCGTTATGCAGAACTCCCTGGTTTCCTCACTATGCTTTCCTTTACCGTTTAAGCAAGTATTAATCTTATTGCTCACATTAATTATGACTGTGCCTAATAAATAAATATTTAAAAATTGAATTTATGTATTATTATTAAACTTAAAATTAATTAAACTAAATTTTAAAATATATTTTAACACATTGCTTAAATTAATGAAAGGATGTAACCAAGGACTATATTAAAAATTGAGATTTCTTCTGATAGATTCTGTCGCGCTGCAAGTATTTATTTCAATTTTATATCGCAGTGATTTCAGTTTATAGCAATATTTACTGAATGTCCGACCCTCATAGAGACAGTCCAACAACAACTGACGGCCCAGTTTAATGGAAAATCACTCTAAGCCTTGATCTATATACTTTTTAAAGAAGCTTTGGGATTGCCTTTATTGATGTCGAATGGCCCTTGTACACGTCCCTTATTTTATCTATTTTTTGTACCCATCCCTTTGATCGAGTACAAAGCTTTCTATTATCACCGGTAAATATGTTACAAAGTGGATTATTTGAGTGTGCTTTAGTGAAATGAAATATGGAGGACCAAGAACAGATAACAGAAGTAAAGTGACTTTCGTTACAACAGTAGCTGTTATAACATAGATAACACGATTGCCAGATATTGTAAAAACGCGTGCGAGTGCTTGTTCAAAAAACTCATATGCTTCACTACAAACGGAACAGTGAAATATTTCGAAATGAAATAATTTTTTGTCCAAATAAACCAAATGCAAGAAACAAATTGAATGGAAGATAACTAAGAATGTAATAACTGAAGAGCAAAATTATTCATATTCTCTACAACCTTTTTTAACTCAGAGCAAAGTGAAACTTTCCTGCCTTGCCTTGCCTTACTTTATAATAGTGAACAATATACAAGGAATTTTTATGACACTGACGTAAAAAATTTGCTCTTTAAATATCTCTTAAAGTATTTCTTATGACGGTTGCTTTTTCGGAAATGATGAACCAAAAATGTTGTAATAATCTTTGAGAGTCTACATTAGTGTGAAAATTTGGTATTGTCAGAATAAAATAAATGGCTAGCTAGCTAGCTGGCTATAGTTATACTAGGCAATTATTAGCTAGCTATATTTTATAACAGAAGCGGTGATAGCCCAGTGGGTAGGACTTTGACATCACTCTCCAGGGATAGAGTTCGAATCCCAGCACGCTCTAACTCTAAGGTTTCTAAGTTATGTGCGATTTATGCAATTAATATATCACTTGCTTCAACGGTATACCCGAATTGGGTTAATAATGGGTTGAAATGATGAATATGATCATGATGACAGTAGCCTCTGATTGTTATTTGAAATTTCTACTCATTTGAAATTATTTTTTATCTCTATGGTTAGGTAAGACGAGTTAGAGCGGACATTTAAATTAAAATGAACATAGTAGTAACTGACATTTTTGGGTACTTACCTTTCGAAGGACCTCCCCAACGAGCCCGTTCCAATTGTTATGTGAGACTTCAATTCCGAAATTTCCGTCCCTTACGATTCGGATCTCATCTAAAAAGAGAATTCGGAATTAATTCAGGCGTATTCTTGAAACACTTGTTAGCAATTGAATATATAGCTACTGATGTCGTGATACTAACAAATGTAAAATACGTAGTTCGATACATGATTATACAACAAATATTACGTAAGTTTTACTTTAATAATTGACTGAATATTCTTTTCAGTACGTTTATTGACGGACATTTATTACTGGTGGTAAATAAAACGTTATGGTATTTTTTATAGATAGATTATCAGTGTATTGCGGCTCGTAGTCACGTTCCCATATCTACAGTGCTGTGTTATTACAGTGGTCCATTAAAAGTTATAAATAATTATTGTGAAGAGGTAAGCGAAATAAATTAGTATTTTGTTAAAAAAGAGTTTTCGTGTAATAATAAGATTTCACACTAAAATTTGCACAGTCACAATAGAGTTTTTCATGACTGGATTATCCGTGCAAATATTTACCACCATACCAATTTCTGCCGCGAAGCATTCTAGTCTGAAGTTCGTTGGTGTTGTTACGGGAATATGAGTCTTAACACCATCGACTTAGGTTGATGAACAAAAGGTGGCACTCTACATCTACACATTGTCGCGGCGCTGTCAATTTTGTTGTTAAGGATGTGAGAGTATTACTCTCATATCATTGAGCAACTGAGATATATGCTGGCCTAGAATGAGGCTACCGAATTCAATCCAGCTTGATCTTAGGTAAAATCTGGAACTATCAAACTGAACGAGTGATTCTTTATTTGATAGATGATGGTGATCAAAATGACAGAAAAAATGATGATACAACTCGCATGGGTTATTTTGAAATTGGAAATATGTTGTTGTTTGAGAAGTTCACAACGGACTTTACACACAATATGAGGTCTGGGTGAACAAACGCTTATGCAACTTACATTGAATCCCGATTTGCGAAGAAATTAATTCCATAAGCTCCTTGCAAAAACCGGTGTACTCTTCACGCTGACTATACTCTGAAGGTTTTAGCATCATGAATGGATCTTGAATAATTGTAGATACAATGTAGGTCCTGTTTGTGTCGATTAATACAGGTGTACGAAGCACTTCGTATTTCGGAGTTAGCAGACTCAGCCCTTTTTTATCAGTCCACGTTGCTACCTGTTGACAATAAGGGTATCATTTAGCAGAGTGGCATGAAGTGTAAGTTTTAACCCATCCCTGATGGTGAATATATATATTATGAAAAATAAGTTTAATTTGCTATACTCCGCGAACCGCAATGTACGCTACGCACGTTACGCTCCGAAACCGGAGCATTCCTTTCGGAGCGAAACGTGCGTAGAGGGTACATTGCCGAGGATCTGTTTGGTGTGGAGTATACGGATTGAAGAAATTATAAAATGCACAATACAAATTCTCCTGCCGTTCGTAGATTATAGCAAATTAAGCTTAATTTTCATAATATATTATGGATTTCCGCAACGCCTGCTTCTATCGAAATAGAAGCAGGTAGTACTTTATATATTTTAAAAATTATTCTTAATTTCCTCATCCATATAATCCTTAATACCGAGTACATATTAAAGTCTAAGAACTTTTTCACCACATCTTCCATTAAGTCCATTTCCATCATCGAAATTAGCTTTGTCGTTTTTTTTTTTTTTTTTAAATATATAGACTGCAATCACACCTGATGGTAAGTGATGATGCAGCCTAAGATGAAGCGCCTTGCCTAGAAGATGCCTATTCACTCTTGATTTGAAGGTACCCAGATTATAGGTATCAGGGAAGATGGAAGATGGGAGGGCATTCCAGGCCTTTGCGGTGCGGATCAGAAAGGAAGAAGCAAAACGCTTCGTACGTGTTGATGGTATTTCAACCACGTAACGGTGCAGATTTGTGTATATATATTTGTTTATGTAATCTTTGTAGGTACTACCTATGCTTAACTGGCCATGCTTAATTCTGCCGCTAAGCAGGATTATTGCAATGCTGGGTTCCGGTCTGAAGGGCATCGTTGCCGGTGTAATTACAGGCCCAAAAAGCCTAACATCTAAGCTTCAGACTTGTGAACACAGGGCGGCATGTTGCAGGACGTGGTCCTTGCATCTGAAGTGTTGCTCTGATTAGAGGCATTCAACCAAAAAATTATCAAACTTTCATAGGAAATTAGACAAAATTTTAACAATCAATTTTCGTTCCGTATCATATGAGAAAACGTACTGGTCATTATTTAGCATATAATAAATAATTGATCCACCGCTTCGATAAATCACAACCGTATAACTAATTTTGTACGTTAAATATAAATATACAAATATACTACGAAAATACGAACATCGCCATCTAGTCCCAATGTAAGCGTAGCTTGTGTTATGGGTACTAAGATAACTGATGAATAATTTTTATGAATAATGTACATTGTACATAAATACTCATAATATATAGATAAACACCCAGACACTGAGAAACATCCATTTTTATCACACAAATATTGTCCAGTTGTGGAAATCGAACTCACGGCCTTGGACTCAGAAAGCAGGGTCGCTGCCCACTGCGAAAATCGGCCGTCAAAAGTTAAATCGTGTGTTACGAATGCTAGTAAACTCTTCTAAATATAGAATTCAATTTTCTACAACCTCAGAATTGAAATGAGACTTCACTATTATCATATTATATAAATTCCAATGAAAATTCTTAAATTAAATTTTTTAATTTAAATTTAAATATAGAATTCAATGTTTTCATAGAGAAAATGCGCCTTCAAAACTATCATATGAATGAAGTACATTTTATACATTCCAAATCTGTTTTTTTAACTTAATTTTTGTCATCTTAACTCTAAATCATTGTGTAGTAATTAAAAAATACTTAAAACGCCGTTTTTCAAACATCCTCTTAAAATCGGAAGAAATATTAATATGAAAGGATTTGGTGTATATATTATATTATAGAAAAAATAATTTTCTTGTAAAGTCTTGTTGTCTATTAATGTATTATCTATCACACCCAGCCAGCTTTATATAATATATATTATATATATATATATATACGATGAACGTAATCATATTACACTGCCCCCCCCCCCCCCCCCCCCCCCTCCGGGCTACCGGAGTGCGAACACGTACACAATTAATCAACAATAAATCTTAAACTGCCGAATAAGTTAATATTTTCGCATAAATCCTTTGTATATTTATAAGTTATAAGTTAGTTAATATAGTTATATGATAATAAGCAGAAATAGTGCAATATTTTAAAGGCTGTGAAGTGTAAATTGCAAAAAATTTGCTCAGTCATAACGGTTTGCAGTGCAAAGTTTTAAAAATCCATCGGTGATTCAGTGAATGCATCAAACTTGACCTTTGGACTTATAATTACTCTGCCGGTATCGTGCCGGTGACTATCATACAGACAGTAACTAATTTTCGCCCCGGATAGCCGTATATCATTGGAACATTGGTATGAACGCCAGATCTATGAGTACGGTGTCGGCACGGCACTGGTTTCGAATCCTGTGGTCAAATATATTTTTTTATTTTTTTTTGTTTTTATTTTATGACTTTTAAACATGCCCTTCAACCGCACCCCACCATCAACCTCGGGCTTGTCACCCTCTAAGCATAACTCTACGTTAAGAGATTTAATTGAGGATGATAAAGAATACCCTGTGACAGAAACCCCAAAAGTCAAACAGGGGTTTAGAAACAAGCGGCGTCGATCAGATGAAGTAGGCGATCGGCTAGCTTCCTTTATGGTGGAGATCAAGGATATCCTAGAAAGTTTAAAGAACGAGCAAAAAACCTAGTTTGACAAACTTGAAAAAAATTTTTTAGCCGTGGACGATATGAAAAAACAAAATGGTGAAATACAGAATTCCGTGGATTTTCTATCACAAAAATGTGACTGTATTGTCACTCAAATAGGAAAATTGGAATCTGAGAAACAGTCCAATCTGCAATACCTTCAGCTTCTAGAGGATAGGCTGGACAACTACGAAAGACTCTCTAGAGCAACCTGCATTGAAATCAGGAATATTCCGACTGTCAAATCGGAAACAAAAGACAGTCTTCTTAACACCATCATAGCGACTGGTAAAATCCTAAATATGTCCATCCAGCCAAATGAAATCAAGGATGTATTCCGCTTTAACTCACGTGACCCGGCACATAAGACTGTGCTTGTAGATTTTAACAGCGTACTTACAAAAGAGAGAGTCATTCGTATGTACAGAAAAACAAGTAAAGAAAATAATCGCCCTACTACAGAAAAACTAAGACTGACTGGATTTTTATTTCTGAAAGCTTATCATCCAAGGCAAAAAGGCTGTTCTTCCTTACCAAGGACTTTGCTAACTCAAATCAGTACAGTTACTGTTGGACATCAAGCGGTAAAATATATTTACGAAGAAAAGAAGGAGCTCCGGTTATTCTCATTAGGAATGAATCTGATCTGGAAAATCTTAAATCACAAAAATGACTAGATGTTATTCTTAATGTTTTCAGTATTTTTTCGTTATTAATTCTTTCTTCTTTTATTATCCTGTCATGTTTTACTACTGTTTCATATACTCACGTTTTTCGTTATTATGTCTGGGTTTCTTATTATTACATTACATATCACTCTCACACACAAATACACAAAAACAACTTCTTCTACTCATATATACCCGTCGTTCAGTCATGTAATACAGTCTCAATCATCTTACATAGTAATATCCTCGTTTTTTTGTTTTGTGAGATCATACCGTGTCATTTACTTTATATATTTTTGAAACTGTCACGGTTGGTCTTTTCGACGGGTCGAAATGTTGTTAAAGCTAAGGTTAAAAATAAAGTTTATTGAAATGGATGACTCAAAAATCAATAATGATATAGAAGATATATCAGTGTCAGATTCTTTTGTTTTTATTCCTGAAACTTGCGAGCAATATTTAAGGGGGATTAAGGGGTTAAAAGTTTTCCACGCAAATATTCGAAGCATTAACTGTAATTTTAACAACCTCTTAATTTTACTTAAACGCCTAAACGATACAATTGATGTCATAATTTTATCTGAATGCTGGCTAAGCAAGCTGTCAAATGTACCTATATTAATTGGTTATCACTCTTTTAAATCTAAGCACGCTAATCAAAACGATGGAGTTGTTGCGTACGTACGTGACTCTCTGATATGCTCTGTCGTAGAACCTGATTTCAGTGAAGGTAATTGTTTATTGCTGAAATTTTCGCATCATCTTGCAATTGTTGCTCTTTATCGCTCGCCCTCTTATATTAACCTTACTCCTTTCATAATAAGCCTTGATTCAGTATTAAATTCAATATCCAATATGAAAACTAAAGCTATTATTGGTGATATCAACATAAACATTTTGACATCTAATGATAAACAGACCGACGAATATCTTAACCTTGTTGCTAGTCATGGTTTGTTGCCTGCTCACATTTTCCCTACTAGGAACAACAGTTGCCTCGACCATGTAATACGTTAAGAAGTAACAATAAAGTCACCACTATTGTTTTAGATACTCTTTTCACAGATCATTCTCCAGTAATCTTGTGCTGCAATCTTAAAAATAAAGGTCTTACGAAAGCAGCTCGAACTATCACGCGAATAGATGAACCTGCTGAAATAAGAACACTTAAAAAAACTAATTTTTCTGCTATATTAAATACATTAGACCCTGAAACTGCCACTGAGAAACTGGTAAGAACTTTATAATAATTGGTGGTTGAAGCTAATAAACGTGTGGTTACTGTTCCTAGTAGAAAAAGAATTATACGGCCGTGGATTACTCCAGGTTTACTTCGTTGCATTCGTAACCGTGACAAACTATATCGAAAACTAAAAAATGATCCAAGCAATTCCGTTAAAAAGACAACTTACATATAAAAATTTTTGCAATAATTTATTAAAAAAAATTAAAACTGATTACGAACGCACAGAAGTTCATAAAGCTAGAAATAACTCAAAAAAAACATGGGATCTTATCAAACGCTTTGCAAACATAAAGAATAAAAAATTAAAAGACTTCAATGATCTGATGACTGTTTCGAGTGACCCAGTGTCTTCAGCTAATGAGGTTAGTAACTTTTTTGTTAATATAGGTAGTAACTTAGCCTCTAAAATTGGTAATCATATCTGCCATAAGTGTTCTCATGACAGTCACTCAATCGTTCCTAATTCAATGTTCCTAAATAGTGTTGACAGTAACGAGGTCGAGTCGCTCATCCTTGGACTTAAAAATAACTGTGCTGTGGGCTGGGATGGTATATCGACATCTATCTTAAAATCAGCTAGACACGTACTCTTACCTATTATAACGCACGTTTGTAATCTTTGTTTTTCAACTGGCGTATTTCCCAAAGTATTCAAGAGAGCCATCGTGCATTCCATTTATAAGACGGGTCCCAGAGACTGTGTCGATAATTATAGACCAATTTCTGTGCTAAGTGCTCTTTCTAAAATTCTAGAAAAACTTTTGAATCGGAGACTCGTATCATTTTTAAATGAAAACCAACTACTTTCTGATCATCAGTTTGGTTTTAGATCAAATAAATCGACCGAGGATGCAGTTACGAGTTTAATAGATACCACAGTACAGAACATAGACCAAAAGAAAAAGACTATTGGCATCTTTTTAGACCTCTCTAAAGCCTTCGACACAGTCTGTATTCCGAAACATTTAAATAAATTAGAAATGTTAGGTGTGCGTGGATTGCCCTTAACTCTATTTAAAAGTTACCTTACTGAGAGAACACAAAGTGTTTCCGTAAACGATGTAACCAGCCATGATAAGAATCTTAATTTTGGGGTGCCACAAGGAAGCGTACTTGGGCCCACTCTTTTTTTGGTATACATTAATGAGCTCTGTCAGTTCACCCTACCAAATTGCAAGATAATAAGTTATGCTGATGACACGGCTCTTCTTGTTCATGGCTTAACATGGTAGGAAGCACGTGGTAATGCTGAATTAGCTTTGGCTAATGTTATAAACTGGCTGTCTTGCAACTTACTAACAGTCAATGTTTCAAAGACAAAATTTGTAACATTTGGATCAAGGCGTTCCTTGCCACCTGCTTCATTCTCAATTTGTGCTCATCGATGTTCTGTCCCACTTGATAAAAGTTGTGACTGTAGCCGGATTGCGCGTACGCAAAGCATCAAATACCTTGGTGTGGTTATTGATGAGTGTCTCACATGGAATGATCACATTGAATCTGTTATCTCCAGAGTTAGAAAGTGTATATTTTCAGAAATCTCAGAAATACAGCCAAAATAGAAACTTTAAAATCTATATACTTTGCTTTCGTGCAATCTGTTCTTGGTTACTGCATAACAGTTTGGGGAGGTACCGGCAAAACTATAATGCTTCGGTTGGAAAGGGCCCAAAGGTCTGTATTGAAAGTGATGATGCTGAAACCGATACGTTTTCCCACCACTGAATTATATAAGCAGGGCAGGGTTCTTTCGGTACGCAAACTATACGTGCTGTTAATTACTCTTCGTAAGCACGGCAATACTACCTATGATTCAGAGTTTGTTAAAAATAAGCGTAGGTTTGATAAGATTTGTCAAGTTGAACCACGCAGAACCGCTTTAGCTGGTCGCCACTCTTACTTCATAAGTTCAATGCTTTATAACAAAATTAATAAAAAAATATCCATTTACTCATTAACATCACGAAAATGTAAAATTGAATTAACGAATTGGCTTCTTAACCTAACTTATGATGAGACTGAAAACCTTATTCAATAATACATACAATCACACCCTCACCCTCACCCACACTCACATACACATACACATAAACACACGCGCACGCACACACTCATATTTATTTTTTTAAGTACAATTAATTATATTTAAAAAAAAAAAATCTTATGGATGTATTTATGTAAATGTAGAAAAAAAAAAAGTTTATCAATGCTTTCAATTGAATTTAATTCAAAAAGTTTTTCGGTTTTTATTTTTATTAATCTCACTAGATTTAATTTAAGTGTATGGTTCTCGCTCCAGAGACGGGCGATAATAACTGCGACTCAGTCTTGCACTATAGCAGTATTATCGAATTTGGGTTTCATGATACACATTACCTTATGTTTGCCTTATTTTGTACTATTTTTAATTTGCTTTGTAACTGTTAATTGAAATAAACTTATTACTATTACTATTTCTGTTAGAACCACTGGTGCAGGCTAATTTAATTTCACCATTAGATGTGGACAAGCCCACATTCCAGTTCTGCCTAATGTAATATGGTAACCACAGAATTAAGAATATACAGAATCCTCAGTCGGCCATTGTTGCATGCAGTGCACTGTGTCCAAAAACAGAGAAGAAGCCCGGAGCACGTCTCACTTAACACGCTGAATGTAGCTAGCTCACAAACTATTCCCATTTTAGAACATTAGAGATAAAATAATTACTGTCAACTGCTAATTGAATGGAGTGACTAATCAAGCCTGTTCGAGAAACACTACTTAAATGGAGTGGTTTTTGATGCTTCCATATTTGCCGTGTACACGGTTTCTGTGTATTCTTAATTCTGTAGAGAAGACAATCTTGTAGCGCAAACTTATTCGAAATCCCTACTTTCGAGGTAATTGAGCCGAGAAAATTATGTAGGAAACTACAAGTAGTTCTGATAGATTGATATATGGTTCTTTTCTTTGTTTTTGTATAGTAATTAGGTGAAACGGAGCCATGATTTGACTTAATTTGCCTGAAGAAATTAGTAGGTAATTAATTATTGTGTTATCTGTTCTTCTTTTCGTTTCTATATTGTGAAGTTTTACCTGAACAAACATTTCTAGCAGCTGTTATGGTAACGGCGGGGCGAGGGGTGTTAAGTATCTCCGGTAGAGCTGAAAGGGGATGGTGAACTATGGGTCTCATAAGAACGCTCTGAGTCATTTTGCGAGTGATTGAAAGAACTATGCTCTTAGGTGATCAAATTATGAATGAGAGGATCCGCGGAAGAATCAGAATTACTAACGTAGCTGAACGAGTTTGAAGCTAAAGTGGCAATGGGCGGGACACTTGCACTAGTTAATGAACTCGCACGAGTTAATGAGGCATTTGCAGACCCCTGTCGAGGTAGACAGATGATATTGATGTCATTTGTCTACCTCGTCCACGAGTCCATTATCCTCAAGATGACGCTGGACAGAAGCAGCGAACGGCGTAATATTTGAAAGTCCTTACAAAGACCTATAAAATAAAGTTGATGACATTGACATTAACATTTTTTTTAATGTCCAACCTGTTAGGGAGTATGGTAGTCATAACCCTAATCGGTTTCTACGCAACATCGCGCCGGAACACTAAATCGCTAAGCGCCACACGTCTTTGTCGGTAGGGTGGTAACTACCCACGGATAAAGCCTCCCACCAGACCCGACTATTAGAAATTAGGACATTATAAATTCCCACGTTGCACCTACCAGGAATCAAACCCGGGACCTCCTTCTTAAATTCAAAGCGCTCACCGATGCGCCAGGGAGGTCGTCGAAACATCACAGTAGCAGGCCAAAAAGTTGAGAGAGTGCGCAAATCAGAACACAGCTGTTGTGATCACCCTTCTTTGCCCGGGGTGTTGTACGAAGCGACGAAAGGAATATAACGGAAACCGGCAGCAGCGGTTCCGCGCTACTACCTTGTAGTGCAAGCATCGACCCGATTGCCCAGCGTAGTGATTATGGGCAAAACCTCCCCTTAAATCTCCCCCCTTTAGTCGAGCAAGACTGCCATAGGCTATTCATGATGATAAAAGAAATATCGCTTACCGTCACCATAGCACTCTGGACTGTCATCTCTACAACTTGCAGTGTAAAGTTGCACCTGTGTCCTTCATCGTTAAAGGAGATGTTTCCAGTCAGCCCAACGATGTCAGTCTGAAACAAAATTTACGCTTTAAACCCCTCGTAGATTGACACATAAGTATGTACCTACCTACTTGACATGACAATAGATTTAATTTAATTTAGTAGCAGTGGCGTGCACAGGTTTTTGCCCAGGGTATGCATAAAGTGGGAAGCTGCAATAAAATGGGAAAATTCTTCGCATTTGTGAGTTATACAAAAAAATTAGGATAGGCAGTGCTTTTGTGCAATCGATGAAGATTTCCTTACGAACGAAAGGGGGCTCATCCAGAATTATAACCCTTATTTTTAGGACGATAAGAAATATCATATGTTAATAATGTCATCTTAAAATAATAATGGCTCAGGAGATAGTAGCGACTCCAGAGACATATATCCAAATATTTGCAGCTTTTGAAGGTGGCTTTCACCATAAAGTTATAATATTGCTAAAATGTATGTTACTATGAATCAATCACAATTCTTGATTTGATGTTTACTTGAAATAAAGAATCTTATATACTAATAAACTGTTACCCGTTTGACTTACAAAGCGGTCTTGGAGGGGCGTATTACACCAAAAATTCTAAGTGTTTGATTTAGCGCTGGCAGAACATAAAATAAAGGTGGCCGGAACAGATGTCCTAAGAAATGTTACCAAGTTTCAAACTACGGATCGGAAATCACTTTTTATCGAGACGCAATGAGTTGGCCCTTTCTGTAACTTATGTGAATGGCTACAGGGGGCCGTAAATATTTTTTATACCCTCTCGACCTTTACATCACGAGCTCTTTATTATTATAGTTACATGAGTGCGAATTATACTTGGAAATAGCTCTGATAATATATACTACAATAATGAGAGCGGAATGAAATGGGTTTTCAGATTAGTTTGTATTTGGGAAGTCGTGATAGCCCGGTGGCACTTCGACTTCACTTTCGTGGGGTCGAGTTCGAATCCCAGCACGCACCTCTGACTTTTGTAAGTAATGTGCGTTTCTAGAAATAAAAATATCACTTGCTTCAATGGCGAAGGAAAACGTCGTGAGGAAACCTGCATGTTTAGGAGTCCTCCATAATGTTCTCAAGAATGTGTGGAGTCCCAAAATCCGCGCTGGGCCAGGGTGGACTACGGCATTAATACCTTCTCATTGTCAGAGGAAATCTGTGCTCTGTAGTGAAACGGTAATGGGTGGATATGATGTTGAAGATGAGATAATAGGATGAAATGAATAAAATGAATAGAAAAAAATGATAAAATTCGAGATTGACATAAAGATGACTAGAGGCACCTCTATGTTTTGGTTTTTAATATTTTCTTAATTATTTATTTAAAGCAACGCACCCCGTGAAGACATAACAGTTGCCCAATTCGTCTCCCCGGGGCTATTAAAAGAATGTATGAACGAGTAATAATTACAACAAATTAAATTAAATTAAAACATTAATTCTTAATGTCATATAGCTTATATGACATTAAGAATTTCAAAAATAAATAAAACATTAATAACAATAATATTAACAATGGCCAAAAATTCAAATTAAAAATAATAATAAAAACAAAACATATAATTAATATCTTAGATTACCTACTCTCTAATAACATTTTAATTTGCTTTTGGAGCTGAAGCGGCGGGGTGTGAAATATGTCCAGTTCCGAATTACTATTAGTTAGATCATTGAGCAAGCGTAGCGCACGAGTCAGTGGGGCGTGCGTGGTCAATTTAGTTCTGCAGCATGGTAAAGTAAATAAATGACGACGACGCGCACTGGCATAGCCAACATTTAAGGAGGACAGATCATAAGACAATCAGTCCTGCCAACAAGTACCCTCAGAGGGCCGTTGGAACTAGCCATAACCCTGCGCACCAAGGATGTACACCGTTTTCGCATGATCGTGTAGAAACAATCTATATGCGCTTCGGGAAACATCCCTGACGCGCTGCAAGACCGAGGCAATCCCATCAGCATCCTGAACGCATTATTGTACTGTACGCGGAGGGCACTGTACTGTTTATGCGTGTAATTAATCCACAGACTGCTCGTGTAAAATGATGTACAGTATGCTCTGAAAAGAGTGACTTTAACAGGAACTGTACAACGAGCAAACCTGCGCGCGATCATATTGGCCCTCACAGACAATGCCCTGCGCTCTCTCTCTATATCTGCATCATCTTTGAGGTCAAAGGATATCACCATGCCCCAGGTATTTAAACTGTGTCACATATATATAAAATATTGTACTTTCAGATAATTGACTCTGTCTTGAAATTGAACGAAGGGCCTCGTGATGCAAAGTCGTTGTAGCTGTCCCAAATAAAGATTTACATAAATATACATACAATCGGGTTGAACGTAGAAACTCCTCATTTTATGAAGTTAGTTTTAATACTGTGCAAGACAAGAATGTTTCAAGTCACAGCGTTTCCCGCAGTTAAGTTACACACTTGTTATGGGAAAACTTTTCTAATAAATAGATCAGTAAATTTTAGTAAAATTGGGCCCAGCTTATTAATGCTACTTTCGCTAACCAATAAGTTTTGAGCTAATTAGAAAATGCCAGTTATATTTAAATTAAAAATATTTTTAATCTCGATTATGTAAAAAAATCATCTAATAGCCTAGTATAATATGGTTCTAAACTCTCCCAAAAGGAACTAGGTTAGGTTAATCAGGTGATCATTAGGTGAGACTGCAGTATAAGGCTAACTTGTAGTGGAATATAAAAAATAAATAAAAATCAGTCAACCTATTTAGGATCAGAAGGACTACGGCAGATTTAAATTTCGTGTATAAACATTATGTTCTAACTTACCTTTTTGATCAGTCTGGATATTTTATCGCCGTGCTCGAATGGTACCACCCAACTTTTACCAGGATTACAATCGATGACTTTAGTTGAGTTCGCCAGGGCGGCCGTGCGGCGCAGAGCACTCCGAAAAGCGTCGGGTTTCTTTTTCCAGAGTCTTCCCAGGGCGTCCATTAAAACTTGCACCCCATCGTACATTAGCGCCGTTTGAGCCTGTTACAGGAGAATATTTAGTTATCTAATAATAACGCTTAAATACTAACGAGTTATTATGGCACTAGTTCGATACCATTATAAATGCGAATACCTATAAGAAAAAAAAGAAACAATATATTAAAAAAAACACATCAATCTTGCTAAAGGAGGAAATCTGCTTATAGCTACTTCAGCTGATCGCATGATGGATTAAAAAACAAAAAAAAAAAAATCTTGCTAAAGGTATAGATAAAAGAATTCAGCTTCCGTATGTTATAACACACGGAAGCTGATTTTTTTATCTTTATACACAAAACTCACAAAACATTACAAAGATTGATTTGGATTTTCACAAAACATTACATTTTGAATTTCAGGGCCTACATCGAATCGTTTCCCAAAACAAACAAATAACTTCTCTTATAGTCTTAGAAACATTAAATTATTAAGCTTTTAATGATATAACAGAGTGGTACCCTATAGACGGTAAGGAAAGAAGTAGAAAACTATTCCAAAGGTGTAAAGACCACCTAAGCGACAGCAAGAGTACTGTGGATAAGGAAAACCTGAAAATATTATGAAAATTAAGCTTAATTTTCATAATATATCAATTTTCATATATTATTTTAATTTTCATAATATATCATAATATGTCAATTTTCATATATTATGAAAATTAAGCTTAATTTTTATAATATATCATCGATTACCGCAAAATAACGCCTGCATCTATCCAATAATAAAACCCATGATTGCGGAGTATGGAACAACTTGGTAAAGCTTACGCTATAAAGCAAGACAATCAAGAGAAACCGGATCCGTAAATAAACAGTAAGATAAGATTCTTAAAAGGGCTATAAATAAATAAATAAAAATGAATGAACATTGATTTTATCATATTTTGTTTCAATATAATTTCATAATATTTATAAACTACTCTGAGAACTAAGTATTGTGTGTTGTGTGGTTCTCTTTGGACACCAAGTTTAATAAAACCACGTTTAGCTAGACGTCAAGTGATGAAGTCCTCAACGCAGTTTGCGTCGAAATCCGGCGTTAATACTCATCGGTACCAGATGTCATAATTTGTATAAGTTTTTAAAAAGTCGATTTGAAAGACTCGTAAACATATGAAACCTTTTTCATAGTCAATTACCACAAAACAAAAGATATTACCTTACCATAACTAGATGATGATTACGTATACTAGTAAATAATATGGTACGATATTTTTTTTATATATTTTAAATTTTTACATCAAAAGATTTAACTACAGTTATGTAATCCGAATTCCATCCATTACCGTCGTTGAGGGGAAGGAACGTTGAAAACAGCCATTATCGGTCCTACAACCAAGTATATTGAACCCGAAAAGTTTTTTATTACAGCGATAATAACTGAAGCAATTCCCAGAATACATTATACATTTCGAACATTAGCGATTTCTTCAAAACAATAATCTATCAAGAAAAACTCGAAATGGTAAACTCAAGTTTAAGCTATAATAAAGTTACTCGTAACGTATACGAACTTATACATAAATTAAATCTGTATAACTTTGTATATATTATATTCTCTAGACGAATTAAGACCTCAGATATCATGGCATTTACGAACATATGATTTGTTACTGTAAAGTGCCTCGTAGATCTAGTAGCTAGCATGTTCAAATAGCACGGAAAGTTTCAATATTTAACTTCCTATAGTTATTATGTATTCTAAAATGCATATTTAAATGACAGGAATTTCCACAGTTTCAGATTATGCTCGATAACCTTTCCTCATCGATACATAATCTTTGCTGCTGTAATTAAAAATATATTAAAATTAAGTTTTTTTAAGCGGAGATTCTGGGTTGGGAGATCTTTCAAAATTTGTTCTGATCTAATCTGGTAAACGGCACGGCCGTGGCCAGTTTACCGTCCCAGCACGGTGTCGCGCAGAAACTGTTTAGTGTTATGGCCGTGACAAGTTAGATCATAACCATATTACTCTGCATCATCACTTACAACTAGGTGAGATTGCAGTTCAGCTAACTAGTAGTAGAATAATCCTACTATCCTACTAATATTACAAATGAGAAAGTGTGAAATTTTAACTCAATCACGCAAAAACGGCTATAATTATTTAGATGAATTTTGGCATGCATGTAGCCTTTGACATGAAAAAGAACATGGGCTAGCTTTTATCCCGATTCCTTAAGCAGTTCGCGAGAGAAAATTGAAAATTGTTTACGAGCTAAGCTACGGGAAGAGAGCTTTGGAATTTGGTATGCATGTCACTTATGATATGGAAAAGGACATGTACGTTCTATTTCGATCTCTCAAATAGTTCCCGTGGTAAGATTAAAAATTGTTAGCGAACGAAGCTTACAATTTTTAACAAGACAATATATAAAACCTTTAATCTGATATTGCACTCCATATCTCATTGTTTTAGTTTTAGTATAGTTATGGTAGAGGGATAGATGAACAGACAAAGAGCAATTTAAGCGGAGTCAACACAGTAATTAGTTAAACGTACTGCTAAACTACGTTTTAATTTCGTTTGCTCGGCTCCTAAATTGGTCTATCAAACGCAAAAAGTACTTTTAAAATTGAACTGGTAACTGAGTTTAGCGCGTTCGAAAATTAAACTTTGAAATTTTGATAAATCCTGTAACACGTGGGTATTCTACAATTTTTATCGGTTATAATTTAAAAATGGTTTATGGTAAAACTTATAAAAAAGGCATTGCAAATCATTTATCAAATCCGACCTTTTTTAAAGATACGCACGTTGAAACCAAAATGCTTCAGCTGTATAACTAATATAAAATAGATAATCTATTCTAATATTATGAATGTAAAAGTGTCTATTTGTTTGTTTGTAACCTATTTTCGATTCCACGTAAGCACCAATCTTAATGAAATGTGACACGAAGATACCTCACATCCCGGAAACGGACATAGGATACTTTTTATCCGGGGTAAATAAAAGGTTTCAACGAAATTCATAATAACATTTGTTTGGCTCAACCGCTGAACCAATACTTTTGGTAATTAATAAATCCGATAAATTTCAAAAAGAATTTTTCAATACTGGTTGGACTACATATTAGGCTATACGCGGGCGTAGCAACGGGCACAACTTGTATAAAATAATCTTTATTAACAAGGTGTTAGCGGACACTACTAGACACTGGTTTCCTCCACTGATAGAGAAGGGTTTACGCCGTAGTCCACCACGCTGGTCAAGTGCGGATTGGTGGACTTCACATTCCTTTCACGCCTCAGGATTTTTTCCCACACCGTTTAATTGTTCAAAATGCATATAACTTAGAAATGTAAGAGATAAGTGCCGGGGTTAGAACAAGGCCCTCCATAAGTGAAGCCGACATTTTAACCACTGGGCTATCACCGCTTCGCTATCAAATAATATGTAGCTTAATGTAACATTCGTAGACAAATAACAATTTTGATAATACGTGACTATGCTTGGCGAAATATGTGACATTCATTTCTTTATGTTCGTGTGAGTTAGTATCGTCTAAGAAAATGCGTTACAACCCTCTACTTCGGAATTTCCTTGAGGAGGCATATTTACCACCTCGGGCCAAGACTTTATGTTATACACCGGGTTTGTCGTAAAATTTCGTTGATACTCTGCAATAAAAGAGATAAATAATACGCAGCGGGCGTAACGCGATGCCTATTTTAGGGGATCGTGACAGAATTCCTGAACACTTGCAGGCTTTTAAACTTATGTCCGTTAAAATTGTGTTTTAGAAGTTATCCATGTGGTTATTATATTTATTTTTAAAACAACACAGATCTCTTTTTCATCTCCCGATTCCACGCACAGCATTACAAAAGTTTTCATAAGTATTTAATGTTAAAGCATTTTCTATAATCAAACCAAATCAACTCAATAACATGATATCTTAATTATTAATTATCAATTAAAAATAATAGTGTGACATTAAATCGTACTTCTATAAATGTTTTTAGTTGACAAATTCAAATATTTAGATTTTTTTAGTTCTAAGTTGACATCCTTATCTCTTTCCTATCCCTACTAATATTATAAATGTCAATGTAAGTTTGTTTGTTGCGCTTTCACGCAAAAACTACTTAACCGATCCTCATGAAACTTTGTACACACAATTTTGGAAGTGTTAGAAGTAATATAGGATACTTTTTATCCCAACATTAAGCTCGGTTCCTTTGGGAGAGGGGATAAATGTGTTTGACGATTTTACACCATAACTCCGACAAATTATAACCGATTTAAATATTTATTTTTGTACTATAGAGGTTATAATATGTATTTAATTTTGCCCAAACTTTTTGTAGATCTGATGAATGTGGTTGGAGAGAGAGGACAGAACTCCTCAGCGGACAGCAGCAAACCCCTCATTTAAGGCTTAGCGATACTGAATACTATTTTTTTTTAGAACTACAACTAAATTGAATGCTACATCAAAAAACAAAATCAAACGCAGACAAAGTCGCTGGCAACAGCTAGTATATTATATTTTATAGCGGTGAGTGAAAAGTACAAGTGTCAAATTTTTATTAAAATCTGCGCGTACAGACACATTGGTTCCTTTTTTTGAATTTTACTATCAAAATGTTATCTAACCACCTGCCCTGAGAACGTGTAGGTATATCTTGCCCTAGTAAGTTTTTCTATGCGATGAAAACTTTGTGCATTTTAAATACGGAACCTTAAGACAGAGGATATATAGGTACCTATCTTCTTTTAGGCATAGACATTTGTGTATTGTGGATTACATTTGTGTTTATAATAAAAATATTACGAGTTTTTTGTGTAACCTTGTATTACACAAAAAATCATTATTTTTAAGGCAGAATAACAAGCAGTGAATAAAAATCAAGTTATAAGTCGTCAGACTAAATTCTTTCGTACTATCATGAGTTTTTCTTTTAATATTAGCGAGAAACGGAGCGAAACCTGTTATGTTAAGTGATTATAGCCGCCTATGAAAATCTATAACACAAAAATGGCGATCGATGCGTTGCAATTTAAGGAATTTGGTTTATATCAATATTGTATAGCATGTTTATGTACAAAATTTTAGTTTTAAACACTCCGTTTTCAACTTGAGATTTTTTCACGATACGCGAGAGCGTGGCAAATAAAATCTGGTACATCAATATTTTATATATTACGTGTATTTATTAAAGATATTTCTCCCTTTGTGATAAAGATAGCTTCGTGAGTACACATAGATGCCTGAGATTCTCAAAGGCGTGTGGAGTCCACCAATTCGCATTGGGCTAGCGTGGTAGACTACGATCTGCCTACTTGGGAGGTCCTACGTCCGATTGTCCGCCAATGGCAATTTATAATTTCAGAATTTTCTATTGTTTAGTCTTGTGGGAGGCTTCGGCCATGGCTATTACATCGTATCGAATAATCACTTGTAATTCTAGCGGAGCAGTTAAGAGTTAAGCCTTAATGAAAAAGAAAACTTAACTTATCAAGTTCCTGTCATGTTCAACCTTTTTAGGTGCATATTGTTTTTCTTAAAGTGGCAAATATAAAAAAAAACTCTTCGAGATTCTGCCAGTGACATCATCTGTTAAGTACGTCATCTGTTATTTTAAAGGAATGTGCAGTAGGTACCCAGACAAACAAGCAAAGCGTAAGGGTGCGAATAATGTGTATACTTTTCGACGACCTCCCTGGCGCTGTGAATTTAAGTAGGAGGTCCCGGGTTGATTCCCGTCAGGGGAATTATTAATAGGGGGATAATTTCCAAATTTTCTTTTTCTTTTTTAATTTCGTCTGGTGGGAGGCTTTGGCCGTGGCTAGTTGCCAACCTACCTACAAAGAAGTGCCGCTAAAGTATTTAGTTTTCCAGTGCGAATTCGCGGAGGGGTATGACTACCATTCTACCTAACAGGTTAGCCCGCTACCAACTTAGACAGCATCATAACTTACCGCCAGATGAGATTGCAGTCAAGAACTTGAGGTGGAATTAAAAAAAAACTATGTTATAACATAACTCCGGAGAGTTAAAGCTGCATGCTACCGTGATTTTTTCAAGTTTATTAAAGACTAAACAATATGAAGCCAAAAATATTGATATATTTATAAGCGCTCTTGATTTAAGGATTCAGATCTAACGACTAAACTAAAGAGGTTATGATGTTTCCTCGTTCTTGAGATCATTTCCATAATCCCGTACAGTAGCTTCATATTTGAGACTGCTTAAACATGTAAAATACATGTGAATAATATGATATTCGCATCACGCGCCTGGCTCAGTATATTTATAAATCTCCTTTATAGCGTGTGTATCAACAAAATTTTACGACAATCCGTGGGATATAACATAAAGTTTGACCCAAGAACAGACTAAACATAAACTGTAGATGCTCCGTCATTAAATGAAACAGGTAAAATGCCCGCTGCGGAATATTATTAAGGGAAAATGATTAAAACTCAAGTCAGTCAGCAGTTTTCGAAGAGTTTTATTGGAAGTTTTCGAAGCTAAAGATATTGAGTTACTTTATACAGACAACCAGCGCTCTTACTTCAAATTAATCTGAATCACCATTAAATACCTGTCTTTTATTTTAATGTATTTTTACTCTTACTTAAAATAATTGATATTAAAAATCGGTATATTCCTTGTATTTCGACGGCCGACTGGCGCAGTGGGCAGCGACCCTGCTTTCTGAATAAAATCGCTAAAATCATGGGCCTCACAAATTTCATGTAGGTATATACAATAAATATAAAGCATACCTGGAAATAAGATTCTTTAAGCATTTGTTCAAATAGGTATGTGTACATGCATTTATGTAGAGAAGTTCCTAACTTAGTCGCTAACATATAGGCCGCACAAATTTCGTGTATGTATATATAATATAATTTTTTTTTTTTTATTTATAAAAAAGTACTTTTTGTTACTTAAATATAATAGTTATACATTTGCTATTACGGACTTTTTTTGTAGGCATTATCAAGTTCTACAAATTTTCTGTACAACTCAATCATATATCTCTCATCATTAAGGCAGCGTGCGTAAATAACGATTTCAATCGACCGTTTTTTCTCCGGCTTATTTTGTAAATCTGACTCCCACGAGAAGTTCTTTTCAGTTTTCAGGTAAATATAGCCTTTGACACTCTACAATAACGTAGCTTTCTATTGCTAACATAAATTAGAAAATTGGTTTAGTATATCCACAGATTACACCTTACAACGTTAAAAACCTACAAACATTACCTCTTTATAAAACTAATATAGAAATATAAGACTTTTTATCGCTTTTACTTAAAATAATGTAAATCAAAAATAGGTATACTCCTTGTATCCTAATTAACATCAAAATCGAGGACATAGCCTAATTATTCCTATCGTAAGACACGTATCTGGAAATAAGATTATTTATGCACTTGTTCAATTAGGTGTATATGTATATATGAAAAAAAGTTCCTTACGTGGGCGCTAATATCATGGGCCTCATAAAAAGGTTCTTAGTGACTCAGTGGAGAGAATTATGCTCTAAATTTGCAAAATAACAAATGAGGACATGCAAAGCGATAAACGCTGTGGTCCTAAGGTGATGGAGTAGCAATCCTGCACTGAAAAGCGCAGTGTTGGTAAACCCTAAACTAGGTAGACAGATGGCATCAGGTAAGTCGAAGAGAGTCGCTGAATATATACAATACCATAGAGTGGGTGTACTTACAAATAATTATGTGCAGATAAATACTGATGATAGTGATGAAAGGCGTTCCATAAGTTTCACTTTAAAGAGTTTTTTGTAATCCATTAATAAAGGCTGTTTTAAATGGTGCGTTAAGGCAAGGCTATATCTTCAGGATTGCAATCAGCGAATGACCAATCACAAAATCGCGCGTTCTAGTAGTCATGTGATTGGCTGCACGCAGGACGCAAACTTGAACGCTGTTAAAGAGCCCGCGGTGTGGTTTTCGCTTTGAAGTTAGGCAGCGTTAATATTTTCAAGCATGGACGTCGCACGGGCAGTCTGGCACTGTAAAGTTACTACGACAGCATTGCATCCCAGAAATGAAAATGCAACTTGCGGGAACCTCCGAAACTCATCTTGAGGATTACAAGTCCAACGTGGGTTCACTTTGGTCGCTTCGACGTCTCCATATGGATTACCACGTTATGGGTGTTAAACGGAGGGAATGTGTAATTTCAGCCCTAAGATCATGAAACTATCACTGCACTACAAAGTTAAATATGACATAATCACAATGCAATAAATTATGAATCTCTATCTAAGTTAAAGACTAGTTTAAGCTATTCTGATTATACAACTCTATCAATAGTATAAGCCGTACATGATTACAGGTATCCGTACAAATAGGATGTGCACACAAAGTTTAGCAGTATTTTAATATATACACACGTCTACTCGCAAATACATCGTCTATCGTATTAACTTAGGAGAACCTGAGATTGTACTGGCTCACCGACGAAGTTTCAACTTCATGTCGAGTAAATATTCCGTTAATGTGGATTTTCTTAGATAATTCAAAATAAAGTTTTACAGCATAGAGTAAACTTAACATAAGTACTGCCCTTTAACTTGGTCACCAAGTTGAACATCATCAACTTAAAATAAAAATTGGATTATCTTGCAAGCTGTAAGTTAGTTTCACCTTTTAATAGCAGTACTTTGTTTGTGACAGAGCTCGTCCGCATGTCAGCATTTTTGCAATGCTTTGTTCCGGTCTAGAGGGCGTGATTGCCGGTGTAACTACAAGTGCCTGCGGCTTAACACTACGCCTGTAATAGATTGACATAGGGCGGCATGTTGCAGGACGTGCTCCTGGCATGCCAAACCAAATGGGATCATCATATCGACTCATTACCGGCCAGATTGGCGGACTCCATATAACTTTGAGAATATTATTTAGAACTCTTAGAGATGCAGGTTTCCTCACGATGTTTTCCCTCACCGTCGAAGCAAGTGATATTTTTAATGACTTAGAACGTATAATACTTAAAAAGTTAAGATGTGCGTGCTGGGATTCGAACTCGGCTCCCCGAAATTAAGTCGAGCATAATGTTCTCAAAGATTTGTGGAGTCCACCAATCCGCACTGGGCAAGCGTGGCGGACTACGGCCTTCTCATTTTCGGAGGAGACCCGTGCTCTGTAGTGGGCCGGTAATTTGTTGATACAGTAATCAAATCTTCGAAATTAGGCCCTTTTCTAACTTCCTCATTTGCAAGTATAGCTTAGTGATATAAAATTTAAACACAGAGCTACATAGTAAAAGTGGAAGGTGGCCATGGGAACGGCCATGCAAGAAAACAACGCAACCAACCTATCGCATTTTGACTCGTATGGTTCGTCCTGCCAACGAATCTGTTTGTAGGATCTAATGAAACAGTAACTATCCAATTATAATTAAATATCAATTAAAATTTCAGCTAACATAATACATTTTGATTTAACTATTACTTATTTTTTTAATGAGCATCTAATGGTAGTAAAGTAATAAATATAAAACTCGTTATAAAAGGTTTTTTCAGTTATAAACGTAGTTTCTATTTTAGTTAAGTTATTTCATTACAAGTTTCTACAAAGCTTTATTAAAAGTGCTCGGTCTAATACGCACCGGAACTTTCTGGAATGTGGTGATATGCGGAATACCTTCAAATTAAGACTAGGCATCTCCTTGTCAAGCGTGTTCTTAGGCGCATCATCACTGACCATCAGGTGTGATTGTAGCCAAGCCAGAAATACTAGTGCAATTAATAATAGATTTAAAAAAAAAGTACTTCTTTGAAAACAATATCCACAACGCAATCTATTCTTCTGTATGTAATTTTTTTTTTCTTGCAGTAATAGTTGATGCACCAAGCAGATGACCCACCTGATAGTAAGTGGAAAACCTTCGCCTATAAACAGAGCAACTTTGCAGAGAGCATGCCAGGAGCACGTCCTGCAACATGCCGCCAAGTGACTCTCAATTTGAGGCGTAGGTAATAGCCTCGTATGCCTGTAATTACACCGGCAACCACGCTCTTTGAACAGCATTACAACAATGCTGCTTAGCGGCAGAAAAAAGCATCGCGACAGTACTTCCCCGGACGAGCTCTGTCATAAAGAGCTTTACTACTACAAAAAAGAATTTATTTAGTTTACTAGTCCATAGTTTTTCCAGTTATTTAGATTTCCAAAACCAACCCGTTGCACCGAATAAAATTAAATTTCTACAGACCGATCAAATGTAATATCCTTAAAAAACTTTATTTCCAAATTGCTTTATAAATTACAGAATTCTAAGGTAAGGAATAAAATACAAGCGATAGAGATGTGTCTTCTGTTTTTGAAGTAAGAATTCTTTAGGCGCGACTAGAGAGTAAATCAGATTTTATTTTGACGGAAGTAACGCTTAGGTAGTTTCCGCAATTTAAAAATAATAATTTGGATTGGTCGTAAGTATATGTCATAAACTCCACGCTTCTTATACGCCAGCTAGTAACAAATTTCGTAATCAATTAGGATTATTTTTTTCCAATATTTTCAAACGGATCAATTGTTATTCACAAAGTTAATAAAAATTCAACAGTTTAAAAAATAAAATTAAATTGCAAAGTTTTTTGAAAATCTCTAAATAAACTTGTTTATTTTTTACTTGTGTAACAACTAAATTTTTAATCAATTTTTTTGATGATTTCGACATTCTTTAAATATTCAATGACAAGGTTATATTGACATGTGCTGATCTAACCTTAAATTTTCTACTCTCAATTGTTCTATTTAACAAATGAAAAAATTTATAAAATCTAAAAGTTATATTAATGAATTTTAAATAGGATATAAAATTAAATAGTGAATTTTAAATGAAAATGCCGGAGTCCCAGTAACATTTTACTCTTTCATCAAAAAATAATAATGCAAGTTTTACTTTAATCGCGCGTAAAGGTTACACGGACACACTTTTTTAAGTAGATTAAGACTAAGTATACAATACGCTCGAAATACCTTCAGTGACACACTAAAATAATAGCTGCACAGATGGCCTACTATATTAATTCCCTGTACATTCCCTGGCTTAATTATGTTAAAATTTATAAATCGAAATTTGAAATGCATATATAATTAAAAACACTATGAAAATTATAAAAAATATCGTCAATCATTGTCATATGGACCGAAAAATCGATAGAAACTACAATGTTTCCTAATAGATGGGTCTACAGTCGCTATAAGACTAATATAAATGCATAAACTAATTTCAGCATAGGCAGTTGGAGAGCCATAGCTTAGTGGTCAAAGCACGCAGGCTGCGATTGCCAGAGTCATACATTAGTCGCAGGTTCAAATCCTTTCAGTTCCGATTTTATTTTTATGATTTATAATATTGATATTTCCTCCAAGTGTAGGTAAAAACACTATAAAAGTTATAAACTTATGTTAAAATTGGCGGAGTCATAGAAAATTTGGCTACCCTCAAATCAAAATGCTTTTCAGAGAAGACTTTCACAAATAGTTTTCAAGGGAAACACCACAAGCCAAAGTTTTTCAAAGGTAAAAGTAAACGTAAGCTGTGCGAGGTCTAGAGAGGTCTTAAATCTATTCAGAGTTAATCTTATTAGGTAAATCTATTCATAAGTAAAATCGGTTAAACCTACCGACACGGTCCCTTTGTAGCGTGGATCAATCCTTCTTAAGCCTTCAAGGAAATCTTTGACGGTCTTCCTAGAAGGATCCACTATACGGAACCCGGTGACGTTGACTGCACCGTATTCGGTCACTTCATTCTCCCAATGATCATCCATTATCTGGAAATGGAAATCTTTTGAGTTTCTATACCAAAACCTTGTATAATTCTTAAAGTAAATTTTATATTAGCAAGCTGGAAATATTGACGCAGGTTTTTCTCGTAACGTTAACTTTTTCAATGCAGTTTAAGCCTTTCGTAATAAAATATTAACGAGAAAATCTGCTTACAGGAATTATATCAAATGTGTGTTCATATTTTAAATTTTAATGATGGTTTTTTTTTCACAATGAGCCCTTAGATAGAGGGACAAGTTCAAAGGATAAGTGACCTTTATGGATAACAAACGTAAAGGTAATTAGAACGTGAAGAGACTTGGGGGAGGCTTACGCCAGAAAGGCTTTTCCTACCGGAAATAACAATTAATTCCACATAACACAAGCTAATGTCTGTACTTAATGTACTAAATCTGTAACCGGTCCAATTCTGTACATTAAAGATATTTAAAGAAAAAAATTGAGAGCACTTCATAGCCGATAATGGACACGAAAATTTTATTCTTTCATTCGCGTCCGTCTGCCTGTATCATGGTCGCGTATCACGCTGAATCTACAGAATGAATTCAAGTGAAACTTTGCACGATTTGAGTTCATAATTTTCTATATAGGATACTTCATAACCCGAAATTCAGCTCAATTCATTTGGGACAGGGGATGAAAGTGTTTGACGATTTTACACCATAACTCCGTCAAATGTTAACCAATTTAAACAGTTCCAAAATTTAGGGTAGCGTATTTACCATTTTTTGGATACTTTGACCATGAGTTAAGACGGCTTTTATGTTTTGTAAATATTAATGTTATTTTGTAATTATCATTATATGTTTACTACTTTGAATTATATTAAACCAGAACTGAAAAGATAGAAAAAATTATGTAGGTAATGTTGGAGGTTCGCTGTAGTTTTATTATGTGAATGAAATGGCCTTTTTATTATTATTATTTATCTACTCTTTTTACCTTCATAGAACATGCGAGAACACGAATACCTTGGGTCGTATTTTAAAGTAAAATCGATGACTAGTTCATGTTACCACGATATTACCGGCTTTTCCATTTTCGTGTCGGTTCTTGCTTGTTTTGTAACCACGCTGATACTTGCCACTATCTTGCCGCGACGTGATTCGACTACGCAAGTTTAAACTGCATAGTTCATTTATCTTCTACGCCATTTTCCCGGAGAATTTTAACGATTAGGAATGTAATGAACTAAACTAATATTTATTGGATACGGACAAGAATGTCGTATATTATCTTAACTTATTATTATATTTTTCTCTCTCACGTTTTGTTTTATGGCAGCTCGTTGGCGTGGATAATGTATGAGTATTTGCTTTATCGGTTTTCTTGGAACAATAAATAAAAAAAATTTGTTTAAAAGGTAAAGTTAAAAAAAAAAACATGATGTTTGTGGGAATTTATTAATTAAAAACGATGAAAGATTTGATTGAAATATATTCTTTGAAGAAGTTACTTTGTTAGTAGGTAAATTAGTGTTACTTTTATGTTTAAAATTATTTTAAATACTAAAATGCACATAAGAAAATCAAATGCCCAGAGGCATTTCCTACCACTTCTTTCTATAAATTTACGAAAGCTAGCTTTCGTAAATTTATAGAAGGAAATCACAAATTAGAAAAAAAAGGCTTTTAAGGTTTCCTTTATGATAAATAATAATAAAATGAAATTATATTGAATAAATAATATTATTATTTATTAAACATCAGAGAAGTAACAGATCCGAACATACACATTTTTATTTTTATTTATACAAATGCAAAAAATGCCAAAAACTGACCGTTAGCTTCCAAAGACTGGAACCGACCTATATGAAGTTAGGCTGAAGGTAAGGACAGCCTTTATGTCGCCAAAATACCAGGGAAGCGTCATTAATAAAAACACTATGCTGCCTAGGCACAAAGATAGCTTGCATCGTGGAGACGGGCATAAATGGTACTTTTTTACCAAGAAAAACGAATCGTTCCCGCAGAATGAAAAAAAATAATACGAGACGAACTACAAAATCGCTGGCAACAGTAATATAAAATCAGATGATGGTCCGAACATACCAGTCCACTGAGAATATAATGGTAGGTCCGTCTTCCTAACTTCACATTTTTGACGTGCTCCACCAAAATACTTTTCGCATTCTTCGCGTTGCAGTCCAGTACGATATGCTTGATATTCCACCGGTCGTGCTCTTCTAAGGCTCGCAGGAATTCGATTGCTTCGGAGGTGTTGTAGATACGTTTCACTAGGTGTATCTTGAAATCTGCATTCCCTGGTAGTATCATTTGGTAGAGTTGTTGAAGGCGGAGGAGACCTATGACAAACAAATGATCGAATTAAAAAAATAACACAATGAACTGAATATTAAAAATCTTAAAAAAAAGTTTAAGCACAGTCACAATATTCAAAACTTATACTTAGTCAATTTTTATTTTAGGTTTTTAACGTAAAAACGTATTTTAAATGTACGTAAACCGATTTCCTCCGCACCTAATTAGATTATTGCGCGAATATTTTTAATATAAGGTATTTAACCTAATTGGTTGAATACCTTATAAAACTGGTGGCGCGCAATATGCAAGCCATAAAGTACAAAATAATACTTGTAAGTCTAGTTTCTGTATTCCTCTTCATTTGTGTATTTCTGTATTTCTGTGTAATTTAAGCTGATAACTTATTTTTCGAGTAGTGTTTAAAAAAAAATAGCAATGGCATCCACATTACACACTTTTATTCAATATTAATGTATCGATTTAGCCTATTATGAAAATTAAGCTTAATTTTCATGCGTGATGTCCGCAAAGTAATGCCTGCGATTGCCGCCTCCAATATCGATTTAGCCATTTACTTATTTCGATGCGAAAACATAGTGAGGAAACCTGCATGTCTGAGAGTTTTCATAATGTTCTCAAAAGCATGTCAACCTAGAGATGACATGCCTTTGAGAGCATACGGACTGGCTGGACTACGGCCCTACGGACTGGCTGGACTACGGCCTGGCAGGTCATACTGAAAGTTGATGGTGAAAGGTGCCTTGGAGTGTTTTGGTAAAGGGTTGATAATGATATTGGTAGTTCGCTGTAATGGTACTGAAATATATTCACAGCATGGTTAATAAAACATACTTATTATTAAATTTGACTCAATACGTGTAAACTTACGGTTTGGGCGTAACTAATTAAGCAAAGAACGATTCACTCAACCGAAGTTACCAACGAGCATAGTTGATAACGATTTCCGAATTCCTATACTCCAAGACTCCGAAATTCCTAAACTTTACATCAAAGGTGATCATATTACAATTTGAAGAACTCCAAATAGTTATCGAACGTCGTAATAATTTAATCGCATACTGCCTCAATAGCCGCAAGGCTCACAATAGGTAGTACTTAGTGCGTATGTTGCGTCGAAATCAGTCTAGCCGTCTCGATAAGCAAGAGCCCTACAGAAAGATATATTAAATTAAGTAGAAAGAAGAAATTTTATAAAACTGTTATTTTGACAATACAAACTGACAATTCAATCAGTGGGGTGTATAATATATATATATAAAAATTTAATTATACTTTCGTAACTCTCACAATGCCGAAACTTAAGTTTTTAATAAATCGCTCTGGGTTTTTTTTCATTTCATATCGTCTATCCCTGGTGCATACCCCGTATGCATGCCATACCTCCATTTAATTTTGGTAAAAACGGCATAACTTACTCTGCAACGCGAGGGAACCATTGTTCCTAAATCCGGGCTAGTATGACAAATTTCTAAGCGGGAAAGGCCAACGCCTCCGGATAGGATAGACCCCATGACAGGATAAAACCCAGAACAGGATAGAACGCAGGATAGAATAGAACCCAGGATAGTTGAACATGCCGACCATGAGACCAACGAGGCAGTTGAACAGTGCAGCAGTGTGCGATCACCATTATAAAAAGTTGGTACCATTACACGTTATGAAAGAAACAGAATTAATCGAGCTTCCGCTATATTAGTTTTTATACGCAGAATTTGTCAAAGCTGGAAAAACCGCAGCATAATGTTTTTGCTAAAAATTGTTCATTACTGAACGCAGCTAAATGCTGGAAAATTAGCCATAAAAAACTTGATAAATTCAGATTCACAGTCTATCTCAAACAATTTATAGTTTTTTTTTTCTTTGCAAAACATGGGAATGTCCGAGATTTAATCACGCATCGCTGTTTGATGTTTGAAATATTTCAGAGACCCGTACGATTTTAATTAAGAGTATTTCAGAGCGTTATGTTACATGAGAATATGAGTGAATTTGCAAACATGCATCACAAAATTCCGAAAGAACATTTTATATTATTATTTTCTTCTTCTTTGCCGAGCTATTTATATCATATTCTCTAATAAAAATGGAGTAATGGAAATGAATACGTAATATTAAAATGTTTTAAACACACTCATAATATTAGAAACCTTAACATTTTTAAATTGAAGAACCTAAGAATTTCGTTTTTGTTATAATTAATAAATAAATATCTACAACTGAATACATATTATGAACATAACTTAAGGGTTATTACTTAATCTTTATAATATATTCATAAAAGTATTCTATATACTTTCAGTGCGCCTGACAACGTGTATGGAAAATATTGTGATTGCTGGATGAGTAATGGCGTGTAAGCATGACAAACAAACTAACACTCGCATTTATAATATTAGTTAAAATAGTAATAATTTCCATGTAAATAAAATCATTAGAAGCTATATAGTAGTTTTTGAGCAGTTTTCGAGTATCCAAATACTTGAACATCTCAGTAAAATGTATCTTATTGACATTGTGATAAATGCTAAATTTTCCTAAAACTCTTCATCACGGGCTTTTGACAGAACGTTTGTAAAAATCTGAAGTATAGGATGCGATGCTAACGAGTGACTCAGAGGATTTTACTTTAACGTTACTTTTAGAATCAAAATCTCGAAACGTAAGCGCTGGGTCCTAAGAAATACAGCGTTTAAATTTGTAACCCAAATAATTAATTTATTCATTAAGTTTTTTTTAACTACAAGTTAGCCCTTGACAGCATTTTAACCTCAATTAATGTCCTACTACTGCACACAGGATCATCATGTTATCTAATCTCATTAGACCGAGATAGTAAATGTTAGGATAGCAGGCGGCTCAAATGCAGATTGGCGGGATTTAAATGATTATTACTAGTAGGTATTCTAGAAAAACCCAGTACCAAAATTGGCCCACCCGGTATTTGAACCTCGGACCTTGTAATCCATAGTTAATTACACTGACTAATTAGTATTATAATATTCTAGACCTTGTATAATTTTTACGTGGTAAAAATTAACAGTATCTAATTGTTCATCGTAGTACCTTTTTCTATGAAAAGGTGTCTTAGATTGCGTTACAAGTTTTAATGTGTATAGTTAGGTACAAGCCTGCAAAAGACATTGCTCTTTTGCTAGTGATTTCTCAAAATGAGACTTTATGGGTTAAAATCGTGCGCAATATTTTGTTCGTGATTAGCTTATGTGTTACAGGTACTTATGAACTAGTGAAATTTAACTTAGTAATTGTAGTAATAAAATTTCAGTTACCTTAGTACCCATAATACAAGCTATGCTTACTTTGGGACTAGATGGCGATGTGTGTATTGTCGTAGTATATTTATATTTATTTATTAAAAACGGCGGAGTGATTATGTTTCTCACAACAAGCTTGCAATTACTCTTACTCTTGCGTTCTTTGCTGTACACCGTCACTTTTGCTTATAAGACTCCTGCCGAGTCCCAAAAACCAAAAAAATTTATAATACTGACCAAAAATGGATTTAATAACGGATATTTCATGTCGACGAAATATTTATATTAACTTTCCCTTCAAAACTAATAAAATTCTACGCTATCCGCTATACGGCGTTATTGAAATTTCAAAATTAATAAATTCAGAAGTGATTTCAAAATCTACTCCCAACTGGGTAGAGGTTAGAACCCTGTGTGAGCGTGATTTATTTTTTGAAGAGCTTACAGTGGATTTTATAATCCCGCTGGCTTACTTCGGGATCAGAACCCTAAAAAAGTCATTGTATCAATATCATTCTATCTGCATTCTATCCCATACAAAATTGTGGGCAGAAAGAAAAAGTATAAAAACTTTAGTGAAAATAATGCATTAAAAAATGTATTAGTTTGTTTGTCTCATTTTTCGAGGTATTGTTCAAGTTAAATATTTGACGTTTTTCATTCGCTTTTGGGCTTGCGTTTAGTTTTACTTTTTCGACTATATGGAACACTGCAGGGAAATTACACAGAATTTTATGAGAAATTTTACGCGGGCGAAATTTACAATATCATTATTATTAAAAAAAAGATCATCAATAACTAATTCTGAAATATAATTTTAAGCCTGAATGCGTTTGGAGTTTAACCTTTATTTCAGCAGTGGAATGCAGTTATAGACTTTTAATGACTTATACCAGTGGCTATTTAACATTTTCAATTCAAGTAATTTGTAAGCTGTACCTACGTTAAGTTATTTCATTTAACCGATACACGTACAGATATGGAGTATCAGACAGTAGCCCGTAACAAGCCATTGTTACTGGCTGGGTTTTCCGATTTGCAACAGCAGCACGGATATCTGAAGGTGGTAATTTTATTACCTCGTATGCGTTACAAACTTGCTAGAAATCTTGACGTCTACACTCACTATACGGTTCAGTTTCACTAATTTCCACGGAAGTTTCTTTTCCAATACTATCCTTTTTATGGTTTTTACTAAAAATACTGAAGCGAAGTTAAATCACCCGGAATAAAATCGAATTATTTCGACTTAATCGTCACATTCTTGTGTCGGTTGGACTGCAACGGACAGTTTATGTGGCAGCCATGAACTATTATCTAATTAGTTACATTGGCAAAATATAGTAAAAAATATCTAGACATAAAATTGGAGTCCTACATCTCGAACTTGATATTTTTTGATTAAGTATTGTATACTGTTATAGTTACTTATACTTCTTAACCGAATCGAATCCACACGAATCTTATCGAATTAAACGCTCCATATAACGTAAGCGGTATCGCTTTGTCCTACTTTCGTATGAAAAAAAGGACAAAGCGAGGTTCGGAGACGCAAAAAATAAAATCTGTTTTTCCTCCGCCGAAGGGCCTGTAGAAGGGAAGAGTCGGTGAAACGTATTTGATGCGTTATTTGTTATAATACGATGTAGGATTTTGAAGTAATAACACAACCAAATTGGTATAAAATATCAGATATTAAATAATGATTGAATGGTAGATAATATTGTGTTGTGTCCACCAATCCGCAGTTGGCCGGCGTGGTGGACTACGGCCTAAATCCTTCTGTTTATTGTGGCCCGTGGCCTGTAGTGGGCTGGTAATGGGTTAATATAATGATGATGATGATGATATTATGTTGCGGAACAAGTGTCTTATAGTGAATGCATTATTAAGCAAAATATGGTAAAGCTATTCACACTTGTGAAGTAAATTCCCAATTTCAGGAGACATAGGTCTCGAACTATCTTGAATAGGTAAAGTGTTTAGCACCCCTCGTTCAATGTCTGTTTTATGACTTTTACGACTTTACGAATATTAACGGATACGTTTTTTTTTATGTAACGTTAACAACACTTCGATCATCCTTGAGATAACGCAATGCGTCAATCGAATAATAGTACAGGAGCAGGTGTTCTATTTGTATGAAAAAGGTCTAGACTGGTCGGCGAACAGTTTGGCAAATGTTTTGACAAGTATAATAATTAATATGGTCCAGCTGACGTCACACGCCATTAGTTGAGACGGCGCAACCCCTAAGGGTCACGGGTTCGCGTCACATGTTCCAAATAGTCCAACAACGGAAACTTTCGCCACACAGCCCGCACATTTGTCTCTTCAACTAAGCTATTTTGTATTACGGATTATGGAGATCATACTACTGCTGTTATGCGTTCTGTACAACTCTAGCCTGTAGTTTATCCAAATACGTCTGGACATTTCGAAGCCTATTATCCTTATTAATATTATTGTTTCTCCATCCTTTACGCCCTAACTAAGCAACCAAATAACTTGATTTTTGGCAATCAATTAATTCCGTTAATTTAAGACGGAAAGTAGCGTAATCTGTTAAAAAAACGTCATAGCGCGGACAACAACAGTAGTAATCGCATAAGTCAAACTTAAAAGTCAAAGTAAAAAATATATTTATTCAAGTAGGCCCGGCCCATAGTTGGCACTTATGATACATATATTACATGAAAAATATGTACACGGTAGTGTGTTAATGGCGCTAACCCTATTCGTAAATTTAAAACTAAAGTTAAGAGGGTTCCTAGCTCGCTCTCGTCTTAGAAGAAGCCCACAACAAACTTAGCCGGTTGTCCTTTTTTGCAATCACCATCTCCAATTGTCATTTAAAATTATTAGAAGAGCAACCTAGTTAGAGCTGTAATTCACACCCAAGCTTTTTTATCGATTACGTAGTCCTTCAAACTACATATTATATGACTTTTCTTCAAGCTTACGTTTAATACAAACATTAAACTTTGTAAGGGACATCTCCAAGATGCCTATGAGTAGTTTATTGTTAAATTGTAAAATTGCATGAATTATGAATTTTATGTAAAGTATAAGTGCACATATCAGGCTCGTATAAAACTTCTCACAATTAAATTCTTAACAATGTGGAATAAAGGGAAGTTATTTCAAAACCGCATACAGACACTTAAAACAGTATTTATCTGTAAATACATTTATTTATTAGCTTTTCAGGGGAAACAAGCAGTACTATAACACATAAAAGTAATGCCGTATTTTTATATCAAATGTTTCCACAACCTACCAAGCGAAAATTATACAAAAAAAAGAAAAAATAAATTAAATTAAAACAAAAACTTTAAAGCTTATAATACTTAGTTTGCCATAATAAATTTCCTAAAAGTGCCAATTTTGATATGAAAAATGTCCGTCTCACATATAACATTATGTAACTTTACGTACGTACGCCACTTTATACATCAGTTAGTATAAGTGTAATGTCGATCGCCGTAATGACCTCGCTCGGTGTACGTAAAATTTTATGAAACGCTAAACTTATTAAATGCCTGTAATTATTACACCTGCTTGAGGCTGGAATTAAAAGCTAACGATACCTTTGACGGCGGCGTAGCTGCCAGCGGCTTACTTGGAGTTGCGAACTTATGTAGGTGACAGTCTATTAGATATGTTTAGTATTATCATTTACATTTTAGATTCGTATAAACAGATGGCAGTTATTTTATTTAAGAAAAAAACTCTATTATAACACAATTAGACTATCTGTCCCAATAGAAATAACAGTATTTTATAATATATTTATATTTTTTCTCCGATTTAACCTCTTTTGGTGCGTGCAAGTGTATCTGTATTTAATAATGTAGTCTTTTCATTCAAATTTCAATTCCTTGGGCACTTTGATAATAGAGTCACATATACAGTGCCAAACAGGAGATCGATTGGAGAAGAAAACGACGATCCAGTGCAGCGACAAGCTAGTAGTGGTCAGAGAGTTGAAAGACACGAACATCTAACAACTGTCTGCCACGGATGCTGGAAAATTTTTAATCATGTTGCTAGAAAAAGTTCGTCAAAGCATCAAAAACTAATAATCATTGGTAATTTCGAAGGAAAGAGACTGAAACGTTAGTCAAACCAGATAAGATAGGCAGTTGATGCAACAATCTGTAGTGCAAGTAGTACGGCCTCTTGCAGAGAGAAGTGAAAAAGAAAAGAGATAAAAAGGAAATTGGCTGTCCAAAGTTAAACACCTCAGAAGACGAAAAATATTTTGCATTGCGCATTTTATTTAAGTAAATCAAGAGCAAAACAAATTTATAAACCACTTTATGAAGACCTACAACATTTCTTTCTGTCTGTTCAAATATCAAGAAACCATAAAATAGTAAGGAGCATGAAAGTAATTATGTAATGCCATGTTTTTTCCTTGATGGTATCATTAATGTCGTCGGTTTATTAAACAACAAGGTAATACTCGCGATTTCGTTCGCGTGGATTAAGGTTTGATTAAGATTGCGTGATTGAGTAACAAATATTCACACTTCCACATTTGTAATATCAGCAGGATCCAAACATTTTCTATTCAGCCATATCTATCTTACCATGGTTGAGTTCATTCAGTTGATTCAAGATGTTTCGAATTTTAGAAGTTGATAAAAATCTTTTTTTTTATAAACGCCTCACTTTTCAGGAATCTGCTTGATCAATCAGTAAATACGAGGTTCGCCTAATGTGCAAAATGAAAACACTATTTACTATTGTTATTATTACTAACATTGTAGTTGTTGGATGAAAAAAATAAACGAATAGTTATAAAAGATTCATTCAAACGCTGTTCATAAACTGATTAACTATTTTTATTTATCATATTTTATTAAGTGGAATTAGTTTGTTGTAAGCATCTTCGCTCGTTGGTCATAGATAAAGTTTTATTCAACACTTATATATGGCTGTAATTATACACTGGGATCGAGTACTTTGATTACAGCGACAACTTGCGTTAGTGTTCCACAAAGTGTGTAATGACTTGAAGTATTTGCAAATATTTTCAAATTTTGGATAGAAACAGGAGCTACTTTACGGAAGTCCCTGATATACAATCATTAAGCTTAATAAGAAGTAATGTATTTTGAAAGATCTATCTGGTGTCAGATACTAACATAATCAAATTAATGTGTGGTGTGGCGTGTAAAGATTGCAGAAGTTACAAATAGCACCGTGTAGATTGAACTTACTTTTGCGAATTATAAAACTAAAGTTAAATGAAACTTAACAATCACTACATATTTTCACAAAAAAATTAAGTAAATTGAATGCAATTAAAATGAGCTCCGTACTTAATAGTCCCACACGTAAAAACCTAACAGGTATGTATTAAGTAAATTCCTGATAATACATTATTGTTAAAGATTTGCACTCCTACAATTATAGTATTTTCTATATACCTTCAGTAAAAACTAAATATATTAAATTTCAGAGGTTATATTACTAGTACGCCCTTTCACAACTAAAAATGATCAGGCGATATAATTGTTTATAAAATCTATCTATACTTAACTAAACTAATATTATGAAAATTAATTCCGGAGCGAAACGTGCGTAGAGGGTACATTGCCGAAGATCTGTTTCTTGTGGAGTATAAGTATTGAAGAAATTACGAATTACACCATACATATTTTCCTGCTTTTCGCGGAGTATAGCAAATTAAGCTTAATTTTCATAATATATCATGGAATTCCGCAAAATAACGCCTACTTCTATCCAATTTCCAGCTAAACTAATTACTGTAAAGGTCATGCCCGCGTGGAATGGTGCTAAAAATGCTGGCTACATTTCCGCGCTGAACAGCCAGGCCAGATTCTTTGCTTAAAAGGGCTCCCTTCTGTCACTAGATGAAGCAATCAACCGCGGTGAAAAGTCTCGCAAGAATTTACAAGAAGTTTTTTAAACTTCTGGTCTGACTGACTGCTGGCTTCAGTAAAGGAGAAACAGGCAAAAAAAGGAAAACGCGCTTAGGTATTATCCACACCGGTCATGTATTAATTACTATACAATCAATGTGTCAAAAATTGGTTGTTAAAAACAAGCCTTTTTAATGGACTGTACATCGTTAAATATTAAATCAGAAATGAGGTGGTCAGTCGAATAGTTGTACGCAAGTCAAACCTGCAGTGGATTAAAATCAGAAAGATTTATTTTCTTAAAATAAACAATGTTCAAGAAACATAATATAGAAACATATTGGAACTAACTACTTCCGCTTCTCTTCAATATAGTTCACATTTTCTTTTCAGTTTTTGACCGTAGCCATTTAAGAGCAGATAATTGTAAATGCAGTATGTTCGACATGAGTCCAGTCGGTCCGAAAATCACTCCTACGCTTGATCTCGCCCAGATATGAAACTGTCTGAAACAGTTGCATTTGGTTGCATTTGATATTTCACATTAAACCTATCTTGTTTCAATTTAGAATAATGTTTTCGTGGAACTATTACAATTCGGAACTACATATGGCTTTTGTGGAAGAAGCATACTTAAGAACACAAAATTAAATCCTTTTATATTGACTTTTATTAAATATTCGGTAAAGACGTCCTAATTGAGTTTTTATGCTTATATCATTAAACGAGCTATATAATATATATTTAATTGGAATCTCGGAATCGGCTCCAACGATTTTCATGAAATTTAGTATACAGGGGGTTTCGGGGGCGATAAATCCATCTAGCTAGGATTAATTTTTAGAAAATGTAATTTTATTATGTAGTGTCAATACAGGTATGAAAACTGGTCAAAGCAAAATGGTCTATCATACAGTAAATATTATGTAAAATGAAAGTATAAATAAGTTGTAATAACGCAACAATGATAATAAAAAAAGCAAAATGGTATTTTCCTTTGTCATCTTTTTGCATAGAATAGAATAGTATAATAGTAATTCTTGCAAAATAAATGTTTTATCAAGACAACGATAGCTAAATAAAAGTTATACATAGCTTGTTATTTGGATACATGATCTGGGATATAATGCTATATTAATGTAACGCGTGACGGGAGGGGAAATTACATCTTTGAGTAAGGTACACGCGCGGCTCATGATATGCTAACATACCATATGTTACGACCAATAGTTAATGCAGGTGAAACCACGGATAACAACTGGTTAATTATAATTTACAATCACACGGGATTGTGGTCCAATCAGCCTCAATGAATGCTAGATTTTATAAATATATTTGGAATTCACGCACGTACTAGGTCATTTTAGATTCATTCCACACAACGATTTTGTATAACAAAACAAAATAGCGCAACACCACTGGGTAGTTATTCCAAAATATTTATTAGTATTCCAAGTTATTTCAAGTCATTAGTTACCCGAAAAAACAAGGTCGTAGAATTCATAGGAATAGAAGGGCATATTTTTTTTTTTTATAACCAGAAGTTCGCTCTTGACTGCAATCTCAGAGATGTAGTCTAACATGCTAGCTTGCTGTCCCGTTTAGGGTATGGCAGTTTTAATCCAAGATAATATGTTTCTCGACGAAATCGTATCGAAACGCTATATCGCTTAACGGCACGCCTTTGTTGGTATGATGCTAACAGCTTGCCACGGCCTTGGAGCCTCTCATCAGATTAGACAAGAGAAGATAACTACAAATTCCTAAATGGCCTCTGCTGGCATCAAACCCAGACCCTCCCACTTAAACCACCTTAACCACTGCGTCGTAATCTTCCAAATTAAGAAACATTGAAACTATAAATCTATAATATTAAGTGAATCTATGACCCAAATTCAAATACTCATACTGATATTTTAATTTATGTTGGATATTTGATCACATCGTCCGGAAAACCCCGCGTCTGTCTAAATGTCTGTAGACCAAAGTCTTCGAACATTGTGTATTTCCAATGGTAATCCATATGGTTATGGTCTCGAAAAATGGGCGCTGTCGGAGTCACTCAGCGGGCGATGGAGAGAGCTATACTTGGAGTATCTGTACTTGATCAAATACGGAATGAGGAGATCCGTAGAAGAACCAGTGCCAGTTCAGCACAAAGCAGGATTCGCGACATCGCATTGGTAAACGCAAGTTTGGTAGACCCCCGGGTGAGGTGGACAGATTACGAGAGTCACAGGACCTTGCTGGACCCAAGTGAGACAAAAGTATGGTATTTGGAAATCTATACAAAGGACTTATGTCCTGCAGTGGACGTCCATTGCATGACACGATTATAATGATGATCATTATTAATATCTCACACAAGTAGGTATTTCCTACTGATTTTACAATTATTTACAATGTATAAAAATTAGACGCATATAAATAAGAGGTCGAGTGAGTCCGAATTGAGTCTACGTAAAATATTAGTCTAAATATTATACAATTTTAAATATCTCATCTACCTGAATCCACCCCCGTGTATTTCCTTTTTACACTATAAATGCTATTTTCATCCAAAATCAGAGATAAATTTTAGTATGAAAAGGTAGAAATTTAATTACGTTGTAGATTTACGTCATAGGGAAACATGAAGTATTCCGAAACAAAAAGTAGCCTATGGCACTCGCCAGCCCGTTTTGAGGACGACGGAGTTTTAAGGTATCAAAGATAAAACAAAAATACAACCGAACACAGAAACTCCTCCTATATTCAACTCTGTTGAAATACCAAAAAGATGAATGAACCTTGTGAAGGACATAGAATTTAAAGGAAAATAAAATACAGGAAAATCGAAGTATACAAATGGAATTTTTAAAATTTATAATCTTCACGCACTATATATAGGACATCAAAGAAAAATACAGTCAATCATATCCTATCAAGTAACATCCACAGGGGACTTTATCCCACATAGTTTTGGTACTTCTTGCAGTTTGTAGTGTCACCATTTCAGAAAACAGATTCTACCGAGAACAACCGCCAAGAAACTTAGCAAAACGCGGAAGCAAAACAGTCACAGTTTATCTTTGCACAAGCAAGTTTAAAGTTCTGCAGTGCCGAAACTTGAGCCAACTCGCGGCTTAAAGAGGTCTAGTTCAAAGGCACTTTAAACCATGTCTATTGTTGCTTATCATCCAACTTTTTGTTTATGGACTTACTTCTGGCATCCTCATGGATGTTCTGTAGCGTTGATCTAAGCCAGATTTGTATCTGCCTTAGATCTTAGATCTGCCTTAGAGTTTGGAGGGGCTCCAGTGTGACTTTTTTTTTTCTTTCTACCTCCGTGCCTCGAAAAGTACGTTAAACCAGTCATAGCCAATCACCAACTCTTGGCCCGCTACTTGGCCAAGGCCCTTAGTCAGAGGAACAAAACATTTATAATTTAGATTAGCAATTCTGCTTTGTTGGTTTAACGTGCTCCCTAAGACATGGACCACGTGCTCCGGATCGAATGAATCTGACCTGGTGGTAGATGACTACGTGCTCCGGATCGAATGAATCTCACCCGATGTTAGATGATGACGCCTAGTTCAATGCCAACTACTACAACTGGGTACTTATTTAGCGTAGAAGCAAATAGTATTTTCTCCTATAGCCAACGTTTAACGTTCTAAGCGCGATATATTTACATATAAAACTGTAGCTTGTACTTAATCTATGTCAAATATGTTTCGTCGTCGAGCGCGACGATGAATACGCGACTGTTGAAGCCAAGTCTCCCCTTATTTGTTCCGAAAGAAATGAGTCAAGGCCCCCTCCCCGTCGTTGGGAACAATTTACAAGAGTGCGTAAATATCAATGCGTAGGTAATTTTCAATAAATTCTCATTTCGATGTTGCTCGGTGCGTAGATACTTGATGCCGCGCGCGTGGGATGAAATTTCATTAATTTTAAACCCCTTGTTTGGATTCTGTACCTTCCCGGAAAAAGTATAGCTACCTTTTAATTTATCTACCTGCCTGTATATTAACGTATATAAAATATAGAGGCAACCACCTCGTTGGTATAATGGTCAGCATGATCCACTACGGATTTAGTCCTCGGCCCTGGGTTCATAAGGGCATGACATCGAACTTTTCCTGACATCGAAGTATCTATTGTTGAGTATGGGATTATGTATAAGTCCTAACCAGACTTCCAACAAATGAATTGGATAAAAAAAATGGCATGCTTATTATTGCTCAGAACATTAAAACAAACCCAAACCTCGGGATCCGTGACTACACGAAATTAGGTAATTGGGTATACCAACAAAATTAGAAGATTAGAATCGCACTATCCACATTTTTAAAGTCCATTATGACGTCAAAAGTCATTGAGTGTTTTAATTCCATTTTCAATTTTACTAAAATAATGAAGACAAGAATAGTAGAAGAATGAAAAGTAGTAAGTGTAGTATCAATATGATATATTATTTATTTGTATGTACATTGTACAGCAAGTACTTGTACGTTATTCGGCGTTATGTCAATATGTGTTAATATGTTTACCTGCACGACTGAGCCGCACGTATACTCTATGCCAAGGCCCATAGAGTCTATGTCGGGATAGTTGCACAGTGTTTTGTCACCAGCCCCATGGGTAGGACTTCGACTTCAGAAGTACCTCTAACATTTCTGAGTGGAAGGCGATGGGAAACTGAAACTTTGATATTTTTTTTTTTGTGACACCTCAAACACGCAGATAAAACGTTCTGAACGCAGGTCCTTTTTGTATGATGAAGTGTTTTTCGTTTATCATTCTGCTTTATGTAGTAAGTATTTTCTCAGAGTGTATTTAAATTATACACTATATCTCAGGTTCTTACTAATATGTTTTAAAACTTTATGAGTCGCACAATAAATTATTCGATTTGTATTTTTATTTAATAGCTTCGTAGATTTTTTTAAATAATTAGTTGTATTACTTTATTTATTGGAATAACTTTTTTTAGTTAGATAAAAACATATCAATAATTTACAAAACGCGCTGCTGCTCGTCTCGTCTGAATAGGCGTACGTAATATTTACGTACCGCGGAGAGCTTATTGGCGAGAAATATGGGTCGTGAATAAAGTAGAAAATCCTCTTTACTCCTCAGCAGTCAATAATGTGATAGAGAACACGAAAGAAATAAAATAATACTTATTTTACATTCCTTGCCATAGTGTGTCTCTTTGTTTGTAACCCAACTGCTCAACCGATATTGATGAAATTTAGCACATATGTAACTTGCAATCTAGGAATGGGCATTGGATAATGCTTATTCGGCTGGTAAAAGTTACCTGTTGGGTTTAATAAACTAGCAATTGTAACTATGCATCATATCATTGGTGAAGTTTAGCATATGAATAGTTTTCATCCTCGAGATATCCACAATATATATTTTTCTCAGAAAAATAAAGAGCTCCTGTGCCATTTTTAAAAATACAAAATAATGCAGACTACGTCGATTAAATGAAGTGCTAGACGAATAGCAACTTCATCCGCGTTTTTCCAAACTTTATCTATCTATCTTGTGGTGGTGCTCGCTACGGCGCGGCGGTTGCACTTCGACCCTTCAAGCTCTTTTGTACTCAAATTTGAAAACTTCCTTAGTTTGTTTGTCTGTATGTCTTGCTTAAGATATCTTAAGATGCCTATTGGGATTGCAACCTCCAACCAGGCATTCTTTTCTTATGGATGTAAGGTTATTAAACAAAAAAAAAGTTTTTTTATTACAGCTAGCAGATATTTTATACAGGCCAATTCGGAAATGAAGTTTTCACATTTCCTGAATACATAAAGTGTATTCAGCGGCTAGTGTTTTGTTGCAACAATGTATTTCCATGTCAAGCCGTATTTTTTTTATGTTATTTTGTTTATGGGATTTAATAAGAATAACTTGCAACTTCTTATTTATTTATCTATATAAATTAAATTCCCCTTCTCATAGTGGATCCATGCCATGTAGTGGGCTGGTAATAAGCCGCTCATCCAAGGATCTGAATTATAGAAGCTAAAATAAGAATTCCACGTGATTCTTAAAAATCCTAAATAAACGCAGACGAAATCGCGGGCATAATAGTGTGTTTTCGGGATCGTAGCTTAAGTTTTAACCCAACAAGATAAATAAAATAAATAAATAAAGTTATTAATATGTACATTCTACACAAACTTGTTTCGGTATGGACAAAGAGTAAAAACTTTTACAGAAAACCTAGTTGGCGTAAAATTAACTCGAAAACCGAATAATAACACATTTGTTCGTCAATGCGCAACAAAACAATTGTCGGTAGAAAGACGATGGAAAGTTTTTACCTACTTGTATTAAATTGAATTTCTGGCTATATTAAAGCTTTCTTTTTTGTTGTCCTGATATAATTTACACTTCGATCAGACCCATACTAGATGTGCTGTTAATCTTCATGAAGAATGTGCGAAAAATGGCCCCTCATTACCTATTTCCTATAGTTTATTGGTGAGAAAGCGAATGTATACTTTACAATCGATTCGAATTTGATAACTGAATGTTATATATTACTTACAGTCCCCCCAAGATGGACATCAAATTCGGACCGCTTCTATCAAATCGCCAAAATGGCCTCCAACAGAAGCCGATGGAGACAAATTACCAACGCGAAGTTGAGATCTCATCAGGACCAAGATCTTCAGTGATGTAGGAACGACCAGAGAGAGAGACAGTCCCCCCACGACTTTGTCCTCTTCTGATTGATATTCAAACAAAAACTTGTTATCGCTATTCTATACTGAAAACCCCGACCACCCAAGTAGACTCAGTTCAAAAATTACTGATATTTCCTGAGCTTAAGTCATTCTGATGACATGACAAATAAGCTTCCCTCTTGGGGTTAGAATTTATGTACATCTTTAACGTATAAGTAATCACAATCTGTCAACCTAAATACCAATTTTCATCGATATTACTTAAAAAATTATGCAAAAAAGGTTGAAAAATATTGAAATTGAAAATTGGATGCATTGATAACATTTCCCAATGGTTGCTGTTAAATTGAAGAATGCATAAAGTGTATCTTTAACAAAAGCATTAGTCGCAACATAGAGAACTACCCTTCTTTAAGAAAAGGACACCCTCGGGCTTCACAGTAATTATCACTCGAAGAACAAGTTACTACTGCAAGGCCAATGCTAGATACCTTCAGGCTATTATAATTAGTGCTGAAGCAAAAAGTTCCATTAGTCTACAAGGACACGCCGGAGGTGATTCAAACCTTTGAAAATACATACTACGTAAATCAGAGAATAAAACAACAACATTCTAAAAAAAATCATTTTTTTACATATATCGAAGTCTGTTGCCAGACGGGCCTTAATAAAATGGGTATAGAACACTCTAAAATACGAAATCAGTATACACTCTGAAGGTCAAATTCTGTAGTCACTAACGGGGTCTTCATAAACATTTTCAAAGAGTTCTTAATCCAATAATAATTTCAGGTCTTTCGAATGTAAAACGTCGTACCCGCGGCCAGCGAAATGTTATTATTTTCAATGTAAATCCAATTAACGTCAACTCTAATGCACTTTAATTCCTTTTAGAAAGGCCCCCAGGTATTTAATTAGTGGCTTTTGTTTAGGTTTTGATGATAATATTGTTATCATTCAACAAATTTAAGTAGATGATGACTTCTAGATACGTTTCTTTAGTATTTATAGCACTATCTACGAGCTCCATATTTTCAATTGAAAGGTGATGTGGATAATGCCAGCAATATGGTCTATAAGTTAACTCAATATCTGAGGGCATAATTTTGGTGTTTTATTTTTCATTCAAAATGGCGTCCCAGAGCCGGAGCGGCAGATTCTCAATTTAATGACGGATATTTTGGAACCACCATTAAGTATAGAAGCGATACTAATTTAAATCACCACAGTTAAGAGTATATTAATTTGATAATCATAAAGTATTTCAAACGCAACAGATGAACATTGGAGAACAGAAAACTGAGCAGCACGCCCAACAGACACGATAGGAAATATCATCCTTTTCACAAAAGTGTAGTAAATGGCATCATTTTAAACAAATAAATATACTACGACAATACACACATCGCCATCTAGCCCCATAGTAAGCGTAGCATGTGTTATGGGTACTAAGATGACTGACGAATATTTTTATGAATAATATACATAAATACTTGTAACAGATAAACACAAAAAAAAACAGGTTCTATTTGTGGAAATCGAAACCAATTTAAATTTAAATAATTATCACGCAAATAAACAAACAGGAGATAAAATAGGTTTAAGTCATAGTTTTGCCCTATAAGGTAAGCTAATAATTTTCACCTAGTTCTTAGGGAAAATGAAATATTGTGAAAAAAAACTTCAATTTAGTTTTATCAAAAGAATAAACCAAACACTTATTACTTAGTAGAGGTCTTGTAGCACTATTTATAAAGAAGTCTAGATTAGCTAAGCCATAACTGTAAAAAAAGTATTAAAATATGGTCCAGCAGACTTTTTAATCAATTTTATGTTTGTTCATACATTCTAATTTGTAACTAACCATTTCTGATTATTTCTGTATTTCAATTATTCTGCTATATAGTGTAGTGAATTATTATTATTGTTTTTTATTCTATCATTTATTGATTTTCATTTGTTTTTAAATTCTAAACAATGCTTACAAAAACAAAAAAAACACTTAAAAATTTATAAGATAAAAAAAACCACCCTTCGCTTGCGGGGCTTTTGAATGCCCAAGCAACCGGCGGTCAGGGCTCCAAAGTGAGGAACCTCCTCACAATACGCGCCGTTTCAAGGACTAATGCCTTCTGTATCCGACCCTTGATCTAACAACCAAGCGAAAGCTTCTTAAGATGTTGGTCGAAGCTTTTGGCGAGAAGATCATTGACCGAAACGACGATCGGAAAGGTCACCGAAACTACAAATTAATGAGATTAAAATTAAAATAAAAATCCCTAAGAGCTGGATACTACCACTAACTTTCAACGACATTATTGCAAAGTCTGCCGCACGAATTAATGATTTCAGAATATACGCCACGAGCTACTAAAAGGGTCCACTAGCTAAAAGGGGTTTTATAAACAACGGTCAGATAACATCAGAAAAGCTATTTAGGTAGTAGCGTGCATTTTTGTCTGAGGGCGACTCAGCTCCCGACTAATATATTGAATAAATCGAATTCCAACGGATCGCGCGGAGAAAATGCTCTTCTTATTATCATACGTGAACGTCCTTTAATAGAAAATGTACAAAGGCGAAAAAAGGAATACTTAGCCTTTTAGCCGGGGGAAAGATTTTCGTTATGCGTAAATGTGTTGTATTATTATGGTACGAGGGAAAATGTTTGGGGTATCCTTATCCACGCCTCTAATTGATACAACATCTCGTGGTTTAGATTAATAGGTAATCCAAAAATGTTCTTTCGTAAAATCCTTCTAGGATTAATGGTGATGAGGAGACTTATATGAAGCTTTTTTATTCATGTATTCTTCCAACGTATTATTGAGTATTACTATAACCCATCCCTACAAACGTGCGAAGAGTGGCGAGGATTGTAAAGCGAGCCACAACACACTAGACCAGTCTGTCAAGACTGTAACGACTAAGAAAAAGACATATGTACATCGGACGGTTCATGCCAACCAAGTACAGAGACAGGCCCAGGAAAAGAAGATGAACCCTTACTTACGCAGAAGTAGTTCTATCTACAGTTTATACTTAACATAAAACCAATTAAAAAGGATTTTAGTATATAAATAAAAATAATAAAATGCCACTAAATACACACTTCGCTATCTTGCTCCGAAGTAAGCGTAGCTTGTGTTACGGGTACTAAGATGATTGATGAATAATATACAAAAATACTTATAATACACAGATAAACACACAGACACTGAAAAAACGTTCATATTCACCAAACAAACATTTTTCTAGTTGTGGGAATCGAACCCACGGCCTAGGACTCAGAAAGCAGACTCGCTACAAACTGTGACAATCGGCCGTCAAATATACCGATAGATACTTCGGTTGAATTATGTTTCTCTGCACTCTTCTGTCATTTTTATTGCATTATCAATTTACGGGATTGTATGAAATGTAAGACAGTATTAAATATGGCAGAGAATAAAAAAGAGCGTTAAGTTTAAACATTGATAGAATACTGCCTTAGAAATTAATTGAACAAAACCCCTCAGCAAACAAACCGCTGAGTATTTATTTATTAAGTTATTTGATATCAGATGGTTGTTTCCCAAGCCGTGGAGTACTACTCGAGGGCCATAGAAGAAGTTGTATTAATTTTAAACTTATAACGAATAATGAATATTGATGGCGTTTTGTGTTCACGGAATACGAATTCGTTCCTAAATTTTCATTATTGCTACCATTGGTATACGAAAAATTAAATAAACAAGCAAGTCATCGGATCAAAAATATCCGAAATAGGTAAGGAATTAAAAAAAATACAAACACAGCGTGTCGGGCGTTTGTATGTAATCTATCTTCTTCTATATATATAAAAAGCAAAGATGACTGACTGACTGAATTATTGACTGATCTTTCAACGCACAGCTCTAGCCACGGATCGGGCTGAAATTTTTCACACAGATAGTTATTACAACGTAGGCATCCGCTAAGAAAGGATTTTTGAAAATTACTACCCTAAGAGGGTTCAATGGGCGCTGAAAGATTGCAAAAAATTCTTCATTTATCAATTCATATCATTTATTTTTTAAGTTACATCCATGAAACTTTAATTTTAGGTTTTCGATTTAAAACCATAAGAATTTCAACTCCGAAGGCATCAAATGGGGGATGAAAATTTATTTAGAGGTTTCTGATTTTTTAAGTAATTTACACTCATATTTTTTTATTAGCAGAACTACATTTTTTAAACCTTTGAAGTAAAATTTTACCACATCAAAAATTGAACTAAACGTGAGCGAAGCCGCGGGCAAAAGCTAGTACAAAACAATATTTTCAAACCCAAAGTTAAGTCGGATTCCTGACCACGGCTATCTCTGCTATATAATAACGGTTGCAAATTGTCAAACTGGCAACGGGGAATCAATTTCATACCTCGGAATTATAAGGCCATATAACACAGCCACACTAGAATTCATCTCAATATCTTTCGTTTATTATATTAACGGTTGCGGCCCATAAATACAAAAGTTTCAATCATTAAACCGGGATCATTGATGGCCGATCGCCTGCTAATTAATGTTCCTACTAAACTTTTTGATAGACTTGTTCAAATTTGAGTTCGAAACAAAGTTTCCACAAGACTTTATCGATGTGGTATTGTCTCCCGGGAAAAATACTATCCAATGTTACTGCTTGGCTTTTTAACAATCTCTACAATGTAAATAATCACGGAGACTTGTTGCTCCTTTGGAGTATTTACGTGAAAGAATATTATCCAATTTACTAACAATCACATTGATTGGTAATAACATAATAATGCTAGGTTAATGTACCTATTGATTTACATTCGCATGAATATGTTGTTCGTGTATACAATTCCGTGGATTATCGTCGTAATAATAAACAATTACCGGCAGGGCACGGGTTCAACCCACATTGAGAAGCTAGTCCACCAAGCTGGCCCAATGCGGATTGTTATGATTGATTGACGAAATCGTATCATCATTTCAACCGATAGACGTCCACTGCTGGACATAGGTTTTTCGTAGGGTGTTCCAAACTGCACGTGTCTCGTTTGATGCCGTCTGTCCACCTGGTTGAGGGTCAACCAACGCTGCGTTTACCGGTGCGGGGTCGCTATTCCAACACCTTGAGGCCCCAACGTCCAACGGTTCTCCGAGCTATGTGCCCCGCCCATTTTCACTACACCTTCGTGACTCGTTGGGCTATGTCGGTAACTCTAGTTCTTTTACGGATCTCCCCATTTCTGATTTGATCACGTAGACATATAGAATCGGTATATATAATCGTATATACATATTTTAATTGTATCCTCAATGTATCCCCTACCTCTAAAGAACGTTAAGTTAAGGAAACGTAACGTAACGTTTACTTAACGGATAAAATGTATGACACTAATACACTGTACATTCGAATAGTTTGGATAATTTTCCTACTGCTTGGTGTACTGTGTTATGGGTTCTGAAAACGGAACAGTCAATAACAGAGTCATAACAGAGTTGGAACGCCAAATGTCTTAGCCGGTATAGCCACTATGCGTTTTCGTGGCGGGGACAGGAATAAGCCAAAAAGGGTTTAGGCCGTAGTTCACCATAAAGGCCAAGTGCGGATATACTTTACACGCCCTGACAACATTATGGAGAACTCTCAGGCATGCATGTTTCCTCACGATGTTTCCTTCACCGTTGAAGCAAGTTATATTTAGTTGCTTAGAACGCACATAACGCCGACAAGTTAGAGGTGCGTGCCGAGGATCGAACTCAGGGAAACAAAAGCCAACTATGCTATTGCCACTACCTATCACATACGATATAAAACATTAGTTTTTTTTTTTATAAATATACTTTGACAGTACACACATCGCCATCTAGAGCCAAAGTGTGCGTAGCTGGGTTATGGGTACTAAGATAGTTGATGAGTACTTTTATGAATAATATGCATAAAAACTTAAAGTATACAGATAAACACCAAGACACTGAAAAATATTCATGTTCGTCACACAAACATGTTTCAGTAGTGGAGCCTTGGAGTCAAGCCTTGGACTCAGAAAGCAGGTTCGCAGACCACCAAATATTTTATGCGGCCGATTATTACCCCGAATTATAGTATTATTTATTAGAGCTTCTTCCACTGTTGTGCAACTGACATAGCATTTAATAGAAACGTCCATACCATTCTAGTTGATGCAAGTTGAGGTTGGTGAATAAATTGAATTCCCGATATCATCGCTTGCACATCTTTTATTCGCATCGCAGTCTCCCAATACATATGAATACACAAAATTTATCGACAACGTATCAAGCTTCGAAATCAAATAGCTCCGGCATGAGACCTCATCGCGAAACCTTAGTGGGGAGATGGAATGAAATCCTTAAAAGTGCTTTCAAATTCTAGATTTTTATATTCAGAATTAGAATTGAAACTGGTTATATAAATTCTTTGGTAATTTTACAATTGCCGTGTTGTCTAGTAGTTGACCAATAATTTTGTGACACCTGGACTTGAACCTGCCTTGCTCAAACGAGATGATTATCAGGTATTATGTATTCTTATATGACCTTGAGACTTGAGCCCTTGTCGCATTCAGTAGATGTAGAAGTATAACAAAGTCAAAATCCAAAATTCTTACACCATCCCGTCAGCAAATCATCGTTGCTGCCCATAAACAATGAAATAACAATTTTTGATTTGATTTCATTCATTATGATTCATCAGACTGTTATGAGTTATTGAAATGGAACATGTAAAGGCCCGGTACTGAAAAAACATTTCGGTGCAACGGAAACTCATAACGGAATTCGTCAAGAGGTTGTAAGGTGCGAAATTTTTCTTATACTTTGTAAATTGGTATGGTTCACTGACATACAAAGGTGTCTAAAGTTTAAAATGTCACCCCTCTCTCTAAGGATAAATTCTAAAAAATATAAAATTTATAAATGAGCACTATCAGAACTTTATAGCATTTTCAAGGTGTTCATTTATCACATGGTTCAACAAAATCTCCTAAGAACAAGGCAGCTTGCAATAGAAACAGAAAATCCAATGAAAATCTTTTATGAACATGATCATTGCACAATCTCGTTTGCAAACTAAGCGCTTTATCCAAAGCGTAACGTGTAATGAAAACTTGAGACTATCACTCACTACAGCGGCCATATATAAACATACTTGACGATGTGGTAAGATTATGCCAGATTACTTGCGAATCCCGGGGAATACGACGGGGCGCGATTTATTAGTATTATCACGAAGTAAAATATACCAAATATTTTACATATGAAAATACCGAATAAGTACTGTGTAAAATATTTAGTTTAATATTTTACGTATGTTATCAAAATTAAGCTTAATTTGCTATACTCCGCGAAAAGAAAGAGAATCTGTGTGGTGTAATTTATAATTTCTTCAATCCTTATACGACACACCAAACAGACAGACACCAAACAGACAGAGTCAACATCTCCTGAGGATGCTTCGGTTTCGGAGCGAAACGTGCGTAGAGGTATATTGTTCCCTGTTCGGCAATATACCTGTTTGGTGTAGAGTATAAGGATTGAAGAAATTATAAATTACACCTCACAGATTCTCCTGCTTTTCGCGGAGTATAGCAAGTTAAGCTTAATTTTGATAAATTATCATTTTTCATTCAAATTATAAATTACACCACACAGATTCTCCTGCTTTTCGCGGAGTATAGCAAATTAAGCTTAATTTTGATAATATATCATGGATTTCCGCAAAGTAACGCCTGCTTCTATCCAATAATTTTGATAATATATCATGGATTTCCGCAAAGTAACGTCTGCTTCTATCCAATATTTTACGTATGTATAACTACTCATAAGATTTGATAAAGATTCATATCGGGTTGCTTTTTTATTGTGTGATTAAGGACAAGTCCTCACAAATGTCCTCAGACAAATCACACCTTTCAGAATTATAATTCTTGTGTTAGGGACTTTGAATAGTCAAGACTTTTATAAGTCCCAGATCCCTTATTACCGTAGCTTAAACCAGTATGTTTTAATAATATTGACTATTGTTGATGTTTTGCTTCAGCATTGTAATCCTTATAATATATTGGACGTCAAAATCTATCAAATAAACTATCATTTAAAAATAGGTAATAAGCCACCAGGTCTTAAAAAACTGGTTATAAAACCCAGTTTATATAGTTACAAGCGGTTCCCCGTGACTTCATCCGCGTACAACTGATAAGAAAATGATTCACATACAAAATTTCACCCGCTTACCTACTCCATATATCTGGACAACACCATGATATAGCTGCTATGATATGTAGAGTAACAGCATCTAATCCTTCTCAAGAATTGACCTATTAAATGAAAAAATATTTCTTTTATTCAATTCAATTTATAGGTCCTTTTAGCCCAGGTGCGTTCCAACCTAAAGAAATATTTTCTTGACGACGCGACTAGTAAACTGCCACAGACGTTCTAGTGAGAAAATGCCTTAATTTGATAAGCGTTTTTGCTGCACGAGTGCAAAACAAGTCACGGTATATCTAAAAAAACAAACCGGCGGGGTTTCGTTAGATGTTCTTATTTTTCAAAAACGCGAAAATGTACATAAAACCTCCCATCTTGGCACATCTCTGAGTCGAAGAGCAAATTAAAAATGGTTAAATATTGATAAAGATAATTACTTTTTACTAAGATTTAATTATTCGTGAAATTTGGTACTAATAGCAATTAAAAAGGTAGCTTTTCCATTTTCCCGAAACATTCTGGATAGCTGGAAGGGCAGAGTTTATGTTTTTCTTGTTGAGCAGACTAAAAAGATTAGCGAAGTTCATTTGGGTATGAATATTTGGGATAAAGCTTTTGTTAGTAAATCTACACGGGCGAAATGTTTCAGGTTTATTTTTGTAAGAGAAATAGCTTTAGAAGCGAAAATTATTATGTGGGTGTTAGACTGAAATCTGAAATGTTGTAGTTTGAATTCACTACAATTTGGCTACTGAGTATAGGTATTTGTAGGGATTGAGTTTTCCTTCCTAGATGTATTATGTAAATGATTTTTTTGCATGGTTTTTTATTGCTATATTTGCTCAGTCAAGTTAATCAAAAGTAAAGTAAAGTAAGTAAGTCAGAGTATAATGGGAGTAATTATTTAAGCGACAGTGTTTACAGAGTTATTTTTTTATTTATACAAATAACTCAGCTCAAATAAATAGTTAATTTTTTTCTCTGAAATATATTTATATTATATATACTATACTCAGTGGCGTGCATAGAGGGTATGCACAGGGTATGCAGATGATAAAAATTTAAGAAATTCTCCAGTACGAGTTTTAAAAAACCCAAAGAGGTATTGTTAGTGTTGTTAAAAACCTACCCCTAAGTATTTATAGCTCGTTTTGGAGATTTTCTTCAAGTTATATCTACTGCATACCCTGTGCATACCCTCTATGCACGCCACTGACTATACTATATATTTCAGAGAAAATTACCAAACTGTTAAGAGTTTTTTATAGGAGTTACGCTTTACTATGCATTACATCAACTTTTGTAGGAATTATGAATTTGCTATTAAAATAAATCAGTTACATTAAGAACTGTTCCTGAATATTACGCGTTCAAACTCGAGACATATTAATTATTGTCACGCAGTTGGGAACGAACTACTTGTTTAATTAAAACAGGATATAGACACTTTTGCAAACGGGTCGGCATGTTACCAATCAGAAGAGACATCATTTGTTTGTTTGTTTGTAACAAAGTTGTTTTTTTTTTAAACTAAAACAAGGTCCAAACGGAAAACCATCAGCTCTAAACTGAGCAACACAATTGAGCAACAATGCATGCAAGGCACAAGTCCTACAAAGTGCCATACTGTGTCCATTAATCTGAAGCGTAGGTGTTAAGCCTGATATGCCCGTAATTACCGGCAACCACGCCCTTCAGACCGGAACAAAGCAATGCGGCTTGGCGGAAGTGATAAATATGACGAGATAAGTCTCAAAAAGTTCTTCTACATCTAAAATTTGTGGCCGCAATACTCAAAAAGAAGTCTGTTGACGGCCGACTGGCGCAGTGGGCAGCGACCCTGCTTTCTGAGTCCAAGGCCGTGGGTACGATTCCCACAACTGGAAAATATTTATGTGATGAACATGAATGTTTTTCAGTGTCTGGGTCTTATCTGTATATTATAAGTATTTATGTATATTATTGTTAGAAATATTCATCAGTGATCTTAGCACAAGCTACGCTTACTTTGGGACTAGATGGCGATGTGTGTATTGTCGTAGTATATTTATTTAGGGTTGATTGGTAATATTGAATTAAATTTGTCCTTCAAAGATAATTGATATGGATTATATAATAATAATAAATAACCCCAAATTAAGCGTAGCTTGGGTTATGGGTACTAAGTAGATCACTGATGAATATTTTTATAAACAATATCCATAAATATTAATAATATACAGATAAACACACAGATACTGAAAAACATTCATGTTCATCACCCATTCGTTTTCCAGTTCTGGGATTCAGACCCACAGCCTTGGACTCAGAAATCTGCATATAACCCCAAAGTAAGCGTAGCTTAGGTTATGGGTACTAAGATGACTGATGAATATTTTTATGAATAATATAAATAAATAATTATAATATATAGATAAACACCGACCACACTAAAAACATTTATTTATTTATTTAAACAACTTTATTGCATAATAAAGGAAACACACACAGGAAAAATTACATTAACATTAATTATATGCATAAGGCGGCTTTATCACTAACAGTGATCTCTTCCAGGCTACCTTAACTATTGGAATAAGGCAATGAGAGACGGGAAATCGCAATTATATATAATATATATATATATATATATGTATTAACATTCATGTAAACATTTCCTAAACATTTTCCAGTTTTGGGATTGGACCCACAGCCTTGGACTCAGAAAGCAGCATATGCCTAGCATTATTTGTATTCGCCTCAGCGAAGCGTTTATATCAGAGCAAGGTGATTTCATTGTGGTGTTGGATTGGAATTGTTTAATTAATGAGATATTAACCTCAAGTAATAAGGATCAAGTGCTTCTAACACTCAGCATCCATTGATATTGGCTATTGAACTAGCCTTAATAGATAACGATTATTAAGCGTAATACCTAGTTAAAGGATTAGAGCACACTCTCAGTTTAAATCATATACGTTATTATGTGTTAATAAAAACCCTCCCGAAAATACTCTTGTTTGTTATTTTTTCACGCACGCCGTAATAAATTCTTGATGACCCATATACACTATTATAAAACAGAATAATAAAAACAGTAATAATAAAAAAACTGAATTAATATTAAATATACAAAATAGTTACAAATTAGTATTTCTGCCTCCATGGCAGCCTACATGGGGTTTAATTTATAGCTTTAAATTGGAGATTCGTATCTATTTATTTTATCAGAAGAAAACAAGGGTGCTATTTTTTTTCTTCTGATGGTAAAAAAGTCGTCAGTATGAGCCCTCGCGAACATTTCAGATGCTGTACAATAACTTGGTAAGCCCAAAAGAATTCTGAAACCATCGTTATACTGAACTCGTAGGACGTTTAGCGATGCCTTGTTATAGCTGGTCTACAGAGATCCCGTGTAAAAGGTTTGACAAAAGGCTTTGAACAAACTAACTTTTGCTTCCTGGCTACAACAGGCAATCCTGTGGACTAATATATTATACAGCGCACCGCCAAAGCCTTACGCTCTCGTTATATGTCTACATCATCCTTAAGGTCATCGGTAACAACATGTCCTAGATATTTCCAACCATTCATTATTATACTATACTTTACTTCACACTTTCGTCGGTATACCTTTGACCCTAAAGATCATGTAGTCGCTCTTTTTCTCATTATATAACAAATTTTTAACAACTCTGTTTTTTTTTAATGTATTTCTATATTTTTTGAGCCTTGGGTTCGATTCTCACTGGAAAATTATTGTGTGGTGAACATGAATGTTTTTCAGTGTCTGGTTGTTTCTATGTTTATTACAAGTATTTAATCATGTATATTATTCATAAAAATATTTATAAGTTATCTTATTACCCATAACGTAAGCTACGCTTACTTTGGGGCTAGATGGCGATATTTGTATTGGCGTAGTACATTTATTTATTTAAAAACAAATGTCTCCGTTTGCAAGTGAGGATGCTAATATCGTAGCAGTCTAATCTGTTTGATACTAGGGGGGTAAAAGATTTATATTAAACACATACCCCTATCGGTTTTTACGCATCGCCAAATCGCTTAGAGGCGCTTCTTCGTTGGTAAGCCGGTTACAAGCCACGGCCGTAGCCGACAAACAGACCAGAGAAAATTCTAATATTATAAAATTGAAATTTACCCTGCTGCGGATCGAACGATACACTTCATTCAAATTGATAGGAACATATATCTATACGATTGTGCTTTTTAGCAACAATCGTTTATAATAGAAAGCAATAAAGAGCTATCGGATGGAGTGCACTTATTCGAAATACGTCTATTCACTCTTGCCTCGATATTTTTATAAGATACGTTTATAGCGATGATAAAGTAGTAGGTAAGGCTTCGGTTTCCCTTTCGGGAGTACCAGATTCGGTACCTGGCACGCACACCTAATGTTTTATACTACTAACTTATAATGAAACTTAAGCAATTAAAATATTATCAATGTCCACCAATCCGCACTAGGCCAGCGTGGTAGACTACGGTCATAACCTCTTCTTACTCTGGGGGAGACCCGTGCCCTGCAGTGGGCCGGTAATGCGTTGATATGACGAATAAAAATAACACTTACTTCAACGGTGAAGGAAAATATCGTGCAAATCATGCAAGCCTGAGAGTTCTCTATAATGTTCTAAAGGGCATGTTAAGTGTACCAGTCAGCAGTCAGCCAGCGTGGTTGACTAAGGCCTGAACCTTTCTTATTCTAAAAGGTGCCCTATAATGGGCGTTAATATAATGATGTTGCTAGCAGGAAACATACATCGAAAGAGAGTTCTTCACCTTTATAATTCGTATCAGAAACTACTAACACAAATGTAAATTAAAACCGAAATATTACTTCACAGACTTTAGAGGTAGATTATTTATTATCTCTGAGACTTATCTGTGAAAACGAAACCCTAATATTTTTCGAGTCATCACTACCATAGTTTTTCCTGATGAAGAAATCAGATACAGCCCCAAAATCAAAGTATAAATTAAGTGGCTCCTGACACTTTATTAGGTACGCGTAGCGTAGGTACTACGCACGAGTCGGTCTTTTAGGGTTGTCAAAAGTTAACACTTATTTGTTGGGTTAGTTTAAATGAAAAAAATAAATATGCCTATTGTGGTTCAATATTTTAACAGGGCGATTCCTTATAAAATATATTTATGCACCCTTCAATAGTATTGCGTAATTCGGTTACACGTTGTATATTATTATTAATCCAACCGCTCACAAGGTCTTGCTGTATTTTAGTAGGAGAAAGGCGAAATAAGACTTCCAGGTTCCAGAGCACGTAGATAAATTATAAGCAGGTTAAGGTGCAGTTTTGGTTCCATGATAATGGTTGTACATTTATCATCCTTCTAGATTTACATTACTTTTTTATGTTTAATAATTGATGGCCCAAGCAGATAGCCCACTAACCAATCGCCTTTAATATGTGTGTATGATGTTAGAGCTGTATCTGATTTCTTTCAGTAAAGACTATGGAAGTGGTTTATTTATTTATTTATGAATATCCTTAGTATACTTACAGCTAGCCAAAACGTAAAAACGATTGGTGTTTCGGTTTCACGGACAAGTCTCAGAGACAGTAAATAATGTGTAATGTAAAGCCTGTAATAAACAGAGCAACATTTCGCAGAGCATGCCCTGTGTCCATCAACCTAAGGCGCAGATGTGAAGCCTCGTGTGCCTCTACTACTGCACTGGCAACCAGACCGGAACACCGCATTGCAACAATGCTGCTTAGCGGCAGAAATAAGCATGTTGGTAGAACTCCCCCAGACAAGATCTGTCACATATAGTTCTACTACTACTAAACTTGAGCTTGACTTTAAAGCTTCTTTCTTCGTAAAAATATATACTTGCAGTTTATTTTTAAAACTATAAAGGGGACATATTTCTTCATCATCATCATCATCATCATCACATCAACCGATAGACGTCCACTGCTGGACATAGGTCTTTTGTAGGGAGTTCCAAGTTCAACGGTTCTGAACTATGTGCCCGGCCCATTGCCACTTCAGCTTCGCGACTCGTTGAACTATGTCGGTAACTCTGGTTCTTCTACGAATCTCCACATTTCTGAGATACTCCGAGCATAGCTCTCTCCATCGCCCGCTGAGTGACCCTGAGCCTTCTTATGAGGCCCATAGTTAACGACATATTTCTTACAAAATCTATAAGAAATATATTTTATATCACAATTGCCATTTTCTGAGAACGTTAGTTAAGCCTGTTTTTTTTCCCGCAAATGTAATGAAAACCGTCGTATGTCATTATACTGCCTTGACTGTAGAATACAATATACCATACTGGTTTCATAATCTATTATTACGATTTTTCACATTTCTAATAGGTACTTTAAGCTCAGTTTTTCAAATGTTGTTTTTTATCCTTCTAATATTTAGAAATGTTTTAATGTAAAAACACTTCTTCTAAAATATATTATTGGTTTATCCAGAAATGCAGCTTAAAAGATTTAAATAAATTTCGACTCTAAAGAAAGTTTTTACCGTAGAGTTTAAGGCACCCTTACTGTGCTAAAAATACATCCTGCGTATAAACAGGGTGAATTTTTCCACATTGAACTCGATTTGGTTTTTTAATCTTATTATATCGACAGTTGTATGCAACCACTCTGATCGTTAAGTTTTATGTTCGCTGCTCCAACTGTAATGGCTAAGAAGATTCTAGTAATGATATCAGATTAGTCTTTTGATGCACTTTGCTCTACTGGAGATCCCGTCTATTACTTTAAACAGCTCAATTATTATACTGTTTAAAAGTAACTTTTCTTACTGTAAACGATTAACACTATATTATGAGTTTTATCCCTTTGTCTAGTTTGTGACAACGTTCGAGTGGTACGCGGAAGAACCGATTTGAATGTGGACATTTTTTAAATTTTTAGTTGTTTTTGGGTCTTGTATTTGGACTGCCATAATTTTCATTTTAAGATACAATTTTACCAGTAGGGCTATGATACCGTTATGTCTACCTGTTGTTAATAGGACGATAAAATGGAAGACATAATTATATCTTGGAGGTAGCTATACATTACAGTTGCGAACAACCCAATCCCTCGACAAATAACATGAAATAACCATTGATAGACATTTTTTTTTATTTTATTCTGGATAGACTTGCGCTTGACAACTATTATGCCTGATGTAAAGCAATTATGCGGTCTAAGTTGGGGCGTGCTTACCTAGACAATGCCTATTCACTCTTGCCTTGAAAGCATTTAAGTTTATGAAAGTATGAATTAGAAAACACCGAAGCCGGAAGAGCGTTCCAAACCTCAGAAGTCCGTATCAGAAACGTAAATGAAAAACGATTCGTGCGTGTTGCCTGTATGTCAACCACGTAAGGATGCCACCATTCACGGCGTCTCGTCGTTCTGTGATAGAATGGTGCAGGGGGAACAAGATTATGAAGTTCCTGGGCACACTCTCCAAAGTATATCCTGTAAAAAACCGCCAAGCACGCAGTATTATTACATATCGATACCGACAGTACATACATACCACAGTACATAAATACCGACAGTTTTATTAGTGTTCAGCTTACAAAAACATGAAATCCTTTGACGTGCTCAAAATAAGGATTATAATTCAAAAATCAAATGTAAAGCGATTTAGCTTCCAGCGATGGTAGGAGGGCCCAGGAGATCACTATGGAAGTTTGTTTTAGTCGTGGGATTCTTTAGTTTGTGAAGTTACCGAGTTTTTAAAATGTTTACGCTGATACTAGCCCCTAAAGTATTTCACATTCTTACAGACACTTAAGACAGCTAAAGAAGCGACAACTCTCACAAGAGTATGCAAGAAATGAAACATATATATCTTATATCTTTAAACGAGCCATTCTTGTATATATATATATATATATATATATATATATATATATATAACTATATAATGGAATGAAATAATATGACATTTTATTCGTGCTTTCCGATAATAACAGATTGGTTGGTGCAGACGAAGTTGCACGGGTCAACTAGTACTAATATAATAAAGCTGAAGCGCATGTTAGGTTAAACGCGCAAATTTTGAGAATAATTGGTTTGAATTCAAACAACCTTTTGGTGTTGGATAGTACATTTATTGAGGAAAACTATAGGCTGCATAAAAACACGCTACAGTCAATAGGAGCGGAGCATTAATTGAAAATGTTGCAAAAACGGAAAAAAAAAATCCTTTTGACAGTTTCCGATACGTGCGATGCTTAAACGGTTTAAGTTGTGCAAATGAGATTCGAACTCGGCCCCCGGAAAGTGAAGTCAATGTCCTACCCACTGGGCTATCACCACTTCTATACCTCAATATAAGTATCCAATGTACATTATTTTATTTTCAATTTATCTAAATTTTTTTTTAATACAAGTAAGCCCTTAAATTCAATCACACGTGATAAGTGATGATGCAGTCTAACGATGGTAACGGGCTAATCTGTTAGGGGTATGGCAGTTATATTAAACGCATACACCGTATCGGTTTCTACGCGACATTGCGAACGCTAAATCGCTTAGTGGTACGTCTTTGTCGATAGGGTGGTAACTAGCCACGGCCGAAGTATGCCACCAGAGCAGAGAAATTCCCTAATCCCCGAATTACGTAACCGGGACCTCCTATTTAAAACATCTACCTCCTACGTTCAAAGCTGCGCCGGGGAGGTCGCTAAAAGCGTATTGTCATAACTTATGCTTTGATAGTTTACGTAACGTAATGTATTTAACGTGGGAAATGAAACAATCACGTTCTCATCATAGAGTGGCGTGCGTAACGATCTCGATCGTTAACTTTTATGCTCACTGCTTGGATTGCGACTACACTCAAGGATCTTCTAATGATATCGGTTCAGTCTTTTACTGCTTTCAATTCCAGATTTTAAAAGTACTTTTACCTTTCTATTTTAAACTAGTTTCCGCCCGAGTCTTAGAACGCATGCAACTACTGAGCGCACGTAACATATTATCATTGTATGGAACTTATGTCGTGGCACTCGACACATAGCTTCCACAGTATGATAGACATTATATGACACTCAAAGCTACTATCGCTATGTTTTGACTTTCAGTAAAAACACCAGCCTGAATAGCCATTTATTTAGGTAGAATGGAACAACTATTTATATTAATTATTACAAAAAAAAAGAACTAAAACTGAATAATTTTGTTAAAAACCCTTGACTTTTACTATCGTGTACTAGTCCTACTAGTATTCTACTAAACCCTTCTTTTGATACACATATAGAGGAAGTTGTGAAAAAAAAAATTGCCACATTGTGCCAGCTACAAATTTGAATTTCAAACTTGTATTATTTTACTAATTTAAGCTTTTTCATAATAATTTGATACCCATATTAAGGACTTTGTGAAAAATTATTTAATCCGCCAAATATAGCCAAGAACACTCCCAACTTATTTACTCTTCACAAAAAACAAAATGAAAATCAGTTTATCCAGGAAGTACGATGCCATAAGCAGACACACACACACGCACACACACGCGCGCGCACACACATACACACATGACATGTCAAACTAATAATCAACACCCCTACAAGCTCATACAATACATTTTTAAAACATAGATAAAGTAGTTCTACAACGTCTCAATTAATTATTAATTAATAATATATTACGACAATACACACATCGCCATCCAGCCCCAAAGTGAGCGTAATTTGTGTTATGGGTACTAAGATGACTCATCAATATTTTTATGAATAATATACATAAGTAATATACTTATAAACACCCAGACACTGAAAAACATTCAGGTTCATTACACAAACACTTTCCAGTCGTGGGAATCGAACCCACGGCGTTGGACTCAGATAGCAGGGTCACTGCCCACTGCGCCAATCGGCTATCAAATCTCCTGTGTACGATGTCCTAGTATGTAATTTTATTGCTGCCACACTAAGATACCCGAATGATGAATTATACTTCGTTACTAATATGATAGAGAGCAAAGTAAGTTTGTTTTTTGCTTCTACCGTATAGGGTCTGAAACTACTGACTGATTTTGACAATTTCGTTGCCAATAGAAAACTAAATAAGCAGGAAATAACATAGGCTATGATTTATTTAAAAAAAATTATAGATACTTAAGAAAATGGCAATAACGTAACGAGCGCTCCGAACCAACTTTAAACCCTCGAAGACAGAGACAATTGTTTTCAAATTGTTGGATAAACAATTTTTAATTTAATGTTATCAATAGTTGCTGACAAGGCCAGAAACTATATTAGTTACAGTTAAGTTAAGACAAGGCGATAAACTAAGTTGGTTTTAGTTATCGCAGTATTATTAAGTTCACCAAGTACACCAGTTTATTTGATATGAGAAGTGGAAGTCATACAAGTAAATTTCAATGGTACCAGCTAAATATAAATTATCTATTCTCTAATGACTAGAGACATTCATATTTATCAAACACCGCTTGGAAATCGAACTGTGTATAAACAATACTTAAATAAAAGAAACAAAAATCAAATCTAAATTTTTTGTTAAAAGAACGACAAATTATATCTCTCCTGACATATTACCTTTTTCCGTACTTTTATAACATACGTCATAATATTTTTCCAAGATATACTATTTCTAATGGCGGGAACTTCAATAAACTTCGATTTCGTATTTCTAAAGATTTATGTCCTTAGACAGACTTCCATAACTTTGATTTTATAGGTACTTTATAGAGATTAGATTTTTGAAATTCCCACAAAGAGAAAGTTCTGTCCATCGAGTAGCATGCGAAACGATCCCTCGTTAAGTTCTATGGTCACAGCTCGGATTCCGACCCCATTAAGCTTCGACTAATGATGTCGGGTTATTCGTTGCTATGCATTGTTCTGTTATCCTGATTATTGACCCAGCGTGGCGAGTGTCGGAACTTACTTGACTGAATTTCCCGTTTTTCTGGCAAACATTTGTTATTTTCCTAAATGTAACCTTACTCCGCACATTACAATTATCGGCCCACCAAAGGGCACGGGTTTTCATTCGGAATGAGAAGGTCGTATTCCACTTAGACTTAACGAACTGAATTGGAGAACATCACGGAGAGCTCTTAAAAATGCAGGTTGTTTTCTTACAAAGCTAAAGCTAGACATATTAAATTGCTTAAAATGCACGTAGCTGCAAAAAGTTATAGGAATTCGTAAGACAAGGCATGCGAAAAGGTACCTTTGGTTCAAACATTGAACTCACTTACTAATATTGTTAGAGACCATTTGAGGCTGGACGTTTTCACACCCATTTCAGCTTACAAAGAGAAGTAGAGTAGAGAAGAGAAAAATAGCTTCGTTTATTTGTGTGCGATTTCAAGTTTGTTCGTTTTGTGCTATAATTAATGGAGACTTATACTTGATTGTCTTCTTCTATCTATCTTGTTAGGTTTATTGTTTTATTATTCTTTGTTATTCCAAATTTAGTTTTTTTTATTCACGATAACAGAACACGACTAGTCGTATGACACAGTAAATCTTATTATTATTATTTTTCAGCTTATTTTGAAATGCAATTATATTTACATAAAAGTAAGGAATTGCTTTTATGTAAATATAATTTAAATTAGCCGTACAACACACCATACAGCTGTAGTTTGCTATCTTAAGCTGCCTTCGTTTTGTTGCTCATTTTGCACCACCCAGGGGCCACGTGTAGAGTAATTAGGGTTCCAACCTATCTATGGTTAGAACCTACGGATTCGAGCAACTCTGACCCCTACGAGCTATGGGGAATAGTTAGCCCTTGGCTGTATTTCAACTGGCAGTAACGGCGCAGATGGTAGAGGGCTAACCTGTTAGGGTATGGCTTAGCAGGCATATGGGTGCTAAAAGGAGGGATATATTAAAAGCTATTGTATTAAAAGAGCCACTTAACGGTTTTACCTGACATCGCACCATAACGCTTAATCGGTTGGTTGACCATAAAGTAATATATAGCTATGAATGAGTAGAAAAACACGAAACAGTAATTGATGTAGTGGTCTTCTATAAATTTATATTAATAAAAAGAGATCCATAACAATTTCGTATTCATAAATAACATTATGTAAATCTTTGGCCCTAAGCTGAATGTGGAGGTAAAAGTTACGAAGGTTTTACTCGGGGAATGTATTTTGCTTGTAGTGTAAGTTGAAAATAACTTTTAAAACAAAGCAGGGAACTATTTACAGTTGGAATTTATAAAAAAAACACCTAACCTTAAAATATACCTAAGAAACTGCTTAGTACGCCTTATGAACTAACTAAGCTGTAACTTAGCCTTATGAAAACAATTATACGAAAAATCGGATCAAAATCAAGAAAATGCTAACAATAAAAAAAAAAAATTAAAACCTAACTGTGGTAAAGTTTAGACTCCATCCATAGAAAAAGACCAAAATTAAATTAATAAATCTTAAATAAATTGTGTTGTGTATATAATATTACCGGAAAAATACAACTATAAAATAAAATAGGCGATAAATCTTTACAAACTTAGTTTTGCGGTTTCGAAACGAGTTTCTCGCTCATACTTTTTTTTATTGTAATGGATGTTGAACCAATATTATTTTACTTTTTTTACAGTTTAAATGTCAGTCAAAATAATTTTTTTTCTTAGCTGTTCCAGGAATTTTGTGTTTTATTCTTATCTAAATAAAAATATCATGTCACATTGTTTCTTAACGAACGGCTCCGAAACGGCTTCAACAATTTTTATGTTTTTTTGGGTAATTTTGACCCATGTACTCTATTATATAACAGAATAATCACAATAAATTAATAATCAAAAACTAAATCAAAAAATTACATGAGATATTAATATAAAATATACACAATAGTTACAAATTTAGTATAGGTTGGTTTGTTTATATTTTAGCTAGGTGATAATAATTCTTGCCCCTAATTTTTAGTTTTTATATTTAGGCAAAAAAAAATATAAGGATTTAGTGTCCCAAAATATTTTTTTAAACCAGAAACGCGAGAATCAGCATATTTTGATATACAATTATTACTTAAAAGGAATTCCAGTTTAACCGCATTTAAATTTGCTGTACAACACACGACACAGCTGTAGTTTGCTATCTTATAGGGTTTTATTTTTTACTTGTTTTAGTACCTACTTGTTAAAAAGCTCAGCGTCAAAACAACAATTTAAATACGAGTTTAATATACTACTTGACGCAATGTTGTAATATGTATGCATTATGTCTTTACGACGATGCAAGCCGCATTGCGTCATATATTTTCATCTCGCAGTTAAACTTGACTGTAAATATTCGTCGATTTTGACAACTTAAACTTTAAAATTTTATAAAAAAAAAGGTTCTGAAAGTAAATTATATTCATACATTAAACAATTTAGTCACAGTTTCATTTTGAGCAAAGATAATACACACATTGATAATTCAAAAGTTTTAAAATGAAAATCGATTGCGAACGTAGATCGCAAAACTTAATAAGATAATAGTCTTTGGGAACTCGAGGTGCTTGAATAGATCGCGCACCGGTAAACCTAGCGTTGGCAGACCTGCATCAAGGCGGACAGACTGGTTCAAATACTTCCCTAGAATGACCTCTGTCAAGGAGCTACGGATTGGAGCAGTATGGTGGATCAAAGCTCTAATTACGTCTGTCTTGCGAGAGGAGACATCTGCCCAGCTGTAGGAATTAACAAGACGGTGAATGATGGCACGAACGTAAGTTTTTACGAGTAAAATCATAACCGTACTGTAAACTGAAGCGTATTCGACGCACGTTCCCAGAGCGCGTGTCAACTGCGCTGCAAATTGGATTAGTGAATGTATAACGTATGCAAAAGTAAACAGCCTACGACTGTATCCCGTTCACTGTACGTTGTGCTCGCCTTCGCGCGCATATTGTATTACTGTGTGTTAAGGCTCTAATTGGATAATTCATGGGAATAATCACCTATCTGCGATATCTGTAAAAGGCTTTGCGGCTGACTGACTGATAGATAACCTACAGCCCTGACAGCTGAACGTAGATATCTAAAAATTTTAATGAATATTCTTTTAGCATCTTAGCAAGAAAAGATAAAAAAATACAGTTATCACTTCTATAACTACTATAACACCGTAGATTGATTCAGCGTTGTAGGAGTAATGTGTTTTTACGACCCCGTATAAGGCGGTAAGTATAAATAATTCACGTTCAGCTTTTAAATCGAATATCACGAAATAACTCTATCATAACGAAATAAGGACGTTTTATAATAATTAAATGAGACTCAGATCATTAAAAATAAAAAAATATAAAACATTAATTATAATATAAAAAAAAATTATAAATTTCACAGTACAGAAATATAATGTGGGAAATCCCCGCGTTATATTGGGGAATGCCTGTGTACGCGGGATTGAAATTTCGTAATATGAAAATGCGTTATAAGAGTACCGCATTTTAGGGGGTAAGTTTTCCCCTGTGTAAACTTAGAAATATTGTAATATTGCTAAGTTTACACAGGGGAATGAAGTGTTTTATGAACCTTAGACGTTTTTCAAGTTATATGAATGAAAAAACTTCATATCATAGTTATCAAAATACTAAAAGGTGAATAGAGAGCAAATTTTAAAATCGTTCATTTTTCTTTATTTCGTGCATATTTCGTAGAGTTGTAATTTTACCTTCCAGTAAAAAGTGTATACTGCACAGTTTTTAAAAATTACCAGCCAAAGGTTTCTATAACTATATAAAAGTATTATTATTATTATTATTATTTAACTCTTTATTTGTACACCACTATGAAGTTAGGAAAATAAAAAAAAACAATAGAAATACAAGGACAGAAGTAGAATACAAAAGGCGGCCTTATCGCTTAGTAGAGATCTCTGCCAGGCAACCTTTGGATTAGGACAAGATGAGCGAGAGCGGACGGAAAGTATTTCATTTTTGCAGTTACGGGTGTATCCACAAATTTCGTATTTTGACTTTTATTTCCTTTAAGCTTTGTAGTAGCTTGTGTTCTGGCTAGGAGCATAGACCAGTCCAAAATTCGTTGGGATAATGGCGTATGCGGCATTAGAAGTTTCATTTTGCATTGCTTATATCCTTTCGTGCTACTTTTCAGTTGGATTGCAGGGTACAACATTATGCTTTGCAGCAAGCCGGGTTTTTTTTTATCCACTACAAGTTAGCTAGTAGCTCTTGACTGCAATCTCACCTCCTAAGGTAAGTGATGGAGAGATGGTAGCGGGCTAGCCTGTTAGGGAGTATGGCAGTTATATTAACGTTAGCTAAATTGCTTAGCGGCACGTCTAAGTCAGTAGGGTAGTAACGTAGACCAGAGAAAATTTAGAAATTATAAATACCAAAATTGCCTCTGACGGGAATTGAACCGCTCACCGCTGAAAAATAGAGATTCAAGATTTTCTTTGATTCAATCCTGTGTTTTGGTTTTCGGAACTCCGAAATCATTAAACGCCATTTCGTGCCGCTCTTTTTTTATCAATCGATAACACTGACAACTAGACCGACGGTTAATGCAACAGAACAGTAGCGAAAATCAAATAAAATAAATTAGTGAAATCGAGACGAAATTGAATATATTCAGAATGTTGTCATACTAAAACTCATTACAGCGTTAAATGGGGTAATTAAGTTTGATGATGTCGTTGTTAATTATAATACAAACTTACACGGTTTAATATAGCTCGTTATTATATCACCTTCTGTTAGTATTATAGTTGGTTAAATATATTTTATCTATTCCCATGCCTGATACGAGATTATGTAACAGTAAGCTTATTACAAACATTAAAACACTCAATGTCATAATAATCATTAAATTATCCAAACATCTCAATATATAGCATTTGTTTTTTTTCGAACCCTTCTGCGCAAAGGGATACAAACAGACAGCCAATTTCTTACTGCTCGATGCGTAGTATGATAAGAATCTCAAAAAAAGAACATTGTCATAAAAAGTAGGTAATTAAAATCCCGGCATTTTTCTGAGACATTTTTATTATCTTGTTTACCAAATAAATTAGCGATTCAAGTTTTGACAGCACACCGCCCGCCAGATATTTGAAATATATTTTGGAATTTTCGAATTCCATAGAAAATAAAATACATACTCGTAGGTATCGGGAGATTCCAACATCAGAGAAAAAAATCCACTAAATTTTGATAATTTCACTATACAAAATTACTGCAATAAATAATTCTTCCATAAATACTTCTTTTATTTGTAAATACTCAGTAATTGATGATGTTAGGTTACTAGGGCTGACTGTTTTAAAGTTAATAGTAAAATAACTGTTTCAGAATCTTTAGAGGTTTCATAATATGGGAGTAGATAAAGTCTTGTATGCTGTTATAACTGTCGATAATAAGGTATTAAATGCTCATGTGATTTTATCAACAATTGCATAAATAACTAATTTACACAGCTTGTTTTATCAAATGATAAACTTTTTGAGAAAAACAATTAAGAATGAGATTTACCGACACAAAACATAAACTTTTATCTGTGGGGCTTTTGCTGTGATTAGTTTATGGTGACCGAGTTAGATCACCGGTGCACGCACCTCAATATTTTCAGAGTAATGTGCGTTTTTATTTAAGCAATTAAATAATAAAAAATATAACTTGCTTTATAGTTTAACGGTGAAGGAGAGCATCGTGATAAAACTTGCTTGTCTGAGAGTTCTTATTTTTTTGAAAAGTGGGATGTGATGTATACATTTCCGAACTTAGCGAGCGCTGTGGAATACGTAGTAAAACGTCATAACTTTGAGAGCAGACACGTACCTTGCAGTGGGCCTGAAGTAGGTTGATAGTAATGATGATGATGATAAAAAAGTTGGGTGATTAAGTTAATCTTTAACGAAATCCCTACAAAAGACCTACGTATAGTAGTCGATGACGATCGGTTGGTGATTATGAATTTAGATAGAGCACTTGGAGAAATCAGACATCATCTTTGAAGAAGGGGACCTAAATGATTTCGGGGGGGTTCCTGTACGATGTCGCATAAAAATTAATTAGCGGCATAGGTTTAATATAACTGCCATACCTACTCCTAAGATCTTAGTCGCCGGCTAACTTATATTATACTTATATTAAAAATAAAATATAATAAAAAATATATATATAATATATTTAAATATAATTAAATTTTGATAAAATCACATGAGCATATATATATATTATACTTATATTATAATATCATCCGTTTGTAGTAAAATAATTTAAAAAAAAAACAGCAGTTTATGCTGTTTTGATTGTGAATATATATTTTTAAATTTCCTGTTCCAGAACCAGCAATTCGTAGAACATTGCGAATTAGTGCATTGCACAAAGGCACTAACTACGGAAAAAAGGTTTAGAATTAAGAACGAATATTATATGAACGGAATTCTTTACGCTTCATAAAAGCTTCAAGCGTACAATGGTACTGCATGTGATTCATATTTAAAATAGTATAAATGTGTATTCAAAGATAGAATTTTTAAATTTGTTTCTGCGAATTAGCACAATGGCTGTTTTTATAGTTACTCTATCAGAAAAACCGGCTAAGTGCCAATTGGACTTGTACACCAAGGGTTCCGTACAAAAATGAAATACAAAAACACTAAAAATTATTAACATTATTAATAAGATCGAGCAAAATAAACAGTGTCCTTGTTACCCATAATTTCCAACTTTCCTTATTTTTTACTATTTGTCACTAGCTTTTTATCAGCCCTTTTCCATGGAAATATTTTGAATAAACGAAAAAAAATCATTTTTTGTTTTGTTTTTTTAAATATTTCCAAGAACCTATTATAATATATATTTTTTTACTACGACAATACACACTTCACCATATAGCCCCAAAGAAAGCGTAGCTTTTGTTATAGGTACTAACATTACTGTTGATTATATTTACGAATATTAGAAATAAATACTTATAATATACATATAAACACCAACTGAAAAACATTTATTTTGATCACAATAACATTTTCCAGTTGTAGGAATCGACCCACGACCTTGGACTCAGAAAGCAGGGTCGCTACCCACTGCGCCAATCGGCCGTCAAGATAGAATGCAAACTATGTATGTGTTAAATTTTATCAACATCAATGCAGTAGTTGAGCCAAACATTGCACATATACAAACAAACACACAGACCCACTTTTGCATTTATATTATAGCGGCACTCCGTTGAAATTTCGCGGAGAATTAGTAATAGAATCCCGTTGGTATCCTTTCAGAACCCTAAAAAGAAAGTCATAAGAAAGCTATGTTTGCATCCCTTATTTGTATTACATAAAAAACAAAAACCGGCTGCTCGTAACTTTATTTCGTTTTGTAGTTAACAAATATTACTGGCAAATTTAACTTGAAATATAAATGGAATTCTCGAGCAAGTTTAATCTAAAAATTCCTCTGAAAATATTGTTTTAATGATGCGTTTAGTTCTTTATAAAATTGCTTTTAGCTTGCATTATATTTCAAGTGACGAAAACAACTGTAATATTAATGATAGAATTCATATCATCGTCGAATTGCTTCTAACGTAAACGAAAAAACATAGACAATTTGTGTTGAAATTACTTCATTCGTGCTGTCTTTGTCAATTAGTCATGCATTGTCTTTTTGCGGTATAACCTATCTGCATATATACAAATCCCGCAGCTAATATTGCACTTTGAGATAAACTTTGGTATTAAGGGAATTGCTCAGGCTACAAGTTGCGAAGCGATGCGTATGGAATATTAAATATGATGTGCTTACGTTGGCAGACTCTTAGATTATGAATCAATGTTGCTCTCATCATTTTGAAATGCACTTTAGAGAGGCGGTACCAAATGAGAAGTTCAACTTCTATAAAGGTATTCAAACATAACATTCACATATCAGCGTGAAGGCATTTTGAAATCAGGGTATATGAGGGATCTAGAATACATGAGGAATGTTCCATAATTAAAGGATTATGTTTTATTACAGACAACGTCGAGATGTTATTTTATATTCAGCTTATGACTACTAGGCATAGGTTGATCAATATTTCGTGAAATAAAATGAACAGGACACGTTTTCGGGTTACCTACGTAATGTGGTATTCCGGAACACCGATTATGTCGATGACTGACACGTTCAATTGCAAGATTTGTTTTCTAAAACACCGAATAAAACATTACCGTAATCATCACATAATACTGTTGTTTTCCGTCCACAATTTTGTGAACTTGGTTAAGTTAAACTTAATTTCTAATATTTAGTAAATAGCAATATTTTATAGTAGCAGTATCTTAAACACTAATTACTCGCATAAACGTTTGTTTTACGTTTTTTTCAATGTTATTATTAGTCTTTAGTAAAACGTTTGTAGGAATGTTTAATTTCTTTCGCTCCTTGTAACTTCTGTAAAAAGACCGCTCGCGACACTGAAAAACGTCCATTATCATTTTCAGCGTTTTTCTACCTCTAGTGATTCTTCTCTCTGTAGTATTGCCTTTTTTATTACATTGCCTACTTTCAGTGTATCATAGCTCCCAGTTTTAAAGACACATATGTTGGTAGACCTTTAAAAATATGGTTAATTTTATGCTCAGTCCCAGAGGCATGAATGACGTGTTTTCGCTAAGAATATGAGATACTAGCTGTTTTTTGCAATTGTCATAATTAATTAAGAATCGTATGAGTAAGGATTAATATTCTAAGCCTAAAAACGACGGTTGCAAATTATATTGTTATTAATATGTATTTTTAAAAATAGTTAAAAAACAAGTGTGTGCGTGTAACCGTGATTTTTTGACTTTTATTATTATTTATTGATGAAAGAGTAAAATGTTCCTGCCAAACTGAAATGCCATTGCATTTAACATTCACTATTTCATTGTATATTTAATTAATTAATATCACTTTCACACTTTATAAATATTTTCAAAGAATAATTGAGAGTAGAAAATTGAAGGTTAGAGCAGCACATGTCAAGATATCCTTGTCGTTGAATATTATGAAATGTCGCAATCGTCAGATAATTTATTAATAATTTGTTAATTACTTTTGTAACAAGTAAATTTAGAGATTTTCAATTTAAAATGATTTTTTTTAAATTCATTTATTTCAAGTAGGCCCAGTTTATAAGAACTTTTGAAACGTCAAGTCAGTTTGTTTTAAGTGATTCTAACACCGGTTCGAAAGGCAGATTCCACCGAGCAGACCCGGCAAGAAACTCAGCAGATTGCTCTTTTTCAACATCATTTTGCAGTTATATTATACTATTAATTAAAGAATACATAAGCTGCTATAAAAGTTACATATTTTACCTCGCGGACTTGTTTGTAGGTAATAATGAGTACTTTATTCATGTAATTTTTTTTTTTATGTATTATTATTATTATGGCAAAATTCTACTACTCTGGATTACATTATTGTATTTTTCTTTAAGATCTAGTTTCTTGAAAATTTCTTGCTAGGTAAGCATTCTTTTGGGAAAGAAATCGGTTCTGCACTTTCGGAGCACATGCATTGAGTAAAAAAAAGTAATAGATTTTTCTTTAAAGTTGTGATAGTTCTAATCGAAAATAAGAAAAACTGAAACAATTACACACCGTATTTCCGATACATAAGTGACTTAACAATTTGACATTTACAGGTGCAACTAAATATTGAGTACAATATTCGAGCATTTTTAAATTGGTGGTGTTCCATTGGTGATAGGCACCCCATTAAGCCTCGACTGCGACTATTAGCGCTCAGGTCGACCCTCCAGCACAAAACTAGAAATATATACATATTTTTTTCTTATTCCAGTACATGTTAGCCCTTAAATGCAATCTCCCCTGATAGTAATTATTGATTAAGTCCAAATCGACGTTTGTCTCTTACATTGTTAGAGAATCAATAGAAAGTCCGGAATGACTTCCTAAGCAGGGGCTTATCCAGGCGAGAGCAGGGGTGGGCAGGGGTGGTCCCCCCTTTGGAAATCTTACAGATAATATTAAAACTCCTTTAAAAATGCATGGCAGCCAAGATAAAGACAAACAGACAGACACATATAAAAAAAACTGTATGGGCTTTAGAATCGATTATAGGGCCCCTCTAAAAAAAATAAAAAACAGCCGTGGACGATGTAACTTTAAAAAATCTCACATGTAGCCGACCAGACTAAAGTAAATATCTTTATCTCTTTCATATACCGTAACAAAAGAGGAAAAAGAAACAGCGACCTCTCTGGAGCAGAGCAGGTCTCATAAGTGGGAGTTCTGGGGTCAGGCATTGGCTAGTTACCACATCAAAATACCGCTAAGCGATTCATCGTTCCGCTACGATACCCTTAAAAACCGATAGTGGATATGGGTTTAATTTAATTGCCTTACTTCCAATAGGTAAGCCCTTATACTGTGTCATAACTCATCACCAGTGAAATAACAGTCTGAATATAAAAAAGACCTATTTTATTAAAGTTTATAGATATTTGTAGGAACTTTATATGATAATGTTTGAACTATTTCATGTAATTTACCACGATGGAAATGGAGGACCAATTACCTTACCTATATAAAATAACTAATTTACATTAAATTTACACATTCAGAGTGGAGGTGACATGAATTATTACTATACTAACGCGTTAATACATTATGAAATATTCTTTACGATTTATAAAATTAATAGAAATCTTCTTCAATTTAGGTTATTAAGCTGATAAGTATAGATAATCGGTTTTTCATTGGATAAACTTCGGTGAGTGTGCTCAAGAACTTTACAATCTTGTTCCTCCGTCGCCGTGCTACCAAAGAATAGCGAAAAAAAAATAAAGAAAATAAATTCATCAGTCATCTTAGTACCCTTAAACACAGCTTGTGTAATAAAGTATATTCATTTATTTATGTGGATGGTATTCAAACGTCCATAATCTGCGTTTCTGATACGTCCCTGATATGGAACGTCACTGCCTCGTATAACTTGAGTCCTTCAAGGCAAGAGTGAAAAGTCATTTTCTTTCTTGAGTGCTCAACCTATGCCCAGTGGCGTGCATTTCATACATGCACAAAAGCACTGCATACCCAAAATATTGTATATAAGTCGTATTGGAGGGGAACTTTTCTATTTTATGCCATGTACCGGCTTTATGCATACCCTGGTCAAAAACCCTGTGCACGCCACTGCCTATGCCTAGTTGTCGTGAAGCGTCTGGCTGGTTAAAACAAAATGCAATTTATGGTTTAACTCAGAAACTTAAAAATAAAAGCTCTTTAGGTATTATGTTCCCAACTGTCGGGCACAAGCATCCTCTCAAATATGATATGGTTTTATGCATGTTGACAGATGTAGCTGTCTCCACATTACAAAACTAGATAGCGCCACAAAGATCCTGCATCGCGCTAACGAAGTGTTCACAAAAATTGACGAAATATACATCTTCCAAAGATGTGTGAATGTTCGGACTTCGGTCACTGAGCACGATCACCCGCACGTAGAAAAATCTGGCTATTCTGGCTGGCTGGTTGGTCGAGCGTATCGTCATAGCTCCCGTTCAACAGGCTTTAAATATTTAAAGCTAAAGCAAATGTTATTGATTTGAACTTTAACTTTTATTCAATGTCATTAATGTGCTTATGCTTTTTCTTATGGTTATTTTTATAAAGTTGAGCTGCTTACCGCTTCATGATTGATGGATGCCCAGCTTTCCGCAATCTCTTTTGTGTCGACATTTTATTATTGAGCGAGTCAGCTACCCCGTAATCCCTCGAGTTAACCGCAGACCGTTCAATTTATTTTGATCCTTACATTCTTAGATTTAGAGTTGTTAGAAAGGTGGTCAGGTGTTCGCGATTTATAAAGGGAATTGTAAAAAGATTGAAAGTGTAGTTAAGTGGTAAATTACTCTGAGTTTAACTGTTTGTAACAGTGTACTCGTCTTTGTTGAGCGCATTGAGATGCAAGATCTCATGTAGCTTAGTCGGTTAGGTACTTATTCTAGTTTCTTTCTGTGGTAACTTAATACCTTCCGCCCTCGTAAAATTAGGTTACTTCCCTAAGGGGATACGTTGTTTTCACTTTGTAAAATTTTGTCATGGTGCAAAAATTGTCTATTTCTTCTTACATAAGATTGTAATATTATTTCTCAATATATAAACTATATCTTTTCTTTAAGAAAAATACAATTTGATTTTATTAAAAATATAAGAAGAAGAAGGCTCAGAGTCACTCAGTGGGCAATAGAAAGAGGTATGTTGGGAGTATCTCTACGTGATCAAATCAGAAATGAGGAGATCGGTTGAAGAACCAGAGTTACCGACATAGCTCAGATAGTCGCAAAGCTAAAGTGGAAATGGGTGGCGCACATAGCTCGGAGAACCGATGAACGTTGGGGTTCTGGCAAGAACGGCGACCCCACACTGGTAAATGCAGCGTAGGTCTGCCCCCAACGAGGTGGACAGATACATTAAAAGAGACACTGGGAGCCGCTGGAAACAAGCGGCCCAGGACCGTGGGTTTTGGAACTAAAAGTCCTATGTCCAGCAGTGGACTTTAATCTTGGTTGAAGTGATGATGATTTCCTGCTGCTGCATGCAGCAGGAAATCTCGTATCCGTTTATTTCCTTTTAATTATTTTGACACTTTTTATATTATAACTATTCTTAAATCAAACTTTACACGAAAATAAATGAAAAGAGCGTTACAAAAGAGTATGATTTTTTTTTTAAATATATTGATCGGCCATTGATTACAGTTACAGTGAATGGTAAATGACGATGTGAACACGGGTGGGCCTGCTCAAAGCAAGGCGGATCCTTTTGATCCAATACCAATCACTGATTACATTGATCTTCTGGGTGTCGACATCTCGTTTAATTCAAATACGGTCATGCCTGAAAACCATTACCATAGGTACTGCAGAAACCTTTACTGTGTGTCCGTATCGTATCAGTTGACCGCACTAAAATCTCTCAAAGGAACAGATACTAGAGACGAATGTATGCATTTCATACCAGTAGCTCTTGAAAATACCCGTCTCTTTGAAAGACAGAAATTCCACGCATACGCGAAGTAGTAGCATCAGTTTGGTTTAACTTTTGTAGAGTTACAAATATTATGCAGAAAAGGTACAGCAACATAGCATTATGGTCGTTAAATTACTTGGTGGTACGTTTGTCAAAACGGTGGAATCGACCTAAGTCTAGCAATCTAAAACCTAACTAATATAATATACTTCAAAATTGTATAGTTTCTTCTTAAAATCCAATGAATGTTTATTAAATGAAAACATAAGATATGTTAGGAATTAACTGTGGGGCTCATAAGGAGGTTCAGAGTAACTCAGCGGGCGATAAATAGAGCTACGCTCGGAGTATCTTTACGTAATCAAATCAGAAATGTGGAGATCCATAGAAGAACCAAAGTTACCGACACAGCTCAACGAGTCGCGAAGCTGAGGTGGCAATGGGGGAAATACATAGAAACTTTCGGGAAAGCTTCCCAATCGAATAGGACAAATTCAAATTACCGATCAATATCAAATCAAGTAACAGAAATTCGCCGGTAGTTCACAGAACCAGTTGAAATAGTATAACTTCAACGTTGAACTTCCTAATTCTGTTTGTATAACCTCGCCAAAGACTATCAGTTAAATAGAAATAATTTATTTATAAAAAATCTAGTTCTATTTAAATCGCTATTTCATTAGCTGGAAAAATAATTGATTAGACGCAGGTTTTCACGAATAGTCATTACCACTCTACCCACAATCTACCGCACCCCTTACGATTTAGCCCGCTTGTATGTTAGAAAGCGTCATCGCTAGCCTCTTGGTTCGACTGCTGTCAAGTGCTAACTCGTATAAAATAAAAAATAAAACTCGATAAACCGAATAAGCAAAGTGCATTTGCATCATACTTAAGTCATTATTTATAAGAAACAACGGAAGCTTCGAAAAATATGTGATAAAACAAACTACAGATAGGTGAGTGACATTATTTTTGATCGATTAAAAGTTAACTAAGAATTTCAATACAGTTTAAGATGAATATACGCTGACTAGAATAGTCACCGGCTTTTACGGTAACAGAGTTCAGTGAAATTATATAAATACCCATAATTTGTCTCTGTTTGGACGCGGAGAGGCTCTTCCTGATGAGAGACAGTGAGTGACTACACCTCGTTGCACGCTAGAGCTCATTCTATTTCCAGCGTTAATCTGTGATCCATACAAAGTTTGAGTAGTTGCCTAACACTGCTTAATCGTGATCGGTAGAAGAGAAGTTAGAAGATAGGATTGACGTTCTCCTTAACAAAGTTGGAGTGCTGTGTTTCTGTGAGTTTGAGATACCGGATTCGATAGCTCGCAGGGTCTATTGAGAGGCTTCGGTGGCTAGTGATTTGGCACTCTATTACGACGGGACGTAGAAACCGATATGAAGAATGGATGTAACATAACTGCAGTACCCCAACAGGTTTGAAGGCTATTATCTTAGACTACATCATCACAAAAAAACAGGTAGGATTGCCTTCAAGGACTACCTTGAAATTAACACAATAATTTTTGAAAAAAAAACTTTAATAAGAAAATATTGAAAATTACTGCTATTATATCTCATCGCCACTATCAACATATCTAACCATTCTTGGCCCACTAGAGGGCACGGGTCTCTACTAACAATAAGAAAGGGCTTAAAGCTGTAGTCCACCACGCTGGCCTAGTGCGGATTGGTGGAGTTCACACACCTTTGTTAACATTATAGAGAACTCTCAGGTATGCAGGTTTCGTCACGCTGTTTTCCTTCACCGTTGAAGCAAGTGATATTTTAATTGCTTAAAACGCACATAACTTAGAAAAGTTAGAAGTGCGTGCTGGGATTCGAACTCGGCTCCCCGAAAGTGAAGCGGTGAAGCTATCACCGCTTCAAAGGTTTTACTCTTCATTATAATGAAGAGGAAATTTATCATTGAATACGGTATTACAATATTGTATCCCTCACACATTCCCCAAACAAATGATTTTTCGTTTACTAACAGGCAAAGTTTACATAGGGTTGTTACTGTTGTAAAATAACAACTAAGTTGGGATTAACTTCAATTTACTTAAAGGGAATGCTGACTTCCCGTTACAATTTCCTATACAGTGAAATGGTTAGCTACGAAACTATCAACTCTCTCCATCTCTGGCTAGCACTTACACTAACTCAACACCTTTTGACATCATTATTACAACTGTTACTATACACCTATAACAGCTACACACACTGTAAAGACGATCTGTCTTATTACGTGAATTCTTAGTGCGACTATTGGATAGAAGCAGGCGTTACTTTGTGGAAATCCCAGTGGCGGTACTACCATACAAGCCGAAAAGCCGGGCTTGCGTTACAATAAATATATCTTTTAAATTTTTCTCGACTATTACGAAATGAAATTAACAAAATAATTAAAACTGGATAGCAATGAGGATATAAATACAATTATTTAACATTTGCTCAATAATGTATATACTCTTTGTCTACTTTACTGCAAGCACTACGTTACTCTGGCAGGTAGACTCTGTGGGAGCACCCAGCCGAACGGCGCGGCGCCGCGCCGAACTATCACTATCGCACTCTTCGCGTGTCTTCGTACGCGATCGGAGGTCCCGCTTTGTCTCGCTCACACTCATTTGCTTATACGGGGCTTTTATTTTACTGCTCTCTCTCATAGAAATTTCAATGTATTTAGCAGAGACAATCTAGATTATTTAATAATTTAGTATGGAGATCAAATGCCAGATTGCGAGTTGAAGTTAGTGAAGATGACCAGCAAGCGAATTGAAACAACTTCACGCGTGTTATTATTTGCGTTACAACTAGTTGACACTTGACAGATTCAATATTATTGATTAGTAACTAGTTAGGAGTTTAATATTGTTTTTTTTTGAGTTGAATAGTGAATTTTACTGGTTTGTTTCTTACAAATTATAGTAAATATTGTTAAATATGAGCTCCAATTGTGTGCAAATTGTTTCTGTGGCGAAATCAAAAAATAATTGGCGAACAACAGGTAATTTTTTTTAATTTAAAAATTGTTTGTTGGCTTTTCATATTTTTATTCTAATGAAAAGAAAAAAAACGCGGCTGGTTACGACATAAATTACCAGGCATCATAAGAATTAAAGAGAGCAGAACTTAAAGAAACACTTGGGATTTCTTTTCTTGAAACTTCTTTATCATAATTCGGGTGCTGACTTAATCGTACCTAGTATTTTTCAAAGTTTATTTGATATTGTTTGTCATTTAGCACAACAAGAATGGTGACTTAAAGATCATTACGAGTTAAATTTGTCCTTTAGGTAACTGGGCTTGCTCAAACTCAAAACCCTAGGCACGCCACTGGGAAATCCATGATATATTATGAAAATTAAGCTTAATTTTCTATAGTCCGCGAAAAGCAGGAGAATCTGTACGGTGTAATTTATAATTTATTCAATCCTTATACTCCACACCAAACAGATCTTCAGCAATGTACCCTCGAAGCCGAAGGTCTGTTTGGTGTGGAGTATAAGGATTGAAGAAATTATAACCATACTATATTATACCAGAGAATCTTCTCTTGCTTTTTGCGGACTATAGCAAATTAAGCTTAATTTTCATAATATTTAGTGAGACTAAATTTTATACTTTAAGATATATTACAATGTCGTCATATAATCTACTGTTTATGCATAGTACTGTTAACATTATAGTATCATAATGTACGATTTAATACTAGTGTGGAATCATGCTATTTTTGTCGTAAAGTATGGGCAATATATTTCAAAAGTTAAAATTCATTTATTTCAAGTAGGCCTAATATCACGTCAACGTCAAGTATGTTTGTTTGTAGTGACCACCGGTTTAGAAGGCAGATTCTACCGTGAAGCAGCAGTTTTTAGTCAGTTGTTGTAGTTATCTTAATTGAATAAGGTAGCTGACAGTAAATTAAGTAAACACACGTTGGTTTAAAATGTTTTTTGTGTGTATATATTTTTGTGTAATTTAAAAAAAAAATAAGTGACTTCTATAAAATTAAATTTTTATTTAAAAAAAACAGCGGAAACTTTCCTTCATTAGAAAGACTATAATGTAATATATTAAGAGTCGCCCTATTGGCCAATTCGATTCTGGGCTTTAATGGACGCTGTGTTTTACTCTTTTATGTCCAATAAGCACTTAAGTTCCACTTTACGTTGATTAGTTCGAACCACTTTTTTATTTCATTTGAACATTTAGAAATCTGCAGTTTCTAAATTCTCCCATTCATTCTTGTCATTGAAGAAGGAGATCCGTACCCTGTAGCGGGCCGTTACTAGGTTTATATGATGATGATGATTATAAATATATTTTATTGAAAAAAACTATACTTAGACTTTAAATAAATAATTAGTACCATCACTCTTTCGGTATTATATTTTGTAACAACTACTACGAATGAAAGCACTGATAAAAATGCAGGATAGCTAGGTACGTAATTTCAGCGGTTACCTTTTTCAAAACTTTGTAATAGGACGGCATATCCCAATGCCAGTGACTAAATATTACATAATCGTAATTCTGGATTCAACGTCACAGACTACTTCAGTTTCTAAATTAATAAATTCAAAATTAATATCTTTCAACTAGGCCTAATCATTGAAACGCAAAATCCGCCTTTCTGTACCATCGGTTCGGAAGGCAGATTCTACCGAGAAGAAGCTGACAAAAAATTCTACAGTTGCTCTTTTTCAACATCGTCATTTTAACAATTTTTATTTTGTCTTTTGAAAGATGAAATCGGAGAAGTACGCTTTTAAGCAACCTTTTCATTAAGAAATTTAGAACTTTAGAGCGTATAGAAATTTTGAATTAACTTACCTTGAATTCAAGTGTCCTAAGTCCTAAGTCCGAATAAATCATTGAATTAAGTTTGAATGATTCATTTTAATTGTTCAAGAGCTAACTAAAACTAAGTACTCGTACATGACAAAAATCACGGGCCTAGAAAAGGAAGAAAATCGGTGTACACATAAAACCTATGAGCAAATAGAAGTAAGATACTTACCATCATGCGAGTCGTAAATGAAAATGACCTTCTTCCATCCGTAGTGGACTATTGTATCGACAATTGCCTTGTGGTAGTTGGGCCGCATGCTCACCGCATAGTCGATCAGGCCAGATGAAGGTGGATTAACCTGGCGAGTAGAAAAATGCAGGTTAAAATAGATAAACCGGATCCATTTAGCCAAGTATAAGTTTAATTTTATTTATTAATATTAACTTTATTATTTATTTGTACCCTTTATTTGTACACCACATGTTAAGTAAAAGAAGTAAGAAGGGTATAAAAAGCATAATTATAACTTAGTAGTGATATCGGCCAGACAACCTTTGGATTAGATAAAAAGATGACAAAACGGTGGAGCTACTATTCAAAAGATACGAATTCATAAAACAGTCTGGTTCAAAAATCACATAAAAATATCCTAATAATGAATATAAAAATAAATAAACTAATATATATTTTAGTTTTTTTTTATCATTCACGTAATCATTAATATTGTAATAGGATTTATCTATAACCTATTTAAGTAATAAGTGTCGGCTTAAGAGTGTCATAATCTTAATTATCTTCAGTCTACAGGTCTCTCTCATGGGAGAGAAGGATTAAGAGTTTAGCTGCCGATGATAATTGGCAGGCTATAACGAATTGATAATAACCGGGACTTTACGCGTTCAACAAAAGTGGCAGTCCACTAATCTATTGACTCCTTGCTGTCCGTTTATTTTTTATCAGGCAACACGTCCAACTTCTGACTTTCATGTCTTAAATCATAATACATTTCTGATACTAATAATTCAAAAGAATAAGCGCAACCGCACAGATGACATGCTGTTTTTCTAACTACTTTGATATAAATATTTTTTTTGCGGCCCGCGTTGGTTGGGCTAAAGCATTACACGATTTGACACACTTCACGCAGATGATATTGCGGGCAATTATTAACGGAAAATGTATCCCAGAAAAATATTTTCATATGTTATTTTCGTTTACTGTTTCAAAGTAATAAAATAATAATATTTCTTCTCTGAACTGAGACGTCCCTACAATACCAAATTGGGCAAAATGTATTGACAGTTTGGATGAGAAAAGGATCTGATGAATTGACTTGTGATTGAATTGTGATTAATAGACATTGAATCAGGCCGTAATTTTTGATGGGACATAATTTTGTGTCATTATATATTGTAGGATAAATAGGCCTGGGCCTGATTTATTATGTTTTTTTGGGCGTAATGACGGGATACAAAAATTAAGTTAAACTGATAACATTACGCACGTTTTATAAGTTTTTTTTCCAATTTTTTTTTGGAAAAAGCACTGTGGCCAATAAATAGTGTAAAAGAAGCTTTATTTATTTATTTTGTTTTTTATTTGTGTCTAGAAAATTACTAGACTCGATAACTTGACAATAAAGTGCTATCCCAAAACGCTCCACGTTATGAGTCTAATGTAAGCACACCCCCCCCTTTGACGGCCGATTGGCGCAGTGGGCAGCGACCCTGCTTTCTGAGTCGAAGGCCGTGGGTTCGATTCCCACAACTGTACAATATTTGTGCGATGAACATGAATGTTTTCAGTATCTGGGTGTTTATCTATATATTATAAGTATTTATGTATATTATTCATAAAATTATTCATCAGTTATCTTAGTACCCATAACACAAACTACGCTTACTTTGGGACTAGATGGCGATGTGTGTATTGTCGTAGTATATTTATTTTATTTTTCAGTTATTTAATTGCTTAGCTTAAAATTCGCCTGCTTATTGGTACACGTAATAAGCTAATGTACATTATAACAGATACCTATTACGCAAGTTTTAAGCTGCTCGCAAGTTTTCCGTACTGCAGTAAGTATTAAGTATGCTTACTTGATACAGCTTTGAGAACATGCCAAACTGTAATTGCTTTGTCTCTATCGTACCTTACATTTAACTTTTCTATAAATAACTGTTGCGGCGTATCAAGATTTTTTAACTACAATATATTAAATAAATAGTTGTTCACCCGCCCGTCACTTCATCTGCAATATATTCGCTGCTTTAAATTTCCCATTTATGTTTATTTCCTTGGTTATTTAGATTATTTTATGTCTATAATTACAGGACAAATAAACATGTTTTCTTTATTTTCTTTTAGCTCTATAATGGAAGCTTTATATGAAGCGGTGATAACGCATTGGGTTGGAGGTCGACTTCACTTTCGTTGTGCCGAGTTCGAATCCCAGCACGCACCTCTTTTTTTAACTTTTTCAATTTATGTGCATTTTAATAAATTTAAAAATCCCTTGCTTCAACTTAATTTAAGAGCGCCATTGCTACCAATTCACTTTTTTGGTGTGATTAAAATAAAAGAACTTGAAAAACAGAACAATTAAACCGAAACAATTTGTAAAAAAAACTTTGAACCATAAAAAAACAGATTATAGTCAAATTGTAAACTATCTGATTAAAACATCGCTTAATTATCTGTACTGTGTGGACTGTAATAATAATTTTACTCCGTATCCTTCATGGTAGGTATTTTTATATCCTTTAGAATTTTAAAAAGATTATCAACTGAATAAAAGAAACTAAATTATAGTAGCAGTGATATGCGAAAATCGCTAAAGTAGTAAAAATAGAAATCAACCGTGGATATTGCTGACAATCACTCCAACGCTCTGATATTTAGTTCGGCTGAAGGAATCATGCAATCCGATTAGATCGGCGCGCTTTAATTTTGGTACTCGTAAAAGATGACTGCAAAAGGATGCTCGCATTTTGTTGAGCGATTTGCTATTCTTTTTCTTTTTCTAGTGCCATCACCTATCAGAGGTTGGCGACCATTAATGCTAACTGAACTTTATTATCAGCTTTATAAACCACGGGCGTAATATATTTTTTTTTTTTAATGTCTTACTCGCATTTATTAACGATTATGGATTGGCGCTAAGGACATTAAATTGCTGAGTAGGTACTGCTTAATGAGGTTGAAAAAACTATGTTATTATGATTTCATAATAACATAGTTTTTTCATCTAATCAGAGTAGCATATTTATGCTACTCTTGAGCATTTACTTGAACTTAGTCAGAACTAAGTTTCAGTTTAATTTTCTCGATAGGAAAAAAAAATGATGAGTGCTTTTCACTAAAATTTTGGAATAAAACTAAAAAAATAAAAAAAAACTATATATTTTTCAATTACTAACACATAGTTATGAAAAATAGTAAATTTAATGTATGATGCAAGAAATATAAAGAAAAGTCACAAATTGCGACTTTGAATACTGGAATCGAAAACGGTCATGTCACGAACATAAACAGCCCTGCAAAATGGCGTGGTCGCAATAGTGTGATAACATCGCGCTATCGATTTGCAAATTGACAAATCAATGTGTCACTAATTTGCAGTTCAACTAAGACTTTTGCGATCATCATGATTGTTATCACTTATACCGATTGACAGGCCATTGAAAAGATGGGAGGACGACATCGCGAAAGTTGCGGGTAAGACATGGAGTACTCCTGCAAGGGACAGGTGCAAATGGAAAAATATGGAGGAGGCTTTTACCGCCGCTGGCGGTCCTTACGTAAATTAGATAGTATAAGTACAATAAGGGCAATATATTACTTAGCTATGAAAACATTAAAATAGAAAATAAGAATTTAGGATTAAGGAAAATTGTATTTACTTAACTCTATTATATTTAGCCAGTAAGGTATTTAATTGTAAGGAATGTAAATAAAGCTTTATTATTATTATTATTATTATTATATATACCGATTGACGTCGACTGCTGAACAAACGTCTCTTGTAGGGAGTTCCAAATTCCACGTTTCGAGTCCGAGCGACTCGTTTGATGTCATCTGTCTTTGTGTCACCTCTTTTACTCAACCCAAATCCCAATTAAGTTCTCGTAGTTACCTCCTTTCTAAGGCAGATTGGGAACAATTTGCCAAAGATTGTGACGCTTTTGTCAATAAATTCCCTGTATTGTCGCAGGATAATGCACTAGATTGTCACGAGAAATTGGTGACCTCCCTCAAAGCTGCCGCTGACAAAAACATCCCTATTAGACAAAGGGGTAAATCGTCTAAACCCTCTCCCCCCTGGTGGGATTCGGAATGTTCGGACATGATCTGCCGCAGAAAAGAAGCCGAAAAAGATTATTGTAACTGAATGACCATCGATAATTTCCTCCTATATAAAAGAATCTCGGCTTTAGCTAAGCGAATGTTCAAAAAAAAAAAAAGAGGAAAGGATGGATTCGATTTTGCCAAAACTTATCTCCCCGGACTCCTGCGACTTTATTACGGAAAGCTATTAAACGCTTTCGAGGATCCTTCCTTCCCTGCGACTATTCCAGTAATGATACGTCTGTTTGGCTTAAGACATTTATTGATAACCTGGCTCCTTCTTCCGTCCCTTGCTTAAATTCTCTTCCCTCCTCTTATGCTAATAGCCGTCCTAATAGATTCGACGAACAATTTTCATGGTCGGAACTCCTGGCTTCTCTGAACCACTTGAGACATTCCTCCCCTGGTCCAGATAATATCCCCTACTCACTTCTATCTAACTCCGGGCCACTCACTAAAAAAATGTTTTTAGACATGGTTAATAGCTTTTTTGATCGGGGATTTGTTCCGGATTCATGGAAAAAACAAATTGTTCTCCCCATTCGAAAACCTGGAAAAGATCCTCTTTCTCCTTCCTCCTATCGTCCCATTGCTTTGTCTTGCTGTTTATTAAAAATAATGGAACACATGATAAAGAAACGGTTGGAATGGTTTGTAGAGTCCAAAAAGTTATTGGCCAGAAGCCAATTTGGATTCCGCAAAGGAATGGGTACTATGGATAGCTTGTCTATTTTGACATTTTTGAGGATCGCTCTGACTAAGAATGAGTTTCTTGTTGGGGTGTTTCTCGACATATCTTCGGCGTATGACAATGTGATACTCTCCTTACTCAGAGATAAACTATCTAAGCTGAGTTTGCCTGAGAAGTTGACTCATTTTATATGCAACTTCTTGATGGAAAGAACTATAGAGGTACGGCACGGTGACTCTCATTCTCGCCCAAGACTTATTTGGAAAGGACTCCCTCAGGGTTCTGTGTTAAGCCCTCTACTATATAGTCTTTATACTCACGACCTTGAAGAGTCCGTCATCCCGTTCTGCAATGTCTTACAATATGCTGATGACTTAGCCCTGTACTCCTCTTCCCTCTCGGTCGAGGTTGCTTCTAACAGTCTCAACCAAGCTCTTTTTTATTTAGGAGAGTGGCTATCTTCACATGGGTTATCATTATCGATTTCCAAAAGCATTGTGGTAATTTTTACTAGGAAGAGAGTCATTCCCCCTATAGAAATAGCTTTTAACAGTGAACTGATCCCCACTAGCAACAAAGTTAAATTTTTGGGAGTTATCTTGGACTCGCGTCTTTCCGGGACCCATCACATAAATTATACAGTTCATAAATGTCAATCAAACATTAATATCCTGAGGTGCCTATCAGGGGTGTGGTGGGGGGCCCACCCATACTCCCAGAAACTGCTATATAATTCCATTGTTCGCAGTGTACTGGATTATGGTGCCTTTATCTTGGAACCCTGCAGCAAGGTTGCAATAGGCAAAATGGACAAAATTCAGTAGCAGTCTCTTAGAACTATCCTGGGAGCTATGAAATCATCTCCAACTAACTCTCTTCAAGTAGAAGCAGTGGACTTTCCCCTTTTTCTTCGTAGACAATACTTGGCTGATCGTTTCTTTTACAGATTAGCTTCACTCTCTGGCCATCCTCTGATACCCAAACTTTGTGAACTCTCCTCTTTGATTCCTGGTAATGGATTCTGGTCAAACAAGCCTGTACCGTGTCTAATAAATAGCTTCCGCAAATACAACAATCTACCTGATCCAACTTTCTCTGGCTCAATGTGTCCTCTTTATTGCACTCCCTATGACGCCTTAATTTTTCAACCGAATATTGTTCTTGATTTCGGAATTGCAAAAAAACAACCCGGGGCCAATGAACTTTTCTACAGTATCATCGACAGGTTTTGGCGTGAATGGACGATGATATTCACCGATTCTTCTAAGCTCACGATAAGTGGCGCTGTAAACTCGGCAGTATGGATTCCTAAGGACTCCAATATTCTGAACTTCAAATGCCCCCCTCACACATCGGTATTCACTGGAGAGTTGGTGGCTATTATAGAAGCTATAAAGTATGTAGTCTCTCACGGGATAAACAGAGCAATTATTTTCTCGGATTCACTGAGTGGCCTTCAGACCATTAACTCCAATCAGTTTGCATCTAAAAACACTTACCCCCTTGTTCTGCTTATCAGGCAGTCTCTTTTAGATTGCCATCTTCGCAACATTGAGGTCACGTTGGCTTGGATCCCCGGCCACTCGGGGATCCAAGGCAATGAGACTGTCGACTCTTATGCTAAAGAAGCCGTAGAAACAGGCAGTCTGGAACATTACCACTGCTTCTTTTACGATCTTTTTTCCTTGGCCAAATCCGAACTTGATTCGGGCTGGCAGCGCCATTACGACCGTTCGAAATTAATTAAAGGTCGCTATTACAGTGACATCCAACCCTCCATCCCAACTAAGCCATGGTTCTTCCGCTACCGCCTTGTCGACAAACAGACGACGTCGGTCATCTGCAGACTTCGTATTGGTCACACATGTACACCCTCACGCCTGCACAGATGGGGTATTATCCAATCCCCCATCTGTGTATGTGGCCTTGAGGAAGGCACCGCAGACCACATCCTTTTCAATTGCCCAAACAGATCAGTTTCCCTGTACAACATTCTGCCTTCCTGTGTGCCCAAACCCATAGATCTTAAATCTCTTCTGTTCCTTTCATCAATCAACAAAAAAGTTCTAAATTCCTTAATTAAATTTATTCATTCACAAAAAACTAAACTCTAAACTGCCGATTGCTTGCTCCGCTTCTGTTTTTTCCCTTTGTTTTTTATAGTCTGTGTTTATAGATGTAACCTGTATGTTTTGTACTGTTTTGTGATGTTTATATGTCTTGTGTTGTTTTTCCCATCGTGCACATGAAAACCACTCTGTAGAGTCCGTACGGGTTCATTTGTATAACCGATCAATCTCACCATAATATACTGTGCTATTTTCAGGAGTCATTGGTAGTAATGGTCGCTATCTTAAAAGTGACCCGGTTGCCATAAACAAAAGTTGAAGTTGAAGTTGAAGTTTGTGTTTCTTTAACCATAGGATGATAATTTTCAAAGCGTACTGCATTGCATTAAAGTCCAATCGCGATCGTAATGAGAAGCAAATGCGTACCGATTAATCGTAGCCGACGGAACATGTCTATAAGTACTACGTTTATGATGAGACGACTAATATAATGATAACCTCTTTATCTGTATGAATTTTAATTCTTTTCCCTGGTTGTTTAAGTATCTGATCGTAGCTTACCTTTTCAGGAAACCATGGAGTGATGAATGGCATTTGGAAGGTGTTGGTGTAGGAGTGCAGAGTGTCGAACGATTCTGGAGTCACGGCGCCAAGCATGGCATAAACACCACGCGCAAACTGGTTGCAAACTGCGAACAAGAAGTGAAATTTATAAAAGCTGGCCTTAGAATAATAAAAACATTCTGACACCGTGCCGCGTGGTGACGGCAGATCAAGATTCAGTAGTCACCAACGGTGGTACGGTACGGGTGTCGTACGAGGTGACTAAGGGAGCATAACGGAGGAAGGGCGTCCTCTGTCCTCTAACTACTTCCGTCTATCGCAATCACAAACCCGTCAGCCCAGCATGGTCAGTATGGGCAAGCCCTCCAAGTTTAATACAGCAGAACTTTTAAAAAAAAAACTATATCTATCAATAGCATAGTATATTTAATAAATTTAAAATGCATATAAAAATTTTCGGAACCGACAGGATTTGAACCTGCGACTCTCAATCAATCAATCAATCAATCGCGGCAATCGCGGCCTGAGCGCTTTCACCAATTAAGCTACGGCTCTTCTACCGTCGCTGCCGAAAATTAGTATATGCCTTTCACATCAGTCTTATAGCGAAATAGTATTTCTTTTTATATGCACTTTAAATTTATTAAATTGATAATTCCTCCAAGTTTAGGTAATAACACTAATAAAAAGTTATAAAAAAAAAATATTAATAATAATAATAGCGTAGTAATGAGCTTAAGTCACAAGCTATGTTATTGCCACACTAGTTGGTTTTCTTCCAAGAAAAGAGCAGTAATATCTTGAAGTTACTATACATTAAAATTTAAACTGATCGTAGTATGAAAGTATGGAAATAATTTAACAGTATTTGTTTCATCAATTATGAACCAAGTCTTTATTTTATTTTTTTTATCTTATCCGTTGGTAAGTGATGATACAGTCTACGATTGTAACGTACTAACCAATATGGCTGTTATAGCCCATACACCTAAACGGTTCTATGCGACATCGTACAGTAACGTTAAATCGCTTGGCGACACGTCGTTGTCACAGCCTATGTGCATCCTACCAGACAAGACAAAGAAAATTCGGAAATTATAAATTCTGAAAAACAAACGAACCTAAGACGTCCTACTTATAAGACCACAACGGTCACAACTGCGTCAGAGAGATCGTAAAAAGTCATTCCCTGAAGTGGGGTTTTGATACTTGGACTTTGCAAGTTAAGCCAACGATCCCAGCTATTAGCCTACCAGATAATGATCGTTCTACAAATGAATCAGAGTTGGTTGCAAATGTCTGCAAACATGGTATCCTCCATGCTGAAACAACAAATAAGTATTACCTTGGCAACTAAGCAACACAAATAGGTAATGCGCTTTCAATTTAAAATATCTTTTTCTTACAGCGTGAGGTCTATGGAGAAAAACCAATCGTATTATTAAGTAGTTAAGGAGTTCTTTTCCGAGGAATAAATAAACTTGGATTCTCGGTCGAATTGGTTTCGAACAATATCCGATAAAATGCAAAAAAAGTGAAATAAATTCTCTGTAAAGTGATTAAAATCGGCATCTATTTAAAATTTTCTATTGAATAACACTATTAAAACCCTCAGGTCTAAAAAAATGCGAGTAATATTACAAAGTGAAAACCACAATAATAGCCGAGCGCAGGGTTTTATCGCAATGAAACTGACCCAGTTCTAGATTTTTCTATTGGACCAACGTAATGTACATAAACCATCATTTTATTAAAATGACTTTGTTAAGCCTACTCTCAGTTTTTATTATTTTAAAAGTCTCACGAACCGGAATTATTTATTTTGTATTTCAATCCTCAAGGTACTGCACTAAAATTATTTTATTGAGATTGTATACATAAAAATCATTAATGCAGCAAAATGTATAAGTGTTCTAGAAGAGAAACCAACTAATCAACAGACTTTTTTCACTAATAGCAATGCAATAAAGCATTTAAAAATGCAAGTTAAGCTAAATTACAAAATAATTAGCGATGTAATTTATTTATTAATTAACAAACTCATCAGGAATCCTACCTTGGGCACTATTTGAGAGATCATCATAGATGATATGCATACCAAAACCCAAAGCTATCTGCCCGTGGATTAGCTCGTAAGCAATTTTCAATATTCCCACAGAAACTACTTAAGGGAATCGGGATAAAAAGTAACTATGTTCTTTCCCATGTTACATGCACACCATTTCATCCAAATCCCCTCAGCTGATTTTGCGTGATTGAGTAACAAACATCCTCACCTTCACATTCATAATATTAGTAGGTTACTATGATGTTACTTGTTTACATAATTTTTTTTTTGAATTCCTAAGTTCGGTATCTCATAGAAGATATTCAATATTCTTCTTTTAAATATAAGTATCGCTTTATCAATTAATTAGCAATCTGATCAAACTAACTAAAGCACCATATATTTTATTATTTATTTAAAAGAAATCCTCAACCGCGGAACTGTAAAATCTTATATCAAAGAGATGCTGCAACGTTCAAGTAGGTATTCGGAAAATCTGAATAAAAGCAGACTCCAATACAATTTTACAACCATGCCATTCTCATTTCTTATCACTACGGCTATAGCTATGTGGATGCATTTATGTCTTCAATGAAATGTTTCGCATATAGGTACACCTTAGAGGAACTACATTCCTTTATCAACAGCTTAACTGGGGCAAAATTCCCGCTCATATGTATCGAGTGTTATTTGGAGCAGAATTCAATTCAATTCAAAAGATAAATGTAGTACGCCTATTTTTCACGTTATTTTGAAATGTTAAATTCGTCTGTTGATAGTGAACTAACTGGTACCAGCGATCTTCGCCAGCCATATTATTGGTTTCCCAAATCCCTTGGCAACCGTATGTTTTACTGGGATAAAAACTTATGCTGCTTTCAGTCCGTCAAAGTCTCACCACCAAAGACCTGATCATAGTTTTTTAAAACTACGTCTTAAAGTATACTTAAAATAGGAAGATTAAAAACAAGATTATTGTTAAGTTCAATTTAATTTCTGCAAACTTTGAAAGTGGCTCGAATCCAATTAAAAAGTTACCAATGAACTAATATAATTCCAAGTTTGCTGTTGCTAAATTAATTGCCTTGATTTCAATTAATTGGTTTCAAATGTATCTTAGACTCGACAGTAAGACAATAGTTAATATTATTCTAATTGTTATCATACATTCGAATTGCTTTGTACCTACATAATTTAAATTTTCTATTTATTGTAGAATTAATAACGTTTATTTATTTATTAAAGCTTCAGTTCAGTTCACAATACATAGTAAAGAAAAATTACAAATATTTTGTTTCTAATCAGTGTGACTAGCCACTAAAAGGTGTGCACAGCATTTACTATAAAATGACCGATATTAAGCTATAATAAAAATACAAAAAGTTAAACAAAACTAATATTACAATAAAAAAAAATAAAAAATAACAAAAGAAAACTAAAAATTACAATCCGAAAGTGCAGTCCGGATTGATCAATATTGACAAAATAGATCAATATTGTTATTTGCGCGAGCAAGATCATTATAGACACGACTTGGCGATTTAGAGCGGATTTAAATTGCACTCGGCCCCCTAAAGTGAAGTCAAAATCCTACCCACTGTTTTTTTAGTACTTTTTCCTTACTGTATAGAATGTCTACTTCTTATAATTTTCGGCTTGACTTAGTAACATATCACGTTACACAAACAAATTATGTTATCCATAATCAAACATGTTATGAAACGAACGAGGCTTATAAAAGACATTTAAAAATTATTATAGTATTGTTAATACTACTTTTTGAAGCATCTTCACCTTTCTACCATCGAACTGAAAGGCATTGTAAGGATCTGCACCGTTACGTTATTGATATCCCATAGACACTTACAAAGCGTTTTGCTTTATCGTTCCTAATTCGCACCACAAAGATCTTAAATGCCCTTCCGGCTTCCGTCTTCCTACCTCTTCGTCATCTATAATATGGGTTCCTTCAAATCGAGAGTGAATCTCCGAGAGGCATTTTCTAGACAAGCGCGCTACATCCTTGGCTGAATCAACACTTATTTTCGGGGGTGATTGCAGTCAAGTCTATAGACAAAAAAAAGTATTTTCGCCTGCGGTATTTATTTTGTTCGTATAATTGGAGTGACCGGAGTTCAATTACTAGTAGGGGCCAGTTTTGTTAGTGTATTATTTCAAAATAGTCAGATCTACATAGGATGATCTGATTTGAAGTTTCACCCACATTTAATCCCACCCTTCCAATAAATTCACTATAGCAATTTAGCGATAATGAACCATATTCATAACCAAATTCAAAGAGTCAACTTTGCTGTACCGTTTTCAGGTTAACGGGCTTCCAAATAAGACTGCAGTGTCATATTCCATCAGGAATCAGTACGGCTTACAAACAAGTGGTAACCCCAGGTATCCTTAGTCATTCGTTCAAATTTAAAATTTTATATATTAATATTAATTCAAATTTTTAATTTTAGTCTATCTTGAAAACAAAAATAGTAACAAAACAATTTCAAAACAAATGATCACTTGTTATAATACAACTCAAAACAAATTTTCTCAGGGATTGATCAATCGAAATAACAGCTTTATTTAAATACTTCTTGATTATTTGAAACAATTCATGGCCAGGATAGGTATTTACTACTACTAGACTAGACTACTAGAATGCCTCTCATACATGGATGATTTAAAATCAAATATTTTGTCCGGGAGACGCACAAAGTAAAAAGTGTCAAAATTATACTGTTTTAAGCGATTATAAAAGCCACCAGTGCGTTTTACCTATGACTGTCGGTGCAGAGGCAGCGAGGTCAATCTATAAACTTCAAGTCACTCAACGTGGTATGGTAATAGCTATCCGTGGAATTTATCTGAGGGACAAAGTCCGGAATGAAGTTATTTGCCTCCGTGCGAACAGTTTATTTGCGTGGTTTAATTATGATCAATTAGAAAAGATCTTAAATGTAAAAACCTTACGTTTCACAGGATATAATGGTTGTTTCCGCGAATTTGGAATTAAAACTTTGAATCCATTTTTAATAATAATAATAAATAAATATACTACGATAATACACACATCACCATCTAGCCCCAAAGTAGTAGTAGCTGGTGTTATGGGTACTGATGAATATTTTTATAAATAATACACATAAATACTTATAATATACAGATAAACACCCAGATACTGAAAAACATTCATGTTCATCACACAAAAATGTTCCAGTTATGGGAATCGAACCCACGGCCTCAGAAAGAAAGCAGGAGCGCTGCCAACTGCGCCAGTCGGCCGTTTAAAAAAAAATTACATTACATTTGCATGGGCTAACTCCAGATGTTGTGAAAGACTAGAGTAAGAGAGTTCTACTTACTAGATTTGTATAACATCTAGACTCCGTGCTTGAGCGCAAAGTATCTTAATGCTCTGTAGAGCACTTCACGAATCAAGACTTCGATACCAAGGGTTCTAGTAAATTTAATAAGGGATCTATTCTGAAATTAAGATGCTACGATGATAGGCTACTTAGTTGTTAGTTCAAGGCGAGGGCGTCGAAAGGGTTCGAAGCCGTTATTTTTAAGTGGTGCTCGAAAAAAGAATTAAGTTGTTATTTATATCAAACTGCCAGTGTGCAGGTATCTTTCAACCCTTAATTTAAACCATGCAAAATATATTTTTAAAAGGAATCAAAACATATGAAGCCACGATGAAGCTCTTATTAAAAAAAAATTGGTTGCCTGTAAAGTCGGTATACGGGCGAAAGTTTTACGTGACAACGACTTTGAGTGGTAAAATAATTTTAATGTGAATATTCATTCGTATAGTAGGAAGAAGGATGAAATAAAAGTAACAATTTAAAACATTTATTTATACAAAGAATTATATTTAAAACATTAATTTATACAAAGAATCTCGCACTGAATTTCATATTAACTAAATTTGATTTTTACCTTTACACATACATACGTATTTATATACAAATATACATACAATAACTTGCAATACATTTGCGTACAATGAAACAGCGTTTACTACAAAGGGACGCGTGCCTTTCACTTTTTATGTCTGTCTCTCTCGCTCTTAGGCGGGCTAACCATGCCCGAGTGGAAGGGACGCGTGCCTCTCACTCGGTCTCATTGTGAGCGCATAACGTGAGCGGAGCGTAACGCAGTTTCTTGAAGTGTCACCCGGCAAACCAATTTATAAGACGTTGTCACGTCAATAAAGACGGACGGAATGGAAAGGAGAGATGTACGATTCTAGCCGCGAATTTTATGTCGTTGCGTTAAAGTCACGGTGTTGCATTTCTTGTTTCTAAAATAAAATTGTAGTTTGTAAAAGTATTCCACCTTAACAATATTTTTCAGATTTCCAGACATATTGCAAACCTCTGTAGAGATATTTTAATTAAATCAAACAAAGGTTTCATAATTATTACGTCTTTAGCCTAGGCCTCCTTTCTCAAACACAACACAGAGCATGAGGAATGCATATCGTCTGAGAAGTTACAGGAAACTCTATTAGATTAGATAGATTACTCTACAATCGATGAATTTTATTACTGATAAGGTTGCTTTGAAGTAGTCCGATCCGCTTTCAAGCTTAAGTTTATATAATTAGTTATATGAAAGAAAAATTTATAAAACACTACAAACTTATGAATTCATTCCGAGATGCATGATTCATACAGAAGTTACAAAACGATCATCAATATTTCGTTATATCCCGCCGAACGCGCCACCGTCTCTGTAATTACACTGAACACTCTAACACAATTACCCAAAAAGCCTGTCGGGGAGAGAAATTTAATGAACTCGGTAATAGAGTGAAACGTCTTAAATTTAATTCTTTGCCACAATTTTTACCTGCGGGATGTTTACTGTTTTCTTTCGCTCAAGCTGTTAATTAATGGCTTGAATCTTTTGGACGTTTAACATCAAATTTTCTTAACCTCAAAACAGGCCCTTAAAGTCAATCAATTTTACAATAACAAATCGTAAAATACAGAGTAAACAACAAGATATTATGATACCCTCAAATATGTTCTACTCAAATTAAATTGAAAAGAGCAAGACTAATAAGATTGATGCTTGAATATTAGTCTCGTACACGGTTTCTGTATGTCTTTAATAAAAATAAAGATAAAATATAAAGGACATACAGATACAATAAGTAAAAGAGAGCAGGTGTTACCCATTGCCCTATTGATACAGCGACATTAAACAGCTTTGACGGACTCAGCTTGTGATAACAGACCTACATAAACTTCTCTACATACTTTAAATCAGAGGTTCCCAAACTTATTATTCTCGTAGACAAAAAACATGTCACTGGCTTTGGTGGTCTCTACTGCTATATTTCTTCTTTAATAAATTAAGTAAGTTAAGTCAAGTTCCATCATAAAGGTTTAAGATTAAGTGTAAACGATGGACGTCGCTGGACATAAATCTTTTCTAGGGATATATCGGGTTTAGTGCAGGTTGTATCCGGCTTGCCTAGTGAGACCGGACGGTCTTGTTTTGGGGGTTTTAACCAGTGTAGATCAGGTAGATGTCACACTCCGGTAACTTCGGACCCCTACGTCCATCGATATGCCGTGCTATGTATCGCACACACTATAAGTTAAGCAGATCGCTCTATCGTACACACTGAGACTTTGGGCTTGTTGCTTCTTCAGTGGAAAGTCATGCATTTAAGAAAAGGCGAATTCCGGCAAGCGATTGTTTACAACTTAAAAACCAAATTTGGAAAACGATCATCGATATTTGGTTATTTCCCGCCGACGCGCCGCCGTTATTATAATTTCACTCTAACACAATTACCTTAAAAGCCTGTCAAAGAGGGAAATTTAATGAACTTGGTAATAGAGTGGAATTTCTTAAATTTAATCCTGTGCCTCAAGTCTCAACTTTTACGAACAGAGATGTTTATTTTTTTCTCATTCAAAGTATTAATTAAAGCTGTTTTTTAATTGTAATATATTTAAATAATCTTCAAAAATATTTAAATTATCTTCTATATTACTTAATTAATTGATTTAATTGAAACGTTGAAACTTTAACACTAAAGGTTCAACGATATTATTTGGTTTTTCATTTGTCGTAATAACACTTTCTTTCAGAATAAGAGCAGGGGCGATAGTGTCAAAATCTGTAGTCATGTGATTTTTTCCAGAAATGGCAGCATTGATGTTGTATGAACAATGCCAGATGCCTTGTTACCAACAATGCAGTTTGTTAGAAGCTTCGTTTGAAAACAGCATAATGGAACGGGAGGTGGCAAAAGCGCTGATTATTTTATCACTATTCAAAATGCGGATCGTCGCCGGGGCGTACTGGAGTTAGTAAGTGAGACCTTGCATTATTATTATTGGATAGAAGCATGCGTTGCTTCACGGAATTCCATGATATACAGTAACAGGTTTAGCAGGTTAATGCAATTTTTTAAGCTCACAGGCAAAATGGTGAGAAATCTTTGCGAGCTGGCACTTTCGAATAAACTGGAAAGTTTGAAGGTTGCGATAATAAAACTGAACAGTCGGTTTGGGTGGCCGAACCTTCGATGGCGAAAAGAAACAAAATTCAGGTAGGGGCTGGCGAACCACTAACATCTTATAACTTCACTAACAATTGATGTCATTTTTGAGCTTAGCCGTTCTTTTTATTGGAATTCAGTAAACTATATTAATGTCAATAATCAAATATTTATTTATTCAAATATACCCATGGATGGCATTTTGATGCATATTTATAGCACATTTTATGTTGAAATCATTATGGGTAACTGAACTTTAGAGCTCAGGTTTCTACAGGTCTTTACAGCAATAAAAACTGTTGTTGATAAAAACTAAAACCGTTTGTGTGCATTCCTTTACAGCTTTATTAATATTGGTGAAATTTGGCACAGAGTTAGCTTGCATCCTGGAAACGGGAAAGGTTTTTTTTATCCCGGGTTGCTATTGTATATTCAAAACAACCGAAACAAATGCGGAATAATTAACGGGTCAATAAACCCAAAAGAAAACAACCTTCTTAATTTTATAGTCTCCATCAAAAAAATAAAATATTGAAATAGTTTATTTTGACGATATATCAAACAAACACAAAAATTTGAATAATCTGGTCACTTCAATACTGTCGAACGTGACTGGAGGCAGTTATTGAAGATTTTGGCTAGTTTTCTTTCACTTATATTTCTTAGTGAAGAAAAATATTGTATGAAAACTTGATAGCCTGAGAAATCTCCTTAACATTCTCAAAAGGCGTGATCTACGATCTGAACCCATCTCATTCTTAGAGGAGTCCCGTGCCCGGTAGTACGTTGGTAATGACTACAAGGCTTAAAAGTTGTGTCGAGTTAAACCGAATTAATATGCACGCACGCACTTTACACTCCTTAAATGCAAATGAGCGGTATCCGAAAGCGGTGGTAGCCCAGTGGGTAGGAGCTCGACTTCACTTTCGGGGGCCGAATTTAAATCCCAGCTTTTCTAAGTAATGTGCATTTTAAGTCATTAAAATATAACTTACTACAACAGTATTTCTAGGAATAACGTTAGATGCTAAACTTCAATGGGGCCCTCATGTAAATAATTTATCGAACAGGCTTAGTTCTGCTGCCTATGCAGTAAAGAAGATACGCCACCTGACAGACATAGAAACTGCTAGGCTAGTCTATTTTAGTAACTTTCACAGCATTATGTCATATGGAATTTTACTATGGGGTAATGCTGCTGATATTGGCACTATTTTTGTGCTGCAGAAGAAGGCTGTTCGTGCGATCTATAAAATGGGTCCGAGAGAGTCATTGAAAGATAAATTTAAAGATGTTAAAATAATGACACTCTATAGCCAATACATATTTGAAAATTTAATGTATTTTCACAAAAATATATCAAAATTTAAAAGAAAATGTGACTGCAATAATTTGAACGTTAGAAGCAAAAATAAACTTGCAGTGCAGTACACTAGACTACACAAAATAAGCAATTCATTTAAAGGAAATTGTATACAATTTTACAATAAATTACCGGTTGATATCTTGGGGATGTCACTAAAGAAGTTCAAAGTTTGTATTAAGCGAAAAAAGCTTATAGAAAAGTCCTATTATAGTATAAAGGATTACGTAAACGATAAAAAAGCTTGGGTGTAAACAATTGCTCTAACCAGGTTGCTTCTTGAATATTTTCTAATGACAATGTGAGATGGTGATAACAAAAAGAACACCCGGCTAAGTTTGTTGTGGGCTTCTTCTTAGACCAGGGCGCGATTGGAACCCTCGTAGCTTTAGTTTTAAGTTTACGATTGTAGTTATCGCCATCACTACTCACTGCTATGTACACATTTTGTATATAATAACGCATCAAAAGTGCCATCTATGTGCCTATTTGAATAAAGATATATTTGACTTTGACTTTGACTTTGACTTTGGTGAAGGAAAACAGTGAGGAAACCAGCATGCCCTAGAGTTCTACATAATGTTCTCAAAGGTGTGTGGAATCAAAAAATGAATTGGGCCAGCGTGTTGAACTATGGCCTTAACCCCTTCTCCACTTAAGTTCAAGGATCACGAAACTAAAAATTACGCAAAAATAAAATAATAGAATATTAATTTGTGGGCATTACGTGTATATTGGTAAAATTGTCATTTCCAGCAAATTAAATTGATAATTATCATTAACGAATATCATTAAGCATTAGCGCATGTGTGGTTACAATAGGAATATTGTTTCACATAAAGCTATTCGCTCACGGGCAAAGTACCGTGATAGTACAAACACTTTTCTCTAGCAATTATAAAACGTACTAGTTGTACCCTGCCATGCTTCGCTGTGGCACATTTTTATGGAATTGTTGAGAAATGAGAAACAAAACAAAGAATACATTAACACTATGCTACACACATACTAAAGTATGCTAGCCTCAGGCTCTTCTCTTTCGTTCAATTCCAGGGAAGTGAGGAGTGTCGTTGAAAGTTTGACAACTGGTAAGTCTCCTGGACATGATGGGTTAGGTGTAGAGCACCGATGCACGTTTTGTATTCGTCACTCCTATCTCCCTTCAGATCTAATGAAAAGCGTAGTGGTCCCAGTTGTTAAAAATAAAACAGGAGACATTTCTGAAAAATGTAACTATAGACAAATTTCCATAGCTACGATATTGGGTAAGGTGCTTGATGGTTTGCTTGGTCGACTGCTTAGTAGATATATAAAGTTAAATGATGCGCAGTTTGGATTTCGTCATAATTTGTCTACGGAAACTGCCATACTGACGCTCAAGCAGACAGTACAGTACTATACGTCCAGAAAGACACCTGTATATGCTGCTTTTCTTGACCTTTCCAAGGCATTTGACCTCGTCAGTTACGATAAATTTTGGGAAAAATTGCAGACCTTAAAGGTGCCAACTGAGGTGATTAGAATTTTAAGATATTGGCACAGCTCCCAAACGAATAGAGTCAAGCAAGCAAGCAAGCAAGCAAGGGGGTGCAAGCTCATCCTCATATAAGCTTGAGTGTGGTGTTAGGCAGGGTGGTTTGTCGTCCCCTGCTCTATTTAACATATATGTTGACCAGCTAATTGAAGAGCTAAGCAAGACTGGAATTGGCTGCTCTATTGATGGCACCATGGTCAATAATCTGAGCTATGCAGACGATATGGTCTTGCTGAGCCCATCGATTAGTGCTCTAAGGAAGCTCCTCAAAACGTGCGAGACATATGCTGCGTCACATGGCCTCGTTTATTATGGAGAGAAGAGTGAATTACTTGTGTGCAAAGGACAAGCTGTTAATGACATTCCTGCTCTAACACTTAGCGGCGTTCAGCTTAGTAGGGTGACTGAATTTAAATATTTGGGGCACATCGTGACAGAAGTTATGTCTGATGTTAAAGACATCGAAAGGGAACGTAGGTTATTGACCGCCGATTGGCGCAGTTTGCAGCGACCCTGCTTTCTGAGTCCAAGGCCGTGGGTTCGATTCCCACAACTGGAAAATGTTTGTGTGATGAGCATGAATGTTTTTCAGTGTCTGGGTGTTTATATGTATATTATAAGTATTTATGTATTATATTCATAAAAATATTCAACAGCTATCTTGGTACCCATAACACAAGCTACGCTTACTTTGGGGCTAGGTGGCGATGTGTGTATTGTCGTAGTATATTTTTATTGACCGTCAAATGCAATATGCTAGCTCGTAGGTTTGCACGATGTAATGTAGAAGTAAAGATTACGCTTTTTAAAGCTTACTGCCAAACGTTCTACACGTGCAGCCCCCGGGGTGGCTTAAACGCTTACCTACGTACGCAATATAATAAGGATGCTGTTGGGGTTGCCGCGCTGGTGCAGCGCATCACAGATGTTTGCAGGCAGATGCTCACGTTGATGACTTTTATTGTGTAGTGAGGAAGAGAGCTGCATCTTTGTTGAGCAGGATTCGTGGCAGCAGCAACAGTATTTTACAAATACTAGCTGGAAAACTAAATAACCCGTTCTGGAGGCACTGGGAGGGTTTACATGCACACACTTGGAGCAAATAGTATTAAATTTTAATTGTTTTTTTTTTTAATTGTATTTTTTTAAATTTAATAATTATCATTATTCATTGTAATTTTAATTTTTAATTTTGTTTTTTAATGCCATTTGAATAAATTTATAAAACGTTTTTTGGTTATTTGATAAAACCATAATTTAGGATATAGTTTATAAAATTGTTGTTTATTAAAATGACTTTTTCTTTAGTCTTCTTTGACTAAATTACCTTACTTAAATATACAGTTTACATGAAGCGACTGTTAATTTTTTCGATAAGTTTTTGAAGTTATACTTCTATTGGCGCGATGGAGAAAAATAATGAAAGTGAATTTTTACAATGCGCGCGCACAACGACACCTGAATTCCACATCGTAAAGTTAGTTCTAGGTGGCATGAAAATCGACATCTATGTTCAAGTTGTATATTCTGGTATTTTTAAATTTAAAACACGTTTTTCGTAACAGTACAAACAGTGTGAATAAATAAATATTATTACGTTAATAATACCTTTTGTATTTAAATAAAATCTTTTTGATTAATTTTAATATTTATCGTTAATCACTACTGCATTTTAGTTATATTTTTTCCATACGCCAAAGAAGTATAACTTCTAACGCGTATACATAAGTACACACACTCTTATTTTTAATCAGGAAGACTTTTCAGAAGTTTCACTTCTACCGTGTTTGACTTTCACACACACACATACACACACACTTTTATATTTTTTTAATAGAGATATGCGTGCGGGCGTACTCCTAGGGTCCAAGGAAATTGGTAGTGTCAAAGTTATTGAAGTGAAATTAGGTTTTTTTAATAATCCATCAAATCCATCAACTCTTAAAGGTTTGCTATACAAAGGCGGTGGGTGTTCAGCTGTACGTACAATTTCCGCGAGTAACAATTCCGTGGTTAATTATACATATTGCAATATTTGTACTTCGGTTCCCGGGTACTGTGACCAGTATTTATTGACCTATCATACGGTCGTAATATAAACATTAATACTAATTAACGCCGTTGATGGTAATTTATGAATATAACTTTTGTCGAATGGTTTTAAAACAAAAAATATTAAATTTTTACTTATCTAACTATAGTATAGACAGATATCAACAACTTTGTCTTTAGAATAGATCCGAGTCGTCCGCGTCAAGGCTTCTTCTTCTTTGTCGTAACACTCTTGCCAGAGTAGTCGTGGTCATCACGGTGGGACATTGTTTGTGGCAGTTGTTACTCGCCTGACGATCATTCGCCACTTCTCCCTGTTTGCAGATAGTCTGGTACACTCATGCAAGGGACCTCCCACTGAAGATTCCCAGAAGACCTCCCATTTGAATGCTTTGGCAAATAAAAACACAGGGTGTATCAAAACCTTAAAGCCCCTACTCCTCCCTTATAACCAAATAATATAACCAAATAATATAAAATATATAACCAAATCTCTTTTAAGGGTTTCAGAAAAACCAAATTGGTTCATCTGTTTCAAAGATATGGACGTTTTAACAGATGGAAAGACTGATAGATTGATAATTAGTCATTTTGGAAATGATTGATTAGGTTAAGCTAGTCGTTCTAGTATCTTAGCTTAATGAGCAGCAATAATCTCAGACAAATACTTCAGTTTTATTTGTTTTTCACTATTAATAATAATTATAAATAGTTAGCAAAATACTGGCTTTATTTATCTCTTAATGTCTAATGATACCTAATGGTAATCCTCTTCCCACCCTCTTGCAATTTGCGAGGTTGCAATTTGGAATTTTGGCATATTATAGATCAGAACCAGAAGTTAAAATAAACAATAGACAAAATTCTATTTCGTTTTTATCTCAAATCTCACTAAATGATAAAACAAGAGAACCATGCTAATTTCCAGAGAGCTACAAGTTTTGCAAGTGGAAAAAAGACGAGGTTTGTAATGCTGGTGCGAAAAGTTAAAAAGGTAATGAAAACTTTTGTAGCTTCATTCTGAAATATACAAGTAAAGCAAACAGACGCTGCAGACAGCATGGCGCGTTGAAAGTGCTCATCGCTATAGTGAAGGAGCTGGTGTAAAATTTATTAATATTCTCGTCAGATTGTACAAATAAAAACCGGTCAAGATGAAGTAGGGTTCGCGCACGGAAGGAAGGGGATTAAAAAAACTTTGCGTTTGGTATCTGGTTTTTTGACGTCGGTGTAGACTATGTAGCAGTACGCTGAGTCCCGTAATTCACGCGGGTGAAACCGCAGGGCACATCTAGCTAACTATAAAAACAGCAAAAATATCCCGTCGATTATATAGGAGCAATTTAACTCCGGTGTATTTAATTCTGTTTTTTAGTACCTGTTGTTATAGCGACAACAGAAATATGTCGTATGTGCAAAATTTCAACTGTCTTATTAACACGGTGCATGAGATACAGCTTGCCGGAGACGTAAGATAGACAGATGGACGGACATAGGGGCCTCAGAGACAGGGCCTTTAAAAAAAACCGTTTTCAATTAAAAAAAAATTGTAAAGAAAAATAGCTTGTCATTGTTTCCAAACAGTTAATATATTCTTACTTATCCGGTGATCTAATGTAAACAACGTCACTATTACCTTATTAACGTTTCACTACTGGATACAGGCATCAGTTGGAGACAAAGGTACACACCAAAAACTGGTCGTCTTAATGATTATTGACTACCGATTGGCGCAGTTGGCAGCGACCCTGCTTTATGATTCGAAGGCTATGGGTTCGATTCCCACAGCGGGAAAATATTTGTCTGATAAACAGTTTCTGGGTGTTTTTTGTATAAGTATTTTATGTATATTATTCATAAAAATATTCATTAGGCATCTTAGTACCACAACACAAGTTACGCTTACTTTGGGGCTAAGTGGCGATGTGAGTACTGTCGTAGTGTGTTCATTTATTTATACGAACTTGCACGTGACAATCAACAAGACAGGTGCTTAACTCTGTTCTTTTAATGGGATGCAACCATTGGTACATAAAACTTAAAATAAAAAACATAATATTTATGATTACTTTATAAACAAATCTATGGTATTATAAATCGCTGCCGCCACCACCACCGCCATTACCACAGTAAAAGTACCAAACAATTTCCCGACTTAAAAAGCTGCTTTCTATGCAATATTTTAAAAGATCGGCTAAGGTGTTAAGACATGCACCAAGGCACATTTTTTTTTAATCTTATGGAATCAGTTTACAGCTTCTATGCAAGGAATAAAAATTTAACATCCTGATTCCTGACGTAATTTGATTTTTTTTAATCCTATGGAATCAGTTTACAGCTGCTATTCAAGGAATAAAAAAATGTACTTCCTGATTCCTGTCGTAATCTGTTCTTACATGCATATAATCTATATAAAACAGTTTCAATGTTTCACATCTGCTAGGCGTCTCGTGACGGCTCACACATTTTTTTGACCTTTACATCGACGATTATGCTTGATTCGCCACTGGTTCCTTAGCTATTAGCAAAGATGATAGAAACACTACGTTATTTGGGCAAATAATATGCGCTAGCGGTCGACACTCATCCTCTCGCGGGCAGTTTGCTTTTGTTTCCACTTTTAATTTCCGTGTCAGCATTTTCGCATTGTTCCCACTTTTGAAGATAAGAATTATGTTGCCGCCCTTTTTTCAGGTCTCGGCCTTTCTTTCAGACTAACGGTCGTGAAGTTGGTGCTACACCTTGATAAGGTTTATGTGTTTTCAAGGAAGAAAATAGGAATGCGTCTTTTGTTAGGTGTTTTTACACTGAAGTTCTTGCGAATGTCTCTTACTTATCTAGTTAATATAAAATCATACCTAGGGGCATGTTGACGTTAAAAAATATTTACTGAAATAAAATTAAAATAACTGCCAATGGTTTCGAAGATAAAGGTAAGAAAACATTACCCTGAATTGTTAATACTATTGCTTTACTGGTTGGCTATGGAATAATATATTATGAAATGAAATGAAATGAAATGAAAATACACTTTATTGTACACCTAACAGAAATTAAATTATAAACAAAAACAACACAATGAACACAGGTACAATGGGCGGCCTTATCGCTAAAAAGCGATCTCTGCCAGGCAACCCAAGCAAGGAAAGGAAAAAAAACAAAAAAAAACACAGACTTAAGGGTTAGTAGGTTGTACACAGGAGAAGAGCAGTTAACAAATTAAAAATAAATATATATATCAATTACTATATCATACAAATTACAAGCCAACAACACAAAGAAAAGTGACTCCGAAGCAAAAAAAAAAAAAAACGACGAATTAGGGTGGCATAAAATGTTTTTTAAGGAGTCTTTTAAAAATCGGTAGTGACTGCGCGCGCCTAATTTGAAAGGGGAGAGAGTTCCATAGCCGAACAGCTTCAACTGAAAAGGATTTAGAATAGAAAGAAGTACTATGGGAAGGAATTTTTAGTATAAGATTATCTTCAGAACGGAGAGAGCGACAGTGAGAATCACTGAGAAACTCAAACCGTTCTTTAAGATATGGAGGAGTAGCTGGATTGAACAGAACACAGTATAAGAGAGAAAGAATATGAATATTCCTGCGAAGGCGAATTGGAAGCCACTCGAGTTTGTCGCGAAATTCTGAAATGTGGTCATATTTACGAAGGCCAAATATGAACCGTATGCAAAGATTTTGAATGCGCTCGAGTTTATTAAATTGCTCCATAGTTAAATCAAGATAGCAAGTATCAGCGTAATCAAGAATTGGAAAGAGGAGAGATTGAGCTAGCGCAATTTTAGTTGGTATGGGAAGGAAATTACTTAATCGCCGAAGAGAACCTACAGCTGCAAACATCTTCCTGCTCACCTCACTAATCTGGGGAACCCAAGAAAGAAATCTGTCAAAAACAACCCCAAGATTCTTGACTGTGTCACTAAATTGTAATTGGACTCCATCAAAAACAACAGAAGGTAGGGTAGTCCAATCTATCCGTGAAATTAAATTCTGACTGCCTATTATAATTATTTTTGTTTTAGATGGATTTACCCTGAGTCCATAAGATCTACTCCATTGTACAACAGCTTCTAAGTCCTTATTTACTTGTTCAATCGCTAGGGGTAGATCTTGCAACTTAGATTGGGTATATATCTGTAGATCGTCTGCATACAGGTGGTAGAGAGAGGATAAATTCTGAGTAATTGAACTAATGAAAATTGAAAACAGGAGAGGAGACAACACGCCACCTTGGGGCACACCGGCATTTATCGGACACCATTCTGAATATGAATTTTCAATCCGTATCCGCTGCCGGCGGCCATGCAAGTAACTATGAAACCAGTCAATGACACTAGGAGATATGTTAAGAGAGCATAAAATAGTTAAAAGTAGATCATGATCAACATTATTAAAAGCATTACTGAAATCTAATAATGCTAATACAGTTACAAATTGATTATCCATCCCGAAACGGATATCTTCAGTAATTTTAACTAAAGCAGTAGTCGTACTATGACCGGAACGAAAACCAGATTGAAATGGATTTAAAAGGTTACATCGAGTAAGAAACAGGGTCATTTGTCTATGAACTATCCGCTCAAAGACTTTGGACAAAAAGGGGAGAATAGAGATAGGCCGATAATCAGAGAAGCATGCGGGATTCCGATTTTTAGGAATTGGAGTTACCTGTGCATTTTTCCAAGAACTAGGAAAAAGGCCAGTATTAATAGAATTATTAAAGAGGAATGTAATGATAGGTGCAAGTATTTCAAGGAGTGGTGTGATCATCTTACGACTAATGCTGTCTGTACCAACAGCATCCGAGTTAACCTCTATAATACTTCTCTTAACATCACTAACGTCAATTAGACTAAAAATAAATGCGGGATCATTCGGGGTGGGCAAAGCTAGAATTTGATTTTTTGTATTTAATTTAGTAGTACTATCAATTGTACAAGAAGAGGAGAAGTGCTTATTAAGCTGGTTTAAATTAACATTATTGCAGGGAATATTCCTATTTGCTTTCCCAACACCAAGAGATTTCAGAAATTTCCATACCCTACCAGAGTCTTCCTCTTCAAGTACGGATTTATGAATATGGCGTCGTTGCTTATCTCTACATAACCTGTTGCATCGATTTCGAATTACTTTGTACTTGTCCCTATTAGAATCTGTAGCATTAGATTTGAACTTAGATTTTGCAACATTCTTCTTGTGCTGTAACGTTTTTATCTCCTCAGTAAGCCAAGGAGCAGGAAGATGCTTGATTCTAACTGGACGAATTGGAGCATGAACATCGTACAGTTTTGTCAAAATTGAATTAAAAATATTCACCTGCTCATCAATACTGATTCCCGTACGAACATCGTCCCAATCAGCCTTAGCTGCATCCTCCAGTAAACGTTCCAGGTTCATACCACTAAAATTACGTTGCAAAAGCATACTTGACTTTGCTTTTGGTGGACGTATCTTATATGATAAATAGAGCAAATCATGATACGAAAAGGCATCTGCAGGGCACTGACCATGCTTAGCTACATAGTCAAGAGAGGAAACAAGAACCAAATCTAGAAGAGACGCGGTACAATTTGGAAAAGAGTGGGTTGCTGAAAGAGGAAGAATGCGTAAATTTGCTGCTTGTACCATAGACTTAAGGCGCGAGGCACGGAAGTCGTTTTTTAGAAGGCAGGTATTAAAATCACCCATTATTATCGTATGCTGATAAAGTGGAATAAGTTGGTCTAATAAGCTTTCAAATGTAGGGAAATAGTCTATGGCAAGGCTAGGATTATAAAAAACACCAAGTAACAATTTAGCATTGGAAAAATTTAACTCAATGAATAGATGCTCCGCCTGTGGAGTTTCTTGTGATTGTGATACCCTAATTACTGTAAATGGTATGTGCGAGCGCAGGTATATAGCAACACCCCCCCCAATACGGTTCGTACGATCATTCCGAATGAGGTGGAAACCAGGAAGACCATAAGATGTGGAGGATAAACAAGGCTTAAGCCATGATTCGGAAATTAGGATTGCATGAATATTCTTGCAATCGAAAGCTGAAAGCATATCTGGGTAATGTGCAGGAATACTCTGAGCATTGATATGTATGACATTGAAATTTTTAATTTCATCTGAAAAGTGTGAATTAAGAGTTTCACTGAGAGAAGGGAGGCTATAAAAACTATCGTTACTATCCAATCCAGTTGAGGAAGAAAGCGAAAAAAATGAGTCGTTGAGGCTTACATTCTGCAATGACATAATAGGTATTGATAATTATAAATAAAAGTAATACAAAATAAATAAAATAAATGCGTAACCAGCAGGTCTTACACCTACCAGCATAAATAAGATAAAACAAGATATAGCACACCTTTAACTAACAAACCAAAGAAAATTAACGCATGCCATGATCATTATAAAAAGAAAAGAAATAAAAGTAAAAAAAAAAAAAAAAAAAAGTAATAAAAAAAAAAAAGTAAATAGTCCAAAAATACAATAACAGAGTAAAAACTTGTTTTCCGTTTTAAAATTACTTATAAAAGTTATTATAAGGCTGTATAATCAAAAATCTTTGCCTAAAGTTAAAGTAATTATTGCTTATGCAAAGTTATAAAAATAATTATAAGGCTGTATGATCAATAATCTTTGCCTAAAGTTAAAAGTAATTATTGTTTGTTTATGCACTTCATCTTGACATTAACATGTCATGCTGACATATTAAGACAACAATTGACAATTGACTGTTTATAAAAACTTTTAATTAATTACACAAGTAGGTAAAAGTAAAATAAAGGAATTGCGAGTGTAATTAAAAATAAAAACTACTTTTTAACCATTCGCCTAGCAGTGCGAGGAACTGGCAATCTCGTCTCCGGACTCTTCGAAGCTACTCCAGGGCTCTGAACTGGCGATCCAGCAGTTGCCGCCGCCGACTCCACTGGAATCGCCTCAAGCTCCCTTATGCATTCCACTCGATGACGAGCCCCGTCCAAACCGATGATATAAATGAACCCATCACGTGTCCAACAATTGGTGATGCCAAAACGCTTCCGAGCTTCCAAAAATGCGTTGTGACGAGGCTTAGTTAAAAACTCTGACTGAGTAAAGCCAGTGCCCTTAAATTTTGTTTTTGAAAACCAAACCTTATTGCGGACTACGACATCAGCGAACTTAACTACAATAGGCCTTTTTTTGGGATTTTTATATATATATATTATCTATATATATATAAAAATGTTATGTTGGTTTGTGTACGCTTCAAAAACTCCAAAAGTTCTGCACAGATCAAGCTGAAATTTTAGCATTATATATACGCATCAATGACTGTTTTTATCTATTTTTCTCAACCATTCAATCACAATGTGCACACAGCGAAGCGTGGAAGGGTATAGCTAGTTATATATAAATCACAACGATAACATAAATTATTACGCCCAGCTTCAGTTCTCAGTACATATCTAGTTAATGTAAGATCATACCTAGGGACATGTTAAAGTAAAAAAATATCTATTTAAATAAAATTAAAATACCTGCCAATGGTATCGAAGGTAAAGGTAAGAAAACATTGCCCTGAATTGTTAATACTGTTGGTTTACTTGTTGGCTATGTTATATTACATATTAATACTTATAACACACAACGATAACGTAAAATATTACGCCCAGCCAGAATTCTCATAAATAGATCTTTAGCAAGTTTATTAGCTCAATCTCTGGCAACACTTTTGACTCGAACGGCAAATAATGAAACGTTTGGATAAGCTTCGCACTATATTTTTTCTTCGGTGTAACGAAGCCTTTGGTTATAAAAAGCTTTGCCTCGGTATTGTACTATTGTCGCACCACTGGCCAGGGAAACTGTTTATTAATCAAAATAGGACAGGAGTGATAGCCATGTAGCTACGTACAAACCGTGGCCCCTCTAACTTTTCCAAGTTATGCGCGTTTTAGCAATAAAAGGTCACTGTTCTTAACGGTGAAGAGAAACAACGTGAGGAAACCTGCATTACAGGCATATGAATTCTACCGATTTCAAAATTCAAGAATCATTTATTTCAAGTAAGCTCAGCTGTTAAGCACTTTTAAAACGCCTTGGCCATCGTAGTGGTTACAGCCACCCCTTCCCATCTTATTCGGAGATCAGCGCCCTGTAGTTGGCCAGTGAACGGTTAAATAATAATATGATGATGATAAATCAAAATAGTAGTATTTAGTAGTAGGTTATTTTCAACACACAAAGAAGGAACTTCTCTGCCTAGTCAGACATTCATCGCATATGTGAATATTTCCCAAAAATTGTTTGCGAAATGTGGAGTTCGTCATAGCAGTTTCAACTTTACATCCCGCGCAGAAGACAATAAAATGTGCAACTCCAGCCAGCGAGAAAATAAAAAAAAATCTCTTTCCATATTACTGTAGGCAAATGTTTTTGGAGATATGAAGTTTTATTATATAAGCAATGTGTCGAGAATGACAGGAGTATGAGAGAAATTGCTTTTGCCGTGTTTTCATAGTAATACGGGGGCTACAGTCGCCTAGTTTATAGTAATATTTGATACGTTTGCGTTGCGATCGCGGTTCAATTTCAATGCAATCTAATGTATTTATTTTAAATAAATTGAATTTTTCTTTGTTCTTAACAATGCAAATATATTATTGGTATTTTAATTGTGTTCGTGAATAACTTTAAATTAGGTGAATTTGTTTTATGTAGTTTGTTTTATAAAAAAAAGATGTTCCATTCACAGTGGCCCTATATAACATATTCAGTGAAGATCAGATAGTTCTTTGAAGTAAGATAGCACTTGTCTTAGTGAGAGGCACTCTCAGTTATTACACTAATTGAGAGTAGTTAGGCGGACATAAAGCATTTTCTAGCTTCCGTACTATACAATACAAAATACAATAGCTCATTGACTTCGTTTCGTTTTTCTATCCCATATCTACTATTTACTAACAAATGTTTATATGTCGCTATATATTGCCCTTTCCTTTCAAAAGAAGCTATGCTAAAACTAAACGCGCCATGAAAGTTGGAATGTTGCTCACGTAAGTGAAACTACTAATACTTCCTAAAACCATTTACTCCATAACTATCATTTCCAACGAATAATAACTCACTGTGAGTAAAAAACGTACAATAAGTTCTCAGTAATAGAAATATCACGTTAAATAAGAAGAAGAATTATTAATATTAAGTCTATCTTAGTTTACTAACTAGTTGAGAGTAATGAGCAAACTTCAGGTTTTTTCTTTAGATTTTCCTTTTGTGCATTACTAAGAAGATAATCTTTTAAAAACTCAACTAAGGTACAAGTGCTACGTACAAATCAACTGATATTTTATATTCTTCGGAACAATTATAAGTTGAATGGGATGTTTTTTTTATTAAAAAATAATATTAAAAATATGCCACGTATCCCATTCCATGGATGGATGCTAGAATTGAAAATTTCGAAACTAGATTACGCTTAATTGGTTTAACAGATTTGAATGATATTGAGAATATAAAAATACCATGTGCTCAATCAACACTTTAAAGTACCTACATTACAAACGCGAATAAAGTCGTCTCTAAGACAACAATTTTTTTTTCTGTTCATAAGGAAGAGCTTCAGAGAAGGTTCATAATTGTGATTCGTACAAACACTTTAATTCCATCGGTACCTCGCAAAAACAGTAGGCATTTATATTGTACCCAGTGTTAATGTGTATTTGTATTTATTTTTCGTTATCTGCTGCTGATTTCAACCTCCCTTTCTAGAGCCACAGTGCTCTAGAAGGGGCAGCAAAAGTACTGCGACTTTCAGTAGACGGCTTAAGGAGCTTTCCAAGGCACAGAGTAATGGTAACGGTCAAATTTGAATATACAAAATAGCCGACCCAGTTACATATATATATCGTCATTGCTTAGTCATCACAATCAATTTATTGGACTAGGCCACAAATATCGACCGCGTTAATATTTCCCCTATTTTTTAATCTTCTTCTTCACACAATTGTCTTTTATAAAAACGATCTCAGCTGTATTTTATTTTAAACCATGCAGTTTTTAACCCCCAACTGCAAAACCATAGCACTTTCATACGATCTTCAAACCATTGTTTCATACCTGTAATTCTATAGGGATGAAACGGGGGATAGATTGGAGGGACTATGGAACCGTGGATAAAAGGAAGCTTTTAAATTCGTACTTTCATAACTTATTAGATTAGAAAATAAGGCTTTTACGGGCAGTTTTCGGAAATAAGAAGCAGCCTTTGTTACTCCTTGTGTATTCCAGAACAAACATATCAACTGATTTCAATTTGATTATTAGTATAAGTATAGAATTTAAGTACATTACAAGTGACCAAATCTTTAATATATCTTCCCACCTTTTTCTCTGTCTCCCAACCTGTATTTTAGGTCACACAAATCGTCAAGTAAGTATAGAGCTGTTTTACGTAGACAATATATAGCTTTTACGACTAGGTGCGAGATAATATTTTGGGGTGTGAGGGCTTCTTTGAATCTTAATGCCGAGAGCGTGAGGCCTTTTTGTTTTCGTAACTTCCACCGCACCTTAACGAGATACCTTTCGAGTCAATTTCAAAAATGTGGGAGTTCTCTATTTGGTGCATTTATCTATTTGCCAGTTTTTTTTTTACTTCATTATTAACCAATTACGGGCACACTATAGGGCACGGGTCTCCTCTCAAAATGTGAAGGGTGCAGACCGTAGGCTGCCAATCTGGCCAAGTGCGAATTCGTAGATCTCACATCCCTTTGAAAACATTTTGAAGAACTCTCAAGAATGCAGATTTCCTCGCCATTATTGTCATATTTATTTGATAAAACCCACTGACACCGAAAAGGCTAATATGAAATCTTTGAGATATCTTTCAATAAATTCAAAGTTTATATAAAACGTAAGCTTCTAGAAAAATCCTATTATCATTTTTAATTAAGGATTACATATACGATATAGAAGCTTGGATATTTCTCTCGCATCATAAATACTCGTAAATATTAATTGACAGTGAGATGGTGATAACAAAAAACCCTCGTAGCTTTAGGGGAACCCTCGTAGCTATAGGTTTAAGTTAACGAATCTAGTAGTCACCATCAAGCTCTAACACGAATGTGTTTTAGAAATCACTTATTATTATTCTTTTTAAACAAATTTAGTTACGCGGTTCGACATTTGTGAGGATATTACTGATTAGAACACGTTTCCTATCAAGGTACAAACCCTTGCTCCTTTGTAAAATTTCCACTTAGCCGGTTACATTTAATAATTTAACAGCATCGTAACATAATTTGAATCATTTGGTCCGCAAGTCAAACTATGATTGGATGGTTTTATTAGATAAAAGAAAAATGGCGACTGGCGGAAGTAGTTTGGTAAATTGCTTTCCAAAGTCGACATAATGTTTGAGTTTCTTTTGAGGTGACTAGATTCATACTTGATAGCGGGAGAGTCCATTTTGGGAGTCGCAATATCCGTGACATCGGCTGTTTCATTTTCCTTATATGGTAGAATCACGGGGGTATGAAAAATACGAAAGCTTTGGTGGCTTCACTAATGTTTTCCGGTATGATCATGCAGTCTTATTTTACGATCAACATATAAATAATGCAAACATAACATAAGTAATGACGATGTGCTTGTAAGAAGCGCACACTCAAAATCCCTTTTGTACTAGATAGCATAAATAAATTTGTTTGTAAATTCATCGTCCTCGACGTCTAAATGTTTCTCGGCTAAGCACAATAACCCATTACTAGCCCTCTACAATGCACGGGCACTCAGAGTGAGAACGACTTAGGTTTATAGTATGCCAAATGCAGATTGGTAAACTTTGCACGCCTTTGATAATATAAAGGAGATTAACCGTGCATGTTTTATCACGATGCTTTCATTTATTGTTAAAGCAAGCGATATTTAATTACTTAAAATAAAACCGCTCATGATTTTGAACCTCGAATGGGTTCAATACTAGTCTGGCACACTCTGACGAAAATTCACATGAGTCCCGACTTTACTCTTATATAAAACGGAAATTACTCACGACAGTTTATACCATAAAATTATTAAGTCCCTCGGCAAAACAGAAATTTCATTTTATAAAAGTTGCTCGCAGCAACAGGTAAAAAATTTTGAGAATTAAAAAATATATGATAGGAAAATATAATAATGTTTATTAACAGGAAAATAAAAATTAGGAACAAAGGCAGAAACCCCTAATGAGAGAATGAGAGTCGACCGCGAGCGAGGCTGTTTGCTATAATGAAGAGCACTTTTAGTACTGTACCCGACGTAACTCCCGCCTCTTGCTTTCTGGTGTCCTTCAAATGGTGCTCCGGAACTTTGTAATAGTTGTTTAAATTGTCACGCTAAATTTAAATACTACTTTTCTGTGCTATTGCAGCGCTACACAATTAACCACAGCTTCGCATTTTATATTTTAATCTCGACGTAGCTTGTACAACATTTGAATAGAATTTTTGGTATCACGAGTATTGAATAGGACGCTGGGCTTAGTTTTAAACTAACTGGCTGATTGGCAACCTACAGCCCAAATTAGAAATTTTTAGAGAATATTCTTTGAGCACCCGAGAGGTCTAAAGAAGGTCTTCATTTAATTTATTCTCTAAGAGTAGTAAAGTAGGGGGTGAAAGTTTGTAAGAAATTCTGTATTTTTCAAGTATTTGAGCTTTTGGTTAGAAATGAAGAAACACATATTTCACAGGTTTTAAAAATACCAACGCGAACGTGTGAAATGGGGAATGAAAGTTTGTATGAGTCTTTTATTTTTAGGATATCTTTATTATGAAAAATCGTATTTTGACTTTTATTTGCTTTAGCTTAACCTGTAACATCTATCATACAACAAAGGCATCGCGGGAACTTTTCTAAATATAATGGGTATACCCACTCGAACTTGCATCTTCTTGTACTATTGGAGGTTGTCGTATCATCTTGTCATACTACTATTCCATTGCCAAACGGAAAAGTTGTGCCGCGTTAGCAATCTCAGTATATTTACCGATATTTCTAAACCACAATTTCCTTCTTCTACCGACGCTTCTCTTTCTTTAATTTTGCCTACCATGGTAATCTGAAGGAGACAGTACACGTTTCTGCATTTGGTGGTCAAAATTAGGTCCCTATTTATAGCAGTGCGTCGCAGAAGTTCATCGTTTCTTATTTTTCTGTGCGTAATGTTTTTAATCGTCGAAGTCTCATAACCATAAAGAACTATCGGCCAGATAAAACAATGGATCATTCATCAACAAGCTAATATGCAGCTGTTTATTATTTATATCATATGATTTAACATGTTGTTATTGTTTATATACACTAGTTTATTATTTATTTTATAATCAAACGTTTTAGCACAAAGATTTGTCTAATAATAGCGCATTTTAGATCAAATTAAAATCAAATTATATAATAACATAGATAATTCGAGACTCAAAATTGAACGAGTATATCTCATTGGGAGATACGGTCCGATTATGTACTATTTCAAGTAAGAGGTCGATCGTTGTATCCAACTCATCTGGTTTATAGTGTGAAAAAACTATCATATATCTTTTCGTTTTAAATTACTCGGTTTCTTGAAATGTAAGTAGGTAATGAAATTATTGGTCTGAAATGTGGTGAAAAAATGTCTAAATTGAAACTTCACGTTATAAAACTGGAGTTTCATTGCGGTTTGCTGATATTGGCAACATTTCCGTACTGTAGAAGTACACAAATGCAGTCTCTATTCTCTCAATCTCATAGTCCAAGGGGCAGTAGCTCCGACACGACCAGAAACACATCAGGTGCAGGTAAGAATAAGCTAAGAATTTTCTGATAGATAACCCAATAGTACTATCTGTGGTAAAAATAAAAGTTTTCATTAATTCATACTATTCATAGAATTGACCAAAGTATCGAATTCAGGTCCTCGTGATCTGTAGACGAACATGCTCACCACGAGACCAACCAGTAATTTAAGTAGTGTAAAAACGCATATACCGGTATGCGATAGTAATTTCTGGAAATAGCAGATGTTGGATTCCCATTAGATTTAATAAACGTTCCCATGTTGCTTTTCATTTTATGGTGCACAATAAAATTGCTACCATTCAGCCGTCCATTCAAAGGAACCAATGTATAGCAAGCAGATGGGAACCAATAACGTTCCTAAACATGTCCAGTGAAATCGGATTTCTGTAGACTCCGTTTTCCATGATAGAACATGCATCGTGTAATCTGCAGCTATAATCTGCAGTAATCTGGCTATACATTATATTGGATTTTTGTTGTAATAAACTGGCGCGGTTATGTTGTAAGCGGTGATAGCTTAGAGGTTAAGGCTTCGGATTCCTTTTGGAGGACCGAGCTAGATCCCCAATACTTGCTTTAATGGTAAAGGAAACCTGCATTCCTGAGAGTTCCACATAACGTATTTAAAGGTGTGGTGGACTAAGACCTATACCCTTGTAATTCTGAGAGGAAAAAAAGTGCCTTGTAGGCGACTCTCTTAGACGTAAACTCTTCCTCCGCAACAGAGCGATCGCGCGATACTCTAATTCCAATTACCTTTGAAACTATGCGGCATATCATGTTTTTAAGGGCTATTTAAAACATAATAATAATATTCAGAACCCCATGAAATTATTGAAAATCATCTTTATGTTTTTGCGACAGTAAATGTGACTTTATATAGACCTTCTTAAAGATACAAAATACAAGTATATTTATAAATCAAGTTAGCGCACGCGGAGAAAGCAGTTATCTGAGCTGAAATGTTATTATTACAAGAATATAGAAAACACTTTTTACGTTATGATAAAATAGCTTCCAAAAAAGAAACATAAATATCTGTTCATTATTTTCATTGTTTAACGAATGCAAATAAACAAACGCATCCTCGGTTATCTAAAATTTTGCAATCAATATTTGACAACACCCTTAAATTTTTTAGATTTTATTTCACAATAGTTTTTAGGTTAGTGGAAGAATTTTCAATTTACATAGATTGTCAATTTGTTAGGCTTATATATTTTTTGAATCGACATTTTCCTGTTAAACCCTGAAAAGTATTTTTCATTTCCATTTACAATATCTACTCGTATGTGACAGCCACATTGGTTTTATTATTATTTTTTTTTGCTATAATTACTTTTCGGATTAATACGCTGCTTTGATCTAGTCGTGTTATATTAAATTTTTTCGTAATAAAAAATCAAATTACAAACCTGGCTCCGAATTCGGTCGTTTGTTGAGAGATTGTTTTGCCGTGATCGTTCTAGGTAATGTAAACTAATATGATGTTACTGTAAGTTATTCGAGTAATGCTCTCAGACTATCTTTACCAGCAATGGTACAATTTTAGGCTGGTGATGATAACGATGATTTGGTAGCATAACGTACATATTTTGATAACTGTGCTAAAAATAACGTGACGTATAAAATACAGCCCGAAATTATGCCTGATTGTTTATAGTAATCATTGATGAACCTAGAAGATGTCCCAACAGTTGATTAGTCAAATACCTATCTCTCCCTCTGGTCGTTCCTTCATCACTGAAGATCGTCGTTCTGGTGAAATCTCAACTTCGGGTGGGTAACTGTCTCTATCGGCTTCTGTTGGAGGCCATTTTAGCGGTTGAAAAAGCTTTAGCCAGTAAGCTTTTATAGCTCACACCGATGATTTTCTTTTTTAACCCGTCCCTACCTGTTGTATGCACGCCACTGGTCCTATACGTGCCGTCCGTCAATTTGAGACGCATGTGACTTTCCTTATGGACCTTTGAACCTTGCTGAATTAAAAACATCGCATCCAATACTCACCGATCTCACATTTACAGCACTCTCTAGAGATATACAAAGTATGAAAGCAGTTAGATAACTTAATCTCATCCGTATTCAAATAGTGTCAGTCAGAAATAAAGTTAAAATTGTAAACCCTCACTGCCATTGTCGCGGTGAAGTGTCTTTAGAAAGTGTCATCAGAGGCGCCGCGTGATCGGAATACATTTAAAAATGAACTGACTTCGGAATTTACATACTTTACTATTATAAAATAGTGATGCAGAGATAACGTGTACTCTCGTGATTACTGGGTGGGAACAGATGAAGGTTTGAGTGTCTGTGTGTTCGAGAGTGTGAGAGTACTCAGTATACAATACTAGCGGGCCTGCCGTACCTATATAGAAGTCTACCGGCTACCGGTTTCGATTTTGAATCTAAGTCATCCAGGGGTCATTCTTTGTAGGTATGATGAAATGGACGAGTGGACTCGTTTGATGTCATCATCCACTGTTGTTTATTTAAACCAGCACACGAGAACCCGATCAGCAAGTCCTCAAAAATTACAGATAAAGGAAAAAGAATAAAATAACAAATCTTGCAGTGGAGTAAACGAATTTAATTCAAATTTTGGTATTTAAACTCTTGATCATAAACAATATAAAATTATAGAATTAGGCACTTTACACACTATCCAGTAAAAAACATAGTTAGTCCACGCTATCAGCTTTATCGTGCTGCTGTCATTGGTGTGGACACAAAGAATATATAAAGAATAAAGTGACATACGCAAGAACAATATCTTTTTTTAAATATAGCAATGATATGAGTCAACCTTTACATGCCGCCAACCAGAAGGGTAAATCTATGATGACGATTCAAACTACGATTATATATTATTAATATTTACTCTTACAATATTATTTACTCTTATTATATTATTGTATTCAAGTAAACTACATAATGATAAAATAATATTGTGGTTGTAATCAGAAAATATTATCCACATAATAATGTGGATTCGTAATTACGCTTCACTGTTATAATGGCAAAGCTAATTTTGATTGATAAACATTGATAGTACCTTTATACCAAAATACTAGTACCAATTAACATAATAACATTTTAATCTCGATTTAACTGAACTCATATTCACTGCACCTGATAGGTCGTCAGTTACTGCAGCGATAAAATAAGATTTAACGGTTAACCATTGTCTTATTTTTAATCAGTTATTACTGAAAGGAATCAGATACAGTCCTAACATCACATGCAAAAGTAAAATCAAGTGACTCCTGACTTTATTAGGTAAGTGTCGCGTATCGTAGGTACTATGCACGTGTAGGCTTTTATCTTCAATAGGGTTGTCATAAGTAAACACTTAGAATGTTTAGAATTAGTTTGTATGGAAAAATTAAAATGCTTTTTTTATTTAATATTTAATATATATATATATATATATTACAAGGTGGCTCTTTATGAAATATACTTATGCACCCTTCAATAGTATTTCATACTTCCGTTAGTCGTTGTATACAATAACTTTATGAATATGTAAATATGTTGTTCGGATGACACACAATCATAAAAACACTCTCTTTTATATTAAACCATTGGGTATTAAATATATGACAGGCTTATTAACTAATATCCGAGGTATTTATCTTCCACTATGACGTATTGCTTAAAATACTTAGATATATATCTTCGTTTTATCTTCAATGAAGTTGATATATAGCCATGGGTAAAATGGTATGCATAGGTTTTTATTTATATCGCAACTTATACCAGCCGGTTTAATGAAACTTTATATTTTATAGTTTTAAGATTGTAGGATAGAAGCAGATGTCCTTTTAAACAAAAGTGAAGAAAAAAAAACAGTAATATAAATTGGTTAAATTTACTTTAACAAAGTAAGCGGAAGAGCAAAGATCTAAAGGCCCGCGCGATCAACCCATATATCTAGACTCTAGGGATTTTAGACATTAATACTAGCGATGAACCAGATTAGTCTCTGTAGACAATTTATCAGAGGATTTATATGTAAAAACTATCGATAAAGAATGGTGGGCAAATTAATAAGAAACCTGGGCGTAACTAAAAAAGATTTATTGCTACAGTCTGTCTCTCATTGTCTTATATGTAACGAGGCATAATGTTGAGATGTGATATCGTGTCGTGGTAAAATACATCAAAAAATGTGAAAAATCTCAGAACGGCATCGTATCGTGCTACGATTCACGACACAACGTTTTCATTACGATGGCGATGATTTCATCATGTACTTGAATTAAAGTATTTTTAAATCTAATCCAATATCCCGTGATACTTGTAAATTGCAATACGAAATCATATTGTGGTACGATTTACGGTACAACGTTTTCCATACGATGTCGTTGATTTAGTCTTAAACTTATGGTTAAAGTCTTATTCGTTATCCCATGGCATGGGATGCTATTTCAATATAAATATTAATTGAAATACCCAATCAATCAATGTTTCATGCAACATCTTTAGAAAGTTTGTCATTTTTTCGACTTGATGTCGCACCTACCTCTTATTACTAATACAATATTACATATATAATATATATACATGATATATGTATATATTTATATATATAGCACAACAACACGACGTCGGCATGCGGCATCCAGTGTATTAAACTTAAGTGATACCTTGTTTAAAGATTTAAAAATGTTTTTAAAAGTTATATATTTTCTAACCTGCAATTAAATTAATAAGTTCAGGGTGTAATTTGTTAATCGCCGCCAAACTTCTAACTGAGGTAACTTCTAATGGAAAACTAATATCTACCGTTTTTACAGAAATTGTACAATTAAAGAAATTGTATTATATAGACAACTTTACGGGCAACTTTTAAAAAACAAAGCTAATAAGGGTTCGCAACCTATCGCTTGCAGCTAAAGCATAAATGCGCCATAAAAGTAAATGCATGGATTAACGATTTTGCGTAATATAGAGCTACATTTACTGGGCGCATATATTTAAAAAGTGCTGTCTACTATAGGTATCTAACGTTTAGAGTCGGATGAATTTCACTCCTGTCGAAATTTGGATCAAATTCAAAGCCATTTCATCAAACAAAATGCGGCAAATGTAAGCATTTTGAAATTAGTAGGAAGGTAGTTACAAATTTTAATATTGTAAAGTGGTGAAAAAAGCCGCATACTAAAGCCGATTGAGTTTCTTAATGCAAACATTTTTTGACTGCAAATCTGCAGACGAGGAACGTCAGGTAATTATATCGAAAAGATATGGAATTCGAGCTTTTGAACTAGACAAATATCAGCCCCGTATTCAGGTGGTACTGCGTGGCTTTGTAAACGAGTAGCTCGTTTACAAAGTATGAATAGAACCAGAGTAGAATAAAGAAACTAAAAAGAAAATGCTCTGTATACCACAGTGGACACGGATAACGGAACATCGGAATCGGATGCCTAGAGAGACGAACTGACTTTTTGACTTAAAGAGCATTACAACTTTATCCCTTTTCAACCGTAGGGTGTTGGTTATTCCACCAATATAAACGTTCCTTAGAAAGTTCAACGTCACGCAAGTCAAAAGAAGATACAGTATATCTAACCAAAACAAAATATTAAACATTCTTTTTAATAAGATAACAGAAGGAAGTCGAATGGATTCTTTTCATAAGTTGTGGATTGATGAAGCCACGGGGAAAATAGTACTTTTTGTAAGCCTGTGGCCTAAATTCCTAAATTGAGATCGGGCTGATATGAGCTAATACGTTTTTCTGACGAGCAATTTTCAATATCAGCTCAGATTTAATAGACGTTGTTTTACCTCCGCATTTCGGAGTGCATGTTAAGCCGCTGGTTCTAGTTATTACGCCTAACAAACTTCACAAGCCTGCATTGCAGAAGCTTGATGGATCTAAGGTCTAATCCCTCTCTCTGATGAGTGAAGAGAAATTAATGTTAATATTAGAATATGCTAATGTTACAATTTTTGAATTCATAATGAAATACTCACTGAGTCGGGAGAGCTTAAAGGCATCTGCAGTGTTAATGACGTCCACATAAGCCTGCAATTCCAAACGACGACTGCTTATGTTCTGGTTGTGAACCGCCAATGCATACTTGAACACATTCTGGACTTCTTCGGTGTTTTGATCAAAAATTGCACCTGGGAACAAAAAATAAAGCTATTACGATACCATTTGCATTTATAATGATTTGTATTTACATTTGATGCATAAGTAAACAGTTATTTTACTCTCCAAAACGCTTATTGCGTTCCATCAACATGACTGTCGATTTTTTTTTTTTATAGTCTTACTTACACAACGTGTAACCGAATTACGAAATAATTTTGAAGGATGCATGAGTATATTTCTCAAGGAATCACCCTGTAAAAATATTAAATCATAAGAAGAATATTTATTTTTCCATACAAACTAATTCAAAATATTTCAAATATTTTACCAGTAGTTATGAAAACCCTATTGAAAACAAAAGACTGACACACGCAGAAAAACTTCGCTACTCGACGCATACCTAATAAAGTGACTGGATTTACTAGATTTTAATTTTTCATGTGATTTCATTAAAAACTATGACATTAGATTACTCAAAAATAATTCGGTTTTCGGTTTCACTCTTAAGCCTTTTACTTGTGAAGTATTATTTCCGTTTTCATTTACACGTTGTATAATTATTAAAATAATCCAGTCAATTTCGTGTTACTGTGACAGTGTGACTATCATATCATCCTATTACCAGTCCTATACAGAACATGGGTATGCTCCCACAGTGTGAAGGGTTTAGGTCGTCCACGCTGGCCCAGTGCGGATTAAGTCCAGTCTTTTAAAACACTATAGAGAACTTTGAGGCATGCAATCTTAAAGCAAGTATATATAACTTAGGAAAGTAACAGATGCGTGCTGGAATGTCAACTCGGCCCCAACAGTGAGGCCGAAGTACACAGTATGCCTACTGTAAATAAATTGGCACCAATTGCTAACATTTAAAGGAGAGCAAAGCTTAATTGAATCGATTCATATAAAGCAGTGACACAAACGGATGGCGTTTACCTTCCCGCCCGCTAAAGGTAAATAATATCAGTTTAATAGAGAGTCCCGCTCAACGATGATTTAGTACCCTATAATTTTCATTTTCGAAGTCCAATTCCTACGTTACATAATTAATATTGAATGATGCAGTATGCAATATGTGTCTGAAGTGTGTCACTTGAAAGTATGAGTCTTCAGCGCAATATTGATAGTTTAATGCGAGGAGTAAATGTAGAAACGTCTAAAACATTTATTGATATAAAAAAAACTCTGATTCTTCTTTATCGTTCCTGAGTGAAGGAGTTGATTTTTTGTTGTCATACTGAAGTAGGAAAATAAACAAGGAATAAAAACAAAATAACAATATTCTTCAGGTCACTTAAAGCAATGCGATTAGAATATGAAAGATATACTCGTAGTAACAGTATTAATAATTTGACTGTTTGAGTTGCCCATCCACCCGCATTTGAGCAGCTTAGTTAGTTTATGCTCTAAAACCATGTTTCCGATGAAAGACGAGGCCTGTGCCCAGAAATGGCACAGGCTGCGGATGATGATGAAGAAGATTCAAACAATAAGACTTTCAATGTGTGCGAAAAGATGTTTTGGATAAGGATTTTCTGAAATGGGAATGTTCGATTAGCAATAAATAGGTGCATAAGAAATTAGCGTGATTTATTTTTGTTACTAATTGAGGTATCTTAACCAAAATATTTCGAACCTCTAACGATGGACAGACGGATGGACTGTATGTACTTTTATTACTGATTTATATCCCATTCCCATCTCCTGGAGGTTTTAGGTTTGCAATAAAATTTAACTTTTAATTAAGTTACTGCCTCTTCAAACCTCCTCTAAAAACCGACAGTGCCTTCCTTCTTTGATGAGCTCCATTCAAAATATGGACCTTGGAAAATTTATAACAATATCGTTCGGTACGAGACGCACACTGTAATCAACAATCTTCAAGGTGCAGAGTGCTGCTAAATGAGTTTGAAAGAACATTCTCTAGAACATTCTCACTTCAAGAAGTTCTAGCGAAATAACGGTGTTTTTGACCTGCTTCGATACATACACGTTCTAGTAAAAAATTCTCAATAGAAAAAAAAAGTCAATGTTACTTCTAATGAAAAGATCCTACGTTTTTCTTAGTTGTTCGAAGGAAAACATAGCGAATAAACAGAGCAACACTTCATAGGGCATGCATGAAGCACGTAAAGTAACATGCCATGCTGTGTCCATCAATTTGAGGCTAAACAGCCTTACGTGCCCGTAATTTAACCGGCAACCACGCCCTTCAGACACATCATTGCAAAAATGCTGCTTAGTGCCAGAAATAAGCATTGCGATAGAAATTCCTCGGACAAGCTCTGTCTAAAAAAACTCTACTACTATAACATACTACTGCACACGCTCGCATTATCACTCCAACTCACAACAATCATACACATGCACACACACACGCACACATACACACAACAATTATTATGTTTCATACAACAACTTGGTTTAGAACATAATATAATCATAGCTTTAGTTTCGGAGGTGGGCGTGGCGGCTGGAACGCAGTTTTAAACTTTTCCTGACGCCATCGTCTCTATTGTTATTTATCCAATGTAATCTGATCATAAATAAATGAATTTTTAATTTAATTTAATTTAATTTACTACAACGCTCTTAGTATTCATAGCATTTTACGTGCGAACGTGTTCAAATGAAACAATTTCGTATAGAAACTGTGTGACCGCGTAAACCACTTCACTGGACATCTTTATCGGAGCAGGGCGAACCGGCCCGTATTCTGCCGTGTCATATCCTAATATACGACCACTGACCGAAACGCTTATCAGAATCGTTCGACCATGCATTGGTTGCTTTAGGTTATGTGCATACTTTAAGACGTCTTTAAAAGTTTTACAATTCCTAATTATACTATCTTCATTACAATAATTAGGAGCAGTATTTTTAAATCAAACACTACCTACTCTGACACGAATGTTTCTAGAATAATAAAACAACTCTGTCATCACGTAGACGAGATATAGATCAGTCGAACTTTCTAATCACATGCAGATTCTCGTATAGCTCACAAAATGTGTCTGTACAGATGTATTTAAGTTAGTGTTACTTAAGGTTTTGTTTAGTATTATCTGTTCCAAATTTGAATCGTGTCAAACGAAGAGAACGAGTTAGAAGGTATTTCCAAATTTGAACTTAATATCCCAGAGCATCTGAGCCAAGTAGAATAAAATGTTATAATAATAAAAACATTTTGTTAAGGTGATAAAGTTCCATCTGTGACATCACGTATGAATATAGCCTTAAAAGTTTCCAAACCAACGACTTCTTAACGTGGCCGCACTATCCTTATGTCTTTTTTCACTCCCACTGTGAGCATTATAGCGTAAGAGCCAATTCGAAGCTCCATTTTGAGCTATATTTCTTCCATTTGCTACGTCATTTCTTTCTATATCACGTCGAAATGTTTCATTCCGCTTTATAGGAGTTCGGTTTCTCATGTTAGTGCATTACTTCCAGAGCGGTCGTAAGTATTTCTATGAATCAAATACGAGTACATAAGTCCACTACTTATTATTATTTCTGTTTCCATTAGTAAAAGCCGAGTATACCTATTTCATTATTTTTCATTCGACGAGAAAACTGTAGTTCCTTTTTCTTGAACGGGTTATTTAAAAAAAGCTTTTAAATATTGGATAGAAGCATGCGTTACTTTGCGGAAATCCATGATGTATTATGAAAATTAAGCTAAATTTGCTATAGTCCGCGAAAAGCAGGAGAATCTGTATGGTGTAATTTATAATTTCTTCAATCCTTCTACTCCACACCAAGCAGATCTTCAGCAAGGCAACCTCTACGCACGTTTCACTCCGAAACCGATGAATAATTGTTAGTCTTTACAGAAATTATAAATTACACCATACAGATTCTCCTGCTTTTCGCGGACTAAAGCAAATTAAGCTAAATTTTCATAATGAAAAAGGCTTGTTAAAGCAAATGTTTTTTTTTTATAAATAGCGGGTAAATGAGTAGACGGTTCACCAGATGTTCAGCTGTTATCGCCGCCCTTGACACCTGAAGCACCAAAGGAGGTACCAATTGGTTAATCACCATAATTTAATTTTTAGCTCCCACAGCTTTTAATTTTTGCCCACTGTTGGACACGGGATTCCAGTTTTCCTAGCATTAAGCCACAACGCTGCCCGAAAGCCTGATAATATGTGTTCCTGAGCCACGGACGTGGACATTGTTAATTTGCATACTCCAGGATGGTACTGATATTTTTGAGCAGACGTGACTACACAATACAATTTCTGCCGCGATCCGGCAATCGAACCTTCGATTTCACAATCCATACTCGAACATGATTCCCAGAAGACCAATGACATTAAACCTCACCTTACGACTAACGAACCGCTGCTAATCTCTCACCAGACCCCGCCATGATATGGAATTAAACATAACCTCTTACATGTAATCATATAGTTATTTAATAATTTATATAACGTTTATTTGTTTCAATCTAACTCAGATTAAGATAAGTGAAAAATTGTTATAAAAGTACAACAATTCGTAGAGCACGAAAAGAATATTTCCTACAAATTGCCACCTGAGGTGCTAAAAAAAAAAGGCTTCATGCGCCTGTAATTACACCAGCAACCACGCCGTCAGACTGGAACACATCTATACTGCTTGCGGTAGAAATAAGCATGGCTGTATGGCATAGTACACTTCCAGTTGCGCTTTGTCACAAAAAACTCTACAGCTACTAACTGTGGTCCGTTCCTTTCTTTAGCTTAATTGCATTATAGTGAGTGTTTCTGGGTTGTCATTAAAAAGGACGATATCAGGTAGTATTAACCTCCATTCAAATTAATTTGAATGTGTTAAAAGATTTGGGAAGTAATCTTAAAAAATAGTTTTGTAAACTTAACCTAAGTTTTGTTTTAATTAATCACGGCAAGCGCAGTGTGTGGCAGTATGATTCAGGGCCCTGTCGCATGGTTCTGTATTTATAAAAATAACGTCGAGGCGAGTTTCCTGCTGTCCTTCATTAAGTTCATACTGCACCTACTTTCCGAGCTTTTGGAATGATTGCGCATTAAAATTTATTCTGGTCATGTCACTATTATAAGAAAGAAATGAAATCGGCGCAAAAAAGATAAGTGAACCGATTGTTAAAGTATTCGCAATAGCTATAGAAATGATGGCTTCTAATCTCATAGATTCCGCGATTATTCTAGTTCTGCAGTCTACAGTATTAAACGGGAAATTATAATTTTTGCAGTTAGGTGTTTCTGCGAGTGCTTGCACCCACTTCGCGAGCTTTTATTTTCCAATATGACGCTTCAATATTACTTGCCAAGAAGTCTGCACCCGACTTTCCTGTGGTTCCAGATTAATTCAATTCCGCTATGGCTTTTAATTCGTTGTTTTCAGTTTAACTCTGTTGTAATTCGCGGGGTTTCGTTTTTAAGATTGAAATTTCGTGAACGCAAGTGCTCGAATCAAAAATTTACTATTCGTTTATTTCCATTGCCTGTTTTGAATTTGAATTTGAATTTGAATTTGTACCTTTTGCATAGTTTTTACTTCATATTCGAAACTAACTTAAATTTTAATTTTGCACGATTGCAATTGCAACAACTTCGGGAAAACAAATGGACGGCAAAATTTTGAAAAGCAATTTTGTAAATTTTATTTTATTGACACTTTGAATTGGATATCTGAAATTTCAGCCGAAATTATTAATCGTATTTAATTAGCGCAAAGCTCTTTGAGCCCATTGTATCTTTGTTCAACATTCGATTTAAATCTGGCTTAAAAACATAATACTGCTTTCATGAGAGTTAAATAGTATTAACGAAGCCACACTTTAGTTATTAATTTCGAAACACAAAATACCAAAGCATAGCAAATACTACATATATCTCTAAATATTCTCTTAACTGATTTCGGTAATTGTTTCGCCTTTTGTAGCAGAGCGTTTAGTAATGGCAAAAAAACGCTAATGATCTTTGAACGAACTAAATGGTTTTCTTACAAGAGTCGATTGTTTTATTGGCAACGTTTGGCGCGGTTGTACCGTGAGTACATTTTTTTTACGTTTCGTACGATAATTGTTCCCTTTTTTTTTACTATTTGCTAAGAGATGAAGATAAGGGGACTGAAAACCAGTGCAGCTATACTGAGCCAGCTTCTTTGTCCCACATTTTTATTTTATAAAAAACTTATGAAATTATACAATTTTGCCACATTTATGTGTGACAGTAAAGATGATTTTTCTTTCTTTCTACACTTATAATATTTAGATCATTGAGTTCACAATAATCTTAATATTATATGAGTATATTTTATTCTGATCGATCGAATTGATTAACCTTAAATCTGGTACAATTTGCCTGTTACTTTAAGCAGCATTTGACATACCTATAAATTTAGTCATAAATAAAACTAACTAAAATTCCCTACAATGTAGCTACCTCAAAAAGATTAGTAAGAAACTACAATTGTTTTATTGCTAAGTTTTTCTTCTTACCACATGTAATCTAATTGTGACACTAGCTTCCATCTATGGTATTTCCACTTAATTTAAATTTTGGGTGAGTTAAGGAGCAGACAAATAACATAATTGCACGTTTTCATCGATATATTAATTTATAATTGTTCGCCGAACTTTTGCCCATCCAAGGCAGCTTGGAATACCCATAGACGATGGGGCCCCAAAGTGCTGCAATCGCAACAAATGAAAACGTATTTCAGCACTTTGAACCACAATGATGATAAACTAAACAAGAAAGTAATAAACAACATACATATGAAGACATAATAATTAAAATACGAGCATAAAAAAATCCAAGAAAAATGGATATTAGAAGACATAATTACTACGTTATATGCAAAGGTTTTACGAGGAGGATTTGTGGGCGTTAAACTGTCTTACCTGGCTGCAGTGCTGTAACTTCATTAAAAGAAGATTAAAAGAAACTTTTTCGCTACAAAAAGTATTTAAAAGCTCGCTTGCGTTGCGTTGTTGTGAGTTTTAGCGTAAGATCAGACTTGGTACTTTTATTCTCTTTTTTATATGCTTTGTCTATCTGCAAGCTTTTTCTGCTTTGTGCACGTCCTGTCCTTTTTATGTTAATATTAATTATAATTTCTGGTACTAAATAAATAAATGCATACGATGACTTCATTTTTATTCTAGTTAATATGTCTTCTTTTCATTGAAAAAAATAAAAGAAACTAAGTTTAATGTCGTTGTTTAAAATTTGGTGCTATAAGTAATACCCTAAAGCGAATACAACGGAAAAAATGTTGAAGCAGTGTCGAACAGACAAGAGTCTGATAGTATTTAGGTCATTAAATAAAGCAAATTATTAATATTCGACTAGTTGCCTAATGCGTTCAGTTAGTTGAAAACTCCAACTTCTTGTAATAAAGTCTTTAAATACACTTCAAACATTTATTTTTGAATACGTTCCAAAATTTCAGAACTGGCGCCATTTTTACATGCTGCTGTGCTGGTGGGCAAGAGTACCCCGTGGTAGGTAGAAAGAGCCGGGTTCATAAACCACCGGTTCTGAAATTTTGATCGCATTTTATAAACTTATTAAGTGATTAATGTTTTTGTTACTACTCTCCGTCCTATCAACTAACTCTATGCCGAAAATCAGGTTGATTGGTTGATTTCTTAGGGCGTGCAAGAAAGACAAATAAACAAACAAACATAAATACTTTCGCATTTGTAATAAGGATAATACACACAGACAAAGTATCTATGGGCATTATATTAAATTTCATAAGTGGCTGCCCATTTATTACAGTCAAACGTTGCTATATCTGCTAATTTAACAACAATCAAATCTTATTTCAAAAAATATTTTATTCATGTAGACCTTATTACAGGCACTTATGAAGCGCTCATACAATTAACTTGTTACACTAATGTTAGTGATGGTGATAACTGCATTCGTTAGCTTAAAACTATAGCTAGGAGGGTTCCAATAAAGGCCTAAAACGCTTTCGATGCCTTGCGGTTCGATAGTAGAAAGCACTGCAAAACGGCTTCTTCGTCTAGATATCTCCCCTAAAACATGAGCGAGGAAATATCGGCCGCCTAACCCAATAAAGCTACTGAGTGCTTCTACGTCTTTTTTATGTTTTAAACATTGCTGGATATATTGGACATATCTTTGATTTTTATTTATATTTGTAGTATAAAATAGATTATTATTTATTCTCTACTCATGGGATACTTAAGATCAGTTATAAATTAAAACTATGTAATCTACCCACAATAGATAACTTCATCATCCGGCGAGAATAGAAGGCAACGAGAGTTTTAAACTATTTACCGAGAAATTCTAAAAATACAAGTGAAGCACTTCGAGATATCTGGATATCTATCAAGACCCTAGCTGAAAGCCTGTCCATGCAAAAGTTATCGCAAGTTTTTTTTTTCGATTGATTGCAACAAATCGTAGTTTAAGAAATAGATTAATCTACTTTAATTATTTAAATAACAAGTTGTATATTAAACTCCATGTAGGGCTGCCTGGACGCAGAAATTTTAATTTGTAACTTTTTTAATATTACATATTAATATTTAATGTAAGTTTTTTTTTTATTTAGTTTTTTTTTAAATTATTCTATTTATGTTATAGTGTAGTGTGTAGTGATAGGTTATAGATACCAAATAAATAAATAAATGGATAGGCAAGAACTCTAAACTGAACTGAAAAAAAATCACTAGAGACAAATAAATATTAATAAATCATGTCTTGTATAATATTTAATGTTATCGTTCATTTGTTTTATCATCATCATATCAACCTATTACCGGCCCACTACAGGGTACGGGTCTCCTCCCACAATGAGAAGGTGCTAAGGCTACCATGCTGCCACGGTGTTTGCTCCGTGTATATATTCAACTTTAAAAAATCATTCAAATTAAGTTCACTCTATTTGTATAACATCGTTCTCATCCGCAATCTGGTCTAGCCAATGGCAGAGCTCGCTTCCCGAGCCTACGGTTGTACACGAATGCTCATTGGCCCCAGCCGAAAAGAGTTGCAAAGTTGCTATCGACGCGAACGTAGCAAAACCACTCTAATTCGAAAATGACTAGAATTTGTTCTTTTATTATTCCCGCTATCGTGGTAGACAACATAATTCAAGTTAATTTGTCCCTGTGAAGTTGTTGTGCAGTGTGTGAGTGGAGTGTGGATCCAAATCATCAGATTCTCCAGGCAGCATGGCCACGTGCTGCCTTGTCTCCCATACAATAGAAATACGACCAAATAGATCTCGGTCTGGATCGCCTCGGTACGACCGGTAAGTATCTGCTTAGACCAGTGCCTAACATTTGAAGAGTAGAACCTGTCCGTTTTACATCGGTGGAACATCCAATCGAAATTCGCGTTCTAAACCCAGAGACGTACCCGGATCTCCACGGCAAGATTCGTGTCGTCACACACCGTGTGGATCTGTGGACACACATCTTTGAGAATATTATGGCTACCTCTCAGGCATGTAGATTTTCTCACGTTTTCCTTGACAGTTAAAGCAAGTAATATTTTAATTACCTAAACGCACACAACTTAGAAAAATTAATATCACTATACCTTGTCACATAAACCCTGTGAGGTTAGAAATGGGTTGACTTACCTAGTCGTCTATCGTTAATTGTTTTACTCCTAATTGATCAATATATGTATATATTTTTTTTGATTCATCCCCACGCGTTTTAATTGAGGAAGAAAGTTTCTATACAAAACTGCCATTTCTCAAGTTATCCGTGAAATGGAGATGATGATAGTTGGGCATTTGGCGAAAAAAAAGCAACAACTGTTTTACAGTTTTCGGAAATTCCTACTGCCCTGGGATAAAGGGAATTAATGTTATGCAAACTTAACATCAAATATTCGAAAATTAAGAATAACATTTGCTTTTAGCTTTGCTGGTTACTACTTACTTCTTGACAGCGGGTATGAGCACTGTGGAAAAAATTCTTAATCTCTCTGGATAATGGATATTAGAAATTCTATGTAAACGAAGTTGCTGGTATCTGTAGTATAAAATTATGTGTCCTTGATAACCAATTCCTAACCATTAGTCAATTATCATACGATGTATCGTAGCCAAATAATTTAGCCGCTTTCTGAAAATCAAACCAATATTATTTATCAATACATTTCGTACAAAGTATTAATGAGCCACTTCACAATATAACAAACAAGATAATAAACCTCAATATAAAGGATGAAAATCAGATATATTGAAAAACACATCATGTAACAAAAGTAATCCCCGTATTACGTTTTATAAGATTGAAATAAACTTTCGGATTAATAAATATAAAATTTCATCGTTTCATAATATATGATCAGATGAAAATTTATACATAGCATACTTTAAATAAATTGAATTATTGAATGAACCTTTTTTTTAAGGATTACATGTATGATAAAAAAAGCTTGAGTATGAAATGCTCTAACTTTATAGCTAAATATTCATTTGACTGTGAAATGGTGATAACAAAAAAAATTGGCTAAATTTGTTGTAGGCTCTTCTTAGACCAGGGCACGTTTGGAACCTTCCTAGCTTTAATTTTAAGTAAACGAATGTAGTTATCAACATCACCTAACATTAATGGTAACATGTTATATGTATGAACGCTTCATAAGTACATGTGATAAGATCTACATAAATAAAACATTATTGAATTTGATTTTGAATTTAAAATGGTATATCTTTTCCTTAAAATAAATAATTTCTTATTTTTCATGCAAATTTACCCTCCTAGCCTTAATTTTAAGTAAACGAATGTAGTTATCACCATCACTTAACATTAATGGTAACATGTTATATGTATGAACGCTTCATAAGTACATGTGATAAGATCTACATAAATAAAACATTATTGAATTTGATTTTGAATTTTAAATGGTATATCTTTTCCTTAAAATAAATAATTTCTTATTTTTCATGCAAATTTACCCTCCTAGCTTTAATTTTAAGTAAACGAATGTAGTTATCACCATCACTTAACATTAATGGTATCATGTTATATGTATGAACGCTTCATAAGTACATGTGATAAGATCTACATAAATAAAACATTATTGAATTTGATTTTGAATTTTAAATGGTATATCTTTTCCTTATAATAAATAATTTCTTATTTTTCATGCAAATTTACCCTCCTAGCTTTAATTTTAAGTAAACGAATGTAGTTATCACCATCACATAACATTAATGGTAACATGTTATATGTATGAACGCTTCATAAGTACATGTGATAAGATCTACATAAATAAAACATTATTGAATTTGATTTTGAATTTTAAATAGTATATCTTTTCCTTAAAATAAATAATTTCTTATTTTACATGCAAATAAGTTTATCAACTGCGAACTATTTAATCAATGACTACATATAAATATATAAACCTAAAATTATTATACAAATTTCAGAACTGGCAGTATAATATGAAATTTTCGTACAACCGATGCCGAAAAAATAGTTGTTCATGCATTTTAAGTTTCTCCTGGACGGAGCCTTGACGGGCCCACTATAGGGCACGGATTTTCTCCCACACTGAAAAGGTTTTAGGCCATAGTCCACCACGCTGGACCAGTGCGGAATGGTGGGGTTTACATGCCTTTGAGAATATTATGCAGAATAGCAGAATATCATTATGCAAAATATTACGCAGGTTTCCTGACGATGTTTTGCTTCACCGTTGAAGTAAGTGATATTTTAATTACAAAAAACGCACATAACTTGGATTACTTAGAGGTGCGTGTTGGGATTTGAACTCGGCTCACTAAAAGTGATGCCGATATCCTAACCACTGAGATAAACCGCTTTCTTTTTGAACTTTATTTTATGCTTTAAGGTATATATTTCATATTTCCTTCGTGTAGAGCAAAAATACAACACTAAAAAATATTAAAAAAAATACTAGATGAAGGTACGCATGGATACTAAAGTCATGAGACCTTTTACGAGCTCCCAATGTAATTTCTCTCATATTCAAGTAGTTCTTTAATAGTCATTCAGGATAGTGGAAAATTGTAATAAATTAGGAGGCAACGTTATTACGTTGGAGATAATTTACCTAAGTCACCATATAACGTTTACACCGCGTTGCATGCTGGCGGGAGGCCAGTGAACACGTGAATACTTTATGTAATTACATTTTACGTCACAGTAACGGAATCCGCGACTTTGTCCGCATACAGTAAATTTTGCGGTAGCTACCTAAAATTGTAAGTTTAATAAATTAGAATACTCACTTTAGGTTATGCATTAGTAGGTAAAAAACTTGTGTGGTCTGAGTCTGCGGCGTAGTCGTACCCCTGGCAATATTGACTATGACGATGAGCGTTTGACGATAAAATCTGAAATGCGTGGTATGAAAGAGAATAACTTGCATGAAGGAAGCATAGCGCTTTTATTTACGCTGTTAACTTCTACCGCATACAGTATTAAGGGACTTCATCCTATGACAACATATGGACAGATATATCTTAAAATATTACTAAATTGCCCTGATAAATGGAATTACCAGATCACTTCACTGAGTCCGCTTATAAAGTCATTGCTCTGCAAGGTTTGCTATTAATGTTTTCTCAATTTGTAATGTTAGTTGTTTTGAATGTTTTATTTTGGATTGACTGTTGTTCACCTAGTTTGTATAAGGCGATTATATTTCAATGCTGTGCGAAAACAATTGAATATTATGTCTTTCACGTAGAGCACGGTGCTCTATTCACAAAATTATTTTGCAATTCTAATGAAGATGTCCTTTATTGTTTAGTTTTTGCGGAGATAGTTATTCATATGTTAAAATGTTGTTCGGAGTTCATCTTTTATCATTGTATAAATAAAATGCAAAGTATGTTTTTAAGGAATATTTTTTACTTGTTAATATTTGAACTAAGAATCAAACATAATATATTTGTTACAAATCAGAGTATGTCATTAAAATAGTACGGCCGTTTCAAAAATGCGTACAATTTCTTTTAAATATAAATATTATAATAAAACAATATCTTTTTTAATTAACTGTGAAGCTACGAGATTTAAATAATAATTTTTCTTTGGTTTTTATTATTGCTTTATAAAACAAAATTATATATTAAAATGCTTTAAAAAAAAGACGTATTATATAATTCAACGGTGACATTATTTCAAATTACCCCGTAAGTTTTGTTCCACAATTATTAATAATCCTATGCTTATATTGTGCAATTTAGTAAACCACTTGAACTTCAATATAAAACAGACTTCAAGAAATACAATAATATGTTGTCGACAGCATAATATTGTATTTAGTAAATGAGGACAACAGCCCATAAATTCCCTGAATGGAAAGATAATTTAGTTTAACTGAATATTCAATACTTCTAAATGTGTAGGTATAAGTAATTATATGAGACAAATTGGGAAAATCTAACACCTAAAACATAGCTCAGCGAGTTGTGAAGCTGAATTGGCAATGGGCGGGGGGCATGGCTCTGAGAACCGATGGACGGTGGGATCCCAAGGTGCTCGACTGATGACCTCACACCGGTAAACGCGGAAAGTGTGTTGGTCTGTATATTCACCCTTCCTTCACACCTTAAATAAGCAACCTAACCAACTAAGTTTTGGCGTAGCGTTAGTTGAACGGGCAGGGAGTACTATAGGCTACTTGTTATTCTAGAAAAATACTAGGTACCCACAGGATTTCTAAAAAACTTCAATAAACGCAGACGAAAAACACGGGACTCAACTAGATTCATTTGATAGTAATCCATAAAATCCTCCAACCTGCATTGGAGTAGTAGTAGTTTTCGTTTTGTGACCGAGCTCTTTCGGGGAAGTAGTATCACCATGATTATTTCTACCGCCAAGCAGCATTGTTGCGAAGCTGTGTTTCGGTGGAGGTAATCCTTATTTGAAGAAAGTCAAGGTATTTTTAAGCGATGGTAGCAGGGGAGCGTAACATATAAATTAAATGGAAAGTTTAAATGCATTTATACCCTAATAATCAGGGCTGCAAATTTTATAAATATTTATTATACAATTTTCAGGTTAGTGCAGTGGTTCTTAATATAGAGGTGTAATATTTTTGTTTATGAGGCCGTAAGGCCATTACGTTTGGTCGTTGGACAAGTGTGCCAGTAGTTTAACGCATGCGTTCACAACTCAATGTATAGGTTTAAACAGCAAAGTGAAGGCGTTACTGCCGCGTTAACTTGCTTCCTTAGGAGCGTTTGAATTAGCGTCCGTCAAGCGACCATTTACATGACAATGAGTATAGATTTTTGTGACAGAGCTCGGCCAGGGAAGTACCAACATGCAGGGAGAAGCAACAAATGTTGACGCTTCGTAGATCCTTGCATGCCATGGGAAGTTGCGGTGTTTTATTGCGCTATTATTTACTCTTGTCTTAATAATATTTTATGAGGTTTTGAATAAGCCACAAAATTTTCTTTGTTATATGTGGTTAACGCGGTTTACGCCGCAGTGAGTAATTTAACTATGTATGCCATTGTGTAATGTGACACTGCGTTGTTTTTTCGAACCCAAATAAATAAATAAAATAAATATCAAAGTTACCAAAACGTATGTTTAGATAGACATTCTCGAATAGTCTGAAAATGATAAATAGGACCAAAAAGATTTATATACAGTGCATACCAGACGCTTCAGGGCAAGATACAAATTCCAAAAGGTCTTGATCTGTAAACATTTTACTGTATCTTACCCTGCCGTCCTCGGAATGCGACGGCCATAATTTCCTTGATAATATTGAAATAATAATTAACCCTGGCGTTACAAATACAAGTGAAATTCTTTTGTCGAGTCCTTACAATAATTAGCAGGGGTTAAACAATATTTTGTATAATGTTCAATTTTTTTTGGGAGAACTTAAATATACCTGACTAGGAATTTCAATCATTTTATCGTGTATTGCTGATTATTTCTATTCGGAATTTTATATTAATCCATTTTCGAATGACTTTTTAAATTTGATATTTTATGCTGCTCCAAGCGTATAGTATTAATAGCAAATAAAGATTGTTTATAAGATACATTTAGTTCAACTGAATCAGCTCTTTTATAATATTTCTTATTTAAAGTCCGTTACACTTTTATGATATTTCAAACTTATCCACTCTAGCCTTCGAGGAATATTCTTTCTTTAACTACTTTCTTAGCGAGTGCCTACATCATGAAAGTTATCTCGTTTTAACTACACCTAGGAGTTCCAGATACACTTTAGCTGCTTATTCGCATTATAAGGATCAGTCGCGATTAAACAAGTCTCGGATGAAGAACAACTTTATCGTCTGTAAACGTAGTGGTCTGTCAATACGATCATACGGAATACTCTCTGTATCTCGTAGGCTCTTATACTCGATGTTTTTGTTCTGCTTTGTTCGAAAACTTTATTGTACACACACATTTCATACAAAGTAAACACATACACAGAAGCAGAATATATTACGTTTATGTTTATTCGACTCAAAATGTGTGTACCTACTACGGTGGTGTCTCTTTTGGAAATATCCTTTGTTGACATCAAATGTAGATGCTTCTCTTAAAGACACTCTATGCAAAATTTTAAATTTACATTTCGAAGCCAGCCTTACTGTTAGGAGGCTTAGGCATACGCTCCATTACAAGCGTGGCGCTCCCAGCATTCCTATCTTCTCTAACTGGTTCTGCACTTATCAGTCAGATCCTTAATTTGTCATGTCCATCTGATGTTCTGGTGGTTTTGTGGCTGCGAGGGCAACTTGGAGTGCTTCTTATCCTGGTGAGAGCCTACCTTCAGCTGTGGAATGTCAAGGCATTTTGGATAAACCGCGTGTTAACTTAGCACACGTGGATTTCGTGGGACAATGCACCTCGCCATCGGATAAGGCGTGAATTATAGCGGTATCCGAAAAGGAGCCAGGTCACGCACTTTGCCATCTCACAGCTTTGGGACGATACTCGATCGGGCATCGCTCCACATGGTCGTTTGTTTACGTTTAGGAATTTAGGTATGTAGGCCTCATTACTGCCCTTGTGGCACTCGTGTGTATTAATTGGGTCACCATGGGCCGAGTTGAAATGCTGGCTGTTTGTATCGTCATGGTGCTATAAATGCTATAGTCCATCGCTCTGATCTTTGTATTAGGCGATTGCGTTTGAGACTTTGGGCCCATGTACTTTTATCACGAAAAATTTGATTTTCAACGTGTCCCAAAAATTGGTCTTGACGTTTGGTGACCCAAGAGCTGGCGCTTATTTAACCTAACGACTAAGTCTAGCAATTCAAAGAAGCATTAGCGCCAGCTTTTTGGGTACCCTGCCCATTGGTGAACAGTTAGACGGCTTATATTTGTTGTAAATGTTAATATTACTTTGTTAATTACAAAGTAATAAAGTAATATGGTATTTATAATAATAATATAAGTGTATTATCATAATAAAAATACTTAGGAATATTGATATATATATAAAGAAGAGATTGCTTTAGCGATAAGACCGCCTATTCACGCCTCATTTTCTATTTTATGTTTCTTCTGTGGAATTTAACATATTCCCAAGTATTTTTAATTATAATAATACGACTCTATGAATATATATATATATATATATATATATATAATAATAATGACTATGATAATCTTGTTTCTCACAGACAAAATGCTGCCACCGATGAAGACTCCACGGGACTACTACCACTAACGGAATCGAGTAGTAATAGACAGACATAATACTTTGTATGAATATTACTTCTCATTCATGACCAAACGGACAAAGTCAAAATCAAATATTACTTTATTCAAATAGGCAAAAATATGGCACTTTTAATGCGTTGATTACATACAAAATGTGTACATAGTAGTGAGTAGCGATGGCTATAACTACATACGTAAACTTAAAACTAAAGCTACGAAGGTTCCAAGCGCGCCCTGGTCTAAGAAGAAGCTCAAAACAAACTTAGCCAGGTGCTCTTATTAGTATCACCGTCTCACATTGTCATTTGAATTTTTTTTAATAAGCAACCTGGTTAGATCAATAGTTCATAACCAAGCTTTTTTATCGTTAACGTAATCATTACCTTACGGTTATGTGATGTGCAGTGAGTTACATTATGTTCACAGAAAAATGGAAAATATATGTCTGAGGACAAAGAAGTAAAAACCAAAGAAAAGATGGATGAATTGTGTGACAGAGAATATGCAAAATAATAAATGAAAAGAGATGGTTAGTGTATATAAGCGGTTTGTGGAAGAAGTTATGTTGTGCTGCGATAATGGCTAGAAGAAAGTCAGATACACAGATACAGTAGAGTAAAAACATCGCCCCTTCATGTTGCCCTATTATAGATTGGCGAAGTTTAACGACAGATGCCTGAACGTAGTCTCTGAGGCAAGGAAGTGGACACAGCCAGTTTACAAACTACAGTAATATTTTTCTTGACTGGAAACTTAACTTCTAGCAATTACTTTCCCGACCTAGGAAAGGTTTATGTTTGTGGAAGAAGTTATGTTGTGCTGCGATAACGGCTAGAAGAAAGTCAGATACACAGATACAGTAGAGTAAAAACATCGCCCCTTCATGTTGCCCTATTATAGATTGGCGAAGTTTAACGACAGATGCCTGAACGTAGTCTCTGAGGCAAGGAAGTGGACACAGCCAGTTTACAAACTACAGTAATATTTTTCTTGACTGGAAACTTAACTTCTAGCAATTACTTTCCCGACCTAGGAAAACCCAGGATAAAGATTCGCATTGAAATACTCCAAGCGAAATACGAAATGCGAAAAGCGAGGCAGTGGACACAATACAAGCTCGCATGTAGTTGATAAATATTTTTACTGAAAATAAGTTTTAAACCAATTTCACATTTTCTAGAGTAAAAGGTAAAAAAACAGTATTCATGTTATGGTGTATCGCGGATAGGGAACTGTCAATAGTGTTTTGTCCGCACGGGGCATTGACGCAGTATGGTGTGGTTTCAATTAATTCATTCAATTTTTTTCCTAAAACCTACTCCTGACTTTGAAAATGATATTTTTATATTTTTGCCATTCACTGCACGCCCGCATATCTTTTTTAACGCGTATACAAAAAAGTTAAAAAAAAAAGAGTTACTTCACACCATGAAATGGTGGATATCGGATAGAAGCTTTGCTATAAAACGAAAAAATCTCCATTACAAGTTAAAAAAACTTAAGGGTAGTCTTTTGAAATCTCTTACAAAGCCTATCCTTAAGTTTTTTATAACTGTGCTGTGCATACTCTCTATGCACGCTACTGTTCATGATATATTGTCATGAAATTTAAGCTTAATATGCTATATTCCGTGATAACCAAGAATATGTATGATGTAATTTATAATTTCTTCATCTTTACTCCCAACACCAAACAGATCTTCAGCAACGAAACCATCTTCAACGCACGTTTCGCTTAGCCACCGGACTCCTGAGGATGCTGCGGTTTCCTTCCCCCATAGAGGAAGATTTTTTTTCCTTTCTTTATTAATAATCAATTTCTGAAATAGGTTTCTTTTAAGAAAACATTTTATCCAAATCTACCAATAAAGGTGTGAAACAGAGTTTCGGAGTTTGTATGGAAATCCTATATTATTGAAGTTAGAGAAACAAAAATTATAGTTAATATTATGAATTATAAATACTTATAAATCTCGGATACACGTATAATAGACGAGAAGTTTTAAATGCAGAAACTAGCCCAATCAGAGAAAGCCTGCCTCAGAAAAAGAGAGGTATAGTCATACCTTAAGTCTAAGATGATCAAATTAGGACAGCAGCATACGAGAGAAATGAATTCTTTGAAACTTTGCTTAAAGCTATAATCCACAATATATTAATATAACTATGAACGCCAAAGTGTGTTTTTCTCTTTTTGTAGCTACCGTATAAACTATTGAATTATTGAACTGATCAGAAATTTAAAACTAAAAAGGGTGTAGGCAAAAACTTCATCACGCAGAGGATCTTCTTAAGCTCACGGGAAATCAGGAATTCTATATAGCGGACAAAGTCGCGGGCATCGGCTTGTATCAATCCGCAGAGTTTTTTAAACTTTGCTTTTATAAATCACATGTAGATATAATATTATAAACTTGAGAGTATGTATTTCTGTCTAATTGTCAACTCATAACGTATAAATCATGAAACTGATTTTAAGATTCTACTGGACAAAGGCGTAGGTGGTCCCGGGATTTCTTCTAACTTCATCGCGGACGAAACCGCTGGCAACAGTAAGTAATATATAAAATAGTGCATCGAGTGAATTTTTCAGGTATTTCCGTGTACAATGCAGTCCACCGTTTAAACAAGTGTGGCGGAGCATTCATCTCGGTCCCCACATTCCGAATGGAATTTAAACTGAACCACGACATTTGAGTCTGCAGCTTTGACCGGTCGACCACGACTGTCACCTCAATACATTTATTTGAACGGAAAACCTATTCACGTTGAACACGGTGCGATTGCGTGATAGCAAACCTATTCAGTGGCAGTCAATATTTATAGTTTGTGGGTGTTCAAATCTAAAGCGGCAAGGATTTTTTGAAAATAACAGAAATTACAGAAACGTAAAATATTTACAAACAAAAATCTGAATCAGTGGATTCAGATTTTTGTTCGAATGATTTTCAAAAAATGTATAACTATTTACTTATGTTGACTGATTAACTAAACGTTAATATAATTGTTTTATAAATATAACCTAAAATAAACTATTTAAAACTAAATAAAATCTAAAACGTCCTCGAAACCACCGCAGCGAGGCACAGTTCCGAAGATGCTGGCAGCATTGCCCCTTTGGATGGCCAAACTAATTCGTTGGCCAAGGTAACTGCCCGCTCTAGGATCACCGGAAGACTCAATAACCCTTTTCGATAATTCTTTGAAAAGGGCTCTTGCCTCCGGACCCCACGGTCCCAAAGTCTCTACTCCAAAAGGCACAAAATTGAAGCTGCTATCCAGGTTTTCATATTTATGCCTCTTGGCCTGCTCGGCACTGGTAGCAGCCGCACCTACCATTGACGAGGTGGCCTGGATGTGTGATGCAGCTAGGGTATTAACACAAGTTGCATCCCACAGAAGTGACCTTCCAAGCCTCCAAGGTATGAGCGTCATACCATCAGGTCTCTTGCCATCGCTCTGCGCCAAACTAATAGGTTCTAATACAGCTGGTACGTGAGCGGCAGCAAGAGATCGTCGGATGATGTCGTTGATGGTGCTTTGGCGAGAGAAGCGACCAGCTCTTCTTGAACAGGAGAGTTAGTGTTTACTTAATTATGAAATTTATTCGAATATTAAACTTACGTATCTCATGTAACTTTAGATTATAAGAAAAAAGTAAGTACATATCAGAAGACAACGTGCAAAGTTCTACTAATAATATCGGAAACTTTATCCAAATATTGCTGAAAACTTTTATCGTTGTTGTTTCGAGAAAACTCAATATGGAAAATTCGGAACGAAATATTGTCTCGGGAACGAGATGTTTGGCCAGTAAAGTAAATTATGTACTTGTCATATGACGCTTTTATGGGTGAAACTTGACTGAATGGGATGTAGGGACTCTGTTTTGCTTTTTTATTCAACTTGCTAAAGCGACGTAATATTGTCGTATCTCGGGACAAATTTGTGTTTCAGTATAAGATAACAATCTTATCGATAGTCTCTAAATAATAATAAAACAGAAGAGTTTTTTTTTGTTTCTTCGAATTTTCTAGAACTAGCAGTTAAATTAAAATAAAAACTTTATATTATCATAGCTCTATTTTGAGGTTATTTAACATAGTGACGTCATTACTCTCGTATTAAATTTCTGTGCTGTTTCTTTATTTGGTCATGTCTATTTTGTGTGTGCAATAAAGATTTCGAACCAGCAAACAAACAAACTCTTAGGATGCGAGCATACAAAGTTATATTGCTGGCGGGCAATGTAATGGAGTGGTACGGAGTATATTCTGTAGAATAACGGATGAAAATTTATATGGGAAAAATGTTATTATCTGAAGTGTGCAGATGAATTAACGTGAACTTTTAGTGTATTATAGTATACTCTTTTATATCTAGGTTTCTTAAAGATAAGAGTAATATTGAGAATAACCAAAATATCTATCCAATTATCAATGTCGTTGAGAGAAATATTAGCACAGCATGATAGGTCCATACTTCAAAACCTCCTCTCCCTTATGAAAAGATGCCGTTGCCCAGTGCCCAGCTTTCATAAATTAATAGCGAGAGCGTATCTGAACAAGGCAAAACTGCTATTGTGTTTGTAGTACTATAGAATGTCTACGGCGTAGCTACGCTACATACTATTTTGTTCCAACATGATATTGTGCTACGAATCTCTACGATGCTAAATGCTATAATCTTCAAGATACCGACAAATATGTGTGGATTAAAATTACACATGCAGATATTCTTTACTTCAAGTAGACCTACGTTACAGGCCCGTTTAAAAGTCAAATTTGATTTTTGAGACTCTACCACCGGTTCGGAATGCTGAGAAAAAGATGACCAGAAACTTAGCAGTTATTCTTTTTAGTTTTGTTGTTTGCGTTTGCTTAGGTTTATAAAGAATCGTACCGTTAATTAACCAAGGCTTAAATTTATGCAATGTCCATGTCCAGGATTTGAGCTACATCTATGCAAAAAGATCGGTTTTGCTGTTTAGGCGTTTAAAAATAACACTTTATTTTAACCATACAGTAAATATACCGAAATTTTCGGGATACAAAGTATTCTATGTCTTTATTCTACCTCCAAAGGGTTATTTTAAAACAGCTTCACAGCAAAACCGATCTTGTGATTTTTTTTATATATAGAGAGACATTGCATAATTTTAAGCACGGGTAAATATTTTCACGGATTCTTATAAAACCAACGCGTATGAAGCCACGGGCGGAAGCTAGTTTTATATGTACATAGACGTTTAACATTTTTTTTTGCGGGAGAAAACGAGCTTTGTCTGTAAGAAACCTCACGAACATAAAAATAACGTGGATGGATGTGGATAGAATGGTAGTAGTAACAGGGCGCTACTTTGAGTTACGAAACCATTTCGATAGGTATTGACATTTTGCAGTGGTTCCTACCAGCACTGAGTAAAACAAGTTAAAGATATAATTTTAGACTTTGCACACCTTAGATCTTCAATATGAACTCGAATCAAATTAAACCATTTAAATGTGACCTTTATGCCGAGTCATAAAATGTTCACGTTGCGTCGTTTAATACTCGCACAAAAATATTGAAAAGTTTTTATATCGCATACCATAAATATCCCTGCTTTATATTCAGCCGAATCCGTATTGAGTCGATATTATATCGTGCAAAAGCTATTTTACGCTGAAAACTACCAGCAATTAAATTGCGAACTCATTATTGCGAACTAAATAATTATTATCCGTGCAAATTACTTTTATTAATTTGGGATTTCGGTTCTATGCAAAACAATGTACTAACTATACTAGTTTGTTTGACACCTGATTATCCAAAATCGGCTATCCTGATTAATATAACAAAAACAACAATTTAGATATTTTATAGGTACATAGATGTTTTTTTTTTCTTTTGGTATTTTGATGTTATTTACTTTTTTTTTAAATTGTATTTTTTGTGCTTTAACAGACCACTATTTCGTTGGTTTATTGGATAGAAGGTTGGACTTTGGACCAAAAGGCCTTGGATTACCGGATCTGGCCAAATATGGCTTGTTGACGGCGTGATGGGTCTATGCTTTGCAAACCCTTTGTCCTATGAGAAAGGAGGCCTGTGCCATTAATAAACTGAGGATGTTGACTATAATGATATCGACAAACACAAGTCTGTAAAAATATAAAATAGACTCTTAGACGATAAATTCCTAATCACTATTGCCCTTAGGGGCTAACGTGGCAGGTAACAGAAGCCTAAAGAGCTTTCCACATTTTAGCAGTTCGTATAATAAATACTATAACTAAAAAATATAATGCTCATATCCTCTTTCCTAAAACTGTGACAATAGCGCCACTACATACTTTTCCACTGTTAGAAAAAATTCATACTGATCTGATTTTCAAACAAAAATTTACGTAAAAATGCCTTAGCTGGGCGCCCAGCAGATCAGAAATAAATCCAACTTTAACGTAGACCTTATTAATGGAATAAATATCGATTAAAAATAAATAAAAATGAGTTAGTAGAATTTTGTGTAATATTTTTCTAAAATTACAATAATACATGGAAGGAATGAGTTTCATGCAGCTTGCTGTAAAGTATTCAGCTGGTTTTACTTCAAAGGTATCATCATAATTATCACCTCAAGCACTGGAAGTCCACGGATAATTCTTTTGGAGAGAATTCCACTTGCTATGATCTTGTGGCGCTTACAACCAGAGATCCATTGCGACACCTTTCAAATCGTCTACCCACTTCGGACCTCCTAGGTCTACCAACACTGCGCTTTCAAGTGCAGGGTCGCTCCTCCAACACCTTGGGAGTCCAATGTCCATGTATCAATGGACGATTACCACTTCAGCTTCGCAGATCTACGTCGGTAACTCTTAGACATGACCGTCTTAACTCGGCTTTAAAGGCTTAACATCAAAAAATGTATGCTAGTTTGTCTAACTATCGACCAGATAAGGATCCAATAAAATGCAAAATCTTTCGTCTGCCCATTACTCAAGCTTTCATCATAATGCCCAACGTGGCTTCTGTCTAGATAAATTACCAAACAAAACAACTGCAAATATCAACACTGAGCAGCACGAATATCGGGACAGATTTATAGAGCACCATAAAGTCCATAAACTTGATTTCGTTCACACTTAGCAAAACAATACGAACGCGATGCGTTCGACAATGGGCATTATGCCTCTCGGTTTATGTGCACCGATATTTACGACTTTTTATTGAGTGCCAACTTCTGGAAAGCCATTGAATTAAATTTATAGAGATATATTAATTTCGTCATTTTCATAATAACCGGCCACTAAAAGGCATGACTTTAATCTCAGAATGCAAAAGATTTAGGCTGTAATGCAGTTTTTTAGACTTAATACGCCTTTAAAATCATAACAAAGAACTCTCAGGCAAGCAGGTTTCCTCACGCTATTTTTATTTGTCGTTAAATGAAGTGTTATCTAATCGTACTGTTTTATACTGAAGGGTGCTTACGAGGGACTTATTATGCGTTGACACATTATGCGCATCTCATATCAGGGGTACAGTATGCTTTTGTAATAGAGAATTACATATTTGTTCCCTTTGCTGCGGTGACCCTCCTTGGCCCCACCAAGGAGTCTAAGTGCAGAAATAATCTTGCGAGATATTTCACCGTGAATAAAAATACATGCACAAACTGGTAATAAATAAATAAATAACTACGACAATACACGATGTGTGTTTTGTTGTACTATATTTATTCTAGACATCGAGCCCCAAATTAAGCGTAGCTTGTGTTATGGTAACTAAGATGAATGATGAATATTTTCATTAATAACATACATAAATACTTAGAATATACATCCAGATACTGAAAAACATTAATGTTCATCACACAAACATTTTACAGTAGTGGGAATCGAACCTTGCACTCAGAAAACAGGGTTGCTGCAAACTGAGCCAATCAGTCATCAAACCAACAGAAGTTCCGTTGGTGACAGAAAGGGCTGGCTCATTTATTGCAAAGGACCAGCCTGGCTGTTTAGCGCCGAAATGCAGGGAGCATTCATGGCACCATTCCACATGGGCAGGACTTGTACGGTAAATAGTATATGTCTCAATGAAATGTTTACGTTATAAAATAAAATATAATCAGCAAACTTAACAAACCTATTATTTTTAAAATAAACATACAAAACAAAAATAACTAGCGGGATTCATAACTCAATAAAACTAAAAATGTAGTTGGTTACAATTATTCGATTGGACGCAATATTTGAATAATAATATTAGTACCAGTTATGGCTACTGTTCTCATATTCTGATGATGAAAAATAAACAATTTACACTGTTAGTTCAAATAGCTTGTATTTCATTTGTAACTTTTCATGCGTTAATAAACGTTCTGGTTTATGTGGCATTTTCGATGTTATTTACTAACAGTAAATACGCTTTGCTGTGTTGACAGTACTCTAACTCTTGGATCTATTTGTTAGGATATTTGACTAACTAGCGCAACGATCTAGGTTTGAATTTAAAGTTGTGTGACTGGAAATTCTTAACCACGCATTAAGAAATTGGTGTTGGATTATTCCTTGGATTATATTAAAATAATCTCTTAATCCCGCGAAGCTGCATTAGAGCAACACTGAGAGTAGTAGGTTTTTTTCATAACTCATTCTTCTATGAGATAGGTAGCCTGATATCGTCATCATCTTTATCACTCACAGAAATTACGAGCATAGACCAGCTACACTGTTCCAATGCGGCTTGGTGGTCTTTTTCCGATTACTATAACATTGTCGTGATAGTGACCGACGACCTACAAGGACCGACGGCTTAACATGGTTTCCGAGCCGGTTCTTTGAATTTTGAAAAGAATAATGCCATTACTAACAATTCTTGGGCCGAACCTGGAAACAGCCGCCCGACCCAACCTTCTAGAACCTCGTGTATGTAAAAATGCTAACCACTTGAGTATCGAAAAAGTGCCTTTTTTTTTATACAAATAAAATGCCTGACGCATACCACTCCGTTGGGGGAAACGGAGTAGTTACGTGGGACTTGCACCCACTAAAAACTCTGTGTGTTCCTCGATAGACCTATAAGTGAGAGCACGGGGTTCACTTGCGTATTCACCGCACTCTCGCCAAGGTTTTCACCCCCCAGTGATCGAAAAAGTGCCTATAGTATTGGGACAAAAATATAATTGTATTTGTATTAAATTTTTTTTATAATTTTTCTGTATAAATAAGTAAATAATATAATACGACACTACACACACCGCCATCTAGCCCCAAAGTAAGCGTAGCTTGTGTTATGGGTACTAAGATAACTGATGAATATTTTTATGAATAATATAAATAAATACTTATTATATACAGATAAACACCCAGACACTGAAAAACACTTATGTTCATCACACAAAAATTTTCCAGTTGTGGGAATCGAACCCACGGCCTTGGACTCAGAAAGCGGGGTCGCTGCCCACTGCGCCAGTCGGCCGTCATCGTATGTTTCTGTGGTGTACAATAAAAGTGTATTTAATCATTAATTCATTCATAGTTAATATGAATTATAACTACTATTCTAAGGTTTTTTTAGATCCATACAAATACACACATGAAGAAACAGACACACTTCGTGCCGGCAAATAGATGGTAGCCCGCATCCTGACGACAGTCATAAGATGTCGAAAAGCAAAATGTTACTGAGGGACTTTTAAACTAAATAAACAAACGCAAATAAAGTTAGCGGATACAGCCTGTATTTCCTACATCATATTAATTAGTGCGTCCGGATAAATACTACTATGGAATAGCATAACGTGTTATTGACAGAATGGCATGCCTTTGAGCCGCCTGCAAAGCAAGCACCACTATATTTGAATATGAGATGAAAATTAGTAATTGAGGTAAATTCTACCTAACAATCTTTAACAACAACAACAAATTTCTGATTCACATGTGAAAAGTATTGTGTATTAATTTATTCATGTATACACTTGCTTTCCATATTTTGTACCACGATTCGAATCCATCCCTACCTATATCATATACTATCACATATCGCGTGTCTACTTACTTGTTTCAATTCAATTCAATTCAAAATTCATTTATTTCAAGTAAGCCTAATTAATAAACACTTTTGAAACGTCAAGTCATTGTGTTTGTAGTGACTCTACCACCGGTTTGGAAGGCAGATTCCACTGAGAAGAGCCGGCAAGAAACTTAGTTTGTTTGAATTTGTTTGTTTATATTTTACCACTGCACCGATCTAGACACAATTTGGTACAGCTTGATAGCTTGCATTCTGGATAAGCAAACTTTTTTCCCAGGGAAAACGCTCAGCGATCTTTCCCAAGGTAACAAATAAACTTGGTTACCTATGTACGGCGTAAGAACTCAGCCAAGGTTGACAATGTTTTGCAAGAATAGACAGACAAAGTTTACATTTAACCCGGGAAATTATACAGTCCTCGCGGGGAAAACGCTGAAATAAAGGCATACGAACTCGCGCGAAACCTAATTAAAACTACAAATCTCATTGCAGATTGTAATATTTCTTGATGCTCCACACAGTCTTTAACTACCATTTAGCGTAACATATATATTTATTGAATCTCTACCTTAATAATAAATTCATACTTTTGACCGTGGAATAATCTAAACCAATTTAAACGTAGCTTTTTCAGTTACGATTTTGACTTATCACGCTTAGAAGCGGTAGGTAAGGTTTGCGTTCCAAATTTTTCCGCTCTTCGAGTTTAGCTGTGGTCGTCATGATAGTAGTATCATCGGATATAGTTAGTGTAGTTTCGGTCTTAAAATTTAGACTTTAATAGTTAAATGGTTAATTTAAACCTGGCTCGGCTCAGTAGCAGTTATCTACAGCCTCAAGGTTCTTAGGTTTGTATTAAAAAATACAAGGTTACCAAAGTCTTATCTTTTTACCATTTGGCTTACAAACGATTAAGTTTCTTATATATTTTTAAGGATATAGGCCGTGGTATATATACACTAACTAACAAAAGTTAAATTAATTCATGAGATTATATAAAATTATGTTTGTAATAAAAAAAAATGCATTTGTAATGTTTGTTTATAAAAGGAAATGTCCTAAAGATACCCAGATTCTCGGAGAAAGTATATATATATATAAGGGTATCAGTGATGCCTCCTTCTGTGATATCCATCGAGTCGCCTCAAAGAGATCAAGAGATCAACGCAAGAAGTCTTTTAGACTACTTGACATGAGTATTTGAGTCTATATTTTACGAAGGTAAAGGCAAGTAAACAGATGTAGTGCAGTGACGAATCGAGCTAGTCGATTACAATAATAATACGCTCTGTTAATTCAGGTTATTATTAATAGCTGAAATATGCTGATAATCGTTCATTAGTATGATTAATTGCCTCAATTGTAACTAATGCCAGGTTACGGATTGCGGTCAGATAACTATCGGTGTATAATTTATTACGCCACAACAAACTGTCGCTAACTATGTGCCTCATAAGGACGCCCAGAGTCATTCAGCGCGCGATAAAGAGTCTGTATGTAATTCTGACCCTGACCCTGCCCTGAAGCGTCCCGAATGTGAGTTAAGTTTTATGTGATAATATCTTTAATCATTTAGAGATATTATCACGTGAAACTTATGTTTATGCGTTTGATGATACTTTATCTAAAAGATCTACGCAATAGTGAAAAGTTTTCAAAAATTTCCCTCAATTAATATGTTGCGAAAAGATTCAAAACGGATTCAATAAAACCTCTTTTGAGTGGTTCTGTTTTGTAAATGGCATTTTGTATTTTGAATTTTCCAATATCCCTCAACCTTTTTTATAGGACAGTAATTAACATGACCTCCGGGCAAAACAATTTTCACATCAGCAAGCAATTTTATTGTATTTATGTGAATATTTTTCGACATAATATCATATTTTATACTTCTAACCCGGCGGCATCACGGAAGTTCGCTGTTAATTTCCGATCTAAAATGTTATTTTATTCCTTGCCGCTTTGGACGTTCAGTCCACGTCAAAATATCTTGTAGCCATTCCCTGCTATTCTTAAATTAATGCGAATAAATATACACCCAGACAAAGGTCTTCTATACGAAGTTAAACTGCCATGTGCCGCTTGATGTTGTCTCTGTATCTAGTCAAAGGTTTACTAACGCTGCTTTTACTGGTGCGGAACTACTGCCCTGCAGTATCCTAGGACACCAGTGACCAACGATTATCCGAGCTACATGCCCCGGCCGTTGCAACTTCAGATCTGCGGCTAGGACCCTACGAGTGTATAACGGATACGCGACCTATATTAGAACCTGCCTGAATTACTACTACCAGAAAATCTAAGTCAAAGTCAAAGTCAAATATTTCTCTATTCAAATAGGCACATAGATGGCACTTTTAATGCGTTGATTACATACAAAATGTTAACATAGCAGTGAGTAGTGATGGCGATAACTACATTCGTGAACTTAAAAGTAAAGTCTGCACTGTCAAGTACATTTTGCGTCGTTATTTAGTTCGAAACTTTTAAGATGAAATAAATGGGAAACTAAAATCTAGGCTTTTAATAGAGAAATATTATAAAGGATTTGCTCATTCCAAACCAATGGGGACTGTTTGAGCCACGGTAATATTCCTGGGTTAAGCGTCTTAGTACCCACTTTGTCTAGCTTAATTAATCACTTGAACAATTTTATACTTTTCACTATTGTGATATTAGCGGGTGAATTGTATTTTTACTCCGGAGGCTCCTAGAAGATTTTTTTTAGAAAAGTGATCCTAGATCATGTCTTGTTTTTGTGTGTGTGTTTTAATATTTGGTGCTAAATGAATAAAGTTAAACCAATCAAGTGCAAGTCAAACTTACGCATCTTGGAATAAAGTATAGAAATCAATTAGAATTGAACAACTAAGAAAGTTTGTTTATAATGTTGGTACTGAGTTATTGCGGGTTTCTAAAAAAACGTGCTTCTTTGAACTATCGCTTTGCTGTAATATAAACTTGATCATTTGGAAGTAAAAACTTTCTTTGAATTTAATAATGACGGCGAGAACAATTTGCCTATAGAAGAGGGTGTCTAGATAAATATTAAACCCAAATTGCAAGTTTTGTCGTCCCCTTTGCAATAAAGAATATTAATAATTATTCCGAATACCTCGTCGTAGGCAATAACTATTGAGTGTGATGACAATTTTTTTTAAGTTTTTACCTTCTTAGTAAGAAAACCTACAGAGGGATTAAAATATATGGCTTCAAAGTAGTTGGAATTTAAATGTAAATGTATCAAAGCTATGGGCAAGAGTTGCAGTTCAACGAATAAAACGGGACTAACTCACATCGAAAACTTTGTAACGAATACTCTAAAAGTTATTCAACTCACCGGTATATCGACAAATTGCGAGTCGAGAATCCGCTGTATCATGTACATGTATGTACACAGTTCATTCCAGGGAACGACAAACTTTGCTCAAAGTAACGTAAAGGTGGTGAGGTATTTTTTTGCGAACTTTTTTGATGTCTGTAGTTTATGTGAAAGAATTTCGCAATATTCCGGAAGGGAGGGAAATTCTATAGCGTACCACCGTAGTCTACGTTTAGTCTGCCGTTGACTTTTGTCTGAGTTTTTTTGTTCGATGGCAAGTTTTTTTTATTTCTTTTTATCGCGGCCCTTGACTGCAATGGAACCTGGTTCGAAGTGATGATGCAGGAGATGCTACCAATTTTAGTATCATCACTTCCAACAAGGTGCCAATCTGTTCTTATCCCTAATCGATGTTTATGTGTCAACAACTCTTATGACCGTTTTACTAACGACGAACCATAGTAACTCCTAATCTAAGGAGATTCTTAGACACATATTTACCATTCACACATTCCTATCAAGTCATATATATATATACTAGTTGTACCCTGCCACGCTTCGCTGTGCCACATTGTGATTGAATGGTTGAGAAAAATAGTTAAAAGCAATCCTTGATGCGTATTATATATCATGCTAAAATTTCAGCCCGATCATTGCAGAACTTTTTGAGTTTTGGAAGCGTACACAATCCAACATAACATTTTTATATATATAGGTATGAGTTATAGCACTAAAGATGTCCATCATTTATTACTATAAAAAAACCTTTTGGATGTTATCAACAATTATAATTATATAAATAATTAAAACGCCTCCACAATCTTCTCTAGGGCAAAAATTTTTCGAAATCTGATAGTAAGTGATCTTAATTTAACAAACATGAAACTTTTATTAAATTTTAAGTCTGTGGGAATTTTAGTATAAAATTTTAATTTTTTTTTTTATAAGCACCCCCGTAACCGATTTTGTGATTTAAACTTTATTCAATATATTCTTGTTTACTCCTGACATAGCCCAAAAAATTTTGTCCAAATTTCATGTCTAAAAGAGTTAAAATTCAAAATTTAGTTTATATGATTTTTTCTAATCATTAACGCCCTCGCTATACACTTCGGAGATTTAACACTTATAAAAAAGTTAGCCTATCCATTAAGTCAATGTATCCTCCAAATGGATGCAAAATTTCAATTCAATTTGTCGGATGTATAGTTTAATAGTTTTAACGGAACAACCGTAAAAAATTCTATAGATTTATATATAAGTATATAGAAGATACCCGAACTTATTTATGATTATTGCCACAAGTTGACGTATTTTGTGTTTGTATTGTCATACTATTCAGTTTAAGGATGAATTAATATTTTTTAAATCCATCAAATATTTACAAATTCCATAAAATTTACGCACCGCTAAATCGGTGTCGTTACTTTCATCCAGGAGGCGTTAATCACCATTTAAGAATTGGTGAAACGTTTTTGTCTCTAGGCATCACCTAAAAACTAGGCCTTTGAATTAGGCGTTCTTGCGTTTAATGGACACTAACCTTAGTCGTTATGGCAATAACCCGCCACTGCCGAAGTGTTCTTCCAGACAAGACCAGTAAAAATGAAGACATTATAAATTCCCGCAGTAAAAATGCAGAAATAAAATTGCTACTGCCAGTAAAACCCGGGACTTCTAAAACCACTGCGATCAACACGAGAGAAGATTAAACTTAATCTGAAATTATAATTTAAATATCACTTGCTTTAAACGGTGAAGGAAAAAATCGTGAGGAAACCTGCATGCCTGTGAGTTCTCCATAATGTTCTCAACGGCGTGTGAAGTCTACCAATCCGCAATTGGCCAGCGTGATACACTACTGCCTAAACCTTTAAAAATGATTATGATTTTGACTCCTAATTTAACGATTACTACAATACAGTTTCCTATTGGTCAAAACAGTGTTATTATTAAATGGCTAAGCAGCAAGAGTGATCTAGAGATAATTTTGCACAGATATAGCTTCATCCTGGAAAGAGACATTGCATAAATTGAAGCCCGGGTTTACGAGATTATTTAAAAACCTAAAAAAAACGAGGATGAAGTCGCAGGCATAAGCTAGTAAAAAATATAATAGTATTACGCAATCTTTTAAGCAACCCTATAATTTTGAACTGAGTTAAAAAATAGACAAAATATAAATAAACACTCTCATATGATTTTTATAAGGTGCTTAAAGAAGCATAATTTTAATTTAAAAATAGGAGATCTTTTACGGCCAGTCTACACAGTGCCAGTCATCACACTCTGTGAGCAGAATGCAGTTTGCGGCTAAATGCTCACTCACTCGCACAGCCGATGAGCCAATTAATCGGCTGATTTGCTATGTAAATACAGTCACAGTACCTAGGTTGTTCATTTAACTCGTCAACGTAATGCAACATATCCCACTCAGATTTTTAGTTCAGTGCTCCTAGTGTACGATTTGAAGTTAGCAAAAGTAAGGCAAGAGTTTTCCTTGTTCCGGACCCTGTTCGTTCTACGGTGCGCAGTTTTTCCTTTTTTATCTAAGTTCGTATTAACCAATGAAAAATGAAAAAACGCTGGCGCTATTGCCCCTTTGAATTGCTACCCAATTAAATATTACGCTATATAAAGGTGAAGGGAAACATAAAGGGGGAATCGTTATGAGTGTGTGCTCACCAAAATGTTCTTAAAGGCGTTAGGAGTTTAGCAATCTGTTGGCTAGCGCGGTGGATTCCTAAACCCCCAAAGCTTTAAAGAGCAGACCCTATACGAGTTGATAAAGATGATGATGACCTTGCTTAAATGCCTCGGCATATTAATCTTCTTTTCGGCCAAGAGCTAATAATTGTTTTTTTTTTAACCATAAACAGAGTAACACTCCGCACTCCGCGGGTATGCAAAGAACACGTCCTGCAACGTGTTGCCCTGTGTCCATTAACCTGAGGCGTAGATATGAAGGATTACTTAAACGATAAAAAAGCTTGGGTGTGAATTGCTCTAGCTTCATAGCTTAATATAAATTTACTGGAAGATGGTGATAACAAAAAAAAAATACCCGGCAAAGTTTGTTGTGGGCTCTTCTTAGACTAGGGCGCGTGTGGAACCCTCGTAGCTTTAGATTTAAGTTGGCGAACGAAGTTATCACCATCCCCTTACAATTATGTAAACAAATATGTATGAACGCTTCATAAGTGCCTGTGATAGGCCTACATGAATAAAGAAATTTTGAATTTGAATTAGAATTTTGAAGCCTCATGTACCGCTAATTACACGGCACGTACACCCTTCAGACCGGAACACAGCATTGCAACAATGCTGCTTAGCAGCAGAAATAAACATCTTGGTAGTAATTCCCAGGAAGAGGTCTGTTACCTGCAACTATCTACTGCAATCTGCATTTGGTTACAGATTATCGCCTTCTCTATCATGGAGGAGACCTGTGGCCTAATGTGGGCCAGTAATCATGAAGTGTTTCATTCACGGGATACTAGCTGGCAAATGTGGCATGTGACAAATTTCATAGGACTGGTGCAGTATTTATACCAGCCTCATATACTGCACCGGTCTTTACTTATGCAACTAAAAGCAAACAGACTTCATTTTTGCATTTGTATCATTTCTATGGAAACTTGCATACGTTCAGCATATACATTGCATATGAACAAGAATTTACGTTAATAACACGAATTTTCGACACATTATTACGAGTACGTAATGAGTTGGCATACTGCTATTATCCGAGTGGTAATGAAGTACCGTTGATGCAATTGTATCATCGAATTTTAAATCTTGAACATACTGGGGTCAGTATAACTTTAGCTAACAACAATTATAAGTCACAAGGTAGAAATAAAGGATTTCAATAAATCCTACAGATATCCCGAATCTAGAGTAGTATGACAAAATATTTAGATATTTTCAGTGTAGGTGTTGTTTCATTAACTCATCTTAGTGAAATATCAAATAAAATTGATTGCTCAAAATAGAAAATAACGGTCTTTAAAATAATATAATTTAAACGTGGGAAGGCTTGTTTTCGTTGTTATTTCTTTTTAAGTTTAATGACAAGGTTGCTTGGAAGCATCCGGCTCCGCTTTCAGCTCTCACAAGATAGAAAAATGAATGTTAAAATGCAAAATGTAAATTGTTGATGTTGGAAAAGAGCAACTGCTGAGTTTCTTGCCGGCTTCTTCTCGGTAGAATCTGCCTTCCGAACCGGTGGTAGAATCACTACAAACAGGCAGACTTGACGTTTCAAAAGTGCTTATATTAGGCCTACTTGAAATAAATGAATTTTGAATTTTGAATTTTGAATTAAGTTCAATAAAACTTTTATATAATTACTTGTTATGTTGCCTAAGACTTCGTCCGCATTTATTTATTTGAGAAAGAAAACGTTTAAGGTTTTCATAATTTAGAAGGTATCGTTAGATCTTCTCAACGTAATGCAAAGTTTCTTCTTTATCGGTTTTGGTGCTAAGCCATACATAATTTTAAAAGTTTTTCGCTTCGTCCTCGTCTTGCCACCAACTCGTTCACCTGAGGCACGAGAAGGAATTGTCTTTCCTCGTCGTGCCACTAAGTCCAGAAGATGCTCTACTTCATTTCTCTTTAGAAAGAAATAAGAAAGAAAGAAAAAACTTTTATTTAAATATACACACAGTAGAATTAAAGTACAACTTATAGTCTACACAACAATTATAGAAACGGTGTGCTTCCAAAATGGTTTGCAGTGCCTGTTAAAGACACAGCGCTGATCTTCCGTGAAGCCAGACAACTCTTGTTATAATCTAAGCTGCCAATGCAGTCAGAAAGATTGGACTGTTTACAGACGTTGTAGCTTCAAAACATATTTATAATAATTTAATTTTTGTCCACTTTATATCCACAATTTATATCCACTTTTTTAATGCTAATATTTATTAGCATTAAAAAAGTGGATATAAACAATCGACTTACTTGAGACGGAGAAAAATAGGTATTTTCAGCATAACATCTTAGAAAATTGCAGACAGCCTTTGTGGGGCTTAGTATATGCTAACATAACATGATTCCGCGGGTAAAATGAGATTCACCTTGACATAAGTTTAAAGAATGTATTAAACACATTTAATACATTGAGGTTACTATACTATTGATGAATTTTTAACGACAATGTTGCTTGGAAGCAAGCCACTCCATTTTCATCTCACACAAGATAGAACATTGATTGTAAAATGACGTTGGGAAAGAGCAATTGCTGAGTTTCTTGCAGACTTCTTCCCGGTAGAATCTGCCTCTGCCTTTCGAACCGGTGGTTTGGTGACAGACCATACTTGACGTTTCAAAAGTGCTACTTAAAATAAAGGAATATTAAATTTGAATTTAAAACAGTTAACTAGATGTTCCACGCGGTGGCACCCGCTTTATCTGAAGAAGTAATTAAAAATTAAAGGTTCACGTATCTTATGTTAATATTGGCAAACCGGATACCTAATCATAGCCGGAAGCCCCTTCCGTACGCCCCGAAAAATAAATTTTAATCATGGGGAGTATTAAAAAGCGAACAAAAAATTTAAAAACACACTTTCGATTATAATATGCGTAGGTTTATCTTAGGGATATTATAAAATTGAAGCACCTTTTCCGAATTATATAAGTGTCAATATGGTATTTGTTACTAGTAATCAATATGGTATTTGTGATATATATATATAAATAAAGTTATATTATGCGAATTAATTGAAGTCTCGCCATAGTAGGAAATAACGTTGATTCGCTACGGGATGTTACTTAATGAGCAATCATTGTTTTATTATACGCGCACTATTGACTGAAGTGTGCAAATAACATTAAACGCCGTAATAAATGATTGCACTTAACTACTGATGTAATCCATCGGGATTAAAGCAACATATATATATTGCTATGATAGCCCTAAAATTATCAAATTATTAGATATAAACTCATACTCAGAGGTGAACATATACACATACGAAGACGTGAAAATATTCAGAGGTACTAATTTGGTGTAAGGGCTTAGATAAGGTGGGGTAAGAAAAGTATAAAAGGTGTCGCTTTTTATATTTGGCGAATTTTTCACTTAACAATTCATTGTAAAGTCAACATCTCCTGAGGATGCTCCGGCGGAACGTGCGTAGTGGGTACATTGCTGAAGATCTGTTTGGTGTGGAGTATAAGGATTGAAAAAATTGTTAATTACATTCAGATTCTACTGCTTTATACGGAGTATAGCAAATTAAGCTTAATTTTAATAATATATCATGGAATTCCGCAAAGTAACGCCTGTTTCTATCCAATAGCAGGTTTATTGCCTTAAGGCAATAAACCTGCTATTGGATAATGTAAGATAGTGGAAATGTAAAGTCCCGCGTTCATTCTCCGGCGGATTGTATGATTACAGAATTTTCTCTGGTCTGGAGAGCTGTGACTAGATACCATACTTAACCCACAAACGAACGGTCCAATGTCTCAAGACAGATTGCCGAGTTACAGCTATAAAAGAATAGAAAAAAAAGTTACCATACTATCGACAAAGCCGTTCCGCCAAACGATTTAAAGTTGCAGTACGGTATCGCATAGCAATTTACTTGAAACGGTTTTAATATAACTGCCATATTCTTGAATGGTTAGCCCACTTACATCTTAGACTGCATCATCTCATACAACTGGATGCGATTACAGCCAATGGTTATCCTTAAATCGCAATCTATATAATATTGGAGTCGACCAATCCGCACTAGGCCAGCGTGGTGGACTACGGCCTTAACCCCTTATCATTGTGGGAGTGACCCACAGCTGGCCGGTAATGGGTTGATATGAAGATGATGGTGATGATGAAATTGCAATCTTCCAAGCTTCTAAAAGTCTTGTAGATATATTAAAAAGATGCCACAATTATGTCTTCACAACTGTGTGTTACGCCCAGTTACACTTTGACTTGTGTGACTGTACGTAAACCCCTTCTCAATGTAGAAGGAGACCCATGTAGTGCGCCGGGTTGATATGACGGTGATGATTTAGGTACTTTAATGCTTTAAAGAATTACAGCAAACAAAACTTATGTGTGTTTAAAATGAAAATTGAAAAAGTCTTTTAGCATGCTGTAGTGTGTGTTTTAGATATTATGCCCTTATAAAACAAGAAATGCGATCCGCATACACCCTGCGGTTAGCCCTCGCGCGGTGCACAACATTTTGTTTGGAATGGCGCTTTTATACAATTATTTTCTGTCGCATACGGGGTAAAAAAACTACTGTGAATTCCTGTAGTCCCACTTGATACTTGAAATCGGTTACTTCGTACAAAGGGACGGATACAACTATATTAAAAACGCGTGATTAGACTATTCTTGCTGTTCTTCATAAGCTGGTATTATGTTGAAAGACCCGATAGACTGAAGCAGGTGGGGAATGGAAACAGGCGCGTTTGTGTGGTACAACATGCTTTTACAAGTCGGTTGGCATTGGCTGCAATCTGACCTGGTGGTTAGTGATGATGTCATCTGACAATGGTAGCGGGCTAACCTGTTAGGGCTATGGCAGTTGTTTTAAACAGACGTAACAGATAACGTAGACCCTTATTGTAACAGCGTGCTAAACCACTTGGCAGAATATCTTACTGGTAGCCACTAGCCATGATCGAAGTCTCCCGCTATGACCAGAAAATATCAGAAAATATAAATTCCTGAATTACCCCACCGGGAAATGAATCCGGGACTTCTCACTTATAGCATCGCAAGGTGTTCCCCAGAGGTGAAAAACTCACCAGCAGGACAAGTTATTCCCATACCAGAATAGACATCACGCCAGGAGATAGGCCCGAAGAGAGGCGCTTGTATTTTTCCTGTCGCCAGATCTCTCGCCAAATCTCTGGTTGAAGGAGCAAGGCAGATACCTGCTTATGGGACTTCTCCTGGCTTTTGCAATAGTACGAGAATATCTGACTTTCTGAGTAGGCGATAATTTCTAAATGTCACAAATAGCGCCTCGTCTGATCAGTACTGTACTGTACCGGAGTGTAAAATAAACTAACTTTGCTATACTGATGGAAGAAGTGCTTCGTTTCTCAGCTCCTAAAACTCAAATTCATCTAGAATGTTCTTACCAGTTTCTTCTTATCCTATCCGTATCCTTCTAGGTACCTATAATATGGGTTCCGTAAAACCAAGGATATAATAAGTAGCTTCGAGGGATGCGCGCTTTCTCATCATCACAATGAGATCTGGTTGCAACAAAACGTCAATGTTTGAACTAAAAAAAGCATCATCTCACCGCATAAAAATTATCCTAGCATCCTATCCTCGTCTTTATTCTAAGTTCAAGCTGAACATAAGTTATAAATTACCAAACAAACAAACACACTCGTATTTATATTATAAGCAAGGATTAGTGCAATTAATTGCATTAATATGTAATTAAATGATGAATGCAGACATGATTGTGCATTGAACATCGTGTTAGTAGGTTCGCAACATCTGTCGCACCTAGGTCATCAAACTCATACTATAAATAAATACACCTTGCATAACAAGTGTGGGGTGGTTTAGAGCTGACAACGGACGTTAATCGAATGCGATGCCCCAACGTTCAGCAAATTTGAAAAAAAAAGTCTCGGGTGAATCCACAGATGCGAGTCTTTTTATAGTATTAATTGATCGAGAATGCTGATGGCCTACCTGATTATTAGTCGAGAATTATTATTGCTAGCTCACCCTAGCGACTTCGTCCGCATATGAGTCTGTGAGTATCGTAACCATCATGGCTAGCTTTGTACCTACTGTTATTTTTAGTGGTATACTGAGTAGGAAACCAGCATGCCTGAGAGTTCAAAAAGGTGTGAACATAATGTTCTCAAAGGTGTGTGGAGTCCACCAATCCACACTGGGCCAGCGTGGTGGACTACGACCTTAACCCGTAATCTAAATGGGTTGATATGATGATGATGATAATGATGCCTGCTTTAACCTATGTTTGACGTGCTTGATATAGGTTTCTAGGGATTTCAACGCTCCAATCTCCATTGGATTCTCTCCATTCCTTTTTCGGCCTTTATAGATCCTGTATCCAGCCATCCATTCCAGCTATTTAGTCGGTTTTCTTTCCACTACAATTTAAGAGAGTTGACCACCGCGCCGATACGTATTCCGTTGCGGCTTAGAGACGCATTTAGTAAGAACCTCTGGTTTTTTCAAAGCTATTATTATATAAATACTTTTATCAAAGCTTTCCATCAGCTATATAGTTTGAATAGTAAAGTTACAAATAACCAGTGACAATATTAAGGGAAAACTTCATTTCCTTTTTCCTTAAGCGGTGATAAAAAATTTTTTTAGTGTTTATTATAAAAATCGTTCCACAATTATCGGAGAAATGATTGAAATATAACCACTTCCTTGTTTGAAGTGTGAAAAAAATGGCTCCACATTGTTAGTATGTTAATCTTAGTCCCTACTAGCATATAAATAAACCAACGTCGTGCTTAGGACTGGATCTCAAGGTCGGACTTTAGCGTAGATTGGCAGATAATTGAGAATTATTAACTATTAGCTTTTCAATATGTCAATGCCCAAAGAAGCTAGTACTTATAAGTGAAAACATCACGATCGGTGACAAGATGGATGCATATAACTTTGAAAGTGATAATAATTATGAATATTTATTGCACCCATTTATAGTTCTACACGGTCAATTATTGCGTAATGAGTTTCTATAATCGCATCGTACGGGCAAGTTAATCTTTGCTGCCTCGTTTCTTTTACCTGCCGACAAGATCTGCATTACCTTTCGAGCTAACGTTTACCACATCTATAATTACTTTCGAATAGGAACAAATAGGCATTTTCTAGGTAAGTGCGCTTCGTAAGTAGTGTACGTCACGTTCATTTTTTCTCTGGTTATTTCCTTTCTAGATTATTTTACTCTAGTATTCTCCAATTTGACAGATTCTTGTGAAATTTATTGTGTAACTTTGGTAGGTCTGAGAATAGGATGTAAGTTTTTTCATACCTCTAAGGGTAAAGGAGGGCTTAGGAAAAAAAAAAATTTTTTTATTGGATAGAAGCAGGCATTGCTTTGCGGAACTCTTTTATATATTACGAAAATTATGCTAAATTTGCTATAATTTTTTTATATATTTATAATTTCTTCAATCTTTATAGTGCTTTGAGATTGAACAAATTAGGACCACAAATTCTTCTGCTTTTCGCGGAATATGAATAGCAAATTCATTAATTTTCATAATATTTTATTTTTATTCTTTAGACCACACTTTTTTTTATATTTTGGCGTTGAAAATACACGGTACCCTAAATTTGCACCCTTCTATCTTTATTTTTCGTCTTATTTATTTACTTTCTCTTTAAATTGAGAATTAAATCATAGAAACTGTTTGTATCTTAGAAACGGCCATAAGATACTTTTGTTCCAGGAAAATAAAGGATTTTTAAGAACCCAATTTAAACGCGGACGAAGTCACGGGCTATCGTTTTGTAGTTGTATTCCTACAATATTGATTTTTACTAACGTTCACTACAAAGGCTAGCTGTAGAAGTGTGGAGAATCTTAAACCTTAATGCAAGTTGGATTGGGTACAGTTTACTTTGTAGTTCCAATATCACGATACTTGAATACGTCTCAACATTTGCGAGCCAGCAAATCTAATATTTCAGACACCCTCGATACTTTATACAAACGAAGTGATTTAATTAACTACAACTAAAACGGCAGCGTCTGTCCGACCACATACGTTTTGTGTATGTGTATGCTACTAACTTATGTAGGGCCTATATCGGCGACCTCTTTGGCGCAATAGTAAGCATTTTAGGAGGGAAGCTCACGTTCTAGGCTCGAGGTTCAAGGCTAGTTAAACACAAAGACCTGCTCACAAGCGATTAAACGTTCCGGTACCATGCCTCGTAGGAACCAATTATGGGTTTATAATCACTGCCATAGCCCTTAAGCATTTTAGACTGCAACATGTTACCGCCAGCTGAGATTGCAATTTTAGTGAAATATTTTTTTTTTAATACATTTTGATCGGGTCCAATTCATTACATGGAAAATCGAACTTGATTTTATTATATTCAGATTTTTATTACGTGCCAAATTCTTCATACAGCTTCTAAACTTGCTACGAGTACCTTTCTAATCAAAGGATAAAATAACAAAGATTTTTATCCGCTTGACTAATATGTGATAACTTTAATCACTATTGATATTTGATAGTATTATGCCGCATGGTGAAGGCAGATCCCCACCTACTCTTCCCGCAGGTGTTGAACGAGTCGAATAAGAGAAAAAATCGTTTATCGTATAAGCAAACCTTTCCCGTCGGGAGAGACCTTTTGTTCACTGGACTTTTGTATGTTACTGATGATAGTATGATGAGTAGTTATGATGTGATAGTAAATGTTAAAGCCCTCCATCTCCATTTGACGGCCGATTGGCGCAGTAGGCAGCGACCCTGCTTTCTGAGCCAAGGCCGTGGGTTCGATTCCCACAACTGGACAATGTTTGTGTGACCCACACCCAGACACTGAAAAACATTCATGTTCCATGAATGTAATTATTCATCAGTCATCTTAGTACCCATAACACAAGCTACGCTTACTTTTGGGCTAGATGGCGATGTGTGTATTGTCGTAGTATATTTTTTTTTTTTTTTTTTATTTATCCTGCACTGGAGCACTTTGGTGGGTCTATGCTTTGAAACACTCTGTCCTATGTAAGAGGAGGTCTGAGTGGTACATTGAAAGGCTGTTAGGAAACTTTAAAAGGACAGCGACCAACATTATAACGCAACATACTGGCATTGTATAAAGTTTCTCTAATAGGCAACTTTCCAGCACATGTCTATACATTCCTTAATATACTGAGTGTTGCTTAATGAGGTTGAAAGAACTATTAAACTATTTACAATATATGTTGTTCTTTATAATTATTTTAAAAATTATGTTTATAATTGCTGCATTTGCTATAAAAAGACAATTCAGCTTTACGCAATTCAGTAAAGCTTTCTCAAGAGAAAAAGTAACAACTTCATTAAAAATTTTAGTATATAGTACAAAATATATTTGATTAAGAGTATTATGGCAGATTTTTTTCAAATTACTAAAACAGACGTTTCTTCTAAATGTCGGTGAACTATAAAAAAAATAAAGAGAATTGCAAAAATTTAAAAAATTGCAACGAAATGGCAAATACTTTTTTGTGCTTTATTTAACCATCTTATATTTTCCACACTTGCACAGAACTTAACAATAGCGCATGCGCAAATCTAAAGGACTACAGCGCATGCCTCAACTTTGTTAAGATAATTTAATAAATTATAAATTGACATAAGATGAGTACAAGAAACCTTTGAACCTACCATGCACTATTAAATAGTTTACTAATTGTGAATTTTCTCAATATTCTTGTAACCCTAATATTCGTGCGCCATGTTGAAATAAGACAAGTCAGTACGGCGCCGATGCTAGGTTAGATTCGCATCAGTTTTCTTCAGGTTTCTAATGGACGCTATATTTTCATGATAAAATGTAAATAAAAAAAATTGCGACCTAATTTGGATAGATGCATACTAATGATAGTCAATGATAACCTGATAAATCGATAACCGTTGAACCAAGTAAATATTAAAAAAAAAAAACTTTTTATTTATTTTTGGAATAGTAGAGTCACATTGTATTTTTTTCATTCATAACCACTAAATCGAGTAGCATAAAAGCCGCTTAAAAAATTATCAGTTGAAAATGGACATTCGAAAAATGAAAGAGCTTTTGGATGGCAAACATTTTGAAGCGGACGATCAAAAGCCTGTTATCACACTTGGTTTCACGAGAGCTTACGAAAGAGAGAGAGAACTTTGCGTTAGAAAGAGTAATATGATATACCATTTAACCGCTCAGAAGCGTAGCGCGCGAAAGGGATAGAAGTAAAATAGTTCAAGCGAATAAAAGCTGTGACGGATTCATTATTTTACGTACCGTGTGACAGTAAACAAAGAAATAGGTTAGAAAATACCAAACACGAGGTTACGAAAATTTGAAAAAAAACAAATATGTAAATAAACTTATTATACTTACCGACAGATATCTTCTCAACAGGAAACGACTGAGCCGATAGCACCCCGACGAGTGAAAACAACACCAAGCCGGCAGCCAATTTGTGGCGCTTTATAACCGATAAATTATTTTTTTTGCGAACCGCCCAAAAGTCTATAGCCGCGTTACAAAGCATGGTGATTTGGACAAGTTTGCCGCATACGTGCAAGTTTACGTAAATATTTCTGGAATACTGTGCGGATAATGCTACCAAACCTGCGACTTAGGGGCGACTGATGGTTAGGCTGGGCGACGTTGGGATGCGGGGGACGCATCCCCGCTACTTCTCCCTTACTCGTGGAAACTCAACGTCAGTACGCGTACTGTAAATTTAAATTTTTATATAATAAATGTATGTGATCCGTTATTATTATTTTTATTATCACTCTTGCATTGTTTGGAGTTTATTATAATATTTAAAAATATATATATATATTAAGTAGGTTGGGTATTAATGAGTACTTTAATCATGTAGTACATAAGGCGTAATATATATGTGTACATTGTACATATATATGTATAGGTTCAATGGGCTTACACAGCGGCATTTTTCCTACTAGTCGTAACTTCTATACGTTATTTCCAATTTGAATAATTAAAAAAGAAATTTACAGGTACATAATCTATCTTGATTATAAAATTATTTATTTGGATAAGGATTAATATCATGTTTGGAACGTTATCATCTTCCGATTGAAACCGAATTTTAATTCAAAAAAGTGAACAAAAAGCGGAAATTGTCACTTAAAAATAATATAATAATTTCAACCAATTTAAAGTAAAACATAATGAAATATACACTAAAACCTTCCTCATGAATAACTTTGCTCATTAATTAAAACCTTATGAAAATCCGTTCGGTAGTTTTTCGAGATACTTTGTTTTATTATATGTAAGGATATTTTATTTCGATGTTAATTTTTAAATTTTTTAGTTATGTTTTTTATTCAATTTTATTAATTTTAATTGCACTATCATTTTTTTGCATACATTCAAATTAGTCGAATATTCTTTATTATTCAGCTATAATAATTATTGTATTAGCAAAGGAACCACATTTTAGATAATTAAAATTGTCTGTTATTTATATTCGAAGGAATAACCAAAGATTACATTACAAAAATCTATTATTTTTTATTGATTAATAATTATAGTTTACAAATAGTTAAAATAAAATAAAATTTATGTTGTAAAAAATTCACTGGGTTATCTCATAAGTTATTAATAAATATAATTTTTTTTTCATAAATATTTCATTATATTTGTGTTTAAAATACCTGCAAAATAATAAGTGAAATCTTCGTAATTATATTTTGTGCTAAATGTTATGTTTACTAGTCTTAAATACATAGCGTATTGGCCATGGAAAATTCGTGCTGAACTATATAACGCGCGGCGCGTGTAGCAATGTGTCTCGTATCTGAAAGAAATGTATAAAAATATACCAAGCATGCCACGCCACGACTAGCGGCGAAAGGCGGAGCAGTGAAAGGCGGTTTCTTACCATACAGTCCGTCTGCTAAAATAGTTTGCTGGCGGAGCAGTGGGATGTGTAAAGATCACTGTAGAGATTCCGAATAAACTAACTTCCCGTGTTGCAGTGTTCGTAGAAAAAACGTTACTTCACATACACCACCAGACTACGTATCCAATCTAAATGCAGCGATTAGTACGTATAACTTACCTGAGATTATATATCCCTGAACCTGTTTGCCGCTGCGTTGCGCTGGAAGGATCGGAACGGGCTGAGCATGAACATTAACGGGGAGTTGTGCCAAACAGTGCATGTAACCAGTTAAGCTTAGGTTCACTCAGCGAGCTATAGAGAGAACTATTCTTGGAGTATCTCCACGCGACCAAATCACGAATGAGGAGATCCGTAGAAGAATCAGAGCTGCAGACATAGCTCAATGTGTCGCGATGCTGAAGTGGTAATGGGCGAGGCACGTAGCTTTGCACCAGTAAACGCAGCATTTGTAGACCTACGACGACAGATGACATCAAACGAGTCGCTGGAAACCGCTGGGACTAAGCGGCAAAATACTGTGGTATTTGGAACTGGCTACAAAATATCTATGTGCAACAATGGACGTCCAATGGTTGAATTGATGATGATGTGAACAATTATTAAAAATCAAAATACTAAGTATTAATAACCAGAATCACCAAAATAATTATGTGTGTTACTTTAAAGGTTTCGTTGTCAGTCTAGCGTGACACTTTAATCTACACTGTGGGTGTACAGGCTTTGAAGATTACCACGCTCTTGGCACGGGTCGCTGGCCACTTTCAAAGCGCGCCAACTATTTGAGTTAACGAACTATACATTTATTCACTTCGCGCAAAAATTCGCGCTGTGCGAATCTACCGTGAGGTAAGAGCATCTATTATCTATTTTGAGTACCTGCGGTACTGCCATCAACGAGGTTTTATGGAGATTTTCGTGTTTTATTTTAATCACTTTAACGATAAGTTTGAAAATCTAAGGTTAAATTCGATTCTGACCTAAGGTGCTAATAACCGTTAAGAGATCTACCTTTAAAATTTCAAGATTTATTACGTTTTGTAATTACTTAGAAATGAAGAGATCCGCTGGAGATTTAAAGTTGCTGCCCAATTATAACAGCCTTGCTTATCGATGGTGCGATTCATCAGAAAAGTTCTAAAGTGGAAACCACGAACAAGGAAGCGATGTGTGAGAAACCAAGTTGAAAATACTAAATAAAGAGAGAGACGGAGTGTAGGTGGACGAGGAAGGCGGAGACTTGGTGGTGCTTTTTGGGAAAGGCCTATGTTCAGCAGTAGACGCTCGCAGGCAGTAATGATCAAAATTATAAAATTACTTCGACTACCGGAGTGTAATGAAACCCAAGGAATATTCTGACTTAAAATAAAACATTTAATAACTAACTAATCTATATCTATATATTATATTTTATATATATAAAAGGCAAAGGTGACTGACTGACTGATCTATCAACGCACAGCTCTAGCCACTTGACGGATCTGTCTGAAATTTTGCAAACATAGTTATTACAATATAGGCATCCGCTAAAAAGAAATTTCAACCCTAAGAGGGTTAAACGGGGGATGAAATCTTGTATAAAATCCTTCATTTATCAATTTATTTTTTTAAGGTAATTACATAAAACTTATATTTTAGGTTTTTGATTAAAAATAAAGAAATACATTTGTAGTTAAAGTTGACCAAATCAAATTTTAACTTAACGTGATCGAAGCCTCGGGCATAAACTATATACTAATAATAACATGAGATCATGAGATACCTTCCATGTCTTGATATGTGCGTTTGAAACCCTCGTAGCTTTAGTTTTAAGTTGACGAATTTAGTTATCGCCATCAAGTCACTTCTATGTCATATTTTACATGTAATGTACGCAACTATGTGCCTATTTGAATAAAGAAATATTAGACTTGACTTTGACTTTCACTTTGTTAAAATCGCTGAGCATGGAAATACTGCTATCTACCAAATATATGAGTACTTCTTTCACGTAGCCAGAAAAGACGTGAGAAGTATATAAAAACCGAAGCCCACAGGAAATATCGAAGTAAAGAGGCCATACCGACGTAACTCGAGACTTTAGATTGACAAAGCGAGGAAGCACCCAATTATCCCGTCTACAGAGTTAGGAAGAAATGGAGAAATATAATTAGGCAGGTTACATTCATTTGGAGCCACGATCCTCAATCATGAAGGAGCTATATAGTTCAAAGTTTGTATTAAACGTAAGCTTATAGAAAAGTCCTACTATAGTATAAAGGACTACGTAATCGATAAAAAAGCTTGGGTATGAATTATTGGTCTAACCAGGTTGCTCTTTTAATAATTTTAAATGACATTGTGAGATGGTTATAACAAAAACACCCGGCTAAGTTTGTTGTGGGTTTCTTCTTAGACCAGGACGCGTTTAGAACCCTCGTAGCTATAGTTTTAAGTTTACGAATGCGGTTATCGCCATCATCTAACTACAGTGTAATTCTTATGTACGCATCAAAAGTGCCACCTATGGGCCTACTTGAATAAAGATGTTTTTGACTTTGACTTTGACTTTGAATAAAGGAATGAATTAGTGAATTTCATAAACTACAGTCGGTAATTTCAGTGCTTTTTACCTTGCTTCATGGGTAGTTTTATTTTAGTTAAACATCAAGAAAAACATCTCACTGGGAAGAATTACTTTAGCTCAATAAATCAGCTATTTTCAATGACACAAAAATTTAAAAATCTCGATTTTTCTCTGTTTCTAACTATCATCAACTTGATCCGTACATTTTTAATGGCGATCGATGTATTTTCTGTAATAAATCGATCAATTAAAAGCCCTGATAGACAAAGTTTCATACATTTAGTTTGTATCTTCATTGGTAACTTTAACAACAATGCAATTAAGTACTATTTGGATATTACAGATTTGTTCCTGGGAAATAATATTAACTACTATACAATTCATAAGATCGCATAAGCTATTGTGCCTTTTAGAAAATATATTATTTTCTTTTGTAAAATAATGGAAGTGATAGACATTTGGTATATTTTTCGGTAGTCATTTAAATGATATTTATCTTTAAGAACATTTTATTATACTTTAACGGTCAGCTTAAACGGTCTTGATTCTACTTAAAGTAGTGTAGCTATTTGCTAGCTAATGTATCGAAGATTGAAAAACACACAAGAATAAATTATAAATATACCACGCGTTTTTCAAAAAACTTTACACGCTTATAAGCTTCATGCTAGTAGTAATTTCTTAATCTATATAGTATTTTACTCTTAGAAAAGTCTTTAAGTCTTCTTGCACGGAGGGATTTTGGGTGAAAAGATATCACAAAGTTTACAAAATACCGTGGATTATATGTTTCTAGAAATAGAACGTCTCTATCGAACGATCTAGATCGTGTCTCCAAGGACTTAAGGCTTTGAAACATAATCGCTTAGTATACTCATAAGAAGAGACAGAGTCACTGAACGAGAGTACTAAAGTCGGGAGTATCTCTGCATGAACAAATCAGATAAGAGAAATCCCTAGAAGAACTAGATTTACATGTCGGTAAATCAAGTTTTTTAGAATAAATCAGAAATGAGATGATCCTTAGAAAAACCAGAGTTACCGACTACGCTCATTGTGTCGCAAAGCAGTGACAATAGGTGGGGCACATAGCTCGGCTAACCCCATAGACGTTGGGGTCCTAAGCTGCCGGGATTACGAGTATGAACCCGTAAATCGTTTAAAAATTTACTTTTTTGGACTCCCCCATTCTTCTCGTAAAATCAACTGCTAGCTCTTCTGGACAAAATTAATCATGAATTAAAAGAAACAAGTCGTTTTTCAGGTTTGGAGAAGATACTTCGTACACCATACCAAGAATAACTCATGATGAATCTTGAGCTAACAAAGTAACTTACACAGCTTTCAAGCTTCAAGCACTATATAGCGGTCTGAGCGAATTTTCAATAACAGAGAGGTAACGAAGGAAAAGTTTATTGCTGGAAGCATACACATTAGTTTCTGTCATGGTACTTAGAAACAATATCGGTAGACCACGTAATACGCTGTTAAGAAAACTTGAGAAGGAAAATTATTCATAGGTTCTGGTGTGTTTATTAATTACTGCTGTTCATTTGTAATGTTCAATATCCAAGAGACAAGCACGAGTGCAACACACGCCAGATTAGAGCGAGATGACCAGATTCGATTTCAGAACATTGCAAAAAATTCTAATAAACTGAAGTTATATTGACTACGGGGCGATGGAAAGAGCCATTTTAGGAGTATCTCTACGTGATCAAATCAGAAATGAGGAGATCCGTAGATGAACTAGAGTTACTGACATAGCTCAACGAGTCGCGAAGCTGAAGTGGGAATAGGCGGGGCACATAGTTCGGAGAACCGACGAACGTTGGGGTTCCAAGGTGTTAGAGTGACAACTCCGCACCGGTAAGCGCAGCGTTGGTCGACTGCCAACCAGATTAACAGATGACATCAAGCTAGTCGCGGGGAGCCGCTGGATACAAGCGGCCTAAAATCGTGGAGTTTCGAATGTAGGGCATTCGAAACTCCACGAAAGACTATGACAAAAGACCTATGTCCAGCGACTTCAGTCGGTTTTACTACGATAACCAACGCTTCTGCCAAGTACAGTGATTATGGGCAAACCTTCTTGCTGGGAGAAGCCTTTAGTAGAGCAGTGGACAGTTACAAGCTGTTGAAGAATAATGTTACGTTAAACCACACTTCAACTATAACTATAGTGCAAGTTATCTTTAAGTTGGATATCAGACTGAGTAATTGAAACACAACAACCAGATATCTTATTATATATAAATTACGCGTCACGTTATTTGTCCGCGATGGACTCCTAAACTACTTAACCGATTTTAATTAAATTTACACAACGTGTGCAGTTTCATCGAACTTGAAAGGTAGGCTTTAATCCCCAAATTTAGCTTAGGTCCTTTGTGTGGGACGATAAAAGTGTTTGATAATTTTAAACTATAATTCCCTCAAGTGTCAACCAATAACAATTGTTCTTGCTCCTTCTTTTGCTTTGTTCTTGTCTTTATTCCACGTTATATGGGGCGGCACAACTTCTTCTCCATTTTAGTATTAAGTAAAACTCATATGGATTTTCATCGGAGTATGCCCGACTAGTTTCGAACCCATTTCAGGCTCTTAGTCGTGAGCTTTGCAAACAGTTTGCTTTGTGCCTTGTCGCGCTCACAACTTCATGATTACTTAAGTGACACAAATTGTTAAACCGATCTATTCTATTTATTGTATAGAAGCAGGCGTTACTTTGCGGAAATCCTTGATATATTATGAAAATTAAGCTTAATTTGCTATAGTCCGCGAAAAGCAGGAGAATCTGTATGGTGTAATTTATAATTTCTTCAATCCTTATACTCCACACCAAACAGATCTTCGGCAATGTACCCTCTACGCACGTTTCGCTCCGAAACCGGAGCATCCGCAGGAGACGTTGACTTTTCAATGAATAATTGTTAAGTAACAGTTCTATTCTTATTAAAATAAAATTACTTGCAAAAGTTTTAAAGACACAATATAATTTACACACTAGACAGGACGTAGGTACAACAGAAAGGCTATCGAAGTATAAGCAGACTTAGTTTTCCGCAGACTGTCTCGTTAGGAGATTCAACTCCAAGTAGGCTATAAAACATATAGTTAATGCCAAACTATGTTGGCGAGACCTGCAATTGGATCTCTTTTTTATTTTTCTTTATCGTTTTCTACTAGAGATCGAGATTATTTTTCATTTTATTACATTTTGAAGCGAAATATAGAAATGATAGCATTATTCCATACAGTGTATCTGTACTGATGGCTCACAGTTACAAGACTATAAAAAAGGTATAACAATTTCAATATCAAATTAAACAACCTAAATTTAATATAAATTTTATAATAGTCAAATTTAGTACAATAGAATTTAGATGGACTGTCCTAAATAAAGATAAATCATAATTAAATGTTAAAAATTAATAATAAATATATAATAATAATATAAAAATAATTAAGAAATTTGACGACCGATTAGCGCAGTTCGCAGCGACCATGCTTTCTGAGTCCAAGAACGTGCAAGATTTCAATATGTCACGGGCAGAATCTGACTACCCACTTTCGTGTTCTTTTTGTCACTATTTCACGAACTGTTTCAAATACTTCTAAATATTCATTAGTCATCTTAGTACCCATAACACAAGCTACGCTTACTTTGGGGCTAGATGGCGGTGTATGTATTGTCGTAATATATTTATTTATTTAATTAACCTAGTTCCAGAACGGCTTATCTAGCTTCCTAGTAATTGTTGGGAAAATAGTGTTGCTGCTGCTGCGCATCCCGCTTGTTACAGACGCAACTTTCTTCCCGCCCCTGCACCTACTAACATCTGCGATGCACTTGACCAGCGCGGCAATCCTTACAGAACCCTGAGGCCATTATTATGTTACACACGTAGGCCATTTCCCTTTGTATAATATTGCTTCTGACCTCAACTTTGGACAATGGATTCAATCCTAGGCTACAAATAACATGACACATTCAACAAAGAAGTCATTTATGCTGGAACAGCTTCAAACTCTATAACATCCTCAAATCCACTCGTACTGCAGCAATTCGTGGGATAATTCTGCCAAGCGCAAGACTGATAGGTACTTTGAATTCGGTGGATTGCTGTGCTAGAATACTAATCATAACCAACTAATAAATACTAGTAAGAGTCGGTAGAATTCAAAGTTTGTAACACTCCCCTTCGTATAGTTTATATGAAACGTTAGCTAATAGAAAAATCCTATTATAATATTAAGGATTACATGTATGATAAAAATGCTTCGGTATGAATTGCTCTAACTTCATACCTAAATACTTAATAAATTAGTAAATTTAACTATGAGATAGTGATAACAAAAATAAACCTGGCTAAGTTTATTGTAGGCTCTTCTTAGACCAGGGCGTTTTAAATTAACGAATGCAGTTATCAGCATCACCTAACATTAGTGGTAACATGTTATATGCACGAACGCTTCATATGTGCCTGTGATTAAAAAATTCTAAAATGTTTTGCTCATGTAGACCTTCTACGTGAAAGAAACATTTTTGAATTTATACTAAAAGATATATTTGGGAGAGCGTGTTCAGTATCAATTCAATTTGGTTTCTTCCATAACTTTCTGCCATACAACTGCAAGCTATCCTAAGGGTGAACCGTTACTTAGTTGATACGCTATGGAATCATACAAAGCGCTTTGCATGCTCGTTTCTAATCCTCACCACAAATATCTGGAACGCCCTTCCGGCTTCCATCTGCCCCGAGACCTATATCTAAATGGATTATTTTTAATAAAGAGCACATCGTCTACGCAACATCTTTCCATATTAGGCTGTTATATAACTTACCTTCAGTTGAAATAGCACTACTTTAACTACTACTCTAACTGCTACTCTATTTATTAATAAAAATATCAGTAGCTTTACCTAATAGAAATTAGCAAAAACTTAGGTTACTCTTCACAATTTGATTACAGTTACCGGTATAACAAATCTGACGAATGGCAAACAAAAATGACTATGGGATTGGTTTCGTTATTTTATAGGTAAAAATTGTTTTCAACGTTGTGTCTATTTACAGTAGATCAACCCGAATACTATTGTTTACACTGTACAGTCCATTTAGACGACCGCTAAATCAATATCGTTCCATTTTTTACGTGACAGCTTCGGATTGATAGCTATCTGTAAAAAAAAATACATGACTGTCTGCTTCATCGAAATAACTGTCTCTCATATAACTCAGTTTATGGATATAGTTGGCCAGTTTTGTCATATAATATTTTATTACATTTACAGTACAGTTAGGTTAATCTATGTTCAGCACTCTAAGTATGAGTTCAACGAGTTTACGGGGAATCTACAGTACTGAGGTTAACAAATTTACGGGAATTACGGATTTAGGGGAAGAGTGCAGGTCATGCAGATCATGTGAGTCTAGAGCGGTGCCTCCTTGAAACGAGTTAGTATCTTGCCTTTCTGACGTCATGCTGGGCTCTCTTCATCTTGGTCTATGACGAATTATTTCCTTAGCAACTCCGGATATTTGCATTGATACAAACAAGACAAACTCTTTTCGCCGCTGGTTGATTTACCCAATTGCAGGAAAGGAGGAATGGACTCAGCACAAACTGGTTCATAGATAGTTTTGTTCTACGGAATCTGCATTAACTTGTGTAACTTCAATAATGATGTTTTTAAGACGTTTTGGGACGAATCGGACAAATCGGTCCGATCAAACAACAAGACTGTCTACCGGAAGGCCTGTAAAGTGCTGCGCCTCTAACCACAAAGGTTAGAGGTGCAATACAGCCTATATTAAAGTGCGAGACTCTACAAAATGCTAAATTTAAATCAACTGGTACTTTTGATAGAATCAGGTGTTACTTTGCGGAATTAGTTGATATTCATTCCGAAGCCGGAGCGAAACTTGCGAGCGTGCGAGTTGACTTTTTAATTGTATGTCAGAATAATTGTTAGTAATAAGAGGTACTTTGATGATTATGGGTATAAAATAACAGCCATGTCTTTACAAGTAAGCCCGCTACCTGCATCTTTGACTGCATCATCACTTACTACTGGATATACATAATATATAAAAATCCTGTGAAATTTATTAACACACGGCAGAGTGTAACTTCTGAAAAATAGCGTACGAGAGATTGAGGAGGATGCAGAGTATCAGAACTATTGGGATGAATGTGAGGTTTATTATTTAGTTTCCATGGTAACTAGAATAGGTACAAAAATGTATAATGTTTTCTATCACACCATGTCCATTTATGTGTTTGTGCCTCTATGGACTTATTTTTTCGTTTCATCGAGTTTGAAATCACATGGATTCTAAAGAATTTTAACTTAAAAAAATCTCTGAATAAAACATATAGATAAAGCGGGGTGTAGAAATGCCTATAAAAACAGCGAAGGTGTTTTGGGTAATGATGATAAGAACTCATCATTATCGTAATAATAATGCTAAAAAGCTGGACACATGGCTCTTATTTTATATGAGAGGAATAATGTGAAATTTGACCTGGCGGTTTGAGCTGCTCAACCAGACTTTAACCATTGCAATAGTGCTAGATGAAATTAAAACATACCTTTTCCAAGGAGTGGGCCTTTAATGAAAGAATCAACATGCAAGACATGAAAAATTTTAGGAGTGGAACGATGTTACAAATACAAGGAAATAAGTTACACGCAAAAATGAAAATGTTAACAAAATTCTTGAATATTTCACCGCAATATTTTGCAACGAAAATATTTATTCACTCCACAAATCTCTAAACGAGCTATTTTCCTATGCACGAAGTTAAGCGGTTTCCTTGTAAAATATTTTTGGATCAGCGAACCCAGAAAGTTTAATATATTTAAGCAATTGGAGATTCATCCCTTTAATCCTTGAAAGCTCAAAGGGGAAATAAAAATGTATTTCCATTGCAAATTTCAGCAAGTTTGATTTGATCGCTACTTTAGGAGGACCACTGAGAAACAAGGTTGTCTGAAGTCGTAGTTTGAGGTACGTAAAATGCAAATTTGCTCGAGTCTTAAAGAGGAAATTAGCTAAAGTTACAAACCTAGGTAACTTTAATCTTGGAATTGATTAAAATTACTTAGCACTTGCATAAGTTTATACTATGTATATTGGTGTCATTATTCCATAACTTAAATAAAATATTACGCCTGTGTCTTTTAAGGAACTTTCTGACAACCTCTCCGGCGCAGTGGTGACCTCCCTGGTTTTATAAGTGGAGATTGGACCCATTTTTAGAAACTTTTTTTTTTCTGATCTGGTCTGGTGGGAGACTTTTCACCGTGCTGACAAAAACGCGACACCGATTTAGCATTTCGGTAGAAACTCTATAGGAGTCTGGGATTAATACAACGGTCATACCCGTAACAGGTAAACCTGCTACTATCTTAGAATGCATCATCTTACCACCAGATGAGATTGCTGTCAAAAGGTAACTTGCGGTTAAAAAAAACCTTTGAAAGAACCTTAAATTAAACTAACGTAAACTCGAGGCGTTCAGTATTATTTGTATGAAACTCTCGATTACGACAGACGCTAATCAGCATTGCTGCAACTCGTAAAATGAGTACCGAACGTAAACCTTAAAAATTACATCGAAATTTTGTATTAAATGTATTCATGTCGATTGCAGACGGGAATCCGAAAGACTCGCTGCACTCTTGCTGCACTTTCATTCGTTTCGCAAGCTACGCTTGTACACTTAGCTCTCACTGTAGCACTCAGTTGTAATTATGTCAAATTAGACTATCACTTATATTAAAATCAGGTTTTACACTGACTGACTAATTTTATACCGAAAATGATATGATACCTAATTTGAAGAAGTGTTTGCCAAAATATGGCTTGGATGCCATATTACTGACGAAAATTGGTAGACACAGAAATGGAGTGAAATAAACTTAGCGGGAAGTGGCGAGAACCTAGTGGGTAGGACTTTGACTTTCGGGGGGCCAAGTTCAAATCCCAGCACGTACTTTAAATATCACTCGCTTTAACGATGAAGGAAAACATCTTGAGGAAACCCGCATGCCTGAGAGTTCTCCATAGTAAAAATAAAAGTCCAACAACCCGCACTGGGCCAGCGTACTGCAGCCTTAAACCCTTCTCATTGGGGTAAGAGACCCGTGCCCCGTAGTGGGTCGGTAAAGGGTAGATATGAATTTAGTTTGAGAGATACAGCACGAAGCTTAAATTAGGCTTTGAGGGCAAGTTTCAAGTTTGCTGAACTGGGAAGACATTGTCAATTTTAGCAACCTCGTTCAGGAATACTTTATCGCTTTTCGTTAAATTTTTTTAGACTATATGTGACTAGCCGTGATCTTAACCTGACACCAGATGTCATCATCGTCAACATTATCAACCTCGTAACAGTCCATTAAAGGGCATGAGTCTTCCTGAGAATGAGTAGGGTTTCGGTCGTAGCCAACCACGCTGGCAAAGTGCCGGTTGGTACACTTCCCACGCATATGGAAAAAACTCAGGATTACTACGGTATTTTCCTTTAACGATAAAGCAAGCGATATTTTATTGCCTAAAGTACACAGAACTCCAAAAATTAGTGTAGGTGAAGTTAGCAGAGCATTTGCCAGCAGATCAAAAATAAAACGGAGTTCTCTTCGCATGCAGCTGAGTTCTAGAGTTCCTGATGATTTTTACGAATAGTTCTGGCGTTTTTACCCCCAAAAAAAGGGTGTCAAAAAATGATCTGCTAACTTCCGATAGCAGATCATTTTCGAGCAAATCAAAATTTGATGCTTGTTCTGGACGCATGCAGCTTAGATCTATAGTTCCTGATACTTTTTAATAATAGTTCTGTCGTAAATACTGAAAAAAAAATACTTAAAGAAAATAATCCTAAACATCTTATCGTACACAAAGACCTTTGAATAAAACATTTTTTAGACCCGTACTCTCTCGAAACTCTTTTCTTTCTCACACATCAGTATATAAACTATAATAAAAAAATATTAAAGTTCTTATAAATCAAGTTTCAGAGTCACCACAACAAACATGAAAATTTATTTTCTTAAATAATTACATAAAATAATACAAAACATTTGTTTTTGAAAACCCTACCTATTAAAGGGGTAAGAACTCTTTTGTTTCTGTTGAAGCATCATAACGCCTGAAACATAACATAAAACCAAGCCTCAAACACTGTTATTCGAGACTGCATATCAGACGTCAATATTTTCAATCCAAAAGAGTTATATGAGGAATTATTTTTTTGAAAACCCATTAAACCTCACAGCTAAGAACTCTTAAATTTCTGATAGAACGCTACTTACACTATAATACGATAAAAATTCAAGCCTAGAACACACGTACTTTAGACTGCATATCACACTTCAATATTTTAATGTCTAAAAAATTAAATAACAGAAAATATAATTTTTTTTGGCAACCCTATAGACCCGACAGCCTAGAACTCTTAAAATTCCGATAGATCACTACTAACACTAAAATATAATTAAAATTGAAGCCTAGAACACTCGTACTTTAGACTGCATATCACACGTCAACATTTTAATGTCTAAAAAATTAAATAACAGAAAGTATAATTTTTTTTGGCAACCCTATAGACCACACAGCCTAGAACTGTTTAATTACTGATAAACCACTTCTTACACTATAATACAATTAAAATTCAAGCCTAGAACACACGTACTTTAGACTGCATATCACACGTCAATATTTTAATATCGAATAAATTACATAACAGAAAGTTTAATTATTTTTGGCAACCCTATATTTCACACAGCCTAGAACTCTTTAATTTTTGATAAAACACTACTTACACTAAAACATAATTAAAATTCAAGCCTAGAACACACGTACTTTAGACTGCATATCACACGTCAATATTTTAATATCGAAAAAATTACATAACAGAAAGTTTAATTATTTTTGGCCACCCTATATTCCACAAAGCCTAGAACTCTTCTGTTTCCGATAGAACACTACTAACACTATAACATAATTAAAATTCAAGCCTAGAGAACTCGTACTTTAGACTGCATATCACACGTCAATATTTTAATATCGAAAAATTAGATTACTTGATTTGTATTTTTTTTAAGAAACCCATCCTACAGCCTAGAACTCTTTAAATTCCGATAGATCACTACTAACACTAAAACATAATTAAAATTGAAGCCTAGAACACTCGTACTTTAGACTGCATATCACACGTCAATATTTTAATATCGAAAAAATTACATAACAGAAAGTTTAATTTTTTTTGGCAAGCCTATAATCCACACAGCCTAGAACTCTGTCATTTTTGATAAAACGCTACTAAACACTACAAAAAAATTAAAATTCAAGTCTAGGACACTTGTACTTTAGACTGCATATCACACATCAATGTTTTAATGTCGAAAAATTAGATTACTTGGTTTGTATTTTTTTTAAGAAACCCATCCTAAAGCCTAGAACTCTTTAAATTCCGATAGATCACTACTAACACTAAAACATAATTAAAATTGAAGCCTAGAACACTCGTACTTTAGACTGCATATCACACGTCAATATTTTAATGTCTAAAAATTAAATAACAGATATTAAAATATTGACGTGTGATATGCAGTCTAAAGTACAAGTGTTCTAGGCTTGAATTTTAATTATTTTATAGTATTAGTAGTGTTCTATCGGAAACAAAAGAGTTCTAGGCTGTGGTATGTCAAGGACTGCTAAAAAAAATTAAACTCAAGTAAGAAAATTTTTCTGAAATTTAAATATAGACGTGTGATATGCAGTGGCGTGCATTGCATATATGCAAATAAGCAGTGCATACCCTACCCTCAGGGTCTTAAAGAGCCTTCAGATAGGACCATTAAAGTTTTGTAATTAAAAAAACACTAAGTAAAAAATATATGAAAGCGCCATCTAGTAATGAGCGGCCAAACTTCTAGGTCAATTGTCGCTAGACAGGCGACAGCGCAACCAGCGCGCGCGAGGCGCATAGCGTACAAAATAAAATCTTCTACTTCGTATTTTAATTATTAACCGTAAACGCTAAACATTTACCTTTTAAAACACGTAAAAATACCTATATTATTATTTAAATCTCAAGTTATCGATTGCAGGGTAAATCCATTATTATGAATCACTCGACATATGACGCCCTCTACTGTTGCATAGAAATATCAAATAAAATAAGCACGCCCAAAAAAATAATCGTTCTGCTAGATGTGTGCGTGCAAGTTAGTAGTGTATGTCGTGTAATGTTATAATCGTGCGCTTGTACTTACAAGATTAGCATCGGTTCACACAAGGACAGTTTCATTCATAAATTCTCTATGTATGGGTGTCTATAAGCACTGCTTACGGAAGTGGATAATCAATTACGTGTTTGATTTTTTTATGAATAAAATGATTTGCTTGGTTTGTTATTGTTGTTAACGGTCATTATTATTTTTTTAGAATTAAAAACATTATTCACAAATGTCCTTTACCTTTTAATGTCTTTTAAGAAAATTAAGGAACTAATATTATCAAATTAGTCTTTCGTTTTGAAAATTATCTATGAAACCAAACGCTGTCTTAATTTTGGAAAATAAATAATTTAGGTTTCCCAGGAATCATTGGAAAGTGAGAGAGTTAACAATAAATATGGTTTCTATTTATTGTTTACATAACAAAATAAAATAGCGTTCGTACCCATACTTACAAAAAATTAAAGACTATTTTGACTAATTTCGATTGCAATATTATCATTAGCATATTCAATCGCCATTATTGTTTACCTTCGAACAATGCTGTATGGCGTTGGTGATAAATAAACGGTTCAAGTGCATAAATTCAGTAACTTATAAAAGTTTGAGTAGTGATAGTTTAATGTGTTAAGGTTAATTTATAGTTTATTCATTCATTTTATAATGAAAGCATATTCGTGCGGTCTTTGTTTGGGTTCAGTTTGCCTGGAAAAAGTACTTAGAGAAAACTTTAATTTCTATCCCTATATCGTAAAATTAGAAAAGGAAGGAGTGTACCAATGTTACAAATATCCCAAAAAAAGGTGATAAAGTAACACGTTTGTTTAATAATAAATATTACGAAAACTTTTCTTGGCTAAGCGGCTCGATTATCGGCTTCGACATACCAATCGATTATTTTGCTTTCCTTTTGTTTTATTGTCCAATATACGTAAAGTGTGAAATGATAAAGGATATTGTGATCTTAATAATTTTCAGAAAGACGCTAAAAACATGATATGTTGGAAAAATATTATCATCATCAGTGTGCTTAGAAAATGCTGCCAAATGGTGTGTCATAATTGTGTGACGTAAATCAGGGTATGTACTTTTATTCAATTACCAGTAGATAGACGATAGTATTAATTAGTTCTAAATTTTAATTTTACTTTATGTTTGTGCTGAACACCTTGTGCATACCCTGGGTCCAAGGGCTATGCACGCCACTGGTGATATGCAGTCTAAAGTACGAGTTTTCTAGGCTTCAATTTTAATAATGTTTTAGTGTTAGTAGTGTTTTATCAAAAATTAAAGAGTTCTAGGCTATGTGGAATAAAGGGTTGCCAAAAATAATTAAACTTTCTGTTATGTAATTTTTTCGATATTAAAATATTGACGTGTGATATGCAGTCTAAAGTACGTGTGTTCTAGGCTTGAATTTTAATAGTGTTATAGTGTAAGAAGTGTTCTATCAGTAATTTAAGAGGTCTAGGCTGTGTGGTCTATAGGGTTGCCAAAAAAATTATACTTTCTGTTATTTAATTTTTTAGACATTAAAATATTGACGTGTGATATGCAGTCTAAAGTACGTGTGTTCTAGGCTTGAATTTTTATCGTGTTATAGTGTAAGTAGCGTTCTATCAGAAATTTAAGAGTTCTTAGCTGTGAGGTTTAATGGGTTTTCAAAAAAATAATTCCTCATATAATTCTTTTGGATTGAAAATATTGACGTCTGATATGCAGTCTCGAATAACAGTGTTTGAGGCTTGGTTTTATGTTATGTTTCAGGCGTTATGATGCTTCAACAGAAACAAAAGAGTTCTTACCCCTTTAATAGGTAGGGTTTTCAAAAACAAATGTTTTGTATTATTTTATGTAATTATTTAAGAAAATAAATTTTCATGTTTGTTGTGGTGACTCTGAAACTTGATTTATAAGAACTTTAATATTTTTTTATTATAGTTTATATACTGATGTGTGAGAAAAAAAAGAGTTTCGAGAGAGTACGGGTCTAAAAAATGTTTTTTTCAAAGGTCTTTGTGTACGATAGGATGTTTAGGGTTATTTTCTTTAAGTATTTTTTTTTCAGTATTTACGACAGAACTATTATTGAAAAGTATCAGGAACTATAGATCTAAGCTGCATGCGTCCAGAACAAGCATCAAATTTTGATTTGCTCGAAAATGATCTGCTATCGGAAGTTAGCAGATCATTTTTTGACACCCTTTTTTTGGGGGTAAAAACGCCAGAACTATTCGTAAAAATCATCAGGAACTCTAGAACTCAGCTGCATGCGAAGAGAACTCCGTTTTATTTTTGATCTGCTGGCAAATGCTCTACTAACTTCACCTACACCAAAAATTAAGAGTTACGTTCCAAGTTCGGAACTCCGTAGAGCCGTAGGAGTATCCGAAATAGCTCTACTTGTATAGCAAAAGTGTCGATGGGTGAAGTTTCGGTCCCAAGGTGATGGAATGGGATCCAACGTGGTGACGAAAAATGCAATGTTTAATAGACCACCGACCACCGATATCAAGCGAATTGCTGGTGAACGCATGACACAGACAGCCCAAGATAACATTTCGTTAAGACCCATGGAAAACGTAGGTGAAACTGCGCAAAACAGCCAGCACATATTAAAATGAGTAATACCAGAATCAAATGAAAGTCACATGGTAAACCTTTTAAAGTCCGCGAACTCAAAACTAAACTGTGTGTGCATACAGTATTTCAATGAATAAATTACGTTAAGTTCCCACGGAACATCTTTAAAGTATTTTACATACATCAAGTACTTAACTATTGTGGAGCGTTGATTTTAATATCGCTTTTAACGTAATTTAAAAGCTTTATGTTAAATCTTTTTATGTTTAATTTTCTGTGTATTTTAAAATAGCCTTTACTTGCAGCTGCGCCTTTGTGACATAAGGGTCATGCTATACTCAACTTGGATTACAGTCGACTGACTTTAATCGAAGTTGGAAGTGTACTTATTAGGAAGTGAAGTCAGTCTAATTACATTTTTTCAACTGTTGGCTAACGTATTTTCATGAAATCTAGGAAGATGCTTAATGGCAAGACTTAAGATCTCGAGTGGTGGAATTGTCAACTGTTCACCGTTATTAAATACTTCTTTCGCCGGTTATACTTAAGCCAAGTCGCACGGTTGGAGCTTGCTTTCCAGAGCAGCTTAATTCGCTACTTAACTGTGGATCTATCATTAGTTAATGTAAGATAACTTACACCTCTACGGTACAAAAATAATTATTTAGATCGGTTATTTGTCGGAGTTATAGTGTAAAATCGTCAAATACTTTCATCCCCTCTCCCAAAGAAACCGAGCTTAATGTCGGGATAAAAAGTATTCTATATTACTTCTAACAATTCCAAGAATATGTGTACAAAGTTTCATGAGGATCGGTTAAGTAGTTTTTTCGAGAAAGCGTAACCAACAAACTTACATTGACAGTTATAATATTAGTAGGGATAGGGATAGGGATATACATAAATACTTATAATTTACAGATAAACACCCAGACACTGAAAAACATTAATGTTTCTCACACAAACATTTTCTAGTCGTGTGAATCAAACTGACAGCATTGGACTCAGAAAGCAGAGTCGAAATATGTTGAGGTGCTCATGCTTAGTGTTTTTTCTTATGTAGAAATTATGTGTTTATGTAAATTACTCAGAATTTGTGTACTGCTGTATAACTATGTCCTTGTCAAATCAAAGCCAATTTATAGAAATTTGTCACGAGATAACTCGCATCCTGGAGGCGGCCATAGGATACTTTATATCTCGAGAAAATAAAGAGTTCCCACACGATTTATAACAACGGTTATGTAGTATATCATAAGTATGTTTTGCTCAACTGCTAAACCAATATTGACCTACTTTGGTACAAAGATAGATTGAATTCTAGAGATGGAAAAATAATACGTTTAAAACCAATAAAATATTTTACTAACGGTACTGTAATAATGGTGTCATATACCCTACCTACACTTGTAACACAGGTTTTCCTTCCGCAGAGGTTGAGGCATTCATGTTAATATTGAATCCATTATTTTTAAGCCTGAATTATCGTTTCTTATTTTATTATTAATTTTATGTAAAGCTCTAAAATACAGAATACAAATTATATTCAGCAAGTTTAAATAAAAAAAAATTCCGGAACGTACACCCTTCTATATCAAGCGTTACAGACTGTAAGAAAGCCTTTGACACTATCCGAGCCTGAGCCGTGCGGGAATTCTTGAAGCGGTTTCAAATTGATTGGCGATACGTCCAAGTACTTTTATACGAGTACCTATATAACGCTGTTTTCATGTCTACACAAGTACACGGAGTGTACCTACAAATCCTGGTACATGAACACTATAACAGTCTGTGTCTACAACGGCTTGGCTTGGCGTGTGTGGATATGGCTGAAAAGCATGTGTAAGTTTAAGCTTTTCATTTTTTTTTAATGAATGATGGTCCAAGCTGGTTTACGGATGGCAAGTGTAGAACCATCGCCTATAAACAGAGTGACATTTCGTATGACATGCGACCCACTGCTGGGCGCAGTCCTCCTCTGTCAGGGAAAGAGGGGTACTAAAGCGTGCGAGCGAGCCCACGACGCAGCTCCAAAGCAGGTTTGTCGACTCTAAATAAACATAGCGATAGTACTTCCCGAGACGAGCTCTGTCGCAAAAAGCTCCTACTATTACGTATCATCGTCATCATCATCTTCATCACCATCATTTGACGGCCGAGTGGCGCAGTGGGCAGCGACACTGCTTTCTGAGTCCAAGTCCGTTAGTTCGATTCCCACAACTGGAAAATGTTTGTGTGATAAACATGAATGTTTTTCAGTGGCTAGGTGTTTATCTGTATATTATAAGTATTTATGTATATCAATATATATAAAAGAAAGTTGTGTTAGTTACACCATTTATAACTCAAGAACAGCTGGACCAAGTTTTATGATATTTGTTTTTTCTGAACATTCAATACAATGAAGTTTATTGTGCTGATCAGGTACACCTGTAAGCCATAGGATGAAATAGGAAAAAATATCTCTAATCATCAGATAAAATCATAGCAAAACTGTTAAAGCATCAATTTAAAAATGCTGTTCGTAAACTTGGTTACGTTCTACTCTTTTCCAAGAAACTTTTGTTGTGAAACTTGGCCGTTTCAGCTTGACGTTTAATACTTTTATATTTTACGAGCTCACAGAATTCTTACTCAACGTGATTATATCCTGTGACGAGAATGAATGACAGTGATAAAAAGAAGTTTCAAGTTTTATAAAAGGCTTAATGCTTATACCCGCCCACATATTGTGTTACTAAAAACTTTAAACCCGTATATATTATTAAAACAATATGATTTGTTAAAGTCGATACTCTTATCTTTATTATATGGCTGGGGTAACACCTGTGACATGAAAATATTGTTCCCAGTACCTACATTATTTTCACTTCTTTATATTTAAATTTTATTTATTTTGTAGATTAAACAAATAAAACGGTACTCTTTATACAGCGAATATTTTGGACGTCACTACACTGGAGACTATGTTGAGTAAAATTGCTATGTTAATTATTGTCTTGTTAAAATTATGCCCAATTTCTAAAAGTGTAGCTTTATACACTTAACCAAAACGATAAAAAAGCTTGGGTGTGCTCTAACTTTATAGCTTAATATTAATTTACTGTGATGACAAACAAAAAAAATACCCGGCTAAGTTTGTTGCGGGCTCTTCTTAGACCGGCGCGTTTTGAACCCTCGTAGCTTAAACTTTAAGTTGGCAAACCAAGTTATCACCATCCCCTTACAAGTATGTAAACATGTTTATATGTGTAATATATGTATGAACGTAAAACATGAATAAAAAAAATTAAAATTTGAATTTGAATACCGAGATCCCAGTATATACAGACAGGTATTGAAAAAAAGAACATAAACTCCGGGATTCCAATATGAGTAATCCGGTATACCGGTATTGGAGGCCATAGCATAGAAACAGCGCATCGTGCATAAAGTGCGACCAACGATGTTACTCCAAATCAAAAGCCCTGGAAAATTGTGCTGCACCATCTCTAAGATTTCATTTAACACAGCTACCACGGAAATTGTAAAACATTAAAGAACCACGGAAAACTCTTATAGTCCTATTGTAATATTAAGGACTACGTCACCGATAAAAATGCTTGGGTGTAAATTATTGCTCTAACCAGGTTCCTTCTTTAATAGTTTTTAAAGGACTATGTGAGATGGTGATAACAAAAAAAATAACAACCGGCTAAGTTTGTTGTGGGCTTTTTCTTAGACCAGGGCGCGTTTGGAACCCTCGTAGCTTTAGTTTTAAGTTGACGAATTTATTTATCGCCATCAACACACTCCTATGTCATATTTTACATCTAATGTACGCATCAAAAATGCCATCTGAGTGCCTTGCCTATTTGAATAAAGAAATATTTGACTTTCTTTGACGTTGAACGTAAATTCTACACGAGATACTTGTTCTTTATAGGTCTTATCGATAAGAGTGCCTAAAGTGAGTTTTTCTACTTATGTAATCGCGTATAGTTAACTAGATTTGTATGGAATCGAAAGAGCGTCATCTTGTCACAATACTGGGAAACAATATTGTCATTAGTTGCCTCTTTTATCACGCCAGGCACTTGTAGGATACAAGCATTACGTTTTGTGAAGTATCTTTAGCGTACTTTAGTTTTTCTTTAATAAATAAACTAAATTTGTCTACAGCACTATGAAGATAAATTTTGACATTCAATATTAATTTAAACTTGAAACCTGCAGCCATTTCTTGGAGAACGTTGACTATGTCAAAATCCGTAATAGCCTAACCTATTGGTTGTTAATACCGTTGTTTCCGCTGAAGTATTGATCTAAGATAATAGTTGTGAAACGAAAGTTTTTCATTGTTGTAAAAGTACTGTAATTAGCTGGCTGAGTATCCAATTTCCAACGAGCCTCATTTAAGATAAGGTAAGGTCTTTACTATTTGTTTTTTTTTTGCATACGCACAACCATTTGTGACTTCAGATGATTAACAAAACAAAACTTGAATTATAGACTGCAACGTAAGTAACTTCCACGTCCAATATTATCAACGCTGCCAACTCACGTTATTGCTTACGATAGTACCTTTTAACTTTTGCAATAATCATAATTACCGATGGCGACAATACATTGATTAAAATAAAAAAAAGACCGACTTTCAATATAGTGTACATTATTCTACTAGTCTAGCCCTTTTATTTGATACCCATATTGAGGGTGCTCTAAAATATTTTTTTTAATAATTTGACATTTGTGGTCGTGGCCATCTTGTATTTGAAATGTATCTCATAATTAATAGTATTCTACTATCCAAGCCCTTTCATTTGACTCCCATGATGAGGGAGTTGTGAAAAATATGTAATCTACCATTTTGTGGCGGCGTCCATCTTGGATCAAACATAGCTTAGAACACTCCCAATAATTTCATCTTTCATACCAAATTAAAAAAAACAAAATCAAAATCGCTTCATCCGTTTGTAAAATACGATGTAGTCAGCACAGACAGGCACACACACACATACAGACATTTTAAATTTATATCACCCCATCGTTTGCTTGGGGAGTAATAAAAATTAAATGATCTAAACTGTTCACAATTTATGACATCAAAAGTCACACAAATACCGCTTAGTTGAGTTTAAGATATGGATGAAAAGATTTCCTTACAAAAATTTAAGCAGCGAGCAATAAAACATTGAAACTTTAAAAATACAACCAAGACTATGTGTATTCAAAGAATCGGCAGCCCACTAAACAATATCACAAAGAAATGCTGAATAGCCACTCGGCCCGGTCCGACTCGCTCTCAGAGAGCGAACTTTTATGTTGTGAAACTTGGCTGTTTGCGCTTGACGTTTATTGCTTTTATATTTTACGAGCCCTAAGAGAACTTCCTAAATGTTATATACATTGTAGGTATAGAATACATATTTGAAAATTTAATTTAATTTATGTTCATAAAAATATAACAATTTTTTTAAAAATAAAGTGGACTGTAATATTAGAAGTAAAAATAGTATACTTGTAGTGCAGTTTACTAGGCCGCAGTAAACTGCACTACAGTAGTAATTAATTTAAGGGTAATTGTACATCTTTTTATAATAAATTACCAAATGAAATCCTTGAGAAGTCTCTCAATAAGTCCAAAGTTTATATAAAACGTTAGCTTATAGAAAAATCCTATTATAATATTAAGGTTTACATGTATGCGAAAAAACTTGGGTATGGATTGCTCTTACTTCATAGCTCAACTTTAACTAGACTGTGAGGTGGTGATAACAAAAAAAAAAAGCTGGCTGAGTTTGTTGTGAGCTCTTCTTAGACCAGGACCGGTGTGGAACCCAACTAGCTTTAGTTTTAAGTTAACGAATGCAGTTATCACCATCACTAAAATTAGTGTAATATGTTGAATGTATGAACGATTTATAAGAGCCTTGTAATAAGGTCTACATGAATAAAACATTTTTGAATTTTAATTTTTTTTTTTATGAGTTATTTTATAACTATTAAAAGTTGAATAAATCAAAAAATGATTTATGAATGAAGTTTCTATTCAAAACGGCTATAGCCTATTAGAGACGTTGAGATAATGGGATGATTTGACATTTTAGTATTTGGATCTACAACTTTTCGGTGTTAATTTTATTGATCAAGTTCTGCTTAATATTCCCAAAGCAGTGTAAAGTTTTTAAATTTGCACTTGGCCAGAGTGACGGACTACGGCCTTAACATGTTGTCCTTATAAGGGGAGGCTCATGACTTGAAGTGAACCGGTAAAGGGTTATAATAAAGTCAAAGTCATAGTCAAAAATATCTTTATTCAATATGACGTATTGACGGCTGACTGGTACATTGGGCAGCGACCCTGCTTTCTGAGTCCAAAGCCGTGGGTTTGATTCCCACAGCTAGAAAATGTTTGTGTGATGAACATGAATGTTTTTCAGTGTCTGGTTGTTTATCTGTTTATGATAAGTATTTATGTATATTATTCATAAAAATATTCATCAATCATGTTACTACCCATAACACAAGCTACGCTTACTTTGGGGCTAGATGGCGATGTGTAGTAAGTATATTTATTTGTATATGATAAAAATATCTTTATGAAATAATGAAGATGTCAATGTTATACTCCGTACATCTAAATTTGTTTAGGCATTAAGAAGTGGAGGTATACAACCCAATGAAAGCCTATTTTGCAAGACTTAAAATCAAGCCCATTGCAAAATGGCATTGTAATGGCACCCGAATCAGAAAAACTACTTGCACTTAACACAGGTCACGGCCATAAAACGAGTCTGTGATCGTTTAAAAGTGTAGTACTTACATCGTCACAAAATCCATTACTACAGAAGTTAGGTCTCAAATTGTTACTTCTTTCTCTCAGGCAAATTGACTATACCAGTAAATGATATAAATACATAGGTAAACGTTATTTCTTATATGAAACAGGTTATGGTATTTAAGGTAGGAAAGTAATTACTTTTATTGAAACATAACAAGAACAAAAATTATCGGAAAATTAGTTTCGTAAAATGGAAGTACTACTGATTATTAGCAGAAGGAAATGGAAGGAAGTAAAGGTAAAAGGCACAGAATTTGCAGTCAATGTTGAGGCAATGCCGCTGTTTTAATATCCTACCAAAGCGACTGCGTTCTTTCTAAATCGCAACTCTTTACCAAGCTTATTTCATCGCAATTTCTCTGTGTTCAGAATTTACGAAATTGACCGTTCGATCTTCAAGGTTCTTCATCGGCAAAGTGTTCGGCACACCAAAAATAACATTATTTTCTGTTTACAGAACATGTATTAATTTGATAAATGAATATAATAAAGATAACACGCAGTCGTCTCATATAATCAGTTATCATATCAACTCATTACCGGCCTACTACAGAGCACCGGTGTCCTCCTACAGTCAGAAGGGGTTAAGTCCACCAATCCGCACTGGGCCATAGTGGCCCAGTGCGGATGGGTGGACAAAAAATTGTATAAATTCTTAAAACTTAACTATTCAGGATATTTATTTCGGATAATTAACGGTTGATTCATGATTGTATGTTTTCCATTTTTTGTGTTCCGTAAATCGTATCTGGACACCGTGTATTTGTGTTCACATTTTATTTTTATTTTTCTTTCTAAAATCTCTAACTCGATAGTTTTCTTAAAAAAACTTACCAACTTGCTAAAATGCCTACCCGATCGGAGGTGCCCCATTATCTCTCATCCCCTACTCACCATTCTACCACCGCAAAGCAAGACATCGGGCGGGTTTTCATCTTATGCTGTTAGTATCCCAAAAACTCGCACGAACCGATTTGTATCTTGTTTTCTTATACGCATAGCTGGGGCTTGGAACGCCCTTCCGAGTTCTGTGTTTCCTAATTCTTACAACCTGAGTATCTTTAGAAAGAGTGAAAAGGCATCTTCTTGACAAGTCACATCTTATGCCACTTCGGCCAGGTTAAATTGTGGTCAAGCGCTAGTCTACTAAAGTTTAAAAAAAAGAGCAGAACTTCTTTACTCATTAGTAATAATATAAATGCGAAAGTTTGTTTGTCCTTCCACTGTGACCTAATTATCAATTGTTTTGGAGTTACTTAAAAAGGACGAAGTGTAACATATGCTGCTTTTTATGTTAGGAAAACCAACGGTTCGTTCGCTTTGTAAAAAACCGTAATAAATGCAAACGAAGTACCAAGGCAACAGCTAGTATTTCAAAAAAAAGAACAGAAGAGAGATACATAAAATGAATTGAATATCAAAAATATGGACTTGTAAAGCTTTTCGCCATGTTTTTATGAAGTACCTAACTATTAACTTTATCGAGGGCACGGCAGAGTCCCTATTGCAAGCAATGTAGTTTTTACATGAAACACTTGCGTTGTTTCTACCGTCCTAAAAACTTTGACCAACGCTACGATATTCTTTCAATTTGAAGTTGATTAACTTTATTTTTGGTTAAGTGATATTAATTTATTTTCAAGAATTTAATCATCGAAGATTGGACTGCATTTTTTTCGGTAAATTTGTGTGTGAACAAGAAAGATGTAAAAGAATCGGAGAAAAGGAGTGAGGGCACTTACTTGACCCTACCTTCATCGGTACCCGGTAGGAGCACGTAATTTTACCCTTCACTGCAATCTCACCTGGAAGTAAGTGATTCATTGCAAAGAATATTGCTTTTTAGTGGCCATTTTTGGTCGTCATTTTTTTTGTGAAATTTATTTTTCACAACTTTAAAACTTCTACGAATCTAACGAGACGCCATTTAACAAAATTAAACATCCATCCGTTAAGGTTGTTCTTCTTATGCCAACAAAATCATCACCCTTCTTTCCGGAGCTGTCGAGTAAAATAAAAAAAAATTTCATCCCTATTCTCGGAGGAAACTTATTGTTTATCGGGATAAAGGGATATATGTTGACCCGGAATACCAGCTACCACTATGCCAAATTTTATTTAAATCCGTTCAGTAGTTTTCACGTGATGCCCGGAGAGACCGACAGACAGAAAGACAAACAAAAATTAAATAAAAATCTGTTTTGGACTCGGTATCGATTATAAAGCATCACCCGGTTAAAATTTTCAAAATATATTAAATGTACATATATCTTCCAGTTACAATTTTGTTATAAGTATAGAAAATTGAGTATTTATTACCACCAATTCGCATTGGGCCAACGTGGTAGACTATGGCCTTAACCATTTCTAATATTCTCATCTCATTCTCATATTTAATGAACTTTTTATTTGTACACACTATAAAGTTAGGCAAATAAAAGCAAAATCGAAATACAAAGACGAAAGTAGAATACAAAAGACGGCCTTATCGCTTAGTATCGATCTCTGCCAGGCAACCTTAGCACCTTTTAGGACAACATGGGCGACAGCGGACAGGTGGTGTAAAATTATTATAAACCTACATTCAAATAGCTAAATACAAATATATAAACAAAATTTCACAAATAAGAAAAATATAATAAATAAATATAAAATAATAAACTAATATATACTCAATGATATTATTATATACGTAAATACTTAAGAACATATAATAAAAATAAAAAAAACTAGGTACTAAAAGTCGTCATTAATGAGCAAGACTGTATGCTTTTACAACGTTTTAAGTGTAAAACGCAATTTCACCTGGCGTCGGGTTGTTGTGATGAAGATGATTATATGTTATACTATACAATATGTTTTTACCCTTTTTAATTCGCAGAGTCCTCTTGCACTGTAGAGAGCCAAGTTGATATTTATGATTTAGTATTTATGAGTTTGGCCACGTGGTCGTCCAGTACGCGTGCAAAGTGCGGCAGTAGACTGTACATACCTTTGAAAACATCATGGTATCTCAGGTGGTTTCCTCGCGATTTTTTCTTTCACCGTAACTCTGAAATGTAAAAGGTTCGGTGAAGAAGATCGAAGTCAGTCGCCAAAAGGTATGCTGAAGTCCTAACCTTCACTATCACCGTTTTCTAAGTGATAGCAGTTTCATAATTTAGCATAACACTTTAAAAGAAACTAAAGAAAATAACTTTAAAGCGACGTAGGAAAACTAATTCTTTGTTAATAAGACTTAGTGAACTGACAACTTCGATGTTACAGTCTTGTTAGAGACTTTATATCATTAACTTTCCGTTCCAGGTGCATTTCATGCATACATCATGACAATACGTTCCATATAACTTATAGAGTTTGAACTTGAAGTTCCTATTGCTTGTTAAGTATTATAAGTTTTTCAAGAATATATTTACATTTTCCTTTAACAACAACTGACTTTCCTCTAAGCTAAGTTACGCAAACAAGATTTTTAACGCACTGTTGCGTTTGTGTAACTTTAGAAACTTAATATTTGCGCTTCAATAGTGCAGTTTTCTATGTTTGCTTTCGTTTAATACATACATACATACACTATATTATAAATATGAATGTAAGTTTGTTTGTTACGCTTTCGCGCGAAAACTAATTTAAAACCGATCACCATGAAACCTTTTACACGTATTCTTAGAAGTATCAAAATTAATTTTTTTTTTTACCAAAGATAACAAAATGTTTTTGAAAATCTCATGTATGTCTATAGGTGTAGACTATGCACGCTGCTTCCCGAAATTTACGCGGGCTAAGCCGCAGGGAATATCTAGTACACTGTAAGTAAAATGAAATAACACATCAGAAGTAGGTTTTATTTGGAATAATTATTTTAACAATGCGTAATTTACTCAAAATTAATAATTTAACCCAAATGTAATATCACTTCATTTAACTGCTTCTCAATGGCCGTTACCAATTATCCATGTGGAGTCCGGGAAAACCTAAAGTTTGAGTTGCCAAGCGGGTTGCATGGCTTTTAATATCTTGTCAGCTCATCTCATTGAACATGAGATGGAGTGGATTTCTGCTGCCTTCTTCACTAGATCTACTACCATCAACTGTGATTATCAGCCCTTCTGCCCATCGTGGATATAACAGTGTATTAAGATTTCGCCAGATAATTTACGGTTTATTATAACAGCTGCCTTTTTAAGCTATTACCCAACTGATTGCTCGATCTACTGCCATTGATCGTTCGCCAGGGAAGGGGTGCAGACGATTACAGGAGTAAGGCAGGGGTAGGTGAGGTATACAAAGGGATTGGTTAAGATGTTGTTCACCATTTACTTATTAATCCACACACTATTCATTATAGAATGTGCAAAAATTTTATTATAATTGTTGCACTGGTTTAGCTTATAATAGGTAATAAATAATAAGACGCATTGATAATGGGTTACCCCGAAAAAAACAGCATAAGCCATGTCATCACGTACATCTTCGAACACGTTATTATCAATAGGGCAAAATTCCGGACACGTTTCTTTTTAACTTATTGTATTTTACTGCGCAAAGCTCAGGGCGCAATCATTGTGTTACGACGAGAGCCGTCGTAAAGAGACTAGTTTGAAACTTTACAGCCCTGACTGCTGAGCAGTTAAAATCCGCTCGAAACTTATAGTTGGAGGGCCAGTGAACGATTCGTTCAATGTAATTGTTTTAACATTTAACAAGTCTCAACCATGAGCTTCCAATAAATGAGTATTATAAAATATCACGATATTCACAGAATAGTAAGTGATTTGAAAAAATAAATCAATAACTTGACATTCAGAAAACAGATATAAAAATAATGCTCTCCTTTATAAATTGACAGCCGATTGGCGCAGTTTGCAGCAACCCTGCTTTCTGAGTCCAAGGCCGTGGGTTCGATTCCCACAACTGGAAAATGTTTGTGTGATGAGCATGAACATTTTTCAGTGTATGGGTTTTTGTTGGTATGTAATATACATAAGTATTTATGTATATTATTCATAAAAATATTCATCAGTCATCTTAGTACCCATAACACAAGCTACGCTTACATGGGGACTAGATTGCGATGTGTGTATTGTCGTAGTATATTTATATTATTCATTTATTTATAAATAAAAGTTATTATTAAAAGACTAAGTTAGAATCATTATCATCAACCTTTGGGAACGTAACGGTGAACTTTCAAGGATGCAGGTTTCATCGCGATGTTTTCCTTCATTGTTAAGGCAAGGTAATGTTTCAATTGCTTATACTTAAAAAAAAACGCTTATTTTAAATAAAAAATATTATTTGTTACAGGTTTTTTTAAATAATTGCGAATGCGATTAAAAACCCTATCCCTATAAACCAAAAAGTGGCGGTTATTCCATCAAGAAAAAGTGAACAAAAGTGGAAGGACGCAAGTCTGTTGGAAAAAATATTCCAATACCAAAACAACAAGTCAGTCTTCAAGCTTAAAGTAAATAAGCTGTGACAACCCCACAAATTGTGGAAAAGGGCAACAAGTATTCAATATTTCTTAGAAGATAAAATGCAAACGTACATTATTGTTTTTGCAAGTATGGAATAATATGAGATACTGTACTGGCCCTACCAATGTAAATAAGTTTAAACAATGTGTTAAAACACATTTAATAAATCGTGGTTACAATACGATTGATGAATTTCTTAACGACACGGCTCCGCTATCATCTCTCACAAGAAATTAAATGGATTGTAAACTGCAAAATGATGCTGAAAAAGAGCAATCTGTAGAGTTTCTTCTCGGCGGAACCTGACTTGACATTTCAAAAGTGCTTATATACACTGAGCCTACTTGAATTTCAATTTACTATTTTAACATTTTTATTTTTTTATAATTTATATTTTGCTTATCAGTATCCATATTTTTAATATTTTTTTCGTCAAATTAATTCATCATTATCATCATCATGTCAACCAATCGACGTCCACTGCTGAACATAGGTCTTTTGTAGGGAGTTCCATAATACACGGAATTTTTCCTTTTTTCCTTTTTTGGAGGAAATTAATTCACAAAATAATAAAACACAAACACAAGCCACGCCTGTTTATATGTGTGTGTGTATACGTATGTGTGTATATATAGTTTCACTTTAGACGCCGAGACGGTGTGGTTATCTTACGATAAAATAATTATAGCAAATTATTGAATAATAATAATAATCACATAGATTATATATAAATTACAAACTGTATAGCGAGCAAACATCAACTAAACATAATAAATTTACTCCATATATTTTCATTACGGATGAGTTTTCATCGGCCCATACGGAACTTCTTATCAAAATTAATATATGAATCTCAACAACAATATATTTTATACCAAATTTTTAATCAACGTTTCATTTCTAACCACTATGGAGTTTAATATTTCATATCTGCCCGCCATCTCTTGGCGGACAACTTTTTTCTTTAGTCGATTGGAAATTGCGGAGCGTTACATAAATGTTGCCTTAATATCTTTTTTACTTTTCTTTTCTGTTTACTTAATAATTCTAGCCAATATAAAAAATGGCTCGCAAAGCGTAGACAAACGTAATAATATTCCGCTTGCAGGGGTCAAGTATGCATCCGACCGATCGAGCGCTTTCATACAAAACGACGTCCGTTCAGTTTATAAAGACCTCTTGCTACTGAGATAGCTAAGGTGGAAGGAAAACTCGATTCTCACTCATGCTCAATAAGTAGCATTTTGCAGGGAAACAGTTTCATTATTACATTTTTAGTTATATTATGCACTCAAATATACTAAGCACGCGTCTTAACTCAAGCGACACCCATCTGAAAGTGAACTGAAAATGTTTAGTTAGTTAAGAGGAAATTAAACTGTAGGGTTTCATAGCGAAACGTGAACATGTTTGTGTACATTGACATATTTCAAAATACTGGACACACAGCATTTAAAAAGATACTTTCATAATGCATGAAAGTTGAAGGAGTTTGTGATTACCAAAATGCCTAGTTGTAGTATACTTACTTTAGTTTTTTTTTTAATTGTTATTATTGGGAAGCGCTGATAGCCTAGCGGAAAGTGGTATTAGCCCAGTGGCTCGGAGCTCGACTTCACTTCCGGGGGGCTGAAATCAAATCCTCTAAGTTTTTTAAGTTATGTGCGTTTTAAGTAACTGAAATATTACTTGCTTCAACGGTGAAGGAAAACATCGAGAGGAAAACTGCGAATTCCTTAGAGTTCTCGAAAATGTTCTCACAGTTGTGTGGAGTCAACAATCCGCAGTGGGCCAGCATGGTGGACTACGGCCTTTACCCCTTCTCATTGTGGGAGGGGACCCGTGCTTTGTAGTGGGCCGGTAAATGGGTTGATAGTACAAATTAATCTTATAAATAAGGAATTGTTAAGCATTGTTGATATCTGTAACATCTGAGGCGAAAGCATCATGTGATAGATTGTATGTATATTCCATAAGTATTTAAAACTAGACACACCAAAATCTGCTGTTAAATCAATGACTGCAAATATAATAATGCAGATTGCATTATTATATTGAAAAATCCTACAAGCATATTTAAAAATGGCGCAGTATACCAGAACTTACCACTGGTTTGCAAAGCTCTCATTAATAAAGGCTGATGAAAATAAAATGTGCCTACACGCAAAAGTTATTCCTTTCCTCGGTGCGTCAGATGCTTTTTTAAATACTTCATTGTACATTGTCGATGAACAAAAGATCCACTGGCTCTCATCCTATCGAAAGTACAATGCAAAAATGTAATTTTAAGAAATTACATTTCGAATCCGCGGTGCCATCAGTATTGTGAAAAGAATCGGTGTCGCTTAAAAATTGTTGTGGCGATATATATATTCCTCCTGGCCGTATCCGACCACTGTGACGCCTTCTAGCTTCTATAATGAGCGTAACTGATGGGCTCTCAAGTGGCTGGCATGACCACATTGACAGCACGTCAGTACTCCACCAATAGTATTGTAATATTTATACATATTTAAACATGGTATTATTGAGAAAGAACGTTGGTAAATGTTTCACTAATACTCGTGTTAGAGAAATGGTAAAAAAATTGCATCAATTTGTGTGAATTAAAGTCTGAGGAATTAAGTCCACGGCGATGTATTTATGTGTGAGTACACACATATACACACACACACATACACACTGAATTTATGACTTAAAAACCTTTTTTTGGGTATCATACTCTTATTTTATTCTTTTATAATTATCAAAGTTTCATAGGTAGTCGTTTACTAAAGAAAATCCATTCTTCAATAAAATCTTCAAGAAGTACTCCTAATTTTGTAAAAAAAAAAATTGTAATCTGTTAAAGCAAGGTCTGGGAGTACGGTGGATGCCTTAGACATTCCAATTGAAGCTCCACTCATTAGGTTTCTGTATGTTGTGCAGTGTGTGGTCTAGCGTTGACCTGGAGCAGCAGTGGCCAGCGATTGACCAGCCTCGGTCGTTTAGCAGCCTACCGGAGTGGAAAACCACTTCCTATAGTGGGAGAAACAGGTTGCAGGGCATGATCACGTCCTGCGAAAGTCGATCTTCAATCTAAGACGTAGTTGCGAAGCCTCATTTGCTTGTGATTACACCAGAAACCCTGCAATGCTGCTAGGCGGCAAAATAAGCATTGAGGTATATCCCCGGACGAGCTTCATCACATAATTATTATTTTATATTTACATTCTATTACTTTTGATAGGTACTTGTTGATGAAATCTATAAATTTAATGCCAGTAATGTACTTCTATCAACGTATATTATTACAATAAGACAAAGGTACCTTACAATTCATTTTAATATTTCACTAGAAGTTCTTCAACTTAACTGACGGCCAGTGATTATGTAGGTTAACTTCCGTTTTCTATATTCAATCTATCTGTTGATAAGTTGCTTAGTAAAGTTGTTATTTGTTAAAAAAATTATGGTTGTTTTTATAAAAGCAGCGTTGTTAAGAAATAAAACATTACGATTACGGATGGATTGAATATAGAAAACGGACAAAGGACGGTAAGATGGTAAGGAAACCTAGCCTTGTAAGTGTAGCGCTTTCCACGCGGCATCGCAATAGCGCTTGTCTTTGTCGGTAAGTTAGCCTAGCTTAGGTTTTCGTGATAAAAAATAGTAGTGTATAACGAACGTACGGTCAAACATTTAATGGTTACACATAAATAGCCCTCCTCTGGAACGGCAGTTTGAAAATAGGTCAAATTCCATTCATTCTGTAAAATTGGTCAACTTATCCAATGAAGTCTTAAAAAAGAAAGAAAAGTTTTCAATGAAGTATTCTCTCGCGATGACACAATGGAATTTAATTTGAAATCAGGATATTTGTCGTGTTCTGTCATAAGTACTCAAACTTATTCATCAAATCACTTGAATATATTAAGAGCTACCAGAAGTACATCAAATGGATAATCGAATTTGTTGCTTTTATTTACAACACATCCAATTTTTTAAACTAGAAATACGATATTTCTAGTTACAAAATTGTTCGAGTTAATTGAAGCAGTCTCTGAATGAGTAGAATAACCTAACACTTTTTACGGAACTACAAATAAGGCCTCAATTATTTATTCCTTCGACATCTCTAAATATTTGGCTACCAAAAAATTTGTTAGCAGAATACGTACGTAAATTTATTAAATTTATTTAAAGATGACTATATGTAAATATAAAGTGGCTTTTCTTTAACTCTTCTTACTTTCTTGTTCATTATGGTCAATATAATATAATCTCCGCAAACACTCGCCTCCCTTGCATAGAATAAAAAAATCAATTTATGTATCTCCGACCGACTTATTATAAAATCATTTGTCGGACGCAACGAAATACTACAACATAAGAGAAATTGAAACGTAGAGTAGGTATTATGTTATATTATTACTGAACGTCTTTTTTATTCTTATGGGATTGGACATGGGGTTGCCCGCTTTTCTATAGTGCAACTCCAGTGGCGTGCATAAAGGGTATTCACAGGGTATGCAGATGATATAAAATGGAGAAAATCTCCAGAACGAGTTATAAAAAACTTAAGGATATGCATTGTAAGAGTTATAAAAAGCCCACCCTTAAGTATTTATAACTCCTACTGGAGATTTTCTTAATTTTATATCATCGGCTTACCCTGTGTTACCCTCTATGCACGCCACTGTGCAACTCTGATGTTTGCTGAGGCTGATTTCTATAGTATTATGAGAAAAAGAGCAGCACCAGTGCTGAGCAGAATGCGCGGAGCTCCAACGGTATTCTGAATACGCTATCAGAAATATAAGAAAAATTATGCAGCACTAGTTTTCCCAGTGCTCTGTAATGGAAGGGTTGCCTAATAACATACTAACATAGATATGGTATTTTTTAACGAATGCAATTATTTAATTATTTTAATTTTATATATTTTTTTTTATAATGTCAGTAAATAAAGATTATTATTATTATATGTAATGTGTAATAAATAAATATTGTAGTTTTGTACTTATTAATATTATATACCTATTTATACAATAATTTTTAAATCCCCCAAATATTTTTACAGACTTGGGATGACGAATTGGGCAACTGTAAGGACTTGCCGAGGTGTGTTTTACTAAACAAGTAAATAAACAAAATATATAAGGTATTTATATGGGCTCGAACTTTGTCGCCCCGAAAGGGTGACTTGAGTGCTATGCTATCATCGCATTTTTTTGTTCATAGTGCCGATTCGTTAAACCATACATCATAAATGCAGTATAATTTCTGACTAACATCTCTTATCAAAATAAATAAGGTCATACGCTGTAATGGTCGAAATTCAAGAATCATCATTAAATTGACCCATTACTGGCCCACAATAGGGCACGGGTCACAATGAGACACCCACAATGAGAAGGCCGTAGTCCACCACGCTGGCCCAGTGGTGGACTACGGCCTAGTGGTGGTCCACGTACATTTGAGAACATTGTTGTTGAACTCTTAGGCACGCAGGTTTCCTCACGATGTTTTCCTTCGCCGTCGAAGCAAGTGATATTTTTAATTACTTAAAACGCACATAACTTTGAAAAGTTAGATGTGTGTGCTGGAATTCGAAATCGGCCCCCCAAAAGTGATGTCGAGCTCCTACCCACTGCGCTATCGCTGCTTCAAAGTTATAAGTTTGGATATTATTAGGGTAATGTTGTCAAAAATTATAATTCTATAATCACAGATTACACCATTTTTCTTATATCACTACTAAGAGTATATAGGGTGATCCAAAAAGAATAGTTTTTTTTATTCAAATAGTCTTAAAAGTTTCTTTAGGGTGTAAAAAAAATTCTGTGAAAAGATGAGCCATTAATATTAAGATTGTCCTCATCGCATTTTTTTAATTCCCATAAGAATAATATGGAAAAAAAATATCTGATTTTTGTACCGTTCAAACGACTGATTGACATATAAATCACTGTTTCGATCTTTATAGAGATTTTTTTTAATGATTTAATGTATTTATTATTTCTAAAAAAATGGGTACAAAGTTTTTGCTTCACGTATTATTATATAGCAAATATATATAGCTCAGCAAACATTATTATTAATTTATTTGATTAATATTGTAACTAACAAAACGAAACATGTTTGACACACGCTTCGACATCAAAATTATCGTGTAGGAATTAATCATAAAATTCATATAACTGAACAAGAAGAATTAAATTTGAATTTATTTAAAAGCGAAAACTTTCATCCACTGAATAAAATAAACCGTGTATTACACACACGAGACAGTAGAAGCTTACTTTATTATAACACGCTTTCCGTATCTTCGCGCCTAATCTAATTCGGAAGTCACATTAAGAGGAATAAAGCGAAAATCTCCAGAGCACCATTTGGGTTCGTTCGCTGAGATCTTTTTAAAGCATTCGGCGAATATTCGCCACATTAAATCACCTTGGATTTTTGGATAACTTACAGCCTTTTGGGAGCAATCCTGATCGTAGGCTCTGATTTTATTCGGCGCTAGATTCCCATAACGGCTTCGCCCGGGGCAACAAAAAACTTTAACACTCCGTATTTTTGGGTTTAGAAAACTGGATGAAAAATTTCCTTGAGTTTTTTGCCGTAGTTGTTATTGAAATATTTAGATTGATTTATTAGACATCACATTAAACCATCGGTCTCGGTTATTAAACTGTTTGGTGAGATTATGCTCTGAACCTCTCTCTCATGATAAAAGAGGCCTGCGTGAAGCAGCAGATCAATAATAGTTTGTAGAAGATAGAAATCATATACGTTTGTTTTATTACGGTAGTGTTCTGATGACTAAGTCGGTAGCGGGCAAACCTGGGAGTATAGCAGTTATATTTAAACCCATACCTCTAATCGGTTTCGGCGACATCATACAGGAACGCTATATCGCTGAGCGGCACGTCTTTGTCGGTATTATGTATTTTATTCATAAAAATACTAATCTTAGTACCCATTATACAAGCTACGCTTACTTTGGGGCTAGATGGCGAAATGTGTAGTAGTGTATTTATTTATTTAAATCTTATAAACATTATCCAGAGCATACTGCAATTCTGATTTCTAGTATGTTGCCCTAAAGCTATGCCATGGCGAGGCACCATCTAAGTCCATTTAAAATGAAATTTTAAGTCTGGCAAGCCACCTGGATTAATCTGCTCACACAGTTAAGCATCACAGTTAAGCAGTGATATCGGTTTTCAACTGTAGGTAAGGTAGCATACCTAAAGTACAGGCAGAGTTAAACTGGTCTCACTGAAGTCTTGCTATAACAAATAGCAATCGTATTTTGCGACCATTTTGCACGCCGCGTCGTATTTTCACGGCGACTGGTTAATGTCAACACGCGCCTGTTGTGTTTCCGTCAGCGATGCGACTTCTATACTACACCACCAGTATCAACAATCTGTACCATTTCTTAGTTTTAAAAACGAAAATAGGTACGATTTAAAGACAAGACATGTAAGTATATACGAGTTATAAACAACAACAAAATGTTTATATTTTACGAAAAGAATCTTTGCACATTTTTTTTTTGGAATTGCGTGTACAGATTTATTTAATACGAGGAACGTAGCAGTACACAGCTAGTTAAAATATAATTTTGAGGAAGTTTGTTACGACAAACAACAGCTAAAGTTATAGCTTATCGGCATGAATTCAGTTTTCTACAGGGGTTTCCGGTGTCAAAAGTAGCCTATGTGTCAATCCAGGTTAATAATCTATTTCCATTCTTTTCTTTTACGTTCATAAATCCATAAATCCTCACATCCATATTTTCATACATATTTCGCGTTTATAATAATTAGGAAAATTATTTTAAGTAGTTTTAAAACACAACTTGAAATAATTTTTGTCGGCCATTTTCAGATATGGGTGTTTTGTAAGGATTTAAGTAAAAAGAAGGTAAATAAATAAACACACCTCTTACAAACATTAAGTACAAGCAACGCTTTGTAAAACCTTAACAATAGGTGCCGCAAAGTTATAAGTTGAACTCAATGCCAGCTTAGAAAGTTTTTATAAAAGTCACATATTTATTTTATCAAACAGACCTTTATGATCGATGTGAAACAAATAAAAAGTTATGATAAGATTGTTACGTATTGGTCGTTTTAATTTAATAATAAAATTAACGATAAAACAGATGACCCAACTAATTGTTAGCAGAAAACTATCGCTTAAAAACAGAGCACGATTTCGCAAGTAACACACCCCAAAAATTGGCGTTATTTGTCCGCCGACTTTTGGCGTAGGTATTAGGCCTCACGTGTCTCATGTGCCAGAACATGCATTGCTGGTTGTCTGCATTGAAACATGGTGGTAAGTACTACCCCGGACGGCTCTATAACAAGAAAGCTCCACTACTACTAGTTATCCATTATTGTGAATTGTGTTATACCGACCCCATCGGCTTCACCTTTTGCACGCCTCGCCGAAGCGTTGAGGTGGGCATTTTTACCTTTTATTACATGTGGAGTCTCGACTGGTGATTAACTTTTTACTATCGAGAACAATGGCGGAGTCAAATTGGGAATTTATAATTTCCGAATTTTCTCTGGTCTGGTCTGGTGGGAGGCTTCGGCCGCCACCCTACTGATAAATACGCGCCGCTAAGCGATTTAGTGTATTGCACGATGACGCGTAGAAACCGATTTGGGCTACGGGTTTAATATAACTGCCATAATTACATAACATACAGGTTAGCCCACTTCTATATAAGACTACATCATCATATTATAGTCAAGGGCTAACTTAGTGTCATAATAAAAAACCCACCTTCCGAGTGAAATTGCGAATCTTTCTAATAAGATTGATTAACTTTGGGCGTTTAAGAGCTAAAACTTTTTCGAGATTATAAAAACTCGTACTCGTGTACAGTTGTTTGCATAAAATCACTCGCAGAGAGTAAGTTTTTTGAGACAACTCTTCTTGGTAATTATAATTAAATGGTGCTTAATGTCAATTAAATTATTTAAATTAACTTAATATTAAACAATATTTTGAAATGTCATATACTTTAAGCAAGGTATCGAATGTGGCATAGTTTATGTACCATTTATGAGTGACTTAATATACTTATGCCAGATTATTGATTATTTTAACAGAGTTATATAGACTGTAGCGTCATCTGGTAGTGAAGCTCTGCAGTTTCAATTTACTTCCAAGTCTTTAGTTCAAGAGTAGTCTAAATAGTTTTTTGAGTGGGTAAAACACTATTAGAAGTATAAAATTACTAATACAAAATGAGATTAACACACTACCGGCATTGAACGCAGATATTTTGTAGCGTTCGAGGTGAACAATGGTCTACGGCGTAGACTTAACGTAGTCACTACGCTTCATATTATAGGCGTTAGGATATTTATATCAATAATTGATGCCCTAGCGATGTTCTGTGTAAGGTTTCAAACGCTTTTTTGCTTTTCAGGCTAATTTTTTTTATTATACGCTTCTAAGTTACTAATATTGGTAGACATTGTAATTAAGCCAATTAAAGAGAACGGAAGATGAAAGATCAAAGTTAAAAACTAGAATAACCAGAAAAAATAGAAATCTTTATATTGTTGGTAGTTCACAGGTTGTTAACAGTCTCTATGTTCACGCTTCTTTTGTCAGAATGATTGATTTTATTTAAAACGAGCTGTCCCGGCAAACTTCGTACCGCGAATATTTTTTTTTTATGAATGTTACCTTTTAATACTTATTATCCTGTTCCGGTCTAAGAGGAATCCAAAAAAACAAATATAAAAATTGGTCCAGCCATTCTTAAGTTATAAATGGTGTAACTAACACAACTTTCTTTTATAAATATAGATGTGATTCACTGATTTACTTTTACTATTAAAAACTATATAGAATTTAGTAGAACGGCTGTAATATCAAATAGCTAGCGACTTTGTCTCGATAATTTTTTTATTTTCCTTGAAATTAATAGAAACCCTGGGACCGCGTATCTGAAAACCAGCTCCATGATTTTATACGTTATCTGGTAACAACCAGACAGGAATAATAACTCTCAAGTTTATAATGTTACATCGTATGTACACCTCAAGATGATTTAAGCGGATGCCCGCGACTTCGATGGGGTGGAATTCCTGATTATCCGTGGGCTTGAGGAGATGTATGAGATGTGAATTTTATACGGTAGATGGCTACAAACAGACAGAAAGACACATTTTAGCGTTTATAGTCCTTTTAATAAATTATTTATACTATTATTATTATAACTAAAGTTTCAAAGCATTCTTATTGGATCATATTAAGTCATCTCTCTCTTTTTTTTTTATAAAGAGCAAGTGGCACCTGATGATAAGTGATCACCGCTGCCCATAAACATCTGCAGCACCAGAAGAGCCACCGATGCGTTGCCGGCTTTTAAGGAATTTGTTTATTCGCCCCTCGAATAACCCTAGATTGGATTTCTACGGCGTGAGGTGCGGTCAGAGAACAGGGTCTCTATTGTTTCTTCTACTGAGCCTGTTTCAACATTTCAAACTTCTGGTCTGTAATACCTGCATTCCGGTCTTATTAGCCCATTTATTTATAGTTATTAAACTAAATGCGAAAATTGTGTCTCTAACTTCTAAAACATTGGTCTCTCATACAAACTTCCAACCCCTGTATATTTTTTTGACAAAAATATTTTCTTAACTGATGTATGTACTTTAAAAGTAACGTTTGGGACTTGGCAGTCATTAACTTCCATACCTCGGAGAGAACGTAAAGTTGTCAGTCCTGCACCTGATCTTTTTCCAATCGTGTAGGATCTGCCATCCCATTGTACTACGAGAGTGCCTGGCTGTGTTTGCACAATATGCACTTGTGCACTTTAATATTAAATAAATAAATAAATAAATATACTACGCAATACACACATCACAATATAGCTCCTAAGTAAGCGTAGCTTGTGTTATGGGTACTAAGATAGCTTTTGAATATTTTTTTATGAATATAATACACATAAATACTTATAATATACAGATAAACTACCAGACACCGAAAAACAATCATGTTCATCACACAAACATTTACCAGTTCAGAATCGAACCCACAGCCTAGGACTCAGAAAGCAGGGTCGCGGCCCACTGCGCTAATCGGCCGTCCCCGCACAGTTTGCGAAATCCCTCTGGAAATTGACCGCAATAGTAAAAACTTTACTCCAACTCAATCGCAAAGAACACATCCATCGAAATTAAATGATAAAACTACCAATCATATTTCAAATGATAAAATGATCATCGTTATCAAAAATACAACGTGTAAAAGAAATACAAAATAATATTAAAGTATGCATAAGTGTATTTAATAAGGAAAAATATTCAATCAAAAGAAGCATATTTTGTTTTTCCATACAAAATAATTCAAAACATTCTAAGTGTTTACTTATAAAAACCCTATTAAGGATACGCGCATAGTTCCTACGCTACTCGACGCGTATCTAGTAACAGGAGTCACATGTTTTGCTTTTTACATTGGATGTTAAGGCTGTATCTGATTTTTTTCAGTAAAAACTATGGCAGGGGTTAACTCAAAACTATTAGGTTTTCGATTTTACAGATAAGTCTCAGAGACAGTATATAAAACCTCTGAACCCTGTGAAGTATTATTTCGGTTTCATTTACATGTTGTATACAAAAAATATATGCGGTCCGCCTGTTCACTTATGGGCATGGTACAAAGGCTAAATAAAAAGTACCATATGTCCATCTACAGGATACAGGCTATTATCTGAAATATGCTTATTTTATAAGATATGTGGTTCAGTCGAAAGTAGAAACACAAGAAAAAACTGATCAGCATGCACGCAATTATTCTTATAGTTTTGGTATGGTTATGGTGACTTCTTGACGGCTATAAGAAATTGATATGGCACTTTCTGGATACTGATTTTCGGTCTCAACTATCAATCTGAATAAAATGATAAAACTCTCTTCTCCACATTAAAACTTCTCTTATACTTACTTTTTACTGTGCATGATTTACTTTAAAACACTTAAACGACAAAATCTCCCACAAAAGTTATTCAATAGAATTATTGAGTCCACCAAACACTGTTAAAGAATATAATTAATAAGCAATACAACGAGTATGTGTAAAGGATCGCCAGAATGAATCGGTCATGCGCAATAGAAGTCATATCCTAAGGCTCAAGTCCGACCTGTGTAGAAGTGCGTGTAAGTTCAGGGTTAAGATCGTCAAAGGACAGGATTCGATTCCAGTATAAGAATTTGCAATTTCCACGTTTTTTTTTTGCAATATTTGGTTATTTGGCGGCCGATTGGCGCAGTGGTCAGACCCTGGAACTGGAAAATGTTTGTTCGATGAACATGAATGGTTTACAGTGGTGTTTACCTATATTATAAGTATTTATGTATATTATGCGGTGATAGCACATTGGGTAGGAGCTCGACTTCCCTTTCACGGGGGCCGCGCTTGAATCCCTGAACGCACCTCCAACTTTTCGAAGTTATGTGCGTTTTAATTAATTAAAATATCACTTGCTTCAACGGTGAAGGAAAACAACGTGAGAAACCTGCATGCCTGAGAGTCCTACATAATGTTCTCAAAGGTGTGTGGAGTCCACCAACCCGCACTGGGGCAGCGTGGTGAACTACGGCCATAACCCCTTCTCAGTTTGAGAGAAGACCCGTGTTCTGTAGTGGGCCGATAATGGGTTGATAGGAAAACCTCTGGGATTCGAACACGGCACCCCAAAACCGCTCCCGTATTTTCAACAATCATCGTTTGTTAAGACGGTGATAACCAAAAAAAAATTGATGTAAGATGGATTATTCTTACTGTGCTATAACAAAGATAAACTCAACTTTTTTTTCATGTCAATAATTTTGTGTCCTTAATTTTGCACGAATCATAGTTTCTTACTATCCGTTGGTTAGAAAAAAAACAAACAACCTAGAATTAAAACTAGCATTTTAATATACCAGATACGTTTTTAGTAATGAAATTACTTAAGTAGGATTTACGTAGAATCTATCATAAAATATCACGTCGACTACAGGGCACGAGTATATTCCCACACTGAGGAAATTTACAAGATTCGATTTTCAAACGACCCTCAAGAGTCTAGAATAAGGGATAAAAGTTTGTAGGTACGAGAATATTTCACATATTAAAACATTGGATGCGGACAAATTCGCAGGCAACCGCTAGGCTAAAATAAAATTCAAATGTGTATGCGCCTTAACAGTACAGATGGTATTACGACATTATCTTTTTTCGTCTGAAATTTAGTCACCTTTAAAATTTCACGGACAATTTATTTTCCTTCTTGAAGTTCATTCCTTTGAAAATATCTTCTTACATTTTTTTATGATAATTCCTGCCCCAAATCTCATTGACGGGGCGATATTTTATTCAAAAACGCAGTTCCGTATGGAATCAAAGTTACAATGACTGTATTTTAACTTTTAACTTATGATTTAATTATAGTACTTATGACAAGACGTGGTCGTCGTCTCGATTAACTTCCAATGCTGGTCATCCCAAAAGAAATATTTTTTATACTTTTAATAGAGACAAATAGTTATATCGTCCATGCATATTTTAGTCTATAGCCTTAGTTTACTTATTCATTAAACTATCACATAATAGCGGCTATAAAAACATAACCGTATTGTAGCTTAACTCATAATGTTTTAAAGTTAATTAAAATAGTTTTGAGAATTGTTTTTTACTAGTTTTCTTTAAATTTTCTGAACATCAGCTTAGCTGTCTTTTAACTTTTCAGAGTTAAAAGCGTTTTTATTATTAGTAATTTAAAAAAAAACACAAATCAATTATTATAATGTTAAAGGAAAATATTGGGAGAGAACCGGCATGCTAGACAGTTCACCATAATGTTGTCGAAGGTGTGTGAAGTTTGCCAATCTGCAATTGGCCAGCGTGGTGGGCTATTACCTAAGCCCTTGTCATTCTGAGGTGAGACCCAGTAGGGGGCCAGTATGAAAAAACTGTTATTTGATGATTTTTTATTATGATTGTGCACACATGTGCCGCTTAATTAATAAACTGTGATTGCGCCAAGTTAAAATTAAGTCGTAAATATTAATTAAATAAGTTCTTTGGTGTTCCTATTCTCCCATTTCCAACCCTAAAACAGCACTGAACGATTCTTCATGAAGATACCGGCGCCCTTATGCGCCTCAAAAACACTTGAACGCAGAGCTGTCACCTAAATTAACAAAAGCAAACGATTAAGACGTTTGCGCACTTGCTTTCCGGTTGCGAAAAGTAACGGGCAATACGGGCTGCCTGAAATAAAACCTTACAATATTATAGTATACCTTAGAAGGTTCAATAAGATCCTTCTAAGCATAAATATTACTGTGTTTGCCAAAATACTATAACATATGTAGTGGTGTTTGAGGAGAGAAAACTTTCTGGGGATATTTGAACCGAAGGACGGCGTGCTCCTACCGGATACCCATGTAAAATAGGGTCATGTAAGTAATTTAAATGTAAGTGCTGTCTTTCCTTTGCGCTGATTCCTTCGCATCTTTCTTTTTGTATACAATTTTACCGCAGAAATTACAGTCCACTCTTCGATTGTAAAAATCATAAAATAACTTAATATAATTTGGCGCATAGACTGTCATAGTTCTAAATCCCTCTCTTCTGAGACTGGCATTCATGAGGCAGAGATTAACTATTATGGTATATCTTCTATCTCTATATATATAAAAGAGAAAGTGTGTGGGTATGTTCCGTATAGGGTCCGAAACGGCTGGACCGATTTTAATGAAACTTTCAGGGAATCTCCGGATTGACCTGGCAAGTAATCCTGTAAAGTTTGGTGACGATCGGAGCACTCCTATTTTTGAACTGTCAAACTGTCAAATACAGCTTTTATTTACTATTAGCTGACCCGCGCAACTTCGTCTGCATCAAATTGGTTCTTATCGGATTTAATATCTTTTAGTTTTTCTATACCCGTAGTAACGTCTAAACGATAGGTCAAATTTGAATAATTTAGAGAGAAATTATTATTTATTTGTACCCGTGATTTTGATTGACAAATTATAACAAAAAGCGGTTATTGTGTCCTAACAATTAGGCATTTAGCCTCCCAGACTTTTTTGTAGGTTGATTACTTTAAACATGTCAATCCATCCATCCATATCCTTACTCACAAACTTTCGCATTTATAATATAAGAAGGATGGTACGCATGCATTCGATCGCTGTCCCATATGCTTTGCGACTCGCTGTTATCTGCGAATAGTTTTGTCCTTTATCTCCGACAATATTTATCCGATCTTCATTAAAATTACACAATACCTGCTTGATAGTATACACTTTTAAATAAAAAAAGAATTATTAAAATCGGTTCCAATTTAAGGGAGCTATGAAGTAAAATTTCATCTCATTTACCGGGAGAAGCTTATTGTTTATCGGGATAAAAATAGCCTATATGTTGACCCGGAATATCAGCTACCACTTGACCAAATTTTATTTGAATCCGTTCAGTAGTTTTCACGTGATGCCCGGACAGACAGACAAAAATTAAATAAAAATCTGTTTTGGACTCAGTATCGATTATAAAGCATCCCCCGGTCAAAATATATTAAATGTACAGAAATCTACCAGTTACAGTTTTATTATAAGTATAGATGATGATATTCTATTGTTGGGTGTACATGGGTGTAGATAATGATCTTCACCCGCTCGAGAAAAGAAAAGAAGAGAATGAATACGGAAAGAAATAAATGATTTAATATATTATGAGACTTAAATTAATAATTTAATGATGTAAGTTTATTGTTTAAATAAAATAAAGCAAAATCTAGCCCGGCGAAGCGGGCTGGGTACGCTAGTATATTATACGCGTCTGCTATAAAGCGGTGACAGCGCAGTGGGTAGAAGCTCTATTTCTGCGTTTTAAGTATTAAATTTTTACATTAAGCATTACTTGCATCAACGGTGAAGGAAAACATCGTGAGGAAACCTACATGCCTGAGAGATTCTACCTAATGTTTTTAAACGTACCCACCCCTTGTGTCGACCAGTCAATAATTATTGTTAATTGAGCGAAATAGAATTCAAAATTATTTCTCTACATATACAGAAAACGAAGTTTTCAACCTAATTGATGTCGATACCAGGGTTAGTGGCCAAAACCCGCTTGGAATTTTTACCGGTTTGTAAGAGCTGCTTTCAACAGAAATAACCTTACAAATAATGAACCTGTTATTAAACAAAATTTAATCTTGTACACCAAAAACAATATCATAAGAAAGTAACAAAAGCGGAATCAATAATTTAGTAAAGAATAGAACCCTCCCCTTGAGCCGAGTCGAGACCGCAGCTGTGTCATTCTTGAAATTTCATTTCAATTAAGGAAACAATAGCCATAAGTTTTATTAAAAGGAACGCATTCGATTTTGAATAAAGTAGCCAATGTTTGCATCGTCCCAACGATCTACATTTACATGAATAAATAAATGGAAACTTTCCTAACCATAATCTTTTGCATATTTGTATTTACCTACAAGAAAATAGCACAAGAAAAAAAAAGTATTGAATAAAATAATAAAAATAGCAAAAAACTTTGTTATTAACGTACCTTTTGGTGATCAAAGGTTCATTTACTCAGTTGTTTATTGCAGCGTATAGAAAATACTGCAACGCTGATTTTCAGTAGGTCACCCTAAAGTGTCATGATTAAGGAAAGGGTACAAAAAATAAACAAAGGAAAGAAGCAAAACAAACAACGTACAGCATGGCAACATTACAAATCAATAAAATCTAAATAATAATGCCAACTGGTCTGACAATTATAATAAAGAGGTATTTGTTATTTTATTGTTCCAGTTATTCAATTATTATGCCCAAACCTTAAAACACGTTTTCATTATTATTTTTTGCTTCATATTACCAGTTGTCGGGAGGGGATCGCTTAAAGCGATAAGATCGCCTTTACCAACTTTTTAATTTTGTGTTGTTTCAATTGTGTGCAATAAATAATTAATCTATTATCTAACGAATAAGGTACAAACTATCCGAGATCAGTTAATAAAGTTTAATTTGCAAGGCCAAAGCGAATATAAATACTCACGTGCAAGTTAAATATTAATACAAATAAAATATAAATACCTGCGAAATATAGTTACTTCTACTCTTTTTTTTTCCTAATTCTAAGGTTGCCTGGCAGAGATCGCTACTGAGCGATAGGGCCGCTTTTTGTATTCTACTTATATTTTTATTTTTATTTTTTTTCTTTTATAATTCTTAATGTGGCATAAAAATAAAGAGTTATAATAATAATTATACTACGACAATTCACACATCGCCATCCAGCCCCAAAGTAAGCGTAGCTTCTGTTATGGGTACTGAGATGACTGATGATTTTTTTGTATAATAATATAAATAAATACTTATTATATACAAATAAACACCCTGACTCTAAAAACAATTATGTTCATCACACAAATATTTTCCAAGTGTGGGAATTGAACACACAGCCTTGACCTTTGAAGCGGGGATGTTGCTCACTGCGCCAATCATTACGAGTTCATTACGAGTCTGGCAGCTCAAATAAATGTCTTAAAGTCATTTATCCTAATAATTTATAGAATTTAAAGAAGAACCGTTTCAGTTTGTTTGTTGTTTGTTTTGTTTATTAAACGTAAGCTTATAGAAAAGTCATATTATAGTATAAAGAACTACGTAATCGATAAAAAAGCTTGGGTGTAAATTATTGCTCTAACCAGGTTGCTCTTCTAATAATTTAAAATGACATTGTGCGATGGTGATAACAAAAAACAAAAATCACCGGGCTAAGTTTGTAGTGGGCTTCTTCTTAGACCAGGACGCGTTTGGAACAGTCGTAGCTTTGGTTTTAAGTTTACGATTGTAGTTATCGCCATCACTACTCACTGCTATGTACACATTTTGTATATAATAACGCATCAAAAGTGCCATCTATGTGCCTATTTGAATGAAGAAATATTTGACTTTGACTTATTGTAGTCAGTTGACTTTAAAAAATACAGTACTTATTTATCGGTGTAAAAAATAATTACTTTGAAAAATTAATTTCTCGCTCAGTTATGATTTCATTGTCATAGTGAATCAATTTCTAAGCCCACCCGCCACCGCACCAGCTGTGTCATTCTTGAAATCTGATTTCAATTACGGAAACAAAAGCCTGAAGTTTTATTAAAAGGGAATATCTTGTGCGGTTTCACAGCATATAATTCTTAAGATAGATGAATGAAATTCGCTAATATCCGCTACTTTACGCAGTTTATCATATATCTGCTTTGCATCGTCATCATCAATTCACAGAATGAGAAGGGTTTAGGGCGGAGTCCACCACGCTCTTTTGGCTTAAATTGGCAGACCTCACATCATCATCATATCAACCCATTACCGGCCAAATACAGGGCACGGGTCTCCTTCCACAATCAGAAGGGGTTAAGTCCGTAGTCCACCAGGCTGGCCCAGTGGTGGACACCACACCTTTGAGAACGTTATCGTGAACTCTTACTCATGCAGGATTCCTCATTATATTTTCCTGTACCGTTAAAACATGGGATATTTTAATTTCTTAAATTAAGAACGCACATAACTCCGAAAAGTTACAGGTGTGTTCCGTAGGGAGGCAGCTCGCTTCATTTAATTCAATTAATTGCGGCAATTTAAAGAAACACAGAAAAATATTTTAAAAAGTACCAGTATGTATTCAATAAACGCCTTTTTTTGTTACCGTACTTGGCTGCGATCTCACGTGGTGGTAAGTGATTATGCAGTCTAAGATGGTAATGGGCCAAAGTTAACGGTTACAGTTATATACTGTACATGAAAAATCACTTTGTATAACATTGATGAATCTTAAACAATAAATCCGTACTTGAGTATTTCATGTACCTCGTAAAAATTAATAATATACAATCTTATATTGTTCCTGCAAAGAGTTGAAGAGGTATCAGATATTCCCAGGACCGCCCTCTCAACTCGGCAAGAGTTCGTAAAGTATAAATTTTCTCTGGAGCTCGTTTCTCAGAATGCTTTGATACTTTTCTTTGTACGTTGACAATGTTTTATTGTGATCTTCCTTATGCTAAGTTACAGTGCATACTTAGATGCAAGCGCGCTCACCTATAAATGACCTGTGAAGCTTTTTATTTATAGCCACCGGGGCATCCGAATGACCAGAAATGAGGCGATTTCGGATATTATTATTTTCCTTAATGAACTGTTTTTATAAGCGGGAATAGCGGCAATAAATATAAATATACTACGACAATACACACATCGCTATCTAGTCCCCAAAGTAAGCGTAGCTATATAACTGATGAATAATTTAATGAATAATATACATATAAACACCCAGAAAAACATTCATGTTCATCACACAAACATTTTCCAGTTGTGGGAATCGAACCCACAGCCTTGGGCTCAGAAAGCAGGGTAGCGACCCACTGCGCCAAACGGCCGTTAAATGTTAATGTTATAAATTTAAATATCACTTGCTTTGAACGGTGAAGAAGAACATCGTGAGGAAATCTGCATGCCTGAGAGTTCCAGAACGTTCTCAACGGCGTGTGAAGTCTACCAATCTGCACTTGTCCAGCGTGGTAGTCTACGGCCTAAACCCTTCTCATTCGGAGAGAAGACCTTTGCCCTACAGTGGGCCGGGAATGGGTAGATGATGATTATTATATTGAACTGAGTTTCTTCTGCTCTAAGGTGTACATACTATAATGAAAGGTTTCAAGGGTTGTGGAATTCGCCTGAAACTTCACGAATAACTAACTTATTGAGGTAAAGAAAATGTATGCGTAGCTCATGGGAGAAATTTTATCATAATGTAACGTTTTTCAGTTACGCGCCATCTTGTAACGTTTTTCTGTTACGCGACATCATTATTTGTAATGGTATTTTTTTATGTTATTTCAGATTAACCTCCGTTTTTGATTGTAAATAACTGAATGTAAATAATTGTATCAAAACTAGCAATAATTAATTAATAAGACTGTTAATCTAGTAAACATCAATTAATTGTAATAATATAACTAAAAAAAATGATGTCATAAAGAAGTTTCATTTCATACGTGTGTACTAATAGTTTTCTCACAAAAAATTGTATCTATAATACTTATTTATACTCTACAGTCGGCAAAAGCGTGATGCCGTTTAGAGTGGCGTAGCACTTCGTAGCACACGTGGAAACGGGTACAGCTGTCCGATTCACGGACTTTTCCAACACGTTTCAAATTTATGTTCGTTCGCTATCGTCTTCATACAAAGCACATAATGTTATAGTGACAGTTGTCAACTCATCGCATATTTTCTATAGAAACAAAAGGCGGTTACCGTTAGTTAATGGGGCAACAGGGAGTGGGGCATGGCGTAGCATCATATACAGCGTGTAAAATAGAACCGAAATAATACCTCACAGGCTTTAGAGGTACATTATGTACTGTCTCTGAGACATATATGTAAAACCAGAAACCTATTAGTTTTTGAGTAAACCATTCCTATAGTTTTGAATGAAAGAAATCAAATACAGCACTAACATCACATGCAAAATTAAAATCATGTGACTTCTGTCACTTTATAAGGTACGCGTCACGTAGCGTAGGTACTATGCGCGTATCGGCCTTTTATGTTTGTTGGAGTTGACATAAATTTTAATTGGTTTTTAGTTGTAAACACTTAGAATTAAAAAAAAAAAAAAAATATATACTACGACAATGCAAACATCGCCATCTAGCCCCAATGTAAACGTAGCTTGTGTTATGGGCACTAAAATGATGAATATTTTTATGAATATAATACACATAAATACTTATAACATACAGATATTAACATTTTCCAGTTGTGGGGGTCGGGCCCACGGCCTTGGACTCAGAAAGCGGGGTCGCTGCCCACTCTGCCAGCCGACCGTCGAAATTATGTTTTAAACTCGTTTGTGAAAAATAAATATGCTTTTTTTCATTTAATATTATTGACCGTATGCAATATACTTATGCATCCTTCCATATTATTTCATAATTATGTTACACGTTGTATAGTATAATAAGCTCGCCGGGATTATACATCACTGGAAAGATAGTAAACTACGACGTAGAATCATCGTAATCATCTCAACCATAGAATGTTCGACGCTGAACAAAGGTATTTTCAAATTTTAACTTTATTTATTCGAATAAGCCTGTAAGCATTTAGATAATTTATTATTTTTAATAAGAAGTATATAAAGTTGGATAAGCATTTATGCGAGGGCATAAAATCAACCAATCCCCTCAGTAGTTCCAATTGATTGTATACTCAAAGTACTATCAAATTGAATCGCCGGAAATTCATTTAACACCTACTTTCAACCTACGTCAACTTTAAATAGGAGCAAGGTAACAATGTCGTCCACTTAAAATTAATCACTATCTGCCCTATTCTGTTTCAGTTCAGTTAGAATAAATATTCTACCTACAAATTTAAGTACATATAGAACATTGTGTTTGGACACAATGCACTACAATAATGGCTGAATGAGGATTTGGTATGTTCTTATTTCAATGATTCTACCATTAAACATGCTCAGGTATTGAATTGAATGGAATTATTTTACTTACTATTTACGTTAAAAAACGTTTCTTCCATAGTCCACCTAATGCTGATAAATAGCCTACACACGCCTTTCAAAACATTACGGACAACACTCAGGCGTTTAGGTTTCCTCGCGATGTTTTCCTTCACCGATAAGCAACTAATATTTTATTGCTTCAAACCTACATAACTCATAAAAGTCGTCGCTTGTAAAAGGAGCCCAAAGTTCTGACTACTGCCTGATTTCGCCGCTTCACTAGCTGCCGACCCGGCTTTGTTCCGACTTAGACGACCGGTTCAGTTAAAATAAATTTACTACCTACAGAATTAAGAACATACAGCACATTGTGTTACAATAATGGCTGAATGAGGATTCTGTATTTCTGTTTTCTGTAGTTTGCTTAAGCGTTATATTAATATATTTATCTTTTTTTGTTCAGTCCACTACAAGTTAGCCCTTGACTGCAATCTCACCTGGTGGTGAGCAATGATGCAGTCTAAGATGGTTGCGAGATAACCTGTTAGTCGCTTAGCAGCACGTCTTTGTCGGGTTGTAATAGCCTCGGCCAAAGCCTCCCACCAGACCAGACCAGAGAAAATTCAGAAATTATAAATTCCCTAATTGCTCCTACCGGGAATCGAACCCGCGACCTCCTACTAAATTTCATAGCACTCACTGTTACGCCAGGGACGTCATCAAAATTATCTTTAATTATAAAATTATGTTTAAAAACGAACCAACATTATTAAAGGTACTTTGTAAACTTTTAAAGGAGTATATTATGCTATATCATGCTGACTTAAAATTGGTAAACTTAGTAACATACAGCCAATATCCATATCCATAATATAGATATCTATCCACTGCGGGACATAGGCCTCTTTAAGGTAGCTCCAACTCTTACTTCTCCGAGCCTTCTGCATCCAAGTGATACCTGCCACTTCCTGGAAATCCGCATCACCTAGTCGGGGGGCGCCCTACACTCCGTTTCCCGAGTCGTGGTCTCCACTCGAGGACCTTTCGGCTTCAAGACCCATCGGTCCACCAGCAAACGTGAACAGCCCACTGCCACAGCGTGCTAGCCCTAAGTGTTACGTCGATTACTTTGGATTTTTTGTCGAATAACTTTGTTTCGAACTTTGTCAAAGAAATTCCAAGCATAGTTCTCTCCATAGCACGCTAAGCGACTGTTGCCTAACCTCGCTGACAATGTCCACGTCTCGGCACCGTAAGGCGTTTAAGTCTAGAAAATTTGCTGTAATAGTTATCCTGCCATTTGTCGGTCGCCAGAACCTCGTCCGTTGATTAACAGATAGTACCACGTGCAGGAGAGGTTTGCCGTTGGAGTGCCGAGGTGGAAATGCACTCACTTACCTCCTTTGTTTTCTTTTACTAAATGTTACTGAAGCTGAAGAAGTTCATATTTTTTGATGTGATGCGAAACACCAAAAAATATGAACTTCTTCAGCTTATCATAAAAGGTAAAGTGGCAGGCAGAAGAAGGCCTGGCCGGAGAAGAATATCATGGCTCAAAAATCTACGACAATGGTTTGTAAAGAGCACCACATCATTATTTAGAGCAGCGGTGTCCAAAGTAGAGATAGCCCTAATGATTGAAGAAGATGAAGAAATGTTACTAGTATTTTTCCAGACTTAAATCTCAAAGCTGTGAAGTAGGATTATCATCGGCCCACCCATTACCGGCCCGGACACGGGTCACCTCTCACAATGAGAAGGGGTTAAGGCCGTAACTCACCACACTGGCCCAGTGCGGATTGGTGAACTCCACACACCTTTGAGAACATTATGTAGAACTCTCAGGCATGCAGGTTTCTCACGTTGTTTTTCTTCACCTTTGAAGCAAGTGATATTTTTATTAATTAAAACGCACATAACTTGGAAAAGTATGAAATGCGTGCTGCGCGTCGAGCTCCTGCCCACGGGCCTACCACCGCTTGGGACCGTTTGTATATTTAAACTCAAAGGTATATTGGTCCAGGTATTTATTACCACTAAAATACCAGTGGTGTGATATTATGATGGTAGTGGTGGCGTGATATTGGTGGACAAGCGAGTCGCTGGGATCCGCTGGAGACGAGCGGCCCAGGTCCGTGGATTATGGAACTCCCTACAAAAGACTTATGTCCATCAGTGGACGTCAATTGGTTGAATTGATGATGACGACGAATGTCGTGGTTAAACTGAACATAGTTTAAAAACTAACACACATTTATACTACTTATTTTATGTAATAACGTTATACAAATAAACAAACGTTTCATTTCACCATTTTAACAGGTTCTTCATAATTGGGTATATGTACAAATACTTGAACTAGCAGGTAATCCGATTATGCTCCTACTACTGATTCAATTTATAAGTACGAATATGCTTCTGAATTTCAATTTCAGGCGTGGCCGTTATACCTCAGTGTATGAAGCTTTAGAGCATCGCATTGCCCTGTTTCATGCTAATCTCATTTTCACCTGTCATTTTCATGTTTCATCGGGCAAATTTCTGACTCAGAGAGTACGTTAAGCCGTATTGTAACACTTGACTAATATGTAGACATTCCTTAATTTGACACACAATTTATATAAATGTATACAGATGTCATAAGCATCATCAGCAATAGCCTGTAACAGTCCACTAATGGACTAAAGGCCTCTCCCAAAGGAAGGGTGATATAAATGTATTAATTGGAAAATATGCTCTGTCATATTTTGGTTTGCAGGTAGGTAATTTTGAACATTTCTTGTAACCCTATGATGTCTAAGGAGCAGCAGCAGTAAAGAAGAGCTATTCGGGACGTTTTATATAGCACTTAAATCACGATTAATGAAACGAGCGAGCGAGCGAGCGCAACCGTCACACTATGGCTGAGCCAATTGCTATGTAAATGATAGACACCATAGCAACGCCATTTTTATAACTCTGCGGTGGTACTTAAAGTTTTCTGACGGAATACCTAATACCATAACTTTAGACCCAAACCGGAAATTATATTTAAATCCAGGAACTCATGGTCCGTAAGCTGTGAGGCGGACATGCTAACTAAAAGTCCTACAAGCTTTTAGTAGGCCATAATGCGTCACTGTACACTGTACAGTAATTTAATGTCAGAAAATTGGCAAGTAGAGTCCTGCTCTCCGTAAAACGCATGAAAAAACAGGAGTGGAGACATTTAGGGTATTCCTCGTAAGATAACGTTTTTTATTGCGCTCTTTATTATGTAGTAGATAGTGGACACATATTCTCTAACATCCTTATCCTATTCTCCAACTTTAGTTTATCAGCTTTTTTTTTTCGTTTTTGCGTTTATTATGCAAATATCTGGAAATCATCATCATCATCATCATCATCAAAATCAAAGTTCTTGCAGGCATGCAGATTTCTTCACAATGCAATGTTTTCCTTCACCGTAAGCGATATTTTTATTGCTTTAAATCAAAAATGCATGTAACTCCGAAAAGTTAAAGGCGAGTCCTGGGATCAAGCTTCGCCCCCTCAAAGCGAATCCGAAGCCTTAACCCGACTAGAACCTTAATAGAATGATTCTATGATTCATCATCACCTTAACCATAGACGGTCTCTTGTAAGGATTTCTACACGCTACGGTATTGCGCTGCATGTATCTGAGCGACTCCTCGTGACTCGTTATTTGTCGTCTATTCAACTTGTGGTGGTATAACGACACTGCACTTTCCATAACGGCATGGCCATTACAGCACCTCGGCACCCAAACGTCCATAACTTTTTCCTGTAATGACAAAAGTGTATAATAGAAATAAATCGTTCCTACGAGCTATGGCCCTCGCCCATTGCCATATGCTTATCTATGTTGTTCTTTTACTGGTTGGGGAAGTCACGTTTAAAGACGTGTTTGGACGTATAACAAATTTTGAGCCACAATGACGAACAAACTTGGTAGTTAAATAACGGTTTTTAAAAAATCTGTTTACAAATAACTAGTAGTTTGGAAAATTATAACCGAATGGTTAAGAATTTGAAACTCATGTTGCACGAACGTACTGAACTTAAGATTAAGGGCACTCAACCGTTCATACGATTTCTCTATCTTTAACTATTCCGTATTAAATGAATAAATAAACTACGACAATACACACATCGCCATCTAGCCCCAAAGTAAGCGCAGCTTGTTTTAAAGATACTAAGGTGACTGATGAATAGGTTTATAAATAATATACGTAAATACTTTTAATCCTACTTATATTATAAATGCGAAAGTTTCTATGGATGGATGGATGTTCGCTACTCTTTCACGCAAAACTACTGAAATTTACCTGTGTTTTGGAATAGAGATAGAATATGACCTGGATTAAACATAGGCTGCTTTTAATCCCGAGAAAATGTACGGTTTCCGCAGGATTGATGGATAACCAAAAAATCGCGTCCAAAGCCGCAGGCATCTGCTTGTATACATATTAACACCAAGGCACTGAAAAACAATTATGTTCATCACTCAAACATTATCCAGTTGCGGGAATCGAATCCGCTGCCAGTGCTCAAATCGGCCGTCAAAAGTATTCCAACGAGATGGTGCTAAAATCACTTGCATTGCTGTTTTCAGCCTCCAGAGATGCTGTCAGCTTATTTCTTATGTCTCTTCTTTCTATGTAATATTAAAAAATCGAAAATTTTATACTTATGGTTAATCATTGGAGGTTATATTTTTAACTTCGGCGGGGTAAAACCGCAGGGCACAACAAATCATTATATCATGAAGCTTTTTGAAGAGTGTGTTTGTTCACACTAAAAATAAACGGTACATGTATACAAACGCTAAAAGGTATTGCCACAAAATGTTACTATATAAAGTCGCCAATATAAAGTGTCGGCATTTTCACATTTTCATTTTACCAAATGGTCAAGTGTATTTTAGAATAGGGTAGGGTTCCGAAATCTTTTAAGTAAACAGAACTTTAAGCTGCAATCTTTTTAGGTTGAATTTTTTCTTTGTCTCCACAGTTTATTACAATTAGACATTGGCTAATGTACTTTATAATCTTAGCTGATTAAAGCACTGTCTATTGCCCATCGACCTCCATCCACTATATCTCTACCCTTTTAACTCCAACAAGTGTTTATAAACGAAAATGGAAGACTATTCAACATATGGTTTCAATGTGTATAATCTGTTAGCTTATTTCATCACGTTTTCTACACCATAAGTTTATTAGATTAGATTAGATCCTATATATTTAGAGAGATCGCTATTTAATGTCGCGTGCTGACATCGAAAAGACTACCTTTAACAGTGTATACTGGACGCATAGAGAAACATAATTAAAAAAAGAAAAGTAAGAAACCACTGCAATCTTTTTTCTGAGAGTAAGGAGTTAAAAAGGCCGAATGGCGCAATGGGCAACGACCTTGCTTTCTGAGTCCAAGGCCTTGGGTTCAATTCAAAATACTGTAAAAATGTTTTGTGATGAACATTAGTGTCTGGGTGTTTATTTGTATATTCTAAGTATTTAGGTATATTATTCATGAAATTATTTATCAATCATTTTAGTACCCATAACACAAGCAACCACTTTGGGAGCTATATGGCCAAGTGTGTATTGTCATGGTATTTTTATTTATTTATTTACCGACAATGGAAAAGTTAAACGTCGGTGCTTATGTTGTCTATTGTTGATTTCATATTGATTTTATGAAAATAAAATGTTTAAAGCTAGCTTGTATCCAAAAGACATACATGTGACATTGTTGATCAAGGCCACCGGCATGCTTATCCCTGATTCATTATATTACAACAAACATAATATAATATTACACGTATATTTTTCTCTAGGGACTCTTACTTTTAAGGTTTTTGTAGTAAAACCAGGAACCCTAATGTTGGATGTTGTATAGTTTATTTGGAGCACAATGAATCAGTTTTCAATATGATACTGATGCGAACACGTGTATCTGAATAATACATTAAATTAAAACTAACCTTTACTCACGTGAAGGTCAGTTTTAATTGGGTGCATATTCTGTTCATCAAAGAGTGCGTTATATTTTAGTTCAATTATTATTTCCTTTCAAATCTCAAATTTCACGTTAACGAGATATTTGATATTGCATACATTTTTATTCTTTAGGAAAATATGGAATGGTTGTGTAATAAATAAAAACAAGCGTTCGTTTTCAATTTGTTTCAATAATGTTTTCAATAAAGATTTCGTTAGTGCTAATCGGTTTTTAAGGAATATGTTTTGCCAGATTATAATAATACAATGCTGGTCACCATATTAAGCTACACCGAAAATTTTCACATAGCTGCAACACCACACAAAGGTATGGCGATCCTTCGCAGTGGTCTCATAAGTGGGAGGTCTTGAATTCGATTCCTGGCTAAGAAAATTTGGGAATTCTGTATATTCTCTGATCTGGTCTGGGGGCTTTGGTAGTGGCTAGATACCACTATACCGACAAAGATATGCCACCAAACGTCCATTTCGATGTTGGGCATAAACCGATTAAAATAAACATAACATACATTCGCTTGAAAATCGTCTCCAAAAGATTTGCATCACGCATAGAAACAAAATGGGGATGGAAGCAAAATTTACAACACACCTCAAAACGTGTATCGAATATTACTTTTAAAGCCCCTATCGTCGACCTACAAGTGGAGTCAGAAAATAAAAATACACGCTTAATATATTATTATTGTACGGTAAAATCTTGATAATGTAAGCGTGACTTTTATATCTAGGGCAGCAGCGTTCCTCTAAAGCTAGGTTACTTCCTCATTTATTTATTTGTTTATTTATTTAACAACACACCTCGTGAAGACATAACTGTTGTAATGTCAATTGCCCAATTCGTCTCCCCGGGGCTATTAAAAAAATTGAACAACAAGAATAATATCATATTTACACCTACCCTCAGTAATCATTAATATCATCAGTCTTCCACTGCTGGACACAAGAGTCGCATTGGGTGAAGGGGTATAGACTTTAGCGAATACAGTAATCAGTAGACAGTTAAAGTAAAATTATCCTTATAGGGCTGAGGCTGTCACCAGACTATAGAAAATTGATAAGTTGCTTACCTGCTCTTGATTGAATCCGGGACCTCCGATTTATAAGACGACAGAGCTTACAACTACGCCAGAGAGGTCTTCGTCAAAACAGATTCTTATTCAAATGAGGAGTTGTTTAAGGAATAGGCACGCACACAGGCACGCACGCACGCAAGCACGCAAGCACGCACGCACACATAAGTCCATTTTCACATGCTGCGACGAATAAATTTTTATTTGATTGTTTCTGAACAAAAAAGTCTTAATAGTTTTCTTTGTTTCTTTCATATTTATTAATTCAATTTTTGTTAAATCCGAGACATTCCTATTTCAAAATGTTGTTTATGTATTTAAGTGAAACTATTTATAAATATATTTTTATTGTAACGCTGTTGATTACGAATAAATAAATAAATAAAATAAAATAAGAAGTGAAGGCGTGTAGACGATAAGTTACCTAATTGTTAAAACGCATCATACATCTCGCAAGATGATAATTCGATAACCGATTCGATGATCGATAGCTGATTGGCGCGGTGGGTTCGATTCCCACAACGGGAAAATGTTTGTGATGAACATTAATGTTCTTCAGTTTCTGGGTGTTTATCTTCATATTGTAAGTATTTATGTGTATAATTCATAAAATAAATCATCAGTACCCATAGCACAAGCTACACTTACTTTGGGGCTAGATGGCGATGTGTGTATTGTCATAGTTTTTTTTCTTTAATTAATAGTTTAATATTACATAAAATAACATATCATCATCCTAAAAACGTTACGCTGCTGGGCACAGGCGTCGACTCTCACCACCCTGCTATAATGCAGGTTAGCGGGCTTAAACAACAGATAATACACAATACCTAACAATTTTTGGCCCGACCCGGTATCGAGATCCATAGTTGAACTAATCACTAGACCAACGAGGTAGGAATATAAATAAATAAATTATAAATATACTACGACAATACACACATCGCCATCTAGCCACGAAGTAAGCGTGAATATCTTTATTAAATTTTAAAGAATAAACCACATAAAAACCAACAATCAGCACTGGGCCAGCGTGGTGGACTACGCCCTTAACCTCTTTTCATTTTGTTGGGAGACCCGAGTAGTGGGTCCGTAATGGGTTGTAAGATGATGATACTAACATCTTATAACTTACAGATAAACAACCAGACACTGAAAACCATTTATTTTCATCACACAAAAAAATTCCATTTGTGTGAATGGAACCTACTGCCTTGGACTCACAAAGCACGGTCGCAGCCCACTGCGCCAATCGGCCGCTTTACACGTTAAGTTACGGTGAGTGGAAAACAGCCAGCTACAAACAGAGCGACACTTCGCGGGACAAGTAGGGTTGCCAGATCGATTCTTCCTGTTATCAATAACCGATTTTTCGGGATTTTAGGGCTTTGGGCGGGAGAAATAAAAAAATAACTATATATTAAGTAAAAAAACATATTTTTGCATAGCACTGTAGATATAAGAAAAAAAAACATAGTAGGTATTTGTGACACATAAGATAAGAACCGAATAAGCATGTTTATTGTTTTTGTTCTTGCCATAAGTATTTGTAATTTCTTTTTGTGTGTTGTTTGCAAGTTTCATTTGACGAAAATGTGAACTTAAAATTATCGAACTTGTTTTTCGGGAGATTATTTGCTTTGTCGGGAGTCGGGAGGACATAAAAAAATTCGGGAGAATCCCGCCAATTCCCGACCGTCTGGCAACCCTAGGGACAAGCCAGGTTCACGTTCCACAACGTGTTGCCTAGTGCCCGTCAACCTTAGACTTACGTGTAGCCTCATATGTGTAATTACTCCGACAATCATGCCCTCCAGAACAAAGCATTGCAACAACGCTGTAGCAGGAACAAGCATGTAGTACTTCCCTGGGCGAGCTCTGTCTGCTTTAATAATAATAATAATAATAAAGCCTTTATTTCCAACTTTAAGTCAATAACAATTTTTAGTCGTACATAGTAATTTATACATTTATTCATTGTAATTTTAGTCAGTTTGTGTATGTCAACATTTTACAATCATTTGCTATCTTAAATTTAATCTTAATTATTTTTGTTATTTTTCTTTGTCATTTATAAAATCGTTGTATGTCAATGTTAGGTATTCTACGTCAATTGGAATGCCCATTTTTGGGCATAGGCCTCCTCCATCCTTTTCCATCTGTTTCTCTCTCTCGCCAGCCTTGTCCAGGTAGCCCCAACAGCCTTGATAATATCGTCACTCCAGCGACGCCGCGGCCGTCCTCTCGGTCGGCGGTCTTCGCGTGGGTACCAGTGGAGCTTTACTACTACTTAAAAAATGACTTACATAGATAGGAATATATTTAGACAAAATAAATTGGCACTCCAAGAGGAGATGTGTGTGGTAATAATAATAACAATAATAATAATAATCATTTATTTGCAAGAACGTTTGTACAATATAAAGATGTTGGCGAACAATATAGTTATTTTAGAAAGCATAACATTCTACTAAATCAATAGTGTGCAAATTTGGTTCATTGGATATAAAAAGGTCAACCATAATTAAATGTCAAATTAAATTAAAATAAACACTACAAACACATGATAAAATTAAAAATGAAAATAAATAACCAAATCGAAATAATGATCCATAATTTATATTTAAAATTATTTAGTTTGTAATAAATATTCTTTTACATCATAATAACATTTTTCAAGAAGCATTTTATTTAATTTATTCTTAAACATATTAAGATTCATGTTTTCGAAATCGGTTGGTAGTTTATTATATATTTTTACAGCCATACAGGTAGTATATTTATTATTTATTTATTTATATTCCCACCTCGTTGGTCTAGTGATTAGTTCAACTATGGGTCACGATACCGGGTCGGGCCAAAAATTGTTAGAGACTCGATATATACATCACTAGATAAAACTTGGAAGGTATAAACAAATGTCGAAATATATCCACAAAATTACAATAACGTCTGAATTATGTTACTCTTAAAGTGCCTATTCACGAATTCTATACAATCAGAAGAATCTCGCTTATTATTGATATAACGATCTCTTGATTGAAACACGAGGCTCATAGCTATAGAAAACTTGATCAGAATGATCCTATGAGCAGAATGAGACTATCAATATACTGTTACTAGGGACTGGCTTCCTCTCTTATAGGACAGTGGTTTTTAGAATGTATACCCACCACGCTGATACAATGCGGGTTGATGGTTTTAATTTATTTGGTTGAAAGTCTGAACTAAAAAGTAAGAAATAAAAATACATTCTTGAACTTCAAGTTCTTAAGTCAGGGCCCAATACAAAAATAAACGTTTGATATTATTAAGGAGCAAGGTACTTTAGGTACCTTTATAATTGTTACATTTTACTTGGCACCGACTCAAGAGTGTAGAAGAACATTTCTTTTTTCCAAAAATAGTTTTTGAAATAAAAACTCTGTGATTGATACTGATTTACGCAAAAAATATATAAAATAAATAACTACAGTAGATTTATTATAAATTTTAAGCACCTAGAAGTCAAAGTAAAATATATTTATCAAGTAGGCCCGCGCATATATGTCACTTTAGATTCGTAGGACCATAACATAACAATGTGTAGGCACACGATAGGGAGATGATGGTGTTATCGATAACGTAATTCGTAAACTTAAAACTAGAGCTACGAGGAATCGAAACGCACCTACGCAATAAGTATTTTGACGACCGCAGTGGCGCAGTGGTGAGCGCTCGGTGTAATCAGTTGGAGGTCCCGGGTTCGATCCCCAATAGGACTAAATTTCTGGATTTACTCAGTTGAGGCTCTTCGGCCGTGGCTTCGGAGGGAGAATGCGATTTTGATTACCGGCAGGGGATTTTTACTTTGTTCCGATCTGGTCAGTGGCGTGCACAGGGTTTTTGACCAGGGTATGCATAAAGGAGGCAGATGCCATAAAATGGAATAATCCTTCGCATTAATCAGTTATACAAAAATTTAGGGTATGCAGAGCTTTTGTGCATGTATGAAGTGCACGCCACTGGATCTGGTATGGGGTTAAACTTAGACTACATCATAACTTACCAGGTGAAATTGCAGCCATGAGCTTAGTTACAAACAAACAAATAAAAAAAAATATATATAAATTATCTACCAAATACGAATTGTTAGTTTTATGGTAACACTTGTACCATACCTTAAACCTGTAGTACGTCTGTAATTTTGACAGCTTTGGCAAGCCTTTCATTTTACCTGGGCAAAAATATATATATACAAAATGTATATCTCGAAGATCTCACGTTAATAATTAACAATTAAAAAAAAATATTAGGTATGTGGGCGAAAGCACCAAACCGTCACTCAAAAGACACAAAGTCGGGAAAACACCATCACAAATGCGCAACAAATATCAAATTAAAAAAGTTTAAAACAAAAATCGACTGATAAACAGAACAACTTATTTAAGAAAAATGTAGCGATAACGAGTCGTGCGTATTGCATAGGGTGGGGGTGCGCGGAGGGGTCGAGATCGGGTCCAGGGCGGAGCGGGACTTGGGACGCAGTCGACGTTCAGCGTTAGTAGCAGCCGGTCGTTCCGAACAAGACTTTCCGTTAATGTTCAGAGAACTCGGCGTACTCCGCGTCTAAGTTACTAAACCAAAAAAAAAATAATTCAAATGAATGGGCACTATTCCAATAATATTTAGTGACTTTTTATCTTTAAAAACTTCATAAGTTTTCATATCCGCAATGAAAAAAAAATATTTTCCTTTTTTTAAAGTCTAACAATGTTTTGCGTTAAAATATTAATTGTTGTCACAGCAGTGCTATTTTGTTCATCTGATAACAATGCGTGGAATATTGATGGTAAGTCATAATTTTAGCTAGTGTATAGCTTTTTAAATAAATTTAATTTGTTTTGTTTTTGTTTATTATGTTTTCTGTACCTAATTGTTTTTTATATGATAACATCTGTGTATAAACCTACTTAATAGGATATTTAAGTATATCCACTTCATTAAAGCTTTTCACGACCTACCATAATTCAAAATAGGTTTGCCCGTTATCATCTTAGACTGCATCATCACTTACCACCTAATGAGATTGCAGACAAGTGCTAACATGAAAAGGAATAAAAAATAATAATAAAAAGAAAGCTGTTTTCGATTATGTTAAACTTTATTTCAATGAATAAATTTTCAGTTCGTTTAATTGTTGTGGTTTTATATTTTGTAACGCATAGGCTTATTATTGGTTTTTTTTTTATTATTTCTTTTACCGCCTTGTTTGTCTAGTGATCACCATGTTCAACAATGAATCAGGAAGTCCTGGATTTGGATCCCGAGTCGGGTCAAAAAATACCAACAAATAATAAACGCTGTGTGCCGTCGGCCCCGCTTACTATCGCTTACTCGTGTCGTTAAAGCCCACCAATCCGCAAAAGAGCAATGTGGTGGGTCAGTGTTTTGAAACCGTCTTTCTTATGACAAGCAACAATTTATTTATACAAACTGCGGAATGCCTAAATCATCCTACTTTAATATGTTAAATAATGTATTGATGTTTTTTCCTACTTCACGCTACAATTTCCTAACCGATATGGCTAAAATTTAGAACGTAGATAGCTTATAAACCCTTAAGTAATACTGTTATCACGTTTAGTAGTGATATTCAAAAGGCTCAACAGAAATAAATAATAACCAAAGAGGTAAAAAAAGCTCATGAAATTAAAATCTAAACAGCGCATTATCGGCCATGCAGCTTACATAATATATGCGATAGTTGGGTATTTCACATGTATTTATCGTTCCCGTCTTGTTCTTAAAACTTTCTACCTGTTGCGTTACGTTCGGCTTGAAGCTCGGTTTGAACATCGCTGGAAATGACTTTTCCTTAGTTTGCACAGTTCTCTCTTGTCATCAGTGATAGTTACCTACCTACTTACTTAAGCACTTGTAAATGCAGTTTAGAAAATGATTAGTAGGTCAAAGAACATATGTACACACGCGTTTACAAAGACAAACACACACACTGTCGCGCACACACATACAAACATACTAACAATCACTTACACACACACTGTCGCACATGCACATACTAACCTTCTAACAATCATACACACACACAAACACACACACTGTCACACTCGCACATACAAACATACTAACAATCACAGGCTCATACACTCAAACACAAACTCATACTAAAACACACACATACACAGACACTCACTTATAAACTCACACAAACACACCCTTATAAACCTACACACTAACTCAACTTGCCAAAACACACACACTGTCGCACACGCACATACAAACATACACACACTCACGCACTCATACACACTTACACAAAAATATACTGACACACACACTGGCATACACACCTAATCACACAATAACATATAAAGTCTCTCAAAAACACCTATACTAATACACCTCGTACATACACATACATACACAATCAAACAAACACACATGCGCACACGCAAACGAACACTAATACATAGGTACTCAATATATCACGCAGGCACCACGTCATGCGCGGCCTAACACATATACACGCAGTGACACACCCACAACACATCTCAATGACTCATGCAATTTACAGACACAAACCCACACACACACCCATAAATACACACACATACACCATCGCAACCACATAAAAACATACACCAAATCACACACTCATACACACCAACATAAACAACACAAACGTTTGCATATTAAATCTCATAAACATACCCATACACCCACCTACACTATCAAATACACACGCACTCAAAAACAGTCAAACGAACAAGAACTCTTACTCAAAAACATGCAAAAGCCCCAATTACACGCACAGACTAACACATATGTACACAGTAACATAAACACAAACCCACAACTCACCCACACACACACACATGGCACTAGCGCGCATACACTCACTCATATACACACAGACACACACACACCCATATATATAAATATACACACTGACGGACACACATGCAATCATACATACATTCATATACTCATACACCTATACATAACACATCCAGACTCACATAGTCGCATATACACAAACACTCACAAAAACAATCAAACTCATACATTCTCAATAATACAACACATTGACATAAAAACTTGCGCAATTTACATACACACATACACCCGCAGCCACAAACACTCGCATATACACATACATAGGTACGCACACAAACACACATGTGAAGACTCAACGAGCGCTAGCAGATTCATATTAATGATACGCGCGGGCACCACTTTAAGCCCGGACTAGCATACATGCACGTTAAAATAAAAATAGAAAGCACGCACACCCACAACAGACAGATATATGCACTCACGCAATTTACAACACAAACACGCACACATACATTATAACGCACAGATTCACACACACACACACACACACACACACACACACACACACACACACGCAAACACTCATGAATACACAAACACACAAGAATCCACAATCACACACAGCCACTCCCACATCCACACTCACACAACCACACGCACACAGCATCCTCGAGATAAATGTTGCTTTAATTTTAAGCCCACCTCTTGTTGTTCCTGCGAGATGCTTTAGGAACAAAGCAAACATAATTATAGTCCATTTTAAGTGCCACCATGGCATGGCTGCTAGGCCTGGCTCCCGACTAAGGGAGATCATAAACAGCAAACTGCAAGACATGAAATGTTGCATACACATTAAATTGTCGTAGTCCATTCTAATTACTACCATTTCATAGCTGCTGCCTTTAGGGTTGGCTCTCTGTGAGAGTGAACTCGACAACAGTTAAGAGCATAGACACAAAATTTAGTTGCATCGAATTTTTTAAGCAAGTGCAAAATCACAGAGACTAGATTCTAACTGAGAGTATCAAGTACGCGGTCAGCCTTAAACTCCGTAAAACCGACCCTTTGCCTAAACTAGCACAACTCAAACTTTGTTGTTAACGTCACTTTGGCTCTTAACTCCTCTGGAAATTTTGAAAGTTCCCTTTGATTTATGTATCTACTAGCAAACCTGCCATAAAGATTAGCTATATTTTCAATGAAATTTTATATAGTACAAAATAGCCCAGATAGCCCAGTTGGTAGGACTTCGACTTGACTTTAGGGGGGCCGAGTTCGAATTCGAGCACGCAACTCTAACTTTTGAAAGTTATGTGCGTTTTAAGCAATAAATATATAAATTGCTTCAACGGTGAAGGAAAACTGCGTACCTACGAGTTCTCCATAATGTTTTCAAAGGTGTGTGAAGTCCACCATTGCGCGCTGGGTCAGCGGGGTGGACTAAGGCCTTAAACCCTTCTCTTTGTGGGAGAAGATCCGTGCTTTGTAGTGGTAATAAGGTAGCTGGTAATCTAAGAGAGGAAATAACGATGTGATATTCAGATATCATATTCTATTTATTATTATTATAATATATATTATTGTATATTTTTATATATACATATAGAGCATATTTTTGAAAATTATTTCAATGCTTGGGCCCCAGGCTCGGAGAGTTGATGATACTATGGAAGAACACAAACTAGTTTTGCTTTCCTGTGGAGAAAATATCTGCTACCCGTAGTAGCCGTGCTGGAGGGTCCAAGCTCTAAAACCCTTTTTTCTATGAGGGAGGAAACCTGTCACCATAAGTGGAACAAGGATTTCGTACACTTAATGGTTAACAAATAACTTATAACACTTAATATGTTCAAAGAAAAAACTTTGTATCCAAAGTGGTGAGAACAATTCACCTTAATGAAGACACATTTGGCACTCAGTGGCCATTCAATCAACTTCTGGTATATTAGCTAGTCGAGTCCAAGAGCTGGTGGTGGCAATAATTTTTTAACGATGCTACCAATTTTGCTATGAAAATTTTAAATTAGCTCATGCCCACGAATTTGTCTGCGTAAAATTTATAATTTCTTTTTTCTTTCTGACACACTTTTCAAGATCATGGTCGATAGCTTTCAAAAAGTTAGTCCTAAGTAATCATTTACTCTAAAATACTAAATTTAAGTCAGTTCTTTAAATACTAGAAGCAATAATATGAATTATGTCAATCGCACCTAACCTTTCCATACACCCACCTTGTCTCGTATTCAAGAACTCACACACTGACTTACTCATCTAATTGTCTTCTTATTTGTTTTTAATCTAGCAATAGATAAAAGTCGAATATTTTCCAAATTTTACTAAGAGATTGAGAATAAAAAGGAACTAAATATATAAATATTTCATATTTGAATTAATCGTCATAAAACATAGTCACGAAATACGAGTCAATGAGTTTCAATGTGCCTTATTCTCATAACTACAAATAATAATTACGCTTCCTGCAATGGCAATAATCAAGACTTTTTTAATATGACCAGTAATTTTTTTATCACTTGTTAATTAGTGAAGAGAGAGAGAGAGAGGTGGCCTTGAACAGTTTTGCCAGTAATTTAGGAATTTCGTAGTAGTTTACCTAAGAACTTATCCCGGTCATAATTAGTAAGTTAAGGGTGAATAGACATTGGTAAAACCTATCTTACTACGACCTCTTTGCCTACAAAGGTCTATTTGCCTTAGTACAAGATTTGCTCGCTGGCAATCGAGCAATCGTTTTCGAATATCAAAGTCTGTATCGTCAAAGTAAAATGGATCTAATGTCACTAGTTTACAGTCGCAAATTCTGTACTTCTGATTTTCTTGTTCAAACGTTCTGTCAAAAATAGCCATAGAATTGTAGGCAAATTTGAGCTTTAATTCAATGCAAATAAGATCCCTTTTATTCCGACGTTCAAGAATTTCCATACTCAAAAACGACTCTTGGATTGCGAGCTACCAAATCTTGAACTGTACTTGACTAGGACCGTCACATTGATTAATTTAATTAACCGACCAAAACTGGGTCTCCTAGTTTACTTAGTTCAAATTGCAATTCGTGCATCTGTCCGTCTCTCAGTTCTTTTATCAGCTTATACCCCGCCTTACAATATGATTTATGGAATATATTGAAATGAACTTCACAAATATAACATAAACAAAGCAACGCTTTATGTAATCCGGCGGAAATTGTTAGTTTTTCCAGGATGAAAACTTTTTGATTCGAGATACTATAGATATTGCGTGTTAATTTTCATGATGATCGATTAAATAATAAATAAACTCACACACAGCCACACACACACACATTTCACAGTATAAGTAATGATAAATCAAAGGAGAAAATTGAATTTATTTGGGTTCTCTATTTTAAACGATGAGATCAATTACGACTTATGCGACGAAAAAAAAATTTTTTTTTTAAACATCTCTCCCAATTTCTACTTTGTTTTCAGATTTGAGTAACAACTTTTTTTTTTTAATGGGATATAATTAGGGCAATAAAAGTATGAAGTTAGTCCTTGATCTTTTAAGTTAGAATTTTAGAGAAGTATTTTCTCATTATTAGTAATTAGGTTAAATGGTTGGATCTGGAGTCTACTAGTAGTCTAGGGGTTAAATAAGGGATAAAAATGTATATGTTGTATTCTAATCGCTGCAAAGACCAGGCACGAAACATTTCTTTTGCATTTAATTCAATAAAATTCAATACAGTAGAATTATTTCGGAAGGTTATAATCTATTTTACATCACGCTCAGCAAACGAAGATACAGTGCGGTTGGAAGATGAGGAAAAGTACCTTGCCTCTCGGACTATATATTGAAAAAAAATATCAGTTTTTTTTTACCTTTTACTACCCTAAGTTTTTACTGTGTTTACTTTTAGTGAAAAAGTGACAGTGAAAAAATGTGGACAAAGCTAAATGGGTTTTTTTTTTCAGGTCTGGTTGCCTCCTTCAAAAAACTTAAGCCAGAACCACCTGTCCAACGAGGTAAGCCCTTTATAATAGCATGATTGACCTATGGAGCCCTTGATGAATTGGCATCCTTTTACCCAAAACCTTAATTTTTTTTTCTCCATGGCCGTAATTATTAGTGTCCCCATTTCACCTTATTTAGGATTACGATTTACGTATCACATATTTTAGGAAAACTTTGTAAAGCAAGCTAAAATCTTCTAAAATCTGTGCATATAGAGAATATTACTTTATAATTTTTAATAACTTTTCAGCTTATAATGCTCTTTCATCATTTAAATATAATACCTACATTAATATGTGTCGACGCAATCTTAAAGTAAAACAATGTGGGTGAAACTAACAGAGTTTTATTTTTTATAGGCAAGATGTATGCTGCCAAGGGTGCAAAACGACCAAAAGTCGTAATAAAGGGTACGTTCTTTAATAATAGCATAATAAACTAGGTATGGTTCTAATGTCTGAGTCCTACTAAACATTCTTAGTTTTTGCTCTACCTGCCATTCTCCCAAATGCTTTAGCGCCGTAAATACTCCGTTATTTGTAATGGCTACGTTTCTGCGGCGCTTGCGTTTGAGACTCTGGGGCTGTCTTTGGACACGAACAATTTTATTAGCATCGTGTCCCAAAAATTGGTTTTGACGTCTGGTAACCCTAGACCAGGCGCTTATTTAACCCAACGGCTAAGTCCGCTAAGAAATCGGTCCAGCCGTTTCGGAGCCTATACGGAACATACCCAAACTCTCTCTCTTTGATATAAATAGAAGATAGAAGATTATAATAATAATCTCTTTATTTCAATCAAAGCCCTTAGTAATAAAAAAATAAAAACACACACACACACACATTTAAAATAAAAATATTAGAGAAAAGAAAAATAAACAAATAACAACATACAATATCGAATTATAATCAATATTACAGTATAAATTGATTAAAATGGCATGTCAAAAATATTAAATAAAAAAAAAAATTATAATTCTCAATAATATTATAGGCGTTGGGTCTTCACTTACCATCAGGTGGGCCAACTGTTTGGGCCGTCAATTATTACTATAAAAAGGACTACATTGTAAGTGCGAGAATGTTGAAACTAAAATAGTTTTTGTCTTACAGAAAGGAATCGGCGCACCACCGAGCTACCACCGAACCCTTACACAAACCCTTACACCAACCCTTACACCAACCCTTACAATACCGAACCAAAAGGTAAGCTTTTATCTAACAGAAAGATTTTCTTTTTATAACACTACAAATTAGCCCTTGACTGTATGGTGGGAAGTGATGATGCAGTATAAGATGGTAGCGGGCTAACCTTTTAGGAAGCATAGTAGTTATATTTAACCCATATACCTCGGTTTCTACGTGACATCGTACCGGAACGCTTAATCGCACAGCGTGCGTCTTTATCGCGGTTGTAACTAGCCACGGCCGAAGCCTCCCACCAGGCGAGACTCGTGAATATCCTTCAGAACTAATGAATTCCCAAAATACCCCTGCCGGTAATCGAACCCGGAACCTAAAACTTAAAACCCTAGCCTAACTCACTGCTGAGCCAGGGGGGGAAAAACTTAAGAATCAAATTAATCGCTCTGAATTCAATCTCAGATTCGCCCAAATATAGCTAAATTAGTTTTATTTGTTACAGGCAATGTATACCCCACCACCGAGGCACTACCACTCCAAGGATGTGCAAAAATAGGTGAGCCCTTAACTAAATTGATTAACTGCCAATTGTGAGGACTCGGGTTCAATTCCCGAGTCGGGCAGAACATTATTATGTAATTGGTTAGGCTCTTACATGAACTTATAAAAAATATATAATTAGGTGGTATTTTTTACTACGTTAACGCCAGACGAAACAGAAACTGCAGGAGTTAGCATATTGCTGAAATATTTCTTAAATAAAGTTCAACGGGTACATGCCGCGATAATATAACATACTAGCGGACCCCAGCGCCATCTGTCGGGCTGATTTGTGAATCTAAACCATCCAGGGTGCCACCCAAACGCATACCAAAAAGTTCATTCAAATCGGTCCAGCCGTTAAGGAGGAGTTCAGTGACATACACACGCACACAAGAAATATATATATAAAGATTTATTACGATAGTGGTACAATTATGAAAACCAAGAAAGTATCGTACAGTTTCTCAGTTTAAAAGTGACGTTGTCAGTGTAGGATGTCGAATAGTGTAATACCGACAAAAAGAACACGAAAGCGGGTAGTCAGATTCTGCTCGTGACATTCAACTTGACATCTCGTACCTACGCAGTCCCGTCGTGACCAGGTTCCATGCAACTGGGTCGAAATATCGACAAATCCAAAAATGTTATCGTGGTATGTACCCGTTGAACTATATTTTGGAAATATTAACCACGAAAATCTCAGTTAAAAATCTTTAATAACTAAAACAGTTTTATTTGTTACAGTCAAACCTATCCCGAACCACAGGGCAATACCACACCCATTGTGCAAGAAGACAGGTAAGCCTTTAACTAACATAACTATTAACTGCCAATTGTGAGGTCTCAAGTTCAAAGTTTTGACGGCCGATTGGCGCAGTGGGCAGCGACCCTGCTTCCTGAGTCCAAGGCCGATGGTTCGATTCCCACAACAGGACAATATTTGTGTGATGAACATGAATGTTTTTCAGTGTCTGGGTTTTTATCTATATAAGTATTTATGTATATTATTCATAAAAATTATTCATCAGTTATCTTAGTAGCCATAACACAAGCTACGCTTACTTTGGGACTAGATGGCGATGTGTGTATTGTCGTAGTATATTTATTTATTTAACTCTCAGGAAAGTGGCAAAACGTTGTTATGTATTGTTTTTGCTCTAGCATCACCTTAAAAAGTCCTTTTAACCACAGTAAAAAAACATGAAAACTCCACTTTGATGCCCAAACAGCACCAGGATCCGTACCGAATGGTATGCCCTCAATTTAAATTCAATCATGAAGTTCCAGGTTCAATTCCCAGGCCAACCAAACATTGCTATTTATTGGGGTTTGCCTTACAGTTTTGACTAAATAGACGCCAGAAGAAACTACAAAAATGAATACATAAAGCTAAAATAGTTTATATTTTACAGGCAAGGTTGCGGTAACCGGGAAGTCAAAACGTGAGTAACAAATTATGTAACTATACTAAATAGAAACTAGCTCTCTGGTAGTTACCATTATATTACTGTAAGGTAATACTGCATAGTAGAAAGACCTGTATTTTATTCTTGAAAAATTTAGTTAGGAATTGTTAGTTTTAGCTGAACCTAATTAGTTACGAGCTTCCGGGAGATTTTAAGTTCTAAATCTCTATCTCTCATAATAAAAGAGACTGTTTGCAAAAGTGAACGAGAAAGAGAGTTCTATCCATGCATGCGCTGAACGCAAGGTTATTTTGAAGATTTACAACAAATGGTCATGAATTAGTGACATCTGCATATCGTCTGCGAAAGGTGTAGAAGTCTTTTGTGGGATTGAGTATACGCTTTTATAATGTGATTCCTAAGGTAATTTTTAAAGAATGTGTTAAACACATTTATTTCAGCGAGGTTATTATACAACTGACGAATTTCTTAATGACAAGGTTGCTTGGAAGCATCCGGCTCCGCTTTCATCTCTCACATGATAGAAAAATGAATTTTAAAATGTAAAATGTAAATTGTTGATATTGGACAAGAGCAACTGCTGAGTTTCTTGCCGGCTTTTTCTCGGTAGAATCTGCCTTCCGAATGCTCTTCCGGCGGTAGAGTCACTACACACAGACAGACTTGACGTTACAAAAGTGCTTATATTAGGCCTACTTGAAATAAATGAATTTTGATTTTTGTTTTAGAATTTTGACTCCGCCTTCATTTTATACATTGAAGTGTCACATTGAGTTGGGTCACTTTCGACAGAAGATACACTTATATTTATTCTATTCTATTTTATTATTATACTTATTAAGTTTATACTAGATGAAAATGAAAGTGCCAGAATGTGGACATTGCTAAAAGATTTCTCTTTTCTTTACAGGTTCAAACCCACCAACAGAAGAACCTTATTGTAAGTCCTAAATATAAGAACTATGAAATGTAAACTTTCTCGTTGGTTGATAGAGAATTAGCGTTAATGATGATTCGTCTTCATTAATTTTATTGACTCCGAAGCATAAAGTGAATGAGCGTGAGTGTGAATATAGCAAGTCCAATTTGATATTTCATAGGTCTTTTCATCGTTCGTCATGAATTGGAAAAGCTACGCTATAAGTATGAAATATTTTATGAATTGCATTTCAATTTTATTTCAATAAGTAGCCGAGGAGCTAATTGGAAATTGATATTTAGTTTAACGCAACGCCCAGCTTTTTGGCTTCTATTGTAGTACCGCCACTGTGGATGTTGTACGAGGCGGCTAAGGAAATATAACGCAGACTGGGCAATAGCGTCCTCTGTGCAGCTACTATAAACCAAGGGCCTTGATTTGCCTTTACTTTATCTCGCTTATTTTGGAAGATCGGCTAAGTGAAATATGTCATAGGCAACATAAACAAGAAATTACAGAAGAAGCAGCGATAGCCTAGTGGTTAAAACCTCATAATCACTGTCTGGGAGACCGAGTTCGATCCTCGAACCTCGAACTTTAGAAGTTACGCCTGAGAGTGGCTATATCAGCTTAGATTGCCTCTGTCACATTCTAAGAAGAGTCCCATGCCCTGAAATGGGCCAGCTATAGCTTGATGAAGGTGAATATAAACCCAATCCATAAGTCATTATACAGCGATATAGGTTATATCTTAAATTAGTAAAATATATCGTATACATATGAGTTTTTTCTTACAGCTTAAAGAAAACCAAACTTCAAAAATGAAAACATATAGCTAAAATAGTTTTATCTTTTACAGGCAAGAATGACGTCGGCAAGTCGAAACGTAAGTAACAAATTATCTAACTGTTAGAATTAGCTCTCTGGTAGTTTCCATTACATTACTGTACGGTAGTACTGCGTAGTAGAAATACCTGTATTAAATTCTCGAAAAACATAGTTAGGTATTAGGGTAGTAGAGTAGGTAATCTAAGATATTAATTATATGTTTGAATGTTTTTTTTATTATTTTTTAATTTTTGGTTATTATTATTATTGGTTATTATTGTTTTTTTTTTAAATTCTTAATTTTATATAGCTTATTTTCATGTTTAAATTAATTTAATTTGTTGTAACATTCCTTTAATAGCGCCGGGGAGACGAATTGGGCAACTGTAATGTCTTCACGGGGTGCGTTGCTAAATAAATAATTAGTTACGAGCTGCCGGTTAAGCTCTAAATCTCTATCTTTCATAATAAAGGAGACTGTAGCCAAAAGTGAACGAGAAAGAGATTGCTATACATGCATGCGCTGAACGCAAGGTTATTTTGAAGATTCCACCTCCATTTTGTACGAGGGTTAAATTTATTCCGAAGACTAGATGATAATAAAAATGCGAGAATGTGGACATCGCTAAAAGATTTCTCTATTCTTTACAGGTGCAGCACGACCAACGCGAGAACCTATCCGTAAGTCCTAAATATAATAACTATGAAATGTAAACTTTCTCCTTTGTAGATAGAAAATTAGCGTTAAAGATGATATGTTGATCTCTATTAAAAACTTTTTGTTGATTACAAAGCCAAGATCGTTAGTTCAAGACTGCGGTGAATGAGCATGAGTATGAAGTAGAATCCGATATTTAATAGGTCTACCATCTTTCGTCACGTAATGGAAAAGCTAAGCTATCAAGTATGAATTCTTGTATAAATTGCAATTCGGAATAGGCAATTGTAGTTGAGCGAAATTGGAAATAGATATTTACTGTAACGCAAGCCCGGCTTTTCGGCTTCTATTGTACCGCCACTGAGGATGTACGAGGCGGCTAAGGAAATATAACGCAGACAGGACAATAGCGTCCTCTATGCCGCTACTACCATCTCCTGTTATCACCAGCCAGTCAACAGTAGAAGCAGCGATGGCCTAGTAGTAAGATCCTCATCCTCACTGTTGGGAAGACCGAGGTCGATCCCCGAACCTCGAACTTTAGAAGTTTGAGAGTTTTTTTTTATTACGTGTCAATCCCACACTATGCCATCTTAGATTTTATGCCCTTTTCTCGTTCTGAGATTCCCATGCCCTGTTATTGGCCAGTAATAGCTTTATGAAGATGATTTTAAACCAAATCCAAATCCAAACCAAAGTCATTTATACTGCGATATTATATCGTATACAATTATAATGGAATAAATACAATTTGTCTCAATGAAAATCTTTAGTTCTAACATCCAAGTTTATCGATTTAGTTTAATTACAATATCTCTCTTCAGGATTCTAATAAAACTTAGCTTGGTTTATACCGCGTTATTCAATTATCGTGTAAAAGTTCAAACCTAAGCGAACTTTCAACAAGGTAATAGCTCTATAACTTTTGTTCTACAACTTCAAAATTGCCTTATAATTTTACTATGCAAAGTAATAAAATATCATGTACATTGTTCTAAATCCCTGGATGATAAAATTTTACTATTATTGTCTGTGGGTGTAAAATACAGACTTTATCCTAGCTTATTCAGTTAATTATAGCGATTTCCTGCGAATTCGTTCGCGATTGTTTCAAAAAGTAATCATAACACTATTAACGTCTTCTTCAAACCAAAATGAACTCTCTCGCTCTGTAACACTTAAATATTTTCATATAGAGTGTATTTTAGTAAAAACCTTGATTAGCGGATTCTTACAACCTAAATGCTTACTTTAATAAATATAAAATATATTTATCAAAAGTTAGCATGCTTCTCTTAAGATATTAAAAAAACGACGCTCCCGCTTTTGAACACATTGAACTTTGCATTAAAATTTAAAATTGCGCAAAAGCTTTTGCAAAAAAATTATGTCTTACGCTCATGTTCCGCTCCATCCAGTATTGGGAGCTCTGCACTCGAAATTGTAGACGAGTACATATACCTAGGACACACGATCCAGTTAGGTAGGTCCAATTTCGAGAAAGAGGTATCCGCCGAATGCAACTCGGATGGGCAGCGTTTGGGAAACTTCGTGACATCTTCTCGTCCAAAATCCCTCAATGCCTGAAGACTAAAGTCTTCGAACAGTACGTGTTGCCAGTGGTGACTTACGGATCTGAGACGTGGTCGCTAACTATAGGCCTCATAAAAAGGCTCAGAGTCACTCAGCGGGCAATATAGAGAGCTATGCTAGGAATATCTCTACGTAATCAAATCAGAATTGAGGAGATCCGTAGGAGAACTAGAGTTACCGACAGAGTCGCGAAGCTTAAATTACTCAATGATCGAGCCGATTGGCGCAGTGGGCAGTGAGCCTGCTTTCTGAGTCCAAGGCCGTGGGTTCGATTCCCACAACTAGGCAATGTTTGTGTGGTAAACATGAATATTTTTCAGTGTATTCATTAAAAAAATATTTATCGGTTATCTTAGTACCCATAACACTAGCTAAGCTTACTTTGGGACTAGATGGCGATGTGTGTATTGTCGAAGTATATTTATTTATTTATTATTTTTGATGATTACCCAGTAATACTCGATATCGCACCTACTAAGGACTTTATTAACCCCTTAAGGTATTAATTTACCTTTCGCAGTTCAGAAACGATATTCAGACGTCACTAATTTATATATATTTATAATAAATTGATTAGCCCACACCAAAAGCTGCCACCCACTCATATACTGAGCCACGCAATCGGTTTTTTAAAGGAAGTGTAAGTTGCAGGCTTCGTCAATCCATTAATACCTGGGATGTCATACATGCGTGTTTTTAATGGATGGCCCAGTAATATCAGACGCATTTTCACCGCAACAGTCCCATCCCATTCTCTCTGCGCGCCAAAGCCAGCAGAGTAACGACTAAGAAACCGGAATTATATGACTACATAATGACAGTGTATAGTCCATACATATTTAAAAATTTAATCTATGTTTATAAAAACATTCCTAAATTTCGGAAAAAAAATGACTCCAATAATTTGAAAATTAATTAAGAGATAAGAATAAACTTACAATTTAATTAATTCGTAATTCGTTTAAAGGAAATTGCATACAATTCTACAATAAACTACCCATTGACATCTTGAAGATGTCTCTAAAAAAGTTCAAAGTTTGTATTAATCGTAAGCTTATAGAAAATTATAAAAAGTAATCGATAAAAATGCTTGACTGGGAAATATTGTTCTAACAAGGTTGCTCTTCTAACAATTTTAATAGACAATTTGAGATAGTGATAACAAAATAACACCCGGCTAAGTTTGTTGTAGGCTTCTTCTTAGACCAGGACCCGTTTGGAATCTATGTATCTTTAGTATTAAGTTTACGAATATGGTTATCGCCATCATCTCACTACCGTGTACACATTTCTCAAGTAAAGTACGCATCAAAAGTGCCACCTATGGGCCGGGCCTACTTGAATAAAGATATTTTTTACTTTGACTTTGACATTAAAACATCTTTGCATCGATCGAGGCCATGTAGGCTCTATTAAACGAAATGTTTATATATTATTTTATTTCAGCACATAATATTTATTTACGTATTTATTTATAACTTATATTTAGAAATTAATATTAATAAAAAATAAATTATAGACGTTCATTCGCCCGTTTTCATGAAAAGGCTCATTGCCTATGAAGTTCCATATTTGTAGCTTTTTGAACTTCACAATGGAATATATATATTTTGGGAACAAACTTATGCCTTGAACAATGCAACGATACCTCCCGGTGTCTTAGTCGTTATCAGAAGTTTAAATTACTCCTATAATGTTGGATTCGGCCAGTAATTCCTAGATCTCTCAGTTCTTCAACACCTTACGTTTTATCTAAAATATCACAAAAAGATCTATATAATTAAAGAAATGAACATAATTAAATTAGGAATTCTATCTAACTGACAAACAGAGTTAAATTTTTTATTTAAAATATTAGTATGAAAAAAGATATTTTAACCTTCTGGCACCATTGCACTAATCTCCTTTACGCGCACTTCGAATTGTAATTTTTTTTTTTAGGTTCCTGTAAGATTTTGCGTGGACACTGACGAGCGTTTTGGTTTTAAAATAACTGCCATTCCCACTAAAATGTTAGCCCGTTACCATCTTAGACCGTAATTACCAACAGATGAGATTACAGTCATGGGCTAAGCTTAAAAGAAATTAAAAAAAAAACACATACCAGATCTGCTTGTCTCAACTTCTCAAAGGTGACGCGCGAACTGTAACCCTACTCTCAACAGTGTTTTTCCTGATTGTTTATCGGGCGTCACTTCAAACTGTTAATCCTCTATTTCTAGACACATAAGTTACTTCAAGTGATTTCCTTTCCGCTTATGTCCAACGGCCCTATAAGTTACAAACTGATAACTTAGTCACTGTAAATTGTTTTGTAACTTTGATCGATTGAAAACTTGAAAATTAGTGACAAACAAGCACGTTGTAAAGTTTGAATTTGCAACGTTTGTTATCAAGAACTTTATGCTTGTAACTCAGTTTGGTATTACGGTAAAACAGCGGAACTGATCCTGATAATATTGTATGATGCGTGTTTGTAACTATCACGAAGTAAGCTGTAGAAAATTAAAAAAAATTGAGATTCTTAAGAAAAATGCGATAATGTCCATTTTGCCTATAAAATCATTACTGTGCTTACGCTGAGAAAAATATTGATAATAAGTAGATAAAACGTATGTAATCAGGCAGTGATTAAAGTATTTACAATTAACTACAAAAAAGTCCGCCAGGGAGTTTATCTTACTATGAGTTAAGTCGCAATAACAGCTTATGTCTTCTATAATTTTATTAAATTGCCGGTGGAAACAATAGTGGGTTCCATTAGTATTGCAGTGTTACATTTTAATTAAAAAAAAATAGGTTTTATCATCGAGGCTAGGTTATACATTATTTATATACTGTACTTTTTAATACATTCCAACTGGAAAATTCATTTAGAAGTACTTCTTATTAAAACAGTTATTTTTGGAGATAACATAGATTTGGAAAAACTACACCCAATTTTAAAAAGAAGAACTTAAAAATATCAATAGAACTGCACCTTCATTGAATGCCGCGCATCTCACAAATTAACTGTTTGTACGGGATGCTTTAAAAACAAAAACGAACGCAGAAACGAACGTTAAAAAAATGGTACGGTTAAAACCTTTTTTATTCTTGCACGGCAGGAGACATTTTTCTCCCCGGAGAAAACACAAAATTTTATCTTCTCACAAAGCCTTATCAACTACGAGCAATAATCCAAAAAATTCAAGTGTAATTAAGGGCGGATAATAAAATAGACGGATATATTTTTATCTCTTGCTTATGCTGTAAAGCACCGCATTTCAAGGTCTAGGAATCCAAATATCTCTTTAATTCTATACGTATAAAGCTACACAGCAACGTTACAAAGGCATTGATTTTAATCACGAGGGAATGAAAATTCTTGATTCTATTCCGGGATAGAAAGTGTCCTATGTCCATGTCAAGGTGTTAAGGATGCAAACTCCCATACCCAACCCATTAGCCTTTTAACTACCAACTGAATTCTTCTCACATAGGAGAAACGGCAGCGTAGGCCTATGACAATGTTCAGTTCTAATGCTGTCTTGCCGTGCGTGATGGGATCTAAAGGGTCAGCAAGCTATACAAGACGAACATAAGTAATAAACAAGCAGACAAAAAAATGATTTCTTTATAATTAGCATTTATAGAATGATATAAATATTAAAATGAATAGATGAGTGTCAATGGATGATTAAACAATACATTGAACTTTCATTTTATTTGAAGTATCAATTTGTAACAGGCCGTGTTTTTATAGCCTGAATTGCCTGAAATAGAGCGATTGCGCTTGACGTTTACGGCGCCAACTTGAGTGTTGGCACCCAATTCCATATAGTAGTTCACTTGTGAAAACGTCCGACAGTAAATGTGATCTAGGGACTCACTACTACGCTTAATAGCGTCAAATATCTAGGTTCGATTTCAGTTTGATATAATGAAACAAGTGAATGTCGCTAACAGACTAAAAAAAATATTTCATAGAAAACGTATACTTATAACAAGTCATTGTACCACAGATAATACACAATGCAGTAGAGGTATAGTTTTTACACACACACAAACAAAAGAAAGATAGCCTTACAAATAGCTAAATATAAATACTTTGTTGCAGGCTAAAACGCGACCTAAAATACCACGCAGCCGCTCTGTGCACTTTTTCATAATCAACTTGTTTTTTTGTAAAGAACATGACAAATAATAAGCAGCAATCTTTACTTAAAATAACTAAGAAAACCTTACTGAAAGCCTGCGATAGAGGTACCTTCGAAATTTTTTTTTCATCTTCTAAACTGTATAACCAATTCTTCTAATCGGAAATATATTCTTGAATAACACTTTTTTTTTTGCTCAAATTAAACAAAAATATAAGCAAAATCAGTAAACTTGCTCAGCGTTTAAACAATTATTGACACTACTTTACAATAATAATCGTATACGAATTGCAGTTCTTTGCCTAGCCCAACTAGTTGGGATAGGGCGTTCATGATGACTCTATAATCATATATAGTACATGATTATAGAGAAAGAAGCCTCTCTCTTAGAAAGCCGTTGCCCAAGGTGTGGATTATAAAATTTTGCATTTGATAAACTACTTTAATATTTTCGAAGTACGAGTATTTTCTATTAGCAAACTCGGTTAATCAAATGTAATAAAGCTGCTACCCCAGGCATCGCTCTCGTTTCTTTCCGATTTTTTTTTTAAATCTCGCTGGAGGAGTTTGTTTTCCCGGGGTTAGTTCGTCTCCCCGATACAAGATTTGACCAAGATAGTTCTATCTTGAATTCGTAGAAATGTTTAAAAGGTTTCTTTTAATCTTCCGGAAACGTTACCCTGGAGTTTTTCTGATATAAAAAGTATCCTATGTCCATCTTAAGAGCGCAAGCTATATATACGCTAAATTTCATCATGATCGGTGCAGAGTTTGAGTCAAACGTAGGTAACAAACAAGCAAACAAACAAGCCCATTTTCAGATTTTTAATTCAAATTCAAAATTAAAATTCATTTATTTCAAGTAGGTCTAATATAAGCACTTTTAAAACGTCAAGTCTGTCTGTTTGTAGTGACTCTACCACCGGTTCGGAAGGCAGAATCTACCGAGAAGCCGGCAAGAAACTCAGCAGTTGCTCTTTTCCAGCATCAACATTTTACATTTTAACATTCATTTTTCTATATTGTGAGAGATGAAAGCGGAGCCGGATGCTTCCAAGCAATTTTGTCATTAAGAAATTTATCAATTGTTTAGTAACCTCGCTGTAATGAATGTGTTTTAACATATTCTTTTAACTTATGCATTGGTAGGTCCTGAAAGTTATTATAGATACTGAAAGTAATTAAAGTCTCATCGTATTGTGCAGCTCATAAAAATAAAGGCGTCTGTGAATAAAGTAGAATGAAGGCTTGACAGTAATTCATAATTGCTGCACATTATTTAAATGACGTTTATTATTTTTCTGGAGTTAACGTAATTTTATTTTTTACATGGATAATTAGTGGAAAACCATCCAATTGTTCATCGACTACTGAACTAGTATAAACTTTGTTCCAGAAGTTAGCCGTCCTCAATTATAAAGGGAAGTTAAATTTATTATTATAGTTTTGTTGAAGTATTAGCTGTTACCCGCGTAGTTTAGTATCCTTTTTTTTTTCCAAAAACCCCCTTTATTTTCCTGAAATGAAAAGTAAATGTTACTCTCCGTCCTTTCAACTAACTAAATGTGTAAAATCAACTAGCTTAGTCAGGGCGCAAAGAAAGGCCAAACAAATAAACTATCACACCTTGACATTTATAATATTAGTAAGGAATACATTCCAAGCAAACAAATACAACTACAAATTACAAACAAAGTACACATCCATGTAATTTCATGTACCTTTGTCAAGCTGAATAAAACAAGTGTCAAAGATGGCGAGTAACGGAAAAACGTGACGCGTAACTGAAAAATGTGACGGTAATTTTTTTTCCAACGCATATAAAGAAATTGCACTTTAAAAATTCCTATTATCAGATAATATCATTTAGTTCTTTGTTTGCAGCGCTGTGCATTTCAACAAAACCATGAATTCGACCAAAAATAAATCCTAGGAACTAAATCAAAACTGAAGCTCTTAATCGGCTTTCAGCCTCAGCGTCGGGCTTTGATTTATTTCCAGTGACACATCATGAATGGCAGGCGCATCGCATTGCCTAAGTTAGATTATTCACACTTACCGACACGATATCGTATTACAACTCAGATCTTTGATATACGTCTTCTCTTTCATATAAGTTCAGTGCAATTATAAAAAATACACCAACGAGTTAAGTATTAAAAAAAAATTATAATCAGAATCATAATACATTTGTTTGATTGAAACAACGTTCCATAAATTTTATACACAGAATAATTAATTTATTTATTTCATGGCCAATCAACAAACTAAAAAAACTAAACAAAAATTAAAAAAAAACATATTAATGTAATATTATAGACCCACTGAGAGACTGCCACAACTATCAAATAAAAAACTAGAATGTCAGTTAAAATAAGAAAAAATTATTATGAAGAGAGACATGAGAATGAAAGCACTAGTATAAATAACAAAAAACAAATACTAAGATTATATATAAAATAACATTAAATAATATTAAAAATGCTGACAATAATATACTAAAGAACCAAACTAGCTAAAGTAATACAAAAAAGAGCAAAAAAAGACTAAGTTTAAACAATACTATCACAGCATTGATATTAAAAAATTAGAATTTGACTTGATTGTTGAGAAACGAATATGAAGAAGATATAGAAGTTTGGAAATTTGTTTTTGTCCATTACAGTCGATAAAGCCCACCAATAGTTTTGGTCGTTTCTACGCTCTAAAACCTATGAGACTAGGGGCGTGCCAAGAGTAGTGAGATTAATTTGAACAATTTTTTTCGTAACGATTATAAAAATACTGAAACTACGTCTATAAAATTATTTTCTTTGGTAATGGTATTCTGACGAAGACTGCCGTAATGCCACTACATATATTAATCATTTCCATACAGCATCAAGTAAACGAAAATACGTCTGGAATTATTGCCGTTTGTTATGAAATAATGTTAAAATAGATATCATCCCAATTTTGAAGCAATAAATAACATCCCAGGTTTCTTTGTCTATTGAAGCTAGTAAAGGTATTAGATTGAAGATTATTGCCATAAAAATATCACTCAAGTGGAATCCTTGCTGTATTAAAAAAAAAAAACGAAACATTGTTATCATTTAGTACACAGAAACACTGTGGCATAAGTGTACTGTTACAATATGTCTATAAAAAAAAAAAAAAAAAACATTTTATTTCAGGTCGGGGACCCATATACAAAATTTAACACAAAATAAATATACATATAAGACAGATTTTAAAAATAAACACAAAATAAATATAAGACCGATTTTAAAAATAAATAAATAAAGAGAGAAAAAAAAACAATAATTAATTAAAATCTACAATTAAAAATTACAATAAATTAAATTTCAATTAAAAAATAAATTAAATTTCAATTAAAATTAAAATCCAACTATTTTATATCATTTCGTGTTTGGAATCTGGTGCACTTTTCGCCAATGTTTAATAAATACGCTGTCAGGGGATGCCTGAGCGACGACTCTAAGGAGCTTATTATTGGAATTTACAACGACTTCCCAGAAACTCGCAATTCTCTTACGGAGCACAGCTCTACAACCTGAACTGGTGTTCCATCCAAAAGTACGGGTGGAATCCTCTCCGGACCCTTACCAGCTCGAAAAACTACCATTTCCGATTTTCGAACATTATATTTTAAACCGTGGTTCCTCCTCATTTCATAGTAGAGTTCATACTCCTCACAGATGTGCAACAATTTCCGAATACCATTTATTGAGGGACTAAGTAACACCATATCAGTTGTTAAAACAGACTCCGCGATCTATCGATCTATCTCAGCGATGCCGCAATTATTTTATTACAATACGTGTATGTATCGGATCGTATCATGTGAAACCTGTGTAAGGGCCGTAAACACAGCCATCCGATGCCGCAATACATCTAGTTGGCCTTAATAACTCAACGGTTAGCAGACTGAAATACAAAACGCTACAGGTCTTAGCTGTAGGTATTTGCTAGAGCACAAGTTTTAGTGGTACTATTCCAACCTCTGCCTACCAGCGAATATTAAAATATAAATTCCTGGGTTTGAATTTTTGGTCAGGTCATATTATCTGTAGCCTATAACAGTTCACCTATGATTCGGACTGCATGTAAAGCCGTCGGCCCCGATTATTAAAACTTAATTGTGGCAATAGTCTTTAAAGCCCACCAATCCGCATTGGAGCCGCATGGTGGTTCTATGCTCTAAAACCATCTCTCATATGAGAGACGAGGTCGGTACCCAGCAGTGGGATATTAATAGGCTGTGGATAATGATAACAGTCGCTGGGCTCAAGGCCTCATTTAACAGGCCTTAATTATTGAAATACAAAAATATACCACGACAATACATCGCCATCTAGTCGCAAAGTAAGCGTAGCTTGTGTTATGGGTACTAGGATAACTGATGAATAATTTTAAGAATAATATACATAAATACTTATAATATATAGAAAAACACAATATATAATATATAGAATAATATACAAAACAGCAAGAATGGTAAAAGCTTGAACAGAATACGATAATTTATAAGTGAATCCGCTATTGTACACCACAGAAAAATATACAAAAACATAAAAATACCATAGATTATAAGATAAATGCAGACTACAAGCATCGGCCACAAAAGCTAAAAGCTTCTCACCAATGCGAAACTATTTAATTATCTTTTCTTGCGGTGTAACTAAACCACTGTTTAAAAATACCTTTCGTTGAGTTAACGGTAAATGTATTTAAAAATAAAGTTCTGTTTTCAGCCTTCTATTTTCTATTTTGAGATACATTTTAAGGCAATCTCCTTGGTAAAACAAATAACTTAAAACGCACGTAGCTCCGAAAAGCAGGAGACTGAGCCACTAGGCTTTCTCCGCTTGTCGTATCTAGTTGAAACCATTCAAAAATATCTCATTAAAAAGGACTTCTGCCGTTTGTAATTAAAACAGCAGAAATATTTAAAAATGATTAATCGACATATGAATAATTATACGGATTTTTACCCTCCATTCGAGGTCGAGCTTTTCCCGGGGCCATCCTTGCAATGTGTGCGCTGAGTTATTGCTATTTTTTTCCTTCAGTAACCAATATAAAGGTATCTACGTTCACTCTTACAAGATCATGAGATGTGCTCATAAGAGTGAACATATACACACTCATGTTGGTTAGCGACAAGTCAAGCCTTTGTAGCGGACTTCCAAAAAAAGGATGACAATGCTGCATGCTAGTTTTTTTTTAATAGGTCATTTTGATGGGTTTTTTCTATGTTTTAGTATTTTCGTTTTGTTAGTCACATTTAAATATATAATGTTCAGGATCGAATTCACATCTTTAAAAAAACTATATACATGGCTTAAATACCTCACAGACACAGAATACAGTGAAAATCCAGACGCTGCAATTATTTCCCGGGAATCGAATCCATGCCCGCGTAAATTGAACGTGCTAATCACTCCATTTAGGATTTTGAAATTAATTAATAAAAAATAGATATCCAAACTAACAAAAGTGATAATGTTCGGCTCAACTCACTACATCGATCTTGACGAAATTTCTCACAGATATAGTTTGCATCCTAGTAACGGATATAATACTCCTCTTATCCTGCGGAAACTTTTGGTAGCCATTCTCGAAGAATTACAATAAATAACATTCCATAGGTACTTATTAATATCTTAATTGCAAAAACAAACTAGTCAATAAATAATAATATCATAATAATGTATTTTGACTAATAAGATATTTTTTTACACGTGTAAGTAAACGGTGCCAAAACACGGATGTAATCGCTACTAACAGCGTCAATAATTATTTTGATCAAAACACATTGCTGTTTTTAGGTATTTGTTTTAATAATATTCCATACGTTATTGTTTATTATCAGTGTACGCCTCTTAGAAATTATGCGACAAGGAAAAAAGGAGAATAAAAGAGAAGAAATAAAGGAATCTTTGTGTTTTGATAATAAGTAATTATAACTTGCGTTTATTACAATCAACTAATAAGTTATCAGGGTGTATTGAGCTGTAAAAAAACAATAATTCATTGGCCAGGGATGGTCATGTTGGACTGACGAGCTCTTTGATTTGATATAAAATTGTCGCTAATAATTTCATTCTTCTTCATCTTTCTTCACGCATGTTTTTTTACTTTTTTCTAATGACCTTTTATAGCCTGCTAGTTATGTCCCGGCACGAAGCGGTGTTAGTCTAGTGTTAAGGGCTTCGGTCTCACTTTCGGGATGCCGAGTTCGAATCCCAGCGCACATCTAACTTTCCTAAGTTATGTGCGTTTTAGCCAAATAAAATATCACTTGATTCAACGGCGAAGAAAAATATCGCGAGGAAAGCTGCATGACTGAGATTTCTACATAATTTTCTCAAAGGCGTGTAAAGTCCACCAATATCGTTGGGCCTGTTGATTACTGGCTAAACTCTTCTCATTGTGTAAGGAGACCGTAGTGGGCCGCTAATGGCTTGATATTATGATTATGTTTGTTTGTTTGTTTTAAGTCTTTATTGCACACACACATTTTATATAAATTAAACACAAATACAGAAAAAACTTAAAATAATAAAAATAAAATAGAGAGTACAAAGGCGGTCTTATCACTAAAGCGATCTCTTCCAGACAACCTTTGACGTTAGGAAAAAAAAACGAAGGAACGGGTTGGTGCAGCAATTTAAGTATAAAAAATATATATTTATATATATACAAAATAATTTTAATAAACTACTTACATTATGATGAGTAGTGTCCCGTAAATTGTCCCGCGTACCCATTTTTTCCCATATAAACTTTCAACCAGTATCCAGTGAATCGAATCCCCCTTTGGGTAATAAGGTATAAAATCGGTTCCGCTTAGAGTTTTTATTCTCCTTTTTTTCTTGTCGCATAACTTCTAAGGGCCGTAGACTGATAATCCATCAACCTTCTTTAATATAATTGGTCTATTAAATTCCAAAAAGATATTGGTTACGCGGCTGGCAAGTTCCAGAGATTAACGCGTTCAAACGAACAAAGTCACATTACAGTTTACAACCTTTAAGAAACTTTATTAACGCCACGCGAGTGGAAATTCTTCTCCTTCTTCTTCTTCGTCGTTTACTTCATTACTGAAGGTCGTGTCCGGATTCAAGTTCCTTCGTAGCAATTTTTACTACAGCCTTCCATCCTGTTCTATCCTCGGCCTTTTTGATAGCTTCTGTGATAGAGATGCCTGTAAGCGACTTTACCTGGTCAGACCAGCGACGAGGTGATCGGCCACGTGGTCTTTTACCCTCCACCTTACCTACAAGTATTAACTTATCCATATTACTGGGCAGGCGTCGAGCAATGTGACCAAATTAGCTAAGAATATTCTTGTAGCACAATGTGGGGAGCCTGGTGTTAATACGTGAGTGGAAATTATTATAAATATATAAATATATTACGACAGCGCACACATCGCCATCTAGCCCCAAAGTAAGCGTAGCTTGTGTTATGGGTACTAAGATGACTGATGAATATTTTTATGAATAATATACATAAATATTTAGAATATACATATAAACACCCAGACACTGAAAAACATTCATACTCATCACACAAACATTTTCCAGTTGTGGGAATGGAACCCACGGCCTTGGACTCAGAAAGCAGGGTCGCAGCAAACTGCGCCAATCGGCCGTCAAATCGGAATTTATCGGAAATTATGACATACAATTAATTTGACCCATACCATTTAGGTCAACATTGATTAAGCAGTGCTATAATATTTGGTGATTTTAACCACACATCTTTGAAATAGGTATTTTCAGTAATACCTATTATAATGATCTTGGTAATTGCTAATAAATTAAGGCAGGCGTTGATTAACTAGAGTTATTTATTTTTTCTTACTCTTTAACTGTTTAACGGCCAGGTGGGTTGGGATTTTAGTTACACTGTTATGGTGTTCATTTTGCAATCAAATTGTCAAATCATTTGTAAAGAAACAAAGGTACCATCTATATGGTACCTATATAGTGAGGTTTTCTCTAGGGTTTAGAAGAACAACAATTCTCAGAAACAAATTCAAAACATTTATATATTTATACCATTATATATTTGGGTCAACTTTGATTAAGCTGCGCTATAAGATTTGGTACACAAATTTTAAAAAGGTATTTTCAGTAATACCTCTTATAAAAATCTTAGTACTTGCAAATAAATTAAGGCAGGCGTTGAATAACAATAGTTAATATTTTTTTTCTTACTCTTTATCCGTTTAACGCACCTGGTTATGATTTTAGTTACATTTGTATGATATTCATTAAACAGTCAAATTGTCAAATGTGTAAGTGCGGTTTTCTTTTTTAAGAACTACAGATGAGGATTTTAGAAGATTTTAGGATTCTCAGAAGTATATTTTTAAATACCAAGGGGTATTTTTAATTCCGCTTACGTCATCCATGTAAATTTTGTGTCGAATACTTAGTTGCAAAATATTCCTTTTGATAACTTCTGCGTCACTTTCGGGGTGCCAAGTTCGAATCCCAGCACGCAGCACTAACTTTTCTAAGTTATGTGCTTTTTATGCAATTAAAATATCACTTGCTTCAACGTTGAAGGAAAACATTGTGAGGAAACCTGTATGCCTGTGAGTTCTCTATAATGTTCTCAAAGGCGCATGGGGTCCACCAATCAGCACTAGGCCAGCGTGATGGACTACGGCCTGAACCCTTCTCATCTGCGTGAGACCCGTGAACAATTTTCTAAACTATGCACGATTGTAAAAACCGCGTAATAATATGTTGTACGATGTAGAAGTTAGTGGATAAACAGAAAGTCTTTGCGACTTTGTTTTATATTGTGTAGATATAGTGACTTCAGTGAGTTTTCTACGACAGTTTATAGCAGTTTTATTGTCGCTGTTCTTTGAAAATATTTTTTAAGGAAATTGGCAAGTTAAAGTAAAACTGCTTTAATGGACGGAAGAAAGCCTCCTGGAATCTGATAATAGCGTGGATTATTCGAAATCAGTTTCCTTTTTACAACTAAATAAGAAAATATTAAAAATAACATAAAATCAAATGGACGCGGTAAAAACAATTGCAGGTAAGGTGTTTGAACGGCTCCTGCAGCCTGAACTGGTGAGTAATTTTAGGTTAAATGACGCTCAGTTTGGTTTTCGTCCAGGTCTTTCTACAGACTCTGCTATCTTGACTCTTAAACATGCTGTGAATTATTACAAGAAGCGCGATACTTCCGTATACGCATGTTTCTTAGATCTTAGTCGTGCGTTTGATCTCGTTAATTATAATATACTGTGGAGAAAAATGTGCGACTCGAACGTACATAGCAGTATTGTTCAGCTAATGAGATACTGGTACGAGAACCAAAAGAACATGGTACTTTGGGGTGACTCAGTATCTTGTGAGTTTAGATTGGCGTGCGGTGTGCGTCAAGGTGGGCTGACCTCTCCGGATCTATTTAATCTCTACGTCAATAACCTGATCGGGGAGCTAAGTGGCACTGGCATCGGATGCCATATTGGTGGAGTCTGTTTTAACAACTTAAGTTACGCTGATGATATGGTGTTACTTAGTCCCTCAATAAATGGTATTCGAAAATTGTTGCACATCTGTGAGGAGTATGCGAGGAACCACGGTTTAAAATATAATGTTCGAAAATCGGAAATGGTAGTTTTTCGAGCTGGTAAGGGTCCGGAGAGGATTCCACCCGTACTTTTGGATGGAACACCAGTTCAGGTTGTAGAGCAGTTTAAGTATCTAGGTCATATGCTGTCGGGATCCTTGAGCGACGATCTGGATATAGAACGGGAGCGGAGGTCGCTGGCCATTCGGTGTAACATGCTCGCTCGTAGATTCGCTCGGTGCTCTGAGGATGTTAAAATAACTCTGTTTAAAGCTTATTGTTTAAGTTTTTATACTTCGCAGTTATGGATCAGCTACACCAAAAGATCCTTTAACACCCTCAGAGTCCAGTACAACGACGCGCTCCGCGTTTTGTTAAAAAAGGCGAGGTACTGCAGTGCGTCGGGCATGTTTGCCGATGCCGGAGTCCCCGACTTCTACGCTGTGCTCCGTAAGAGAATTGCGAGTTTCTGGGAAGTCGTTGTAAATTCCAACAATAAGCTCCTTAGAGTCGTCGCTCAGGCATCCCCTGACAGCGTATTTATTAAACATTGGCGAAAAGTGCACCAGATTCCAAACACGAAATGATATAAAATAGTTGGATATTAATTTGAATTGAAATTTAATTTATTTTTTAATTGAAATTTAATTTATTGTAATTTTTAATTGTAGATTTTAATTGTAGATTTTAATTAATTATTGTTTTTTTTTCTCTTTATTTATTTATTTTTAAAATCGGTCTTATATTTATTTTGTGTTTATTTTTAAAATCTGTCTTATATGTATATTTATTTTGTGTTAAATTTTGTATATGGGTCCCCGACCTGAAATAAAATGATTTTATTTTTATTTTTTTTTTTTATTTTAAAACAAAATACGGATTAAAATAACACGTTTCTGCGGCTTTTACCATCCATTAGTGAGGTTAACCTGCTTCAACGATAAAAATATCGATAACAGACTTTTAAGCACTTTACAAAATTTTAACTTTTATATCATACCAACTTCTGCCCGCGACTTCGTCTGCGTGGACTTCAGAATTGGGTCGAAGGCTTCGCCTCAGGAACTTCTTAAGGAATCGGGATAAAAGGTAGCTTATGTTCTTTTCCATCTCAAAGGCTACATGTATGACAAATTTCATCCGAATCCGTTCAGCCGATTTTGCGTGATAGTGTTAGAAACATCCACACTTTCACATTTGTAATATTAGTAGGATTGTTTAAAAAATTTCTTTTATTAAGCTTTAATACAATTCGTACGTGTGACAATTATTAACTTTAATTAGTTTGAAGGTCCTACCATCAATTTCCACAATAACAGTTGTACAAATAATTTATAATAAGGATAATGAATATCAAAACAAATACGTATTGGTTATATTGTTTTTTATTCCACTACAAGTTAGCCCTTGACTGCAATCTCACCTGGTGGTAAGTGAAGATGGTAGCGGGCTAACCTGCTAGACAGTGTGCCAGTTATGTTTACACCGTACCCCTAATCGGTTTCTACGCGACATCGTACCGGAATGCTAAATCGCTTAGCGGCTCGTCTGTATCGGTAGGGTGGGAACTAGCTACGGCCAACGCCTCCTACTAGACCAGACAGAGAAAATTCAGTAATTATAAATTCCCATATGGCCCCTGCTGGGAATAAAACTCGGAACCTCCAGCTTATAACCACAGCGTTCACCGCTGCGCCAGCGAGTACGTTAAAAGGAAAATTATATTAATGCTTATAATAAGCGGTGATGGCTTATAACGGTGAAGGAAAACATTATGAGGAAACCGGCATATCTAAGAGTTTTCATTATAAGTTTTCAGAATTAAGAATATCCAGAAACCGTGTATCCGACCTTTATTGAAGCAGTAAAAACCACTCTACTTTAGTATTTCTCGAACAAGTGGTCAGCCACTTCATACCATTTAGCAGTTAACAGTAATTATTTTACCTCCAATGTTCTAAAAGTTTACCATAAAATTGGCAAATGTGAAAAAGTTTGTGAGCTAGCAACATTACGTGGGTGAAGTGTTACGTGGTTTGTCACCGGTTTTGGACACAATGCACTGCATACAATAATAGCTAAAAGAGGGTTCTGTATGTTCTTTATTCTGTATCTATTATGTTACTATTATAGGGATTCTTAAATTTAGACAATCTTAATTATAGTGAGTTGTTCCCAGACCTGGATTGGAGGTTTGTTACTCCTATACACCAAATTTTTTATTTGATCGATCTGTATCGCTGATACTTTAAATAAAGAACACATTAGTGAAATTACCGGCAGATTAAGTCGCGGGCGGTTACTAGTTTGATATAAACCATAACAACTGAAAAAAATAAATTGCTGCAACTATGTTAATAATTATTTAACTAGCAATTAACTAGCTGTTGCTCGCGTCTTCGTCGTTTTATTTACAATTCCCGTGGGTCCCATTTTTTATACGGGAATAAAAAGTAGTTTTTGTTACTCTCTGTCCTTTTAACTATCTTCTTGCCAAAGTTCAACTAGTATGTTTGCTTCGTTGGGGCTTAAAGTATAAAGAAGTCAAATTGGTGGAGATATTTTTTACTTCGTTGATAACTCAACTTGTGCGACAACAATTCTCTATTTTTTTTTTAAATAGAGGAATATTACCTACACAACACGTGTTGTTCCTATAATAAGCGATTAATCCAAGAAGTCAATTCGATTTTACTGATTAAATTTTGATCGGCAATGAATATTTTATAACTTCGTTGTGGCTTTTGGAGTCGGACTTTTTAAAATAACAATATTTCATTAGCTTAATTGCTTTTATATCAAAAATAACTCGCGATACAGTTGAGATTAGTTCACGATAGCACAATCCATATGAACCCTTTGATTGGGTAGATAGCTTTAATAATACCTACTGTAATAATTTCGCTTAAATTTCACCGGATTTCGTCAAATTCTCATCCCACAGGGTCGTTTAATAACTCTTAGACGGTTCGTAGGGTTCCGAACAATCCGATAATCCCACACTCATGAAGTTCGTCTCCACTTTGATTTTGTGCCGGATTCCTAGTAACTATAACCTCATGTTCTTGGTAGTCGAGTTCACAAATGATTATTGCTTGATTCGTACATACGTTATGTATGGAGTACCTATCCGCAAAATCAAAGTATGTATTAAATTTATTTATTTTACTTATTTATACTTAATTTACGTTAAAGTTTAAGTAGGAGGTCCCGGGTTTGATTCCTGACAGGGGCAATTTGTGAATTGCGAAGAGCTATGTATCCCGCTGATTACAACATCAGCTTTGCGATTCGTTTGATGTCGGAACTTTAGATTTTCTACTGATTGAATCATGAGATAATCTGAGCAAAGTTTCATCATAGCAATAGGAAGCCATGATGGCCCAGTGGTGACTTTGGCTTCACTTTCAGGGGGCTGCGTTCGATTCCCAGCATGCAATTTTTTAAGTTATGTGCGCTTCAAGAAATTTAAATGTCACTTTCTTCAACGGCATAGAAAAGCATAATGAGGAAACCGGCACGCCTAAAAATTCTCCATAATGTGCTTGAAGGTGAGTCCAAAGTCCACCAAACCACACTGGGCCAGCGTGGTGGAATACGGCCTAAACGCTTCACGCTACGGACGGAGTGCCCTGTATTGGGTTGACATGACTATGATGAATATTATTTTATAGTATTTCACTGTTTCATCTAAAACCATTCATAAACAAGTTACGATTATTATTAAAGGTTACTTGCATACGCCCTTATACATAACTTAATCCACTTTGAATGATCCTAAGCCCGGGTTCTTAGTTACCACTTAATGTTGGCACTTGAACCCCTTGCGTAGAACAAAAGCGCTTTGAGATTGGCTCTGCAATACCATAATCTGTGGGATCGAACATGCCCCGCATGCCATTATTTTGATTTAGAATGCGGCTGTACAGACAATTCGGCCCAATAAATTTGATCTCAATCAGATTGATTTTTTTCATCACAATTATCACACTGTATGCCTCAGCCCAAGGTGCTGGAAAAGTGCCCAATGATTTTTAAGGGGTGATAAGTTATAGTATATATGCCCCGCACTGTTAATTGCAGCGTTGGTCGACCCTCAACGAGGTGGACCGACGACATTAAGCGCGTCGCAGGTAGCCGTGGAATTTGGAACTCAATAACTAAGACCTAAGTCCAGCAGTGGACGTCTGTCGTCATCATTATCATATCAACCGATAGACTTCCACTGCTGGACATAGATCATTTGTTGGCAGTTCCAAATGTCACGGTTCTGTGCCGCTTGGATCCAGCGGCTACCTGCGACGCGCTTAATGTCGTCTGTCCACCTCGTTGGGGGTCGACCAACGCTTGGGGGTCGACCAACGCTGCGCTTACAAGTTCGGGGCATATATACTATAACTTTTCCCCCTTTGATAATCATTTATTCATTTTTTTAATACTTAATATTGATTTTAACATACATTAAATTGTTCAGCATGGACAAAAATTTAAAAGTAAACACAACATGTAATTTCAGCAAAAGGATATCTGAAATTCTTGCATTACAATAAAAATCAAAATAAAAAATAAAATGTAGCGAAAATAAAATCACGTCAATTATTTTTGCGAGATATTTGCAAAAAAATATTTATATTTTGTTCCGATGGAAAAAATATAAAAGTTCCTTAATTAATATTTCTATTTATGTATAGTATAAAAATGATTCGCTGAACGTGTTGCTAAGCGAAAGTCTCAAGAGTATAACCGATTACGCTTATTGTTTTTGTAGAATACTAGAGAGAAAAACTTAAAAAATTGCCTTAAAAAGTCTTAAACAACACTTTTCCTATATAAACGATTCGTAATAATTGTTAAAAGTCAATTTGAACTTTAATACTATTTAGTGTGAGTGGAGAGGTTCCGGAAAGGAAAAAAGTTTCGACGGGTATAGAAATGCATAAAGTATAGTTTTGAAATAAAACTGGAACTGGTTGGTGGCGCTGAAATTAGGTTCTAGGTTTTTTAAGATATTTAAACCGGTAGTAACCGATTTAGAGCAGACGAAGTTGTGCGGGTCAGCTAGTCTAAAACAAAAACTAAAATAATTTTGTAAAAGATTATTGAAAATTTAAAACAAAAAAATATAATGAAATAAAAATAAATTTTATATAATTCTGTTTTCTATATTCTAATAATAAAGCTAAAGAGTTTATTTTAATGTTTTTTTTAAAGCGCTATCTGGAACTACCGGTCCTGATTTATTAACTGTTTTGCATTTGATAGCACATATTTTGAGTTTTTTTTTACAATTTCGCGGTGATCTGTTGACAAACTGAGTTATTTTAAATTTATAATATAATGTAGATATGGTGTGTGGATGAAACTACCGGGCTATAAAGTTGAAGTATGTCTGGCCACTTTCAGTTGAAAATATATATATGGTTACGATTCCACTCACAAGCGTATACGAGAGGTGATAAAAAGATTTTTATAACGAGAGAACTTAGCGAATGGGAGTACAACCAGACTATCTAACTTGGATATGTTTTTTATAACACTTAAGTAGACCCTCGACTGCAATCTCACCTGGAGGTAAATGATCATACAGTCGCACTGAGATGGTAACGGGATAAATTTATGAGTTTCTTAGCAGCATCGTGCCAAATAGTTAAATTGCTTTCGTCCAGTCTTTATAAATTCCCAAATCGCCTCTGCCGGGATCGAACTCGAAACCCTTAACTTCTAACACAGAGCGCTTACCACTGCACTAGGGCGTTTGATAAAACTTATAAATTCAAAAATATACAACGTGTATCCGAATTACGAATTACTGTTGAAGGGTGCATAAGTATATTAATAAGGAATCACCCTGTAAAAATATTAAATCAAAAGAAGCATATTTACCGAACTAATTCAAAACACTAAGAATTTGTATACTTATGACAACCCTATTGAAGATAAAAGACCGACACGCGCATAGTACCTACGCTATGCGACGCGTACCTAATAAAGTGACAGGAGTCACATGATTTTGCATGTGATATTAAGGCTGTATCTGAATTCTTTCAGTAAAAATTAAGTCTCAGAGTCAGTAAATCATATACCTCTAAAGCCTGTGAAATATAATTTTGTTTTCATTTGCACGTTGCATAAAATATTTGCATAAAGTTATAAAGTCAATAAAATATTCATAAACCAAATGCAGACCTAAGTAATACCATTCCACTCAGAATATTATTTTCCATACAAACGTGATCTTCGCGATCGTTGGATAATTTTATAGCTCTCTGATGTAGGCTAGCTACGATAAAGCCAATAAAATAGGTTCGAGAGCGAACAGATCGCTGAAAAAGTGCAATATCCACCGCACACGAAGCGTAGCTGGTACATATTATAAACAAATATATTTTACCGACTGATGGTTTTTTTTATTTTTTATTAATAGTTCTTACTCAGGTTCAACTATGAATCACGAGTTGTTAGTTACAATCAACAATAACATGATGTCTTCTCTTAATGAATTTTCAGTACCAGCCCGGAGTTAGGAATTAAAAAGTTAAAGTCCACCCACCCTCATCGGAGCAGCGTAGTGTATCTGAACTCTGAAAATGTCTCGCCTTTGAAAGCCGACGCCGTTGCTCAGCAGTACGACGGTAAAAACTTATTAAGGACATAAAAGAATAGAAAAACTAAGAACAAAAGGCGACCTTATATATCTACATAACATATGATAAGACTGCTTGTAAGCAGGCAGCACTGCATTCATCTTTTATTTTGCAGGATTTTGTTGATTTTATGGCCGGCTTCTTCTCGGCAGAATCTCCCTTCTGCACCGGTTGAAGAGTCACTATAAACAGACCGATTTGACATTTAAAAGGTGCTCATTTGTCAAGTAGGCTCATTTCAAGTAAATTAATTTTGAATTAAGTACTTGTTTAAATTGCAGTTTATTTACATATTGCAGTTTATATTGTGTAACTTAGCCTGAAAGATAACCCGTAGTCATTGATGCTGGGTCTTATCGACCCGAGGCAAATTAAAGCGGACACTTTTCTTTTTTATGCTTCACCAACTATTTCAAAGATTGTGTGGCTGGAGATTTAGTTAGATGTTGTCAATATCCCAAAAACAAAAGAGAATAGGCATCTTCTAGGCCACCGCGTCCCATTTTAGGTCACATCTGCACTTTCCATCAGATGAGCTCGTGGTCAAGCGCTAGTCTATTACCAAAAAAAAAATGCTGTTCGACTTTTAGCGGTGCGGTGCAGTGGCGGTAACAATCCAATCGATTACGTTCGATTCACGCAGTAGAAAAAAATATTCGAATTGGTCCTTCATTATATCAGCTGCTTCCAAATTAAAATTGAATAAAATAATCCATTTTAATATTTATTTATGTTGAGTATTTATTTTAAAAATTACTTAGAGTAACTATTGATCACGTAGATTAAAGAGGCTGTCGATGATCAGCGTTAAAAAAAAACCGAATGTATACCTCATTTATTGGCCTGGAATAACGAAAAGGCGACATTGCCGCAAAAAACGAGAAAATCGTTTACACCAGAAATTCACTGTATATTTTACTTTTAATTAAGTAAACATATGCCAATAAAATCGGGGTAATAATGACCCAGCGTCATTGAACGCGTAATTGTTATCACGTCACTTACGTCTGGTTAAGAGAACGGCACAGCAAAAAAAACTACCATAGTACACGCTGGCAACGTAGTTGAAAATAAAGTGGGTAGATTATAATATATTTTCATAGGAAAATTACTCGTTTCGAAGCGAGCTAAGCTAAACTAAGTATTAGCTTAGCTTCATTCGTAGTGGAAATTTTTCTGAAAAGTGCATATAGTTTGCAATTGTAAAATATCTGGCACGACCCCTTGGCTACTAGTGAAATATTATTGTGGCTTATCCGTCGATGCCATTTGATCGGCTCGCAACTCGAAACTAGCTTGCCCATATAAGGTTTAAAGCAAACTAGATCTTGGAGTTGACTACGGTGAGCCAAATAGCTGCAATAGCGAAAAGTGCTTAAGGAACATACTTCAATTTGGATTAACTACGATTTTTTATTTTTACATTTTTAACTCATGGTAGGGTATCCCCGTATGATGCTTTGCGTATTATTGATTAAAATATGTGTCTTATACAACTCTACGTTATCCTTAGCATGCTAAGGCCTGTAATAAGGCCATAGATTAGAGACTATTATCACATCATCACATGTAAGTGATTCTTAGCCTCCTCCTCACCGAGGCACAGGTTTAAAAACCATCAATTTAATCATAACCTTGGGGTTTTTTTTTTTTCATTTCATCAAGACAAATGTCTCAATACCCAATAATTTTATATGCACGTTTTTTTTGGCGTGGTGGTTTTTCATCTTTTTAACTTCCATCCCTTGGGTAGGGCGGAGGATATGTGAGAGTCCTCTCGAATATGAAGCGGGTTATACCCCAATTAAGAACCACCACAGCATGTCAATCTCGTTGGCTTTATTAGACGCCCGGGGAATCCGTTGTACATTTGCCCGACGACGTCTACTAATTGCTCCAGTCGAGTGCTTGGGCTCTCGCACTATATTTGCCCAATCTGGGATTTGATCCCAAGACCACATGATGTACTCAAATGTTCTTACCACTAGACCAAAGAGGTATACATGTAAGTTGTCCTAAATTTATATATTTACTTGGCCGTATTGACTTAATAAAATGTACCGAATCTTAGCTAACAAAATTGTATATCTTATTGTAATTTTAATTGACCACACATATTTTAAGATACTTAATATTGTGGGTCCTTAGAATTACGAAAAGCCATAATGATAATAATTTAGGCTCATAGGCTCTCTAATCTATAGTATAGTCTTAAAAGCAATCCATCAAACAACTTATTTATATCTAATAACTTGCGAGTTAAACGACACATTGTTCAAATATTTGGTTTATTCCACGTTATATGGGATCAGCTAAAGTCTAAATTTCTTCAAAATTGAAGAGAGACTTGTTTTTTTGGTTTTGGCATATTATTTATTATGCCCGACCGCCTGTCTGACGTCAATCCTTCTAAGAATTATCCGAGAAAAACAACACAGACTGTAATTAAAAAGATAGGTATTAGACGTCCTGACGTTGACATTATTCATTACAGACAATGCACGTTAAAGGGACTAATGGAACTGGTGTTAACTTACACGAGTCAACGTAAAATAACAAAGACTTGTAGCACAATAGTTTACCTCCTATCAGTTACATATCTACAATTAATGTTTTTCAAGCACAAGAAACTAAAGTAAACAAGTCACGCTTTGCCATGGCTCAGTCCAATATTAATTCATGTTCCTGCATGAAATTATACATAAATTAGGCCCAGTGATTATTTGAATTATTGAATAAACAAAACAAACGTCTTTAATATATTTTTTCGAAACGTTTTTGTTTGGACGAACTAGTCTTTGGAACGGATGAATTAATTTTGGCGGGAATTAAACCGGCAGATTGAAGATAATATAAGAAGTAATAAAGGTTCAACGACTACAAATAACACACCAATTTTCGAAAGGGCTATAAAGCCAAACCCGACATTCTTGCGTTTTGACAAGTAAAACGAAAGGCCGAAGAATACCACTTTGCTTAGCGTTTGTGGAAGATGGAAAAGACTTCGATTCGTCGGAAGGGTCACTGCCATATTACCGCATAGGCTATCAGTATACTGTTGAAGTGATTTTTACGAAAATTTAAAAATGTTGGGCAGTTGGGAAAAAATTGAATCTATTTATGACATAGTAGTTCTGAAAGTCTGATTGCAATCTAATTGTTGGACAGCAAAAACAGCGCAAAATATTGATTCGTACAGCTGTTACGTTTGAAAAAGCGATATGGTAAAAAATCTTTATCTAAAACTAAAATCTCCGCATGCAATAAAATTGTTAGCAAACGTTAATCCTTTGATACAACACGTCAAAATCTCTTTTTAACGAGGCACAATGCGCATGCAGATTGCAGAAGAGTTTCACTGAAGTATCCAATTGTTTTGTTATTGTTATATTGCAATGCCACTTGTTAAAAAATAGAGGGATTATATATATATGTCTCAAATCCCTCTCTTTTTGGCAGATGCGCACCAAATTGTACAAATGACCTTGAATCTGCGCTCGAGTATAAACAAAATTTTAACCTCCAAAGCTAGACCCATTCTTTTGAGACTCACCGAAGAAGAGATACAGTAATCTCTTCTGATGTCAGTGCATTATCGACAACGTTTGACAACATGGCATCGTTGACGGAAATATGATTTTTATATGCCATGGAAAGGCAACATTCATCGATTATTTGCATTTCTTACAAAGGGAGAAACTTCTCCATTGCTAAAAGAACATACATAACATTTTGTGAATGCGTTCTATTGCGATAACCCATTCGAAGCGCCACGATGCCATGGTATGCTGGCCATCGAAGAAATCCTCAACGGCTAAGAGCACAAACACGAAATATTGCGTACACATTTAACTGTTGAAGCCTATTTTAAGCCTATTAGCTCCCGATGAGTGAATAAGAGCACAGATGTGATTATTATACATATTCAAATGCAATAGACCTGTCTAAGTTTCAGCATGACGTGGCTGCCGCACTTAGGTTTGGCTCCTGAGGAACTCGATATCTTGCACGTTAAACAGCAAAGATGAAATTTTGTCAGCGGTTGTTTGATTTGTGCATCCACAGCCTATTAAAACCACAGTGCTAGGCTGGCTACATTATTAGTTTTTAATAATTATAAATTTAAACATTAACTTACATGTTTTAAAACTGATGGGCATCCCGTGATATCCAACTTTTTAAATACAAAACATTGTTATGCAAACGCCTCTGTATATTCTGCAAATACCTCACGCTCATGTGCATACTTCAATACGCGCTTGAAGATCGTATAATACACCACTTGCCTCGGCTGGAATGTAAAGATACTTGAACGCTGCACAATTTATATTAAAATCGAAATAAGTTACTAATTTAATTACCTCGCTGATCTGTGAGTAATATCAAACAATTTTATCGTTAAGCCTCTTGACTCGGACAGCTTGTTGTTGTTGCAAACTCATTTTATGAGTGACTAGCGGACCCCCGCGACTTCGTCCGCGTATGAGTCAACCTTAAAAATAGTCGTATATTGTCGCGGACTTTAAAGAAACAATTCCGACTTAATTACGTCGTTTTGGCGTTACGTTTACCGTTCGCACATCGCACTCATCGGAATCTCTCAAAAAGGATATAGTTAGCAGTTTTTGCGCATTTCTCATTGATGATCGTAACTGATCATAACATTTCTTAATGGTAGTCGTGGTAGCTATTGCTCGTAGCGTGATGTTATATATAGGCTATATAACATCACGCTACGACCAATACCAACACAAAAAATAAAATTCAATTTGAAACCGCAGTTCCTGAGATTAACGCGTTTAACCATGATTATATTGAATAAATAATGTTATCGTTCATATTTTTCTGTATGCAAAATTATTTATCATAGTAACACGGTCTGATAATAATGGCCCATTTGTTTTTTACGTTTTATATAATGAGTAATTTTGCTTTGCAAAGAGATACAAGGGTGGTGCAAATCATTTACTAAAACTGAAAAATTCTCAATGTTTAGTGTGGGGTATTAATGATTGAAGAAATTATAAATTACACTTACAGATTCTTCTACTTTTAGCGGAGTAACGCCTGCTTCTATCCAATACTAGCTGACCCGGCGAACTTTGTTCCGCCTTAATGTCAATAAATAAGCAGATTTTTTTTTTATTGGAAAAAATACAAAAAAAATTAAATTTCTACATCAATCATTCATAATTATTTCTGTATTTTAGTACATAGGTTGCTCTTCATTTAAGTACCTTGTGATACACGACATTTTTTGTTTTATTATCAGGCGCAAAAACAAACAACGCAGATGGTCTTCCGACCCGTGAACATGCCACGTATAATTGACCATGGGAAAAACATGAATGTTCTAGATTTAAACCACAAACTTTTAAGGATTGGCCTTGTGATTTGTTGATGGTCATGGCAAATGCAAGACGTATCGGAAATTGAAGTCTTTTAAATTCAAACGGCATATCGGTTGGGATCATCGGTATCCTCGGAATGAGAACTTGCTCACCTTTGAATTTTCCTATCATTATCGTAGCGTAAATTACATTGTTCATCAATTTTCTAACCACCAAACGCGTACCGTTGCACAGTTTTGGTTGGTTTATGTTTCGAAGCATGATTACTACGGAGCCAACCTTTAGGCGTAAATTGTGCGGTGGTAAGCCAGGCACGTCCAAAGAGTTTAAAAATTCAATTGGATAGTTGGTGGCTTCATCTTCATTTGTGACGCAGTCAATAGATTTGAATGAATGCATTGTTCCAATGATCTTATTTTGAATTATGTTGTTTAGGTCATCTACATCTTTATTCTTAGCCGCTAAAATTGCTCGCTCACTCATCCATTCATAATTTTTGTAGTTAGAAATAATTTCTGGAAATACATTGTTGATAAGTTCGTCTTTTGATGAGACAAAATTACAGAAATTATTTGGAAATGATATTAATCCGCTCGATTCATCGACAGGTACTTGACCATTACCGATAGTCAGCAATTGCTCCGAGAAATCTTCAGCAGATGTATCATTAAGCAATGCAACTCTCATGTTTGTTGTCAGTTGCAGTTTCTTCACATGGCGCCATAGATTTGACGATTTGAGGCAAGCGTTTATTTCGTCGGCAGCCGTAGATCTTGGAATTACTGGCAGTATTTGGCGGAAATCACCAGAAAGTAAAATCATTGCTCCTCCAAAACATCTCGAGTCATTGCGTAAATCTTTTAATGTTCGGTTAAGTGCTTCTAATGCACGTTTATGCGCCATTGTGCATTCGTCCCAGATGATGATTTTCGATACCGCTAAAACTTTGGCCATTGCTGAGTGTTTTGCAATATTACACGTTGGTTCTTCAATAGTTTGAAGATTTAACGGTAATTTGAATGCTGAATGAGCCGTACGGCATCCTTCTAACAATGTGGCTGCTATTCCAGAAGAAGCAACTGCAACCGCTATGTTAGATCTCGCCCGAACAGTTGCTAAAACTAATGACATGAGGAATGTCTTGCCAGTTCCACCAGGGGCATCTAGGAAATATAAACCACCATTTTCATCATCGATTGCCTTCATTAAAGTATCATAAACTTTCTTTTGTTGGTAATTCAACAGGGGTACATTCGTTTGAACTACTAAATCTAATTCCTGGTGATCATATTCACGTTCCCGTTCCAATTCTCGATTAAATGCGTCATTCATTTCACGATATGGTGCTGGCATTCCTAACCTGATTAATAAATTACCGCACATGAGGTAACACATATCTTCGATCAAGAGTAAAGCACGATTATGTATCTCCTCATTCATCTCAATATCGTGATTTCTGGAACTGACACGAATTTGATGTAAAATATCTTCTGACATATTATCCTTGTATTTGTGCCACAGGTTACATGGGTTTGATGGAAAACATGTCGAAATTATGATAGCGAATAATGTGCGTATCTGACTTGGAGATGCACAGATAATGGCTTCAGCGATTGTCGTATCCCAATGACTATCGTTTTCTAATAACTTCAATTCTTCACATGCAGCACGATATGTTGGGAATATTACACCATTAACAGTTCGTAGTGACTCAAATGACGTTGGCCCACGCACATTTACCAGCAACAACCGCAAATAGAAACATTCATTATTCTTTGGATGAACTGTATACATACGACCAAGAGCATCAGTAGAACGCACATCTGGATACCCAGGAACCGCATCGCCTTGCTTCCGTCTTTGAAAATTCTTCGATGAAGCATTCCAAGTATAATAACGTGGCATCTCCGAGTAAAGCAAAGTTCGTGCAAACTGATCGCTTTGGCAGATTGCAAAAAAACTGGTCAATGTAGTTGCTGGAGGTGTTTCAGCACGTTGCGTAGCATTCGAAGCCGTGAAATATACTCGTTGACCATTCTCCAGATGCACCGCCAAATGCGTAACAGTAGGATGACGTTCGTGAATGGGAAATGCGAATATACGCCAAATCGCTTCATTACAGTTCACATAACGACCAACTTGATAGCGTGAAATTTCATCGTTGGTATTCGAGGATTGCAATCCAAAAACCGCCATATCACTGCCTTTCGTGACATATTTGCAAATATATTTTATGGACTTAACTGAATTGCAGTATTCAACGTTGCAATGTGTCTTGAACGATTTAGAAATAAGTGGCGAATATGGAACAATCCAACTGTTGTCGACAACGAAATCCATTCTTTTCACTTTCGTTGTGACAGTTCGACCGTTGTCATCTGGTGATCGACGCCGATACAGCGGATAACCATCATTGCCAGTGACAGTCTCCGCCGTTAATTTCCGTGGATATCGTTTAGAGCACTTTCCATCGACCATGCAAGGTGATTGGGGATTGATGGCACCACACGGTCCATGAATCATATTAGTAGTAACAACATCATGTAGGTCTGGATCGACTTCATAATCAGGAATCTCAGCACATATGATATCATCTATTTGGTCAGGCTGAATTCTTTCCACTAACCAAATAAGAATGTGTGCGTGCGGCAGGCCTCGCTTTTGCCATTCGATTGAATACATCCAGCATCGAGTATCTCCAAAGACGCGTTGTTTAACAATAAAGTTCATCAGGGACCGAATTTTTTGCCTGAATATACGTGCTGTGATGTCGTGTCTATCACTTGATGTTTGTCCGGGAAGCAGCAATTGAGTAATTTCTATCCATTTTGGATTACAGGTAAAAGTAATAAAGAGATCGGGCCGACCGTAATGACGAACATATGTCATTGCATCTTGTGCATATTCATGCATATGACGTGGACTACCAATGTATGTCGCCGGCAGAATAGTTAATCGACCAATATTAGCTGCATTTCCTTCAGTATTAACTGCATCACGTAAATGGATGTACTCCTCAGAACGCAGTTTGGCTTGGTTCAACCTAATGAATGTTAAACGTTCCGTTTCTATTTTTACATACATGTCAACGCAATACTGCTGAAACAATCGACGAAACCGCAGCAAATAGTTGTCAGCATTTTGACGAATCATCAAACGATATGCGTAATAATTCATTGAGCTAACTTTCTTTGTAGTTTCTTCACCTGAAATTAAAAATTTGATAATTAACCATTTCAAAGGCAAATTTTAAAGGCAAACAATACAGACATTAACCATTTTTTTAATAAGCATTATTTTAAATCAGTGTCTTTCACAAATAAATGAAATAAATTATGATACTGATACTCACCATTCAATGGATTTTTCATTTTAATATTAAAATAATATCCATCTTCTCCTTGCCAAAACATCAGCGGGTATTGCAATGTGTCATATGATCGATGAGTTTCAGATATTTGTTGCAGTTGCCCAGTATCGCGACGTGTAAGCACAATATCGCGTTTTTCCAATTGTTCACCAACAATCAGGATGGCAACTTCGTCTACTGTTGGAGCATTAAATGTCCTTTCGTGTGTTCCAGATGGTCGTTTATCTGCTTTGATAACAACTTTATAGTCATCACTTGGCATGCGCTCTAAAGCACTCTTAAACAACCTGACCAACGCATGATGTTCATGAAGCAGACACTGCAAGTCTTGAAGAATTGCTCGCTTCATTCCTGCATTGATCTCTAGGCGTCGATCAAGTTGTTCTTCCATGTTGCCCATGAAATATATTTGTAAAAATTTATTCTGTGTATCTTCGAAAGGTAGTAATGATCCAATTCGATGATGAATCTGTCCTTGTATCTACAAAATAAAAACCAGACAGTATTAACTGGGTTATAAACACTTTTTTCGGTGGGAGAGTAGAGTTCAGAATTAGCAAATATACTACATAGGTACCAATAGATAAAGTAAGTTATTCTTTAACTACATTCTATATAAGTACAAAAATAAATACCTTAAATGTCGGATTAAATCCCCGTTCTTCGATAATATCTGCCCCAAATGACGTCATCTGGAAACAACCATTGTATTTTTGAGTATTTGCAAGAAAGTGGCGTGATTCTTGTGTTTCGCCACAAAGCAATGAATACAATGGCTCAGGTGGCGGAGTCAACAATGGCAATTTCACTTTACCATTAAGGCAGCATAATCCAGGCGTTTCTCCGGAAAACTTTAATGCACCACAATACTCGCAAACTACGTCCATTTGCCCAATGCAAACGCTAGGATGCAAGCTGTAATCATTGCTGCAATCGTATTGAAACGCTGCTCGATTCAAATCAGCACTTGATAAATATCTTGTTCTGCGTCGCAAATTATCTATTTGTTGACCTCTGTTGTTCGCTCGACGATTCTGCATTGCCAACCGAGCTGTTTCACGGGCTGCTTCACTTTGCTCTCGTGATTGAGAAGCACGAAGTCGAGCCATACTATCGCGGCGCTGTTCACGTGCAATTTCTTGTTCTTCTTCAGTCCTTTCATTTGCAGTATTTCGTATTCTTCTTGCATCACGGCTTTGTCGGGAAAGATTCGATCGTCTTGGTCGCGGCATTATTAATTAAACTTCACTTCACCTAAAAACTTAAATTTTTAACCATACCGAGTTTTATAGTTCACTTCACTGTTTATACGAATGGGCAATTGGGCAATAATGTTAATTATTTATTTAATAGAAATAGTTATATTATTGATTTCTTACAAATATCAAATAGTCATCCATACGTCATTACATAGCTGTCATTATACGTCAATTTTGTTATTCCAAGTCTGATTCTTTTTTGTTATACCACGTTTTATAGTGACTGACGTTACATGTCAAGTCACACGGGAATGATGTCGAACGGGATAAAAAGTATCCTATGTCCTTCTCCTGGCTCTAAACTACCTCCCTGCCAATTTTCAGCTAAATCGGTTCAGCCGTTCTTGAGTTATAAGTGAAGTAACTAACACGACTTTCTTTTATATATATAGATGTAATGCTATTATTTGGTACCAAAATATAATATGTTTCCTCTGGAGTTCCAACCCAATATAAGCCAACATAGATTATTTCTAAATAGATTAACATTTTTATCATATAAAAAAAACGTCTAATAGAATTAATATTACCCAAAAGATTACGCCATGGTCGCGGTTCCATGCCTATCTCGGATTATCTTTTTAACCATTTGTCCGAATTATATGCAGTAAAAGGGAAAAGTTTTTGGTATTATATACTGAAGACGATAAGTTTGCTTATTTTGATAAGAATTCATAATTATTTATACAATGACCAAACGATTTTAATTATTTTTTTAATAAATAAAAGTACTTTGTGTTACATAAATATAATATTTAAACATATGCTTTTGAGGACTTTTTTGTTTGGTATTATCAAGTTCTAAAACTTTTCTAAAGAACTCAATCATATATCTCTCATCAGGCAGCGTTCGTAAGAAACAATTTCTATCGACCGTTTTTTCTCCGACTTACTTTGTAAATCTGACTCCCACGAAAAGTACTTTTCAGTTTTCAGGTTAATATTTAACCTATGACACTCCGAAATAACGTAGCTTTCCATTGGTGAAATAATTTTGAAAATCAGTTCAGTAGACCCAGAGATTACTCCTTACAACGTCACAAACTCATAAACGTTACCTCTTTATAATATTAGTATAGACATTAGTTTATATAGCGAAGCAGTCTGCTTCCAAGCAATTATGTCTCTTAAGGCTACTGATTGAGTGTACAATGAATATACTATTTGGATATTAGCACATTGTTGGAGGTGCAGTTTGAGAAGTTCATCGATTCTGCCATTCCGAGTATTACCCCGAATTAAATGTGATAATATTCGCTAAAACTTACCAACCCCTTGGTAACTCGTCGTTGCCTCGTTTGTTAGTCTTGAGTTAGAATCCCAGGTCGGGCCAAGAATGTATTGTTTATATTGCGTTTGAATTTTCAGTAATAGCCCGGAGTAAGGGGCGGCGTCGACCCCCGTGTGTCAGACAGCCTTCGGTCGCGGTTATTATCTCTTACTTGTGATAATAGTTGTTCAAGCCCACCAACCCGCATTGGACCAGCGTATTGGTTCTATGCTCTAAAACCCTCTGTCTTGTGAGAGAGAAATTTTTCCCAGACAATTTTAGACCGCCGATGATGATGAGGATGAGATTTACCAACCGGCATTCAAACCCTATTGTCTAAATCCCTATACTCTACATTATTAGTAATGGGCTATGTTGTGTGTTTGTTGTGTTGAAATGTTGTAATAAAATTCCATTAGAATAGCTCTGTATAAAAGCCGTGTGCAATGTGCACTCCCATGTTATTTACGGCTACGCGAAGAATCTCGTAAATAATAACTTCATGCATAAACAATGAACACTGTACTAACGTTCCGGTATTCTACTGACTTGCGGCAGCGGGATATACAGAAACTCAAAAATCGCTCAAAAAACTTATATGCAAAACACGCTGGCTATTTTTGCTGTTGGCGCGGCAAGCCATTAATATTTAAATAAACATTTTGTCAAATTACAACAGATTTAAACATATAAATGACGAGGTGGTAAGCGAGTTAGTTTGGTATATGATACTCGGCAGAGGCATTTGGGGAATTTATATTTTCTGAATTATTCTTTGATTCGGTCTGACGTTTTAGTCGTGGCTTGTTACAATCTTACAGACAAATACATCACAAACTCATAAAAGAACGATTAAGCATTCCTGTATGATGCCGCATTTAGACCTTAGGGGTATAACAAGCCCGCTACCATCTTAGACTGCAGCATCACATACCATCAGGTGAGATTGCAGTGATGGGATATTCATCAGTCATCTTAGTAACCATAACACAAGCTACGCTTACTTTGGGGCTAGGTGACGATATGTGTATTGTCGAACCGTATATTTCTTTATTTATCCCCACCGCTAAGTATAAGAGCAGATAGTTTTTTTAAAAATTGTAATTATACTAACTATTTTTAAGCAATCGAGTTTTATAGACTACCACTACAAGTCATTGCAGAAAAGCTATTGATTAAAGAAGTGAATTTTGAACTTCATATTCATTTTATATTCTAGCCACTAGAAAGACGAAGCAGTTACACTTTCAAAATCTGAATCTGATAAAATATACTGCATTCTAAAGCACTGTGAGACCACAAAAATACTTTGATCAAGTATTGATAGCCAGGAGTGATAGCAACATAACGAATAAGTGCATTTCCGAGCATTGTCCTACAACAACTGTACACACACACACACACACACACACACACACACACACACACACACACACGCACGCGCACACACACACTGCTTAGCTTAGCTTCCAGCATATGCAATAAAAAATAATCAATGTTATCATTACGGAAAACTTGATGAAGCGATTATAGCGCTGCTTTTTAATTTATACAATTTTAATTTAATTTGCTTAAACGGTGAAGGAAGACATCATTAGGAAACCTGCATGCCTGAGATTTCTCCATAACGTTCTCAAAGGCCTGTTAAGTCAACCAATCCCAACGCTTCTCCTTCTGGGAGAGAACTCGTGCCCTTTATGATGAAAATAATATTAATAAGGTTATTTTAAAAATCACCATTTCTTCCAATTATGGGCAGTGAATTAGATAACAGAATGAGTAAGAAAATAACTTACAATAGAAACAATTCTATGCAGAATAGTTAAGTTTATCTTAATTGGTTAAATCCAACTCTGGATTTGCAGTTGTTTTTTTTTTACGTAAAGCCGATTTTCTACTATTTTTTGGTTCCACTACTCTCTACCAAATTGAGCGAATGGAAGGCGCGAGAATTCATTTGCGAGCCAAAACATTTCTTTAATTAAGACTTTTTATCGTTTAACGGCGGAAAATGTCCAATGTCCGTAATTAATTCCTTTGTGCGATTCTCCGGACACTCTTTTGGCAATAGAATATATTTTATTGATTTGAATTCTAAGGAATGTTTATTTTTTGTTCGTTTTTAAAATGGTTCCATAAAATATCAAAAATCCATTTCATTTGTACTGTTATCCTATTCTTATTTATATGACTTAGAGCATATACTTTTTAAACATTTTTATTGAAATTTGGTTTACGTATCATTCTCTTAACAAAATTGAAGAGTTACATTACAAAATATATAACTCACTATAATTTTTACATTTTTGTATTTTGGTTAAATATTGTTTTTTATAAAAAAAAACTAATAATATGTAGTTATAAAATAATACTTTTAAATTTGAATCCTTATTATTTGTTTGCTAAAGTTCCTACTAGTGAACTAAAAAGTTGGTTAGTATTTTATATTTTATCTTTCACTAGCGTACCCAGCCCGCTTCGCTGGGCTAGATTTTGCTTTATTTTATATAAACAATAAACTTACATCATTAAATTTTTAATTTAAGTCTCATAATATATTTAATCATTTATTTATCTGGGTATTCATTCTCTTCTATTCTCTTCTCGAGTGGGTGGTGATCATTATCTACACCCATGTACACCCAATAGAATATCATCATAGTAAATAAAAGCTGTATTTGACAGTTTGACAGTGCAAAAATAGGAGTGCTCCGATCGTCACCAAACTTTACAGGATCACTCGCCAGGTCAATCCGGAAATTGCCTGAAAGTTTCATTGAAATCGGTCCAGCCGTTTCGGAGCCTATACGGAACATACCCATCCACTTTCTCTTTTATATATATAGATTTTGGTATTATGGATCATATTATAGAAAATATACAATAACCATCATCATCATCATCCCCAGCGGCGGCCCACTTTAGGGATCAGGTCTCTCCCGCAATGAGAAGGATTTAGGACGTTTTCCACCACGATGGCCCAATGAGGATACGTGGACCTTAAATTATACTTTGATAAAATTCAACCAGTAATCAATATAATCCAGCACGCTCTAAGCAGTTTCATTATATTTTAGCTTTTCATGTAAAGCAACGATGTTAAAAAAACTGTCTAGGAAGAGCTGCAGACGTTTTAACATTATGTACTATCATAAAGCTTCGCCTCGCTTTTAAGACTTTAAAATTAACTTTGTTCTACCATTCAACCCTATTCCTTTAACTTAAGTTTATTGTGTATGTGCCAGTCTTAATATCTTTTCCATTCACCGTAGGAACCTATAAAAACACAAACATAAGATAATTGCAACGTTGAGTAAAAATTCAAATCAATCCATTGGCAAAATATCATTATAATGTAAATTGAACTAGAGGGCACGTTAATTCCGACGTTCTTAATATCGGAGTTTTATAAGCCAATATGGACTTTTTAATAAATAAAAATTTTCGGGATGTAATATGGACCTTTGAAAAAGTAGATCGAAACTGCAGCGTTTCCTACTAAATGACGCTACAGTCGCTATAAGACTGATGTGAAAGGCATATACTAATTTCGGCATCGACGGTAGGAGAGCCGTAGCTTAATTGGTGAAAGCGCTCAGGCCGCGATTGCCAGAGAGTCGCAGGTTCAAATCCTGTCAGTTCCGAAAATTTTTATATACATTTTAAATTTATTAAATTGATAATTCCTCCAAGTGTAGGTAAAAACTCTAATAAAAAATATAATACGGACTTTCTTAGATTGGTTTTTCAATAACCTCTGAGTCATCATATTCTTACAAGTGTCTAGATTTAAAATGCTTTGAAGTCTGGCGTTCTGAACGTTGTGTTATTTTGATCAAGTGCCCTAAAATTGGATAAGTGCGCAGTTTGAACTTACATTAATGCGAATATTTTGAGCCATAATGACAGTAAATATTAATATAAATATGTATTTGTTATAAAAATAATTACGAAGAATGTTCTTCCAGTAAAAAAATGTACTCGTACAAATTTATGTGAACATAATGGTGGACGTGTCACCGCCAGATAGCATTATTTAAGGCAGGCACTATCTGTTTCACTTACATACAAGTATAGTTAAGTTAATAATTTATATAAGCTTCTGTATTCCTACAAGAAAATTAATGGGTTTAAAAATAATCCCGAACTACGATGCGTTGCGTTGGAATTTAATTTTTACGAACTAAGCAGACGAAACGTGTCGCCTTGTGTCCACCAACCTGAGGCGTAGTGTTAAGCGTCAAGTACCTGTAACTACACTGATAACTAGGGTAGCCACAACTTCTAGGAACCAATAGGGGACGTTTTCCCCTTAGATGCCCAAAACCCGACGTGCACGTGACAAACGTCAACTACACCATATATACATAGCATGCAAGTGTAAGTTATATCAACGGTATCACAGGAATAAAATAAAAATATTTAATCGAAGTTTTCAATGATTATTATAAATCACTTTTCGCTCAGTCATATTTTGTCGGGACGCGGGGTAAACCCAGAGCATGTAGTTACGGGACTACGTTTGGAAACTCTACCGATAACTAAACAATACAAAAAAGACAGTGACTTTTCTATGACTGTTTTTTCAACAGAGCACCAAAATTGTACAATACAGATAATGCACGTTATCGGAACTTTCGAATAAAATATTCGTATTACATTACAGTACAGTATCGATGAAAATCTACGTGACAATCAACAATCAGCAGTCAGCGCACGCAATAAACGCTATTGCTGTGATACGCTAGATAATGTATCGGTGTACACTTCTAAGGGCGCTCACAAACTATTTTATCGATATAATACTTTGTTCGAATCGGCTTCCTTGCACCGATATTTTATCTTATAGAACTCAGGGATCTTAAATAATTTACATTCTCATGAGTACATGAATTTATGATTGATTGAACAACCGGATAGTAAAAGATAGCGCCGCCGCACCGCACTCACTCTAGAATGTTTTGTACGATCATCGTCTCCACTTTTGGATTGCCAAATTGGAATTCCAGCACTCAACTCTAACTTTTCTAAGTTATGTGCGTTTTTTAAGCAATTTAAATATCACTTGCCCAATGCGATTGTGGTGGACTACGGCCTTAACACGGACATCCCACTGTGGGAGGAGACCCGTGGCCTGTAGAAGACCAGTATTAGTTTAATATAATGACAATCAGCCAAATTATTGTTGTTTTTTTACAATATAGACACATTAACTGATTCGCTAATATAATTGAATCCCTGTAAATCGCGCTGTAAGCAGAAGTGGTACTAACTTATTTATTTTCAATTCAACTTGTGGCACTCTTTCGATATACTTAAAATTAATTAGTGACGTAACGAACTTATCCGGGGATGGTTTTTTCTTAATTACACCCAAGTTGATAAGCTTCTTTTAAAGAAATTTATTATCTTTCATATATTCTCGGCTTCTTGTAGGTCTTCTAAATCGTTTTGTAGACTCACCACAAATGGACAGATTTGATGTTTCAAAAGACCTTATAGTAAGCTGAATTTAATTAAATGCGTTCTGAATTATATAGGAGCATGCCCTCAGTGTAAGCTCGTCGTTTGCAAGATAGAAAGATAATTCTACTTTGTGTTCTTATTTACACGTTTTTTTTCTGGCAACACTGAGAGTTTTCTATGCGTTAAAAATGGAAATTAAGAGGTCTAAGACGGTATGATACTATTTACTATAACCATTTTTAATAAACTGAGATCTTTATTAGCAATTATGAGTATAATTTTGTTCATACAATAGGTAGAAAGCGGTCTTTTTCTAAATGTTCTTGATAAGAGGTTCCTATTTTATATCTGTCAAATTAGCTTAGACGTTAGTATCTAAATCACCATTGCTGCAGTAAAAAGTTTAACTGCTACACTTGTTCATTATCGTAGCTTCAATGACCCAAGCGTAAAAATCGGCCGATAGTCTGAGGGTCCGAACAAAACGTAGTCTGCAGTCTGCAGGGCGGTAAAAGCTGACGTATGTGCTGATCCATTTGATGAATTGTCGAGATTTCTACGCCACAAACCTATCCCTCCTACAATACTCGATGTTCAATACGGCTCTCTGATAAATCTTTTAGATTTATCTGTACAGATGTGATTTTACTCAATAATATTTTTGGTACTGGCTACAGTTATTTCTAGAAACGTGATTATTTTATCCTTGTAGTTTCGCAATGGTGGAATTTCGATGTACGTATTTAATAACATTTTTGGGGCAAAAAATGACATTTTTATATCACGGAATACTTAGTAGTACTTAGTTTAAAGTAAGGAAAGTGCCGTCTTCCAACCGCAAGAGTTGGATAACATCAGGGTAATTATAACATGAGATCATAATCGTTGAAGCTTGCCAAGCTGTATTTGAGGATATAATATGCTCTGAGTCAGTCACTCATATGCATGGGGAGTCCAGTACCCAGCAGTGAAACCTTAATATAGTAGTTATGATGATAATGATAATCATCATTTGTAAACAAATCCGCTAGCTAACCTTTTTTTCGGTTTCGGTTTTTTTTGTCGACATGTTTTTTTAAAACATGTCGACAAAAAAAACCGAAACCGAAAGAGACAACTAAACGCAAGAAATTAATCTTTTCTACATAATTTTTAAGAGAATGTGCCAGTGCCAAGTAGAATGTAAAATCACTAAGTTTATAATAACCTATATATTTTTGTAGGGAAATACTAATTACAAACTAAAATTAATATTTACAATAAATATAAGCCGTCTAACTGTTCACTTATGGGCATGGTACCCAAAATGGTGGCGCTATTGCCTCTTTGAATAGCAGGACTTAGCCGTTTGGCTAAATAAGCGCCAGCTCTTGGGTCACCAGACGTAAGGACCAATTTTTGTGACACTATGTTCATCATTTTTTTCGTGTCCGAAGACCATGGCCCCAGAGGATATAATATTTCAATTAACTAAGTTATAATAGCCAAATGTCAACTGCTCATAACCCTTTACAAGATATTGCTTTTCCCGAGGCCAGGGTGAATGGTTGTGGAGTTCTCTCAGCACTTCACCGTCAGCTTTTTTGTTTTGACGAGCATAAATTGCTTAGGAGCCATATTCTGTAATAGAGACGCAACCCGTTTAATACTAATTATCGCATTTTCCGGTGGCCATCCATGACCTTCATCATCAGTACCACTAGACCATATTATGGCGCTTTCGAAAGAGGATGCAAATGTTCGTTTTAAAAAAAAAACTACAATTGCTATAGGTGTGGCTATAATATTTAAACAGTATCCTCAATTTCTCCATTCTCATCCTAACAAATCTTCATCAAATTAAAATCGGACCGCTGCTGAAATATAACGGACCAAATAAAAAATAATCATCAAAATCGGTCTATAATTGGCGCAGTAATGGAGTAAAAAATATACAAAAAAAAAATTTTTTTTAAAGACGGTACAATAAGTTAACCATCGCGAACGCGTACATAACTCTTTAAAACTGAATATTATAACGGTTACGCAATTATGTTAGTGCCCGAGTAAATGCTGTGGATGAAAGGATATTTCAACTTATTGTTAAGTAGCTCTCCGGCTAAAAGCTAGTGAGCATTAGACACGATCGTAAGTGTGGTCCAAGCCAAAGCTTGGCTGTTAATGGACCGTGATCTTGTTTAAAAGAACCAATGGTCTTCGCGTATAGTGACTACTCGTTGAATTGTGGAATAGCAAGTACAAAATATCATTTTTAAGCTCAAAGCCTTTTGACAAGCTTTTAAAGAGTTGCCTTCGTGATGCCTACTTTACTGTCAGTTTTAACCATACAGCTCTACTTGAAGTTGAAATTAAATGGCAAGAGGATATTTTGTCTGTCGAGTCATAAATATAAGATTAAATCTAGTCTTGTTGAAGTACAAGATACCAAAGTTCAAAACTTAACATCGAAAACACCGTAAAACTAGATGGTTAGGATCGTACGTAATTTATGATATCCAGTTGAGAGGACTCCCTTACTCTCGTGCAACTTAGGAAATATTAACGTATACCTTTTCGGTATAGTTCTTACAATCTTCTAACTAGAAATGTGAGTCTCAATATAAATATCCTTAATTTCCAAATATAAGAGCAACCAATTATATAAATAAAATTTGTTTCCAACCGTAAAAAGAAAAATATTTTTATGTCTACACGTGGTTTCGTAAAAATAGCTGTTCTAACGAACTACTTACATTGCTTCTTCATTATCTTGGTAAAAAATACCTTTATGCGAACGAAATGAGAAACACCGCTTTTCTACGAAGTTGTTTTTGACTTATTGATGCGTATGAAACTTGTTTTGTATGTCATCTCTCGCCCTTGTCACCACAACAATAACATTTTGTGAAAGTAGTCACAATTATTTTTATTTTCGAAACAAGATAAAAAAATATACTATACCAAACAGCAAAACACTAATGGGACCCATTCAAAAGATATTTCTAGCGAATGAATAACTGATCATACAGAACTAAAATGAAACTGAAATCTTCGCGGTTTTATGCGTGTTCCCTTAAAAACAATAACGCGTGGTACAGAACTAAAATACACTGATTGGCATTTAAAATGTGGGAATCGGTTTACTTTAACGATAACTTTAACAACGCATAGTGCATTTCGAGTCTGAATAATATAGGTTGTTTACTAAGTGATAGAACTCAATGTGTACTTCTTTTAAACACTGTAACCGTTACCCTATATGGACCAACCGACCAACATCAATTACAACCTCTCGGAATGAGAAGGGTTTGGCCGTACTCCACTGTGTTGTACCTGGTCAAGTATCGCTTGAGAAAATTATGGAGAACGTTCAGGTATGCAGGTTTCCTCACTATGTTTTCCTTCACACAACGCACATTCTTTGCAGCGCCACTTGTATCATCATCGTCATCATGTCAACCAATTGACGTCCACTGCTGGACATAGGTCTTTTGTAGGGAGTTCCACAATCCACGGTCCTGGGCCGCTTGCCTCCAGCGGCTCCCAGCGACTCGCCTGATGTCATCTGTCCACCTCGTTGGGGGCCGACCTACGCTGCGTTTACCGGTGCGGTGTCACCATTCTAGCACCTTCAGCAACCCAACAAGCCACTTATATACTCGCAAATTTGTATAGTAAATTACTGTGTAAAAAAAGTAAGAGAGTGGAAATGTTCAGTGTGATAGAAAGCTAGCTACCTAAATCGCCTTAAGCAATGACGTAACATCAATGGATATTGAGCGGGGTATTGAAAGATTTCATGAGATGCGACGGTAGAGCCGGAGTCACAGCATTGCTTTGTTTCAATGAACAATGTGACGATCTCAATAATCTGATTAGTGGAACGCCTACACGGCATTGAAAGCACTGCTGGACTTCATTAACTGGAATACGGATTTCAGTCGAGGAAATGTCAAGCCACTGACGTCAATAGAATCAATTTAGATCTGCATTTGACAAGCAGTAATAGCTGTCTATGTCAGGCCTGCTGACAGATGCAGATGAACGTCTCTACGTGAGTAGGACTTCTAAGATGTAGGCAATAGCATTGTGTTTGTCTAGTAATAGACTCAAGGGGTTTCTCGGTATTAGGTATGAGGTTGAGACAAACTGGCGACTTTTCGCAAGACAAAAAGCTGTTTACACTATAGATATGCAGCTGTACTAACAAACATTTGTACACTTCATGTATCTAATGTTCACAATCACAATTTATGGTACATAAATAATAAATAAATAAATAAAAATTTTATAACAGGTAATCAGTAATGCAATGATTTATCTCCGTCTGTCATCAGCTATTTGACATTGGGAAGACGACGAGAAAACATTGCGTACCTCTATGCAAGAGCTTTATAATGTTTATTAATGGCTGGTAAAGGCTTGTAGAAAAATTATAATAGAACAAAAAATATTTGAAAACATTACAACAAACATATTATTTGGAACCTTCGGAGATTTAGATTGAGTTAAGACATTCGGCAAACAATGACAACAATGTTAAAAATGTTATGAATGCATAGAAAAAAAAACTCAAAAAAAGAAATTTATTAAATTAAAAAGAAATATTGTTAGGTATTTATAAGAAAGAAATACTTGATAAAGTTTCTACTGTAATGTAAATTATATCCTACAGTCAAACTCATACTTTTATTCCTGCAGAGGAGCGAAACAAAAAAATAAAATATTAAAAAAACATCAATATTATTATCACAAATTTGTGTTTAAGACCGATAGGTTTATGCACTGGGACCGATATTATAAGACTCTCTAATGTAAAGAACAGTAAAGCCCCAATTGGAACCTATATCTCAAGTAGCGTGATTAACGTGGTCTCATCCAGATTTTCCTATCATGTAAAAAAGTCTAACTATCAAAAAAAAAAATATATACATTCTGTTCTTCTACACTAATTGTTTAGACTGGTTTTATATTGTGTAATTGATTGAGTTAAAGTATTTTGTCGTTGAAAGCAACACGGCAAAATGTTTCTCAGTAAATAATCGCTGGTATGATCTCAAACCTAAACAGCGTTTCGGGGACGGGATTCTGCATTAATTTTGCGCCTCGCTGCAAAGTGCAAAGCGGAGTACTGTCTCTTTGTAAATGAACGATAATAAATCGGATGTCTGCCTTGTACGGTTGAGGGTATTTATTTTTACTGTCGCATTACACATTGGATTGCTGTGTAAGCTATATAAACGAGAACCCACCAACCTATTTGGATCTGTCGGAACGAAGCAATGCTTCATCATTTATTTTACTAATAATGTCTTATTTATAGTACTATGCGATTTGCTCTGAGCTTAGAACTAACCTTGCTTCAACAAGACAAGGAAAATCGATTCAGATTCATCTTCATTAGCCTATTAACGACCCACTGTGGAGCAAAGGCCTCCAATCTCTTAAAAGAGTTTTAGAGCATAGCCTCTTAACAACGTATTACCCTTTATTCTAGGGTGAGGGCAAGAACTTCCTTTTCTTTTTCTCTAAAAGCCACATTGGAGCAGTGTTATGAGACTGCTCTAAAACTATCTCCCTATCCTAGTGCATAAAAGGCCTGCGTCCTGCGGTGCGTAATTATTAGGCTAATGCCTTGACTTAATTAAACTTTAACTAATTTAGACAAGAGTTTTAAAGTCATAATCAAATCTATTGAACTATACGACTGTAAAGGAAGTTAGTAGTGATACCAATGGGTCAGGCTTCGGCTTTTCTTACGGGGAGACCGAGTTCAATCTCCGGCACACACCGCTGTTTTTCGGAGTTACGTGCGTTTTTAATTTAAGCTTTTTAAATATCACTTGCTTTAACGGTGAAGGGTATCGTGAGGATAGCATGCCTGAGAGTTCTCCGTAATGTTCTCAACGGCGTGTGAAGTCAACCAATCCGTGCCCCAAGTGGTAGACTAAGTCTTAAAACCCATTTTGAGAGGTGACCCGTGCCTTATAGTGGGCCTGTACTGGGTTAATGATGATGATGATGATGATTAGGATACGACTGTAAATGTCCAAAAAGTCGTGTAAATCCTTTAATGGAAAACCACACTTCAACATGCATTCAGCGACAAAAACTTATTTCAATAACTAAGCAAAAGCAAAACACTCTTGGCACTATCCCGTTCTCTTGCTGTAAGTCCTAAAAAGGTTGCCTGTAAGAGATTGCTTGCAGCAATAAGGCCGCCTTTGCATGTCTACATTGTGTACTGTATTACTACTTTGCATGTCTACTTAATGTTTCTTTTCCTGTATGTTATACGTGGAATAAAGTGTTTCTTCTTCTTCTTTCTTCAAAAGTGACCAAACTTAGATATGCTTCAATGTATTCTTTAAGAAAAAAGAAAACCACAAAAAGGTTTGTTTTGTTTTTTTTGCACAACTAGAAATCGGCTCACTTAAGGCGGATGCTAAAGCATTTTCTACCAGCCAACCTTATATAGTATGAGAAAAACGAGTGAATGTTCTATGTTTTCCAAGCTTCATATAATCACTGTAGGTAATTATACTAAGCGCCTCATTGTATTGTACTGGCACAGTGCAATGAAATCAATGCAAGCGATAAAAGCTTCGCAGAGCAGTCACACTAATACGCCAACGAGCGGGGTATCATCGCCTTTCACATTCAGTGTGTTTAACAACCTCCGCTGTTACAGTAGAACATTAAATTAGAGCAGTTCGCGCAATTACAAACCTTAATGGCTGTAAATTAGAGGATTATACTAAACATGATACAACTATGCGGTTCGGATAGCTAACTGCAGTTTATGAAAATAAAAACATTTGTCGACCTCCTTTGTGCAGTGGTAAGCGCTTTGGCGTAATGAGTGGGAGGTCCCGCGGTTTTATACCAAGAAAGAATTGGGAGTTAATAAATTAAGAATTTTCTTTGGTCTGGTTCTGTGGGAGGCTTTGAGCGTGGTTTGTTGCCACCCTAATGAAAATTCAATTTGGGATATATAGATAGACAGATACATAGAAAGTATTATGTTGCATATACAGAAAAAAGAATCAAATTAAATAAATTTCGCGCAAACGCAGCCTTATCGCTTGAAGCAATTTCCGCCAGACAACCCTTAAATATATAAATAACTTTAACTATACTTACAAACGTAATTGACGTAGAAAGAGGTGATAGCCCAGAGGGTAGGACTTCGACTTCACTTTCGGGGGGGGGAGTTCGAATCCCAGCACGCACTTCTAACTTGTGAGTTATGTGCGTTCCAAGCAATTAAAATATCATCTGATTCAACGGTGAAAGAGAACATCTTGAGGAAACCTGCATTCTTGAGAAATCTACATGTTTTCAAAGGTGTGTGGAGTCCACCAATCCACAAAGGATCAGCGTGGTGGACTTATAGCCTTAACCCCTTCCATTGTGAGAGGATATCCCAGCCCTGTAGTGGGCTGCTAATGGGCTGATATGATGATGATAATGTTGATGATATTTACAAAGTAAAAAAAAGGTCATCTTAAAAAATTGTTATATAATCTATGAAGACTTTAGGGATTGTTACAAGCCATGAAATTAAATTAAGAACAAATTAATTCAAAACCAATTTTTTTTTTATTTGTACTTTGGTAGAAATAAAATGCTTGTAATAAAATGGCATGTAGTTAAGTAACTAGAAGAGTGAATATCAAAAACTTCTGCATGTTCCAGGTCGAGAGTTTCGATGTTTGTGGTTGTGTTTCTGTGTACTTGTGCATCTGTTGTACCTACGTGTTAAAAACTCGGCCAGACGAGCCAGGTTCTTATTCGTGGATCCTTAAAAGTTTGTTGCTATATATGAAAGATCTAGACGAAAGTTCACGCAGCGGTTTATTTTTTATTCCATTGTAAGTGAGCCCTTGACTACAATCCGACCTGCTGGTAAATGGGCAAACCTGTAAGGGGTATAGCTGTTTATTAGCATCTTACCGGTGCGCTAACGCTTAGCGGGACGTCTCCGTGGGTAGGATGGTAACTAGCCACACTTGAAGCAAGAAATTATAAATTCTCAAATTGTCCCTAGCACTGATGGAACCCAGGACCTCTTGCATAATCCCACAGCACTTACCGCTGGATCAGGGAGGTCGTGACAGACATAATATGATATAACCCGGAATCAATATCCAATATCCGTCGTTAATCAGGTGGCTGGGGGTATTCCGCACCCACGCTTCGTCGGTATGTCCAAGGCCATTCGTACTTTATGGTCTACGAGCCGTCTGATATCATATGGTTGACATTTGCAAGAGCTATTTACAAACTAAAATTGGCTTTAACGTTTTAGGAAACGCACAAAACGAGATACGCGTTAATATAAGCGCTACATTTTTCTGTCAAAACTCAGGGAAGGAATTCTGCTATAAACCGGCATTAGGCTGATTGCAAATGGTGCGATTACACCAAACAGCGCGCTCTTTGTTTGATAACGGCGTTAATTTCGGAGGTATTGCTGAATACCCCATGCGTTGTTGGCTTATTACAGCTATTACGAAAACGAGACGGCGCCAACGGCGGAAGTCATGGAATTTGTGACACTTGCGCAAACATTGTCAAACTTATGTTCACAGTTTTTTTAAATCCTTACTAAAATTGAGTGTTCACACTCAATTGAAAATGTGTTTGTATATTTGTTTGTTTGTCCTTACGACATAACCAAGAAATAAATCAAATTAGTTGAAAGGACGGAACGAAACATACGCTTACATTTACCTTAGGAAAACAAACGGTTCCCAACAGCTAGTTTGTAATAAAGCTGGAGTAATAATTTTGGTATGAGTTGCCGTATGAGTTAACTGGTATTACTCGTCACGTAAGGAAAAAGCGTTATGCGTGTGGTTTGGTTCCGTTCGGTGTAGTTAAGATATTAATGACAAGCACTCTATGAAACTACCAGTTGGAATGAAACAATATTGTTTTTATGTGAAAGCCCGATACTTGAAAATGGTTACAGTTTATTTCACATTCACTATGTATCAGGCTTATTATAATTAACTATGTCCCGGAAAAATCAATGACACCCGATGTTTAAAGAACCTTAATAAAGACGCGGGTCTCAGCTACTAGGTATCAAAAGTTAACTTACATTTAAGTCCAACGTATTCTCACTGAATACATACATTTTAGTTTAAAATTAAGTCTGAATAATTTTAATAGAATACAATTTTACAAATGAAACTAAATTTCTCCAGTATCTTCCGCTTTGTCTCTTAAGGCGAGTGTAAAGGAAGATTTCTAATTCTATTAATTCATTTAGTTTGTACCTGAGCTATTTCCGAGCGGTGTCCTATGTGCAGAAGTAGCCGCAGGGTTTATACATAAAATATATATAACATATAATAATATACATAACTGCCTCGTTAATCTAGTGGTTAGTATGTTTAACTACGGATCAGAAGGGCCTGTGTTTGAATCCCAGGTCGGGTCAAGAAAATTGTAGGTACCTACCTACTGTTTTTTTGACATTTACACCCACCAACCCGCATTGGAGCAGCGTGGTGGGTCTATGCTCTACCGTCTCTCCTATGAGAGAGGAGCAGCAGTACGATAATGCTGCATTTAACGATACTTAGTACGTAAATACTTACATACACATTTAAACATACATACGCTGAAAATCTTACATGAATTTTTCGGCAGTCGTGTAAAAAGGATTTTATCAAAAGCGTTATTCGTAAATCGTAATGAACGCGCCGTGTACGTGAAAGATTATATTTAGGGTACGGGTCGGTAAAGTTAAAATATATCTCCATAAATGCAGACAACACCGGGGAACAGTGAGCGAGTATTATGCATAATTATTGCTACCAAGCGCGGCTTAGGTCAGGAGCTGGCAACTTTTATCAAATAGTTATAAGTCCCCGGAGACGAGTAATTTTATTTCTCATTTCCAACTTACCTTGCGTCGGCGACGGTAGTTATACATTATACGATTAGGCCGTTTCACTAGAGCGGTCTGAGTTTGCCGCGCAGTGCGACTATTTGAAACTTATAAATAAAACTTCGTGGACTTTTAAGTAGCTACTGGCGTTGATGCACAGAGCCTTTGGAAAGTCCTAGATTTAACTGTAAATTGTCAACGTGAATCTGATGTCATATACACCATCATCATCAAAGCTCTACAGAGCTGGTAGGGCCTTGACTTGGTCCAGTACATTTCTCCATTTGGGGCAGTCAGAAACTGCTTCTTTCCAGCTCCGGACTCCCAAAATCCTCATATCCCTCTCAACTTCATTACTCCACTGACCCATAGTCGTCCTCGGCTTCTACGCCTCTCCGATTAGCCCTCCATCAACCTCTTTAGGGCTCTCGTGCGTCCCATGCGTTGCACATGCCCTGCCCATTGCATTTTTGATAGTTTATTGGCTACTGTTATATACAAGGTTATATACAAATATCAGAAAGCTTTCGGTATATAGTTGTTTACATCAAAACTAACAACTTTTGTTCCACGACTTTTTTTCTAACTCGATAGTTTGTGACATATTCAATTTTCAATATTTTACTTGGATACACTATTTGCTGCTATTCTGAAATGTTATATCGGCAAAAGCACGCGAAACAGGATTCGAACGTGGGTCACAGACCCAACTATAGGACGCTGTCGAATCAAATGTATTTGGTTTCACATTGTAATGTCATTTTACAGAAATAACGTGATTTATTAAATTTTTTGTACGAACTTAACATTAAATTATGAAAAGTCGTACAACATAACTTGTTTTAATAAAGTAGTAAAAATCTCACCACTTAGTAAAGCAGTATACTATAAGCTCTTTTTCATGTCAAAGGCTACATGAATGCAAAATTTCATCATAATCACAATCACCCCCCCCCCCCCCCCCCCCTATAAATAACAAGCATCAACACTACTTTCAGAATTATTTATTATTAGTAATATAATATAAGGGTTACTAATAAACGTCTTAATATTGCGGGGAAAATTGATACACCGGAATTGCTATTTCTGTCATCTGAGATTTTATATGCGTAAGAAGACAAAGCATTTTGTAACTTTACAACTGCTTTATAACTTATTTTACTAAGGAGATATGTGTCTAACTGATCACTATCAATGCAAATTATTGACCAATGAGAGTGCTTCCTTCAGTTCGGTTTAGCTAAATATAGGTCAAGTGGAAATGGATTAGGCTAAGCTACTAAACTTGGCGTTATGATCTGTAATACTCTTAACGTCACTCGCAAATGAATTACCAATGTAAGTTTTAGGAAAAATTAAGTGGGAGATTTCGATGCGAGGCAGAGGCAATTTGGGAAATTTTTAATCCAGAATTTTCTCCAGTTGTTGGGAGGCTTCGGCCGTGGTTCTTTACTTTTACACGCATCTTACCTGCACAGGAACCTTCTTTACTACCCTAACTACATTACTGTCAGAATTTCTCAGCTTAACCCATTTAATTACGGTGTAATTTTTTGACGGTTTACATAAAGTTAAAAATTACTTATATTTTTCCATCTACGTCACTATTCAGGAAAACGCGTATAAACTTTTATGAAAAACCTTAAAAAATCTATTTTCATGTATTTCAATTTCATCCGTTACATTACCTTTTTTTACCTGTAGCTGTGAATAGATACCCTTACTGCGCGCAGCTATTTGGCACAGTTCTAGTGGGTAGGCAGCTTTATTGTATAAAGTATGAACTCCTCCCGATGGAGGGAGCATGGCTTATCTTCTGAAACATTTTAGGGTCTAGAAAATTTTTTTCCTGTTTCGGATTCAAAGTTATCGCACTTAGCTTAGTCAGCAATTGTTATAGGTACACGAAGTGGTGAGAATACTTTCGGGGCCGAGTTTGAATCTTAGCGCGCACCTCTAACATTTCTAAGTTACTCGTATATGCGTTTTGATTTAATTTAGCAGTTTCTTTAACGGTAAGGGAAACATCGTGAGGAAACATGCATGCCTGAGAGTTCTTCATGTTCTCACTTGGCTAGCGTGGTGAACTATGGGTCTACCGCTTCTCATTGTGGGAGGGGTCCTTGTGGTGAATCGTTAATGGATTGATAGATTGACGTTATCGTTATCGTTGTTGCTGTCTTAAGAAAATTTAACATTCTATAAGTAAAACTTCCAGGTAAGCCTAAGGCATATTTGATTGAAGAAATTTTAATCATGTTGTTATTTAACTCTAGAAGAGTTTAATATATAACTATAGAAGAAGGCGTATCATTATAGATAGAAAGATAAATTCTTTATTGCGCACAATTAAGGGATAAAGATAATATATATTGAAAACAGAAATACATGAAAAATAGAAATGCGCAAAGGTGGTCTTATCGCTTTAAGCGATCTCCTCCAGACAACTCTTAATGAAAGAAGAAAACGATTATGTTCTCTTTTAGCCAGTCTCTGGCCACCAAATTGGGGTACACCAATGGGGAAACCGGAAAATAGGTGCGGGTTGACAGTTCATAACCTGGTCCTCTCTGTAACTTTAGTTTTGCAACTCTCTGAACTATGTAGGTAACTTTCTTTTTTTTTTATTTCATGCCCGCGTTTTTCGGCATACGGTTTTTACAAATGCCAAATAAAGTGGATTGGTTACTTAGATAGGGCGAGAAGGAAGGATAAAAAAACTAAATCTCTGGTGGTCTCGTGGGAGGCTTTGGCCGTGGCTAGTTACCATCCTACCGATAAAGACCTGCCGTTAAGCGATTTAGGGTTCCAGAACGATGTTGCGTAGAAGCCGATTAGGGGTATCACTCTTTAACTGGTTAGCCCGCTACCATCTTAGACTGAATCACCACTTACCACCAGGTAAGATTGCAGTCAAGAGCTAACTTCTTGTGGAAAAAATAAATAAACAAACATACACTTTCGCATTTAAAGTGCCGCCCGCCTAGTGCAACAAGCTAGTCCATAGTTACGTAAAGCGCTCAGGCCGCGATTGCCAGGGAGTCCGAATTTTTCTTTTATTTGCATTTCAAGTTTATAAAGTGCATGTTCCCTTAACTTTACAGCCAGGGACATTAAATTACTTAAACAGCACGAAATGCTAGAGGTGCGTGCCGGGGATCGAATTCGATACCCCCGATAGGAAAGCCGGAGTCTTACTCACTATACTACCCACCCACAACACGACACTGCTTCCTCAAACAACCGATGTTCGTTAAAGCATCGCTTTAACGCCTCTTCTACAAATACTGACTTCCAGATAAAAAACTCAAAACTATTCGCTAGCAAAGAAGCCGTTGTAATTAGTGGATCATTAAACGCTTCGCCACTTATATTTCGCAATAATTTTTCGATTCCATTCGCCTTCTCAATTTGTACTTTGCCAGAGTTTTCTCATTTTTTGCGGACGGTTGATAATAATTTTCTGTTTTCTTTTAATTTAAGTTTGTCTAATGAGGCGTGATACTGTTAGAAGTTTATAATTGAAAATCTGTAGAAAGGAGTTTCAGTTTTCACATCGTTAGAGAATTTTTCAGTTAGCCGGGAGAGTCTGCTTTATATTGTATGAGTTTTAGTATCTTTTGAATGGAAAAATATGTGCGATTTTTATGATGTTTTTAGGTGCGGTTTATATAGAAGCGTTGTGAAATGTGGCCTAGATACTTTTGTTTCTTCGAAGTTTTATGGGTTTAGTTAACTAAACATCAACTCCAGCTTATTTATTGTCCTTTATTCAGGCATACGGCTCCTGTTTTATAAACAGTGATAGATAGGTAAGAAATTTTGAAGAATTTCAAGACGTCTTCTTCATAATTCATATCAATATGATATTAAATCCTACTTGGCCGGAAATTATGTTTTTACGCAAACAAGACGGGGTGTTATAAGTTTGACGTGTCTGTGTCTGTCTGTCTTTAGCAACGTTTATCCCGATGAAACGATTTTGGTTTTGATTTTTGTTCAAAAGGTTGTATCAACCTCTTGATTTTAAATTGAACTTGCTGAATACTAGAACTAAAGGGCACAATACAATAGTCGCAGTAGTTTTTTTTTAATTTTTATATTGCAATACCAAATAAACGGATTACTAAAGACGGATTTAATGCCTAAGCATTTTCTACCAGACAACATTCGGACGTGTGAAAAACCGCGTGAGTGTGTCGCCAAAATATATATATGTAATATAAATGTACACGTATGCTATACTTATATAAATTTTGTATCTAATTTATATACAGCATATTCAAAACACTGCCTAAAGAGTTCTGAAGAGGCCGAAACAGGTGGAAAACTGAAGGTGCGAGGTCAGGACTTTACGGCGGATGCATTAACACTTCCCAGCCAAACTCTCTAAATTTTTGCTGAGTGGCTAAAGATGTGTAAGTTCTAGCGTTATCATGCCAAAATCAGCCAGATACAAATAGTATAGCCAAAGAGATTTTATTACAAGTTCATACATACTATAATGCGAAAAGACTTTTTCCCCAACCTATTATATACCTAATAGGTGTAATTAATAAAGTTATATTTATCAGTTTTGTATTTTTTTTAAACTAGTTGTCTAAGAAGAATTTCTATTTTTAATATCGATAAAGAAATAGCAAATCCTTCTCAAGGCAGCCACCGAAGTAATGGACCGGCTAGCGAAGTGGTTTAAGTTTTCAAGTGGCCCAGTTAGTAGCAAAAGGAGGCAGTTTTCCCGCAGTGAACTGTAATAGGCAATTTTTCCTTACTTTTTAGTGTAACGAATATATATATGTACATATATGTGTAAAGTAACATAAGAGTTGGCCAAACGCCAATTCGGTGTTGCTAAATTGTATTACGTACCTAAGTAATTCTGAAGTTATTACACCTGTGACCCCCTACCAGTATGCCAGATATACAGAATTTATTACCAACTAACTGTTGCACCCAACGTTGTCCGCGTTTGTTGAGTATTTTAAAAATCCCGCTGGAGCTGGCTTCCCGATGTTTTCCTGTTGTGCTAGCATGCGCATCATGAGATAATTATCTCGACCCGTTACGTTAGATATTTACGAGATAATGGGTTGACATAACTCTCACGTGGCGCGCTTCTCAGTCCTACTGGTCATAAAAATATCCTCTATACTTCTTAAGGAAGCAAGCTATCTCTATGCCAAATATTGCAAAGAGGTGTTTTCAAATCACACAGGAATTATACCTGGAAGCTTTTCGGAGCTAAATATATGGTATGTCCAAGCCATATATGTGCCAAGTTTCATTAATATCAGTGCAGTGGGTGAACCAAACGCAGATAATAAACAAATAAACAAACATACATGCTTTCGCATTTATAATTTATTTATTTATTTATATAATTACAAGTCCATTACAATGTCATATGTGATAAGTATGGGCTAGCAGTTACTGGTAATAACTTCCTATTAAATGTAAGTTTTTTCATTTTCCACGGTATAAAACAGTTTAGATAATTCCTTGCTTTTATAAATTCTGGTAAAATTGTTTAAACAATTCTGAAGACAAATCAAGACAAATAAACAAACAGACACATTTTTTTTATATTATATGTTTATATTATTACACTGGCAAATATTGTGTTTATTAATGTTACTTATGCCCCTTTTCACTAACAAAAATGCCCAACACATGCGCACACAAACACACGCATTAATACACTATACACACACTACTCAATCGTTATAAAAAAAATAAAGTTACTAAAACAAAGAATGATATAATTTTGATTTGTCAAGTGTCTATTTACGAGTTCCCTAAATATTACACGAAGCGGTGATAGCGCATTGGGTAGGAGCTTAACTTCACTTTCGGGGGGCCGAGTTCGAATCTCAGTTGGAACCTCTAACTTTTCTAAGTTAAGCGTTTTTAAAATTTTTAGTTCCTAATTTAAAATATCACTAGCTTCAACGGTAAAGGAAAACATCGTGAGGAAACCTGCATGCTTAAGAGTTCTACGTAATCTTCTCAAAGGTGTGTGGAGTCCACAAATCCGCACTGGGCCAGCGGACTACGGACTTAACCTCATTGGAAGAGACCCGTGCTCTGTAGTGGGCTGGTAATGCGTTGATGTGATGGCTATAATATATAATTGAATAAATAAAACAATTTATCTTATTACATTAATAAATCACTACTCTTTTTAACTACAATAGTTTATTCAAATTGAAATAAAGAATAGAAAATATTGCAAAACGTATAATATTTATTATGTATAGATAAAAGTTTAAGATATAACGTGAATTCATAACGAAGATCTATCTGAAACAGTTACTGAAGGTAGTAAATTTGACCGGCATTATCTATGATATGTACGACCACTGAATTTATGCATTCAACAAGATTTCTAGCTCCAAAGCTCCCGGCCCATGCATTATGAATTACGAACTAATTGACCGTTAAACATAGCGCAGTCGAGACAAAACTATTCCATACTAAAATTAAAGTTTTTTTGCGCAATATCTGTCTAGTTCTTATGTGGCTTCTGCGTTCATTTTGACGAACTCCCCGACTCAGCGGTGAGCGCATTGGTTTTAAGTAAGTGGTCCCAGGTTCGATCTCCGTCAGTGGCAATTTGTTAATTTATAATCTGTAATCATAAAATGCATAGATGTAATTGTTAAGGGAATCATTATTCATTGTAAAGTCAACATCTCCTGAGGATGCTCTGGTTTCGGAGTGAAACGTGCGTAAAGGGTACATTGCCGAAGATGTATTTTGTGTGGAGTATGAGGTTAGAAGAAATTATAAATTACACCATGCAGATTCTCCTGCTTTTCGCGGAGTATAGCAAATTAAGCTTAATTTTCATAAGTACACCCAGATATTAGGTAAATTTACAGACTTTCAGCCGGATTGCGGGAAACACATTGAAGTAGTTGGAGATAAATCGTCCGTCAAGTAGTGATGTGCTTTTATCATGTAACCAAACTCAATCTTCGTTTTAAGTTGGTGGTTGCAGGTAAACCAAAATAAATAGCTGCAAATAGCATGGAAATGCTCGTTAGCCAATCGCTCTGCCCAATAAACACCCTTCTGCCATATAGAACCTTAAAGTAATAACTTTAAAGATCACTTTCCAGTAACAAACAACGTTAACCTCAGTTGTTCAGGAGGAACCGCAATGTTCAAAATTGGCTCATGTACAAAAGTTAATTCAATTACGTTTGATACTTTTTTTTACAGTTTATTTGGGAAATCGAACGTAAATGGACTGCAATTATAATACTTTACGAGATAAACTAGTGCTTCGCTTCGGATAATTGACGGCCGACTGGCGCAGTGGGCAGCGAACCTGCTTTCTGAGCCGTGGCCGTGGGTTCGATTCCCACAACTGGAAAATGTTTGTGTGATGAACATGAATGTTTTTCAGTGTCTGGGTGTTTATCTGTATATTATAAGTAATTATGTGTATTATATTTATAGAAATATTCATCAGTCATCTTAGTACCCATAACACAAGCTACGCTTACTTTGGGGCTATGTGGCGATGTGTGTAATGTCGTAGTATATTTAAAAAAAAAAAAAAAAAAAAAAAAATATATAATATGAAGCAATTAGCTGTTCTTACGGTTTTTTTTTTAAATTCCACGGGATATTTTATTTTCCCCGGATAAAAGTGTATTATAAATTAATTATTTTACTCAATATATTTGACATTTAATTTAAGATGGATCTATTGTATCCGATTCCACGATCTCTAAGCCGTACATCACAGCAACCCATAACCGGCCAACTACAGTGCATGCGTCTCCTCCCACAATGAGAACGGGTTATGGCCGTAGTCCACCACGTTGCCCCAGTGCGGATTGGTGGGCTCTACACACCTTTGAGAATATTATGTACATCATCTCAAATCGACCGACACCTGTCGAAGTTGTACAATTGTAACAATTTTTTTTAAATCCCCTCGTATCGTTTCCCTTTAAATTTACCGGGATAATGATGTCCATTTCATAGATGCAATCTATACACATGCTAAATTTCACAATTATCGTTGCACTGGTTGAGCCAACAATAGGTAACAAAGAAATAAACAAACTGACAGACTTTCGCATTTATAATATTCGTATGGATTACTCGTTGATACATAAAACTGTTCCAAAAACGTGCTAACAGACAATTTACGTCTAAAAATTAAAAAAATATTAAAGTGTCCTTCTGCGATTTAGAAATAACTGCATTTTGTTAAGATGCGATAGCTTCTGGCAGACAAACTAAATTTTAATATTTACCTTACGGGAGTTTCTCAAGTTCGCAATTTTTGTAAACCACACTTAAGTTAGGACTTCGACTCCTCTTTCTTTTTACCGCGCTCGAGTCCCAGCACGCACGTCGAACTTTTCTAAGTCATGTGTGTATTAAACAATTAAAATATCACTTGCTTTAACGGTGAAGGAAAACATCGTGAGGAAACCTGCATGCCTTAGAGTTTTCCATAATGTTCTCTGGAGTCCACCAATCCGCACTGGTAATGGGTTAAGATGACCATGATGACACTAAAGATGAAATTGATGGTGGAAGATAAAATAAGAATCACATGTACTTCAAAATAATGAAATCCTGATATTAATAATCCGACATGTAATAGCATGTTACGAAAGATGTTCAAAGTTTGAAAGGTTTTTTTTTTTGTATTTCTATACTTAATAATCGAGTGTTATTAGTATAAGGCGTGACCGCATTCACAACTGAATGACAACTTCTAGTGTTTTGTTTTATTCCACTACAAGTTAGCCCTTTACTGCAATCTCATCGGATGGTTAGTGATGATGCGGTCTAACATGGTAGTTGGTTAAACTTTTAGGTGGTCTTTTGGAAGTAGTTTTATTGAACCCATACTATCCCTAATCGGTTTCTACACTGGTGCCGGAATGCTAAATCGCTTAGCGGCTCGTCTTTATAGGTAACTAGCCACAGCCGAATCCGTAACATTCCCGAATTGCGTTTGCTGGGATTCCAACCCAGGAAACTTAAAACAGCGCTCATCGCTGCTTTAATCAAACATGTCCTTATCAAAGATTGACTGACATTAATTGGGAACGTATTATGTCGGTTTATTAATAGCCCAGATTAATGTCTTAGTGTCTGGGATATAGACAGTCGGTCACAAAAAGAATTATGAATTCAGCCCATCGCTACACAAGGCCGCAGTAACTGATATTTAATTGCTTAAAATGCACATAACTCCACAAAGTTAAGAGCCGAGGTTTAAATTCGGTCGGTTTTTTACAAAGAAACACACATCGCTATCTAGCCCCAAAGTAAGCGTAGCTTGTGTTATGGATACTAAGATGATTAGATGACTGAAGAATATTTTTATGAATAATATAAATAAATACTTATAATATACTAGCTGTTGCCCACGACTTCGTCTGCGTTTGATTTTGTTTTTAAAGTATTCAGTATCGTTAAGCCTTAAATGAGTATAGTAGTATATATATGTATCACATGTGACTGTCAATTAATTAAAGACAAATAATTTGCAATAAAATAAAATTGCGACTATAATTAAAGATCTAAGCTGTCCTATCTTTAAGTTGGAGCAGACTGCTCACGGTGTGCCAATTTAATTTAAAATCGGTTAAGTAGTTTAGGAGTCCATCGCGGACAAACATCGTGACAGGAGATTTATATTTGACGGCCGATTGGCGCAGTGGGCAGCTACCCTGCTTTCTGAGCCAAGGCCGTGGGTTCGATTCCCACAACTGGACAATGTTTGTGTGATGAACATGAATGTTTTTCAGTGTCTTGGTGTTTATCTATATATTATAAGTATTTATGTATGTTATTCATATAATTATTCATCTGTCATCTTAGTACCCATAACACAAGCTAAGCTTACTTTGGGGCTAGATGGCGATGTGTGTATTGTAAAAAAAAATAAAAAAAATGAAAAAATCAAAAAAATATATATATTAAGATAGATGAACACCCAGACCCTGAATAACATTCATGTTCCTCACACAAACATTTTCCATTTGTGGGAATCGAGCCCACGGCCTTGGACTCAGAAAGCAGGGTCGCTGCCCACTGCGTCAATCTGCCTTCTACATAAATAGAATACATATTATTTAGCGTATCTTGGTAAGTAGGAACACAATATTGGTATTCGAATAAAATAACTTCAATAAGTTTTTAGCAACTTAGTAAGTTTAAATGCTACCAGACTCTGTAAACCAAATCTCTGTTAGCAATTAATCTAGTACTACTAACTAATCTATTTCCTAACTCGGTGAGTCTATTTAAATTACTTTAAACCTCCATCGAACAAGCTTTGTGATACTACAATATTGCATTAACAGGTACTCCGAATTGCAGCTAAACCAAATGACAATACACACATCGCCATCTAGTCCCTAAGTAAGCGTAGCTTGTGTTATGGGTACTAAGATATTATTTGATACCCAATAATGTTAGTACACTATACAAATACTATGCTATTAAGTACCGATTTAGTATTGTGTCTATGACAACATAAGTCCCATTAGTTTCTGAAGGCAGATGTCAGATATCAAAAGTGATATTTATAATTATAATTAAAGTTGTGCACAATTATTTTATACCGTAGTATAGGTACTTCAGTCCCTTCTACCGAGTTTTCCTGCGGTAACCTCAAGTGACTCTCAATTCATTAATTATAATATGGATTATTATATAATTTCGCGCAACTTTGAGGATGCAAAGGGGCCAGAGAGTTGTGGCCGAGATTGCTCCCTGAAGCACTATTAATACTTACTATGAATATTAGTGCGAAAGCTAATGCCGACTGCGCTAATAACTCGCTGATGCTCAGCTGAATATGAGTGTGACCGCACGGATCTTGTCGGTGAGATCCGGTGATGACACTTTGTGTTTGGAACGCGATCGTTAGGCTGATGTTTCATCAATAAATAAATAAATAAAATAAATAAATATACTACGACAATACACACATTGCTATATAGCCCCAAAGTAAGCGTAGCTTGTGTTTTGGGTACCAGATAGCTGATGAATATTTTTATGAATATAATACACATAAATACTTATAATATACAGATAAACACCCAGACACTGAAAAACAATCATGTTCATCACACAAAAAAATTCCAGTTGGGGGAATCGAACCCACGGCCTAGGACTCAGTAAGCAAGGTCGCTGCCCACTGCGCCAGTCGGCCGTCATGATATAACGGGCAGATTTGATTTTTGATGATTAACTGGTCTAGACAAAAGGCATCTACTTACCGGTTGTACTGAAGTGTTTTCCTTCACCGTTTAAAGCAAGCAATATAACATTTCTTAAATAAAAAAATGCGCCTAACACCGAAAAGTCAGAATGTTGGTTAGTAGGAACACAATGCTTGTATTAGAATAAAATAATTAAAAAAAGTTATTATCAACTTAGTAAGTTTAAATGCTACCAGACTCTGTAAACCAAATCTCTGTTAGCAACTAATCTAGTACTACAAACTAATCTATTTCCTAACTCGGTGAGTCCATTAAAATTACTTTAAACCTCCATCGAACAAGCTTTGTGATACTACAATATTGCATTAATAGGTACTCCGAATTGCAGCTAAACCAAATGTATTAAGACAATACACACATCGCCATCTAGTCCCTAAGTAAGCGTAGCTTGTGTTATGGGTACTAAGATATTTGATACTCATATTGAGAGTTGAGAAAATGCTATCTTGGATTCAAATTTCGTCATAGTGTGAATATTCATTTTTATTTGATACGCATATTGAGTGTTGAGAAAAAAATGTAATTCGCCAAGTTATGGTGACGACCATCTTGGATTTAAATTTTGTCATAGTTTACACTGTGTATTTACTTTCATTTGATACCCATATAGAGACAGTTGCAAAAAAATATGTTATCCACTATTGTGTGGCCGCGCCATCTCGGACCGATTTTTTTTAAATACTACCGATGAATTGCCCTTTCAGACCAAAGCAAAAAATCATTCATCCGGAAGCTATGATGTACGGACAGACACACACACAGACACGTCAAACCTATAACGTCACGTCGTTTTTGCGACGCCTAACCTTTAAACGATACGAATCATTATTAATTTCGAAGTTGCACTAAACAAAGGCTCAATAAAATAAAAACACTTGACAAACATTTATAATTTATTTACTTAACAGCCATGTAATTGCACATCGAGTAATTTAATCTTGAATCAAAAATACCGCTCTTGACGGTTACTTATTCACTTTTAGAGCGCTAAGGTGACTTTTCATTCCAATGCACTGCCAGTAAATACGTCATGTTATGATTTAATCAGCCAAAATTCAAGATTTAACAACAGTATTGGCATGACTCCTCTATACCGAATGTCAACTAACAGCCGATATTAATAAACAATCTCATCTGACATCTACAGATAGCAGATTGTATTTAGTAGTGCTAATCTCTTCCTATTCTTCCCTGTAGGTAGGATTACAAATCTTCAGATTACAAATCTTCAGATTACAAATATTCAGATTACAAATTTTCAGATTACAAATTTCTGAAAATTTTGGATTAGATAGGTTATTTAATTTTGGGCGTAAAATAGTCTACGCGCCAAAGCCACATACCCGATGACACAGTCCGGCCGGCAGCTTAGATATTTCATGAGAATCTTTTTATTCTCAAAGTTTTACAACTTGTTCCTAAATATGATCCCACAGACTAACAGCGGTGCTATGATGTGGCATTGCTGTGCAGACCCCAAAAAAACCTTACAGCTAAGTTGATTGTCTGCGTAAATTATTGTTCGTCTAATTTTGGAGTTCGCGATTTGATTATACAGCTTTCGCGGCACTTTCGGTTTGCTGTAAGATGCAATCGCCATTATTATAAAACCATATAAAAATTATCTCATGTAAGCAATCATGACCTCTCCAACCAAGTTAATTATTTTCTGCACTTTTCCCTTTTTAGCTTTCAACAGGTGTTCTATTAGTTGATCGTAGTCGCCGGTCTTACGTATTTGTTTAATGGCCGATTCCTTTACTTTAGCGTCATATCCCACGTAGACTTTCTCCCATAACATTTTCAACACCATCCCGTCCACTGTTTTTTTGTCGTATGTCTCGCTGCTTACCTTTATATACATAGAAATACAAAAAAAAATGCTAAAGTAGTTGAAAGTTGTGAACACATATCTTAATTTTCAGCATAAAACCGAGCCACTAAGTTCCATGGATATAACTAAATAAATTACGGATTTTTATACGAACTTTTAGCCTGCATTCAACTCAATAACGGTGGATTAAAAAGTAATGAATTTCTTAGTGGTACGACATAAATAGATCTTCCGTCAAATTCAGTTATTTTGTTACTAATATGGTTTACAAGAACGCGTTCATATTGACTTTTAGCTAACAAACTAATGAATACTGTAACTTTTAAGACTCACAGAATAGGTATACTTTTACTGTAGGGCTGATTTGTGAATCTAAACCATCCAGGGTGCCACCCAAACACATACCAAAAAATTAATTCGAATCGGTCCAGCCGTTTAGGAGGAGTTCAGTGACGTACACACGCACACAAGAAATATGTATATAAAGATTGATGTATCCGCATAACCTTAACAAGGAACCCAAAATTAGCTCTATAGAAAAATGCTTACCATAAAATTATGTACAAGAATAAAAATTAAAAACGAGCACCAAACACAATGCGGCATACTGTCGGCTATGAACGTTTACACTTCACTAAAGCGAAAAAAGACTAAGAGTAATTTAAAGAATTTCCCAAACATCCTTTTCACGCTATCAACAACATTTACGGTCGGTGTAATGCTGTTAAAGAACCATTAAAACATAATGCCTTCTTTTTAACGTTGCTAAATTATATTTGTAGGATTTTACATCTTGTCGTAGCACCGAACTTAATAACGTTTTTCATAATACAATCATCTGTAAAATTATTATTAGCTGTCATTCAATTATTATTAATAATGGAGACTAAAGTTAGGATATTCTGCGCAGTTCATTGCAGATGGTTTAACAATTAGCAATTGATAAGGGCAACACATCACGGGCATCATAAAAATCACCGATAAAATATGTGCTAGCACATGAAAAAGCTGGCTAAAACCGCCGTCTCAAAATTCACATTTAAATAACAAAGACAAAGATTTTCGAAGTTATATTTCTATTTGCGCATTAGGGAAAAATGATGAAAGGAATTTTTTAAGATCCGCGCGCGCACCGTCACAAAAAACCGACACCCTGAAGTTAGCTATAGTCAACATTTTAGTTTTTCAAAAAAAGGTTTGACAGTGTCAGTTGTTGTCAAGGTCTGCGGACTCATTCTGGTGATTTAATTTATTCAATTGTACAAAAATCTAAAACTGTAATATTGAGTGACACTTGGTTGTCCGATAATGAGATAACTAGATAAACCGTTTTAATAACCTTATAATGTATTAAATACCTTTTCCCTGGATAAATATTTTGTAAAGATTTTTATCATGTTACGCCAAAGAAGTATTACTTCTAACGCGTGTACATAAGTACACACATGTTTTTTTTTATTTTGACCTATACCATTTGCAAGTATCTCTGTCATATTCTTCTGTCATTCTGTACATATTCTTAGCTACATAATGATATATCATATTGTAAAAAATACGTAACAAAATTTAATAGGAGATATATCAAATCATGTCCTCTTTATCATTATATTAACACATTAGAAGGGGTTAAGGCCGTAGTCCACCACGCTGGCCTAGTGCGAATTGATCCTGACCTTTGAGAAATTTATGAAGAACTAGGCATGTAGGTTTCCTCACAATGTTTTCACCGTTGTAGAAAGTGATATTTGAATTGCTCTAAACCCACATAACTTAGATAAGTTTGAGTTTGATGGTCCCCTAAAAACTGTTATTTTTTACAAACCTGGAAGACGTACCTACATAAAATTTAAAAACATTAAATTAAAATCCTAGCCATACAGATTTAAATTTAATTATGGAGGTAAGCATGATGCAAAAGGCGCGCATATCTCACTAAGCCGCCTTATATCTTCTATCGTAAAGCGAAATACTCGCAACCGACCCAATCTTATTACCCTTTTTTTTTCTCGTGGGGAAATCCTCATGGATTCCACCGCGCCACGTGAAGGCAATTATGTCGGACTCGTACCGACTAAAACCCCAGTGTTCCAACCAGTCACCTGGTAGCTGGGCCACGGGAACGCTTTCGCACACATCCGCGTTGATATGGTAATTATTCGACTACGAATCACGAGGATATATTGATTTTTCTCTCAAGAACAATATTGATCTCTTCACTATTGGCAAAGGCTTCCTCTCTCATAGATGAGATGATTTGGAGCATATATTTACCGTGCTACTCCAATGCGGGTTAGAGGGCTCTAACGATTATTATCACGTTTGGACATAAGTTAGTGAAATCTGCACATCGTTTGCGAAAGGTGCAGAAGCCATTTGTAGGATTTAGATGCTTTTATAATATGATTCTCAAGTTAATTTCGGACTTGCCAATGAATAAGTTTAAACAATGTTTTAAGACACATTTATTAAATCGTGGTTACTATATGGTTGATGAATTTCTTAATGACAAGGCCGCAGAAACAGCCTCCGCTCTCACCTCTCACAAGATAGAAAATATATTTTATTTATATTTTTTCTAAAAAAACTGTAAAATGATGTTGAAATAGAGCAATTTGCTGAGTTTCTTGCCGGCTCTTCTCGGTGGAATCTGCCTTCCGAGCCGGTGGTAGAGTCACTATAAACAAACTGACTTGACATTTCAAAAGCGCTTATAAACTGGGCCTACTTGAAATAAATGAATTTTGAATTTTTGGAAACATTTACTACACAGGACTGATATATCCTGAAATAAGTGCGTTTATACACCGATAAAGAATTCCTCGGCTTTCTAATATAAAATGCGTATAGATTACATTATATTATTTAATGTTTTCCCTGACTCGTGATTTGAGTGTTATCTATTATATATTTTTTTATATCGTAAGCGTCACCGATGTGGAAACTTCCCGAGTATGATACGAATACAGGGTATAAGATTTATGTATGAGGAAGAATGGATCATTGAGCTTGAGTGTTAGGATTCTGAGCAGCCTCTTTTTCCCGATGTTTTCCTAATGATAAAGGGACTGAGTTTATTATAGATTATTTTCTTCTTTAAGCACATTTTCAAAAGAAATTCTTAATTGGTTCATATGACATAGATAAATATTGTATTATTAGGATTGGTTGTCTGTTGATATATCTTTTCGTCTTTTACTCAGCTGCTGATCCAACTTTGATGAAGTTTCTTTAACTTTATAATAATTACTATTTATAATAACCAAAGCTCCTGTCCACTAATCCACACCAGACCAGCGTGGTGGCCTTAACCCCTTCTTATTATGGGTTCAGACCCCGGCCCTGTAGTGGTAATGGACATTAATGATATGATGATGTCGATTATCACCGAAGCTGGGTGGGCCTTAGCTTGGTAATCATAATGTATCCATCGGAGGCGGTCAGAACTCCGCTTCAACTTCCTCCCAACTCCAAGTTCCCAAAACAATCATGTCCGTCTCCACTCCATCACTCCACTGAACTTCTAGGTCATTTTCTACGCCCCTCCGATTTGCCCCCAATCAACCTCTTTGGGGGTCATAATAATAACGAGCAAAGCGGTGATAGCCCAGTGGGTAAGATTTCGACTTCAATTTAGGGATTCGAACGGGATGAGTTCGAATCCCTAAATTGAAGTCGAAATCAGCACGCACCTCTAACTTTTCTAAGTTTTTAAGCAATTTAAATATCACTTGCTTCATAGGTGAAGGAAAACATCGTAAGGAAACTTACATATATTGAGAACATTTTGAGAAAATTTATGAGAACTCTCAGTATCTCAGAGACTGAGAGTTCTACAAAATGTTCTTTGATTATTTGCGAAAAAATGAGCCAACCCTTCTGTCACCGGATGAGGCAATCAACCGCGGTGAAATGTTAGCAAGATTTTTACACTTAAGTCTCCTCGGTCCCAGGGTCTCCACGGCAAACGGAAAAACGGAGCTACATAGCTCTCAATTAGAAAAGCTTACTTATATTTTTAGCCACGCAGCTGCGACTCCCTTTTAAGAATATAACTAATATACAACGTGTAACACATTTACGAAATAATGTTAAAGGATGCGTTAATATTATTTCATAAGGAATCACCCTGTAAAAATATTCTTAGTTTTTACTTATTACAAACTTATTGAAGATAAAAGCCCACACCCGCATAGTAAATACACTCGCGTATTGTACGCGTACCTTATAAATTGACAGGAGTCACTTTCAATAAAAATATGGATTTTGCTTTCACAGATAAGTCTCAGAGACAGTAGTACGTAATGCACCTTTAAAGCCTACGAAGTATTATTTCGGTTTTCATTCACAAGTTATATAACTTACTTATTAGATCAAAAATGTTACACAGAATATCAATATAACAGTAGAAAGAAAAAGAAATACAACACAAAAAGTAAAACACTTTCACATAAATTGGTAAACATATTTGTTAAGCTGAATGCACATTATATTGATATTTGCCTCTTATTATTGATAACCTGTGGACCCCACACTAGGTTACCTAAATCGTGGGTCCCAGTTACTATAATTCCAAAATTGATTCTTTATAAACATTTCAAATGAACGCTCGCAAATGTTTTAACTCAACTTTAAATAGGTATTCATTCTATTGTGAATGTGTAGAATATGTGATCAGTTACTTAATGATTTTTTATGTAAGTATATAGATTTTGATGAATAATACTGTCACCAGATTTGTCTTAGCTTTGAGAACAATGGTAAACAATTCAACCGTTATATCACCTTCGTATTCTTCGTGGATGAGTTACTCTTATGACCAAATAGTTCTTTTTCTATTTATTAAAATATGGCACACCAACGATGAAATTCGAAATCCAACTCGTTTTATTACCAATCGAATTTGATAAACCAAACTTATGATAAACCTTAGTAACAACATTAATGTTATAACTAAGTTGATATAATAATATTATATTTCATTACTCGTATTACTGTACGAGTCACATCTCAGGACGCGTAGATATACTCCGCCTCTAAAATGACATTAAATTGTGGAAGTAAGTTGAGTGGAAACTGGCTAAAATAGAAATACATTTCTGTTAAAAATTGTGTGAGCGCTTAAGGCGTCTTCACCATCCATACCTACTACTTAGTTTCTAGTACAAATTGTGCTTCCGTGAAATCATCATCATACAACTAGTGAATTTCATTGGCTGGACCTGTTTTCTATGTAATTTGATAATAATCTTCATATTTAACTTGCGGGTGAGTGACTGCAGAGATAACTCTCTTGGAAATCCTCTACCGATTAAGTATGCGTCTTTAAAGAAAAACTGGACTACTTTAAGTGTAAACTTAAAGCTAATTATAAAGAAAACTACAAGCTCTTGAAAACCAATGTCTTGAATATTAAATACCTTATAGATATCTTTCCCTATTTGTGTTACTCTGATTTCATCGACAAACGCGTGTTTTCTAATCTTCAATCTATCCAATGATTGAGATTGCATATACTATAGACGCTATGTTCTCCTAGTACTCCTTACCTAACAACATCGAAATATTGTTAAGTTGTAGTTGAAATCTGTAATTGTAGTAAAAGCAATTGTTTTTAGCTTTTAAGACTAAAGATCACGAAGTGCAGAGTTACTATAGATATACTATAAACGCTATGTTCTCTTAGTAGTTCTTAGCTAAAGCATCGAAATATTGTTGAGCGAAATCACAGACTAAATTGGTTTGCGTAGTTGAAATCGGTATGAGGTTGGTCTTGATGCAATTGCCACCTAAGTTAAAGTTGTTAGCATTTTAGGCAAAAGATCACGAAGTCCAGGATTATACTGGGAAATCCAGTCCAGCCCGAATAGTGAGTGACATTAAACAATGACATTGAATATAAGTATCTTCATCGTCATCATCAATCCCACAATGAGGTTTCGTTGATACAAGTGATATTATAGTAACTTGAAACGTGCATAACTTAGAAAAGTTAAATGTGAATTCTGGGATTCCAACTCAGTTCCCTCGCAGTCCTAATTGCAGGGCTATCACCGCTTCTTTGAATATAATATTACATATTAATTTTTATTATATTATGAACCAAATAAAAGCCTATCAAATTCAGGTAAAAACAATAAACATCCCTTGGATATGCGAAACTTTTTAAGCCGAAGGAAGAACACGAAAGTTTTATTTTGAACACAGTTTTACGTACAGCTATTTAAAAATAAAATAACTTGATATACACATATAGCAGGCATACTCTAATTATAACCTGTTTTTTCCAATGTTTTCAACTAAAAACCTTTTATAATATCTGTTACATATTTTATTTCTCCTAGCTATTGAACTTGTTAACTAAACGAAACGTCTATAGCATACTGAAAATTAACATTCAAAATGATTCGCAACCTACAGGTCAGTACAACTTAATGGAGTGATAAGTAATTATAAAACTGGTTGCAAACGCCTGAATATGAAAGCCTAAAGCTCAAATACAATTCCACTGTAATTTCAAGGGCGAAACAATATTATTGTTATATGCGAAAATACCGAACGCCAATACCGAAACATCATTAAATTTGCAAGTAATTCGAAATGCTTTCGAGTGAAATTCCAACCAAATATCGTAATATCATTGCTGAAAATTTAACAGTAATATGCACGCATTCCTTCATTAACGAATGCAATAATTATAATTATTGCAATTTTGCATTGCACTTGACTTCTGCCGCGTACAAATTTTAATGTGCTTAATACAGACTTTCTTCTGGTATTTCAAAACTCGTCTGCATTATAATCCTATAAAAGTATAATTATAAACCTACTAGCTGTTGCCCGCGACTTCGCCTGCGTTCGATTTTGTTTTTTGATGTGGCATTAAATTTAGTTGTAGACCTAAGAAAAATTAAAGTATTCAGTATCGCTAAGCCTTAAATGAGGGGTTTGCTGCTGTCCGCTGAGGAGTTCTGTTCTCTATCTCCAACTATACTTTGGGCAAAATTAAACACATATTATATAAAATTAATCACATACTATAGTATAAAAATAATTATTTAAATCGGTTATAATTTGTCGGTGTTATGGTGCAAAATCGTCAAACACTCATCCCCTCTCCCAAAGGAACCTAGCTTAATGTCGGAATAAAAAGTATCCTATAATGCATCTAACACTTCCAAGAATATGTGTACAAAGTTTCATGAGGATCGGTTAAGTAGTTTTTGCGTGAAAGCGTAACAAACAAACTTACATTGACATTTATAATATTAGTAAGGAAGTAAGGATAACAGTCCATCCCTGGATTAAATCAACAGCAGGGTTTGCCCATAGTAACCACGCTTGGCTGATGGTAGTAAAAGCAGAGATGACGCTGCTACCCGGTCTCCGTTATATTCTCTTAGCCACCTCATACAGCACCCGCGAGAGAAATAGGGGTGTATACAACCGTATTCTAAACTACCGTCGCCACACGCATGTTTAACTACCAATCGTGAGGTTCTAGGTGCACAGATGGAGATTAGATTTTGATGTGAAACATCTGTAAACCTGAATTTTGGCGTGGCGACACAGGCCGCGACGACGCATCGCCACTTTATATGATTGAATTTTTGTATTTCGTATGTAACAATAAAAATGAATATTAATTTTGTAATAAAACAGTCATTATTTACAGACTTGCAAAAAGGAGTGGTTATCCGTTTGGTTGCATTTTTATTATTTGTGGAGCAAATTTGTAATGCTAGATCTTTTCATCATGCAATATCTGCAATCTATCTATATATATATAATGAAAATGGTCTTCGTTTGAGGCTCAATCACGCCTAAACCACTGATCGTATCGACATGAAACTACCACCATTCGATGCGAAATTTTTCCTAGATGGTTTATGGCTATCTATTTTTTGAATTCCAACATTCCTTCATTTTTTTTATTGCTGTTTTACTTTTATGAACATTTATCCCGCTAATAAAAACAAAAGATAAGCATTTTCTCTTGATTCTTTTGTTTTCATGGATTTCAACAGAGTGTATTAAACGGATTATGGTTTTTTACATTCAGCTAAGAATCTACTCACGGTAGTGGAGAACGGCTGGACCAATTGGGCTTTTTTTTTTATCTTCAGAATTGTCAGGAGAAAGTTTTGTATGTAAGAAAATTTTAAAAAAGCCCGATAAAAAGTTAAAAATTTCGATGATAATCGAAGAATTCCCATCTATATAGTCACTCACCACGAAATCTCGGGAACCATAAGACTTAGAAACGTGAAACTTGGTAGGAATATTACTTTTGCTATGTAGAGGTCAGCTATGAATAGATTTTAAGAAATTCATTCCCCAAAGGGGATTGCGGGGGCGTTAACAATGAACAATTCCCGTTTTTAAACTATAGCTCCTATAGACTTCAAATTTGGTAGGAATCTTCTGTAAGAGGTGTAGAAATAGGCTATGAACGAATTTTACGATAGCTCACCCCACAGGGGGTTGCGGGGGTGGGTATTAACAATTAATATTTTTAATTTTCCAGCTAAAGCTCCTACAAGCTCCAAATTTTGTAGGAATTTTCTATAAGTGATGTAAAAATGATTTATGAACAAATTTTACGATATCCCACCCCAAAGAAGATTGCGGGGGCGTTAACAATGAAAATTTTCAATTTCCAAGCGATAGCTCCTATAGACTCCAAATTTAGTGAGAGTATTCTATATGTAATATAAAAATGATCTTCGAGCGGATTTTACAATGAATCACCTCCAATAAGGTTCGCGGGGGTGGGTGTTAACAATAAAAAATTTCAATTTCGAAATATAGCTTCTAAAAATTCTAAATATGGTAGGAATCTTTTATTATTCACATAAAGAACATCTCAAAATGGATTTCAATAAAGTCTACTTCCGACAGGAATTGCGGGGGTGGGTGTTAAAATCTAAAATTTTTATTTCTAACCTGTAACTTCTACAGACTCCAAATTTGGTGGGGATCTTCGTGTATGTAGGGATATTCGTGTATTCCCTTACAACAATCGTCTTTTTGGCAGCGGAGAAAAAGTCATTGAGAGGTTTCAAAAACTTAACTTTACATGTAGCTATCCAATCAACGGACTAAGAATTTTACATTCATTTTACTTTTGCAGACTACATAACCGACGAATTCTTTTATTTCGGGATCGCGGAAATGTAACAGATTAAAATGAATGCATTTTCCAAGCACATGAGATGTGGAAAAGAAATTTAGTTACTTATTCCAATAGAATTCATAAAAAACATGCACAATTAATTTTCTATAAAAAATTGATGTCACGGAGAAAATTTTAGTTAACAGAAAATTCGTCGCACTTGAACCTTGACAGATTTCAACTTCACATATGAGACTTGCAATGACTTTAACTTAAACTTTCAATGCTCATTTCAAATTTTTTTCTTCATGTCAATTATTATTATTTTTTGGAAGAAAGGCACGGAAATGTTATAATGATTGCACATTGAAAGTTACAATGAATATTAGTGAGAAAAATCACCTGGATGAAAGATACAGGCTAAATCGATGGAATTTGGAATTTGAGTAAGTCTAAACAATATCGATGCTTACAGTTCTATCCGCGGGGCCTATTTATGTTCATACAAAAATAAAAAAAAAGATGAATAATAAAAATATGAAAAAAATAAATAAAAATGAACCATAAAATGTAATTTATTTCCTTTTTCAATTCGCCCAGCGAAGCGGGCTGGAAACGGCTAGTCTAGATATATAAAAGAAAAATTGTGTGGGTATGTTCCAAAACGGCTAGACCGATTTCAATGAAACTTTCAGGGAATCTCCTGATTGACCTGTCAAGTAATTCTGTAAAGTTTGGTGACGATCGGAGTACTCCTTTTTTTGAACAGTCGAATACAGCTTTTATTTACTATGATGATATTCTATTGTTGGGTGTACATGGGTGTAGATAATGATCTTCATCCACTCGAGAAGAGAATAGAAGAGAATGAATACGGAGAGAAATAAATGATTTAATGTATTATGAGACCTAAATTAAAAATTTAATGATGTAAAATTATTGTTTAAATAAAATAAAGCAAAATCTAGCCCGGCGAAGCGGGCTGGGTACGCAGGTAACTTATAGAAAACAATTCTATGTTTCACATCTGCCAGGCGCCCCGTGACGGCTCACACGTTTTTTTGACACCCTGTCACAAGTCACGAGTAACGAACCGTATTTAGGCAGCGTCTTGGTTCTATGCTCTAAAATTAATCGATATGAAGTATGATACAATAGCCTGACAACGATGACGATATCGTATGGCCCAGGACTGCCCGGAATCAATATGTGGGTAATGTTCAACTGCATAAGAATACGGCTAGTCATTAAATGCACGTGAGGCTTAACACCTCCGTCTCAGATTGATGGACACATACCCTGCGAAGTGTTGCTCTGATTATAAACTATGGGTTTTCACTGGGATGGCACACCGTCAAGTTGGCTGATCTGATTTGTCATTCAATAATAAGTATTAAAAAACAAAAAAAAAACATGGTATTTTAAACTGGTGCGTGAACACATCGAACCGCACAATTAATTAGCGGTACATAATGTAAAATATGTCTTTCACCTCGTCGTTAATACGGAGATCTAGAAAGCTGGCTAATATTGCGATATTCTCATGGCAATTTATTTTTAAATATATACATTACAGATAATGTACTAAGCAAATATATAGAAAGAATAGATAACGGTTTATTATATATTGTGTGTTGATATCGTAACTTTATCACCATGTAGGTAACGGAAAGTAATAAACTCCTATATTTTACGAGAGTAGGTACTACTTAAATAAATTCATACAACATTTTTACATCAGACAACTCATTTATCTGATAAGCATCACTTTTTAAGCAATATTAATGTATATTATATCCTCTTCTCCCGACTTCCCACTCAAGTTAGTTAGCTATTATATTACGTACGTACTACAAGCGATTTCACGTGAGTTCTTCTGATAAAACATCATAAAAAATCTGATAAAGAATTACCCATACAATATATATACCCATTATGTTTTAACATAATAAAAACCTGTTATGGATGCATACCTATATATATACTAGCCGTTTCCAGCCCGCTTCGCTGGGCGAATTGAAAAAGGAAATAAATTACATTTTATGTTTCATTCATATTTTTATTATTCTCCTTTTTTTTATTTTTGTATAGGCCCCGCGGATAGAACTGTAAGCATCGATATTGTTTAGACTTACTCAAATTCCAAATTCCATCGATTTAGCCTGTATCTTTCATCCAGGTGATTTTTCTCACTAATATTCATTGTAACTTTCAATGTGCAATCATTATAACATTTCCGTGCCTTTCTTCCAAAAAATAATAATAATTGACATGAAGAAAAAAATTTGAAATGAGCATTGAAAGTTTAAGTTAAAGTCATTGCAAGTCTCATATGTGAAGTTGAAATCTGTCTAGGTTCAAGTGCGACGAATTTTCTGTTAACTAAAATTTTCTCCGTGACATCAATTTTTTATAGAAAATTAATTGTGCATGTTTTTTATGAATTCTATTGGAATAAGTAACTAAATTTCTTTTCCACATCTCATGTGCTTGGAAAATGCATTCATTTTAATCTGTTACATTTCCGCGATCCCGCAATAAAAGAATTCGTCGGTTATGTAGTCTGCAAAAGTAAAATGAATGTAAAATTCTTAGTCCGTTGATTAGATAGCTACATGTAAAGTTAAGTTTTTGAAACCTCTCAATGACTTTTTCTCCGCTGCCAAAAAGACGATTGTTGTAAGGGAATACACGAATATCCCTACATACACGAAGATCCCCACCAAATTTGGAGTCTGTAGAAGTTACAGGTTAGAAATAAAAATTTTAGATTTTAACACCCACCCCCGCAATTCCTGTCGGAAGTAGACTTTATTGAAATCCATTTTGAGATGTTCTTTATGTGAATAATAAAAGATTCCTACCATATTTAGAATTTTTAGAAGCTATATTTCGAAATTGAAATTTTTTATTGTTAACACCCACCCCCGCGAACCTTATTGGAGGTGATTCATTGTAAAATCCGCTCGAAGATCATTTTTATATTACATATAGAACACTCTCACTAAATTTGGAGTCTATAGGAGCTATCGCTTGGAAATTGAAAATTTTCATTCTTAACGCCCCCGCAATCTTCTTTGGGGTGGGATATCGTAAAATTTGTTCATAAATCATTTTTACATCACTTATAGAAAGTTCCTACAAAATTTGAAGTCTATAGGAGCTATAGTTTAAAAACGGGAATTGTTCATTGTTAACGCTCCCGCAATCCCCTTTGGGGAATGAATTTCTTAAAATCTATTCATAGCTAACCTCTACATAGCAAAAGTAATATTCCTACCAAGTTTCACGTTTCTAAGTCTTATGGTTCCCGAGATTTCGTGGTGAGTGACTATATAGATGGGAATTCTTCGATTATCATCGAAATTTTTAACTTTTTATCGGGCTTTTTTAAAATTTTCTTGCATACAAAACTTTCTCCTGACAATTCTGAAGATAAAAAAAAAGCCCAATTGGTCCAGCCGTTCTCCACTACCGTGAGTAGATTCTTAGCTGAATGTAAAAAACCATAATCCGTTTAATACACTCTGTTGAAATCCATGAAAACAAAAGAATCAAGAGAAAATGCTTATCTTTTGTTTTTATTAGCGGGATAAATGTTCATTAAAGTAAAACAGCAATAAAAAAATGAAGGAATGTTGGAATTCAAAAAATAGATAGCCATAAACCATCTAGGAAAAATTTCGCATCGAATGGTGGTAGTTTCATGTCGATACGATCAGTGGTTTAGGCGTGATTGAGCCTCAAACGAAGACCATTTTCATTATATATATATAGATATAGATAGTCCATTTATTTCATAACCATTAATTTAGTAAATTCATTTTAAAATTTAGTATAGACTGTTCTTAATGCAAATATTTTTTTTTTCAATTCTTTTCGATAAATTTAAACAAGCATTTTCATCATCATAATGCCAACCAATCCGCACTGGGTCAGCGGGGTGGACTTCGGCCTGAACCCTTCTCACTACAGGAGGAGACCCGTGCCCATTAATGAGCCAGTAGTGGGTTTATATGATGACTAGCGGACCCTCACGACTTCGTCCGCGTATGAGTCAATCGAGAAGCTAGAATAGATCTGATGCTAACTTAATAATCATCGTGTCTATCTATGTACAATATGTACGATATTTACTGAGTTAGTAAGCTGTCATTATTTTAGTTGATACATACATACATCCATCCTCAAAAACTTTCGCATTTTTAATATTAGTAGGATGGTAGGCATGCATTCGATCGTTGTCCCACATTCCTTGCGACTTGCTGTTATCTGTGGAGAGTTATGTCCTTTATCTCCGACAATATAAATCAGATGTTCATTAAAATATGACAATGCATGCTTGATAGTATACGCTTTCAAATAAAAAAATTTTTTTTTTTAATTTAACGGAGCTATGAAGTAAAATTGATAAAAACTTTCATCCCATTTCTCGGAGGAAACTTATTGTTTATCGATATAAAAATTATTCTATATGTTGACCCTTAATATCAGCTACCACTATACCAAATTTTATTTAAATCCATTCAGTAGTTTTCGCGTGATGCTCGGACAGACAGATAGACAGACAAAAATAAAAATCTGTTTTGGACTCAGTATCGATTATTAAGCATCCCCCGGTCAAAATTTTCAAAATATATTAAATGTACAGAAATCTCCCAGTTACAGTTTTATTTTAAGTATAGATAACGTAACGATAGATGATTGTTCATCGTTGCAAATTTCAAGAAGAAGTGTGTTTAAGTTTTAACCCTTCAAAAGACATGCAGCTAAGCTATTTAACGTTCCGGTATTATCCCGCCTCAAAATCCTCTTAGCCTGATACGATAGATAGACAACAGTAGATTATTAATCTAATTTGTAACATTGCATTTTACAGTCGAGGCGGTATAAGGCGCATGTGCTAAAAGTTAATGCGCTAAGAAAGCCGAGAGTCACCAAAACACGTTTCATACGACGATTTTCATCACACTTACTAGGAAAAAATAGGATAATCTTTCAAATACTGTATCAGAAAATAAGTGACCATTTTTTGCTGTCTTTCCACTGTATGGGAGTTTCCAAGGCCGCTTTCTAGATTTTGGTCGAAACGGGTTATTCACTCGCGATTGGTGCCTCGATTACTATTACAGGCGGAGTGAAATCTTCTATTGATACTATTACTTTCGAATTTTAAAAAACGTTTTTCATCATTTATTTCAGCGTATTGAAAATATATTTTTATTGAATGGGATTAAAACCATCACATATACTTCGAGCGAAGCTTTTTCTCTTCCGACGTGCGACAACCACCTAAGGACAAAATTTGAACACTGCGTTTTCTATTGCTAATGGCACTACTTAAGACTAAGCTATGCCGATATAATAATCATAAGCTCCGTTTATAAGTTTACGACATTATAATAGTAAACAAAACTATTTTTAAATCAAATTATACTTCTTTTGCTCACACGAAATTGATACCAGCGAAAGACATTTTTTTTGCGATCCATGGTACAGCCAGCATAGGTCGCTGCTATTAAAAATAAAAGAAAGAAAATATTTTCGTATTTAAAACATATTTAACATATTATAGTTTAAGTAATTTATATAAATGCCTACTATTCAAAGTCGCAAAAACCTCTTTTTTGGTTAAAAAAAAACAATCTGTAATACCCGGCTATATTAAAACTGGTCCATCTTCATACGCATAACTTGCAGTTCTAAAGTACCTACGGTAATTTTAAAATAAAACACGAGTGTATAATATCTTGGATTATGAGCTTTATATCAATTTAATAAGGATCTCGTTACGAGCAAGTGTGATGAAAAACACTTTATTACACAACAAAGACACCACAGTAATAACAACCATACAAAATACCCTATTCCAATAGCATTCTGTTAATACGAACACCCGCATGGTATTAGTGCGTTACGCCACAAACTGTAGCTTGCATTTGTCAATATGCTTCAACAAAGTTTATTGATCTAATATATCAACTATTTTCATTGTAATTTCCAACAGTTTGTAATAGTTGTCCAACAGTTTGTAATAGTTGTCTCAAGACAGTTAAATAACAGTATTGTTACCTGATACGGTTGTATTTCTTTCAGTAAAAAAGTGGCTTACTTAAAAACTATCAGGTTTTCGGTTTGACTGATAAGTCTTAGAGACAGTAGATGCAAAATCTACCACTAAAGCCAGTGAAGTATTATTTCGGTTTTCGTTTACACGTTGTAGTTTGTCTGATGTGAGAACATTCTGCCACTATCGGGAACCTTGCCTGCGGTTAAATTCCATTTAACTTTAGGCCGATCCAACCGACACCCCCTACTTTATGCCCTAACGAGGGTGCTTATGAATTTAATTAATCCTCTCGATGATTTAAGTACCGCCGTAATTATGTCTTTATCGCATTTAGAGAGCGTCGGTTACATTTTATATGATAATATAAATAATAAATATTACCATTCGCAATAGGCTGGGGAAAGGGCGGATATTACATGATTTAAGCAATGCCAGTAAGAGAACCATTGTCTTATTGGCAAAGTACACGGCCCGCAATTGCTGGAGGGATGCGGTTGCAAATTTCAATTTGAAACCGCATCTCAGATTGGCACTGTGGGCAGCGACCCTGCTTTCCGAGGGTTCGATTCCCACCACTGGAAATTGTTTGTGTGATGAACATTAATGTTTTCAGTGTCTGGGTATTTATCTATATATTTATTATAAATATTTATGTATATTAGTCATCAGTCCACTTAGTAACCATAACACAAGCTACGCTAACTTAGGAGCTAGATGTCGATTTGTGTAATGTCATAGTATTTTCATTTATTAAAAAAAACCGCCAGTGTTTAAATTGCTATATGCATTTTAAAAATAAATTTTTCATTATATATTTTTTTTATTTCATCATCCTCAGTAAATTATTAATTGCTTAAATCTGTTTGTTCCAATTAATGTCAAAATCGAATGAAGCGACTTTGATGACTTTTTTATTCCAAAGCCTTCCACGAGCCTTCATAGCAAAGGAAATACAGAAATTAGAAATTCCTATTTTGAGCTCGGAACCTTCAATTTATTAGACCACTGTGCTCAAACTGCGCCTGGTATGTCGACATTCATTGATAGAAGCTGTTACAAGAAGAAACTTGGATTATTTTTATTTTAGAAAATTAATGAAAAATATGAATTTGTGATTCATAAAAAAATATATTCTACGAATACTTGTAGGCTGTTTAACCACACTTAGATCCTTAGTAACCGAGAAAACACATTAAAGATGCGGTCGGACGATGCGACGCGGAGGTTTGCAGCATATTGTGTAGAATAACGAAGTTGTACGCGAACGAAATCACGCGTAACCGCTAGATTGAATGATATTTTATTCATGTCCTCTTTTATGATCGAGCATTCAGAACCAGATATAAATTTCTATGTGAATTTTGCAGATACGGATTCGTCCCCAAGCTAATATTCCGATCAGCATTTTCAATGGCATATGAAATGCCGGTTTGAAACGCCTGATATTTAAAACTAGTTGTACCTACCCGGCTTAGCCTTATACTAATTCCTGGACCCGTGGGAAGCAAGGAATAAAAATTACATACAAATACAAAATTCTACGTTGTATGAAAAAATTCAAAAAAATACATATAACATATAACAGATTTTTCTAATCGTCATATACGATACCGAATTTTTTGTAAATTTAGATTATGTGTGATGCCATTCCTATGAATATATTATAATCTTGTTAACCAAAGCAATAATTAATATTATATGTTGTGAGGCGTTAGTGTAGAGTTTTTCTGCTTTATTTTACAACGACTAGATTTTTTTTTTTAATATAAATCTTCCAAAATAGGTTGTCTACGTAAGCGTTGTAACCGATAAGGGATATTGGATTCATTTTAACTGCCGCTACCATCTTAGCCTGCAACATCAGTCAATAAATAAGAGGTTTTGCTAATACATCATCAGAAAAGTTGAATTAAAAATGCTTTGCCATTGTTTTATTTGTTTATATATCATGCAAAGTAGTAACTAGAATGAATTAATTAATGATTTATTTATTTATCCACATTACTTACGGTCGCCAATCACGACGTTTATTGGCATTTCGCAACTATGCCAGGACGCTGTTTTATAGCGTTTCAAAACGGCCAGTTAAAATTTTTTTGTTTGTCACGCTATCTATCTCTTTCGATTTTGTTTTACTAGTAAGTGGAAAGACAGGGACACAATATAAAAAAATATCACAGGTTAGAGCACCTCGGCTTTTAATATTTCAAAACGTAATGTAACTACAGTGGAAGTACTCATACAGTGGAAGCCTTATCATCGAATAATACAGGATCTCACGTAACCACAGACTCTGGTTATCAAGTTATACGTGTTTATCTAACTAATACGTATTCATAGAACACACAATGTATCAACGTTATTTACTGCGCAAACTGTTTGGTTTACAAATTTACCTGTCCTATTGAATAGTGTATACTATCTCCCGACGCCTACACATTATCTCAATGTCTAACCAAATCAGTGCTGTTTGCTCACGTGCTAATTAGTGAACAACAACTGTTACCTTAGTACGAGTTTGCTCACTTGCAAGCTTTGTTTCTGATCATCTAAACCATAAAGTCATCGTAAAACTGACTTTATGTTCCTTGTAATAAAGCTTGTATGTACAATAAGCGCCCCTAGTAAAACAAAACAATGTAGAATTCATTTAAATGTGAGCAGAAAGTTCTTGCTTGTAATTTTAAATTAAGGCTTTGACGAATAGATTTTTTTTTAGTATTTTTAGAGTATTTTTTGTCAGTCATAATGCAGTCTAAGATGGCAGCGGTCTAACCCGTTTGAGTTATTACACCCATACTCCTAATTAATGCACGCGACATCGTACTCGAGCACTAATCGCTTGGCGGCACGTATAAAATTATTAAAATTTTCTGTAACTTAACAGTGCAACTCAAAAAAAATATTAATCTAACAACGCAGTGTCGATAGAGCTTAGAGTTCCCTAGCAAGTCAGTAACTAATTCACATATCCACATTTTCACAAGAAACTTTGATAACAAAAAATTTTAGCTTTTACTTTAATCTGATAATTTTTTAAGATTTTTATACAGCAAACTTACAAAATTATCCAATGAAAGTAGGAAGATAGGAATACTTTTTTCAGTTGGGTCATTGAAACATTATTTGAAAACTTGTCATTGAAATGTCATTGTAAAAAGTATTCCTGTCTCAAAATAGGTGAGGTTTTTTTAAATCTTGATTTAACTATACCAGTTACACTCTATAAGATCCTCAAAGTCATCGGGGCTACTTACAAAGTATAGAACCTGTTTCAAGAAGTGGACATTTTGCGAGCACCTATGCATTTATCAAATGTTATTTCATTCTACATCGCATCCCACCGCGTCATATCGCGTGCCCTTTTCTAACTGCTAAGGTCCTATTGTGTTGATAATTAATAAGCTATCAAAAGGTTTTTCTTCCACAATGTATAAGTGAACGATAAATTAAACAAAACAACTCACTCATCATTTTTATTATCGGTGCAGATTTCAGGACACAATTTTTTCTATGTTATAAGCATTATATCACATAGTTTAGTTTAGTACTGAGCTTTTGAACATATTTTTGACAGTTTCAAAAAATTGTTTACAAAATGAAAGAGTCAATTGACATTGTCAAAAAGTTTCAAAAATATGAATGCACCAAAAAAGTTTTGTACCGTTTCACCATTTTTGAAATTTCACAGAGGATATAGTTATGGAAAAACTGTTCCGTAAAAAATTCAAAAAGTTTCGACTTTGCGATTTATGCGCTTCTATTTACTTGATAGATAACAAATATTCTAGCTTAATCCTTAACATGACGGCCTTTCTGGCGCAGTGGTGGTGCTTTGGTCTTATAATTGAGAGGTCGCAGATTTGATCTCAGGCAGGGAAAACTTGGGAACTTATAATTTCTGAATTTTCTCTGGGTTAGCTACCACCCTACAGACAAAGATGTGCCACGAAGCCACGTTTCGATATCACGTAGAAACCTATTTTATAGGGGATTTGCATGTATCCTAATAAACAAAGCTAAAGGGTTACCCTTTACAACTACATAGTGTTATCAACATTATTGTTATTTAATGGATTCATAAAAGTTGATAATATAAGCAAGATGAAAAAGATAGCAAAACTAAGTTAACAGATATAAAACTGGAACTCAACTTTACTGATCAAGTGTTCTTACTGAAAGTTACGTCGGTCCGCAAAAGTAAACAGAAGAAAATATCTGCATTGAAATTTATATGAAGATGGTTTTAATTTGAGCTATTAAAAGATAATTGTAGGTATTTAAAGACCAATTAATATTATTTTAAGTACCAAATCTTTTAGTCCCTTGCGCATTGGTGAGCACTGTGGTTCCTGGTTCGATATCTGGCATTAGCAATTTCGAAATTTGCGAATAAGTTCTGAATGTTCTCTGGTCAATTACTTCGCACATGGCGGTAGTAGTCTACGGGATATTGGGATGGGCATCATGAGTTTAAGGATGATACATTCATCCTAATAATCATAATATACTCGTGATGGTGATATTGAGGTGAGGTTTATTATTTTTTACCAAGCTAAAAATATTTAATTTTATATAAATTTTATATTAAATATTTAACATATAATTTAGTTTTCATGGTAAGCAAATTTAGGGTTTCGCTACAAAGTGCTTAGAAACCGATAATGGATATCGATTTACTTTAAATTATATACCCACTACCACTTTAGACGGCATCAGCATTTAACACCAAGTGATATTGCAGTCAAGGCAAAAAAGAGCTTATCACAAAAGTTTTCATTGGACCAAGGTTTACTGGTAGAGAAGTCCGCCTTTTGTACATTGTGTTTTTTCCTTGTGAAATAAACTTAAAAAAAAAGAGTAACTCGTTGAAAATATACCTTTAGTGGTACCCCAGACTACAAGACGAGACGTTTCCTGTAAGTGTGTTTTGCATCGTATGAACAGAGACCAAGTTGGTTCCCGTCTGGCTAGTTACCGTCTCCAGAATGCCATGCCCGTATGCTAACCCATTTTGAAACAATGTGTTAATATAAAAGGATGATGGCTGCTAAATTAAAGTACTATTCGGTTTGTGTCAGATTTTCGGGTGCGCATTTATTTATGGCTAACTATTTCCTGAGGGTTTTCCCGCTTGATTGGACTTATCGATTACGATGAATTGAATTTATCGAAGTACACTCGCAGCAATGAATGACTATCAATTTCCCTAATTGGATTCTATTGGTACATTCTAAATGAATGTATATATTATATTGTTTAACTATTTCAAATAGGTTGATATGACAGTCATTTCGGTTGTGCCTATACAAATAATAAAATTTTCAACAATTAAACCAGTATTACTGAAAAAAGTTACAGCGAAGTTACCACACAATTGGTGAATTTCATAATTACAAAGTTGCTTGGAAGCTCCCGGCTTATCTCTCACATGATATAAAAATGAATTAAAAATTGTAAAATGTTGATGATGGCAAAAGACAACTGTTGAGTTTCTTGCCGGCTTCTTCTCCGTGGAATTTGCCTTCCGACGTTCAAAAGTTACCGTACACTAAGTTCATAAGTGATTTTTATAACCGAACGTATAAAGTATATTTGGTCTTCTTTTTCGTTCAAAGAAAGTCTACAAATAAATAAGTATACCCTCGTTAAATACCAGTAGAATTCAGAGGCCAAAAAGACCAAATAAATTAGTTCCTATTCAAAAATCTACATAGAAAACTTGTTAGACTTGGTGATTACAGCTCGTTAAGTCAATTTTCAGCCGACCCCGAAAATCAGAATACACGAGCGAGAGAGATGAGAACATTTGAATTTACAAAATGTACAAAACGTACAAGTATGAAATCCTAGTCTGAAAGCTGGTGACCGCTTTATTTAAAATATATTATATTGAAAGGATGTGTTACTTTATTTTTGGGAAACTTTAAGTCGAATAAAAAATTAAACTGTAATACATAATCAAGCAGCATTAAATTATGTTTGTCAAATATTAACAAAACTAGCGACAATAATTGCAGCAAAATAAATATTAAATGATCTGCTAAAAGTTGGAATAAATTTGAACTGATAATAAAATTCAAAACATACTGAGCAACATAAAAATTAAAACCCGCCCTGTAGTGTCACTTGAGAATAAAACATTGTTATTTACGTTGGCACTTATTAAGTTATTGGTCATTTGCAGTCATCACAATACTCTCACTTAGTAATTATTTAAGTAAGCCAAATTCAGTAAGCACGATCACTATACATTCATTTTAAGCTTGTTAAAATACTATCCGTTTTATAAATCAATTGAAAATTGATAATATACAAATTGGCTTTAACTGAAGCTGGTTTATAAAAAACATTTTCGTGTTTAATTTAAAAACTATTTAAAAATTTTATATTTTCAGGGTCATTGAATTCACTGGCAGTTTTACCTATTAAATGCCGGAGATGTCTCAAAAGGGGCTTTGTAAACAAAAACGAAATAAATAAAATGCAATAATTTTCCTCGCCGCTTGAAAAATACAACTTAGTAACTAAAAACTTTGGCGCGAAGTACTTTAAAGTATTTTATAACAATAGTAATATTATTTTGTTCACTTTCTCTCGGCCAATCTGTGACAATAGCTCGTGAAACACTTTCGAGTTGAATTATTTCGCTTTGTGATTTTTCATCGGACGGCAGTGTAGTGCCACAATTTATCTAGTTTGTGTTACTTTTATACCACTTCATAAACCCTTGACGCTTTCTTCGAAGCGCGTCTGGAAGTAAATGTGGCATTGTTAGTTTTATAAATGAGAAAGTTTATTTGTTAGGATGTTTGTATCTTATAGAAATATAGCGTATTTTTAGCATCATCAGCATCTTTCCATTTTTTTTTCATTTTTTAATGCTCTCAACTTAATGGATAGATTTTGGAATCCATGGCAGCTATCTCGCTGATCATGTAGTTACCGGAAAATCTCGCGTTCCATGAATCTTTTTTCGGGTCTGATTGTGATTAATTACTTTTGTATGTCAATAAGTTGTTAGTGAGAGGTTTTAGGAAGATTGGCCTGGTTCAACATCGTGCCACGGAGAGGTTGTTCGTAATACTGGTAGTAAATTTGTATCATCATCATCATATAAACCCATTACAGGGCACGGGAGACTCCCTCAGTGAGAAAGGGATAAGACCCTAGTCCACCACGCTGGCCCAGTGCGGATTGGTATATTTGTATATCTGGTAATAAATGCCGAAGCTCGCTCAGCTGCATTTGATGATATCTCTTAATCTTCGAATCTTTCTCGTTAGATCAAGGAATTATAGCATCTTCACCCTCAGCTTAATGAAGTCCTACTTTTGCATAAGCTTCCTGTATCCATAGAATAAGGATAGGTGGAATGGAAGGAATAAGAGGTCAGACGCTCCACACTGCTCAAATGCTGGTTTGCGGGCTTTTTGCCCAGCTATTGGCCAATAACAAGATGAAGATATTGATATAGTTTTGACGACGTCCCTACCTGCGAAACAAATTAAATTTATTATATACCAGCTCTTAGCCTATTCGTGACTAAAGCATGCAAAACACTTTCGGAGTTAATGCGTAAAACGCGCAATTTCAACTTGGACTGTAAGTTGTTGGCAAAAGAAGATCGTGAATCCTAGGCTGCAAAAGACTTTAAGGCAGAGTTTAAGGCATTGACTGCAGGAAACGAAAGACCATAAGTAATAGAAAAAATATAAAATCACCTTCAGTGCGTTTGTCGGGTCGAAAATACCTGAAGAGTTGCTGTCGCTCGGTAATGTGGTCGTGGTAGCCTTTGATACCCAGTTAACCATTAAAAGGTTTGAAATACGTAAATTCACTTGGTTAGTAAGTCAAGTCTGTTAGTGTATGTTAGACTCGGAAGATTTACTGGTATATATTCTATTAAACGATCACTATAAATTCGTGGTATTTAATATCAAGTGCCATAAAGCACAACAGAGATTTAAATTAGCCTTGTACACTTAGTTTGGATATTCCTGGGTGTTTATCTGTATATTATAGGTATTTATGAATACTATGCTTGCTTCTGGGCTTGATGGTGATGTGTGTACTGTCGTAATATATTTATTTATTAATCACTTAAACATTACGGTACGTATATCTTGATATACAATCACGTAAATAATATAAAGTAATCAAAATAGTTTCCCTACTACATGAACAACACTTTTTGCATGCATGTATTTTGGCCCAGAAATGCTTGGCAAACTTATACCTGTCATTTGTTGAAAAAAGTCAAAAAAAAAAACCGAACGGTACAATGAATAAGGTATTAAACAATTTAATAGTGTAACTGCAAATAAAGTAAAAGCGGGAAAGACTTTTATCATCTATGTAAGAATTATTTAACTGTCAATGTTAAAGTGAAAAGCATTCTGTTTTTGAATGAACCTGAAATGAAGACTAAGCATAAATTTTATAGTTGTTGTGTGCTATTTTAAATATTAACAAAGGTGTTTATTTTTACAGTAAGGCGGCCAACTACCATCGAATTCGATCCGGAACGCGCATTGTATGTCATTCACTTGGGTAAGTACAATATAACCCCACTATACATGTTAGAGCAAAACTTGGTTATTCAGTTATGAAGAATAATTCAGTGGTAATTATTATTTCTACTTTTGTTAAGTAAGCAACTGAACGTACCGCGACAGTATTTAAATATGATTGATAGATGGTGCTGTTCTTAAGGGAGTTTTTACAGTCGAGATTGAATCAGTTCCATTGCAAGCCTTAACAATTAGTCATAGTCAAATTGCATTGTATATACGAAAACGGTCTTCGGGTATATCGAATTATAAACAAAAAAAAATCAATTTCATTAAAATTACTCAAGAAATAGTTAAACTAAAAAAAAATCTCAATAAGATAAGAGTTTTAAAATATTACATCCAAAAGAAACATCATTACTATCTATTAGGTATTAATAAAATTTTTAAATGTGAAATTCCTCTAATTTTTTTCTTACCCGTTAAGAATTCTGGTTCAATAAGTAACTAAACATAAATTATTCAGATCTTTTTGTGCAATTCTATTTTTAACAATCCAAATAAAAATGAAATAAAGTTTACAAAAATCAGAAAGCTCTCGGCCTGTAGTTGTTTACATCAAAACTAACAACTTTGAATCTCTGACTTTTTTTGAACTCGATATTTTGTGAAATATTCAATATTTTACAAATCTTAATATATATAAATCTCCTGTCACGATGTTTGTCCGCGATGGACTACTAAACTACTTAACCGATTTTAAATAAAATTGGCTCACCATGAGCAGTCTGGTCCAACTTAAGAGATAGGATATCTTTGATCTTTAATTATAGTCGCAATTTTATTTTATTGCAAATTATTTGTCACATGTTATATATATATGTATATATATATACTACAATACTCACTTAAGGCTAAGCGATACTGAATACTTTAAAAACAAAATCAAACGCAGACGAAGTCGCGGGCAACAGCTAGTATACTATACTTTTAACTACTCTGTAATGTAACATCGGCAACAGCGTGCGTAAAATGACTATCGTGTGGTCACTGACCTAACTACGCGACGTTGTTGAATCACATATATTTGGATTCGCAGTGTAATGTCACTTTACAGCATTAACATAAGTAATATTTTTTATTGTATAAAATAAATTAATACTGAATTTTAAAACGTCGTACAAATTAAGTTATGATTGGAACTATAAATAAAATAAAAATAAAATTCATTTATTTCGACCGGATCGAATCATAAATGGTTAGTAAATTACAAAGTTAAATGTTAGTAAACTTAGCCTAAGGAAATAGTTTATATAAAACCCTTCTGGCATGCCCCATTGGAAAGCACGTATATGGTATACGTGCAGCAATGGCACAGGTACTGACAATCAGTCCTGCCAGCAAGTAGCCTCAGAAGGCCCCTGGAACTAGCCAGAACCCTGCGCACGAAGGATGTACACCGTTTTCGCATGATCCTGTAGAAACAATCTATATGCGCTTTGGCAAGACCGAGGCAAACCCATCAACATCCTGAACGCATTATTGTACTGTACGCCGCCGAGTATAAGGCCGAGAGCTTTCTGGTATTTTTTACTTAAAACTTTATGGTATTTTTTTTCTTAGCATTCAATGCAACGATTTTGCTAATATATAAACAAAAATATATTTTTTTACCGATAGTATGATATTACTAATTTTTTTAGAAAACAGGTAAGAAGTACTTATTTTTTTTACCGTAAAAATACTGAACTATCGCTTAATAACCAAGTTTTGCCTATATTTTAATAATGGCTGACGTATGTTTTAATCGTTATGTAGCCGATTAGTGTGTTTGTTTTACCATTCTGATTTAATTACAAATAAAATAAGGAAATCGTTTGAACAGCTGTTAAACGTTGTTATACGACACCAAAATAATAAAAAGTTATATGTGTCGAATAATTATTTGGCAAATCACTCAGGCCACAATTGTTTGAGAGAAACGGGTTCAACTCCTTTCGTTTCCGAAATTTTGATATGCTTTTGCGGATATAAATGGTATTGGTATTTGTTATTTTCTGAAGAAATTAATAAAAAAAAATGAAATATAAAAATCCTTATTTAAATGTGTACCTACATAAAAATAGTTACATTAATATTAACCTCACATTTCTACTAATTTTAAAAAACCTAATTCTAATAATAATGATAAAGTAACACAGAAAAAGTACAAAAAAAAAACTCAAATAAAGCAAGGGCCATCTCTCAAAGCAGCTTATTATAAAGTGTCTCATTGTGATGAAGACTGAAAATACAATGTTACCTTCTAGATGGCGCAAACAGTCGCTCTAAGGCTGATAAAAGGCACACAATAATTTCGATATCGGTTCGGTTTTGATTTTCGTAGACGTGTGGGATTCTTTATAAACTTTGGATATGTTTCTTTCAAAGGAATGGAACACTCAGTGTGATAGTGCGACTCGCTTTGGTGTTTTTTTTAATATGAGTAGGTATATAAAAACTAGATGTCGCTCGCCTTCTTCGTCCGCGTTTATTAAAGTTTTTTTTTTCGTGTGAGAATAGTTTTTTTTCCTAGGATAAAAATTTACGTACGTTTCTCTACGTAATTTTAAGTAACTCTATGCGAATAATCAAGTTAAGTGGTAGTTTATTTATTGTTTGAAAGAAATTAATTTTGAATTTTTAAAGCTATCGGAACCGGCTATCTTCTTGTATGCGTTAATAGTATTCGTATGAAAAAATCCTATTAATTTGCCCTTAGAGCAAATTAGGGGATCAGTGCTCTTTATCTCTTCTGCTTTGACAGATGAGGTCTAGGTAATTTGGAAGAAAAATTCGTACCTCAGAAATCGAACCCAGAGTCTCGGGACCCAAACATGACAACTTAGGTCAACGAGACAGTAACATCCATCGAGACCTGTAGCTTTCGGCATACTATCTCAGTTTCATTATAAGTTTTAAACAAAATGTTTGCGTGCGTTAAACTTTATACAAACAACTATGCATCTGTTACCGACTCTACCGCTCTTTTAAGTATTTCAATTAACTTCATGGAAGTATAAAAATTATGCGAAAAACAGTTCCTACTAAAGTATTTTTGCTCTTGACTGCAATTTCACCTGCTGGCAAGTGATGATGCAGTTTAAAATGGTAACAGGCCAACCTTTTAGGGGTATGGCAGTGATATTAACTCGATACCACTTATTGAATTCCACGCGACGTCGTAACTCAATGCCAAATTATCAGCACCAAACCAAAAAAAAATTAGTAATTCAGGATTGAACCTAGGACATTTATAAGATATTGCGCACGACTGAGCCATAGAGGTCGTCGGCGAAACAACATTTTGAACCAAAACTTACCGATTTCTATCAATACGGTATCTATGTACTACGCAATATGCCTAGCTACATGTGCTCGCACCATATAATCCTTTAGGAAGCAACAATTATTGAACCCTAGTTTCCATTAAGGAAAACAGGATTTGTAGGCATTAACACGCGTCGCGTTGGAGAGCACTGTAAAGGCTTGGTTACACGGATGTTCCGCTATGAAGCTAGATTATTACCTAGGCGTATGAAGAGGTTGAAACGATGTCATTGTCAGTATCATGATCGACCTATTAACGGTCCACTAAAGGGGAAGGGTCCCCTCTCAGAATGAGAAGGATTTAGGCCGTAGTCCACTACGGTGGCCACGTGAGAATTGTTAGACTTCACACGCCATAGAGAACGCTATAGAGAACTCTCATGCATGAAAGCTAGCCTTCTACGATCTTAGATAACATCATTATCTCAAGGGCAAACTTATCCAAATATCAAATTAAAAAAAAAAAAAATTTCAAGTAGAACTAATATAAGATTTTTGAAACGTCAAATCTGTCTATTTGTAAGGCAGATTCTATCGAGAAGAAGCCGGCAAGAAACTAAGCAGTTGCTCTTTTCCAACATCAACAATTTACATTTTAACATTCATTTTTCTATCTTGTGAGATATGAAAGCGGAGCCGGATGCTTCCAAGCAACCTTGTCATTAAGAAATCCATCAATTGTATAGTAACCTCGCTGTAATAAATGTGGTTATACGTATTCTTTAAACTTATGCATTGGTAGGTCTAAAATTACCTTAGGAATCATATTATAAAAGCGTATACTCAATCCCACAAATGACTTCTGTACCTTTCGCAGACGATATGCAGATGTCACTCATTTATGACCATTTCTTGTAAGTCGATTATTTATATCCTCTTTTTGTTTATACAGACTAATATGTGACCTCCTCTATGCATCATAAACCTCATTGCTTAGGGTTGTGAACTTTGCCACGGAATATTTTATTCCTGACGATGTTGCTCCATCTTGACCTGTCCGCGACACGATGCAGAGCAATGTGGACAGGTCTGCCCATCGAACAGGGCTACGTACTCTTAGTATTTTGCCTTCTACTTTGCCCGTTACCAACAGTTTCTCCAGATTTTCTGGGTTTCTGCGGGCAATGTGTCCGAAATATTCCAAAGTTCGTCGTAGCCGTCGTAAGAGGGCAATGGCCTGGTGGAAATTTTAAATTGCTTAAGGATGGGCGTGTTGGTTCTACAAACCGCGAGTTGCTTCTAAAAGGGACAACTTGTAGATTATAATAGCATGTCATGGTAATTCTATGTGAACTATCCTTAATAATCTCCCGTATCCCCGCAGGCTATGCGAAAAGCAAACCAATTTAAGTATATCGGCTGTGTGCGTACACAAATTATGATTAATCACTATGACAGAGCGATTCCTCTATGGTATGAATACTTTGGCAGCTACCTACAGATAAGGAAGAGATAATACAAAACTTCATTATTCAAATATACCTATAGATTGCTCTTTTGATGATTTTTGCTAATGCAGTGTGTAGATGGTTTCATAACCTCCCTAGCGCTGGCTGAGGTGAGCACTGTGATTTAACGTAGAAGGTTCCGTGTTCGAACCCTTGCGGGGGCAATTTTTTTTTTTTTTTTTTTTTTTCCGTTCTCGTCTGGTCTGGTCTGGTGGGAGACTTGAGCAGTTATTAATAATAATAATTTAAAGATTTTAAAATAATGACAGTGTATAGTCAGTACATATTTGAAAATTTAATGTACGTTCATAAAAAGATTTCTAAATTTTAAGAAAAAATGTGACTGCAATAATTTAAACATTAGAAGTAAGAATAAACTTACAGTGCAATATACTAGGTTACATAAAATTCATAATTCGTTTAAAGGAAATTGCATACAATTCTACAATAAACTACCAATTGACATCTCCAAGATGTCAATTGGTAGTTTATTGTAGAAAGTTAAAAGTTTGTATTAAACGTAAGCTTATAGAAAAGTCCTATTATAGTATAAAGGACTACGTAAACGATAAAAAAGCTTGGGTGTAAATTATTGCTGTAACCAGGTTGCCTTTCTAATAATTTAAAATGACATTGTGAGATGGTGATAAAAAAAAAACACCCGGCTAAGTTTGTTGTGGGCTTCTTCTTAGACCAGGACGCGTTTGGAACCCTCGTAGCTTTAGTTTTATGTTTACGAATGTGGTTATCGCCATCATCTCACTACTGAGTAATTCTTATGTACGCATCAAAAGTGCCACCTATGGGCCTACATGATTAAAGATATTTTTGACTTTGACTTTGACTTTTGACTTTATTAGTTTTTTCTTATGTATACTTATTAGTTCATGGACCAAGCAGATAGACATTGTTAGTAATTGGAAAACCATTGCCTATTGACAGAGTAACACTTCCCAGGTCATGCAAGGAAAAATTCCTGCAAAGTGTCCTTTAAAATCCTGCAAAATACAGTACCAATCCACCGCGTAGGAGTTAAGTCTCATGTGCCTGTAATAACAGCGGCCATCACGCCCTTCAGACCGGAACACAGCATTGACATAATGCTGCTTAGCGGCAAAAATAGCTATGGTTCATCAGACGAGCGTGTTCACAAAATGCTCTTCTACGTTACCGATAAAGCTGTGCTGCTATGAGATGAATTCCAATACGATGTCGTGTAGAATACAATTAGGCGTATGAGTTTAATAATGAATAAATAAATAAACAAATTTTCTACGACAATACTCACTGCGCCATTCGCTTCGCTTTCCAGTTGTTGGATCTGAACCCACGGCCTTTGACAAAGAAACCAGGGTCGCTGCCCACTGCGCCTATCGGCCGTCATTTAATATAACCAACATACTCCTAACTTAGCCCGTTACTATCTTAGACTCGTGATAACTTTTGTACACTTAAAACTTAAAAGCTTAAAGGTTCCTATTAGTTCCTGGGTAGGTATTATTTTGGTAACATCCAATCAAATTAAACACACACACACACATCTACATGCAGCACAGTTTTTACTATTGCAGTGCCACCCTTACACCGATATATTTTGTCTGCCAAAATATATTGAGTAGTTAAAAGAGTACCTATAGATCTGCACCTGTATCGAAAGTTTTAACGGTTATCGTATTTAAACTAAGTCAAGTCAATGTGTAAATTCTCTTAATGTGTAATTATCCTTAACACCCCAGTCTCGAATTGCCGCAAGCGATGCGAAAAGCAAATCGAATTAATTCTATCGCCTATACGGGTACACAAATTATAATGAATACCAACGATATCAAATTAGTTTACTTATTGAGACTACTCTCACGGAATAAGGAGCAATCTAAGTGCTCTTATAGTTGTTTAACAGTACTCAAACAATTTATGTTTGTCGATTGCTTTAGTGCAGCATTTTGTGTAACATTGGTTATACGCTGTGACAACCAAACATGTGTGTTGATGGTTTTATCGGCGAGCTTTGGAAGCAATTTCTGAATTTTCTCTGGTCTGGTGGCTTCGGACGTCGATATTCGCTACAGAAAATGACGTACCGGCAAGTGATTTAGCGTTCCGGTACGATGCAACGAAGAAACCGATTAGGGGTGTGGTAAATACAATGTCGTACCCCCTAACTAGTTATCCGGGTTTCGTTATTAACAATTTAATTACTTAATTGAATATTAACGTAGAATACTAAAGTAAATACCGGCTAATAACGTTAAGTGAAATATTATTCACAATTTTTCTCGTGATATAGACAAAGACTTGGCTTACGGCACAAGGGTGACATGTTTTTTTATTTTCTCCGCTGAAATATACTTTAAGACGCTTAATAGTGCTGTCACTTTTACCTTGTGATGTTAAAGTAGAAAATAAATAGGTACTTAGAAAACGACACGGTTTTATCCACGTCTAATATATGACAAAGATGTTAGTCAATGTATTCTAACAAAGGCCTGATTCTCGTCATGGTATTAGAATGACGGACAGTAAGGCAACCAGGCATTTTACTCGAATATTTAAAACAAATAATTTTTCTAATTAATGTAAAATCTATCTACCCAAAGCAAAACCAAATGGCAAATATTTGGTTACACCCATAGTATTTCTAGTCAAATCAAACTGAAAATGTCGCGTTTGTAAATTTAATTGCAAATTCCGAGTTTTATTTGGGTATATTTGAATAGGGCAATGTTTAATTAATACGATATAATCCAATACAAAATCAACAGCTGACTGTGAGCTAACAATATTGATGCAAGCAGAAGTAATTTGTCTGCATGTTAAATCGTAGTATTTTGTTTGATGAACATTTATGCTGTGCATGCAATAGTATAAATAGAATCCTGCGTAAGAAACAGCGCATCCTCAGACTTTTTTTTTTTTACGACAATACACACATCGCCATCTAGCCCCAAAGTAAGCATAGCTTGTGTTATGGGTACTAAGATAGGTGATGATTCACATAAATACTTATAATATACAGATAAACACCCAGACACTGAAAAACATTCATGTTCATCACACAAACCTTTTCCAGTTGTGGGAATCGAACCCACGACCTTGGAATCAGAAAGCAGGGTCGCTGCCCACTGCGCCACTCGGCCGTCAAACTCTTTATAGAGTCAGAATAGCGTCAATAATTAGTATAAAACTTTATTGTTCACAAACTACCATAACCGATAATGCCTTATCCTTCTTATTATAATGAGTCTGAAGCGACGAGGAACTTGCGCGGAAGGAAATGAAAAAAACATTTTAGCACGCAAAGGCGGCCTTATTGCTGCCAGTAAACTCTTACCGGCAACCTCTGCTTGAGAGGACTACTGCTAATTTTAAAATATATTATAATAAGATGACAAACTTACCCCTATGAAACGAAAGGTCGCAGTTATTCAACCAACAAAAACATTTCTAAGATGTGTTGTAAAAAGTATGCCAAAACCAAAGCAACAAGTCTGTCTAAGTTTCACCTATAACCCTACACAAGAATAAGGAGACTCTGTAGCATTAATATCCTTAATACACTCGAAATGCATTTCAGACATGAGTATAATAATATGTTGATACCTCTTTGTCCATTATTTTTTCACGTAACACTTTGTGAAAATAGATGTTTAGAACATCCACTAGTAATATGAAAAAATCGACGCCTCCCACGCTTTTTCCCACGCGCATCTAAATTTTCGGAGCTATGTACGTTTTTTCAATAGACAATTAAAAATATTGCTTTTTAACATCGTGAGAAAACCCTGCAAGCCTGAGAGCTATCCATAATATTTTCAAACCCGTGGAAAGCCTATCGATACGCACATGGCCAGCGTGATGGACACCATTCTAAACCCTTCCCATTCTAAGAGGATCCCCGTACGGTATAACTGGTTGATAATATTGATGATGGTGATGTTGATATGAAAATATGTTGTTCAATAAATGATAACTAAGCCCTGAATCTTAATGACACTATTTCTAAAATCTTTGTTTAATTAAATCCTAAATGCACGCGCAATGCACTTTGCGACGTAGGTATTAAAAAATTACGTTTAAAATGTAAGTAACAGATAATTTATCATAGCAGGCACAAAAATAGCGAAGTAGAGTTTATTAACCGACTTAATTTTCGTTTGCTTTCTAGCACGAGACGAGAGGAATACGTACGGACTGTGTTTTTAGACTTCAGTGGTACGTGCCCTAGATCGATTCACAAATTAAAAATTGGGGTAGCTACCAGTGCACCCACCGGCTTTTCCCGCCAAGAGGAATTCGTGTTAACCCGTACACCCGTACACCACCTTATTAGGGAAGGAATAAAATTTTAAAATATTGTTAGATTCTTTTGTTTCTGCTAAGTATTTCTCACTGTCCAGCCACGTGGCTCGAAGAATACGTTGAATTTCAAAACAGGAACTGGAACGCTTATCCAGTTTGGAGAAGAGTATAGGGGCCTGAGCTCTTAATCTACCTCCTATGAGAGATAAGCCTATCATACAAGTCAACCTGTCGGAGGTCGACTTGTATGAATGTAATGAATGTAATGAATGTAAGGTATCACACTCCTTTAATCCCCGCTGAATGGAATATTTGTATTATGTACAATATTAAATCGCATTGACTACGCCAGAGTATCTTGGGGAGTGAGCACAAGTGTCGTGGAGTAATCACTCAGTATGAAAACAACGCTCTTACGTGACAATGAGGTGTCATCAGTCAGGGCCTCGGCGGGAACGTTTTAAACTTGGAAAAATGTTGGAAATGGGTCTGTATTTTAAGTGTTTTCCCTGAGGCTGTACGTTCGGAGATTTTTAAAATGAAATACGTTACGTTATTCGAACGGCACATCCACATTATAGTGTACGCTTTTAGCGTTTTGCCGGATAAAGTATATGTTTATTATTACTTTTACGTTAGCCAATGACTAGACCGATGATTTTAACAGTATACAGTTAAGGTTATAATAATAATTTCTTTATTTTAGGCAAAGCCCATATTAATACATTTAAAACAACAATTAGTATTACTTAATATACAATATCGAATTAAAATTAAAATTACAGTATAAATTTATTCAAAAGGCATGTCAAAAATATAAAATTAAAAGACAAAATAAAAAATTAAAATTAAATTTAAAATTAGAATGAATAATGATAATTATTAAATTAAAAAAAAAAAAAAAAAAAATTAGAATTTAATACTATTTGCTCCGTGTGTGTATAGACAATTAATTTTATTATTTTTGAAAAAAGTAAGGCTTCATTCAGTTAAACTACGTCTCTCTCTTACATAAACATAGAAATCGCAGAGTCTGAAGATTTACTTTAATAATACTCAGATAAGTTTATTACACATTTAAGAGAATTGGTTTAAATTATATGAAATAAATCTGCTTAAGTAATTCAATATGTATTAAACTAGCTACGTTATACTTTTATCGTAAAAAAACATTGAACTAATTTACTGTGACAATATTATATTATCATATAATAAATCATACCTACTGATTTTAATATTTATTTACTATCAAAACATTGCTCCCTGCTAATTTTAATTAACTTTGAAATAATTTAGATGTCACGTGAAATTCAAATTCAAAATCATTATAAATTAAATGAATCAAAGATATAATTTTTTTTTTTTCGACTCAACTATTATCTGCAATGTTTAATAATGTATTTTCAACATCGCGATTACTTCAAAATATGACATTGTTTCATTATTAACAAAAAAAATTGCAGTTGCAATTTAGAAGAGTATCATTTTAAAACAGCGGCTGTCTGTGATTTCGTTCGAGTACAATTTATAACACCTGCATATTTTTTTCGAAAACCATGAATTAAAAAATATTGTTATATAATTGTTTTATTATTAAAACCAGCTCGGTCTTCTTGACAGCTTTATCTGCGAATAATCCTTGCGTAGGGATTAATATTGAACATATTATAAAAGTAAAATACAACAAAATAACTACTTACGCAAACTAACTTTGGAAATCCATACATTTACTGAGATTATCTTTTGACCTTATCGGGAAAACAAGCTACAACTGACCAGAATTCCACAAATAGGTAAATATAGTTAACAATCTGACACACTTTTACATACTCAGTAATATTATAAATGTTAGCTATTTTCGAATCAACCAACCTCGCTATCCGAGGCATAGTATACTTTTATCCCGCGACAATGACGAGTTCCTTCGGGAGTAGTATATGTTATGTTACCTTTGTTTGGCTCAACCCCTGAACGCAAGTAGTACAGAAATAGAATTAATCCTGGAAGGAGACAAAAGTTCTATTTTAATACCGCTACTAATAAAAAAACCGCTGTATATGCGGATACAGCTATTATTTAGGGTGGATTTAAAATAAACCTGATATAAGTAAGCTTGCTAGTGTTCATCGCAAACGCGACATATCACCCATAAGATAGGATTTCCTGTAAAATTATATTACCACTAGAGATTTTACCGTGGCGATAATATATAGTAATGTATCATTTAAGACCGAGCAATATCCATTTAGATACCCCAGAGAATAGATTATGCACAAGGAATATATATTCTAGGCCAGAACGCTTCAAAGAGGGCATTAAACTGTCACATGTATCTAGCAATCATTCAGTATACATACCGCTACAGTTGCAATTACTTAATGGACTCCTAAATTGCGCATTGTGATCTCATTTGGAGTCCCAGGGGATATTTCTATTTCAGACGACTAAGCTTTCGTTTTAAGTTTTTGTATCTTCAGAGTATATCTGGTTAAATCCGAAAAATACGCAATGGACGTAAGGTTAGACATTGCAATTCCTAAATAATAAAAAATTACTTATTTACCTTATTATTAATACTCATAATAATATAAGCTCAGAACTGAGAAGTTCGTACCATCTTAAAATTATTCAGTTTTAACTATTAAGATTATTCCAAAATAGTAATTGGAATACAAACCAATACACCAGTGTTGTAAATTGTAGGATAGGCAGTTTATTTGTGTGAAATGCACGGCTCAACACTCTAGCAATAAACGAACGCCTTAATACTTTAATGAATTTACTTTGAATTTCATGATATGATCTATTTCAATACTTTACGGCTCCTCTTCGGAATAAAAAGTAGTCATACCTTTATCCAAAAATGTCCATTTATCAAATTTACGTTGCACTAACTAAATTGTACACACGGAAATAAAAGAACTATGGAAATCGACTTTGAATAAAGAGATAAAAGAGAATATAAAACAAAGAAATAGTAAATTTTATAACGTCCTGCTTTTTTTGTTAATTTGGTTTAACATTTTTAGAACCATCTAGTTTTATAAAGTTGGTCTAAATGTGTCAGCGCAAGGGGTACTCCTGTTAACTTAATGTCACCTCTTCGGGGATTAAAGCAAAGCGACAAAGTCGTCGGTATTATCGTCGCATTCCTAAGGGATACATTAGACGAGGAGTACAGAAAACGCCTTGAACACAAGCCTGATGCTTTTATAAAAAGGCATTCGGGGATGTTGACGTACCTTTAAAGACATGCGCGGACTCCTGTAGATCGCACGTGCCAACACATTGTTTGCCTTTAGTTAACCTTATGAAGAAAAAAAAATTTAATCCAATTACCTTGAACTCTGGTCTAAAAAAATATCACTAGTCTACTAGATATCTATTTTTAAAATTGATGATTTTGCGTGAGATTTTCTACCTGCGTTTAATTATTCGATCGCGTGAGACCCATCTACGATGTGTAAATCTACAGAGCGCTATCTATCGTCTATACTGATTACCAGTATACTTATTAAACCACTACAAGCCACGGGCCTCCTCCTACAGTCAGAAGGGTTTGGGCCGTAGTCCAGTTGGCCCATTGTTGGACTTCACATGTCTATGAGAACAGTATGGAGAACTGTCAAGCATGCAGGTTACACTGTTACCTTACAATGTTTTTCTTTACCGTTGAAGGAAGTGAAATTGAATTGCTTAAAACGCGCATAGCTTAGAAAAGTAAGAGGTGGTGAGGCATTAGAGGCGTGCTTGGATTCGAACTCGGCGCCCCGATTGTAAAGCCAAAGTCCTAACCATTCGGCTATCAGCGCTACATTTATTTATCTCAGCATTATCATTTAGTTATATTTTATAACCACAATACGTCCAGATACTAGGAACCCAGTGTACACCAGTAGCTAATAGTTCCAGGACATTAGGGATCATTCAACGTCCCACCGAACCATCTGTCACTGCTTTATGATTAACCATCGGAGGGTGTGCGGGCAACGGCGTGCTATTAATTTGCGTCTTGTAAATAAATGCGGGGCGTATGTCAGCGTGGCGTCTCAGTGGCGTCTCAGGAAGCTCTCGCAGATTGGAGTTCAGCTAGCCAAATATGGACTCCTAGACCGAGAGGCGATCGTCTCTCTTCTACCAAAACGCCATAATAAAATATCCCGCGTCATCGCCGGATCACATCCTCTGTTTTGGGAAACTGGTTCGTAGTAACGTGCATTTTTAGGAACAACCTATTGTAATAGTATAAACTATTTTATAGCGAAAAATCTTTCAAACTTCACTGCCCCTGATTACAATGGCAACCCATGTTACCATCATGAAATGATGCAGTCTAAGATTGCTCGGGCTAACCTATTAGATGTATGGCAGTTATATTACACCCACGCCCCTAATTGGTTTGTACGGTGCATCGTATCGGCTAAATAACTCAGCGGTACGTCTTCGTCGGCAGGGTGGTAACTAGCCACGGCTAAAGCCTCCCACTGGACCAGATAAAAGAAAATTCAGAAACAAAAATTCCTAAGTTTACCTCTATGCCAGGGAGATCGAATATATTATTTTTATATTTTACTAGCGTACCCAGCCCGCTTCGCCGGGCTAGATTATGCTTTATTTTATTTAAACAATAAACTTACATAATTAAATTTTTTATTTAAGTCTCATAATATATTAAATCATTTATTTCTCGCCGTATTCATTCTCTTCTATTCTCTTCTCGAGCGGGTGAAGATCACTATCTACACCCGTGTACACCCAACAATAGAATATCATCATAGTAAATAAAAGCTGTATTTGACAGTTTGACAGTTCAAAAATAGGAGTGCTCCGATCGTCACCAAACTTTACAGGATTACTCGCCAGGTCAATCCGGAGATTCCCTGAAAGTTTCATTGAAATCGGTCCAGTCGTTTCGGAGCCTATACGGAACATACCCACACACTTTCTCTTTTATATATGTAGAAGATAGAAGATAGATGCATAGCACTATATGTAGATCACATAAAACGTGAGATGTTTAATATGAAAGGAATACTAGTAGATACACTTAAAGAGGATTATTTCTCATCAGCACGACAGAGTAGGTGAAATTGCTACGACAATAATTCAACATCAAATTCATAATAACTAACGTGGTTATATGACTCACTGAGAAAAGAGACTTGACGCGGGATTGAAATAAAAAAGGTGTATGGCATACTTTTGTAGAAATATGGCATTTGTACATGAAAGTACATACAATCCCGCGCATTTTTAAAATTCTGTTACCTTGATGTTATAGAAAAAACTGTTTGACATGAAAAATATTAATTGTGGTTTTATAAAAATAGACATCATAGTATAAAAATATGTGTAGGTACAACACAAGAATATTTTACGCGTTTCAATATCGCTAGCAATTATATAAATATTTTTACCTTTGTGTTATTGAAAAACTACTAACATTATTTGACGTGAAAAATAGTCATTTTGATTTTATAGAAATAGACAACAAAGTATAAAAATATGTGTAGGTACAAACAAAAAATATTTGATACGTTTAAATATTAACTCGATCTTTTGATCATATTTTTATCATTTTAGTGCGACTTCATAATGCTCAGTCTATCTATCTATCTTCTTATATATATAAAAGAGAAAGTGTGTGGGTATGTTCCGTATAGGCTCCGAAACAGCTGGACCGATATCAATGAAACTTTCAGGGAATCTTCGGATTGACCTGGCGAGTAATCCTGTAAAGTTTGGTGACGATCGGAGCACTCCTATTTTTGAACTGTCAAATACAGCTTTTATTTACTATGATGATATTCTATTGTTGGGTGTATATGGGTGTAGATAATGATCTTCACCCGCTCGAGAAGAGAATAGAAGAGAATGAATACGGGGGGAAATAAATGATTTAATATATTATGAGACTTAAATTAAAAATTTAATGATGTAAGTTTATTGTTTAAATAAAATAAACCAAAATCTAGCCCGGCGAAGCGGGCTGGGTACGCTAGTATATTTATATATGAATATGAAATGCTGTTCGTCTCACTAAAACTCGAGATCGATTGGACTGATTTGGCTAACTGAGTTCTTAAAAAAATATTCGGCGTAGGAAATTTTAAACGGTGACAAAATACGACAAATTTGTCCTTACTTTACGTCCTTACTTGTAGTTAACGGAGAGTAGGAGAGGCAATTTTTTATAAGAAACTACTTTTCGTTACTACTTGTTTGTGAGGCCCGTTATAAACGCGTACTAAGATTGCAGGCAACAGCAATTTGATATAAAATTGGTTTAGTTTAAAGAAACAAAAATACTTTAGTTAGGTATTTTCTTAACTTTATTAAAAGTTAGCCCTCGCAGTCAAGCTCACCCGGTAAATAATGATGCAGACCAAGGTGACTTTGAGGTTACAGGTTGTGTGGTAGGGCAGATTTAAAAAACCCGGTTAAATGCCCGGTAAAAACACTAATCAGCTTCCAAAGGGGAACGGTTGGCAACATATCTTTGTCTCTCACTAGACTAGGCAATTGAATTCATTTTGTCACCGACCAATTCAATTCGAATCCAGACCCCCCACATATAAGACCAGCGCTGACTATAACTGCACCAAGGAGGTCGATAACTCTTTTGGAAATGTCTCGGACAACTGTCTCTTGAACTATAAGATGTATTTGTTATATAGCTGCGATACAGAATAATGTACTCTGCGTCAACAGCGTCGGTAATCTTATGAACGGAAATGAAACATTGTCTCAGTGTTTTTGTTTATCTTTTTTTAGGATTTAAAAATATTGTCTTTACAATTTGATCGTCCACAACGGCGTTGGTTAAGTTGTTAGCATATTCTTCTATGGTTCATGAGGTCCTGGATTCGATTCCCGATTCCTCTGTTTAATTAGTCTCTCGCCTACATATCCCAGAGCTCATAATTCTTTTAATTCCACTACAAATTACCCTTAACTTGTTAGGGCTTATGGCAGTAACATGAAACCCATACTGTTTTGTAGTAGTGGTTATTTATCAAGGCCGAAGTCTCCCACAAAGACCAGAAAAAATTCAGAAATAATATATTTTGTCCTGCCGGGAATCGAACCCGGGACCTCCAACTTAAAACTACAACGCTCACCACTGCGCCAGTGAGGTAGCCTTCTACTTTTTGATGTATACTGCGCACCTCCTAACCGCTTAATTAAACAAGTTAATTATTTTCGTCAGTTGCCGCTTTCACAAAACAATATTGTTTCATTCGAATATTTCGACAAAAACTAACGAATCGTATGTTGTACGTCATGCCTAATTGATCGTGAAAGCCACAATTACCCATTGATTGTTTTGTAAAACTTTATATGCAAATGTTATTTCATAACCAATACTTACTTTCCGGACGAATTGTACTCCCAGCAATGATTTCATGCGAAACATACGCTTTATACGCAGACGATATACCTATTGCCATTTTGCACTCAAGACCTCATTCCTCTGTAATTGGAGGTTTTTTTTTTATAGTAATTAAAAAATTAAAAAACAGATGGCCCACCTTTTAGTACGGGAAAAACCTTCGACTAAAAACAGAACAGCACTTCACAGGGCACGCAAGCAGCACGGCCTGCATGCCATGCCACCCTGTGTCCATCAATTTGAGACGGAGGTGATAAGCCTGTGATTTCATCGGCAACCACGCTGGAATACAGTATTGCGACAATACTGCTTAGCGGCAGAAAATTCTTTATAATTGAAAAGTCTTTATAAACAAAAAGTGGATATAAACAGTCGACTTACAAGAAATGGTCATAAATTAGTGACATCTGCATATCAGTGTGTCGGTGTAGTGCAGAAGTCATATGTGGGATTGAATATACGCTTCTATAATATGACTAGCTGTTGCCCGCGACTTCGTCTGCCTTTGTTTTTTTTTATTTTTAGAAGTGGCAATTTAGTTGTTGCTCTAAAAAAATTTGGCTACTTTATTTTTTTATATTTACATCACTTTTAAATACGTATAACAAAATATCCAGACCACCTATTATGGTTCTGTGAACGGTTATGACTTTCTTTCTTTCTTATCTTTATGAAAGTGTAAATTACAGAAGCTATATATATAAATATAAAAGTCCTGACTGACTGATAATCAACTCGCAGCCTAGACCGCTGGGGTTAGAAACTTGAAATTTTGACATAAGCTTTCTAGCATGACGTAAAAGCATACTAAGAAAGTTCATACAGAATACAAACTGTTTGTTTTTTTTGTTGTCTTTATATAAAGCGCACGCGTACGGAAACTTCTTAACGGATTTAAGTGCAGTTTAGTATACGTATAGGTGAAACTCAACATTTAACAATAACATTTAATTTGTTTTTGTCCAAAAAAACAATAATGTATCTGCGGGATAAGGAATAAAAGATTTAGACGATTTTATACCACAACTTAGTCATATCTCAACTGATTTTTGTAAATCTTTTTTCATTATTATATTAATAGCCTGTTTTATCATTTCATCGTTTATAGCCATCTAACGTATAAACTATTGAACTGATCTTAATGAAATTAAAATTTACCGGTAGCTTTCTGTCTGGATTAAATTATACTGTAATTTGGACAAATAACTATTGTAAATAAATACTTGCTGCCTATTCCAAGCATGTTGCACTCAATTTGTACAGAAATCACATTTATATGGCTATAACCGGCTAAAATTTGAGCCAGTTTTAGCCATATAAATGTTATTCAGTATTTGAGCTTGATAGCGATAAAAACACAACGGAATTCACAAATCTAATTGCTGAAATAGCTTATTTATACATTTACCTAGTAAGTTACAGAAAACACTGAATATACCGTAAAAAAATTAAATTAAAGACACCCGAGCGTCGTAAACATCATAATCCTAACGCAGATTCTACTGAGATTTTTTTTTCCTTTTGGCAGTCGACATTGAAATATTTACTATATTTCTCTATGGTAATAAGTTTTTCCAGCAAAAGTATATTCTATCACAAAGAAAATCCAGTTTATAATAGTCTGGACCGGCCGGCCCGGCTCAAAATGATAGTTGGAAGTGATTTGAAGGCAAATAAAGATTTAAAGCCTAAACCCACCACGCTCCTCTAATGGGGGTAAACTGCTCAACGTGCTCTCAGAGGCGCGAAGAGGGGCAGTGCTATACTCCTAAATCCTGGCTGGTTATGATCTCATAATCAAAAAGAAATTCCTGTCTTGACAGATCAAGAAAAATCCTACCAATTTTTGACCCGATCCTGAATTCATTTCAATTAATTCATCTTAAGTAGACGTACCTACTGGTAATATAAACACTTTTAAAACGTTACGTCCGTATGTTTGTTGTGGCTTTAACACCAGCAATTGCTGTTGAAACTTTATCATTTTTACAATGATTATTCCTATTTCCTTAGAAACCTTGTCATTTAGAAATTCATCAATCGTGTTTAATCTCGCTGTAATAAATGTGTTTTAATAAAAGTAACATCGTGATTTGAAGTTGAATATTCGAACTACCGAGACTGAGAGGCAAGCATCACTTAAAGCATTGTTCCTTATACGCGCGAACCACGTCTTTGTTAAAGGGGAACCATAAGAGTTAATAGGCTTGGCATGCTTTTTAAAGTAAGAAGGATAGCCAAAACAATCGATTTACTATCGGGATCGTAACTAGGCCAAACTAACCTCTGCTTACGTAATAAGAATATTTTTTTACATCTTAATTACTCCAACCTGAATACAATTAAACCGAACACTTTCGACAAACATCGACATTCACTTTAGATTACCTTCATTAATTAAAAATGAGATTTTAGAGTAGGTGAATAAAAACGTTTTTTAACACTTTAATGGATTTTAACTGAATAATATTTTCTCGAAATGAAAAAATTCACGCTCTCGAAAAACAAAAACAAAGGGCGTCCAAAAGGAGCGTGAAATGTTTTTAATGCCATTTTCACGGACTAAAGCAAAAATTTAGAGAGCAAAACGCGCACCCAATAATTATACGGATTCATTAACAAAATAAATATTTAAGCCTGCTCCCATACCACAGACATGATGTTTTTTCCGCCGTTATGGATAGTGGTACGGAAACCTCCGTGCTCGAGTCAGACTCGCACTTGGCCGATTTCATGAGATGCTCATACGTAACCTTACTTTTATTATTATTTCATTAGTTTTTGCATTGTTACGTTTCTTTGTTCGTTTTCATTTTCACGGTTCACAAGTTTCCACTAAGCCGGCCATTTGTGCCATTAACCAGGCTTTTCTTGGCACTCCTTTACGTTGGTTAATGGTAGTCTTGACGTTAAAGATGGTGTGGCCTAATATTGAGTTAATCATTCACAGCAAGCAACATCGAAATAGTCGGTATGAAAATGTCTCAGGTGACTTCTCCAGAGGTTTGATTTCTCCTTTGATACTCGAAGAAGCAGTTAAGCTTAAGGTCCAATACATACGAGTTAATGAAAGTTGTATATTCTTCTAAATTACGATTAAATGCTTCGTTGGTGTTGTAATTGACATGTTCAACGACAAATTACGCGCGCTGACTCCCGGGCCTGACCAAAAATTATTATAGGGTTTTTGGCTGTAAAAAAACTGTATTTTTGTATAAAAATTTAAGCAACCAGAGTAGGAGACCCAACGCGTTTCGTTATTAGGCTTATAATGATGATTATAAAAAAAGCTTTACCCCACTATCCGATCTGTAACATTTTCTCAATAGCCAGCTTAATTTCGATTTTCAAAAAGTCAATCGAGAACCCTCGTAAAGACAGACCGGTCTTCTTCATTTTTTTTTCCAAGCTCATCTTTTCTTCTTCGATGATACTCTGGTAGCAAATTACTATGTTGGCTACAACGAACCGATTATCATCGCAAGCACGCCCTCTAGTCTTTTTCGTTTAGTCTATTTTTGACTTTCGGCTTCGGCTTCGGTTATTTCTGGGTACTCACCGCGCGAAAATAAAAACATTTCTCAGGTAAATTCGTCCGTTTAGCCCATAAATCATGGTAGCTCGTTTTACCGAAGAACTGTGCGTCTTAATTAAAGTTGTCGTGCTATGCTTTTCGACTCCACGTTTTCAAGTAATTTCGAAATGGGTAAGCACTCAATCATTATTATGGCTTCATTAACCATCGTTGGACGACATGCCTGGCGCAATGCTGAGTGCTGTGGTCTTATTTGTTACAGGTTTGCCCGACTCGTCGCCTCTTAAAATGAGAAGTGTAGACTGTAGTCCACCGCGCTGGCAAAGTGCAGGGTCACAGGTCTTTGAGAACTATATCGTGAACCCTCGAGGTATGCAACTTACCTCACGATGTTTTTCAACGCTTTAAAGCAAGAAATATTTAATGCTTAAAATGCACATAACTTGGACAAATAGAGATACGGGCCAGGAATCAAAGTAGGTGGCTAGAGAAGTCGAAGCCCTAACGACAAGGGCTACAACGAATGCTATATAAGTAGCTACAGTAATCATATTAATGATCGCATTTTGTCTAGAGACACAGGAAAAGCGGTGATATCAAGTTAAGTTTTATCCGACGAGTTGCTCGTGGTAGGAGTTCCTTGCCCGGCTTTAGTTTCACACGATTCAGGCTCGCAGTAGTAAGGCGAGGCGACCGCGACTGTATCGCATTTCGGAGCAAGCTTTTATGCTGAGTTTATTTCGTTGCACTTTCTTGTAGGTGTTTATACCATCGGTGTGCGTTATTGTATCGCAGTGAGGTCCTTTTACATTTCAATGAACTTTTTCGTATAAAAAAATCACATAGGCTACTTCGGCCTCACTTTGTAAGTTATTACTGTATGTGTTTCATACAGTAATAACTTATAACGACGCTAAGAAGTGATTTTTTTTACTTTCGGGGGAGTACGTAATCAGATGATCACTTGACTCTAGCATAACAGCGTGAGTATGAAAAATGCGCAGCAGACGAGAAGAGTACCTCACTCATATGCAAAGTAGACAGCAAACACACATCGCAGTGCGTGACTATGTAAGCTCAACAAACGCAGTGCGTGAAAAATAGCGCATGATAGATTTTTTTTTATTTAATCTACAAGTTAGCTCTTGATTGCAATCTCACCTGGTGATGTTGCAGTCTTTGATGGTAACGGGCTCGCCGGTTAGGGGGTATGGCACTTATATTAAACCCCTACCCCTGGGAATGGGTTAGGTTAGGTTAACTAGGTTAGAGGTATAGTTCGATCTCCTTCGCATCTCAGCTTTAGTGGAATGTGCATTTTTAATTTGACCAATTAAAATATCACTTGCTCTAACGATGAAGGAAAACATTATGAGAAAACCTGCATGCCTGTTCGAGTTCTCCGTATTATAAAGTGTTCTTAAAATTCGTGGAAAATTCACCAATCTGCTATTGGCCAGCGTGGTGGGTGGACTACGGCCTACCCTTTTCATTATAAGAGGAGACTTGTGCCCTGTAGTTGGCTGGTTATGGGTTAATATTGATGATATTACATTGGAATCTATCTGGGTCAGTGATCCAATGAATAATAATGTCATGAATAATAATGAATTTAGGTGCATAGTTAGTTAGCGTAGGTGGAAAACTTGTCCACCTCAGGACATTAACTCAAAATTGAAAACAATGGTTTGATTCAATTACACAGGTACCTAATGAGTTCACATCGTCTAATAAATGTCTAGCGATTTATCGATGAACACGATGCGGGTACGATCTCGCGCGATCTTGTTGATTAGTTTATAGCCCTACCTGGCACAGTGGTAATCGCTTTGCTCTAATAAGTAAGAGGTCACAGACTGATGGATAAATATAATGATATGTAAGCAGTATTTACTTGCGATTTTACCCGCTTTGGAAAATTTTACGTGACAAGGTAAACGAATTAGGTTGTCACTTAGTACAATTTGTTTAAAATATCACAAGCGCCGTGGACACTGAAACTGGTACGTTAGTATGATCAGTGCTTGGTAAGGTTTTTTTTTTTAATCTCATGAAGTAACGGGCTAACATGTAAGGAAGTACGGCAGTTATATTAAGCCCCTATTCGGTATTTACGCGACATCGTACAGGAATGCTAAATTACTTAGCGGCACGCCTTTGTTGGTACGGTGGTAACTAGCCACGGCAGAAGCCTCCAACCAGACCAATCCGAGAAAATTCAAAAATTATAAATTCCCACCAGGAACCGAACACCAGTCGTGGCTTGTTACTAAAGAAGGTCGAGGCACGGTACCTACACTCGACTCGGAAACAGCAGCAACAAGTGGCCGTTCTTAAGTACTTTGCAAATAGTACTTTAGTAATTGAAGGAGGCTAGTTCTCAACTTCATAGAAAATAGAAACATATTTACGACTGCACTACAAAATGTACAAGCATTTACTAGTTTTCACAGTTTCTAATAAAAAGGAAAACGTTACATTCATAGTAAATTTAATTCTGATTAGGAACTGGAATTATAAAAAATTATTCAATTCAATTTTCATACACAAGATTTCAATCATTTGCCTACTCATAGAATGAAAACTGAGTTTTGAAAAGGATTTTAATATGAGAATGCCTTTTGAAATGTAAAGTCAAGAAAATAAGACTCTCTAATCTACTCTGTAAGCTGTTTACCGCTCAAACGTAAGGAAATTCTGTAGAAACACGGTATAATTTCCGCCAAGCCACTTATTTTCTCCACGGCGTCTTTGTGTGCACGTAATACCGCGATATTATGGTTCTAAACTATTTAAAGTGCATATTCATATTATAATATTTTCAAGTAATGTTTATAAAATATAAGCCCCTAAAGGCATGAGGCATACGAACGACGCTCATAATATTAGTTTCAAGTTATAAGGTACTAGAGACCCGCCCGAGACTTCGTTCGCGTTTGTTTTAGTTCTTACAGTATATTCTTACGTTCTCTATCCTTGTGAAAGAAATGGGAGCAGTTAATTTTTTTTTAGGTATATCCTTAATTTTTTTAAACTCGCAATAATTACTACAATTAATGTCCCATTGGAATAAATTGAAAGTTATTTTACTGTTATAAGAATTAATATTGCAATACAAAAGCTGGGTTTGTTACATATAAGCATTGACGTAATTAGTGCATATACTCGTAGGACATAATTTAGTCGCAAACCTTCATTCACCGCAACTACACACTAAAAATTAAAAAAACTAAAAAACCGCAACATTTTCGAAAGCCCGATTTCGAATCCCAGAATCACTAACTTTTCTATGACATTATTTGCTTCAACGCTGACTTGACATGCACCTATCCCTTCCCTATACTTACTTACTTACTTACTTATTATTATAAATGTGAATGTAAGTTTGTTTGTTACGCTTTCACGCGAAAACTTCCTAACCGATCTTCATGAAACTCTTTATACATATTCTTGGCGGTATTAGAAATAATATAGTATACTTTTCATTCAAAAAAATTACGTACGATAAAAAATGTTTGAGAAAAAATCTACAAATCTCATCTATGACTATATGTGTATACTATGTAGCAGTACGCTGCCTGCCGAAATTACGCAGGCGAAGCCTCAGGGCACATCTAGTAATTAATAAGTACATCATTTTTGTGTAAGTAATAAAATTGTTAGTGAAAACTAATCATTTTACCGTTCCTATTTAAAGACTGATCTGTTATTTGCTATTTGTAGTTCTGATTTTACTACTATTCTCTATATGTGCTCAATGTCATTGGAAATACAAGATGGCCACCATTACAAAATGGCGGGTTATATACTTTTAACAACCGCCCAAATAAGGAAATTAAAATGGAAGGTACACGACTAGACAAAGTATAGCATGAAAAATACAAAATTTATTTCATCCCACTCAATAAGGAAATTATAATTATTTGGTATGTACGTTTTCGTAAAAAAATATGTAATAGAAAACTTTGTTTCCGTAAATTACTTATTTATTTATTCTTGACTTTTTCAGAGCTTTGCGCACCGCTATTAGTATTTATATGTGTCAATTCCTCATAATGATTGCCTGGAAGAAATCACTATAAGTGATAAGTGAAAATTTAAATAACTTTTACCTTTGCTCTTTTATATTTATTTCTGTTTTGTTCTTGTGTGCAATAAATGATTTCTGATCGATTGATTGTTCGATTAGTAAGGAAAATTTACAAAAAGATACGAGTCTAGAAAAGGAAGGAGTTTAATAGAAAAAAAAAAAAATCGCTGCCTAATAAGTTATTGTTGAAAATTTTATAGCAATTTATAAACAGCTTGGGTTCAGTGGTAAGCGAGTTCTGTCTATAGATCACAGATCCTGCATTTGATTCCCAGGGCAGGCCAATAAATATTATTAGTACTGAGATTTTGTATCAAGGAGTTTACAGTATCAGCCTGGATGTAGGAATTTGGGTTGACCAACCTACTTAGACAGCACGTTAAGCCGTTGATCCCAGTTATTCATTGGAACCGCATTGAATTGTAGTTTTGAAGCAAAAATTTAAATAAAAGTATCACCTTTTACGTTCTAATGCAGACCATGTGTCTAAACCTTATACAAGATCGTTTTGGAACCACTGTGGATTTTTTTTTTTTTGGTAGTTCGGCATCAGTAATAGAACATATTTCCACTAAATTTTCCATTTTTGGTCATGTCCGAGCATAAAATAAGCAAATCATGGCTACTCGTAATCGGTATCTACCTAAATAAATAATAGCCCACTACCATCTTAGGCTGCATCATCACTTACCACCAGATGAGATTGCAGTCATGGGCTAACATGTAGTGGATTAAAAAAAAATACATCGTAATGTGAGGAACGCATAGGTAAGTAATGGGTTTTTCAATTTCAATTGTTTAAGTTATTATTATGCTTTATTCTATGGAATTACCGCTGCGACGATAGGTCCAAGTGCGAGAACGTTGATTGCAAGTTAACAGCTGAGAGCTATTGTAGGGTGCCCATAATTATCTTTTCGGGGACTAATCTTTTGTTACCGTTAATTTCTGTATCGTTAAGTAAAACATAATAAATATATATGTTCACAAATTTGGTTCATGTATGACATATTAAAATATCCTGTATAGTTTATTTGTTGTAATACTGTTAATGTCCACCAACCCAAATAAAAGTAGTGTTGTGAGTCTATCCCCAAAATCGCTAAGGATGATAATATTTAAGGTTGATTACAAGAGTTCACAAGCGGGCACTACTCTTGTTCTATACTGTGATATATGTACGGTAAAAGCCTGTGAACTTACAACAGCGAGCTAAAACAAACTAGTGTGTTCGGGTGTATGTCTGCGGCAGCTTTTAATGAGCACCGCTGTCTGTGGAAACATTCTTATTGTCGTAGATGAGTATTGTAATACGTGCTCCGTATCTTTCTACACTTTAAGGTTGCGTCGATTCGTTTGCAGGTGCTTTCTGTATAAAACTATACTAGACTATAGGTTGTTTAATTATTTGTGCTAATTAAAACGAACTCTTTGGCACAGCGGTAGGGTCTTATAACTGGAAGATTCCGGGATCGCTCTCCGGAAGTGGCAGTTTAGAATTTATAATTCCAGGATTTCTCTGACCTGTCTGTTGTGTTATGGTATATTTTAAAGAAGCTTTATACATAACAAACTTTCTGCCTACCCGGGAGTCAAAACCCTGCTCAATATCTGTAGTCAAAATTAATTATAATTATATTAATTAATTATTATAATTCAAACCACTTTACTCATTAGTCACTTTTATAAAAAAAATACAAAAGAAACAAAGATTACGTATATGTTATGAATAATACTTACCTTTACTATCGTTAGTACTATTATAAACTGCGGTTGTAGAAAACGGCTCTCTAATATTATTTTACTCTTAGAAAGCTATTCTATCCAGAAGTAATGAATACATATTTAATTTTTTTAAACAAACCAGAGAAGAAACTAACGAGCTGCTTTATCCACATACGCTGACTGAGTGGTATGTAGTACATAAATACTCTGTACAGCAACCATTTTTAGTAGGCATATCTTAAAAAATTATACTTTTATTTTTTTTAGATCTGCTAAAAAAGTAAGGCAAGGAAAAATAAAGTGTGCTGTCGTTATAATGGGTAATAAACAAGCAAGCAAATTCCCCACATTCTCAACAGTGATTCCAAACATGTAAATCTAAAGCAAACGTACAAACCTAGTTAGTGGCGGCCTACAATAGTTTTCAAATATTTTTTATAGCAAAATATTTAAAGTTTCGCCATACATCTATGCATAGTCTAACTCAATGCAACGCTCCAGGACCGGAAGGCCTTGGTATGCGACGTCTACGGTATGGAAAAATGCATGGAGACACTTTATTTTGTTCGAAAAATATTTTTACCTCAGCCTACTGGGACTGCGTATAGTAAATTATTCATTTTAATGCGTTTTTGGGGCACTATAGTAAAAAATCCGGCCGAATCAAAAATCTGTTGTATGTATCCAATAAATACTTGTTTTTTTTCAATTTCAGAATATATTTTTTAAATAACTATTCTGTAAATATTTCAATCCTCTACCAATTAACGTAAACAAAACCGAGTAAAAAAATCTATTTCTATTTAAGTACTATGTGCTGTAGTTATTATAAGTATCATAAACTAAAAGGCCTGGCCATGTTTACTGCTGAACACTCTTTAATAAAGAAGAAAAAAGTTAAGGCCACATTCCACCACGCCGGCCAAGTGCAGTCTGGTTAAGTTCAAACATTATGGTGAACTGACGTGCAAGTCTCCACGCGATGTATTCCTTCATCGTTACATCCAGTATTATTTAATTGCATAAATTTAAAATTCATATAACTCTTAAAAGTTAGCAGTGCAAACAGGGAATCGAACTTGGAAGCCCTGACTACTCGGCTATCACCGCTGTACTTTTAGGTTTATTTATTTATCCATGCATTAGGCGTAAAACGGTTATGTTTGAATGGAATAGCGAAATTTATTGTTTTTAATCAGGCATGCTTAACGTTTGTGTAACGTTATGCGATATTTATGTGAACAGGGATTATTGGCTCGGATAACAGTGTTAATCGGAATGGGAATTGTAGCGGTGGGTACAAATAGCATTACTGCGTTATTTATTACTAAAAATATATATATACGAGCAAAACGTGTGTGCGGTAATAACGAGTGGAAGCATCTGAAAGGAAAACTGTGAATTGGCTTGGAAAAATATAATAATAGTAATGAATTGCTCTTGTCTCCCATTCTATGGTATAAACCTCCGCCCAGAATATATATTATACAAGCAAATGTGCCATATAAGAAGACTCAGAGTCACTCAGCGGGCGATGGAGAGAGCTATGCTCGGAGTATCTCTACGTGATCAAACCAGAAATGAGGAGATCCGATCCAGAGTAAACGAAATAGCTCAACGAGTCGCGATGCTGAAGTGGTAATGGGCACGGCACATAGCTTTGAGAACGGATGTTTAAGCGACCCCAAATGATGTGGAGAGAAGACATCAAGCACGTCGCAGCACAAAACCGAGGAATTTGGAGCTCCCTTCAAAAGACCTATGTCCAGTAGTGGACGTATATTGGTTGATATGATGATGATTATGATAATATATATTGAAGTTGGAGCTATGATAGATTTAAGATAGTTAGCCTAGGACTTAGCTTAACTTTCGGCGAAACCGCGTTCTCCGACAAGCATCTCTAACTTTTCGGATTTATATGCGTATAAGGAAATTCTATTTCACTTGCTTTAACGGTAAAGGAAAAGATCGTGAGGAAAGCTGCAAGCCTGAGAGTCCTCCATAATATTCTCAAGAGCGTGTGAACTCTACTGACTTCGCTAGCGTGGTAGACTACGACCTAAACCATTCTCATTCTGAGATACGTGCCCTGTAATGGGCCAATTTAGAGGTCAAAAGCACGTTAAATTAATATAGGGTAAAATGAGGTTGAAAGACTTTATGAGTAACCCATGTTTTTTAACGAAGGGATATTGAAAATTAGTAAAGGCATTAATAGCCTTATTAATGATGAAATACCTCTCAAAGCGAGACGGTTGTTTTTCTATCAACTCCCAAGGGTTTAGAACAGGGGTTAAAATCTCTGTGAAAATTACCGCGAACTGCTATTAGAAAAAAAAAAAAAAAAAAAAAAAAACTCAAAATCACCACGCTGGGTAGACGGGTCGGTGATCGCAGTACCTACATGAATGGTAGCACAGAGGACGCTGCTGTTCTCCATTAAATATATCTTTAGTCGCACTGTGTGAGAATTAACATGAATAGTTTCAAACATTTATTTAGAAAATGCAAACTAATTTCGAACTAATTTTATTTATTTTTGTTACAGGTGTCTTATTTTCTCAATCATCGGCATCACAAAAAGAGGCATTTGAAATAATGATGGCAAAGTTTGAGAAAAGTAACAAAACCAAGAACACCGAAGTTAGAGTTAAGGCCGATATAATCAACACATCAGATATGTACAAGATCTCGAGATTGGGTAAGTATAAGTGTTTACATGATATAACCTGTAAAAAAAAATTTCGACAAAAAAGAATCAAGTTCGTGAAATAATAATAACGTTGATTTTGGATAAAATTCCATAGTTGGTGATCACAGCAAACAACTAAAAAGAAAAAATAAATATTTTCTGCAACATTTTTAAGTCGTAGTAAAACAGCAGGAAAATTATCTAGTAATTTTCTACATTTTACTTGGCATCGACTTAAAAATGTTGCAGAAAATATTTATTTCTTATTTTCCAGTTGTTATACGAATTCGGTTTATTTTTTTTGAAAAAAAAAAAATCACTCTTTTATTGGGCATGTTTGCAATTATTTCTTATTTATATCATAGCCAAGTATCAACTGCTCGTAACCTTCTACAAAATATTGCTTTTCCCGATACCAGGGCGTTAATGGTAGAGGAGTTCTCCCGGCACTTCACCATCAGCTTCTTTATTGTGACAAGCATAAATTGAATATACTATATACCATAATCGAAACGGAACTAGTGTAATACTTATTATTGTATAGTTTCGGTGTAGTTCGGTCGGGTTTTCGGTTTCGGTTTCGGTCTTCATTATCAGTTTGAGGTGACTAAATTGTACTTTATGAAAGAAAATGCTTAGGTAACATTTAAAAATGCTCAAATCGCTATAGTTGTACCCATAATATTTGAAAAGTAGGTACCCTCGATTCTTCCAGGAACCCTCCAATAGATCTTCCCCAAATTAAAATGTTACCACCATTAAGATATGACATACCAAACAAAAAGAAATCATCAAAATAGGCTTATAATTGGCAGAGAATCGCGTAACAAATGTACAAACAATAAAACTTACATTTTTTTAAGTCGTTTTAAAAAGATTTGTACCAGCCCAGTCCCAATGTTGGACATAGTTCATCTTCGATCCACCTTCTTTTGTTATTGGACTAGAACTCAAAGCATATTTACGGTCCGGTATCACAACGGTAAAAACCGGGTACGACTTCTTCCACCTGTCCCCCCTCAGACTTGCAATTTAGAATGGTTGGTTGGGAATGGTTTTTTTTTATTTGGAAATTTAGAATGGAATGGTTGTTTAACTTGATTATAGAAAGTTAGTTTGTCGACAAGTAAAAAAAAACGTTTAAAAACGGGATAGTCGAAATTTTGAAATGGGTCATCATATAAGATGACAAAATTTGCTTCTTTAAAAAACCTATAAACCTATAAATATATTTCTTTTTTAAAACATATATTATTTAAAAAATGTTGAAAGTGATAAGATTGTCCCCTTGTCTTTAAATATTGTCAAGCACAAATATTGAAATAAATGATGCGTGTAGGTATACATATTACACGAAAAATATTCAAACCATGTCTCTATATGGCACAGTTTAAAAATCAGTTATAATTCTTTACAAAAGGTGTTATTGATTTTTATTTTTGTATTATAATTTTCATAAATTAACCAAATTAATAAGTAATATGTATTGACTATCTCCAAGAACAATAACAGGTATATTATTCGTCCACACCTCAGTCGTTTGTTTAATTATGTTGAAATAGTATATGTGCTTAATATGATTGGTTTGTATTCTTAGCACTTCCAGTACAAATAAAATAAGTTTACGTTTTGTATCTTATTTATTGAGGCAGTTGAAGACTACGTAGTAGTACGCTGCGTCCCGTAATTTAACTGTAAAACGTTTGTATTTGTGCTTATACATAACAATTTTCAGTCGTAAATAATAATTATTAATTAATTCGTTATAATTTCAATCAGTGTGTGTATGTCAATATTTTACGATCATTCACTAAGATTTATTAGATTAAAAATAGATTTTTTTTTTGCATTTTACGCACTAACACATTGTTATCAACTCTCCAATTCAAAAGAACTTTACATGAAATGAATTTACATGAAATTCCATATAGTGCTGCCTGGAGGGTGATATTCTAATTTGTATTTATTTTGTATATTTAATTTTAATATCTCATATAATTTTTTTGATTTAGTTTTTAATTATTCTGGTTTATATTAGTATAGAGGGGTCATAGTTACGAAATAAATAATAATTATTATTACTATCTTAGGGCACTTCTTGTTAATTAAATATATTACCTGTATGTTATTCAGGATATTTATCGCATATTAATAAATAATTAGAGCGATTTGTGCCAAAGACGTAAGATGAGTTATGGTTATTGGAATGCTTCCTTTGACGCCGTTATTGTGAAATTCTTTGCATTGCACGGGCCTCAACTATGCGCTTTGCTGATTATTATATTAGATATTTGAAATCTTCTTCCTCATAAGGTATTCGGAATACACCTAGTGATATTAGTTATACACGTTCTCTCTATAATATCCGCTATTATGTTGGATTTGTGGTAGCGATTTCATAGTAAAGCAATGATAGATATGGTCAAATAATATATGCAATTGGATGAGACAGGCAGACTCGGAAGTAGGATGTGGTTCGGTTAGACAGGTTGCGCCAATGTCATGCGCAATCACCATACAGATAGTAAAAGAAGAATGTAATAATTTCCGTATAGACACCGGACCACATTGGGTGTGCTGGCAGATATATAAATAAACAAATACACTACGACAATACACACATCGCAATCTAGCCCTAAAGTAAACGTAGCTTGTGTTATGGGTACTAAGATGACTGTTGAATATTCTTACGAATAATATACATAAACACTTATAATAAGTAACTAAACACTCAGACAATGAAAAATATCAAGTTAATCAGACAAACATTTTCCAGTTGTGGGAAACCAACCCACGGTCATAGACTCAGAAAGCAAGATCGCTGCCCACTGCGCCTATCGGCTATAAATCGTTTTTATATTCAACAATACGTGGGCTCAGCTCAAACTAAATGAATGAAAGATTTAATACTTCTCTAAGTTGAACACAAAATACAATGAAAAAAAATTAAAAATGTTACCAACTTTTGATTTCGGTAAAGTAAATAACAAATAAGAAAATATGGCGAAACTTCTGAAGAGATTTGTAAGGGAACGTGTATATTTGGTTTCTTATATTATTATGAATGTCTATAGGCGAGTTCTAATAGCTTGCGAAATATTTGCAAGAGGTTTCAAATAACTGTAATATCTTTACAAAACTGGGGCTATCTTCGGGATATTTTATTATTAGTATCGTTTTGTGTATACTATTAAAGATATTGGATTGAATGGGACAATGGGCGGACGCCTGTGGCATACTTCGATAGCTATCAATATGACGAGCCTTTCGTGTCCCCAGTTTACGGGACACAATCACATTTACTTACATCCTCTCCCATTACTATTTAGGATAAATTGGTTTAGACAGTAACCTTTATCAACCAGGTTTTAAATGTGTTAGAAGGTTGTCTTGTAAACTTCTAGTAGGAACATGGGATTTTGGGGGGGTGTTGGCAACATCTTTTAATTTTATTAATTAGCTCACCGGAAATAATATGAATAGAAACTCTGTGAAAAGACGAGTATTTGTTTATCGTTAAATTCAAATAAATAAAAGATTATTATAATATTACTCCGATTCACTATAATTTATGTATAGAGTATTCCTAAAATCCACTTAAAAAGAGGTTACCATAGCTTTGGAAGATGTCATAAAATATTTATGTATTTAATGTTAGAGACATTAAGAAAGTTATTTGGATTAATAGTTTTAAATAAACCGATACATAAACATTCTATATTCCTTTAAAAAACCTAACTTAAAGATATAATTGAGGATTTTGGCCGTTGTTTTCCGGAATCCAGTAGTGTTCCGGAAAATATAATCCAGCCATAATATATCTAGGAAAAAGCTTAAAATATAAATGCATGCCACATGTATTTATTTTGCCAAACCATGATGGTTATAAGAACACCTTTGGAGGAGAATTTTGGGGAGAAAACTTTTCTGACGTCGTACCTTTTTGCATCTTATAAAATAGACCTAGGGACCAGCGGTTATATCTCGTTCTCTTATATTTTTCCCCTTAATAAACTTTTTGTATATAATAAACTTTTTATATATATCTCACTTTGCCTATTTATGTCCCCCCGCTGGGCACATGCCTTCTGTCTCATATTGTGTTAGAGCATAAACCCACCAAGCTACACCAACGCCATTTGACGGCGTTAGGATTATTGACACAATTCTAGGAAGCGACGGCTTAACGAACCATCCGAGTCATGCTGTTGGATACCAACAATTTTCTAACTCCTTTGATCTCCGTTTCCCAAAGATTTTACGTTATTTGGAATTGAAATAAATCGAATATTTGTGACGCTTCTTATTGATGGTATCCTAGTACCACCTTTCCAGCGTTACCACAGCAATGTGTTGGGTTCTAACTCTACATGCCTTCTGCTAGGCATATATGTATGGGATGGTAATAAATTATTTTGATGGTAATTATGTGAGTTTAGGAAGGACAACAGTATGCAGACAGAATCTCCGTTTACATTCTAAAGCTATTTACTTTGCTTTACAGAAATGTATCCAAACAGTGCTCATATATCCAAACAATAACCGTAGAACAACATAAATAGTTAGGTACCCAATTTTGGTAGTTTATTTAACCATTTATTTTTTCAATCGAAGTTTAAGAAATATAAGGACTACACTAAAACCTAACACTTATTTTTAGAGGTACAATTAATTGTAAATACACAACCTAACTATATATGTAGTACTACTTGAATGCAAAATACCTCCCAAATAAACTGTACTTTATGCTTTAATAACAAAAACAAAAGCGAACTAAGTCGCGGGTAACAGCTATTTATACCTATTTATAAAAACAGAAGTACACTTACAAAAAATTTAACTCGTATAAAGTCAAATAGGTAAGGGTTTTTAAACGACTCCGAATATGTTTTTTAAGCCATGCTAGCACGATTAAGGGCTAAACCATTACACAAGTATTTAGATGACTTAAATAGATGAAAACGTGCGGAGACGAGAGGCGTAAGTAGGAATCATAACAATGCAACCCATCGATTCAACTTACTGTCAAAAGTCAAAGTCACATATTTCTATCATTTCAAGTCAAGTCAAATATTTCTTTATTTAAATAGGCATATAGATTTTCAAATATGTATTGGCTAAAAAATGGCATTATCTTAAAATCTTTAAATTTATCTCTTAATCACTTAATCAACAGTATATTTATTTTTCTCCATCTGGTCTGGTATATGAGTTGATAAAATCGTTTTAGATGTCGTTTCGAAGTCCACTTTCATGCGTATGAACTGTTAATATTAAGCTTTTAATTTTATGAAGCTGGTAAGGCACAATTCATATAGTAGACTAGCTTAGTGTGCATTAAGGTTTTTTTATTCCAATGGGAACTCTCTTTTTCCCGGGATTAAAAGAAGCCTATGTGCTATTCCAGACTACAATACATCTCTGTAACAAACTTCAGCCAAATCAGTTAAAAACAAACATCATTACTTTCGCCTTTATAATATTCTCGCTTCTGCCCACGTCTAAAGTTTCGCTCGTTAACAATTATTGATCTTACCACCAAAACTATTTGAAAGATTGGTACAGAAAGTACATGCCGTTTTCCATAGCATAGGTGTCATGCATACCACATTTAAAAACTGTCTTCCTGCGGATTAGCTCTTAAACAATTTTAAATTTTCCCTGGGGAACTACTTAAAGAATCGGGATAAAAGGTGACCTATATTCTTTTCCATGCATATACATCATGCACGCCAAATTTCATCCAAATCCGTTCAGCCGTTTTTGCGTGATTAAGTGACCAGTATCCACACTTTCACATTTATAGTATTAGAAGGATCTAGACAACGACCACGTTTGTTTCAGATTTTTGATTAAAAAAAGGGATGCCAAGTGCGTAGCACGTAAAATAGGGAACAAAGGCTAGTTTTGTAAACCCCGTGGAAACGGTTCATGATAATATATCCTAAAACTCCAAACAAAAATTTACTACATACAAAAATTTGTTAATTGATAAAGTTACACTTTAACTTGAAAAAAATTACTGAATTAATAAGCGTAAAATCTCAGTCCAATTTAATAGCCATAGAGTAACAAAAACATTTTACACAAACAGGTTCACTTCATTCTTGGAAGTATCTGTTTTATATTTTTTCCCATCTAAATGTGATGCGAACGTAATTCGGCTGTGTCCGTGGGGACTTGACGAAGCCAACTTTTGTATATAAAACGCCCTTTGGAATATGTAATTTCCCACTGAACTATTTTTAAAAGTATTTTTGCACATAATTGTTGTCGGTTTAAATACATGTAACTATTTGAGATTAGAAAAATAAAAAAAAAATAAAACAATATAAAAAAAGGAAGTCAGTATTTTCTTTATATGTAGTAATAATGCTAAGCTTATAAATAAAAAAAGTATCTAAAAACGAGCTTATATCTATATCGCTGTTGAGTTTTTCTATGTCCACTGCTTCATAAGAAATTCCTGTAAAAGCGAAAAATAAAATTTCTCACGGGCACACGGATTTGCACTAAAAATTTTGGAGAATTTTAATTTCACGGTCACGGTCCTCGATTTGCATCTTGCTTTGCAGCGTTACATCTGGCCTTTGAGCGAAAGAACTATCTTTTGATCTTCAATATACAATCAATGATCACATCAAAGCTAGAATGTTTGAACACGTTATTTTTCTGAACTCAAAGTCAAAGTCAAATATTTCTTTATACAAATAGATGGCACTTTTGATGCGTACCTCACATAAAAAATGTGGCCTACATGGTAGTGAGATTATGGCGATAACTATGTTCTTCTATAGCTTAAAACTGAAGCTACGAGGGTTACAAACGCGTCCTTGTTTAAAGAGAAGCCCACAAAAAACTTTGCCGGATGTTCTTTTTGTTACCACCATCTCACATTGTTATTTACACCTATTGAAAAAGCAACCAGTTAAGAACAGTCATTCATACCCAAGATTTAGATAATCGAAGTATAATACGAAATCCTTTATCTATATACTTACGATAAATGCAAACTTTGAATTTTGAGCCAAGTGCTCAATTTTAGAGTTTTTAAAATAGGTAGGTACAGAGACTATGTACGAGTATCGTAACATGTCGGACTATCACCGGAACACTTAATCGCTTAGCGGTACGTCTTTGTCGTAACTAGCTACGGCTAAACCTCCCACTAGACCAGACCAGAGAAAATTCAGAAATTATTAATTCCTAAATTTCCTCTGCCGGAAATAGAACCCTACCTATTGGACCTCCTACTTATTGTATAATTCACAGCGCTCACCATTGTGCCACTGAGGTCGACAATTACGTTGAACTAAATCCATATCCCTCTTCCGTTTCTACTTCGTACCGGAACGGTAAATAGCGTGGCACGTATTTGTCCAACTAGCCACAGCAACAACTCTCGCCAAACTAATTACAACAAATGAAAATATCGTACAAAACAATTATACACAAAGGCGGCTATTAATACCATTGGAGTTCAATTTGTTTCGGCCTTCAATTGATTCATGTCATTTTGGCGACGTTAGCAATACTAATATCCAGGAGACTAATATTAGTGAACGGAAACCATTACTAATTCAAACCCTTGCCACTTTACCCAAGGTTAGACTGGAAGAAAATGCCTCCAGGCATCAAGAAAGTTTGCCCTATGAATTCGTACATGTAACTTTTCATTTAACATCAAAAAAACTAGTTAGCGTAATAAATGTATGATTTGTCTAGCATTATAATAAATAAATACTAATGCCCGCATACTTCGTCCGCGTTAATAAGGGTTTTTCACAATTCGCGTGGGTGTTTGCCTGGGATAAAAAGTAGTCTGTTGTACTCTCCGTCCTTTCAACTAGCTCTATGTTGGTGAAGCTGTACGTTGATGAAACTCTATGTTGAGGAAATTCTTTGTTGATGAAAATCGAGTTGATCGGTTGCTTTGTTAGAGCGTGAAGGTAAGACAAACAAACAAACAATCTTTCGCATTTATAATATTAGTAGATAGATAGATAGATAAATTATTTATTGCACACAATTAAGGGATAAAGATAATAACTATACTGAAAACATAAATACTAGAAAAAGAAAAATGCGCAAAGGCGGTCTTATCGCTTTAAGCGATCTCCTCCAGACAACCCTTAATGAAAGAAGAAAATGATTATGGAAACGGGATAGTGCAATTTCAAAAATATGTCATAACATAAACTACATCAACTACATACAATAATAATACACAAATGGCTATTACAAATACAAATAAATACATACAATATATATATACATATATATATTCAAATATAATTATTAGTAATTATTCGTTAAGCAAATTCACGTTAATTCAAATGATTGATATTTAAATTACAATGGATAATTAGCAGCCTTTTTTGACAGATCATGTCCGTGGAAATACTACCGCCATTACTTATTTTTACTTTGGTATATTATGGGCACACAAGGCTTAGTATTTATGCGTACCTTACATCCCAACAAAATTTTGCTCTTTTTATAGGAGATGGTGGGTCGATGGGAAGTTAGATTGACATCGGCCTGACCCCTTAATTGTTACAAAAAACACGTTATACCACCTTTATTTTATTTGTATGGACTAATCTAGATGCTTTCCGCTATCGCTAGTTATATTTAGACAGGCAGCAGGCACGAAAATGCTATTGTTAATGCGCTTTAAAGATAAATTATCAGTAAGGTAGAAATATCCGGGCTAAAATAAAAGGGCTGAAGAACCGGAAATGCCATAAAAATCCGCGAAGCCGCCATTAGTTCGAGACGTGTTTTGATCAGGAAATGCCCTCTTTCTATCTCCGGGGCGCAATTTAAAATGGGGTTCTTGAAGAATTCTATCCATATCCCAGGCTAGAGTCTAGGTTGACCCAGTGCAATCTATTTAATTTAGTAGCAGCACCGCAAATTTATCGATTGTTGCCAAACACTCGCCGTCCAACCCCGCTTTTTTACCTGGTGGGGCCTTCAACTCCTGATTTAATCAACTACGCCCTCCACTGGGCATCGGACAGCTCGCGGAGACAGTTGCCCGCGTCTTCGTCCCCATGCTTCACGGTTTCGTTTAATTATTCGGATATAGTTTTCTCGAGATACAAATTTGCCTGTTAACGTCTCTAACATGCGAGCTAAGTTCGTGCTATATAGGTACCTATTCTACCCTTTACCAAAAAGCTCGCTCGCTCCCGATTCTCTTTTTGGTCAATTTACAGAAGGATAGTACCGCTCTTTAGGGACGTAGTCCTAGTGAATTTTAACATGTTAGCAACGGTATTGATTGTAGATAGTTCTTTCAGCCTTATTAAGCAGCACTAAATAACAACACGGCGCCGGTAACGTTACACGTCGCGACGCTGTCACCTCATATCGACTCGGCACCGCAATGTTGCATGACATAATATTGTGGTGTAAAGTTCTGATGTAATATTCCATTTACAGACCAGTGGCTTGTCTAATTTAATATATGCAGGAGACGTTAATTAATTTCTTGTCCTTGATAACAGGTCGCTACGACGCATAACATTTTATTATCTATTTACATAAACTAATAATCATGCCAGATAATTTGTTTTTCTAATTGTTTTTCTATTTGTTTTTGTTTTGAACGCGCTAATATTCAGGACTGATAGTTGGGTTTGAAAAATCTTTTCTGCATTTGATGGCCAAATCGTCGGAAAAGGCTTGGTAACTTTATCAACTTTGTAAGTTTATAATGAAATTAAACACGGGAAGAAAATTTGACTTTCAACTTTGATTTCGATGAAAAATGCTTTTTGACAACCTCCTGTTTATTTTGGAATTTATTATGTCTTAATTTTGTCTGGTCATGACGTGACGACGTTGACGTGCTGCCAAGCAATTTCGCGAACAATCCGATGAAGGATATGAGGTTATTATCAAATTATAATTTAATTGACATTTGTGAGAATTCACTAAGATCGCGATGACCAGTCCAATTTTTTAAATCTTTTTTTTGCATTTTATAGCCTAATCTAGTAGCCGGGTAAACAAAGTCGTTGTGCAGGCGGGTGATGTGACGTGGTGAGACAGAGTAATTGTGTTGAATATCGAAAGGAAATTTGTGCGGGAACTTATCAAAGGTTAAACCTATTAATATTGAAGTCTTTATTCTGTCATCAAGCAACATAAATAGTATCTTACCAGTAATAAGTAGAACAATACCAATTGTATTAGATGTCAACCTAAATCTTTTACCTTGTCACCTAAAACCTTTTAAGGCCCGATAAATTGGTAAGAACTATGTATATATTTGATATTTATCGATCTGTCTGCTTGGGTTGACAAACAGAGTAAGTCAGATTAAGTTATTTACAGCCTGCCGTTTCAAGAAACGTAGCCATACTTTACCTTATTGAGTTGATGTTTTTTGCTGGAGCAAAAAAAGTTCATAACTCTTCTCCGAGCTATGTTTCCAGAATTTTTAGAGCTATATCTGAAATTTTGCTTCTGCGGATCGCCACTTTTCTGATTTGATCTTGATAGTTATTCCGAGCTCTCTCCTACCCCCGATAAGTAGCACTGAGTTTTCTAAGGGGGCCCAGTTATCATCATATCACTGGCCGACGCGCACTCTTCAAAAGTTCTGGTTTTCATACACTTGGGAGTTTTAAAAGAATAAAATTCAAGAAGTTTTCCGAACGCTGCCCATCTGTGTTGGACAGTGGAGTGTCACTTCTTTCCGATATTAGACTGTCTCCAATAGGAGCGTGTAGAGAGAATAGGTGGCCTTCAAAATTCAAAAAATTCAAATTCATTTATTTCAAGTAGACCTTTACTACCTGTACCTGTGCCTGTACTTATAAGCACTTTTGAAACGTCAAGTATGTATGTTTGTAGTGACTCTACCACCGGTTCGGAAAGCAGATTCTACCGAGAAGAGCCGGCAAGAAACTCAGTAGTTGCTCTTTTCCAACATCAACATTTACAATCATTTTGCTATCTTGCGGGAGATGAGAGCGAGGCTGGCTGCTTCCAATCTACCTTGTCATTGAGGAATTCATCAAATGTATAGTAACCTCGCTGTACTAGATGCGTTTTTACACATTTTTTAAATGTATGCATTGGTAGGTCAAGAATTTCCTTAGGAATCATGTTTTAAAAGCGGTATACTCAGCCCCACAAAGGAGTTCTGCACCTTTCGCAGACGATATACAGATATCACTAAATTATGTCCGTTTCTGGTAAGTCGATTGTTAATTTCAGCTTTTTGTTTATAAAGAGTAATATTTTGTCTCACAAACACTGAAAAAACTTACTGTAAACTGACGACGCCTGTAATTTTCGCAAAACGCAAACTTCATACTCATCCAGCCTCTAGTTTTCAGACATTGCTAACTTAAACAATAAACAATTGCCTCAACAAAATATGTCCAGTAGTTATTGAAAAAGCAGAATAAAAATCTTTACGAATAACCCAAAGATCTGCTCGTAATCATTTCGCTATAGAATAATATGATTGAAAAGGATTTAATGTATCCTTGAAATATTCCCGAAAGTGCCAAGTGGTTAGTCATGATGACTGTCGTACTTTTCACATCCAAGGTCGCTTTATCGATTTCATGTCACAGATACCGCTACTATAGAATACACATACAAAGCCGCTTCCATTTAAAAAGTGACTAAAGCCTTAGGCTCACAGACCTTTGCATTCAGCACGATAATCGCCAGTACCCAATCTTTGAAGATTACTACACATTCTTGAACTACTTTGAATCATTAGGCGACCAAATAAACAATGCTTAAGCGAATAAAATAAATAACAATCATTGTGGTTATGCAACATTGAAAAGAAATAACATGGCAATGTCACATTACCTTATAAATTGGGTTTAATTCCCATCAGACGCAATCTAGAGCAAAATGTGTTCTGTGAAGGTAATTCGTGAAGTTACAAAGTCCAATTATTCGTATAGGTATAAAGACTTGAATCGATTAATGCTCCATTCCTTTCTAATCTGTCGCTTCGTTTCACTATATTTTAAGATCAGTATGACGTACGTGTTTATATCCATAAAAAGGAAAACAATGAATGATTGCTAGGTGGATCTTATATTATTCTTATTATTGTTTGACACTGAAGCGGCTTAGTTAGTGGGCTTTTTTAGACTTGTTAGTTGGTTTTAAATTAATGAGTATAGATGGAAACTAAGACTTCGTTGCATCAAATCTGTTATGACCGGAAAACACAAATTAAATGACATTTTCTAAAAATGAATCCTAGCTAGATCGATTTATCGCCCTCGAAACCCCCTGTATACTAAATTTCATGAAATTCGTTGGAGCCGATTCCGAGATTACAATTATATATATATACATGAATTGCTCGTTTAAAGATATAAGATAATGCATTATGTTACAATCATTAACATCGATTGAACCGAATTTTTTGGCCGAAAATGGCCGATCCTCTTAGAAAAGTTACCGAATACAGCAGCACCTAATTCTTTATTAGTTGTTACATTTCATACATCCTAGCTTTAGGTTCAAGTTACGAACGGAGTTATCAAAAGAATCTATCTCAGATTTATTTAGACATATATGAATAAACGCTTCATAAGTGCCTGATATAGGCCTACATGAACAAATATTTTTTGAATTTGAATTCGAATTTTAAATTCGCAATACCTAAATAATAAATTAAAATGACAAAATTACGTAGGAGCTTTAAATAGACAAACGATACGATAGTATGGAGGAGTCCTTACGGAATACATACTTGTGCTACGACAGTTCCGAACATTGTCATTGTCTTAGAAAAACTTGAACACGTTGCAGTCAAGCAAATGTGATTTAATATGCCACATTATGATTGCCCCATCTACGACATTTACGCTCACGAGAGCGAACAAAGGTAATAAGGTAAACGTGTATTATAGAGTCTTGACGTAGTAAATTTAATATTAAATTGTATTCCCCTACACGGGCTTTAAAGTAATGAACTTTTCTCTTCATTCGTGTTGTATTTTAAGATTGTAAGGCGGAGAGAAATGCCCTATCGGTTTTTATAATAAGGGAGTGGTACTGTAAATTTGAAAACACACTTTGAATTGCCGTATCTATTTATTGCATTTAACTAGAAACCTGAGAAGGGGTGATGACCCGTGGTGGTGAGTGGGTAGCACTTAGACTTTACTTACGACTGGGTGAGTTCAAACCCCGCACGCACCCTTAACTTTTCTAAGTTATGTGCGTTTTTTTATCAATTAAAAGTAAAATCACTTGCTTCGATCATTGTGAGGGAACCTGCATGCCTGAGAGTTCTCGATAATTTTTCAGAGGTGCGTGGAGTCCACCAATCCGTACTAGGCCAGCGTGGTGGACTACGGCCTTAAACTTTTCTCTTTGTGAGAAGAGACCCGTGTCCGTGTAGTGGGCCGGTAATGGGTTGATATGATGATGATAAGTTCCTTGTTTTTATTTAAGCACGTTACTTAGACAGCGTAGGAATTGTAAAACCTAGTGGTTAACACATTGGCATCTTACTTACTATTAAATAACACGTTGTTTACCAGCGAGCGAAAACATGTCAAGGAAACCTCCATGTTTGTGAATTCCCATAACATGACGTCATCAAACGTCAATAAAACACTCTTACTTAGAACTTCATTGGTCTAGTGATTAGCATGATCGACTTTCACAGTGCCTCGGTTTTCATTCCTGGGTCAGGCCAAAAATTGTTAGGTATAGGTTTGCAGTTAGAAAGTTTTGGTACTAGCTAGGAGTTACAAATTGGCGTAGTCAAACCCGTGCTTTGGTGAGCAAGTTGGGCCGTCTGTTGCGATTGTAATCGCTGAAGTGCAACTGCAGTAAAGCCATTTTCTACTCATTGCAGATTTTCACTGCATCGCCAGTAGTAAAATTTTGAATGGCGTCCAACGAATCTTATTAGGGCAAGGAAATACGATAGCAATGCATTAATCCGCGACCGCATCTCAATTAAATGAAAACCGTATGCTTGTCATCGTATATTTTTCTATTAAAACTTTCTAGATATTTTTAAATATTACAAAATATATTGTAACGCCCCATCGCGACAAGCGTTAAAGACTGACTACATTATAATGTCTTAATGTGTTCAGATATTTTATGATATCGAAGGAAGCGAGAATGACACCGACGGAACCGCTTGAAATAGTTGGGAAATATTTTACGTACTATACTCGCCCGTACCCGCTATTTTCTTGCGATCTCAATCGACAGTCGACCAAGCCATTTTATAACGCCTTTTATATCTCGCAATTTATTAGTGACCCTTAAGTTTATTTGGGGTCGCAACTTTTGTTGGGGGTGAGTTGTTAATTTTCACGATTAGGTACCTACCTTGGCCTCGAATTATTTATTTGTGTACAATTTGCATTTTAAGAGGGGAATGATTAACATTTAATTCAATGGACATATTTTAAAAGAGAAGTCGTAATTTTACGAAATTATTAATCTTTATAAAGATATGAAAAGCCCTTATCATTTCATCAGTGATAACCCAGTCCTAAAAGCCTACTTACAAAAGGATCGATCTCAATTGAAATGAGTAAGGGACAAAGACATAATAAATAAATAAATAATAAATATACTACGACAATACGCACATCGCCATCTAGCCCCAAAGTAAGCGTAGCTTGTGTTATGGGCACTAGGATAACTGATGAATATTTTTTATGAATAATATACATAAATACTTACAATATATAGACAAACACCCAGACACTGAAAAACATTCATGTTCATCACACAAATATTGTCCAGTTGTGGGAATTGAACCCACGGCCTTGGACTCAGAAAGCAGGGTCGCTGCCCACTGCGCCAATCGGCCGTCATAATATATGATATGAATGGTATCCCTGAGTAACTTAACCTTACCAAATTTAATCGCGCTTAAATTTGGAAAATTACCGTTAGTTCTTAAGCCTAGTACAAGACTCATTCGCTTGCAATCGAGAAGTGGTTTTCGTGTCTGCCACTAGTTTTAGAGTCGCAAAACCAGTACTTCTGGTTTTCGTTTAATAATTTTCAATGTTAATTAAACACTATATAATTAGATTCATAAACAAAAATAATCTATGTACCAAAATAAAACTAAATAAAATCTAAAACTTCTCAGAAATAAGGCAAGGCATAGTTCCTAAGATGTTGGCAGCATTGCCCCTTGGCCCAAACTAATTCTTAGCCCAGATCAGGATTACCGCTAAGCTCGATAACTCTTTTTGGCAATTCACTGAAAAGAGCTCGAGCTGATCTCCGCGGTCCTAACGTCTCTACTCCAAAAGGCACAAAAAATAAACTGCTATCAAGGATTTCAGATCAAGGATTTTAGACGGCCGATTGGCGCAGTGATCCGCGACCCTGCTTTCTGAGTCCAAGGCCGTGGGTTCGATTCCCACAACTGGAAAATGTTTGTGTGATAAACATGAATGTTTTTCAGTGTCTGGGTGTTTATATGTATTTATGTATGTTTTTCATAAAAATATTCATCAATCACCTTAGTACGCTTACTTTGGGGCTAAATAGCGATGTGTGTATTGTCGTAGTATATGTCTTTAAACCTAAAACCTAAACCTAAACCTATATTTATTTTATTATTTATTTATTTATATTTACGCACCCACCAGGTTGCCTGGATGTGTGATGCAGCTAGGATATCGCACGTGGCATTCCAAACAAATTAGATAAATTTTACTCCGATAGTCATGTATTTCCATACTCAAAAACGACTCCTCGATTGCGTGCGAGAAAATCTGGTACTAAGGCTATTGATGATGAAAATACTAGTATATAACCAAACAAAACTTCAGGAGATTTCATTATAACTCGAGGGAATAATCTTTCTTTTAGAGTCACTATCAGGTTTGTAATATGATTGTAATGATGAAATTTATTGCAAACAATAAGTGTTTGAGTTTATCCGTTATAAAAGTTTAGTAACAAAATTAACAACTACATCAATATTTTATACCGCTGCCGTTTACATTTCATGTTTTCATGGAAGTTTCACATTTGTAAAGTACAAGACGAAACTTCTCTCCACTTTTTATAAATGACTATGGCTTTGTTTTTGTTTTAACCAATTTGCAAAGAAGGAAGAGGTTCTCAATCCGAATGTATTTTGTCCGCGGTATTTCTGCCAATAAACCGTTTTAACTGATTATTTTCTCAGACATTTTATATCCAATCCCTAAACGATAGATTAAGAGAGAATGATCATCAACCCATTACCGGGCCCACTACAGGGCACGGGTGTCCCCCCATAATGAGTAGGGGTTAAGACCGTATTCCACCACACTGACCCAGTGCGGATTGGTGGACATATCGAGCTAGAGCTCCAAATTCCAAAGTATTGGGTCGCTCAGCCACTGTCTCTCTTAGACTCGCTAGTCCAACAATCGGATACCAACTCTGGCTTCACGGGTGCACAGTCGCCATTCCAGCACCTTGAGACCTTCGAGACGAGAGGTTCTCCGAGCTGCCTATGAGCCCCGATTATTGCCACTTCAGTTTTGTAACTCGCTGTGCTATGTCAGTAGGTCTGGTTCTTCTACGGATTTCCAGCAATGATCCTGTTTGATCACGTGGAGATATTCTGTGCACGGCTCTCTTTTGAGCTTTCATATGAGGTCTATAGTTGTTTGACTTGACTTAAGAAGTAAAAGAAACCCCATATTCATATCTTACAACGTTTAATCGTTAAGTATCTCTCATTACAAAATGGCACATTATAAACTCAAACATCAATCTATCTGAACTTATATCTGTATGATCTGGGTTCCTGATTATGCACAATTTTGATCAGTCTGAACGAAGATACCATTTTATCTTTAACCAAATTGTTATATTTTGAAAAGATCGGCAAGGATTACTTCACTCGCTACAAACTCTCCCCCCTCCCATGTCTCTTAAGTTCACACAGGCAAATGTGCGTTCCATAGGCCATATAGAATATGCTGGTTACCGATTTAATAACCTTCCACCCCTTCCTATGAAACGGACTTCCTTATTACACTACACTTCCGATGTATTACTAACTGAAGGTAAAATTATATATTCTAGCTATATTTATCAACTAGCGGTACCTCGCGACTTCGTGCGCGTATATATCAACTTCATGCTGTCGCTGAATTTTTTTTTGCTTTTAAAAGGAGAACAAAAGAAAAAAAGCCCCGATTTTGAAACAATCTCCATTGCTGCATATCCTATTGGTCTTAGCGTGATGATATATATCCATCCTCTATAAATGGGCTATCCAACACTGAAAGAAGAAATCATCGCGTTCAAGTAAACAAACCTTTTAATTGTTCAAATTGGTGTTGTCTAGCTGGAAGATGAACCAAACCTAAACAGTTAAACCGTTGTAATCACTTTACATCATCAATAACATATTTACATATAAATCAATAGACCGACCGACCATTCCGCAATAGAGCATTGTGGGTTAAGGCTCCAGCCGTCTCTCCTATGAAGAGGCATATGACCAGCGGTGGGAGATAAATAGGTTGAGCTTGATCGTCATACCAACCCATTACCGGCCCACTACAGGGCACGGGTCTCCTCCCACAATGAGAAGTCGTTAAGTCCATAGTTCACCACGCTGGCCCAGTGCTGTTTGGACTTCACACACTTTTGAGAACATTATGGAGAACTCTCAGGTATGCAGGTTTCCTCATCGCTTCGCCTGGTGAGATTTATCAAAGATAAAAAATAAATATTATGAACTGAAAATATTTTGCAATGACGGTAGGTTGTGTTTGGCAAGTTGCCTTATGCAATTTAATCTTTGCACCACGGGATGTGGTCAATGTTCTCCAGTATTCGCGTTTCATGAACGTGAGTTGTTGGTTTCTCTTAAAATTAAATGCATATGCTCTCAAGTTTCACAGTATTGTTGAAATTGTTTTCGCTGTGTGGATTCGTGTACAATAGCGCGATATAAATCTAGAGGCTTCCATCTGTGTTGTCTACTTAGACATTAGCGTTATTACATTTTCAAATTCTTTTAGTTAACAATTTCGGTGATAAACCTTTTTTTTTAAATTACATCAGAATTATGTCTACTTTAATATTATAATTTTGTATTTAATCGGAAATTCAATTTTAAACTATAGGAAACTCAAATATTTGAAAAATTACTTCTATTAGCTCTCTTCTTTTCGTCCACGTACTTCTTCCAAACTTCCGATCTAAATTTATCACCTTTGTCTTGTCACTTACGTGTGTTTTCTTATTAGTCTCTATGTAATCAGTACAGTCCAAATTCATGTTAGAAGTCTTTCAGTACAGTCCAAATTCATCTGAGGCAATTAAATGGCCTTAGCACACCCTATGCACTCAACCCAACATAAAGAAGATTTTCCAAAATGTTTGTGCGCGTCAAACATTTCCAACGACACTTCATATCATGTCACATGATATAAAGCTTTCATCACAAAGCTTAAATTGAGTTTACTCGATGTTGACTCGTTATAGTGTACGAAGGCTGTAAAATCACAAAGCTAAATGGCTATTCACGGAGAGTTTTATTGTCTGTGTCACTAAGACAGCGGCAATATTTGCATCCGGTATTTTTTATTTGTAGACTCGGGTGCTATTTCTCTTTTAATATTGTCTCGAAACATTGTAACTATTTAGTAAGATAAGGTGCTACGATCGCCTCACGTACCCGTTTTTAGCGTATTAATAATAAGCAATAAACAATATACAGTATTTTTTATTGTTTATTCATAACCAATGTTACCTGCGTTTGTTGCTACAAAAAATATCAAAGTCGCCTACGTCACGAAACATTTGGCGACATACCGCCCACATACTCTTTATGAGTGCATGGGCTTTTATGGTTTACTGTCTATAATAAAAGCAAAAATAATAGTAATCAAGCTTTTATTATTTTACATAAATTTTCTCTCCATACTTGTGATGAAACAATTAATTGTAAAGCAATATACAGGCACCAATATACCGGAAATTTCTCAGCAGGCCAATTAAAATTATCAAATTGATTATTTAAATTAAACTGTAACCAATTAGTAAAATGCAAAAGGCTTTCACGAGCGAGCAATGAAAAACGGCTCATTAGTGCAGAAAATTCAAGTTCAGACGAGCTGAGTAATTTGATATTCAAATGAATTGATGCTAAAAGCCTCACCTATCATTGTAAGATTGATATTACATCACCAACGAGAAACATTATATACACAATAACTCCATGTCGAAAAATGAAGTAAGTAGTAACGTGTTGTAATATCCCTTTTACTCCTAAGAAAAGTCCTTGTAACTAAAGCCGTATTTTAATTATTAGTTCAACTAACAAGTGAAGTTTCTTGTTTGTATTTATTTCTTGGTTCTTTTTCCTCGTCCTAACATGTTCCTGGTAATATCTGTTCTTTTAATATTTTCAGTGTACAAAAACTTATAAAATAAATTTCATAACTCTTTTGCTTGCTTTGAAAACACAGTGAGTTATTATGTTAAAAATGTATATTTTTAAATAAATGACATCCTTCCATCCAATCATTTATAAGTGTAATAAATTTAAAACCTCGTCGTAAAAGTAGTAAATTAACTGTATACTCATTATACAAAAAGTCCGTTGTTCATATTTCAATTTAAAGTAGGTCACAAACCGAATATTATTATATTTGAAATATCGTAATGTAGTGCCGATAGACTTATCACCTACATTGCTTTATATCGATTGTAGTGCCACGTCTTAATCCTTATGACCAACCTCCATGGACCTCTATTATTGTCACTGGACAAGGTGTCACTTCGTTTTTGTCTCCAATGTATAGACGCCATTTGGGCGCTGTTAGTTGTGGAATTGTAATTACGAGTGGCCAAGGAACTTAATTAAAACTAAACTAAACTAATTTCTTTAAACATGTAGTGACCAGATTTCTAATTGCATGGTTATAGACTAAGCGAGTTAGTAAATATTCTAGACAGGAAAATATTATAAAATATTATTATAACAACCTTTGTAGCCATATAACTGTAACTATCATCTAAACAATTTACAGAACTAGATTTTTTTCTTTTTTTTTAATTCCACTATAAGTTAGCCCTTGACCGCAATCTCACCTGTTGTGATGCAGTTATATCGTATCGGAACGGTAAATCGCTTAGTGGCACGTTTTACGTTAACTAGTCGCGGCCGATGCTTTCTTCCATACCAGACCAGAAGAAATTCAAATATTATAAATATATTCAAATTAATTTATTCAAATTCATTTATTTCAAGTAGGCCTATAAGCACTTTTGAAACGTCAAGTATGTATGTTTGTGTGACTCTACCACCGGTTCGGAAAGCAGATTCTACCGAGAAGAGCCGGCAAGAAACTCAGTAGTTGCTCTTTTCCAACATCAATATTTACAATCATTTTGCTATCTTGCGGGAGATGAGAGCAGGCTGCTTCCATTCTACCTTGTCATTGAGGAATTCATCAAATGTATAGTAACCTCGCTGTACTAGATGCGTTTTTACACATTTTTTAAATGTATGCATTGGTAGGTCAAGAATTTTTCGAAATTATTAATAATAATTCGAAAATTGCCCTGCCGGGAATCGAACCCGGGACCTCCAGCTAAAAACCAAATCACTCACCGCGGCGCCAGGGTGGTCGACATATTTAACAAAGCCCAGATATGGAATCCTGAAGGAGAATGCGATGTTAAAAGGTGTAATCTTTACCATGTTATCTAAAGGAATTCTCGAAAGGTGAGGATAAAAATAACCTTCAGTGAATTTGAACACGGATTGGGCGTTTTAACTTTTTATGGGCATCTTGAGCGCGAGAATTCAATGGGTATCTGCGAACAAACAGCGCTCCCCAAGGTGCGGAAAATGGGTCAATGTTATACTAAGCTTGGATAAAGTATCCCTACTGTCTCCGAAATATAAAAAGCTAATATTTAAATGTTGTTTCGTGTCATTACTTGTGTAAAAAGAGTGAAGAATTTCTCTGAACTATCTTTTGCCCGCTAATGTTTGTGAAGAGTCAGCACATCACACATCACATGACGGCCGATTGGCGCAGTTTGCATCCACCCTGTTTTCTGAGCCCAAGGCCGTGGGTTCGATTCCCACAACTGGAAAATGTTTGTATGATGAGCATGAATGTTTTTCAGTGGCTGGGTGTTTATACGTATCTTCTAAGTATTTATTTATAAAAATATTCGTCAGTCATTTTAGTACCCATAACACATTTTAAAGGCGCGCAGAGCAAGATGCTAGGCGTAATGAGATAAAGGCCAGACCATCGCCGGCCATATATTACAATATAATTGGTGGAGTACTGACGTGCTGTCAATGTGTACGCACATTTAAACAAAAAAAATTTTTTAAATATTTATTTCGTTTGAGTGTTAACAAAGAGTTGTTATGCCAGTAACTTGAGAGCACATCAGGTACGCTCGTTATAGCTAGGAGTCGCTGTGGTCGGATACGGCCAGGAGGAGAATATATATTATTATTATCTTTGTCAAAAATCTGATCTTGGGCAGTGTGTTGGACTACGGCATAAGCCCTCCTCATTCTGAGAGGATTAGTCTGCCCTGGTAGGCAGTGGCATGTAGGCCAGTAGGCAGTGGCGTGCATGGAGGGTATGCACAGGGTATGCAGATTTTTAGAATTCATAGTTAAAAATTTTTTTTTTTTTTTAAATGTGCGTACACATTGACAGCACAGGGTATGCAGATGATATAAAACAAAGAAAATCTCCAGTATGAGTTATAAATACTTGAGACTTTTTATAACTCTTACAATGTCTATCCTTAAGTTTTTTATTACTCGTACTGGAGATTTTCTACCATCTTCGCACGCCACTGGTAGTAGGCCGGTACCGAGTAGTAGTAGTAAAGTAGTCATCATTGACTACTTTACCAAAAATTTTGATAGTTTTGCATAGATGAACGCTTGTACGATATCTTGATACAAGAAAATGAAGCTATCTTTCTCAAATTTCATTTCAAAGGTAGGTCCTAAATTATATAACTTGTAGCCAGTGCACTTCATACATGCACAACAGCCTAAAATTAATATATAGCTCAGGAGAACTTCTGCCATTTTATGCAATTTTCCTGCCGTGTGCATACCCTGGTAAGAAACCCACTGCACGCCACTGCTTGAAGCTAATATAATTGAATCAAACGACGACTAAAGCTCCATAGCAAACCCCATATTGAACATCCAACTAAGTAAAACTTGGTAGTTAGCTCCTAACACAATTAAAACAGTAGTTTCATGCTGTACACAAGTATTGAAATATAGCCGAAGTCCTCACCACTAAACTATGACCTATGATTTGTTGATCATTTCATATCAACATATAGTTTTCGGTTACTTATTAAAATACTCTTCTGCTTTTACGAACCACCTACAAAATTGAGATTTATATACTATTGTAAAAGAAGAAAAAATTAAGCTTTGTTAAGCTAGTGGATACTCAGCTTTTTCTGCTTAGAATTTTACACGTTTTTTTGCTTTTCGCACCCTGCCATGCCACCCTGAGTTAAATTAAATCGTCGATAAATTTCAAAGAATTTGTCCTCATGACTGTTGAAATATTATATAAACGACAAAGTTGAACTGCTTTAAATACCAAAACAGTTTTTATTTTCTTAAGAATCAAGAAAGATATTTATTAAAGATTCCAAATAGACCTTATAAACTTGTTTAGTAAAAAAAAATCTCACCGCACGTCCAATGAATTCAAAAACGATTTGACTGCGAATGAGTAACATACATCCAGACATCCAACCTTACAAACTATCCATGTATAATATTTATACCAATAGTAGAAAAGTATACAAAAAAATATCTCGTTAGAGTCAAAATAGGTATGGATCATTCAAATATAAACTTTACAGGGCACGGGTATACACTGAGAAAGGGTTAAGGCCGTAGTCCACCACGCAGGCCCAGTTGGTGGACTTCACACACCTTTGAGAACGTTATGGAGAACTTTTAGGCACGCTTCCTCACGATATTTTCCTTCATCGTTGAAGCAGTAATATTGTAACATAATTGTGAGTTAATAGTGAGATAATATTTCCAAACGCGCTCTGGTCTAAGAGCCCGCAAGAAACTGTCAATTAATATTTAGCTATAAAATTAGAGCAATTCATATCCAAGCTTTTTCATCGTTTAAATAATCCTTAATATTCGCTACAACTGTCCTGGAACTACAGGAAATTTTTCAAGTGCAACTATTTGATGTAACTACTGGAAAAAACGCGTTCTATCGGACATCCCACACAAATAAGTTTTATTGATACAAGTAAAATTCGTAACATGTTCGAACTACGCTAGTTTTTTGTCAGTTGCCGAGTATAAAAGTAAATAGAATACCCACTGCATATTTGAAGAGCGAAATATGAAAATATAAATCCATTTTTAGATCCATTTGGATTATCAAAAGTAAACAGAAAAAAACATTCATTGGGTTTTCGGTCAGATAAAAATAAATATAGGTAGTTTTAAAAAAATATATTAATAAAACCGGCGAGTGAGAGTCAGTAGTTAACCAAAGGTTCCGTAACTTTTTCCCCTGTAATACCTACGTACATCAGCTTTTATTTTTTTAATTCACTAAAAGCTTGACTGCAATCTCACCTGGTGATAAGTGATAATGCAATCTAAGATGGAAGCGGGCTAACCTGTTAGGAAGTACAGTAGTCATACCCCTAAAAGGTTTCTACGCGGCATCTCATAGGAACACTAAATCGGTTAGCGGCACGTCTTTGTCGGTACCAAAAGTCAACACTGTATTCCAGATGTTGTTATTGGGCTATTTCAGATGTTTCTTTTCGCGAATTTTGGAGATAAAGGCGGCGAAATAGTAGATTCTTCTCTACAAGCCCACAAAGATCGATTTAATGTTAGAGGAAATGATATTATTAAACCAACTAAACCAAACTAAATTTATAACACCCACGGCGTCGACAGACGTTTTAACTTAATTCCTTGTAGACCACTTAAGCGCACGTAAATTCAATATACCTGTCTGTCCATAACGATGGCGGTCCCTAAAGAGCGGTGAGTGCCATAAAAATCCGCTGTCATTAGTGCGAGACGTGTTTTGATCTGGAAATACGGCGACGGGCGCTCGTTTTTATCTTCCAGGCTATTTTTAAGAGACACTCGTGAAAAAACCTTTCTTCCAATTTTATGTTAACGTAGGAAACAAAGTGCCTACTCCCTTTTTTGATTAAGCACTAATGGGTTAACCTTAGTAACTAAAGTAGATCTAATTAATTCGATCTCATCTTTTATATTAACTATATTATTACTTTCACACTTCTTTTGCTACTACAATATTATTTACTAACAATTAAAATAGACTTAGACTTATACTCAGCAAAAAAAAATTTTACGTAATACAATATCAGTCCTACAAATAATTACGCCTTAATATTTAAGCAAAACAATAAAATTCTTAACTTTAAAATTTCTTGTAATAAATTTAACAATCGCACCATTTTTCAAAGGTTTAAAAATATATAGGCAATTTTATCATTGTACAAACTGAGAATTTATACCACTATACAAAATTCCCTATTTATACCTTTTTGTCATCTCAATCCACTCAAGCCAGCCGTTTTAAAAGGTCTTTCATTTATATGTGACCCTCGAGTCTATTGGAAGTTTTGCCACTTGGGATCGGTTGAATTGTAAATTTGTGCGGTAGCTCCGGACTTTTTGTACAACGAATTTACATTTAAAGGGGAGAAAGATTAACTGCCTTTAAATGTCGAAATTAAAAACGTCAATTTATTGAGGTACACTGATAAAAGCTGTTAGATTACCAAAGAAGAGTTGCTAGCGCTATCCAGATGCACTTTCAAGGCAAAGCTAAACCAACGTTTCAAGCATCAACGGTGACATGTAAATTGGCTATTTGTGAACTTTCATCTATTTTCAAACAAAGGTATTTTTTGGGTTGTAATTGGCTGTTTCATTGCACACCGGCGTGGATTCGGGTTTTAGTAATTATTTCAATTCTTCAACAGTTGCACTTCTGGTAGTAAGACTATACATATACTACTGAATATTAAGTTTTATTTCGCCTTCGGTCAGGTTTTATATAATGCCTCCCACTTAATAAATCAATGAAACCATCTTAATTCAAATAAGCTTAGGTACATTAGGGTGATAATTCCTTAACTATTTTTTCATTATCGTTTAGAAGAAGGTATCCGCATTCTTCGTCGACATCAGTCTCCCTTCTTTCTACTATCTCTTTGTCAATAATCAAGTCGATTGGTTAGGGCGTAAAGTAAGGGCAGACAAACAAACTTTCGCATTTATAATATCAAGTTTGGGTTAAAAATTTGGTTGAAGAAATAAACAGGCTAATACTTTGGGAGGTGCTTATTGTGATACCTATGCCACAAGACGACAATTTCAACACAAAGTCAGATTTATTTAAGAATAAATTGTGAAAGGAGTCTTACCACTTAAATTTCTCCTACTTCAATTTGCCTACCCATATTCGGAGCTTATGGCAATCGGGCTACCGAACAAGTGCAAACAAACGATATCTAGTGCACCCGTCTCGGACAAGTTCATTAGACTTCAACGTAACGGTCGTGACTCCAAGTGTAAAGAACATGTCTATTAACCAAACTTGAGTGAAGACATTCGTATACCTGACTAACGATCCATTCTTATAACAGCGTAATAAAACAAATATGTTACTTTAATATATGTATATGTAAATAAATATATCATATAGCGACTTCGGCTGGGTGTTTTGCGTTTTTCTTTTATATTCTGAAAACTTGTTTGTTTAAGTTGAACTTAAAATATTCTATCCAGGATAACTAGGATGTAATCTATATCTGCCAAATTTCTTCAAAATCTATTGTGTGTATCAATTTACATAAACAATTTAATAACATAATCAATTTTCCAAAAGTATATCATTATAAAAATTATAAATGCTATGATATAAGTAGATATAGATATTTAAGGAACGAAATCAACATTATATTTTGCAATTTTACCACAGTGTATTTGGCAAGTTGCCCGATTCAATTTAATCTTAGCGCCGCGGGTCGTGGTCAATTTTACCCCGTATTCCCCGCTTCATATTCACCACTGCCGAGCTCACATAGAATTAAAACCGTACCTTTTTTTTAAATAACACAATCACGTTTTTGTGAGGATGACAGGTTTACGCTTGTCCGAAGTCTTTTCTACTAAATTAAGCTGTATAAGTTAGTCAAAACGTAGATATGAAGAATAAAATAATATCTCACGAGAAAACAGGCTACGCCACCTGTCGCGCAATTTTCAAAGATTTTTAACATTTCAAACATCAGAGCTCAATGGAGTATTGTTATTTGGCAAAGCCCTATCTACATTGTGTGACTTTTATATTATCATTAAGTTTTACTATTTTGTTACCAGAACCCTAAAATCTCTGAATATTTAGCATTTATCGACATATAACGCAGCATACAAAATATTTGGTGTTCTCTCATTTGTTCACTTACCAATGAATGGAAAACAAACTATTGGATATTACAGGTACGCTTTTTGTTATGAATAAATCGTTTTATTGAGTCCAGTATGGATTGTGGCCAAAAAGGTTTGTTTATTTTATTATAATTATTTAGATTCAAGACTAATATATAGTTAACTTAAGTCAGAATTTAGCACATAGCAACATGAACGACCCAAATAGCTGAACGCTCCAGTCCAGTAATAATGACCTTAAAAATATTGTTTTTTTCATGACTTTCCATTATACTACCATAAAAAACAGTTATACTCGTAAGAACTGCCGTCTTGTATAAACAATGTATTATTGAATATATTACATCGGCATACGTTTACATCGGCTGCTATAACTTTTGCAACTTTTTTTTCTTCCGTTTCCTCATTTTCTTCACCGAGATACCAGAGGTAAAGGAAGTATATTGTAGTATTTAAAAAAAGAAATGAACACAGTATAAAAATATGGAATTCCAAAAATGCGGTAGGACTTAATTATAACAGTTTCATATATCATAAATCGTAGATTTAAAAATCGATGTGGTGATAGCGCAGTGGGTAGGACCGACCTCTCTTTCGGGGAGTTCGAATCCCAGCACGCACATCTAATTTTTCTAAGTTATGTGCGTTTTAAGTTATTCAAGTATCAATTGTTTCAACGATGCAGGAAAACATCGTGAGGAAAGCTCCATGCCGGACAGTTGTACATAATGTTCTCAAAAGCTGAAGTTGTGGAGTCCAGAAATCTGCACTGGGCCAGCGTGGTGAACTACGGCCTGAACTCCTTCTCATTGTGAGACACGTGCTCTGTAGTGGGCCGGTAACGTGTTCTTGATTATCATCAAACTGATTCAATGAAGCATTTTGCAAGGATTACACGCTTTCAAACTATTACAATTTTGGAAGTCTACAAAAGTGAAATAAGTTGAAAGTGTCATAACGTTCCAGAATCTTTAAGACATTAATTCTTCGTATTAACGCTACAATAATAAGGGCAGAACTAATGAGTCTCTGCTGTAGCCTTAAGGCTCTAATTTATTTAGCACAAACGCCATCTGTTGCCCATCAGTGCCTAAATGACACTTTGAAGTTGTCAAATTATTGCGTACTTTGCGAATACTGCGAAGATTGGGACTCTGCTCGACCAAAGTTTCCACGGCAAATTAGTGTTTGTCACTCGCCCCGGGCATGCATGGCGCCAAGTTTTGTTAAACCTTATGACGTTCTGTATGTAGACGAGTCATTCGCCGACCTTAAGGAACTCTAAGTTCCTTAAGGTCGGCGAATGAGTAAGCTATATGCTAAATTCTATTCCTTTCTTTTATGACTATAAAAGTCTGTCTACCTGTCAGCGTAGATTATAAAACAATAAAACTATGTGTGCCGACGCACAGATAATATTTTTATTGTACAGAATTAAGAAAATACAGAATCGTCACTCAGCCATTATTGTATGCAGTTCATTGTTTCCAAAAACAGAGAAGTTATCCCGTGAACGTCTCACTACAACTGCAGAATGTTGCTAGCTCACAAACTCTTCGCATCCTTATTTTATGGTAAACGCTTAGAACATTAAAGGTAAAAAAAATACTGCCAGCTGCTAAATCATTCATTTAGTGACTAACCGCCTATTTGAAAAACACTACTAAAGTGGAGTGGCTTTTGATGCTTCAATATTAGTCGTCCACACGGATACAGTATGTTCTTAACTCTGCGAATTATTTCTACAAAAGCAATTTCTTAATACAATTCGTCAAGCCTCAAAACAAACCAGTTGACTACAAAATTAATATCCGGTAATTACCTTGTTTTAATGCCATCAATATACTGTGCATGCAACGCGTCTACTCTTGTAAAACATCTAAGGTTAAACAGCGTTAAACTGACTATTGAGGATGACGTATCACAAACCGCAACAACTTTTTGCTCCCAATGCTCGTGCGAGGGTAAACCCGTATACGTTTTTAGTAATAATTTAGTAGCATAGTTTTGTTTCTTGTCTCCGCTAAGTTGTTTCAAATATCATACATATATTGTTGAATATGCACACTGCAGACACAGATACATAATCGTCGCCTTCACTATCTGGTTTAGTAACTTAAACTACTACCCATAACTACTACTACTACTTCTACTGAACTGCAATGATTTTGAGTGTTTTACATTCAAAACAAGAGTGGATATATATTTTATAGGCAAACGCGATCTACTTAGGCTCACTATTTATAATCAGTGCTAAAACTCCATGTCACATTATTACCAGAAATACTGGATTCGAGGCTGTCTCTTGAATCCAGTATTTGAGACGTAAAGAATATTGTTAATTATAGAAAGATTATATTATTAATTATAGAAAGACATTACTTAAGGAAAAAATGTTTAGAGAAGAGCAATTGCAGACTTTTTTGCCGGCTTCTTCTCGGAAGAATCTGCCTTCCGATCCGGTGGTAGAGTCACTACAAGCTGACAGACTTGAAGAATTTTACTTTACTTTAATTTTATTTTACTTTCAGTTTTTTTTATTGTTATATTTTAATTGATTTTTACGCACATAACTTAGAAAAGTTAGAGGTGGATTCGAACTCGCCCCCCCGAAAGTAAAGTCGAAGTCCAGCCCACTGTGCTGTCACATTTCCTATAATTCGCGCAAAACCATTCAAATATGCATGGTGAAATGTCGAATGTACCACGCACTCATTGTACATTGTACCGCAATTGTGCATTGAAAAGGCAATCTCCAAAGGCTGCTCTGGCGTTAGAGCAAAACTTGCGTAGATAAAACATTTTAGAAGATGTATGATGTCGTGTAAAATAGTTTAAAGAATTTATAAATTGAACCGTGCAATTTATAAATTTTCCGTAGATTCTAGAAAATTAAGCAAAATGTTTTCATGAATTACAGAGTAGCGAATTCCTCTATGGAGGGTTATGTGAAGGAATGTATGTCAATAAATGCAGTAAGTAGCGTTGAGTTTAGTACAAATGCTGTCTGGGCCCGTCATGGATGTAACGAAGCGCACGTCTCTCTAATAAAATAGAAACTAGCCGCAACTTTGCTCTCATAAAAATTTCAAATGAAAAAGTAGCCCATGTCACTCTCCAGCACTGAATACTGCCATCACCAGTATATTTTTTTAATTTCATATATTTTTTTAATCTTTGTTTGATAAATTTTTAGGTCATCACTACTAACTGTGCTATTTTTGTGAATATATTTATTTACATACCTGAACATTGAGACAACAAAGGGCTGTGTACCACACATGTATTTTAACTACACTCTTGTAAAGTGCAGAGACATGGACCTCCTACGTAAAACAAGAATGCTGCCTAAATACCTTCCATTCACGTTGCTTAAGGAAGATTGTAGGCAGAACACGGAAGGACAGAGTGACAAATGAGGCAGAAAGCAAAGATGCCCAGTCTCTATGCTCTACTAAAGCAAAGACGCATGCGCTAGCTAGGTCATGTCAGTCAGGCTCAAAATAATCACTTATACCACAGCTGGGTGATAAAAAACAAAAAACTTAATAATAATAGAAGAACGAAAAGATATATTCGTCTTAGACTCAAATGAAATTGCGAGCAGTGAGTCTATTTTACTCAAAGTTACGCTTCGATTGCAATCTCACTTAGTCTGAGTGACGATGCGGTATAAGATAGTAGCTACAACTTAGTTAGATCTGTTATAAGTACGGCAGTTTTATTAAACCCGTAACAAAAATCTGTTGGAACTCTACATCACTAATCAGACACGTTTTTTCGGTATAGTCCATAGCATGAAAAAATCACACATAAAAATTTTAAAAGTTTCACTGTCGTGGCTCGAACCCCTGATATCCCACTTATAGGACAGACAGACGCACGTGTGGGAGGCTGACAAGAATAGCGCGATCCAAGCGAAGATTAACGCGGGCAAATCCGCAGCTAGAGCACTTACTTGCGAATGATGGTATATTACACGGTAGAATGGATACACTCACTGATTGATACACTAATTATTGTATTGCAATACAATACGATCAGTAGTATAATATACAATTAACTTAAGTTATTGGTTTGGAAACTCAAAGGAACTGTTGTTTGATCTTATTGCGTGGACACGACTATGAATCATCAGTATATTGTATGGAGTTCGTTCGCAGAACGGTGGCTAGATACTGCTGCATCTGCCGCAGAAAAAAAGGAGCTTCCTCCTCTTCTTCTTCATCTTCTTTCCCTGGGCTTGTCTCCGTACTTGGTCGGCTGGAACCTACTTGGATCTACGTACAAGGGAACCTTCCCTTCCACTATAGATCCACTGATTCCCCGCTGTGTCAATCCAGCCAGCCGAGCTTACTCCAGAAGCTTAGCAGACCGCCCAGGTCGCCAAGACAAAATTCAAAATTCAAAATGTTTTATTCATGTAGACCTTATTATAGGCACTTATAAAGCCTTCATACATTTAGCATGTTACACTAATGTTAGGGATGGAGAAAACTGCATTCGTTAACTTAAAACTAAAGCCGGTAGGGAGGAGGAGGGTTTCAAACACGCCCTGGTCTAAGAAGAGCCCACAACAAACTTAGCCTTTGCTTCAGGGAGTGATGCTGGGGAGCCAAGGTATGCTACACGTTGCGAAAAAGGAGCTATTTAGGATCAAAATATAACTGTATTTTAGGCAATGGAACGGATCGGGTACAAAATCTTGATGGAAAATCTAAATTAACCATTAAATTGGAAACTCTGGGGCATCGTAGAGACGTCAACTTCCATATTGTGTTTTTTTTTTCGCTTCTCGCTTTTCCGATTCTCTGATCGTACCATGATTCAGAATCAATTTCATCCTCACCACCAGATTTTGCCATCACTTTTTCCACGTATATGCAAATTAATGAAGCCTGTTTTTACTATAGGGGATTGAGGGGCAGATAAACAAATCCTTTAAGAGCTAGCAATATATTGGCACTTGATCTGATATGCAGATGTTTATCGTCGGGGATAACACCAGGCTACCCGCCTACATGCTTGCTCGCTATCATCTATTATCATAATTAAACTTAATTTGCTATACTCATCTCCTGAGGATACTCCGGTTTTTATAGAGCATAAGGATTGACGAAATTATAAATGAAACCATACAGATTCTCCTGCTTTTCGCGAATTATAGAAAATTATACTTAGTTTTTATAATATACCCTGGCATTCGGCAAAGTAACGCCTGCTTCTATCCAATCGCTATCATCTATTTATATATTAATAAATAGGAAACCTTTCAGTCCTATTGGATGATATCCTATTGGGTGGAAAGGTGGAAGCCTTTTTGAAGTAAACCAAGCCTTGCGCAACTGGAACCAGTGGCTTGCACTTCATAAATGCACAAAAGCCTTCCCAAAAAATTTACACAGGAGGACGACTCTTCCATTTTACGCCATCTTTCTGGTTGATGCCTGAGAACTAAACTGGAATTATTTGACCTGCCGCAGGTAGAAACGAGGTCGTGGCCTCGCTAAATTCATCACATTTAAGACATTTAGCGTATTGCTCTCTTAACGCCTCAATCAACTAGAACATTGATGTAATTACCAAATGACCACTATACTATATCCACGTCCTAATGGATTGAATCCATATGGTCATGATTCCATAGGACAATGAAATGCTAACAGAGCATGAATTCACTTACTAACTAACTATATAACAGCCGTTAACGTTTAAATGTCAGGATATTAAGATCTCTAATAAGTAGTAGAGATATCGCAATAATTAAACAGTCAATCCGTAAACATCATCCGCAAGTGTCAGTGTAATCGGTGATAGCCCAGGGTAGGACCTCGACTTCCCTTGAGGTCTAAGTAATGTGCGTTTTAAATTATAAAAATATCACTTGGTTCAAAGGTGAAATAAAAGTGGGGAAACCTGCATTTTTGAGAGTTTTACATCATGTTCTCAAAAGTGTGTGGAGTCCACCAATCCGCACTAGGCCAGCGTGATGGACTACGGCCATAGCCGCTTCATTATGGGACTAAAAATAAAAACAGTAAAGATCAGCAAGTAGCAGACGAATTATATCCGATTTAAACGAATGATCAACTCACTTTGCTTTATGAATTCGGTTTTTTAGTCTGCGGTTTATTAAGCCATGCAAAAATGATGTTCAATCATTTCAAATAAATACGAGTAAATGCAATATTTCTTCTTTATTAAATTAAATAAAACTGACTATATTTTGTTCTATGTTCTTATGTCGAGATTGATTGGCTTTAGGTGTGACCTGGACACATTTAATTCTTCCCATCCTGTCAGTTTTTTTAGAACAAGGCATTTGTGCTAAGGCAATAAGAAAATTGAATACTAAAGTTACAAAAAAAACTGTATTGTTTTTAATTTCCATTTTTGTAGATATCAAGCCCTTCTAGAAGTAAAGCAGCGTGGTCAATGAATTCCTGTTTCCTGTAAAAGAAGTCCGAGATTTAAGAACACACAGAACCCTCATTCAACCATTATTGAATGCAGTGCATTGTGTCCAAAAACCGTGAAAACGCCGCCCACGTTAAACTTCGCACCGGCGTAATGTTGCTAGCTCACAAATCCTAATTTCCCCATTTTATGGTAAACGTTTTGAACAGAGGTCAACTAATTGCTGCCCAGTGCTAAATGTAGTGCAGTAACTAACCGCCTTTTCGAAAAACTCTACTAAAGTGGAGTGGTTCATGATGCTACAACATTAGTTGCGTACACGGTATCTGTATTTTCTCAATTCAGTGGAAAACGGACCTCATCGGAGGGTCATTAACAGGCTAAGACTAGGGTTTAAATGCTAATGATATTTTAAATTACCACTTACTACTATTCCATTACCTTTATTTACAAAGTACTTATTTTGTCCTTTTTATCAATAGCCCATAATAGTCCACTGGGACTAAAGGCGACTCTCGATGGAAGGGTTAGGGTTTGAGTACAAGCGGGATTGATGTCGCAGTTAATGGTTGAAGCAGATCTGAGGACGCTTTTGACTGCTCTCTGTTATAATTTTATATGCTAGTTAGGATAGCGCTGTTATTTTTGGTGAAGTTTTTTTAAAAAAAAGCGATTATAGCGCAGCATCAAATATTTGAAGTACGATTATTTTTATTTCACTCAATAGTAACCCCTTCTAAAATGAAACTATCAGTCCTTAGTTATCTCAGAGACTATCTCAAACACTAATAATATGAGAACATAAGAATATTATTTGCCAGGATACCCCGAACGACGTGACTACGTAAAACTTATACCCAGTCACAAAGTGCAAAGGTGCTCTGGCAATATAAAAACTATGACTCGATTTGAGGCAACACGCGCGACTCCATGCCGCGTCGTGATGCCAATGTGTTCACGGTATCAGCCTATTTATATAAGAATTAAAACTGTGTGAGAATATATGTTTGTATACTCTAGGTGATGACTGCTAGTAATACCTGTAGTAAAAAACAGAGTTGCAGTAGAGCTGTGTGTGACAGAGCTCGTCCGGGGAGGTTCTACCACCATGTTTATTTCTGCCGCTAAGCAGCATTGTTGCAATGCTGTGTTCAGATCTGAAGGGCGTGGTTTCTGGTATAGCTATAGCCATATAAGCCAAACCTACCTATCAGGTGGACCATCTCCTTTGCCCGCCAAAACTTACTAAAAAAAATATATAAATATACTGAACTGTCTGAACTTTAAATGCCGTAAATCCGAGGACCTGCCCAGAATTAATATGCACGTGATGCAAAAAACAGCATTCAATTCGGCCTTCACCTCACATCTCCAAACAATTACAACTGATTGGGTTCACGGCTCGTCACAAACGAAAGCAATTAAGTCCATCGGTACACATAAGGCCAAATCCGAAAATTCAAAAAACCAAACGTATTTAATTACGTTTTTAATATCGCCACAAGTGTCGCTATTGACGCGAGGGCGGGATTTGTGTCGGAATAAAAATACAAAGGGGCGGCCATCCAAAGAGAATTTGCATGAGAATTATCGCGGCGGAATTACCCGGCAGCCGGACTTTGTAGCACGTACGAATATTGTGCCCCGGCTATGCCAAGGCGGAAGTATAAAGGATCTTATACTGCACAGTATATTTTAACTAAGCTATGTTCTACTTTAGCAACAGCCGATTTACATCTTGCGCTTAACCCATGCTGAGGTCGGCACCTGGCTTCTTCTTCTCACTTTTATGAGACTTCTTTATCCGCTCTTTTCGCACTCAACTTTCGTCGTGTTTATCCCACAAACATTAGAGAGCCACGCAATCCATCCACTCTTTTCCATTACTCTTCTTTGGTCTTTCGCAACCTTAGGTTTCTCTCATCTGGTATGTTTTACTGGTTTCCTTATTACAGCTGGTGAGCAGGGGCTGATGATGTATCTTGGAGGTGAGTGGTGGAACTTTTCTATGACCTGTAGTAAATCCCTTCGAATTTTGCGTCGTTCGGTTTGTTTTTTCGAGCGTCACTCACATCATCTTCCGATAAAAGTCCCACGTCTGCACTTCCAACATTAAGATCATGTAATAAATACATCGATATGTAAAATCATCAAGCTTTCCCGACTGAACGCCATCGAACGCTTTGGATAGATCACAGAAACACCATTTCTCTCAGGAATTCTAATGAAAATATCTATTTAAATAAATTACTTTCGTGTTTATTCTTTTTATCTCAACGGATTTGGATACTTTTTCGTATTTACGAAAATTTTACCATCTAATTAACGCCATTAAAATGGGTTAAATCTGGACGCCCTAGGATCTCCAGATGCTTTGCAGATGATAGCACACAGTGCTATGGTATAGTACACTTTTAAACATACGTACGTCACGCAATATGGAAGTAGGGTGGAGCTTGTTTTGTAACTACCGGTATTAATATTTTTAGTTCATAAGTAAACATTTTTTACTCTACTATATTAAATAATTGCATACTAGTAAATGGTTTTCAGGTAATGATTTGATTTCTGCTTTTCACACATGGTAGGTTTTTTTTTCTAAAAAGAGAGCGTTCGCAGTTTGTAACTACGTTAAAGTTATCAAACACATTTACTTAGTTCGGCTAAAGCGACTACGCGATACTGTGGCAGCATTTTACCCGACAATTCTGTAGTAATCCGCGACTTGTACATCCGTACATGTTTTTTATTTCCTTTTTAGCTGTCACAGTTTCGTGTCACAGTCGGTATGGGTTAGTTAAGAGTTCACGTTCACTAGGCAGTGTTAGAAAACAAATGACACAAGTTCTGCCCACTTCCTCTTTCTGGTATAATTCTTGTGAATATTCAGGAAAAAATAAAATCTTTATCTATACGAATATTATAAAGTTCAGTTCAATCTCGGACTGGAATGGGAAAAGACTCTTTGTGATATTCCACTTAACAAGGTAGGTTACATAATATAATACCACAAAATTATGAACACCCAGAATCCTAATTCAGCCATTATTGCATGCAGTGCATTGTGGCCAATTACAGAGAAGACTTCCCGAGCACATCTCACTTCACACCCGCGGAATGTTGCTAGCTCACAAACTTTTCCCATTTTCCTCATTTTTTGGCAAACGTTTTGAACGTTAAATGCAAAATAATTACCGTCAACTGCTAAATGAATGAAGTGACTAACCGCCTGTACGAGAAACACTAAAGTGGGGTGGTTTTTGATGCTACAATATTAGTCGTGTACACGGGATTCTGTATGTTTCTAATTCTGTGTATAATACTATAACGAAAAAATGATGCGAAAACGGAAAAAAATATTCCTTCTGATGGGTTGCGTTGCGTTCGCGTGCTCTTATTGATCTTATTTATTGATACGCACGCAAAAAATGTGGATGAAGTAAGAAAATAAAAACACAGACAGAAGCACAAACAACAGGCGGCCTTATCGCTTAGTAGCGATCTCTGCCAGGCAACCTTAGGATAAGGAAAACAAAAGGAAATCAGACTGCAGGTTCTGCATACTAAAAAATAAAATACACACTAATAATGTAAACTATAGTTTTTTGACAGTTTTACTCAAAATATCAAGTGATTTGGACAGCCTTATGTCGATTGAGAGCGCATTCCACGGCTCGATGGCTTGCACTGTAAACGAGTGCTCGTTGAAATTAGTTCTGTGAAAAGGCATACTAAGAGTCAGCGCGCGACCCGATCTCAAATCGGAATCTTATAATTGCTTTGTAATTATTTCACGATGGATATTGCAAAAAACACGTATCAGTATCGTTGTATAACAGTATCGTTATATTACAATTTGTATATACATATATATGTAAGTATAGATGCAGTCAAAGGTGGGACACTCGCTTATAAGATGCCTTTTAACGCGCCTTTGAAGTGCGTATTAAAAAGGAAGAAGCAAAGAGCTTCGTACGTGTCCATTGGATATCACATACTTAAACGTGCAATACCTTGCAATGCAATGCTTCGCTGATCATAGGTAGAAAGCTCAAAGGTGCACTGGAAAACTTGGATATAACTCTTTTGCAATCTCGAGGATACCGAATGGTTCGGTAGTAGGTAATTCGTGGCTTTTAGACTTTACGTCAATAGGTAATATAATTACTGTGCTGCTGTGTATAGCTGCCTAAGCAAACATAACTTGAAACTATTTTATTAGTCCTTCTTGTGAACGACTTATAAATGAGTTGAAGGAGTAATGGCAGTAAAAAGTACCCTTATGGTGTGACTTTACCTGACCGTACATCTATATTACTACCGTACATCTGTAATGCACCCAAGTATTTTGCTTACTACTGAAGGCTTAGTCATGAAACTGTCAATATATATTGGCCCAGTATTATCTCAAAAAAAAATCTGTCACTGAACAACTAATTTAACAAAAATCAATCAGAGAAAATCCTTTCTTTTATTTTTAAGAGCTTCTAAGGCGTTCTATACTGTGAAATGTAAAAATTAACTCTTGTACTTTCTCTTGATATTACTATCCTTCGCTTCCTCACATTTCTAGAGCCTTGCAAATAAACGCAAAGGGTTTTCAGTGTTTTTATTGCTCTAAAATTTTACAGGTGCTGTCAGTTTGTTGCCAGTTGCCTACTGTTAGTTATGTGTAAAGGTTCAAACTTTTTTGTTAAAATTTTAGTAGAAAGGCGGACTTACTCTGGTATGTTACAAACGACTGTGCGACTGGCTGACTGGTTGTTACCCACCGTTTCTGTGGTAATCCGTGACTGCACTTTTGTGCCGGTGTAATCTGAAATCGATAAGTGCTCTCCGTGGTGCGGTTTCCTCTACATGCGCTCTTTAGCAAACGTGTTTGTTCATTTCTATGGACATTGGCTTTATCTGGCCTCACATTAAAGGATTGTTTTGTATGAAACCCATGTTTTAAATACCTTTCAAATATTGTTAATGCGAAAATATGTACGCTCGCTAAACTGTTTCTTACGCGTTAAGCTGAGTCTCCCAAAGTTCAACAAAAATATAAATTGCATTCTGGCTACTTTGTATAGCCGAAAAGCTTCACAGAATTGACCACGAGATATTTAAAGATATGTAAGATTATTACCTTTATGAACGCCAGTTTGACATGCATATAATGACAGCATAACACTTAACATATGTGTAAATATGTTACATGGGTAACGGAGAACACTTTAACCTCTTTTAATATCTTCAGTATGCATTGTGGTTTATTAGTGCCCGACCAAAACTAGTTATTAGAGTTTATATTAGAAATTATTATAGTGTACCGTTGAAAAAATAAGCTGAACATTATAATATTATGTCATAATCAGTATTTATTTAAGGATTTAGTATTTCAGTAGCGAAATAAACATACCTGATTCGAAATATTATATTCACTCGCAATTTCACATCAAACAAACTAACGCAAACAAAACAAGCAAAGCAAGTCATGACACGACTCACAACTGTGCCCGCGGAAGCGGCAGAATTAGACATCGTCACTCGTAGGTAAGTGCAACGAAAATATTTGATTCCCGCGCAAACGCCTCTGAAATTAGTTTCGGTTTAGACCATAATTTGGTTAAATTCCGATTTTTACCGACACTAGACCGAAAACTAAATTTTAGTTCGGACACTACATTAAATATACAATACATATTAGTTTATTTTTAAAATTATGATTTTTTATTTCTTTTGTTTCTATTATTTGGTTTTATTTCTAAATTATTAAATAATAATAAACGCTCTAAATTTCTCTCTCTTATGAAAAAGGAGTTCAATTATAAAGGCCAAGAAGATAGGGCAACCGACCCGATTTTGATTAGAACTATCTAATCAAAATCGGTTTTCGCCCCTGATTTTGTACACATAGACACGCACAACGGTTATAGTGAATACGCTCCAATATCCTTGCAAATATTGAAATAAGTTTGTCATAAATATGTATGAGAAAGAAGTATGTACGAAGGGGGAAAATACAAAAGTTTACACATCAAACTAACGTCGGAGGAAACTATGTTTACAGGAATATCTCGTCATTGAGTCAACATTCACTGTGGCTGTGTGGTGTTGATATAATAAAACTATAGATTGAAGATTGAAGAATGGGGGTCAAAATTTCGATCCGTGGCACTTGGCAATCGTATTTAATAACTGCTATAGTCATCATCACTTACCACTGGTACTGAAGTAAATGGCTTACTCGTGGAAAAACAATAAAATAAAAAAACAATCTTAGTAAACAATTTTTGGTTCTGATGTAGGGGCAAAAATTGTTCGTTTAGGATCTTCCAAGTATCAGTCCGGAGTTAGGAAATTGGTGCCGCTTAACCCCGTAGTTCGAAGCACGGTAAGCAGAGGCATAGTAACGGTTTATGAGAGCTTGTCTGGCGCCAAGCAGCTTTGCTGTATTCCTGACTTTGAGGCGTGGTTGCAGGTTTAATTACAAAAATTAAACATTAAGCTTAACATCCACGCCTCAGGTTAAGAGACACAGAGCGGCACTTTGTAGAAAATATTCTTTGGGTAAGGAGGATCAATAAAACCCTTTAATTCCTATTATTTTTCGTCACCACGACACACACCCGTTTTTGATGCCCGCGCTGACCCGAACCACTTTTCATTTACTTTTTATAATCAAAATAAATAAAGCTGGATTGCTTTTTATATTAAAACGCAATAGATACACAGAAAAAAGTGTTTTTTTGTTTATTAGCGATGGTTTTCGTAACATTAGGTATTCCATCTTTATCCGTTAATCATTCATATAAAATATGCCTTTGGCATAATTTTGTGAAGCGCAAAACAATGCGTACTTTTGTTCATTACAATATCATGTTTGCTATACTATAGTTGTTTATGGTCTTCGTTTCTTTAGAAATGTACATCTATGGTTTTTCTATATCAGTGCCCATATTCCTAAAAATTACACCTATTTTACCGTTGTTTGTAACGAGAAAACTTTATGGCCAAATATGGAATACTTAACGTGTTTGAAAAGAAATAACTGAGAATGCAGCTCTCGCATAAAAGGTAACGATAAGAGCTTACTTTTATGTTTCTATTTTACAGTTAAATGTGTAAGTAAAATTAGCATTCGCTGCGGATTTTTTAACTGAATATGATTAAAAATAATTACTAAAATTGCAGGGGCAATATGGGAATTTATAATTTCGGATTTTTTTTCTTATCTGGTATGATTAGGCTCTAAGGTCGTGACCGTAACGACAAAGTCGTGCTGGTAGCCCGCTAGACTGCATCATCACTTACTACGAAGTGAGACTGCTGTCAAGCTGCTGAAAGCCCTTGGCTTACTTGTATTTGAATATAATATTTAAAAAAAAATATATTTACCTAGAAACTGATTTCTGAAACCTTTAATTACTTAAAACGCACATAACTTAGAAAAGTTAGAGGTGCGTCGGATTCGAACTCGGACAGAACAGCGAGATAGCGCGAGTGGTGGCATCCTTATGTGATTGATATTCCATCAACATGCACGAAACGTTTTTTATCCACGTAACTGATACGTACCGCTAATATGTGAAACGCCCTCGCGGCAACTGTGTTTCCTGCCACATATAATTTGAGTACCTTTAAAGCAAGAGTGAATAGACTTTTTCTAGGCAAGCGTGCTCCAACCTAGACCACATCATTGCTTTCTAACGGGCATGATTGTCGTCAAGCGCTGGCCTATCGTTAATAAAAACTACGACTACGACTCCGACTATGACAGCTTAGACCTGTATACACAGTCTTAAACTGAGAAGTAACTGATACATGAATTATTTCAAAATAGAGTGTGCGTTTATTGCACACTATTTTGACAAATGAAATTCAAAATTCATTTATTTCAAGTATACCTACTTTATAAACTGCTCTTTTCCAACATCAACATTTACAATCATTTTTCTATCTTGCGGGATATGAGAGCGAAGGTGGCTGCTTCCAATCTATCTTGTCATTAAGAAATTCATCAAATGAATAGTATCAGATGTGTTTTTACACACTTCTTAAAACTATGCATCGGTAGGTCAAAAATACCTTAGGAATCATGTTGTAAAAGCGTATATGTAATGAGTAGGTAGTACCTAATATAGTCGGATCATCAATTCACTAGAGTAAATTAACGTTTACGGAGTTTTCAGATTTAAATGGAAAGATATATAATAAGAGTGTTGTGACAAAAAGAGTCACGACAATCAAATATCAAGAAATAAATAATTACAACATATTTTTTCAATAACTCTACCTATTGCGATTAGTTATAATAAATATGTGCCTATAATTAATATTTAGAATTATTTTTATTAATATTAGGAATGTTCCCATTAGCTTTTTGCAAGTGGGTTAAATTACTACTGAGCTGGATACCAGCTTAGATATGTAGCCCGCTAACCTGGCAATCCATCATAGCAACTAAAACTACAATAATTTAAACCAAGGTTTAAAAAAAATTGCCGAAAGTAGTATTAAAATAAATGTGACAGCATTAATTTTGAAAGTCATTTAGCAACTGTCAGTTGCACTAAGGTGAATTAAAAATCCGACTTAAGTTATCTAAACCCCCGAAGCCAGCAAAACATTAAACTGTCTCGAAGATACCCAACATTTATAAGCGCTAACAGCTTGGTCTGGTATCCAAGGTAGTCGCCCGCGTGTCGACGTGATCCGCCTATCAAACCCGTCCCTACGGTCAGAGCTGTTATTTGCTTTTTTTTATTGCCGCATCCATATTTCAGCAGGAATACCCACAACAATATTTGGGAGCACTTCCCACTAATGCGTGCGTGGCAGGAAAGATGATTTGGTCCCTCTGATCAATATTCCTAGCAAAACTTAGAAAACACAAGTGAATTGTTAATAGAAAGCGGACGTGGTTCCCGGCCGGGCACGCATTCAAGACCCTGTTTACGAGTATCTAGCGGTTGTAAATTTCGGCGCACAATCGAAATTGAAAGTGATGTCAAAGTCAAAGTCAAATTCAAAAAATATCTATATTCAAGTAGGCCTATAGGTGGCACTTTTGATGCGTACATAAGAATTACACGGTAGTGAGATGATGGCGATAACCACATTCGTAAACTTAAAACTAATGCTACGAGGGTTCGAAACGCGTCCTGGTCTAAGAAGAAGCCCACAACAAACTTAGCCGGGTGTTTTTTTTTATTTTTGTAATCACCATCTCACAATGTCATTTAAAATTATTAGAAGAGTAACCTGGTTAGAGCAATAATTCACACCTAAGCTTTTTTATCGATTACGTAGTCCTATATACTATAATAGGACTTTTCTTTAAGCTTACGTTTAATTTTTGTCTTGAGGTACACTACTCCTTCGATCTGCAAGACTTGCATTTGGTTAAGATAGTTGGCATTAGAAATAGTTTATTTCATCATATCAACCCATTACCGACACACTACAGGGCACGGGTCTCGTCCCGCAATAAAAAGGATTTAGTACGTAATCCAACACGTTGGCCCAGTGCGGATCCGTAGACTCCAAGCGCCTTTGAGAACATTATGGAGAACTCTCCGGCATGCAGGTTATGCTCACGAAGTTTTCCTTCACCGTTGAAGCAAGTGATATTTTGATTACTTAAAACGCACATAACTTTGTAAAGTTAGAGGTGCGTGTTAGGATTCGAACTCGGCCGCCCGAGCTCACATTGGGCTATCGTATAAATCAAAATGAACGCTTCATAAGTGCCAGTAATAAGGTCTACATGAATAAAATATTTTTGAATATTAATTTTAATTATAATTCAAGTGATATTTTGATTTAAGTTAAGTTAAGATTTGCGTGCCTTTAAATAGGCCAATTATTGTTCTGTATATTTTTTTGTAACATCTATAATTTTAAATGTTTTCTTCAAATAAATGATTATGATTATGATTGCTAAAACGCACATAACTTAGAAAAGTTAGTGTTGCCTGCCGGGATTCGAACTAGCCCCTTCGAAAGTGAAGTTAAAGTCCTACCTACTGGACCATTGCCGCTTCTACTAGGCTATCACCGCTTCTAATTAAATCAATATCAATTTCCGAATGTAAGGCGATAACTAATACACTGAGCAAATGAGAACCGTATTTACACTCAGTCTACCGTGCAAGTACTGTATAATAGAGGTGAGGGATCAATCTGAATAGTGAGGAACAGTATACACGGTTACAAGCCCATGTTGTTCAAGTCAATTTGCATAACTCCAACCTAGTTCAAGCAGGATTCCACACAATAAACATCATTCATCCAATAGACATGAATCAAAATGAATTATATTTATTTATTTATTAGCTTTTCCAGGGAAAAAAGTAGTACATACACATAAGAGCAATGCCGTATATTTATATCACATAAACCAATGAAGTTTCCATTTACTTTAAAAAAAAAAGTTAAGTACATATAAACCACATTAATTAAAATTTTAATTTAAGAATTAATATATGCCTTGCTTTCACGGTGAAGGAAAATAAAAACTCGGAATCTCGTGAGGAAATCCGTTTGAACTAGATTGGATTTATAGAAATTGACTTGCACAAAATTGGCTTGTAACCGTGTATCGATAGGCGTCTAATAAACGGGTGTAAAAGTTTGTCTAGTAGGTACGTCTCTGTTGGCCGAAGCCTTCCACCAGACCAGACCAGACCAGAGATTTATAAAATTCTGAAATGCCCACGGGGATCGAATTTGGCACCACAGACTTATGAACCACAGCACTCCGCACTGCGCCAGGGCGGTCGCCAAAAGTCGTACGGTTAAAGGATGAAATATGAGATAAAAGTTTTCATGAAAGTTACAAATTTTTCGAGCTCATACATAAACCTAATAATAAATAAATAAATATATTACGACAATACACACATCGCCATCTAGTCCCAAAGTAAGCGTAGCTTGTGTTATGGGTACTAAGATGACTGATGAATATTTATATGAATAATATACATAAATACTTAGAATAAACATATACCCAGACACTGAAAAACATTGACATGAGACTACTAAAGAGTTAATTATGTTTCTGCAAACGCACTAGTTAAATATGAAAATACCAGTTAAAAATAAGGTAGGTAAGGTAGGTAACTTGACAACGTACCTAACGTTGTCAAGTTACTTTCCGCTCAGTATTTTTAAACTGATTACATTTTGTGTATTTTTATTCTCCAAATATTACCGCTAAAAACACTGCAAAACTCACTTTTTTCATCTGACTTCCCAGTGCAAAGCTATCAACTTCGTTGCATTTGGGTACATTTAAATATCCGTTATAGCGCGAATATCCGTTGCGATATTAGTAATAGTTTCGGATTATTCTAACAAGAGTGGTTGAGCATACTAATGTGATGACACGAGGGCCACTAACTTAAATATCCTCTATAACAAGACAGGTAAAGACGAAAATTCTGTGACAACAATTTCCGTCGTTTGTAGACCACCATATGTGTGTCTGATACTTGCCGCAGAATTGTATTATGTATAATAAAGAAATATTATTCTGATCGTGATTTATTCAGGAGCAGAGTTTCAAATGTAGTACGGATTTTGCAGGCAATCGATTATTTATTTTAGTAAAATTTAATCTCATTAACACGGTGCTCTCGTAAAAGACTAATTGTAGCTTTATACCGTTTTATGCGAAAAACCCTACAAAGCTAGAAAGTATGTATTAGAACAAGCTAATATAATATAACATATAGATTATAACAAAGCTTGATATAATCTGCGAAAATTAAGCAAATCTGCACGGTGCAATTTATAACTTATTAAATGTTTATATCCCGAACCGCTACTAAACAAACAAAACTTTCTAAGCACGTTCCCTCCGACGAACGAACGACGCACTAATATAATAAAAAAAATGAAGTTCAAATTGAGTTTCATTACTGTGTGTTAAAATGAAAAATATCTTTGGATTACTACGAATCTCAGCATTGTTGCGGAGCACGCGTTTAATATTGTCACAAGCAAACCTTATTTCTATGGAATTTATAATCACTCTTGAGTACGTATATCAACAAATGCATGACATACCTACCAAATACACATAAACAACAAAGTAAAGCTCTCTAACAGTCCTCAAATATACAAAAAAACAACAAAAATCCAGTACTTTCTCTTTGCTTACAATTCCCGTGGTGAGAAGGTTCTAGACCAAAACAGGTATAAGCCGGCGCAAGTCGCTAATATCAGTATGACAGAGTCAAAGTCAAAGTCAAAAGTATCTTTATTCAAGTAGGCCTATAGGTGGCACTTTTGATGCTTACCTTACATGAGAATAACACGGTAGTGAGATGATGGCGATAACAATATTCGTAAACTTAAAACTAAAGCTACGAGGGTTCCAAACGTGTTCTGGTCTAAGAAGAAGCCCTCAACAAACATAGCCGGGTGTGTTTTTTTTTGTTATCACTATCTCACATTGTGACTTTTTTGGAATAGGGGGATTTATTTGGACTAAGCAAAGTAACACTCAAATAAAACAAGTGATCAACTGTGATACCTAATGACCTCAGCTACCATTCTGGATAATTTACCTGCGATTGGATTGTTTTCAGAAACGTTTGGCTAAAAGATAATTAAAGTTTTACTAGTGTCATCAGATGTTTCAATCCTAAAGTCTGGCATTCCTAATAGTATTTCCTATATAGGCTGGAGTCTGAACTTCTGAGACCTCCTGAATTTAAAAGTAAATTCACTCCACAAACTTTTTGTTTTTAATATACAAAAATTATAACTATCCCACCAGCATTGGAGCAATGGAAATGGTTAAACCTCAACTCCTTTTCTTAGAAATAAGGGGACTGTGCCCTTCAGAGTAGGACTTCAATAGGTCAAGAAAGGCTATTATACAACCCTAAAATAGAATCTTTTTAAAATCCTTTTGTGTCACATAAAGATACGGTGGCAAACGAATGAGGTCAATTACGGAACTAAAATCCAGGAGCCTTCTATGGTTCACAAAATAAGGGGTACCGTTGATTAAGTTGTAAACTATCGTAAAGACGTGGTCTCACGAACAGCGGGTATTATGGTGAATTGGAAATCTCATAATGCTCTCAATTAAATCCAGAGACCAAATCTTAATATATATAAATCTCCTGTCACGATGTTTGTCCGCGATGGACTCCTAAACTACTTAACCGATTTTGAATTAAATGGGCACACCGTGAGCAGTCTGGTCTAACTTAAGAGATAGGATAGCTTAGATCTTTAATTATAGTCGCAATTTTATTTTATTGCAAATTATTTGTCTATAATTAATTGACAGTCACATGTTATATATATATAGATACTACTATAATCATTTAAGGCTTAGCGTTACTGAATACTTTAAAAACAAAATCAAACGCAGACGAAGTCGCGGGCAACAGCTAGTTGTTTATAAAGTACGTTACAGCTCTCAACAGCTCTGAAACTACCGAACCGATGAACGTCGGTCGATATCGATTCGGTTTCTTTGCCGATTTATAGCCTTAAACATTCAACTGTTGCACTGAGGGCCTCTTCCAACGGAAGGGTTTGGCCATAATCTAACCGCTTATTATACGCGTTGGTGATCGCGTATACTCTTCTCGTTCTACGTTATATACTCTTAGTAGCCTCGTACGATACCCGCGGGAAGAGTATGGGTGGGAAAAAGTGTATTCTAATCTGCCATCGTCACATCGCAACTTATAAAGTTAAAAAAAAATTTGATCTATCACGCTTGCAATGACACCACAACCCATTATCTCTAGATCAGCGTCAGGATTATTTAAACAACAGAGCAGGGACTTCATAAAACGGCTATTCAAAACCTACGACGTGATTGCGAGACTTTTTGAAAAGTATAACATCAGTCGTGCTCATAGTTCGAGAAAAAGATAATAATAAAAAGATAACATATACAAATAATATATAAATATACTACGACAATACTCACATTTCCATCTAGCCTCAAAGTAAGCGTAGCTTGTGCTATGGGTACTAAGACGAGTGATGAATATTTTTATGAATAATATACATATAAACACCCAGACTCTGAAAAACCTTTATGTTTATTCACACATTTTCCAGTTGTGGGAATCGAACCCACGGCCTTGAAGTCAGAAAGGTCGCTGCGCCAATCAGCCGTCATAAATATATGTTTGTTGGTTCAGATTTTGAAACCCACTTTTTATGTCGGCTTTCACAACCGATATTAAACAGATTCTACCTATTATGAAATTACTTTAACTACCCTCGTAAAACTCCTACGATCAACTTCAGAATAATTTTTTTGCGTTGCAAAATTTGTATTTCACAACTTTTCAAACTTTCTACAGAACTAAATTGACATTTATTTGTTTGGCAATAACTTGACTTAATAACTTTTGCTTATGACCAAATCACTTTCGTGAATTTGTTTCGCAATGTAAAATACTTTTGCTACCGATGTTTTGGTGTTTCTTAAATATAATAATGACTATTGTTAGTCAAAGCACGTCTGAATATGAAAATAAAGCTTAATTTGCTATACTACGCCAAAAGCAGGAGAATCTGTAATGTTGTAATTTATAATTTCTTCAATCCTTATACTCCACACCAAACAGATCTTCTGAATAAATAAACTTGTACAATATTTATATGTACAATATTTAACACATTCAGTTGTATAACAAGTGACCATGATATTCAGAAAAAGGATTGTATGGTTAGATGAAACCACGGTACAAGGGAAAACTTTTTTTCACATTATAGACATTTAAACAAATATTTTTGGAATATTTTTTTTGCGTTGCAAAATTTGTATTTCACAACTCTTCAAACTTTCTACAGAACTAAATTGACATTTATTTGTTTGGCAATAACTTGACTTAATAACTTTTGCTTATGACCAAATCACTTTCGTGAATTTGTTTTGCAATGTAAAATACTTTTGCTACCGATGTTTTGGTTTTTCTTTAATATTTTTTGCTACATTTGCCACCTTGCCTACACTCAACCTGAGAGATAAATTCAAATTCAAAACTTCTTTATTCATGTAGGCCTATCACAGGCACTTATGAAGCGTTCATACATATTCTTTTACATAATTGTAACGGGATGGTGATAACTTCGTTCGCCAACTTAAATCTAAAGCTACGAGGGTTCCAAACGCGCCCTGGTCTAAGAAGAGCACACAACAAACTTAGCCGGGTAAATTTATTTTTTTGTTATCATCATCTTCCAGTAAATTTAAATTAAGCTATGAAGCTAGAGCAATTCACACCCAAGCTTTTTTATCGTTTAAATAATCCTTAATATTAAAATAGGATTTTTCTGTAAGCTTACGTTTTATATAAACTTTGATCTTAGATAGGTGCTATGCATCATGTACCGGCGACCACGGCCTTCAAACCGAAGAATAACAATGCTACTTGGCGACGGAAATAATCATGGCGCTAGTAGTTTCGGACGAGGTCTGTCACAAAAAGCTTAACTACCGCTACACTACCTACTTACATCATCATCATCATATCAACCCAATACCAGCCACGGGCACGAGTATTCTTCCATAGTAAGATCGGGTTAAGGCCGTAGTCCACCACGCTGGCCCAGTGCTGGTTGGTGGTCTCCACACACCTTTGGGAGCATTAGGGATAACTCTTAGGCAGTGGCGTGCATAGAGGGTATGCACAGGGTATGCAGATGATATAAAATGAAGAAAATCCTCAGTAGGAGCTATAAATACTTAATGGTAGGCTTTCCATAACTCTTACAATGCATATCCTTAAGTTTTTTATAACTCTTATTGGAGATTTTCTTCATTTTATATCATCTGCATACCCTGTGCATACCCTCTATGCGCGCCACTGCTCTTAGGTATGCAGGTTTGCTCACGATGTTCACCGTTGAAGGAAGTGATACTACCACTTACTATTATGAATTTGTTCGTTGTTTAATTGCTTAAATGGTCTGAAATGGTAACTAATTGTATCTGTCCCGCTAATAAAACTTATTCGAAGATAATTAAATGATAATTGTTTTTGTTACAGCTTGCCGGAAACTTAACACAGGAATGCTGTTTTTGGTTGGCGCAATAACCCCGGATGCGTTCTCAAAACTGCAGTGGTTTACAAACAATTTCAACGTGCCATTTCTTCTGCCCCAGTTCCCCGGCCATGTAAGTATATTCCAGCTAAATGTTTTTTGTTTAGATTGTAAGGAAAGAACTAGAATCCCCATTTAGTGATTATTGGAATATTGATATTTTTATATTGTTACTAGCTGTTACCCGCGACTTCGTCTGCGTAGAACTACTACTTCGTGTAAATTTGGTTGGACTGAATAGGCTCTGAAACTATAATGAAACGATTATAATGAAGCCGGCACATTGAATTATTGAGATTAACATAGGTAGACTTTTCCTGACCCTGATCCCTGACTTAACTTAGTTTAATACGTTTTTGTATACGACATTTTTTGTTTTTCCTTCTTTGGTCAAAACATGAAGGTTTTGTGGACTCGATACTCGTGAGCACGCCACATACAGTTGCCCATGGGAGAAACAGTTTTTTTCTAAATGAACACCAGCTACTTTGAGTGTCTGTCCTTGAGCTTTGTTTATCGTCATAGCGAATGCTGCTTTCAGGGGAAATTGTACTCTTTTGAATTGGAATGGCAAATCGGTAGGGATTATTGGAATACGGGGAATTAACACTTCTTCTCCCTTTGCTGTTCCTGTCATAATTATTGCTCTCACAATATTGTGTCCCAGGTGTGTAATTTGTAGACGTGTGCCATTACACATTCTTGGTGCGTCAAGATTTCGCATCAACAGGACCGGGACACCTACTTTTAGCCTCAACTTATGGGAAGGCACCCCCGATAATTCTAAGGAGTTAAGAAATTCTACAGGGAACGATGTCACTTGCTCAGTGTCCATGACATTGTCTACGGACAGATACTCAACAAAATCACCTTCCACATCTGACATGATTTGTTCGTTGATCTGCCCCACTACTTCGTTTGTCGGTGCTAAAATTGCCCTTTCGCACAGCCATTGTCTGTTCTTCATATTGGTTGCAAGATCGGGATAGACGTTGTTCTTTAAGTCATCCATGTTACAGACAACATTACAAAATTCACGATTCAATGTAATCATTCCGTCACTATTTGTTTCCATACGGTCTTCTCCGATTTTCAGAAGAGCATCCGCATATTGCACCAATTGTGTATCACTGTGCAGTTGTACTCGCATATTTGTAGTCAGACAAAATTTTTTTACATGCACCCATAATGGAGACGCTTTTAAACATGCATTTATTTCATCTGCCGGCGTGCCTCTAGTAATTACCGGCAGAGTCTGTCTAAAATCGCCAGCTAAAAGTACCACCATACCACCCATGATACTTTGGTTACTCTTAATATCTTTTATGGTCCGATCTAGTGCTTCTATCGCTCTTTTGTGGGACATGGTACATTCATCCCAAACCAACAGCTTACATTGCTGTAACATTCGTCCACGGTCACTATTTTTAGTAATGTTACAAACTGGCATTTCCTCATGAGCTAAGTTCAATGGCAGTTTAAGTACTGAATGTGCCGTTCGGCCACCATTAAGTAACGTAGCTGCTATTCCAGAAGAAGCTACAGCAACAGCAACTCCTTTATCTTTACGAATTTGGGCTAAAAGTAAATTTAAAAGAAATGTTTTACCCGTGCCTCCTGGCGCATCCAAAAAGAATAAACCACCTTCGCCACTTTCGATTTTTTGCACAACATTCTCAAAAACTAATCTTTGTTCTGGGTTTAGACGCGGAACAGACTCAGTTATTTGTTGTTGTAAAGAAGCAGCATCGTAACTCAATTCTCTTATTATATCACTGCAAACTTCCCCAGTTCTTTGCGGCCTGCTCAACCCAAAATCTGACAAATCTTTCCCAGTTATAGTTATGACTTGGTCTTCTATCTTTGTTAGGGCTTCATTAAAAATGAAATCATTGTATGTAACGTTTGGACTATGATGTTGTACTCTGTGTAAAATATCGTCGGCCATTTGAATTTTGTACCTTTCCCACAGTTGTTGAGGGTTTGAAAGCCCACATGTCGCTATTAGTATAGCAAAAAGCATTCTCACCTTGGCCGCTGATCTACATTGTGCAGCCTCTTCCAGTGTTATATTCCAATGATTGTCATCCTCCAATAATCCTCTTGCCTCACATGCCTCTCGAAATGTTGAAAATTCTTGATTGTTGTATTTTTTGAGATCATTGAAAGAGGTTGGCCCACGCACATGGTGTAGAAGCATCCTTAAACAAAAACATTCCATGTTAGTAACATGGACTGTTTTTGTGTAAACCCGTCCTAAGGCATCTCCAGATTTGACACCAGGCCAGTTCTGAACCGAAGTTCCTTGAATTCGGCGTTTCCAAGTTTTTCTGGTTGCGTCCCATGTGTAATATCTCGGTACCTCAGCATACATAAGAGTTCTTGCAAACTCATCTCTTATGCAAAGTTCAAAAAAAGCTGTAAGGGTGGTTTTTGGTCGAGTAGATAGTCGCTCGTGGAAATTATCTTCTGTAAAATAAACTCGTTCACCGTTCTCTAAGTGTACACTTAGATGTGTAACGGTGGGGTGCCTTTCGTGCAACGGGAACCCTAATAACCGCCACACGGCTTCGTTGCTGCTAACATAACGACCAGATTGATATGTATGTACTTCATTTACGCGATTTGCAAGCTCTGTGCTCCTAAAATTGAAAATAGCTTGGTCACTGCCTTTGTTAATATATTTGCAGATATATTTGATAGCGCGCACTGAACTGCAAGCCTCAACATTTATATGGGCGTTAAATATTTTTAATAGAATAGCGGAATAAGGGACCACCCAACTATTATCAATAGTGACGTAACTCCCATTTCGTAGTTTCACAGATGCCGTTCGACCTCCGTCTGCTGGTGCTCTTCTACGATAGAGTGGGTATCCGTTTTCACTGTGGACAGTGTCTTTGTGTAATTTGCGAGGAAATTTCTTTGTGCATTTTCCATCTTTCATGCAAGGGCACTGAGGATTTTCAGGTCCACATGGACCATGAATCATGTTTTTAACTATAATATCATGAAGTGTCTTGTCAGTGCTTGGATCGGGTATTTCTGCGCTGATAATATTATCAATTTGATCGGGTCTCAACTTGTCTTTTAACCACAATAATATGTGGACATGTGGTAGGCCACGCTTCTGCCACTCTATGGAATACATAAAGCAGATCACTTCTCCAAATATTCTGCCTTTGGAAATAACAGACATAAGTTTTTTAACTTTCAACCTAAAAACTCTTGCGACTACATCATGCCTATCAATCGCGCTTTGACCCGGCATTAATTCATTTACTATTTCCGGCCATGCTGGGTTGCAAGTAAACGTAACGAATAAGTCAGGGCGACCATATGTACGTACATAAGCAAACGCATCCTGAGTATATTCGTGTAAGTACCTCGGACTATTTACAAATGAAGACGGTAAAATTATCATTCTACCAATATCATTTGGATTTAGATTAGCGTCATTCGCTACTGCGTCTTGAAGGTGGATATAATTTTCTGCTCTTAATTTAGTTTGATTTAATGTTATGTATCGTAATCGTTCACTTTCTACCTTAACGTACATATCAACATAAAACTGATTGGCCAGTTGCCTGCATCGTGATATAATATTAAAATCATTTTCTCTAATCATGATATGAAAGGCATAAAAGTCCATACATGATACCTTTTTGTTAGGCAAGGGCAGGCCAGTTACAGGATCGACTTGTGGAATTTGAAAGTGATACCCTTCTTGCCCTTTGCTAAATATTAGCGGATATTGTAACGCATCGTAAAATTTATGTGTATCCGGCACCCTAGTTAGTGTGTTATCACGGGCATGTAAAACTATATCACGGGAAGCAAACTGTTCACCACAAACCATGGCTGCGACTTCATTTATTAAAGGTGCATTATATCGTCTTTCGTGTTCCCCACTTGGTGTACGATCTGGGTGAATCACCAACTTATAATCATCTCCCGGCATTCTTTCTAAGGCTGTTGTGAAAGTGTTTATTAGGCGGTTATGTTCATGCAACATTCTCTGAATCTTTAAGACAATATCCTTTTCTACTAATTGAATGTTTTGACACCTGCGGTCAACCTCGTCGTTTTCATTTCCCATAAAATAAATCTGTAAAAATTTTGGTTGCTCATTATTTGTAGGAAGCAAAGAACCAATCCTATGATAGATTTGACCTTGGATTGTAAAAGTAGATGAAAACCCAGGCATAACCACCTCATTTTCTACACCAAATGACGTCATTTGAAAGCATGAATTATATTTCCTTATTTTGATTAAAAAACGCCGCGATTCGTTGTTATCACCTAAAAGTAAAGACTTCAATGGTTCCTCTGGTTCTCCAAGTATTGGAATTGAAACCTTGCCACCAGAATAACACATACCCGGAGTTTCTTCTTTCCACTTGAGTGCTTCACAATGTATACATTTTTTATCCATTCCACCTATGAGAAGTAATCGATGGTTATTATACTCAATCGATGGGTCATAATCAAAAGCAGCATTGTGGAATGCTCCCCATGTATACATTGTAAACGCAATAAAACGTAAACGTATACGTACGTACGTAAACGTATACCAAAATTCATTTAGTAGGCATATACGATACATAACTGCACCCTGCGTTATCTATCACTCGCATAATTACGGGATCGGGATCGGGATCGGGATAAAAGGTTGCCTTTGTCCTTTTCCAAGGTTCCATCTATCTCTATACCAAAATTCATTTAGTAGGGATATACGATACACAACTGCACTCTGCGTTTCCACCCGTATAATTCCGGGATCGGGATCGGGATCTGGATAAAAAGTACCCTATGTCCTTTCCCAAGGTTCCATCTATCTCTATACCAAAATTCATCAAAATCGGTTCAGCGGTTTAGGCGTGAAAAGGTAACAGACAGACAGACAGACAGACAGAGTTACTTTCGCATTTATAATATTAGTAGGGATTATTCATAAGTTCGGTGATATATAATAGAATCTGGCAGTATTTTTATTTTTTCGAGTTTTTCGACCTTCATTAGACTTATTATTTAAAGAAGCGATTGTAGACTATTTTTTTCTCTATCCAGAGTACGATATCAAAGAATTCCTTTGTGCAAAAACGAAAGCAAGTTGCTTCCTGCTTTTTATTCGACTGACTTAAGATATTCCTATGTAAAAATGCAAGGACTCAATATACATTGGTATGAAATCTTGTAATTTCAAATTATTTGGGATGTTATAACTTCTGATCTGGTGGGAGACTTTGGCCGTGGCTTGTAACCACCCATATATTAAGATAGGTTGTATGCACGTTGGCTTCTTAATAAATAAAAAGTGTGTGTCAGCTCCGACGCACGACTAGGGTTTACTCCTTAAGTACGATTGTCAAAACATACACAAAAAGAGTTTATTTAACTGAATAAAGATTAATACCATACCGACAAAGACTCAATTTGTGTTCCGGTGCAATGACGCGTAAAAACCGGTTAGGGATATGACTACCATGCTCCCTAACAGGTTAGCCCGCTACCTTTTTAGATCGCATCATAATTTGCGATGAGATTGCAGTCAAGGGCTGACTTGTAGTTGAGTATAAACAAAATGATAATAATAATTTCCTTACTGCTTTAACAAGTGCTTGTTTACTCTTCTTCTTCTGCTTGCGGCTCAGGGTCGCCTGGTCCCTAGTGTCACGTCGACCGGCTACGATCTATTGTGACGCCGCTGTCTAGATCTCCCAGCAAGCATTGGTCACCGCCAGGAATAGCAGCACTTTCCTCGCTTGAAGAAGTTTAGCATCCTCTGGTTGTGTTATATACTTCCCCAAAAGAGTGCTGCGTTTATGCATAAGCGCGTGGAACAGATTAAGTGCAGCGGCGTCTCCGCAGCCTCTTTACAGAGTACATAGATCTGTGTCCTGCAGCTTTAGGTTGAACATGTGCCTGTCAAGCTCACAGTGCCCCGTAAGCGCTGTCACTAGGATGCTTGTTTACTCACTCATTATCTTACCTAATATTGTCATACCGCAGATCCAAATGGATTTTTCCCTGCCCTTAAATACACAATACATTCTCTATTCAAAATACTCCTAAAACCTAAATTTTCACTGCCTACCAACGAATGTATGCCTATAATATTATAATTCTGTTCAACAGTATTATACTAACACGTTTAGTTTGCACATAGTTTATTTAAAATTGATTGTATTATTGGTTAACCGAAACGCGGTCGCTACTCTGACCGAACATAATTATTACGCGCAGCTGTACGTAATGTCGTGTTTAGTGGTCCATACTATTACGGCCAGAATAATTGATTATTATTTTGCACTTATATGACGTGCCTGAAATAAATCTTAATTAAGCGTTTTCGCAATCAGATGTGCCGTATTGAAGAAGACATAGAAGCATGCGTTACTTTGCGGAAAGCCATGATAAGCTCTGTTCAAATTTATCGATTTTCACAACAGTTTAAACAAGTCGCCTTGGTTGGAACAGAATGATGAACTACGATGGACTCAAAAAAGGTGTGCGTTAAGAAAAACTGATTTTGCTTACGGCACATCTGAATATGAAAATTTGCCATACTCCGCGATAAGCAAGACAATCTGTATGTTGTCATTTATAATTTCTTCAATCCTTATATCAATAAGGACCTTATACCAATCTCCACACCGAACAGATCTTCTGGATGAATAAACTTGTACAATATTTATATGCACAATATTTTACATATTCACTTGTACGTTTATCGATAACAAGTGACCATGATATTCACATAAAGTTTTATGAAACCAGGGTACAAGTGACAACTTTTTTCACATTAACATTTAATTATATATTTTCGGAATAATATACCATTAAGGGTATAAAAATCGCTTCATCAATCTTAATTTTATATTCGGAAAATGGGAATTATAACTAATATTTTTATTGAACTCTGTGTTTTAGAGTACGACATACATAATACATAACCATTATTTAGATGATATACACAAACTAAAAACTGAAAACAATATTTTATATTCGTTAAGTCATTCTGATTCTATTATCAATTCCCTTTTCATTATGAGTTTCACAGTTTATAAATGTTACCAATATTTTATGGAGTACTGGCACAAATGAGTGATATACACTACACGGTCAGCTGATGCGAATTATAGGCGACGCCATATTGGCCTCGGCTGCTCTGACGAGTGCCTGTCACTTTATCCCGACTCCGCGGCCGACCGTCACGCGACATGCAATTCACAGTCGGAAAAGTCTGAGACGATGTAATAAAAGTTTCACTTGAAATATAAAATAGTAATAATGACATGTAAACACGGAAAAATAATCATAAAGATAGGAAGGAATAGATGTTACATATCGAACTTTTTTTTTAAATTGTCATATATTTGCGACTTTGCGCTGCGTGGAGTCTAAGATATTAATTTCTCTCCTGTGAGAGAGGGCCTTTGCTCAGCTTAATGGGGCATTACTGGCTGATGATCATTTTGAATAAGATGATGCTGTTCTTTTATAATATAACAATAAACAAGCATATCGGCCGGATATCAAATCAAAAGAAAACTACACGTTTTCCCTAGCTAGGAATTTAACTTTCACTTCTTTACTCGGAGCTCGGAGCTCCGAGAAAAGAAGTGAAAGTTAAATTCTTTTTGCCACATATCGGCAGCTGAATGTTTAGATATATTTCATTTGTTCATTTACACTGCATTCGCTGTTTTTTAGCACAAATAGATCCATGCGAAAACATAGCATACGAGTATGTAGTAACGATGAAAACAAAGTCAGTAAAGAACATTTCAGTTCAAAATTACGAAACAACATCAACTCTTAGAGTGAAAATAATACAGAACTACAGGCGAACAATATCGTAAGTAAAACGTGACCGCGAATTGTTGAAAAATAACATCGTTCTTAAGTTTTATAATCTTGTAATATATACGAGTTGCCATTTTTTTTACTTAGACGTTCGAGACTTGTCGCGCGATTAATTGATGATTAGTAACTAAGTGATCATCATCATTTCAACCAATGGGCGTCCACTGCTGGACATAGGTATTTTGTTCCAAATACCACGGTCTTGAGCCACTTGGGTCTAGCAGCTCCCTACGACTCGCTTGATGACATCCGTCTACCCCGTCGGGTGTCTACCAATGCTGCGAGCCGTTTGAGCACCATGGGGCCCAAACGGCCATCGGTTCTCCAAGCTATGTGTCCCGCCCATTGCCACTTTAGCTTCGCTACTCTTTGAGCTATGTCGGTAATTCGGGTTCTTCTACGGATATCTTCATTCCTGATTTGATCACGTAGCGATAAACCATGCATAGCTCTCGCCATCGCCCGCTGAGTGACGCTGAGCCTTCTTATAGGCTACTATGGGCATTAGTAAATAAGTATATTATTAAAATTATTGTCTAGTGACTGCGGCGTGAAGGGCGTGGTTACGGGTGTAGTAGTGTTACGAATTGACGAACTAAAACTAGATAAGCTATATAAGATTATATTGACAATAAAATATATCGGAACACCAATCCTTAAAACCTAGAGACTTGTTTGAAAACCCGTGATATATGGGTGAAAAAAATAAAACCAAGTTGGCGTAATTCCGAAAGACTACGCTCTTTTGTCGCACAAAAAGCCGCTCAGAATACCCAGCTATACATCTCACTGTGTCGGGTGAAAATTGTTTGATGATAGGTAATCAAAGGGCGAGTCGCTTCCACGGAATTTGCAAGGAGAAATTTAGGTGAAAAATGTCTTATTTCCCTACGAAATATTGCCCCATAAAGGTTAGAATTGCATATAATGATTTTTAGAGTTCACAAAGTGACAATGTCGCAGATGGCGATTTTTTTTTATATGAACAAATAGATAATTGCATGGGGCATGGGGCGCGTTTAAAAGTTTTTTTTTTATTTCACAAGTGAGCCCTTGACTGTAATCTCTCATTTATGATGAAATCTAAAAGGATAACCTGTTATCGGTTGCTACGCGACACTTACCGGAGCTATGAATTGCTAAGTCGCACGGTAGGGTGTTAACTACTAACTAGCCACAACTGGAGCCTCCGACCAGACCAGACTAGAGGTGATGCAGATTCCTTGCCCATGATAGGAAACCTGTACCTAGCAAGGGGCAATGATACTATCACTATTGACCTAACTGACCTATAACTCAACAATGCCGTAGCCGATGTATTTGAATGAAACCAAAACGGGAGCTTAAGGCATGTGTAGACCGTTTGCGGTCTCATACTCGTACCATTGCAAGGCAAAACTAATTTGTGGCCTGCCTAATGTATTTCTGCGTATATTTATGCTTACATCATCAAGACATTAATTTCGGTGCTCATTTAGAGAATTTGTAAGGTTACGAGTACAATACAGTAAATCATTTGAATGTTTGAAATAACTTGCACTCCAAACCTTGCTCTTCTTAACAAACAAAAGCACATCACTGACGCCTATGCAAAGACTTCTTGGCAAATAAGTCTCTGAAATAAATTGATTTATCTGAAAACCAGACTCATCAATAATATACAATTTAGAAAATACCAGATATTTATCAGATTATATAAATTACTACATGCAAGCAAAAAAGCAGTTTGTAATATTAAATTCCAATGTTGTTTTTTTTTTAAAATGCCTTTAAGATAACTTTTTGCCTTTTCGAGCCCTTGACACAATTTGTTGGACTCCCTGTTCAAATTAATTTTTTAGCGAGAAAACCCTCCTTTGATCTTTTAAACGTTTGCTACATCACGGCATAGCAAACATACAGAAAAGAAACGAACAAGCAAGAAAAGCTTTCGAAACTGTTGAGTAACGAGAATGCGAAGCCACCAAAGTTGTTACAATAAATACAAAGTCAAATAAGTAAAGTTTATTAATTAATTTCAAAGTTATAGTAATAAACACGTGCACTTTAAAAATAAAACATTACCTATAGAGTTTACTCTCAGTATTTGCTTATGTATGGAAAAGGAATGTCATATTATGCATTGCTTTATTTTTCTTTCTAGTAATAATTACTGCTAACTTTAACTGTAACTTTACACAGAAACACTTTAATTCTGTGATAATTAAATGTTTCAAGAAGATCTGCTAAGTTTTTTTTTCGTTTTTTTCTATATAAATGTTTAGTTTGTTATTATTATTATGTATTTTCTAATTGGAATTATGTTCTGCTAAGTTGTATTTAAGCTGAATAAAAAAAAATTGCCTTGATTTAACTCATGTTTCAATACCTTTTCTTCCTTCAAGATATAGCAACATAAAATTTTAAACAGATTGAATTTAACTTACGAGTACATTTTATTCTAAGTCGATTATGACACGGCTCTGTGGTTAGGACAATACGAGGACGTTTATCTAATTACTGTGTTGCTTGCTATATCGTGGACTAGCGCCGCGACTTCGTCAGCGTATGAGTCAATCGAGAAGCTAGAATATATCTAATGCTAACATCATAATCATCGTGGGTAGTTACGTGGTATTTTAGTTGATACATACATACATCCATCCATACATCCATCCTCACAATCTTTTGCATTTATAATATTAGTAGGATGGTACGCATGCATTCGATCGCAGTCCCATACGCGTTGCGACTGACAGTTATTTGTGAAGAGTTATGTTATTTTTCTCCAACAATATTTATCAGATCCTTATTAAAATAAGACCATACATGCTTGATAGTACACACTTTCAAATAATAAAAGAATGATTAAAATCAGTGCAAATTCAACAGAGATATTAAATAAAATTAATAAATATTTTTATCCCATTTCCCGGGGGAAACTTATTGTTTAACGGGATAAAAAGTAGCCTATATGTTGATCCGGAATATCAATTACCACTATACCAAGTTTTATTTGAATCCGTTCGTTAGTTTTCACGTGATGCCCGGACAGACAGACAGACAAAAATTAAATAAAAATATGTTTTGGACTAAGTATCGATTATAAAGCAACCCCCGGTCAAAATTTTAAAATATATTAAATGTACAGAAATCTTTCAGTTACAGTTTTATTATAAGTATAGATATAATTAGCTATTGAGAATCAAATATTTCTGCGGTTGAAGGATCTATTATTTTTTTTTAACAAATTTCGAATTGATGCTTCTAACAAAAACAGATACAGTTTCTAAATTAGTGAAATCTTTATATAATACAAAATAATATAACTGTAACAGGTGAAGGCCACAAAATATTTTTTTTTAGGATACTTTTAGTTTATGGGATTCTTTTCACCCCAAATTTCAGCAAAACTCAATTGGGAGAGGGGATGAAAGGACTGCTATATTCATACAACTAATTAAAATGTATTTTGCTTTGACAGCTGAAATAGTTATGTTCAAAACTTCCGGAAAAGCATCTTGCTAAAACTTTAATGCGAGTGGAGTCTAAAGACATATCTAATTTCTTAATTCCGAAATTATATTTAATTAATTAACATGAAACATTAAAGTTTGTCAACTTAACTAAGTTTCTTTACAGTATCTGAGCAAATGTAAAAGCAAAACACAACTTTGACATGACTACAGTTCCTTGAGACATGTTCTCGGATTAAGCTAATGGAATAGTATTAGTTGCCCATCGCACTTTCACGTAACCGCTAAACGGAATCTTAGAGCCATTTAGGAAATCAATATTTCATCATATTTTATCAATATTTAAAACCGCGGAATAGGCATGTCAATAACAAAGAATCACTAAAATATTGCAGCAATCTAAAGATTTAAAACTTCAATATTGAGCGAGCCGCCATGACAGGGTACGACAGCCGAATGTCGTAAGCTAATGTGCCGTTTGAACTTCAAAAATCTCTGCACTTGTTATTTGCGTTAAGCAAGTATTTTGTGACTACAAACTCAGTCAAATCAGCTGCCCAGTTTCGTGTTATCAATACCAAAATCAATATCAATATCAAAATATCAATTTCCCAAAGCTCTAACGTATCGGACTCATTCCAGCCTCGTCATCTATGTTCGACGATTCCAACATTGTGTCGGAGGCATTTTCTACTTTGACTGTACAGTTCTTCATAGACAATGTATCGCCAAGGACGATATTAAGGAGCCACAGAGTTGCCATCCATGACATCCTCTCGACCAAATCTGATAGACCCGCAGGAACGACAAGTCGATACGTGCGGTACCGGGTTTCCTGCAGGAGACTGCCGTAAATTAAATACCTCCTCAAAGAATTATCTGGTTTGATTTTAGAGCTTTCCTTCTCCTAGATGGATTGCAGACCAATGCTAACTAGGCCCATCTCCGCGAATAGTGTATTTTTATGTCCTTCTTTTACTACACAACTAAGAAAATAATTAGCTTAATTTTTTACATAGAGTTAGTTGAAAGTTAGGAGAGTGACATAGACTTTTTCATCATAATTAAAGTCACACATAATTCTGAATACGACGACATAGCTCAGCGAAGTTGAAATGGGCGGGGCACATAGCTCGGCGAACCGATGGACGTTGGTGTTCCAAGGTGTTGGAATGGCGAACCCGCACAGGTAAACGCAGTGATGGTCGGCCCCTAACGAGGTGGACAGACGACATCAAACGAGTCGCTGGGAGCCGCTGGAAACAGGACCGTGGATTTTGGAACTCTCTAGAAAATACCTATGTCCAGCAGTGAACTTCAATCGGTTGAAGTGATGATGATGAATAATTCTGAACAGTTTGAAGTCCGAACTCGGTGCCTCTGAAAAGGATACTAACCACTAGGCTATCTACGCTTCAATAAAAAAAAACTATTAAAATAGTAATAAATATTTATTTTGTTATACCTTACAGACAAAGAGGTACATAAAAAAAAACAATTGTTTAACTGTACACCACTTAAACAATTTAAAAATTAAATGAAATTGAAATAAATAAAATAACTTAGAAAGATATTGTGTCCAAAATAATATATAAAAAACGTAACGTAACGCTCTTGTATCTCTGTACCTGTTATCTCGCTAACTGTGGAATTTAGGAGGTTTTAAACTTTTACCATATTTTTATTAAGGTTACTTCTTTTATGTTAAAAACTCTCCTTTAATTATCTTTTTATTTTCAGATGGTAAATTTAGAAGTACAGCGCAATAGTGCATTCAGCCTAAGAGGCGAATACCACGAAGCCGTCATGAATGTCATTCAAGAACTTGCCTGGGAGAACATCACCTACTTCTACGAAGCTGATGGCAGTAAGTAGCTTTTAATTTATTACAATAGGGCAGCTTATTGCAAATTGCGTGATAAATTCATCAAGTCAAACAATTATAAATAATAAATAAATTACTCGAATAGGTCCAGGGAAGGTACTTCTGATGCTAACATACATGATTTGTAAATGGTAGTGAGTTGATCAATGCGGTCGTGTTAAGAAAAAACCTACAGCAAAACATAGTCGGATGTTCTTTTCTTTAGCACCGTGTCACATTGTCACTTAAAACTATTTATAGAGAAACCTTGTAATAAGACTCACTCCATAGGGATTTTGCGATTTAGGCGTTACAGCGAAATATATACACAATAGTCTTAGTAGTAGGAGGGCCTTTTGTGACAGAGTTCGTCCGGGGAAATACTACAGCCATAGTTATTTCTGCCAGTTAGCATTATTGTTGCAATGCTCCAGTCTGAAGGGCATACAGGCACAAATAGCTTAACATTTAGGTAGGGACGCGTTAGGTTGATGGACACATGGCAAAATTTTATAGGACTTGTTCCTAGCATGCCCCACGAAGTACTGATCTATTTATATTGGTTTACCACTTACCATCAGGTGGGCCATCTGTTTGGTTTGGCAATAAAGACTGCGAATAAATTAAACACTGCAACTTTATGAATGTATGCTTTTATTATTTTTTAATATTTTCAAAAAGATCTTTACGAAGCTATCATTCACTCTAGCGAAAATGTATGTTGAAACAGTCTTAAAAGAGGTCTTAGCTCATAATAGATGTATACCAGACAAAGAAGCTACGCTATAACATCAGATAGGTATACCTAAAGTATTGCGATAATGTGAGGTCGAAGACAAACCGTCCAAAAAGCATATAAAGCTACACGTACTGTATCCAAGTAGTAAATAAATGAAAAATTTCTTGAAGAAAATATTATAATAAGAACATTTGCACATTAATATTGACAGATAGGGATAGAAATTGGAGTCCGACTGTATTCAATTTTGTCCGCAAGATTATTTTGTATATGAAATGTTTGAAATCACTTTTAAAAACCGATCTGCCGATATTAATCTAAAAAAAAAAAAAAAAAAATTTAAATCTGTTGTCTTTTTGCGCTTGAGAGGGTTGCACAAATATATATTGATTATTATATATTAATTAATGTATAATGTAAGGAAAAAAAAAACAAAAGAAAAATTTCTATAGTGATAATTAATGGTATTTGTAGGAATGGTCTGGATGAACTTCCGCCTAGATTGATAGATCTGATTTGTGACTTCCTTACTCTAAATCTATTCCTGCTCCTATATTACATTAAGCCTGAATAAATATTCCATAAAACAAACGTTATATATTCATAATGTAACCACTGGACTGATCTTGAGGTTTAGCTTAGAATTTCGCCAAATACTTATACTAATTTACAGTATTAGGAGCATACAGAACCCTCATTCAAGCAGCATTTATTATTGCATGCAGTGTATTGTGGCCAAAACAGTGAAAACGCTCTGCTCACGTCTCACTTCGTACCCGCGGAATGTTGCTAGCTCACAAACTTTTCCCCATTTTCCCATTTTATGTTAAACGTTTAGAACATTAGAGGTACAATAATTACTGTCAACTACAATTAACAATAACGTATGACGTATCATCGCTATCATTTTAACCTTTCGTAAGAACTCTCACATTCTTCTGTCGTATTTCACATGTGTCCAAAGACTCCCGGCGACGCCCTTGACGTCGTCTGTCCACGTAGTGACATATGACGTAGCCACCTACACAATGTGCACGCACAATCACTGCCTCCGAATTTCACCCGTCACTCGGATTATGCAAATAGATAAATAATAGTCGTTTCGTCGGTCGGTCGTTTGTTCTGAAATAATGCATCATTTGCGAAGGTGTTTTTATAAACATCATATTAATGCAAATCCAAATAAATACGTATAATCACAAGTATTTCATTTTGAACAAAATGAAATACTTGTGATTAATAACCTATAACAGATAATAGAGTATTACCTCTTTGAAAGTAATAATTTTTTTTAAGTAGGTTTGTTCCTCAAATTGTCGCGGAAGAAGTCGCGGGCCGTAGCTATTGTTAGAAATAAAAAAGATCTATTTATTGATATATTCTTAAACCTATTTTGTTCAGAAGTAAAAAAGGCTAGGATTAATTCCACGAATAATATTATTTCACCCTGAAATAATGCCATTTGTAAAATAAGCCAGAAAAAAAACGTCACTAGTTTTTATCCTCGTGCGATGTCTAAATGACTAGACTGCTCTGAAGTAGATTCAAAAAAAGCCACTAAAACTCATTTTATGTAAAGAATATTTATATTATATCGTGACTTTCAATCGTTGTCAGGCGATTAGCGCAGTGGGCAGTGTCTCTGCTTCCTGAGTCCGAGGCTGTGGGTTCGATTCCCACAACATCAATCTATAAATCTATCTTTTTTATCTGTAGGTGATATAAATATTTATACATACATTCATAAATATTCATCAGTTATCTTAGTACCCATAACACAAGCTACGCTTATTCCTACGCGAATCGCTTCGTGAAAAATTTAGACAAATAGGTTTACTTACAGTAGCTTCGCAATATATTTATAATAATATTGTCTTTGTGAGAAAAAATATAACTCTTTATAAACAATATCGACTCTCTATCGACTTACCAGATATCGATTATTCCTAAGGTAATTCTGGACCTCGTACCAATACTTACATTTAAAAAATGTCTAAAACACATCTAATACGTTACTATAAATTTGATGAATTTCTGAAAAACAAGATAGATTGGAAGCAGCCAGTTTCACTCTCATCTTCCGCAAGATAGAAAATGATTGTTGATGTTGGTAAAGAACAACTACTAAGTCTTTTGCCGACTCTTCTCGCTATAGGTCTGCTTTCCAAACCGGTGGTAGAGTCAGTACAAACATACATACTTGACATTTCAAACGTGCTTATAAAGTAGGACCACTTGTAATAAATGAATTTTTAATTTTATTTGAATGTATTTTGGGTCTAAATTGCGATGTGTTTATTGATTCGACATACGAGTATTTATGTTTATCGTCATTTTTAAGCATTAAATTTAATATGTTGTGAAGTTTTTTCCCAAAAGAAAATCCTAAAATAATTTTTAACCGGTGCTCCCGCTCAACTAAATAACTCTGAGCACCAGAAATGGAATGCAAATTGCAACTGGGCGTAATAATTATCAAGAAAGGCGAGTAATTAAGGCAGCGCATTAAGCTCTAGAAAGCTTATATCTGCCTTCACGTCACGGCTCTGCGTTTTGCTAATGACTTATCTCGTGCAGGCCACAAGTGTAGCATTTCCATATTTTTTTTTTATTTTGATTAAATCGCTTTACACTTACGCTTTGCTATTCCGGTGAAGCATTGATAGCCTAGTGGGTAAGGCTTTGGCTTTCCTTTCGTGGGGACTGGAATCGAGCCGAAATTAAATAAATAAATAAATAATAAATATACTACGAAAATACGCACATCACCATCTAGCCCCAAAGTAAGTGTAGCTTGTGTTATGGGTACTATATATATTAGTACCCATAACACAAGCTAGCTTGAATAGCTCGATAGCTGTTGAATATTTTTTTGAATATAATACATATAAATACTTATAATAAACAGATAAATACCCAGACACTGAAAAACAATCATGTCCATCACACAAACATTTTCCAGTTGTGGGAAACGAACCCACGGCCTAGGACTCAGAAAGCAGCATTTCAATTCTACGATCGTTAACATTGATGGGTAGACACGCTGGGCTATGGCATACCTAAATAAAAATGTTTGTTTTGTATTGTCGCACATATAGTAACAACTATAGAACAATTTGTATGGATACATATGGATATAATCATATATAAGCGACATCTGGGACGCGGGCGATAATGTTTTATACATCACACGCCGCGTTAAAACCGCGTGTCAGGATTGATAACATGTTTTTACATGTTCCTCGTATAGGTATACCTGCTTTATAACGTCCATATATTTCATAGATGTACCTACAGTAATTTTACCATTTGTACTATGATATTTCTTGATTTAAATATTCGCCAAAGTCTTTAAAAAAGATGGCGCAAAAATAATTAAATTGATTAATTTTTTAATTATTTTTGCGCCATCTTTTTTAAAGATTGTTATTTAGGTTAAAGTTCTTTCCATGCTGCTTCTGCCATCTAGCCCGAAAGTAAGCGTAGCTTGTGTTATGAGTACTAAGATGACTGATGAATTTTCCTATGAATAATATCCATAAATACTTATAATATACAGATAAACACCCAGACACTAAAAAACATGACAGCCTTTGAAAACGTTAGTGAGAACTCCCAGGCTTAAAGGCTTTCTCACGATGTTTTTCTTCACCGTAATATTTCAAAGCTTGAATTAAAAATGGACGTATTTTGGAAAAGTAAGAGGTGTATGCGGGGGCCGAACACGGTCCCCTCGAAAGGAAGCCGAAGCCCTAACCTCTATGCTATCACCGCTTTTATGCTATGAACGCACGTCCCAAACGAACGCCCATCATCAACTTTAAATATTATATATATATATATTTTGAACATAAATTGCTGCACCATCCCGTTTCTTCGTCTTTCCTAACATCAAAGGTCGCTCTGGCAGAGATCGCTTTAGCGATAAGATCGCCTTTTCCCGCCCTATTTTTATGTTCTGTTTCTTCTGTTTACTTTGTATAAAATTTTTGCGTGCAATAAAGTTTCAAACAAACAAACAATTTATAGTAGTCATTAGAAACAAACTGATCAATCTTAGACATATTATTTCTCATATTATGTGCTGATTTTATTCGATCAATTAAATTGTTGTATGATACTGTGCATATCCGTTAACTACAGTTTGCGCCTCAAATTAGCGCACGGCTTTGTCCGGGTATTTGTGATCGCGTTGCCAAATCCCACATTTGCTTTACAATTAGTTAGAAGCTAAACTGCCGTTAAATCGTGAGATTATATTGACGCATTTTCCTAAATACTAAATGGTGGAAATGGTATTTCGCGCAACGTACTACGTGTTTTCATAGGGTGACCCAATTTTGGCATTAGCGCCTAAGATATATCAGAATAGAGTAGAATATGTTTGTTTTTTTTTATCTTTTTAGTTTACCAACGGCTTTACGTTTCAAAAAAACAATTTAAACCAGCTTATACAGTATAAAGACAATCAAACCAGAACAACACGAACAGACTTACTATTTAAGTTATAATTTAATACCCATAATTTTACTCACAATTTAACTTAAATAAAATATGTAAACAACGCTGGTATTGTGCCAAAACCAAGTTGAGAGAAGTCCTGTTAAAATGCAATATTAGGAGGAAGAAAGATAATTTTATTATGGTAAAGAAAGGACAATTGTTTATTATTTTATTAGTTAAAAACTAGGCAGAGTCCTTGTCAAGCAAGACAAATAACCTAGCTCCAACACAATTGGCATTTGTTACATAGTTGCCATGGCCACTTCCCGGCTCGATCATCTAGATCATAATTCATAATTCATTCGGTTGCATATATATGCAAAATTTCAGTACAATCCGAAACCAATAAGTAGTTCAATATAATGCAACAAAATTTGCAGTTCAAATAACTACAGACAGACAGACAGACACCGGGATCCAAAGTCTAGTACTTTAGGGTCATTACTGTAGATACGAAGTAAAAGCTTGGATTTTTTTTTTCTATTTACTGCAATATTAAGAGTCATGTAATATGAAATTATCTTTATTCAAGTATTACCCTCATGATGTGTACATTACATGAAAAATGTGTACATGATAGTGAGATGGTGGCATAAACCATATTCGTAGACTTAAACTAAAGCTACGAGGACCCTGCTTTAAGAAGAAGCCCACAACAAACTTGGGTGTTCGGTTTTGGAATCACAATCACATTGTCATATAAAATAATTAGAACACTACTTTAATACTACTTTTATATTTCAAAAAATATTTGCAAACTTTTCTACCCGTGCGAAATTCAAATTAAAATCAATAGACTCCTATCCCTTTATTAGTTACGCGTCGCGTAGGGTAGGTATTATGCGCGTGTCGGTCTTTTATCGTCAATAGAGTTGTCATCAGTAAACACTTAGAATGTTTTGAATTTGTTTGTTTGAAAAAATAAATATACCTTCTTTGATTTAATAATTTTATAGGGTAATTTCTTATGAAATATACTTATGTACCCTTCGGCAGTATTTTTTTATTCGATTACACGTTGTATATAAATATATATGTATATAAAACATAGACTATGCTTTTGATAGAGTGAGTTCACTATTTGATATCATTCGCGCTAATAAACACAATTTGTGCTGAACAATATTGACTGTATTCAGACAGAGAAGCTTTACAAAATTCCACATCAATAAATACCCATTCAAACCATATCAACAGATATGCAATTAAGGGAGTGGAGTACTCTTTGTTTTACAAAGCAAACTTTAACCGAATTAACCTAGCAATATGAAAGTACGGAATACGAATTTATAAAATCACTGCCAGGAAAATAATATACTTTCTTAACATCTTGTTATTTACGTACTTCCAGACGTATTGCTTAGCGCTGTGCTTTATAAGAGGGAAGTCCAGGGATATATATGTTCTGAATTTTCTCTGGGCTAGTCTGGGCTTCGGCCGTGTTTAGTTAACATCCTGCCGAAGAATACGTGCCGCAAAGCGATACAGAAAAATCAGTTTTAAATTCATTAAAAATTCTATTATTACTCAATGGGTATTATGGCCGAGGCCAGTTGGTCACCCTAGCCCAGATTGAGAGTGCAGTCTCAGCATTATTTCCGTTCCGCAGATATCGCCATCCCAGCGTCTTATAAATTTCCTTCCACTTAAAAGGAAAATCTGACCGCAAGTCGATTTATTAATTGACCATCCACCGTTTATCGATGGCATCCTGTGTTGAAATATTGAAAGGAAATTAACGATGAAAACATTTATTTTATGTAAATACGATTATCACTTTTCTGCTTCGATAATAAAATTATTTTCTGAGCGCTCACTCAAGCCTTTCATAGAAATTTTACTCTTCAGATTATAGGAAAATATTTTATTCTTTTATTCCAATATAATTTAGACTTTTGACTGCTTACTAACCGGGTGGTAAATTCAGTCTAAGATGGTAGCGTGGTGACATTTTAGGGGCAGTTATGTTAAACTTTTAATAGGTTTTTTTCGTTGATGCCCGGGTTATGGGGGATTTTAATAGCCCGATAATGGCGATAATAATAATCGGGACTAAAGTTCTAACGAGCATATGTTATAATGGTGTATAAAAAGCTACAATTCGAACTTACTTAACATCAGTTATCCTGTTACGGACTTTGGGTATCGTTGAAGTCGACAGATTCTGATCCCACTGCTTAGCACAGAACTCTACTTTCACAAGAGAAAGAGTTTAAGAGACACGTGCGCCACGCGTGCTTCAGTGTGGGATAGTGGGCTGAAACGATTACGATAATTGTCGCATGTAAGTAAGATTAACCCGGAACGTCGGACCGAGAATTTGATTAGTTTAAACCAAATCTTGGACTTCGTGATCCCTAGCAGAACTTGCTAACCTCTAGACCAAAGTAGCAGTTAAGATGAAATTAAATAATGCTCATTGCGGTGAATTTTAGTTTTATACCTAATTCAAAAATGAAGCATCAAAAACCACTCCACTTTAGGAGTGTCTCTCCAACAGGCGGTTACTTACTTCATTCCATTTAGAACCTTTTATGTTCTAAACGTTTACCATAAAGGTTTATGAGCTAGCAACATTCCGCGGTTTCACTGTTTTTGGACACAATGTACTGCATGATGGCTGAATGAGTATGACATTTGATGTAGAATTTTTTTTTTATTTTATATCAATAAGAATTCAGGGCTAATATTACCTTGTGATTTCAAAGCACGTTTCAAACACGTTTTTTAAGCTTTACATTCTGGATTAAAGCCTCAGACATTGTCTAAAAATTTTGCACTCATCGGCTTTTTTCAATATCCAGGCCAACAAACTTAATAGCTCAAGATACATTTCAATAAATCTTTAACGACCTAATAGGTACGCGACTACATTATAAGGAATTCAACAACATGCATGCAACGCTGTGCAATAAAAGATCTCATAGCCACATAAATTACGTAGCAGATAAATCTTTGTTATACGATGGATCACCACAAAAGTCTGTCGTATTATAAGTTCCGGACCGGATTTTGTAGGAGGTGCATTCGCCACAACGCTGACACAAGATAAAAGGTTTAAACGAGAAATTTTGAATGTTCTATCCAAATTAAACTGCGACCTTTTTTTTGAGAAATTCGAATGGAATCTTTGTTTAACTGGAATTTATGACGTCACACTTTTTCTTTGTGTGATGACAAATCTTATATCTTTAAACGAGCAATTCTTGTATTCAATTATATATAATTGGAATCTTGGAATCGGCTCCAACGATTTTCAGGAAATTTACTATACAGAGGGTTTCGGGGGCGATAAATCGATCTAGCTACGATTCATTTTTAGAAAATGTCATTTTATTTGTGTTTTCCGGTAATAAACGATTTGGCGTTAAACAGCGATCTGACTTGATTCTGCGAAGATGGAATCTAACTTGTAAGCATGTTAACATGTTTCGGGTAAACCCGAAATAGTAGTAGTAGTCATATCATTATCTTCATTGACATTTTTTTTTTGGCTTGGTGGTATAGCTTTTTTGCTACCTTCGCCCCTTTACCTACAAAAGTTCACTTCTGGACTAACGATCTCTCCCAAAGTGAAGGTTTGCTCATAATCACCACGCTGAGCAGACGGATTGGTGTTCGCAGCAGATGGTTTTAGTAGCACAGCGCGCTACTGTCCGTTATCCGTTATATTCCCTTAGTCACCTCTTACGACACCAGTATCTAAATAAAACTTTCAACTTCTGAGGTAGATAATGATTGCAAATTTAATTTCTTTCAGTAATTTTTAAAGTCTGATTAAAATGATCATGTACTCTAAGCCATTGAGATCTTGAATAGGCATAAGAATGAAATGGGATATTTCACCCATTATGCATTTCAAAGCTGCCAACAATCCGTCTTACGGTAGAATTCGGTAATGCAATCGCAAATTCGCACTACTAGCATTCAGCCAACAAAGCTGCTCCACAAATCTCTATGGCTTATTTTAGAATATATTTTCGTCGCTTGTAGAATGAGTACGTTATTAGATGATCATGGAGTATTGCAGATTAAGCGTTAGGAAAAGCAGACGCCCTTAGTATATATGTAATTATTCCACATATGCTATTTGAGTGGTATTTGACGGCCGATTGGCGCGGTGGGCAGCGACCCTGCATTCTCAGTCCAAGGCCGTGGGTTCGATTCTCACAACTGGAAAGTTTTTGTGTGATGAACATAAATAATTTTCAGTGTCTGGATGTTTATCCCAATTTTATAAGTATTTATGTAGGTTATTCATAAAAATATTCATCAGTCATTTTAGTAGCCATTACACAGGCTTGATCCTGTAATTAATTTAGATTTAGATGGCGATGTGTGTATTGTCGTAGTATATTTATTTAAATACATTATACATTATTAGTTATTTTTCATGGAAATCCGCAAAGGCTAGTGTCCATCCAATACCAAAAAAAGTTTATTTTATACTTTTCACTGGCATTTGAAGTCATTTATTCATCTTTATCTTGTATATACCTACATAAGTACCTCGTTACATCTGCATCACATCCGACGCGCAGTCCGGACCTGCTATGACATCCGCACTTACTTTTTATGCCTTATTTCATTTTTATTGCTCTCCCCTCGTAATACCAACTGGTATAACGCCTTTGTTCACTTTTTCGATATAATTATTGTATGGTTACCTCATTTTTTTTTTGTAATTCAACGAGTAATGTTTACTAAATAAATAAATAAATAAATATACTACGATAATACACACATACTAACGGCTGCCCGCGACTCTGTCCGTGTACAATTTGTAATAAATAAAATATTCTCGTTTCAAATTGTTTTCAGGGGTCAGAGAATATCATAGGCTTAAAATTTTACAAGTCCAGTAGGTAGGACTCGACTTCACTTTCGAGGGGCCGACTTCGAATCCCAGCACGTACTTCTAACTCGTCTTTTCGTAGTTATGTGCGTTCTAAGTAATTAAAATATTACTTTCTTCAACGGTGAAGGAAATCATGGTTAGAAAAACGGCATGCCTGAGTTCTACATTATGGTTTCAAAGGTGTGTGGACTCCACCAATCCGCACTGGGCCAACGTGGTGGAATACGGCCTTAACCCCTTCTCATAGTGGGAGGAGACCCGTGCCCTGTAGTGGGCCGCTAATGGGTTGATATGATGATGAAAGGCGCGGGAAACAAACAGTATTTAATATGTTGTATAAAGCGGGTTGTCACTGCAGCTAGTTATTAGGGCTTCGGCTCCCTATCGGGGGGGGACTGAGTTCGATCCCCGAAACGCCGCTCTTAACGTTATGTCCGCACTTGGCTAGCTAGATGTGCTACGGCCTAGGCCTTTCTGATTCTGACCGTCGGTTGCTTGGGCATTCAAAAGCCCGGCGGCAACCGGAGGGTGGTTTTGGTTCTTATAAATTTTTAATAGTGTTTTTTGTTTTTGTAAGCATTGTTAAGGATATAAAAAAAAGGAAAATCAATAAATGATAGAATACAAAAAAAATATATTTTATAAAGAGATGATGAAGCCGCGGACTAACCGTAGACATCAAATCAAAGATGTGTGTATGTGTGTGTGTGGTTTTGGTTAGGGTATATAAGTATGTAGAATCCTTTACACTACAATACCGCACGTGATCCGTTTTTATTTACATTACCGCCACGCCGTAGTACAACGTATCCATCAACGGCTACAACCGACGAATTGAAATCACATTTTGATTTATGGCAGTTATAAATTTTTATCGACCCCACAAAAATGATAAATATTGCTTAAAAATATCGCCATGCCAAATATAACGACACGAACAATTACTCACAACAAAATGGCACAATTCGTTTTTATTGGCGGCAATGATAAATGGTTTTGTGTAAATAAACATTGCGTAAAATGATTTTTTAATTGTTCTGTGTAAATTATTCAAACATGTGCAAAATGCACGCAATTGGCATTGTTTTTTGCGAATTTTATCACAGAAAGCCTCGATATAAAATTTTATACTTATATAAGAGAGAAACATAAATAGATATCTATAATTTATACTTCTGCCTTCTGAGTCAAGGCCGTGGGTTTGATTCCCACAACTGGAAAATGTTTGTGCGACGAACATGACTGTTTTTCAGTGTGTCTCGGTGTTAATATGTATATTATAAGTATTTATGCATATTATTGATAAAACTATTCATCAGTCGTAATCTTTTAGTTGTTTAGTCTATATGTTTATATAATTGCAAGGAGATGGTGATTATTTCATTCGCAAACTTAACCGGCTATTTTTTTTTGTTATCACCATAGTAGTAGTAGTAGCACACAAAACGATGATGCGTGCTGTACGTTAGCCCTTAGTCGCCTCTTTCGGAACCCGCGAGACGAGGACGACCATTGTATTCTGATCTGGCGTCACCACACGACACGCGTTTTTGGTTACTTAGTAAAGAGTGCAATATGCGTTATTTCATTTTTCATTATTTATACTGATACTATTTTAGTCGTAGTATTTATTACAACTACCCATTTATATATCGATAAACTTTAACAGTGTCAATATGACACTTATGTAACGTTTACGTTTGGTGTATGTATAGCAGAGGCAATCATGACATTTACGATTAAACAAGTTTACTTTTATAGAAACCACGAAATAAAACAAATAAACAAACCAAATATTTACTATGTTCGTTTTGTTTATTTTGTAACAATTCACAAGTTCGCCTAGTAATGTGTTCATAGAATTAACGTACTTTGCATTCTAGCGGCTCATTAAATAGTCATAGCTCTAGCATACGGACTGACACTTGATAACCTTATTTGCATCTCCAGTCATACTTCATATTTTATACTAATATTATAAACGCGGAAGCGCATTCAACTTTAAGCCCGGTTGGTAGGACTTCTACTTCGGGGGGCCGAGTTCGAATCTGGGATTCGAACACGCACCTCTAACTGTTCTTAGTAATGTGCGTTTTAAGCAATTTAAATAACACTCGCTTCAGCAATGAACATTGTAAGGAAACCTGCTTGCCTGAAAATGCTCCATAATGTTTTCAAAAGGTTTGTGGAGTCCACCAATCCGCACTGTGCCAGCGTGGTGGAATGACCTTAGCCCTCTTCTCACTGTGAGAGACTTTAAGCTATGATAGCCCAGTGGGTAGGACTTCAACTTCGGGGGGCCGACTTCGAATCTGGGAAGAACTCTTGAACGTACCTCTAACTTTTCTAAGTTATCTGCGTTTTCAGCTATTAAAATATCACATACTTCAGCGGGAAAGTAAAACATTGTAAGGAAACCTGCATGCTTGAGATTTCTTCATAATATTCCGATAGGCACAAGTCCAACGTGGTGGACTACGGCTTAACCACTTCCTTTTTTGAAAGGCGACCTGTGCACTGTAGTGGTCCGGCAATTGATAATAATATATATTATATTTAACTAAGATTTATTCTTGTTCAACGTTTATAAAAAAATGTCCTTAATGCTTCCGCTTGTTGAGCGTGAACAGAGTTTAGATAAACAGTATTATTTAAACACAGCATGCGCGATGGTATCTAAATAAAACTGGTGGCCATTGAAATAAATAAAAAAATAAAAAAGACGAGAGCAACAACTGGTTTTTATATAATGTCACTGGTATATGTATTTCATATACCAGTGACAAATTATATAAAATGTATATCTCATCACCATCGTCATCATTAACCCATTACCAGCACGGGTGTTTTCTCTCAGAGTGAGAAGGGTATAGGCCGTAGTTTACCACGCTGGCCAAGTGCGGATGGGTAGACATCACACGCCGTTGAGAGATGGAGAACTCTCAGGCATATAGGTTTCCTCACGATGTTTTCTTTCATTATTTAAATAACTTGAATTAAAAACGCACATAACTCCAAAGAGTCACTGGTGCGTGCCGGAGCTCGAACTCGATCTTCGCGAAAGGAAAACCGAAGCCTTACCTACTAGGCTATTATCACTATGTTTGGAAATTTAGCTCAGTGTTAAAGTTGGTGGTGGGGGTACATATTTTAAAATAGGAAGGATTTATTTGTTTGTATATAATGAATAAAATCAAAAACTACTTAATCCGTTTTTAAAATGCTTAAACCTATGGCGTAATACATTTTCAGCAAGTAGAATGCGAAATATTCAGTCCAATAAATAATAAGATTTCAGCGTGATATAACGGTACTTGTGAAGCCACGCAGAAAAAAAAAAAGGCACAACAAAGCTGCTTTATCGGCGTCGGCTGAGTAAATTGTCATTTACACGTAAATATCTATGATATCTACGTATCTGGTTCCTCAGCCCCGTTCTGCCACGGAACAACGAGACGCCGTGAGCCATGGCATTTCAATATTATATCAACAACCTTGTATCAACCACATAAGGTTGATAATATCAATCTTGATATTCCATCAACCTTATGTGGTTGATATTCCATCAATAAGGTTAATCATTGCTTTCTAACGGGTATGATTGTCGTAAAGAGTTATCTATCTTTTATAAATAATAAAAAAACACACTAATATTGTTCCTTAATAGATTTTAAAAGAAGTCATGTACCTCTTATAAAAAAGGCCACAATGCATTTTATAACACAAAGTGCATTTTCAATCGTCGTTATTGATCGTAGTAATGCATTTTAAAGGCAAATTTTAGAGAACATTGCATGAGGATGTTAATCTCGCAGCTTATATGCAATTGGTAAACGAGAGTGAAATCGCGGTGAACAGCTAGTTGTATGTAAAAGTAGGTATAAAACAGCCACTTCTAGTACCCACTACACAAGATGCACCCTTTCCTCTGTTGCACGAGAATTGTTACAGCTTCGCTTTGTGCTATCACGGCTGAATTCCAGAGTAGACTCTGGAATTATTTAAAAATAGAAATGAAATTTATTGCACTACACGCCTGAGTCCACTTGACTTTCCAATTTCAATTCTTTTCCATTGAACTTGAAGTTCTTTTTAAAATATAAAGTACTGAATGTAAAGTTATGCACTTTGCAACGCACTCATGCGCAATAAACTTTGTATGCATCTATGTATTAATTGAAATAAATTGAAATGTGTATGTGCAGTATATAGCGTTTATTGTCACTAGCTGTTGCCCACGTTCTTCGTCTGCGTTTATTACTGTTATATTCTTATTATTATTCTTATTTTCTGTCAGTCCAAGTGGGGCAAAACAATATGTCTATCCCGACGTTATGGCACGTTTTACTATTGTATTGTATAGAATAAATAAATATATCCTTACAACAGTTATAGCTTAATTCATAATGCTGTTGCGGTCAAGTTTTTCTTTTAAATGGAAGTAAATAAGAAACTGAGATTGCAATTTCTAGGGAACGGAAATAAAAGCTTAAGTTCTGCAGCTTTATTTTGCAAACAATCACCAGCAAATTGCAGTCATAGACAAAGTAAATACACAGAGGTAATGAAGTATTTTAAGCGTTCAGTACCTCATAATGGTTAAAGGACCACATTGTTATATGTCCATCCTATGTTTTATTTATTTATTTCAAACAAGCACATAAAAAGTAGGCCAAAGAATACAATTAATAACGTCTGTGATTTCCACACTAGGATTCCCTGTGTCGTGGAAATCACTTCCTTCCAGCTTGAATACAATAAAGATAAATAAAGGTAACTCAATTATAAACCAAAAAAAAACTAAAATATGTGTATAATACGGCCATTTTTACCCGCTGTCCCGAAATACTGTTGGTGTAACTAAAATCAAACAGCTTGAACACATTTTATTACTTATCGTAAAGATATATAAATTTAAGTCGTTCATTTCTATAAAACATTTAAACATTTTGTAGGTATACATTTTTAGTCACAATCTGTAAATGGAAATCTTCATTTATATAAATAAAATTAACTAGAATCATAAAACTAAAAAAACTTATGACTTAGTAGACTATACTCAAGGCCCATTGGTAAACCTGATATAATTAAAATATCATATAATCAAAATATGTCGAATGATTATCTGTCCATAAAAATGGGATTTTACCCTAGGGAATCTTACCCTAGGGAATCTTACTATATGTAAATGAATGTAATTAAATGGAATGTAAATTTGATTTTGGCATCACGTGTCACAAATTTATGTGTGACTCAGCTATCTACAAGACTTCGTTGTTAAATTCCTTGCAGTGCATCATAGTGTAAAACCGAAAGAAACCGTCTAAAATTTCAAGATTAAAGAGAGAAAATCTTGAGCATCACTCTTGAGGTCTCTTTACCCGGTGAAATCATATAGAAAGTGTATTTTACCATTTCAAGAAGATATCTGAACCATTTTTGATCAGCACTTTATGACTCGTCTACGATATCACCCTTTATGTAGCGTTTCCGTAGCGTACCCGTAGTTACAGCTACGCATTCGATTTTTTGTTAGGACGGTTATAGAATATTAATTTACTATACGGGCCGTAGAATTAAGAACATACAGAACACGCGTACACGACTAATATTGAAGCATCAAAACCACTCCACTTTACTACTAAAGTGGAGTGGTTTTGATGCTTCTCGAACAGGCGGTTCATTTAATTTAGCAGTTGACAGTAATTATTTTACCTCTAATGCTGCAAACGTTTACCAGAATGTGGAGAAAATGGGAACATTCTGCGCATGTGAAGTGAGATAGAGTGCGCGGGCGTCTTAACTCTTTTTGGACACAATGAAATGCAATCATTGCTGAATTGTGTGCTTTTACCTTAAAATAAGATTGTGCTTTAAATTTGTTTTGTATTACATCTTTTTAAACTCATAACGGGATCTTGTTATGGAGCAGAGACTGCTGGTGTGGAAACTATCTCGGTAGAAATTGCCTCCCCAACCGATTGAATAGTCACTACAAACAGTCAGACTTGGCGTTTCAAGAGTTATTCTATAGTTCTTACTTGAAATATATGATTTTCCTACTCTAACGCCAAACGCCTTTACTGTTTTAATCACGCAATATAGGTAGTAAGCTCCAAACTCATAATATATTGTCTCCATTCCGCCATGGGCATAACACAGAGGTCTATCCGTCGTTGGTTATAAATAAAGTAGAGTTATTACACCAATGAATGTCAGGACGCTATTTGAAGTTTTCTCATCAACACCGACACTTGTTCATTTTTTCACTTTTCTCGCCGGCAATATAACGCTAAAATGTAGCTGGTAAAAGCATAAATAAAGAAAACATTTCTCAACAGACTTCTAAACGTGAGAGAGCGTCCGTTAGACGCGTGTGTATTTTTAGTCTGTGCAACTGTATTTCTTATGGGTACTCGTATCTTCTTTAAATCTGAGATGGTCATAAAGTCCAATATTTCTTTATTCAAATAGGCACATAGATGGCACTTTCGATGCGTACATTCCATGTAAAATATAACATACAAGTGATTTGATGGCTATAAATGAATTCGTCAACTTTAAAATAAAGCTACGGGGGTTCCGAACGCGCCCTGGTCTTAGAAGAATCCCACAACAAACTTAGCCGGTTGATTGTTTTTGTTATCATCTCACATTGTCATTTAAAACTATTAAAGAAGCAACCTGGTTAGAACAATAATTTACACCCACGCATTTTTATCATTGACGTAGTCCTTAAATACTATAATAGGACTTTTCTATGAGTTTACGTCTAATACAAACTCTGAATTTTTTAAGAGACATCTCAAAAATATCAACTGGTAGTTTATTGTAACCCTACATTACATAAGTAAACCTTATCAAATAATCTTAAAAGTTGTCATCAATTGTACTGAAAGACTCGAATGCTGGGCCATATACCACACAATTAACTTTTCCGGGTTACACGCATTTTTAATTTAAACAGTTAAATATCACTTGCTTTAATGGTGGTGGATAGCATTGTGAGGAAACCTCTGAATGCCGGAAAATGGATCCAGAATGTTCTTGAAGTGCACTTGGCAAGCGTTTTCGACTACAGCCTAAACCTAACTCATTATGTATAAGTATTTATGTATATTATTCATAAAAATATTCATCAGTCATCTTAGTACCCAGAACACAAGCTACGCTTAATATGAAGCTAGATGTGTGTATTGTCGTATTATATTTATTTATTTGTTAATTACTAACTGTTGCCCGCGACTTCGTCTGCCTTTGTTTTTTTTATTTTTTGATGTGGCAATTTAGTTGTTGGTCTAAAAAAATTAAAATATCGGTATCGCTAAGCCTTAAATGAGGAGTTTGCTGCTGTCCGCTGAGGAGTTCGGTCCTCTATCTCCAACCACATTCATCAGTTCTACTCAAAGTTTGGGCAAAATTAAACACATATTTTAACCTCTATAGTACAAAAATAATTATTTAAATCGGTTATAATTCCAAACATTTTCATCCCCTTTCCCAAAGGAACCGAGCTTAATGGCGGGATAAAAAGTATCCTATATTACTTCTAACACTTCCAAAAATATGTGTATAAAGTTTCATGAGGATCGGTTAAGTAGTTTTAGCGTGAAAGCGTAACAAACAAACTTACATTGACATTTATAATATTAGTAGGGATAGGGATAGGGAGGATAGGAGTTCCGTGCCCTGTATTGGGCCGATAATGGATTGTTGATGATGAGTGCAAATTTGCGCTAAAACGGTGAGTTTACTTGAAAACTTATACCATGAGCACATACCACAACAGGTTCGCACATATAGTGGCTTTAGAATGAATCAAAAATAAGTATTGTACGCAAATGTAAGCCGCAGCTCGGGCAACAAAGCTCTCAAAAGGTAATAAAGCCCTCCCGCTGGTTCACCGCTTCCTTGCCTATTTATTGCGCATTCTTTCCATCTCTTAAAGCCAAAAAGCAGCACGGCTCCCTGTCTTAACGAGTAGACATCGAAAAACTTTTAGACCATCCAACAAAGCCCAATCGACTGCCAAAATTATTAAGTCTGGCATGAAATACTTTTCATTGTGTTTCTGAACATGTGGCTACAGAGCTTCGTTGGTTATTATTTCGTGTTTAATGTCCCTCAGTTTCCTCTGCTGTTTTATCATATCATCCCATTACTGGCCCACTACAGGGCACGGGTCCCTCCTACAATGGGAGGAAGGTTTAGGCCGTAATGGCCGTATTAGGCCCAGTGCGGATCATGGTCATCAATTCAGGTGGTCATATTAACAATATATTGTAGACAGCCAGTTGGCGCAGTGGGCAGCGACCATGCTTTCTGCGTCCAATGCCGTGGAAATTTTTGTGTGTGAACATGAATGTTTTTCAGTGTCAGGGTATTTATCTGTATATTATACGTATTTATGTGTATTATGTTCATACAAATATTCATCAGCCATCTTAGTACCCATAGTACAAGCTACGCTTACTTTGGGGCTAGATGGCGATGTTTTGGTATCGGATGTTATAATACGAATATTATTAAATATTAAAGTAATCACGAGACGGTTAAAATATAAGTGTATTTATTTTCATACGAAGATAGCCGATAAAAAGACAGAGGTCTGTCCTACATCAAGGTTAGTTTGGGTCTCCCCGTTTGTCTTTACATGGTTTTTTCACATCTCTACCTGGGTCCCCTCAACCCGCATCGGTCATTTGCCATGACACAAATCCATACCTACGTTCCCACGCATACAGACATTACTTACTGCTAAGTACAAAGGTGCAATAAAATGACCGTTGTTACATCTGCTGTTGTATAACTTTCCTCTGAACACAAACCCTACAGCAATAAAACGATAAAACAGAAATCCTTAAGCCTAAAAATTATCATTCCACATAATATAAATATATTAAAGTTTTATGTTACTACTGGATTCCCTTCAAAGGTGCATATCTACGCTTTGCTCCGATCTTATGCCAAATTATTGCCTATTATCTCAGCCAATAAGCAACGAACAATGCAAGCTACCAATTTAATTAGGTGGGTTTAACTCAGACACTCTGATATCGAGTTAGATATCAGATTTCTTGAATGGGCGATCATTGCGAATTATCCTAGATAGCACGTCGTCTGATCAAACGGCAATCTACGCCAGTCCCTTAGAGATCACTCCTCTCTGCTACACTATTTCTGCTGCGCATAAATTATCTGTCGAACTCGGTACTCGGGTACGAAGATAACACCCCTGTGGCGTCTATTCCAACGAGGATATCATATTACCCAGTGGCCCTCTTTGCCAATTTTCCGGTAAGTACTACTTCTTGTTAAATCCATACTAATATTATAAATGCGAAAGTATGTAAGTTTGTTTGTATGTGCTTGCTTTACGCTCTAACTAAGCAACCAATCATTTAAATTTTGGCATAGTGCTAGTTTAAGGTACGGAGGTTAACATAAGCTTTTTAAAGCAGAAAAACAAGCGGATTTGTAAAAATCCGTAATAAACTTGACGAAGTACGCTGGCTACAGCTAGTACCTATTTAAAAATATTATTGAAGGATATCATATTTATTAATATTGTTGATACAGATTGAAGACCTAAGTTTGATTCCCAGTTCGGCTTTTCATTGGTTTAGAATTTTTTGTCAAAATATTCTCAGTACTAACCCGCAGGTATGAAAATTGTGTTGTATCGCCGTGCCTTTAAAAGCACGTTTAACTATTGGCACTGTTAATTTCACTAGCCCGCCAAACCGCATCGAAGCAGAGTGGTGCATCTAAACTATAATTTCTTATGATGTCGGTGTCTTTGGGCCGTTACTAGCTGAGAATTATGTAATTGCGTAAACAAAACCATTTTGTAACAGTCAACGCGATTTTTCTTCTCCTGCACGTGTCGCTCGATGCTCAAAGCCATAGTAGCTCGAAGATCCCACCTGACTTATCCTGAAAAAAAATCTCCCTTTCGATTCCTCCCTGGAATATAGCAAATACAAGCACATAGATAGAATTTGCATTCAATAACGACGGATATGTCTTCATTTTTATTGTTAAAACTTTACATGTCGTTTCTCAAAAGTATTCTTTAGGTTATTATTGTTTTCCCAGTGCGATGAGAAAAATACTTTTTGATTAAACAATTCGTCTATTCAGAAAAGTTCTACAAGTCACGATCGAGCCACCAGACCGGAGTCGTGGAGTTAATTAAGAATAAGTTTATAGTAATTCAAACAACGTCTTACCAACAATACCCAGCGAGTCGCGAAGCTGAAGTGGCAATGGCACAGAGCTCGGGGAACCGATGGACGTCGGTGTCTTAAGGTGCTGGAATGGCGACCCCCAGTAAACGCAGTGTAGGTCGGCAGACAACATCGGGCGGCCCATGACCGTGGATTGAACTCTCCACTCTTAACAAAAGTAGGTCTTTTGTAGGCCTGTCTTAACCACAACTTCGTGTGGAAAAGTGCAATTATTAATATAAATCTCATAATTTTGGTTTAGTACCATACTTTTGCTTAATAGGGTTTCTAATATCATGGGTGAAAATGTATTGTTGCCACCAGCTTTCTACTACTTCATTAGACACTGCCGATTTGCGCAGTGAGCAGCGACCCTGCTTTCTGATTCCAAGGCTGTGGGTTCGATTCCCACAAATAGAAAATATTTGTGTGATGAATGTGAATGTCTGGGTGTATGTCTATATATTTAGAGTATTTATGTTTATTGTTTATAAAAATATTAATCGATTTTCTTAGTACCCATAACACAAGATAGGCTTTCTTAAAGGTTAGATGGTGTCGTGTGTAGTGTCGTGAGTATTTATTTATTTATTCAGCCACTTGTCCTTGCTGGGAATGAAAAATAGTTATAATTTTCGTTTTAGTTGATGCGAGATGAGTATTCCAGGATAATATCGGACGTAAGCTCATAACAATACCTACTAAATCAAATTTGTATTCGATTACGCCGCGGACGCGTTTATGCTGGGGTAAATCGGAATTGAATATTCGCCAGTCGCATTAACGTACCGATCTATGAATACGAAATTACTAGGAAACCTTGCTTTATTCCTTTACAAAAATTAACTATTGTTTACGATGTGGGGATTTGGCAAATTATCCTGGCTGCACCCAAATCAGTGGCCGCCATGATGCTATTGAATTTTAAGTTGAAATTTGGGAAACGATGCTAACATTTTTATTCTTAAGAGAGTCCCAAATCGTTCCTCTCATGTAATAGAGAACCGGGTCCTTTGTTCCATTCACTTGAATCACTAATGTTAAGGTTTATCTGTTAATTACCTGGAGTAAATAAAATTATTGTTTAAAAAGCCCGTAAAACCAATATTATTTCTATTTATCAGGTGGGAGGCTTCGGCCGTGGCTACCGACAAGAACGTACCGCAAAGCTGAATAGCGTTGCGGTACGATGTCGTGTAGAAACCGATTAGGGATGTATAATAGGTTAGCTTATTAAATAAAATGAAAATATATAAACGTTGATCCCGGTTTTACGTCTGTATGTTCTTTCTACTTTCTGAGCACATACATTTTATAGATATGAATACAGAACAGACTATGGTTAGACATTGACGCGTGCAAAGACCACTGATAATTATCGTTAGAGCCCGCTAACCCGCTTTGGAACAGCGTGGTTATTCTATGATCTAAAGCCCTCCTCATAATATAGTACAAACAACAACAATATACCAATAGATTGAGTGTCTTTATGAATAGTGTCAAAGTCGCATCTTTGTTTATGTGCGCTTAGACATCAGTCCCGGAAATTAAAAATAGCAAACGTTAATGTCCGCTAACGCACACTTAAGCAGCTTAGGGGAATTGGCAAGACCAGACTAGACCAGACCAGAGATAATTCAAGAATTATAAATTCTGCGCCAGGAAGGTCGACAAAAACTATTAGCAACTAGAAACTAAAAGATTAAACAAATACAACATTAAAACCATGCAATCGTATGAGTATACACACTTAAGTTGCCTTTGACGCACACAAGAAAGTGAAACTAACGAGAAACAAGTACTAAAACTAGTGCCCAACTAGTAGCAACTGGCTGCTATGTTGAACGGCCGTTGTCGGACTCAGCATCTTCAACCAAAAAGTGTCTACATTATCACGTAAACACTAGAACAACAAAAATTTGACGGTATTAAGAACATCATGAAAAGAGTATAATGTTAAATTTGTAAAATCGAAGTCACGCAACTCAGACGTTACGAGCGAGCAAATGGAAACGTGAATTGTTATTTAAACACCTAATCATCAACTCGATATACCCAACAATAGCTTGATCCTGCATTGTCGCTTTAGAATAAGAGGGATTTACAAAGACGCAGAATAAAACAAGTCGATGCCACGACTTTGTAAGTTAAGGCATCGTCATACTATGTGCGTTAAAGCCGCGACTAAAGAAAGTGAGACCGCTAACCACAACATACTACATTTAGTAGCTTTAGAGACTGCAAAAAAAAAGGTTCTGGTTTGTTAATCAGTATCTTTTTAATTCGTGAATAATGGAGATGAGAAATCATGCATCTCATGTAATAAGTAAGTAAACAAAAACGTGAATGTTATTGTAACATGAACAACTCTTCAACAACCACAATGGCTCGATCCTGCATTGTCGCTTCAGAATGAGAGGGATTTACTAAGACGCTGAATAAAACAAGTACCCAGACGCCACGTCATTCTAAATAAAGGCATCATCACAATAAACGCGTGAAAGCTACGGAATGTATGGGAAACTAGTATCTGATCTGCTGCCACTTCCATGAACATTCCTTTTTATCATTGCCAAATCCCGCTGTCTTGTGCCGCACAAAATACGTGCGTGCGCGATGTGTTAGGAGTAATACAGAGGCCAATTTATAAGAACATTTTTGTTGACAAGTTTTAAAATAGAGTCCAGTTTTCAGTGTACGCACTACAAGATATATTTCAGAGAGTTTAATCACTAAACGATTAATAAAACTAGATCATAATAGTTCTTATAAAAACTTGCTTTTTAATGCCAAATCTGCACTGGTACGTATCGCATGGACATCTTCTAAGTACTTAGCTTCCCCGTTAGAAATACAGACTGCTGATATTTAGAATGACCTTCAGACTTCCGTTTTCCCCACCAGCTAACACGAGCTTCTTTAGATCAAGAGGCATCTTGTCAAGCGATAACAGCCAATATCAATTATATATTTGAAAAAAACATTGCCAAATCGAATACTAACTTCACACACTTGATTTATCAATGGCCTAGAACAGTCCACTGTTAGACGAAAGTCCTCTTCCAACGGAAGGATTTGTACATAATTTGCACGCTGTACTGTGAGTTGTGACTGGTCTAGACTCGTGACTAGTCATTGTGTTGTTGGTGTTTGAGCAGACGCTGCTGCTGCCCTGTTATCCGTTATATTTCCTTAGACGCCTCATACGAGACACGTGGAAAAAGTAGAGCTTGTTTCAACTGTATTCTCAGCACACTGTATATACACTTGTTTATTTGATATAAATAGCGAATAATACGTGTATAGATCACGCAAATAATTTAGCGTCGATTCCACCGGCGATTCGTCGGCGTTTGATGTGACGATTCCTTTAATGCCTTTGTAATCACGTCGCGGGCTCGGGCCAAGCGCGAAAGAAACTTGGAAGCCAGACCCCGACGCCGCGCGCTCTTGGTATTAAATTTGTACTTATTTGCAATTCATTCGCTATCTAGCGTATTTGCCCGTAAGTCCTTATTATGATACGGTTTTTTAACTTGTTATGAGTTGCGTTTTGTTCGTTGTTCTTCATTGTGTGCGCACTCGTATGTGTGTGTCGCTATGTCTTTGTGGCGTGTGTGTGTGTTTGTGTTTAAGTGTGTGTATAATGGGCGATTTTACAACGGTTGCGTTGTTGTTTATTGTACATATATCAATTGCATATTATTACCACTGGGTGCCAACGCTCGGAGAGTTGATAAACTGTGGGCAGATTTTATCCTTTCTCCAGGAAAAAAACTGTCTGCCGTCCATACTAGCCGTGCTGGGAGATACATTATATTCCGGAAATATAAGGCACTCCTGTTAAAAACCCAAAAAACGGACGAATTGACGGGTAACACCTAGTTAAAAATATAGCAGACTATAGTTTTAGTATTTTACAGTTAAATTTAGGTACCATTTACCACTTTACATTTTGAGACGTCTCTCGCGAAACGCTTAGGTTTCTAAGTGGCTTGCGATGTCGCTTCCCGACGATGCATGAAACAGTACACCGACGAGTGGAGCTATTTTAGTGAGAAACTCATATTTATTACCCGACTGCCCCAGAAAGGAGAAAAATGTTTTGTGTTGTGTTTTTACATGTATTTTTGAATCTGGTGCATAGATTTTATTAAAGGTGCCATTAAATTTGTCTACGTTTTTGAAGACCTCTGGTGCAGTGGTGAACGCTATGGTCTTACAAGTGGGAGGTCCCGGGTTCAATGCCCAGGGGGCAGCGAGGGCAATTTGCAGAAGAACAAAGTGCTTCGAAGCTACGATACCGTGTACCCTAGGGATATGAGATTAATCCAACTAACCTAAAATTCAAATTCAAAATTTCTTTATTCATGTAGGCCTATCACAGTCACTTATGAAGCGTTCATACATATAATATGTTTACATAATTGTAAGGGGATGGTAAGAACTTTGTTCGCCAACTTAAACCTAAAGCTACGAGGGTTCCAAACGTACCCTGGTTTAAGAAGAGCCCACAACAAACTTAGCTGGGTAATTTTTCGTTATTTTGTTATCACTATCTCACAAAAAAATTATTTTAAGGTATGAAGTTAGAGCAATTCACACCCAAAAGCTTGGGTTATCGTTTAAGTAATCCTTAACGTTATAATGAGATTTTTCTGTAAGATTACGTTTTATATAAAGCTAAACTACTACTCTCCTTAGTCTTTCACTCTTGACAGAGTGGTCGTGGTGGACGATGGTACATTTTCTTTGGCTACAGCAGCCCCCGCAATGCGCCTCCACTTGTCTTCTATCATCTTCAGCGTTTCTGGAACATTGGACTATGGCGGTTTGTGTTGTAGTTTTAATTATGTCTGTCCAACGCGTGGGTGATCGACCGCGTGACCGTTTGCCTTCCACTTTCCCCTGTACAACAGTCGTTCCATGGAGTGTTTATTCCTAGTTATGTGTCCAAAGAACTTGAGGATTCGTATCTGCACAGTCGACGATAACCTCTCTTTGACTTTTAGTTCCTCCAGGATCGACACGTTAGTCCGAATAGCTGTCCTAGGGATCCGCAACAGTCGCCGCCAGGACCACATTTCTAGTGCATCGATTACTGAACTACTAAACTTACAACTACGAAACTACTACTACTTACTATAAACTAAAACTACCTTTAAACATGTTATCCCTTTAGCATCTGAGACGGCATATTCTTTACCGTCAGCTGTGATTGCAGCAAAGGACTAAAATGTAGTGGAATAAAACAAAAAGTGTCGCTAAATAATTGGCATTACAAAGAAAATAATATGACCAGAGAATATGATGGATATTGAAAAGTTTTATTCGGGAATAAATATGTTTACGTAAACGGGGTGACCATAAATCACGTTAATCATAAGTGTCACAGATGAAAGAGGTTACAAAAGAAACACTAACTACTCACCGAACAATGAAATTCATTATTCCGAGAGCGACCTATCTAATAACCTTTATTTACTAAACAGGTATAATAGAGAATGGACCATTTTGTAATATACGTTTGTTATTTGACGTCATTCATGTAAGGTAACACCAGATCCATTAGTCCCATTGTTTCTCACCAAGAAACAGTCACTATATCAATGTTACCTTTTTTTTAATACAAAGTTCTTGTAATAGCTTGTGAAGGTATTTCTCGTATTACCACTATTGTTTTTTTTTTATCAAGGATAGAATAAATTATCAGTTCTGCTTCTAAATTTATTGTAGTAAAACTTATTTAGGCGCGACGAGGGAGTTAATTAGGTTTTTTTCTGACGGGAGTAACGCTTACGTCAGACGTCTGTGTAGTTTCCGCTATTTAAAATTAGTGTACTACCTGCTGTATACTGTATTGCTTTTTAATAGTTAATATATGATGAGACAGACGGAAGATTTCTAATCTGGGCTTAAAACAAGAAAGTATAACTGGGCCCGATGGCTTAACGCGAACCGAATAGTACTGAAAATTTTATATGACAAACCCTCAATATCTGATTACGTAGGGAATCGAACTCTGGATTTTGTTATTGTTGTTAGGCTTAAAAATTCTACCTACCGGAACCAACAAAGCAGTAAAATAGAGGCATCTTAAATAGCTATTGATAATTTCAGATAAATAAATAAAAATTTAACCACCGCCGCGCTTATTTAAGCAAAGCCTCCAGTTTCGGATTGTGTATAGGGCCGGGTTTTATCGACTACCAATTTATTCGACGAGTTTAATGTATAAAACCCGGGATTTTCCCCGTAGCCGTTCAGAGCTGGATTCATTTCTCAAACCCATAATGAATTTTATTGCTTTCACATTATACCCGCCGTAGATAGTTATGCACACCCGATTTAGTTTAATGCAGATTCGTGGAAACTGTTTCCGACGTCCAAATATATTAGACCACTGCGTTATTAAATTTTCGAATCCCCATTTTAATATATTACTACAACGCTACTGTTTTATCACCGTACTCCTTCGGAGATATTAGGTTTTCAGAGTGCTCTCAACTTTATGGGCGAGAATTTGAATCTTTGGGGCATCACAGAATTTCATAAAAAAAGTGGCGAAACTTATGATTTCTATGCGATGAAATTTGCCCTATTCGCCACGGGCATTTATTTCATTTGTATTTTGTATTATATTATGCTCATTGGAGGTTGATGCAAAAGTGATACGCGCGTATCTCCTATAAGCTTGCTCCGAAGAAAGTACGATTCGATATCTATTCTCGTCAGTCATGATTATGACTATAGTTGGACTGGTCGCAATTTTCAGGCGTTTTCCACACTAATGATACTTTTCCGATAAAACAAGGCCGTCCTTACAATTTTCGTAGACGGACGTCTATGTCACTGCATTAATAAGTAATTACTGTTTGTTTTAACATTTTCAAATCCTTAGTGCTATAATTTTGGTATGGATTTATGTTCCGCGATTCGTGAATGATTCGTACTACCTTCAACGTTGATCGAAAAAGTAGACATTAAAGAATATTTTTAGCTAAGCTAGATTTATGACTCTTTTGTGTATAATTAAGTTAATAATTATTTATTTTAGTAATTAAAAGTAACACTCTTACTCAGTTCTTATTGTTCTACAATGTAACAGTATGTTAGAAAAAACAAAGCAGGCTGTGAGAACACAGCCTGCTTTGTTTTTTCTCTATGCAAATAGGCATCGAGGACAAGCATCTACGGAGTTTTCGGTGCATTTATAGTAGTTTTATATAGTGCGTTGTCATGTGTATTTTATAATCGATCAATAAATAAAAATGTAGCATTAGAGAATACAGGAAATAACTGGTAAAATAGATACAATGGATTTCATTATTTTTAATCATTTGAAGTCAACGGAAAGATCTTCAATAATCTTCCTTTGATGAGCGTTTTTCGGTAAAAAAAACAAGGATATGTGTGGATTTCCAATTTCCTAATTCCAGACTGAGAATTTTTAGTCCCGAT